>NC_135655.1:119764744-120964744 GCF_964188315.1 Podarcis muralis | reverse complement strand
TTAGTGATTGCAGCCTGAGGGCTTCCTCTGCTCTCCTTTCAGGTGATAGTTGTGGTGGGAGGTACAAAACCTATGCGGGGATATTTATAATATTACTTGGAGCCAAAACGCAAAAAAAAAAAAAAAAAGGTTTCAGATATTACCATTCAGTTGAAAACAAACAAACAAAATGAGCACCCCCCATGTTCAGAGATTCCTGTCCTGAAATGCTAAAAGGTTGCCAAGAAATTAAGCGGAGTGCATACAGCACTTTATAATGCATGACGAAGCGGAGTGCATGACGCACTTCTGAAAGCAAATTTCATCTCCTCTTCCCCCACCTTGAAAAAAATAATGTTGTATTCAGTATTTCCATGTGCCGTGTTTGAGAGGAATGTGAAGCAATAGAAAGCTGTGGCAAAAGTAAATCACACAGGCATTGTGATCTTTACAAAGTCCGGGAATGCAATCTGAAATAATGACAGACAAGCTGGTACATTGGTACGGCTCCTTCACCAGAAACTGATAATTTGGAGTGACAAAATCAGGAGCGAAATTCAGAGGGAGAAGAATTTCATAACCAGTCCTAGTTAAATGTGAAGTTATGGTTGCATTAGCAATAACAGTGTCAGAAATCTTGCAAATGTGTCATATAATTTTGTTTTAAGAATGCAAGCTCTTGGATGTGAGCCCTGGATTTCCAGCAAATTTATTCCATTTGTCTAGCAGTGAGACATGCCTCTGGATCACTGCCCCTTTTCGTTTGATTTTCTTTTATACTTAGATGACATTTGGCTTCATCACAGAATATGAGCAGAGAGCCTCTTGCATGATGACTCTTGAAGCTGCAATATAATTGTAGAAAGGAAGAGACTGGGGTCTTTTCCCCCCATCCAGAAATAAAGGAGGCCAGATTTTCAGGCAATACCCATCATGACCAAAGGAGCTGGTCTAGACCTAGGCTAAACTAGGTAAGAAGACCACCTAAGTGGAGAAAAACAACTAAGCAATAATATGTTTTAGCATCAGACTGCCTTAATGATTACCTGTCCACCCCAACCCCCAAAAGAAATCAATTATCAGCACATTTAATCTCTAGCAATACTATTGTCTATCATCATCATCATCATCATATTTCTTAGTTTTCAGGATGGGTTGGAATAATTTAGAAATGCAATATTAAAAATGGTTAAGATGACTTAGAGTCAAAACAATAGGTTGGGCCCCAAAATATGCACCTCGAGTATCAAAAGCCAGAGGTGTGTTCGCAGCATTCAATGAAACTATATAATGAAGGTCCATATGTACAAACATATGGGAGGGAATGTAAAGGTAAAGGACCCCTGGACGGTTAAGTCCAGTCAAAGGCGACTATGGGGTTGCGGCACTCATCATCACAATCATCAAACCTTTTATTGGCATCACATACAAACATCCAAAACAAAACAATACAGAATTACCACTTCCCCAGTGGCACAAAACATTTACTAAAAGAAAGGAGGCAGAGCAGTCTATCATCACATCTCTAGGTCTCCAGGGAGATCAGACGTCTGCAGTGTATTTCAATGACAAAAAACCAAATAGAGATATTTAGCCACTAACTTGGTGAGCTCCTGATCATTCCCCAGTAATAGAAAATGTATGACCTCCAACCCTGGTTTCCATTTGGGGATACAGAGTTGATCTGGAAATTGCTGACGGAGATCAGCATATAGTTTACAATTAAGAACCATATGTGTAAGGGTTTCCACCAAGTGGTCTTCACATGGGCAAGTTCTTTCTCCTTCCACCCTGCCTGATAAGGGTGGTTTGAAGGAGGTTTGATGGATTTGAATTAAACCTGGCTAGCGAAAATGCCCTTCTTTCTTGAAGGATAAGCAGAAATTCAAGGTAATGGTGGTTAGTTTCACGTGTTGCAGCACTCATTTCGCTTTCAGGCCAAGGGCGCTGGCTTCTGTCCACAGACAGCATTCTGAGTCATGTGGCCAGCATGACTAAACCACTTCTGGGGCAACAGGACACCATTATGAAAGCCAGAGTGCACAGAAACACCATTTACCTTCTTGCCACAGTGATACCAATTTATTTATCTGCCTATTTATTTCCTTGCCTCAGAGAATGCCTTTTCCTGGACCAATAAACCAAATTTCTGAGAACAGTGAAACTACAAAAATAAGAATATAATAATAATTTATTATTTATATCCCACCCATCTGGCTGGGCTTCCCCAGCCACTCTGGGCGGCTCCCAAGAGAATATTAAAAGAACGATAAAACATCAAACATTAAAAACTTCCCTAAACAGGGCTGCCTTCAGATGTTTTCTAAAAGTCAGGTAGTTGTTTATTTCTTTGACATCTGATGGGAGGGCATTCCACAGGGAGGGTGCCACTGCCATGAAGGCCCTCTGTCTGGTTCCCTGTAACCTCACGTCTCACAGTGAGGGAACTGCCAGAAGGCCTTCGGAGCTGGACCTCAGTGTCCGGGCTGAACGATGGTGGTGGAGACGCTCATTCATGTATTCTGGTCCCCTATGTCAGTGTTTCCCAACCTTGTGCCTCCAGCTGTTTTTGAACTACAACTCCCATCATCCCTGACTAGCAAGACCAGTGGCAAGGGATGATGGGTATTGTAGTCCAAAAACAGCTGGAGGCACAAGGTTGGGAAACACTGCCCTATGTTAATCTTAACACCAGGCCTGTGCACAGCACAACTGTGACTGCAATCTGCATCCAAATACAGTGGTGCCCCACAAGACGAATGCCTCGCAAGACGAAAAACCCGCTAGACGAAAGGGTTTTCCGTTTTTGAGTTGCTCCGCAAGACGATTTTCCCTATGGGCTTGCTTCGCAAGACGAAAACATCTTGCGAGTCTTGCGATTTTTTTCCGTCCCCCCCCCCTTTTCTAAGCCGCTAAGCCGCTAATAGTCTTTTAGCTGCTAAGCCGCTAAGCCTTTAATAGCCGCTAAACCGCTAATAGCGCTAATCCGCTAAGCCGCTAATAGGGTTGCTTCACAAGATGAAAAAACCGCTAGACGAAGAGACTCGCGGAACGGATTATTTTCGTCTTGCGAGGCACCACTGTAGAGCAATTCCCAAATCCCTCCAAATAGGCGTGGGACTTGGCCCAAACACATCTCTACTTAACACCTGAGGTCTTCTGAAGGGAAGGAAGTGGACCTTCAGATATTTGGTACTTAAACCTAAGCAGGTTGTGGCTTCTCTTAACAGTAGGACTCTATGTAGTTTTTTCTCCTTATTTCCATATGTAATTCCCCCCTCTCTCCCCCCCTCCTTCCCTCCTCATGGTGACATCCCATATTACCTACAAAAGCAGGTGTGCTTCTTTACAATGCAGGTCTGAATCACAATTGAATCACATAATATCAGTTCACTTTGTGGCAAGGGAGAGACCATGCTGGCTGCATCAATCAGCTTGCCTTCCTCTTCCCTCCGTTTTTCCTTTTGTAGTGCCTCTGTCAAGATTGTAAGCCTGTAGGCAGCGACTATCATATCTTCCATTAAATGTATAAATGTAATGAATGGTAAATTACAAAAAATGCATGAAAACTCATTAAATAAAGCTCATTTGATTAAAGTTTAATGATTAAATAACAAATCAAAGCAATGATAACATTTGACACATCAAATGTTGAACAATTAAAATAACAGGAATGTACATTTTTCAAAATGTGATTTCTTAGGTGAGTCTTCTTCTAGTACGGATGTGGGTGGCGCTGTGGTCTAAACCACTGAGCCTCTTGGGCTTGCTGATCAGAAGGTTGGCAGTTCGAATCCCTGTAATGGGGTGAGCTCCTGTTGCTCTGTCCCAGCTCCTGCCAACTAGCAGTTCGAAAACATGCCAGTGCAAGTAGATAAATATGTACCGCTCCGGCGGAAGATAAACGGCTTTTCCTTGCACTCTGGTTTCCGTCATGGTGTTCTGTTGCGCCAGAAGTGGTTTAGTAATGCTGTCCACATGACCCAGAAAGCTGTCTGTGGACAAACACTGGCTCCCTCGGTTTGAAAGCAAGATGAGTGCCGCAACCCCATAATTGCCTTTGACTGGACTTAACCGTCCAGGGTTCCTTTACCTTTACCTTCTTATTTTACCTACTTCTGTTAAGGTTCAGAAACAGCAATATAATGCAATATAATGCAACCTGGATTTGATATTTTGTGATACAACCTTTGTGTGGACAAAAATTGCCAGAAGGAATCAGACAATGCACATTTGCTTCTAATAGAAAGTGCTGTCTAGGGTTCCTCTACTGCACGCACATTAACAGTGCATTTGTAGAAAAATCATTGATGGCAACCAGGGACAGGCATATCTGACAATTTTGATTTCTCTCATTTTCTTCCAGTCTTCAGTGCTTCACATTTAAATATGAGTTTCTGATTTTTTGTATAAAAACGAATCTTTGTGGAAAATTCATCAATGAATTTTCGCCTCAGGTACATGTCTGCATGCAATTTTGTCCAACAGCCACATTTTTCCAAAGCAATTTTCCCCAATATAGTGCATTTCAAAATCTTGGTTCTTTTGGTGTGTGTTTTTAAACTAACATATGTATTTTTATGCATATGTTCCAATCAACTCCTGAGATCCAAAAAACCTTGGAGAGAAAAGGGATGGCTCTTCCTTTTGAAAACAGGTCCCGTGATTTTCACTTCTTGGTAAACACTGGCTGTGCCCACTTTCAATGAAATGTTTCCCTTACAATTATTCTGGTGCTGTGTAAAAAATGTGGGTTAGGGTCCTAACTGTTAGGAGGTTGTCCTACACTCGAGTAGAACCCTGGCAGAGACACATGCCTGACTGGCATGTTCTCTCCCTCCTGATCAATCGTTCAGGAGCTTCATAAGCTTTCTTCAGCCCGAACATCACAGCAACTGATGCCAACAGACATCGGCACACTTAGGGATCCGCAGAGTCTTTGCAGTTCACATGACAGACCTCAGCAACTCAGCATTTTGGCTAATCTACTTTATTTACATATAAACACACACGGAGCCCTGCAACATGGCTCCCTCTCTCTCTAGCATCAGACAGCAAAGAGAATGAACAAAAGGACAATAGTCCCACTTCATGGAACACAGTAACACAAACATCCTGTCTCCGTCACTTCCCACTTTGTGGAGTCAAAACATAAACCGTCATGTGATAGACAACAATCCTATGATTGCAATCACGGAGCAGGAATTCTAACACTAACTGGGCTTCCATACATGGTAGGGTTCCTTTTGTTCAGAGATGGGATGCAAATCTCATTGAGGGTTCCAATGGCAGAAGGAGAGAAACAATTTTCACCAATCCTCCCTACCAGAGGATATTGTTACGATATGGATGCAATGCAGCTGCAAACTGCTAGCTTGAAAACATCACATGATGGAATGTTGGGACTGTTCTGTGGGAAACAGTGGGACAGTCAATTCACAGGGCAATGCACCGGAATTAGCTCAAAGTGTAATATGAGCTCTTCCTCTTGCTCTTGTACAGGAAGTACAGGAAGTTTCTGTCTCTTGACTGCTGGAGTTTGAAGAGAGCAGTCATGTTTTCTGTAATGCTGCAAAGACAGAAATAAAAGCATGTAAATACATTTCTGTCTATCTCCTTTTCCCTGCCGGGGGAGCAGGAGGGAGGGGGTGTGTTCTTCCCATGTTTGGGAAGAATTGCCTATCGTGACCTAGCCTGGATCTTGCTGGGGAATGCAGCCAGGGAGGTCAACAGGGGACCAAGCCGGGTGCCTGGGGGAGTTGCCAGTTTCTCCCCATAAAGGCTTGATTTCCGACAGATATTCCAGCCCTCCTAGCAAAATTGTGGGCTCATAGAGGTCTGCGGAGGGAAAGGTGGAGTCAGTGAAAGTATCCAGTGCTATTTTTCTAGAAAAAGAGTTGCCAGAACCAGTGCTTTTTTCCAGTACTGGCACCTTTTTTGTTGTCAAAAGTTGTGGCACTTACTTTAACAACTTCGTGGCATGTACTGGCATCTCTTTTTCTAGGGGGGGGGGGACCCACTGACCAGAAAGTCTCCCTTGTTCTCTTAGAATGACAATGGCACTTACCTGAGAGTTGCTGGAACTGAGTTCTGGTGAGCCCCAGCTGACAACAACAACCCTGAAAGTATCTTTCTACCCCATCTAATTTGTGGAATGGTCCCTTGAATCTGAACTCTGCTTAGGAGATGTTCACATCAGTGAGATCAACCTCAGGATCCCAGCCAATGACTCATTTTATTGTGCGTATGCATTTGCAGAATCAGGGCAATATGATTTAAGGAGGGGGAAGGAGATGTGTGTCTGAAAATTAACCTCTGAAATGTTTCCCCCTCTTAAGAACCTTCATGCCATCGTTGCAGTATTAAAAGAAAGCTACTTACGATTTATTATTTGGGGATCTGTCGTCTTATAATTATAGCTAATCTAGTTTAAAGGTGGATTTTAATGATTGCTGAATTAATGGTTCACTGGGTTTACTTAATGAATTCCAACTCGTTCGAGTCAGAGGAAAATGCAAGGAGTGCTGAGTTTGTTTAGTCTCTGCCAAGCTGAATGCAACTGTCATGTGTTTCCAAATCTGGGGAGAAATGGAGTCTAGTCTTCACATATTGAAATGAATATCCAAAAATCAATCTGCAGCACAGGGCAGTATCACTACCCCTCCCCCAAATCAACAGAATCAAACTTGAAATGTGAGAACCCAAATTCTGATCCTTTTATTGCAAAAAAAAGAGAAGAATAAAAATGCAGTTATATCATATATATGAAAATAGAAAGAGACTTGTGCTTAATCCATGCTTTCCCCCTTCTGTACAAATAGCAGTCCACATTCCACATTTTCAGTACTCTGCACTGAAGCAGAGATCTGTAAATATACACACTTATTCACCTAGCGATGTACAGGCCTACTCTTTGCTTCAAGAAGATGACGGCACTCAACGTGGTTATACTTCTCTTGTTGAAAGTAAATCTATAATTCATGGATGACCAGCACAGCAGATTCAGATGTCTGCCCATTAACAATGAGGATCCTTTCTGGACCTTATAGCAGCTGATTAATAGCTAGAATATCCAATATTTGTTCTGTAAGTAGGACTAGGTTGCTGGGGCACAGGATCTGTGGCAAGCAATGTCAATCTGTGAGAGGTTAAATTAATAATAATATTGGAAGGACTTGGTCATTTTTCTGGGTGTGGTCCAAAATATCACTGGTTTGAAGAACAACTAAGATGTTTGTGTGTAAATTGTTTCCAAGAGTCAGTTCATCTTCTCTCCTCAAATTTTACTTTTCCCTTCTTGAACCATCTTACCCACACACCTGGCATTGGGCAGGTATGCTGGCCAGCTGTTCTATTGCTGCTGTTTCTGCTGCAGCTGCTTGCTTGGAACTAAAATCTTGCTCTTACTCCCTTGTAAGCGTGCAGAGGATTGCAGCCTTCAGATCTCAAATGGATTTGCAAGGAAAAGCTCATTACAAATGAGACTTGACACCTGGGGGAACATCACAGCTCCTTCTTGGACCATTAAGTCTTCCATCTTAAATGGAGACAGAAGTCAAAGACATGCCTGGAAATTGCAATTAACAACTTTGCTTGAGAACAAAATACAGAGTATCGGATAGCTGCCATGCCTTCCTGGGTCAACACAGCATTTTGTCAACGAGTTGCGGGTTGAGATCTGGCCTTTATGTGTACCTGGTGATATAAATGTGTTCCTGATTAGAATTTTTTAAAAAATAAAATAGAAGTTTTATAAACCATTTGATCAGAGAGGGATCTAAACGGTGTAGGAATGAAACTGTAGGTAATGCACAACTAATATCCACAAGCCAATTAAAAACAACATAAAACAATCATCATTAAAACAAACAAAAACAGAGTTTTAAAGATGATAGATGATAGATAGATAGATAGATAGATAGATAGATAGATAGATAGATATAGATAGATAGATAGATAGATAGATGATAGATAGATAGATAGATAGATAGATAGATAGATAGATAGATGATAGATAGATGATAGATAGATAGATAGATAGATAGATAGATAGATAGATAGATAGATGATAGATAGATAGATAGATGATAGATAGATAGATAGATAGATAGATAGATAGATAGATGATAGATAGATAGATAGATAGATAGATAGATAGATAGATGATAGATAGATGATAGATAGATAGAGATAGATAGATAGATAGATAGATAGATAGATAGATAGATAGATAGAGATAACTAAATTATATGTGTCTGTAAAGGTAAAGGTAAAGGGACCCCTGGCCATTAGGTCCAGTCATGGACGACTCTGGGGTTGCGGTGCTCATCTCACTTTACTGGCCGAGGGAGCCGGCATACAGCTTCCGGGTCATGTGGCCAGCATGACTAAGCCGCTTCTGGCGAACCAGAGCAGCGCACAGAAACGCCGTTTACCTTCCTGCCGGAGCGGTACCTATTTATCTACTTGCACTTTGACGTGCTTTCGAACTGCTAGGTTGGCAGGAGCAGGGACCGAGCAATGGGAGCTCACCCCATCACGGGGATTCGAACCGCCGACCTTCTGATCGGCAAGTCCTAGGCTCTGTGGTTTAACCCACAGCGCCACCTGCGTCCCAATATATGTGTCTGTAGGTAAGCATAAATTATATTTATATGTCCACACACATTTAGTTCACCTAGACAGTAATGTTAGACCATTTCCTCTTCTCACTTTTGTTCTGTCAGTCATTCAGTGCATTCATTGTCTTTGATGAAGTAATCTATGCCATGTGAAAGCCTATGCAATTTTACATCATTAGAACTTCATTCAGCTTACCATCAAGCTTACCTATGTTTCTGCTATGACTAGGATCAACAGAGAAGCAACTGCTGGTCTCTCCCTTTTTCCTGATGTTCTCGCTATCATTTCCAGCCCATTTCCCCCCTCATATATTTCCTGTCTATGATGCACTTTCTCCTAGCATCACTTCAAAGCCATTTCATCTCTTTTAGCTATGCTTCCCCATTATTACCATTTATTTCCCTGCCGGCTGTATATTTGCTTCTCCACAGATTGTGAGCTCGCTGCCTTCTTGGATCCAAAGATCCTGCTGTGGGTGTGCAATATATTTCCCCTTGTGCAGGTGAGATTCCCAAGACCTCACTTGCTCCAACTGTAGCAACATGTGGCCCCCCTAAAGCTGCTGGGAAGGAACCCCCAACCACCTGCGGCCAGCTTTGAAGGTGCGGTGCAGTTATGGAAAAGGGGTTAGCAACCTTACTGTAACTGAGTGCTTACTTTGGATTGGAGCACATGGATCATGCAATCCTGTGCAAACACAGTGTGTTCGACATCCTCAGAATCTCAGCTTCCTAGATAGATAGATGATGATAGATAGATAGACAGAGATAGATATAGATGATAGATTAGATAGATGATGATGATAGATGATAGATAGATAGATAGATAGATGATAGATAGATAGATAGATGATAGATAGATAGATAGATAGATAGATAGATAGATAGATGATAGATAGATGATTGATAGATAGATAGATAGATGATAGATAGATAGATAGATAGATAGATGATAGATAGATAGATAGATAGATAGATAGATAGATAGATAGATAGATGATAGATAGATAGATGATAGATAGATAGATGATAGATAGATAGATGATAGATAGATAGATGATAGATGATTGATTGATAGATGATAGATAGATAGATAGATAGATAGATGATGATAGATAGATAGATAGATAGATAGATGATAGATAGATAGATGATAGATAGATAGATGATAGATGATTGATAGATGATAGTTAGATGATAGATGATAGACAGATAGATAGATAGATAGATAGATGATGATAGATGATAGATGATAGATAGATAGATAGATAGATAGATGATAGATAGATGATAGATAGATAGATAGATAGATAGATAGATAGATAGATAGATAATAGATAGATACAGATAGATAAATAGATAGATGATGTTTTTGTTGTTTAGTTGTTTAGTCGTGTCCAACTCTTCGTGACTCCATGGACCAGAGCACACCAGGCACTCCTGTCTTCCACTGCCTCCCGCAGTTTGGTCAAACTCATGCTGGTAGCTTCGAGAACATAGATAAATGATAGAATAGATGATAGATAGATAGATGATAGATAGATAGATAGATGATAGATAGATAGATAGATGATAGATAGATAGATAGATAGATAGATAGATAGATAGATGATAGATAGATTAGATAGATACGGGACACTGGTGGTGCTATGGTCTAAACCACAGAGCCTAGGGCTTGCCAATCAGAAGGTCGGCGGTTTGAATCCCCACGACAGGGTGAGCTCCCATTGCTCTGTCCCAGCTCCTGCCAACCTAGCAGTTCAAAAGCATGTCAAGTGCAAGTAGATAAATAGGTATCGCTCTGGCGGGAAGGTAAACGGTGTTTCCATGCACTGCTCTGGTTCGCCAGAAGTGGCTTAGTCATGCTGGCCACATGACCCGTAAGCTGTACACCGGCTCCCTCAGCCAGTAAAGCGAAATGAGTGCCGCAACCCCAGAGTTGTCCGTGACTGGACCTAACGGTTAGGGGTCCCTTTACCTTTAGATAGATAGATAAATGATAGATAGATAGATAGATAGATAGATAGATAGATAGATAGAGTGGTACCTTGGTTGCGTGGCAAGTCCCCTCCCCCATGTGAAATGAAGACACGGGACACATTATTTAAGGTTAATGGGCATAAAAAGGCCACAACTTTATTGATTACAGGAATAGGAAGGTATTGGCCTTAGGCATTGGCTCCTATCGACTACCCGGCATGGAGACCGGGAAGGGTTATCCACAAACCATGGGGGTCCTCTTGAAGTACGCCAACTAGGATCCCAGGGTGTCACCGCTCGGGGGCATGCCGGAGGCCCTTACCTCCCTAGGTTTTGGACAAGGCAACACCCCCCCGGAGTCCTCTACCAGACTACCCTTTTCATTGGGGGAAGGTGATGGTGCTTCCTCCCCCCTTCATTTGCATAACAATTACCCCTGCCAATGCCTAACCGCCAATACCGAGGAAGTTGTGACGTTTGCTACGAGGTAGGCGAAAAAACCAAAAGGCTGGAAGTGCGCCAAGTTGGAAAAAGCACACTAGTGCAAGTAGATAAATAGGTACCGCTCTAATGGGAAGGTAAACGGCATTTCCGTGCGCTGCTCTAGTTTGCCAGAAGCAGCTTAGTCATGTTGGCCACATGACCCGGAAGCCGTATGCCGGCTCCCTTGGCCAATAAAGCAAGAGGAGCACCGCAACCCCAGAGTCAGTCACGACTGGACTTAATGGTCAGGGGTCCCTTTACCTTTACCTAGTACACATTGGTCTAGTGCCTGTTGGCTGAATAATAGATTTTTGCAGCGGCCTTTCATCTTTATTACACCAGGTGATTTACCTTTTTTAACATTTTTTTTTGGGGGGGGGGTTAAACAAATACAAACACAATAGTCACGAAACACTTACCCAGCTGTACAGCTAAAGCTCAAAAGGACTATTAAAGGCATAACAAATAGATTCGCCTTCCAAGAAACGTGGACCCCTTTCTTTAAGCATGTTAATGATTTCCCTTTTAATGCGCAGAAACAAGCTTGCTCTGAACCCGTGCCACAAATTAGTTATGGAAGGAACTTTGGCTTCCTTGGGAGTTGGGCGCTTTGAGCAGAGAAGCCCATAATCAAGGCTGTCCTGCTGCTGTTTTAAGCGAACCCATTATCATAGTAATGTCTTCTTCAAAGCCTTCAGACATCATTACTCCATTAGGGAAAAAATTAACATATTTCAGCTGATAAGCTTCTGGCACGTGTGGGGGCGCACAGGGCAGGGAGGGAGGGAGCAGAGAAACCAGCAGCAATGCCTTCGTGGAACTTTTACTAGTGAAAGGTGACTGCCACCAACAGAGGAAACAGGGAAAGAGAGAAGCCATAATTAAGGCGCCACATTAACTTGTCCTAACTATGGGAAAGTCGACATTAAATATACGTTATCACCATTACGACGTTTACAGAAAGATCTTTCAGATTTTTATTAGCAAAAGTGAGGAGGAGGTTTTTAAATGCTTTGGTGTGTTTTTTTGTAAGATCATGCATTGCAAACCTACACATTATATTTGAGACCTTATATCGCAGATCCTCCAAGTGTCCCTATTTTATAGATGTCCTGGATTTACAGAAGCCGTCCCGGTTTCTGATATGATCCCAGAATATCCTGCTTTTCCTTAGGACGTCCCCATTTTTGTTGGATAAATATTGGAGGATATTTTGTTGGATAAATATTGCACGATGCGAAAGTCAGAATAGGGGAATACACTTGGGGGTTACGCGGAGCAGGGAACCTGCCCTCACCCCAAATGCAACCAGGAGCTCATTGCTATGGCCCGAGCCCCCTTGACAGAGTGGACAAGCAATAGTTAGCCCCCAATTCCTTTAACGGAATCCCTTGCAGCAGCAGCATTAGAGGGGCAGGCACTCAACCTACCAAGGGCAGGCACTCAACCACTTCCCCTCAACCAACCAAACCATAAACCAATGCCTAACTGCAACCTTACAAGTTGTGATGATTTGCTACGCAGTAGGCAAAAACCAAATGGCCCCAGCCAATCAGCCAGATGGACAAAATTCCTACCAGGCCCCTGCCCCAAGAGCAGATGACCCCATGACAGGCATAGCAAGGTCAAAGCGAACAACCCTAATTCTAGGGAGGGGGGGGGGACGGGCAATCCGATGCACGGTCAAAAAGAGGAAGCCCTAGCCTTGTGCAAGGAGTTTTAGCATTTCTGGCTGTCAATCAACAAATGGCAACATTAACTTCTTCCCAACAACAAGGGAAGCCCCAATCGCATCAGTGGCCAATGTACAATTAGCCCGCCCCCAACTTTGGAGTGTCCTGGCGGCCCCCACCACAACACGTGCTCTCCATGAAGGAGAACATGCTTTCTCAAACACAGGAAATGCTAAAGCCTATTTAAGTGTTCAGATCAGAAGAGTGCAAGATTGCTCCCTCTACAAAGGGGGGTGGGGAGTTTACGGAAGGAAGGGGAGAAGGGGAGAGAGAGAGAGGAGCCTGTAATTTTCAGATGCAAAAATGGAGTGGTGCTTTCTGGACGACCAGATACCTTTCTGGCAACTCAAACTGGATACCACAATAATGAGAAATTCCAAAGAAAGCAGCTGTTTGTTTTAAGGGAGATAGAGCAGATAAGCTGGCATTTCATATTGATCCACTTTCTGTTTAGTGAGAGCATGAGCTTTCAAGCTTCACAGATCATTTGTTATCTACTCTGACTCTCCGGCCTCTGGAGCCAACGCAGTTGCCAAAAGTTCAAAATAAAGTCTTAAGGTACAGTGCTATGGGATGGTGATGTCCAGTAATGTACGGCAGCCCTAGATGCTCAGCAGTGCCTAGTCACATTTGCACTGGGCCTCTGCTTAATGGTCTCATTTTTCAGGGTGAAATTCAATGGTGGGTGGGATTGCCACAGTCATTCTTCCCGGAACCCCCCCCCCTTTTTTTCCTGGCCATTTATTTATTTATTTGCCACACGTGCAAAGCGGAAGTTAAATGTTCGTAAGTTGTGGGCTTAATGTAACAAAAGCAGGCAGATGGAGATGACAGAGAGGAATCACTATTTTTATTTTTATCCTGTCCATCTGACTGGGCTGCCCCAGCCACTCAGAGGAAGCTTCCAACAAATATAAAAGCATAATAAAACATCAAACATTAAAAACTTCTGTAAACAGGGCTACCTTCAGATGTCTTCTAAAAGTCAGATAGTGTAGCACCCTGCTTGTGGTTAACGCTTAGCTGGAATGAAATATTCAACGCAGCAATAGAGAAATTAAAATAATTATTTATTTGTCAGACAAATAAATGAGAGGCACAGTGGTATATGGTTACCAAGCTCTGGCCTGGCCTCCTGCCATTATGGCCAGCACTTATATTCCCTTAATCCAGCCCCCTTTGCTCCTCCTTGGCTGCATCTGTCCAATCAGCCTGGTTGGATTTCCTATTGGCTGCCTGCTATATCCAATCACAAAAGATACACCCACATCCTCCTGTCCTTATATGGAGCACAAAGAGCTATATATTGTTACATCTATAAATGACAAATAAGTAGTAATATATCTTACATGTGTCTCAACAAGGAATATTAATTACCAGCTCACCTCTTGCCCTCTTCGCCCTATTGCCTTCTAAAACAAATGGTTAATCTTAAATTTTTATCTTAAACATATGTCAAGGATCTTGAGTTTCACATCAACATTGAAAGATCTCCTTCATTTGAGAGTTTCTAAACAAATGTCTGACAGCCATATATCAGGACTGCTTGGATGGCTGCTTGGATGGCGTCTTCTTGTCTGACAGGGGGCTGGGCTCAATGGCCCCTGTGGTCTATTCCAACTCTAGGACTCTATGAAATAAGAATCTAACATCTAAATTTGTTACTTTCTAAATCCTTTGCATAGTTACATTTAAGCCAATATATTTAAGCTAATATATTTCATACATTATCATAGGTAACCTTTTAAAAGAATAAAGCTTCTCAAAGTAGAAGTAGAAAAGGGAACTCAGTAAAAAAACAGCTTTTAAAAGGAACCCCTTCAGTTTACCCCCCCCCTTCAGCCATCTGCTCTCCTCTTTAGCTGTTCCCAATATTTATTGCTCTTTTAACTCTCTCAGTTTAAGAAAGAAACAGTTTTAAAAGACTTCCCAAAATTGCTTTAAGAAGACTTCCCAAAAAGCCTCTCTTTCTGCCAGCTAGATGCTTCTCCATTTGGTCTTGGCCTTTTAACCTTAGAAAGAAGATCTGGCTCATTTTACTGGGAGGCACATTGGCATTATTTTACTATTTACCAACTATTAATTATGTTTATCTCTGCCTTTTTTATCTTTTATAACATGTAGGGTCAGTGTCCTTACTCAGTCTGTAATTTCAGCTTTTACGACTTTGAGAATTGTTTTCTGCTATCAATCAAGGGGCCCCTTGTCTAGGAAGAAAACACTGTCAGTGTTTTCTTAAGCAGCTAGCCTTCTTGCCTGGCGTGAAACTTTTAAAAATCTAAGCCCTCTTTAATATACAAGCCCTGATCAAACATTAATAAAATGCAGGCTTATGCCTGATGCCTCATTCCCCCCTTTCAAGCTCAAGGACCTTCGTCCCAAGTGTCCTTGATAGCTTGACCTTCATCATATTCCTGAGGTAAAGCTCTGTATAGGGCCATGATATGAGGTAGAGTTTCATTTGAAACCATCTTGCTAATTGTACTTCTAAAACATGAAATGATACATGGCATCATACATAAAACCATTACCACTACTGTCAAGAAAAACAAGCAAGACAATAGTATCCCTTTGAGTCCTGTGACATTAGGTAACCAATTGGTGAGCCATCCCATATCCCATCCTTCCCATGTTTGTACTGGGACATGTGCTATATTCTCCATCTTTGTAGCCAACACACGGATTGCCTCACCATTATCAGAAATGTTAAAGCAACAGGCATTCCCTGTCAAGTTCAAGACTCCACATAGGCCTCCCTGCTTGGCAAGTACATAATCCATTCCCATTTTCAGCTGCAAAATGGCGGCTCTACTTTCATCCAACTGTTGTGCAATAAGTCTCAAACTCTGGGCCGTTGCATTGGTTACAAGTTCCACTACTGCTTGCAATCGAATTATTCTGTTTAGATTATAGATAGGATCCCGTGCCCCTTGTATGAGCTCACCAGGATTCCAGGAGGCAGGATCATAATAGGCTATAATGCGCTCTGGTGGCCAATCATCAGTACCGCTCCAACTTTGGGTACTTCCTCCTGCTATATGAGAAATATCAGCGTTTCTTCGTGTACGCTTGGCCAAATTAGTAGGCATAATCCACATTGGTGGTAATACCCATCCCAGGAAACAAGTCCCACTCCATTTGGAAGGGAGTTTCTTGTATGCCCATTCTCCACATATCCACCACAACCATCGGGTCTGAGGTTTTTGGTACGTGGAGTACAGAAGGCGAAATATCAAAAGAGGTAGAGAGTTCACAGTGCAGTATGTTAGATTGCCTTTTTCTGTCACAGTTATGTTCCATACCACTTTCCATGCATGAATAAAAGGAGGTGCACAGGGCAAGGTATTCCGAGTTCGATAGGTAGTACCGTGTGCCCAGGTATGACTATTCTTAAAATAATCCCAAGTATAGTGACAATGAGAAGAGCCTATCATGATAGAATCAGCTGCATCTGATGATTTATGTACACAGAATTCCCCTTGTACAGGTATAACTCGTAATGGTTTAGTTGAGTTCCATCCGTGGAAATTCTGTAATTCTGTTTGGTGTGGTATTTCGCTTACCATACCAATGGCATCTAATGGTATCGGTAATAAGGGCATACCTCCCTCTGAATCATCTGGCCCAAGAGAGCAAACAAGGCAATTGGTCCTATTTGCAACATTGGCTACCATTTCAGCTAAACCTACCCACATATTGTGGTCATGGCGGAATCCATATTTAGTCAATTTGGTCAGATTCAAGGACCCTTCCCCTTCCCAAGGGATCAGGATTAATAATAGAATCATGTTGATGTCTAGCATATGCATTCCTTCCACAGAAGAGTACCTTATTGTGATAGCAAATAAATATTAGTCCCAATATAATTCCCCCAGTGACAGGAATGGGGAACCACCAAGACCAAAACATATATCCCAAGGATCCCCAGTGAGTAATATCTCTGATAATTGTTCCACAAGGGGGGCAGTCAATCAATTGTATAAGAGAATCTTCCCGTTCACAGTCGCTGGTTCAGACGCTCCTCAAGCTTCAGGCGTGCGCAGGTCAGCCAGCTTCCAGGTTGTGGCTGCAGCAGGCCGGTCGTCTAATGTTGCCCGTGACCTAGCCCGTTCCCGGTAGGGCTAGATACAGGGGTTTTTGGAGAGAGTCAGTTTTAAAGGATTAGAGGGGTCACCTTTGCACGTCCAACTGCCTTCGGACTTCTTCAAACGAGAGTGATGAATCCAGGGGGTCACCTCAGCTACCTTCACCGCTGTTGGAGTAGAGAGCAAGACGGTGTAAGGTCCACGCCACTTAGGTGCGAGTGGATCACGTTTCCACTCTTTCACCCATACGCTATCGCCAGCCTGGAACTGATGAATCGGCTCGGCAATGCTGCACGGCGTGCGCTCGAGGACCCACCTGTTAAGAGAAACAAAAACACGGGAGAGAGATTGCACTTGTCCCTGTGTCACATGGTCTCCTATTTGTTTAAGGTCAGCTGGAATATCCTGAACAAAGGAGGGCGGTCTCCCATACAGGAGCTCAAAAGGTGACAACTTAAGTCTTTTTGTGGGTGCACACCGAACACGAAACAGTGTTATGGGTAACACATCTACCCATCCCAATCCCGTTTCCTGGGTTAATTTTGCCAATTGGGTTTTCAGAGTCCGATTCATTCTTTCAGTTTTCCCTGAACTCTGAGGCCTATATGCTGCATGCAGTCTCCATTTCACTTGTAGGACTCGACATACTTCTTGTACTACTTGATCAATGAACGCTGGCCCATTATCACTTCCAATGCATCTAGGTAATCCAAACCTCGGGATCAATTCAGTGAGGAGTCTCTTAGTTACCTCTCGTGCCTTTTCAGTTCGGGTGGGAAAGGCTTCAACCCATCCGGTAAGAGTGTCTACAAACACAAGGAGATACTTGAATCCCTTAGAAGGGACCAGCTCTGTGAAGTCCACAATTAGACTTTCCATGGGGACATATCCCACATGTTGGATTCCAGGAGGTTGTACCGGTCCCTGCCTGGGATTGTTTTTAGCACAAAGAACACATTTCTGTGAAATGCAAGTTGCTAATTGTGATAGGTTAATAATATACAACTTCCGACTGAGACTCTCTCTGGTTGCAGTACCGCCAAGGTGAGTAGATTCATGATAATTTCTTACAATTGTGCCTGCTAGATGATGAGGTACATAAATCCTATTGTCCGGCAGGATCATCCAACCGTCCTTCACAACTGCTCCTTCCTGTTCAGCCCACTTCCTCTCTTCTGGGGTATAGTGAGGTTTAACTTCTTCTGGAACTACCTCTGGTATGAGGGCTGCTATAAATCCTCCCACAGGCTTTTGGGCTGCCTCTCGGGCTGCTTTGTCAGCCGCATGATTTCCTCTGGTTATTGGATCCCTTCCTCGTCCATGACCTTTGCAATGCATTACAGCAATCTGTTCTGGAGCCCATACTGCTTCTAACAGGATTTCTACTTCAGGTCCATATTTCAAGGCCTTCCCGTGGGCTCCTATTAGACCTCTTTCTTTCCATAGAGCTCCATGTGCATGCAGGGTTAAGAAGGCATATTTAGAATCAGTATAGATGTTTGCCTTACATCCGGCTGCCAATTGCAGAGCTCTAGTTAAACCTATAAGTTCAGCTTTTTGTGCTGAGGTGCAGGCAGGCAAAGCTTCAGCTTCCACAACTTCCTCATTGGTGACCACAGCATATCCTGCTCGTCTGGCACCTTCATGCAGGTAACTGCTACCATCAGTGTAATATACAACATCTGGATTTTTCAATGGTTCATCTTTCAGATCGGGTCTACTGGAATAAACTTCATCCATTACTTGGAGACAATCATGTGATTCCTCATCATCTACCTCTGGTAGGGGCAGCAAAGTCGCTGGATTGAGCATATTCACTACTCGTAGATGAATCCTGGGATTTTCACACAATAGGCCTTGGTACCTAGCCATCCTTGGGTTCGTTAGCCAATAACTACCCTTATATTCCATGAGTGTCAGAACAGCATGAGGTACATTCACATACATCGTCTGGCCGAAGGTAAATTTATCAGCTTCTTTGACAAGGCTTGCAGTGGCCGCTACTGCCCTTAGGCATGGAGGCCATCCTTTTGCTACTGAGTCCAATTGTTTTGACAAATAAGCTACTGGACGGTTCCAACTTCCTAATCTCTGGGTCAGGACTGCCGCTGCAATCCCATTCTGTTCATGTACATACAGCTGAAAGGGTTTTTCCGAATTAGGCAGTCCAAGGGCTGGGGCCTCCATAAGTCGTTGTTTGATAACTAAAAAGGCTTGTTGCTGCTCAGGTCCCCATACGAATGGGTCCTTCTCTGCACCTCGAGTGCTTTCATGTAAGGGCTTGGCCAGACTGCTGAAATCAGGTATCCATAGTCTACAAAACCCTGCTGTTCCCAGGAATCCTCTAAGTTGTTTCCTTGTGGTAGGTTCCTTGATAAGGCAAATAGCTTCTTTCCTCTCTGGTCTCAATGCTCGTTGTTGGTGTGAGATGTCAAAGCCCAAATATTTGACCTTTTCTAAACATAACTGTGCCTTTTTCTGGGAAACTCGGTAGCCAGCTTGCCAGAGCAAGTGGAGCAGTTCCTCTGTCCCTTTTTTACAGGTATCAAAATCCTTTGCTGCTAGTATAAGGTCATCTACATATTGCAGAACCACCTTTTCTCCAGGTATTGAGGGGTAACTTGTTAGATCCTTCGCCAAGGCAGTGCCAAACAAAGTTGGGGAATTTTTAAATCCCTGGGGCAATCTTGTCCAGGTTAGCTGGCCTTTTGTTCCTGTTAAAGGGTCTTCCCACTGGAAGGCAAATATAGGTTGGCTCTGTGGTGCCAGCCGGCAACAGAAGAATGCATCTTTCAAGTCCAATACAGTAAAAAATGTTGCTTCTGGTGGGATCAAACTCAGCAAGGTATATGGGTTTGGTACATTTGGGTGCAAGGTCTCGATAGCCTGGTTTACGAGCCTCAAGTCCTGCACTGGCCTGTATTCATCTGTCCCAGGTTTTCGAACAGGCAAAAGGGGTGTGTTCCATTCTGATTGGCAGGGCTTAAGCAGACCATATTTTAATAGGCGGTCCAAATGTTTCTGGATGCCCTCTGCTGCTCGCCGGGGTAAAGGATATTGCTTTACAGATACAGGGGTAGCCATAGGTTTTAAGGTTACTACAATTGGAGCTATATTCTTGGCCATTCCTGGTGGGCTATTTTCGGCCCATACTCCTGGTGGCACCTGTAGGGTTCGGAGGAGCTTGTTTAATTCTGTATCCAATGTGGGTTGGACTTGCAAGGCTGACATTAGGCGCCATGATTGTTCCTTAGGTACTGAAAGGGTAATTATTCCTGCTGCCTTTGATGGCAGTTTCATTTCTGGACCTCGAGGAGTGAAGGTGATTTGGGCCTGCAGTTTGGACAGCATATCTCTACCTAAGAGAGGTATTGGACACTCAGGTATATACAAAAACTGATGGGTTAAACGATGTCCCCCAATCTGGCATTCCAAAGGTTGGAGGAAAGACCTCTTAGCTGACTGACCAGTGGCACTTTTAATGACTACACTTTTGGATGCCTTTTTCTGCAATAGTTCTGGGAGTACTGAGTATTCAGCCCCAGTATCAATCATAAAGTCTATTAAATGGCTTCCTAATTGAATCGTGACCGTGGGCTCCTGGAAGCCTAACTTTATGGAGTCCGGTCGTTCCTAGTCTTGGGTAAAATCCTCCTCTGCCAGTCCAATGAAATTGTCTCTACTCTGTCCTTGTCCAGGTCTCTGATATCTTCCATTTCGGATCATTCCCCGTCCCCGTCCCTGGTTTCTTGGGCCGGAGCCTGGGCCTGGGCCTGGGCCTGGGCGTACTTCTTCCAACCTCAGGGGTTCAGGACACTCCCGCTTCCAATGACCCTCCTTCTTGCAATTCGCACATTGATTCCTTCCCAGTGGTGGATTCCTTCCCCGCCCTCTTCCTCCATTTAAGGGGCGGTAGTCTTGCTTCACTGCTGTGGCCAGCATTACCATCTTTTCCTTCTGCCACTTCTTCTTCTCTTGTTTCTCAGCCTCATCCCTATTCCGATAAACTCGGCGTGCAATGGCCATAATTTGGCTCATCAGCATCCCTTCCCATCCTTCTGACTTCTGAATTTTCTTACGAATGTCAGAAGCGCACTGGGCCACAAATGTAGCAGTAATCATTCTGCTGTTTTCAGGGGCTTCAGGGTCAAAAGGAGTCCATATACGATAGGCTTCTTGCAGCCTCTCTAAAAAGTCTCCTGGACTCTCATTTGGTTTCTGTTCTACTTCTGAGACTTTAGACATATTAGTTGGCTTCTGGCATGCCCTGCGGATACCTTGCACAAGCGTCTGGCGATAGGTGGTAAGCCTGGCCAGGTGAATTGCATTGTTTGGATCCCAATTAGGATCTTCCAAGGGAAAGTTGTCTTGGAGATGACGGTCAATATTAAAAATATTTCCCACTCTGGCCTGCTCACGCAAATATATCTGTGCCTTTTCAATTATGTCTCTTCTTTCCTCAGTGGTGAACAGAGTATTCAGAAGCTGGCGACAATCTGTCCAAGTAGGACTATGAGTATTTACTATTGAAGTCACCAAGTCCATCATAGCCTGAGGTTTTTCTGCAAAAGATGGGGTGTGTGTTTTCCAATTCATCAGATCCGTAGTTGTGAATGGAATGTACTGAAGGGTCGAAGTTCGAGGTGGCCTTGGTCCGAGTTGCCCGTTAACCAGCACAGGCTCCTCAAGTGCATCAAATACTCTTCTGAGAGGGGCTACTACGTGATCTTTCTCTTCGCTTTGCTCTAGGGGCCTCAAATCATAGGGGATGGTATTTGTCCCAAGGCGTTCTTTTAGCAGCTTAATACGCCTGGCTGTATTGCTTGCTGACCGATTAAGGTCTCCCTGTAACTTCTGTAATAATTCTCTAGGACTTGGATGTACAGGGGTTTGGGGTAGGCAATCAGTTGTTCCATTAAAAGAGACTGTAGATGGAGTTCTACTGGGACTCACAGATGGAATAACCACTTCTGCTTGGGCTTCATTATAGGACTCCAATGCCTCCTGAAGATATTTATCATAATCTATCAAGGAGTCAAGTTCTGTGTCTCTACCCCCATTATTCGTTCCACTTTCTTGCCTTGGGGTTACAACTGGTGGAGGGTTTGGATTATGCTCCCTTCGATGTGGAGCATAGGGTGGAGGTGGAAGCACCTCTTCCTCTGGTCCCTCAAAAATGGGTTTGAGTTTATTTGGCAAGATTCCTTTCCTAGCTTCGGCTTTTACAGCCAATAATTTGCATCGTTGGACTTTGCATTCCCTTATCCATGGAGGATTTTTATTTAATGTGCTCAGCCAGGAATCTATATATGAAAATTGTTCTGGGCACCCTCCAGTTTCTTTGGTGATGTTAGACCAAAGTTTGCTTACTAAATTTATATCAAAAGTTCCCTGAGATGGCCATCCAGTATTTTGTTTTGGCCATTCTAGTTCACATAACGTTCTCAAGCGCTCTGGCGTCATTTTGACTCCATATGCCCCTGAGAAGGCTTTCTTAAAATTATTTAACATACATTCAAGAGGTGTATTTCCCCCCTTTGAACCCCCAACTCCCATTGTATGGCCCTGTGAAGTATCCACTCAGTCACTCACACACACGCTTCGTGGGTTTCCTTGCCCAGATGGAGTCGCCTCACTGGGAACCGAAGTACTACCCACTCCACACTCAGGTCAGCTACAGATTGCTCTGTACTTTCTCACACATACAATGCGCAAGATACTTCACCACACTCTACCTCCCAACTTTCCTTTTCCCCCACCAGACCACCATCTGATATACCCAACCACCTAGCGTACTCAGTTCCCACTTACTGAGACGCAGAAGTTTGATCAAGACTTCTCTTCCTCCCAATTAATTGGAGGGCCAAAAATCCCTTTGTGCACTTACCCCTTGGTTGGTTCCGTTTCCCCCCGGTCCGTCGCTGCCAGTGAGCAGGGTATCAGACAGACGAGACTTCTGCGTTCCCCTGGAAAAAATTTTTCCATGCGCGCTGGGTAGGCAGTTTAGAGATCCTCTCTCTTGTACCCTGCTCAGTAGAGCGAAGGGGCTGCGTTCCAGCAGACCACTTATCCGAGTCACAGGAGCACCATAAAATGTAGCACCCTGCTTGTGGTTAACGCTTAGCTGGAATGAAATATTCAACGCAGCAATAGAGAAATTAAAATAATTATTTATTTGTCAGACAAATAAATGAGAGGCACAGTGGTATATGGTTACCAAGCTCTGGCCTGGCCTCCTGCCATTATGGCCAGCACTTATATTCCCTTAATCCAGCCCCCTTTGCTCCTCCTTGGCTGCATCTGTCCAATCAGCCTGGTTGGATTTCCTATTGGCTGCCTGCTATATCCAATCACAAAAGATACACCCACATCCTCCTGTCCTTATATGGAGCACAAAGAGCTATATATTGTTACATCTATAAATGACAAATAAGTAGTAATATATCTTACATGTGTCTCAACAAGGAATATTAATTACCAGCTCACCTCTTGCCCTCTTCGCCCTATTGCCTTCTAAAACAAATGGTTAATCTTAAATTTTTATCTTAAACATATGTCAAGGATCTTGAGTTTCACATCAACATTGAAAGATCTCCTTCATTTGAGAGTTTCTAATCAAATGTCTGACAGCCATATATCAGGACTGCTTGGATGGCTGCTTGGATGGCGTCTTCTTGTCTGACAGGGGGCTGGGCTCAATGGCCCCTGTGGTCTATTCCAACTCTAGGACTCTATGAAATAAGAATCTAACATCTAAATTTGTTACTTTCTAAATCCTTTGCATAGTTACATTTAAGCCAATATATTTAAGCTAATATATTTCATACATTATCATAGGTAACCTTTTAAAAGAATAAAGCTTCTCAAAGTAGAAGTAGAAAAGGGAACTCAGTAAAAAAACAGCTTTTAAAAGGAACCCCTTCAGTTTACCCCCCCCTTCAGCCATCTGCTCTCCTCTTTAGCTGTTCCCAATATTTATTGCTCTTTTAACTCTCTCAGTTTAAGAAAGAAACAGTTTTAAAAGACTTCCCAAAATTGCTTTAAGAAGACTTCCCAAAAAGCCTCTCTTTCTGCCAGCTAGATGCTTCTCCATTTGGTCTTGGCCTTTTAACCTTAGAAAGAAGATCTGGCTCATTTTACTGGGAGGCACATTGGCATTATTTTACTATTTACCAACTATTAATTATGTTTATCTCTGCCTTTTTTATCTTTTATAACATGTAGGGTCAGTGTCCTTACTCAGTCTGTAATTTCAGCTTTTACGACTTTGAGAATTGTTTTCTGCTATCAATCAAGGGGCCCCTTGTCTAGGAAGAAAACACTGTCAGTGTTTTCTTAAGCAGCTAGCCTTCTTGCCTGGCGTGAAACTTTTAAAAATCTAAGCCCTCTTTAATATACAAGCCCTGATCAAACATTAATAAAATGCAGGCTTATGCCTGATGCCTCAATAGTTGTTTATTTCCTTGACATCTGATGGGAGGGCATTCCACAGGGAGGGTGCCACTACCAAGAAGGCCCTCTGCCTGATTCCCTGTAACCTCACTTCTCACAGTGAAGGAACTGCCAGGAGGCCCTTGGAGCTGGCCCTCAGTGGCCGGGCTGAAGGATGGGTGGTAGAGTGCAGTATACCTTCAGGTATACTGAGCCAAGGCTGTTTAGGGCTTTAAAGGTCAGCACCTTTATAAAGTTTCGCATCTCCTATATTGTATTGCCGTTAGTCATTTCAGTTCTTCTAGTTTTCCTAGACAATGTCTATGGAAGATTTGAGGAATGGCTGAAGGAAGTCAAATCAAAAAATCTGTAAGAATAAGATATTATATTTTTGTATTTTTGTTTGTTGCTTTGTTGAGAAAATCAATAAAAATTATGCATAAAAAAAAAAAATAAATAAAGGTCAGCACCAACACTTTGAATTGTGCTCGGAAGCATACTTGTTCTTCCTCTTGAATTGTGCTCGGAAACGTACTTGTTTTCATTTCCAAATTGATGAGCAACAGTTGGAATGGAAAGGTGCAAAAAGAGGAGGTGAAAAGCATTTACACATTTGGAGACGGTGTGGTGCAATGGTAGGAGTGCTGGACTAAGACTAGGGAGATCCGAGTTCGAATCCCCACTCAGCCGTGAAGCTTACCATGTGACCTTATGCTGGTTACCCCTTCTTAGTCTAACCTACATCACAGGGTTGTTATGAGGACGAACTGGGGGGGGGGCGCGGGGGCGGGGAGAACACACTGAGTTCCTTAAAGGAATAGTGGGATAAAATATAATGAATAGATAAAAGCTAAAATAAATAAATCCCAAGCTTTCTCTCCTGTGTGGCATGTGAAGTTAGCCTAAAATTAATACATCAGTAAATGAAATTTCATATATCAAATTAATTGTGTGTTGTTCTCCTCAAACCACAAGGCATCACATGCCTGCGAACATGGCCTCGGTCACTTTAAAAATTAGTTTCAAACTTTGCAAAAGAAATGTCATGCGTAGTTTATTAACAGAGAATGCTCGTTAGAATGTCAAACAGGAACTTGCTTTCAGGGAAGCAAAAATATGAGGACTGCCAAGCTGAGCTGCTAAATTTAAAGTGTCTCTTTTGATTGTCAGCACTAGACAGAATCTCTCTCTCTCTCTCTCTCTCTCTCTATATATATATATATATGGCACATTCATATAACAGAGGATCTCATTTTCTGTTTACCCTGCCGCCGCCCTCAAATCCCCTCTTTTCATGTTATTTTGGAAGCGATTGCATTAGAGACACATTTCGAAGTATTCAGCAACCCCACAAAAATGTAAATAAATTTAAAAAAACCACAGTCGGGGGAAACATTCATGTGATTATTTCACATGAATCAATTGTACCTTAGAGCACCTTAAACACTGATACAATTTAGAGATTTATTTATTTATTTTTAAAGAGTGCATCCTCGATGTAATCGTTCCTTCCTCCGCTACCTTTTTGCATGAGGGCTGCATGCAAAAAGGCTCCTGACCAATTCACCCAGAATAAAAGGATGCGATCTTAGAGATAGTTCCTTAGCACTTAAGGAGGTGTGAAATGGACAGCCTAATTCACATGAGCGATCATCAGATTAATCTGGAGGAGAAATCTATGCATTGAATATAGGAGGCAGAGAGGCTTAAAAACACAAGCACAAAAAGCAAGGGAAACATCTCTTCCTTTTTACCATACTCTCTAAACAACATGGGTTTTTGTTTTTCAAGGCTTACATACATTATGGCTTAATTCATCCATTTTAAATGGCAGTGACATGTGAAAGGTGATTTAATCTGCATACGGGGGTTGTACATATTTCAAAATATGAAAGTGATTTTATTTCTTAGTTTTTTCAAATAATATTTTTGGATTGAGACACATGAGCTGCAACCACGGAAATATTGGCCAGTTATTAAACCTTAAGACAGGCATCCCCAGACTCAGTTCTCCAGCTATTTTGGGACTACAATTCCCATCATCCCTGACCACTGGTCCTGTTAGCTAGGGCTGATGGGAGTTGTAGTCCCAAACAGCTGGATGGCCGAGTTTGGGGGTGCCTGCCTTAAGACATTGACTCTTAGCCCTGGGCTTGTTGGTTTAGACTAACTACTGATCTATTGCAAATCTCCCTTCTTAGGGAAGGTGATGAGGAGAATCGTGGCAGGGCAACTGCAGACATTCTTGGATAATACAGATTATTATCTAGTCCGATTCCAATCTGGGTTTAGGCCTTGTCATGGGACCAAATTGGCCTTGGTCACCCTGATAGGTGACTTTTATTGGGAACAGGGCAAAGGGAATATGACCTTGCTCTTTATTCTCAATCTCCCTGTGACTTTTGATTCATTGATAGGTGGAAAACAGGGTCCTTAAAAGGTCCCTTGATAGCTGGAAAATAGGGAGATGGTCAGATTTTATTCCTGCTTACTACCTAAAAGGAATCTGTGTGTGTTTGCTTAAGGATGGAGGTGGACTTGAGTTTTTTCTGTTTCCATAAATGGGGAGTCAGCCATTCTTATGCGCCTTGTTCGCAACAGCCCTTGTTGTAACCTGATACCTCTACAGTGTTGTGGAATTTAGCCGCTTTTAGGCTTGTTGTCTATCAGAGACCGATAACCAGGCAACAGGTAGCAAAAATAAAGAGTTTTATTCTTGTACAAGAATGGTGACTCATCCACCTTGTGGTGCGGACAAGAGACCCCACATGCTTTTCTGGTTTCCCACAAAACAGCCTCCAAGTTACCCAGCTGCAAGCACCCCCACCTCCACTTCTCTCCCAAATCACCTTTATGCAGAAATTATCAGCAACCTTAACTATGTCTTTTGGGGACTTTCCGCTACATCTCCCTGCCCCCCACTTAAACCTGCCTAACTTCCTTTGTGAAACCTAGCTCAACCACAAACTTCATCCATCACCTTTTGGTTAAGCAAGTTTCCTGTTCTTGCCTGGAACAAGGTGTTCGGAGATGCAGCTCTTAGTAGCTTCGGTATTATTTCTGCTTTAGCCAATTTCTCCTGACCAGAGTGCCTCCATTTTCCAACACACTTCCAATACTATTGCACCTTTGAATGTCTTCCACCTCCTCCCAAATTCTGCAGATGCAGACACATGGTGTTGCCAATATCTTCTCCCCAACCCCATACTTTGTGCACCATCTGTTCTGATACAGAGGAACTGTATGTGGAATTCAAAAGCTTCCATACTACTTATCATTTATACCAGGGGTGGCCAACTCCTTTCAGAATTAAAAACTGGCAGTGATCTACCCCTGTTTTGGGAGCTCAAAGTTGAGCTTTTTTTTTTTAGCAGGGGGACTTCCGTTTTTGGGGAGGTTAAAAGGCAAGGGACCAAGGGGTAAAGTCCCTCACAAAAAGATCGCTGTGGATCAAAACAGCAGCACAGACAAAGCTTTGTGGTGTAGTGGTTCAGAGCAGTGGACTCGTAATCTGGGGGACCGGGTTCGTGTCTCCGCTCCTCCACATGCAGCTGCTGGGTGACCTTGGGCCAGTCACACTTCTCTGGAGTCTCTCAGCCTCACTCACCTCACAGAGTGTTTGTTGTGGGGGAGGAAGGAAAAGGAGATTGTTAGCCGCTTTGAGACTCCTTAGGGTAGTGATAAAGCAGGATATCAAATCCAAACTCCTCTTCTTCTTCTGTGTTCCCTTCCAGAGATCATACAACAATGGAGGCCGGGGCGAGGGGGCGTGGCAGGAGTCAGTTTTAGTGACGCTAAGGGAAGGGAGCCAGAGATCGACTGCGATCTACCAAAACCTTGCAGGGATCTACCAGTAGATCACGATCAACCTGTTGGACACCCCTGATTTATATGATCCATTAATGCACATGGACCTGTTCTAAGTGAAACAGGGGCAGAGGAGAGAGAGAGAGAGAGAGAGAGAGAGAGAGAGAGAGAGAGAGAGAGAAGGCCTGTAATCTGCACATTCCTCCCAAAAGAGCTGGGTATGGATTTTGCATTTATTTTACATACCCCATGATGTGTCACTGCTAAGCAGCAAATGACCTTCCTTGCATTTTTAGAAGGGAGTACCTTGATATAAGATGGACACCCTGGGTAGGGTTGTTTTGCCTCCCCTCCCTCTGCCGATAGCAAGCATCATAGAGAAGTGGTCTGAGGTAATCTAAATGTCATTATGTGGACTTAGTTCCTTGATGTATTGGTCAAGCTGAACACAGTAGCTCCCATTTATCAGCCTGTGATTCAGAAGTCTAGTAGGTCCAAAGGGTTGCTGTAGTACTAATCAGCTGATACCCACAATTTGTATCAAGTCTGTCATTGCAAGGTCGCTGCTGGGAGGGAGAAGGCAGTCAATGGGAGGGCCTGTGACCATCTCGCGGGATGGCAAAACGCAATAGCAAAAACGTCAATTTACACCCTGTCTTTGGAGAACGTGTGAAAAAATGTATCTATTCAGACAGAGGAGTTATTTTTTTCTGGCTAACCCAGATACAGAATTATTGTATGTGCGTGTGTGTGTGTGTGTGTGTGTGTGAGAGAGAGAGAGAGAGAGAGAGAGAGAGAGAGAGAGAGAGAGAGACTAATCCTAAACAATATTAAATGGAGCAAGGTTCTATTGATTTAAATGTGACTCGCATCCAAGTAAACATATTTAGGGCCTGATTCTCAGCGTGGGTATCCAAGCTTTGATGTTCAACAGAGCATTTCACTGTCATCCTCTATCATTGATTATATACAACGGAAATGTCAATTGCTTTACAGTGACTATGAAGGTGGAGTCCAATAATAGGTTATTGTTCTCTATATTCTCCTTGTTTGTTCCAAATTTATATTCCTCCTTTTAGCCTATTTCCCAGGTCAGTAAGGCGGCTTATGAAATAGAGAAGCCATGTTCTTACTGAGGATTCTAGCCAGCCTAGGATGTTCCAATCCACCCCTGATTTTCTGAATGCTCAAAGTGCAATCCTGATGTACTCCCAGGTAAGGAATGCTGGTGAATCACCAAAAAAGGCTGCAATCCTCAACAGATTTGCCTGAGAGGAAGCCCCATTGAACATAGTGGAATGTGTTATTGTTTAGTCGTTTAATCATGTCCGACTCTTCATGACCCCATGGACCAGAGCACGCCAGGCACTCCTGTCCTCCACTGCCTCCCGCAGTTTGGTCAAACTTATGCTGGTAGCTTCGAGAACACTGTCCAACCATCTCGTCCTCTGTCATCCCCTTCTCCTTGTGCCCTCCATCTTTCCCAACATCAGGGTCTTTTCCAGGGAGTCTTCTCTTCTCATGAGGTGGCCAAAGTATTGGAGCCTCAGCTTCAGGATCTGTCCTTCCAGTGAGCACTCAGGGCTGATTTCCTTCAGAATGGATAGGTTTTATCTTCTTGCAGTCCATGGGACTCTCAAGAGTCTCCTCCAGTGGAATGTACTTCCATGTAAATGCATAGAAACGGGTTATAAAGATGTCATCAGCAATAAAACACCCACAGGCCAAAAGTAGTACGGCTTTTAGTTTGGAAATCCTAGGTATGTTTACCAGAAGTGACTCCTGTTGATGAGACTTGTTCCCATGTAAGTGGGTACAGGATTCCAGCCTTAAGCCTGAAGGAGGCTCCCAACTTGCAGGTCCTTGTAAGACCAGTGGAAACAGTTGGTCCTGACAAGTATTAACCACTCTGAATAATTGCCACCTGCCCAGATTTTCACTTGTCTGAATTAATTTTAAGGTGATTTCTAATTAATTGATGCCTGTTTTTATGCATATTGTGTTGTTTTTATGAAGTTAGCTGCTCTGAGCCTCAGCCGGGAAGGGTGGGATACAATTATTATTATTATTATTATTATTATTATTATTATTATTATTATTATTATTATGCAGACTGCCAAAAAGTATATGGAGTGAGTGGCACCTTAATCCCAGTTCCTTGAGATGCCCCCCCCCCCATTCCTTTTACCACGAAGCAACTTGTTGCCATTCAGGGAAACAATCTTTAGAAGAACTGCTGTGTGCCCGGTGGAAAGTGAAACAAATTAGCCGAACAAGGCGACTGGAATTAGAGAAAGGGAAAAGTTCATTTCTCCTCTTTCATCACTCGGCTGCCTGGCGTCTAATTACTTCTAGAATTACCTCAGTGACTTTCAATCAAAGGCTGACTGGGATTATCCCACAAACCTCAACCATGTCAGTTTATGAAGGTTTCTACATATTTCAGACACACAGACACACACATATCCCCCCAATAATTAAAAATAAATAATGCTCTCAGCTACAGTGCTCTCCCTTGTAACAATTCCTGCATCAGACATTGCCTTTCTAGAGTAGCAGGTTTTCCTACTCACATTTCAGAGTTAAAGCACAACACATTCCTTGCCTGTGTTCTTTTTCAGCTGTCTTTTACTTAGCCATTAATGCCTACAAGCATTAGTTTACAGTGGTACCTCGGGTTAAGTACTTAATTCGTTCCGGAGGTCTGTACTTAACCTGAAACTGTTCTTAACCTGAAGCACCAATTTAGCTAATGGGGCCTCCTGCTGCCACTGCACCACCACTGCACGATTTCTGCTCTCACCCTGAAGCAAAGTTCTTAACCTGAAGCATTATTTCTGGGTTAGCGGAGTGTGTAACCTGAAGCGTATGTAACCTGAAGCATATGTAACCCGAGGTACCACTGTAGTTCCAATTTGAGGGCATTCCACAGTTCCAATTTGGAGCAAGAGTTCACCGATTTGGGGTGAGATCTTGCCCCAAATGGATGTGATCTTGTCCAAAAATTTTGCCGTAGGTGGTGACATTTCTCCATCACTGGTGGTGACAGGACAAGCAGGGCACTTGTGGAGGCAAGTCACCTGGGGAATTTCTGCCTTCTGAGGCATTGGCCTCACCTTACCTAACAGCCAAGATGGTCCTGGTTTTCTTCCTTTGGCTTTGAGCAGCTTGAAGTTTCGTTTGCACCTATTGATGTAGCAAGTATGATTTCCAGATTTCCAGAACCCATTTTGTTAATAATAATAATAATAATAATAATAATAATAATAATAATAATTTATTTATACCCCGCCCCTCTGGCTGGGCTGCCCCAGCCACTCTGGGCGGCTTCCAATATAATATTAAATTACTGCAATACATCAAACATTAAAAGCTTCCCTAAACAGGGCTGCCTTCAGATGTCTTCTAAAAGTCTGAAATGTGAAAAGACAGGCACCTGGAACCTGTGAGAGTCTATCCTCAGTTCTTGGCTGAGGCAGTGAATGCCAAACACTTTACTTTTCCTATTTTTCAGATCTGCTTGTTCTTACCTGTGTATTACAGCACTGCTGAAATGTACTTTGTAAAAGCAATGGATGTTCCGCCGTGTAGCTGTAAATTTTGCTCATGCCTATACCTTCCAAAATATTTATAACTCCAAACAAGAAATCAGTCGCTTCTCCATTCATAATGAGCATGCTTTTGATCAACGCGGCTCCTTTTCAATCCATAGCACATAAAGTTTAAAAAATCAGTTTTTCTTTTTTTAAAAAAAAAAGTTTGCAAGAATTGCAGACTATGAAATTCGGCCATGTATCAGCATTGCGTTTTCACACTGGATAGAGAGTAATCTGGTTCTAAATGCAAACTGGTATCACTTGCTTGGGGCTAGAACAAGGGTAGAGGTAAAAGCAGTGCTACGATAATATTGAATACGATCTAGCACTCAAGGTGATCCATGTCTCCGCAATCCTTACAACAACCTTGTGAGGTAGGGAAGGGCAAAGTATTGTCCCCACAGTCATTCATTTATTTTATAGGCTTTTATCCCACCTTTTGATCAAACGATTCCCAAGACAGCCTTATAATAGATTACAGCAATAGCAAGAGACAAGAGCAAGCCCTGCAGCCATTATTCCAGTGTCTGGTAGCAGAGACCAGAATGTCCTTCCCTTCATTAATGCACATTCCAAGTGAAGGCTGAGAGAGGATGGTTTTGCCTAAGGCCACTGGGTGAGGCCACAGCTGAGGTAAAGAAGAATGAGAAAGGGGGTCTTTTCTGCTCTTATTTCATACTGTTAACCACAATAGTACACCTGTCCTTCCTCCAGATATCATCAAAGTCAAGAGTGGGCATATAACTAATAAATGCTGCATGTGTGTTGAGAGGGAATCCTGCTTGGAACGTGAGAAAATCAGGAACCAGATTTATTCTGAACCATGCAAGGGGGGAGAAAAGGGGTGTGTTGTCGTGTGTGTGTGTGTGTGAGAGAGAGAGAGAGAGAGAGAGTGAGAGAGAGAGAGAGAATGGATCAGTGTTTCTCCTTTACTATTCACTATAGTCCTGTACTAAGGACACGGGTGGCGATGTGGTCTAAACCACTGAGCCTAGGGCTTGCTGATTGGAAGGTCAGCGGTTCGAATCCCAGCGACGGGGTGAGCTCCCGTTGCTCGGTCCCTGCTCCTCCCAACCTAGCAGTTCGAAAGCACGTCAAGTGCAAGTAGATAAATAGGTACCACTCCGGCGGGAAGGTAAACGGCGTTTCTGTGCACTGCTCTGGTTCACCAGAAGCGGCTTAGTCATGCTGGCCACATGACCCGGAAGCTGTCTGTGGACAAATGCCGTCTCCCTCGGCCTATAGAGCAAAATGAGCACACAACCCCAGAGTCATCTGCGACTGAACCTAACGGTCAGGGGTACCTTTACCTTTATAATCCTGTACTGGTCATAGGAAGTTGCACTCTGGGAAAGCCTTAGGACATGGGTAGGCAAACTAAAGTCCGGGGGCCATATCCGGCCCAACCGCCTTCTAAATCCGGCCCGTGGGAATCAGCATGTTTTTACATGAGTAGAATGTGTGCTTTTATTTAAAATGCATCTCTGGGTTATATGTGGGGCATAGGAATTTGTTCATTTTTATTTTTATTTTCAAAATATAGTCTGGCCCCCCACAAGGTCTGAGGGACAGTGGACAGGCCCTCTGCTGAAAAAGTTTGCTGACCCCTGCCTTAGGAGTAGAGGCCAGGCCTTTGTTTTCAATGGAACCAATCCATCAATTTCAGTCTCTCTCCTTTTCTCGTCTTACATCCAGTTTGAGATATTTCTGCATCAGTTTGTGGATTCATTTCCTTCCACTAAAATTCATCAGTATTTTAGGGTGGCTCTCTATTTTGCGAGCAACACAGTCTCATATAATGCAATGTTGTATATTTGGCATTAATATGTTAATTCTTCCCCACATATTGGTGGACCCAACTGAGTTTGTCCCCCATCCCTAGATGCTAGACTTCAATATCTATTTCACTTGTTTGTTTATTAGAACTCCAGGATGCAGAAGATTTAGCCTATTGCAAAAGGAAGGTACAGTCATACCTCATGTTACGTCCGCTTCATGTTACGTTCTTTCAGGTTATGTCCCGTGGCGACCCGGAAGTACCAAAAAGGGTTACTTCCGGGTTTCACCGCTCACACATGCACAGAAGCACAAAATGACGTCACGTGCATGCGCAGAAGCGCCAAATCACAACCTGCACATGCGCAGATGTGCCGCTGCGGGTTGCATTATTTTCATATTGCGAACGGGCCTCTGGAATGGATCCTGTTCGCGGCCAGAGGTACCACTGTATACGCTTAAGACTAAAGAATTCTACGCCCAGGAATTTATTTTGTGCACCAGAACAGAATGCACCTCAGAGCTCTTCCACCGCAAAATCCATTCCTGGTGAAGTTTAGGGCAGCTCGGAAGTTACCGTATTTTTTGCTCTATAAGACTCACTTTTCCCCTCCTAAAAAGTAAGGGGAGATGTGTGTGCGTCTTATGGAGCGAATGCAGGCTGCACAGCTATCCCAGAAGACAGAACAGCAAGAGAGATTGCTGCTTTCACTGGGCAGCGATCCCTCTTGCTGTTCTGGCTTCTGAGATTCAGAATATTTTTTTTCTTGTTTTCCTCCTCCAAAAACTAGGTGCGTCTTATCGCTTCTCGGCCTTTTGGCTAAGATCAAGTGTAGTATCAAAAACTAGGTGCGTCTTGTGGTCTGGTGCGTCTTATAGAGTGAAAAATATGGTATTTTCTTCCTGCTGATGTTAAACAACTGCGAGTCAGCAAGCCTTGCTGATCTACTTCCAGATTCAGTAGATCCAGATCTGTCTTCTGCCTGCTCCTGATCTAAGACACAGTGGAATCTTTCAGCTGATCTGGTCACTTCCCGTTGTACTGGTCATGGGTCACTGCACTTTACGGCGAACCACCACCCTGGCAGAAATATTTGGGTATTGCCGTATAAAAAGGCGCTGAAACTCGGTGAGAGAATCTTCAGGGAGAGGATCACTTGGCAAGCTGCCTTGGCAAAAATGGCATCCCTTTCGTGTGCTTCACTTTTTCAATAGCACCTAAGGTCAGGTAATATACAAAGCAGCATTAATATGTTTTCTGTCAAGAGAAGCTTGACTGCATTCTCAGGTTAAGGGCAGAAGGCGCATTCAATAAGTGCTGAGCCAGGAGGGAGAGAGGGAAGCAGCGCTAAAGTGGTTCAGCTGAGGGTATGGATGGCGGGAGGAGGGAAAACATGTGTTTCCCCCCAGTGTTGCGGCACATAACACAATCACCTCTTTTTTATTTACCTTTTCTAAAAATAAATAAATCATAAAATGGAGGCTACGTTTGGATACAGTGCTAAGCCATAAACCACAGTCGTTGTTTTTTCGAAATAATTTTTACTAAAGATTTTCTTGAATTACAAAAGAACGTGCAATGTCTTGTAGTTCAGCAAATTAGCCTGTGCACAAGCTGTCCATTGGTGCAAGCATTTTGAACTCTTCCACTTCCCTCCTCCCTTCCGCTAGATGGTAAGCAAGCCATATTGTACTTAGGCTCAGGGTGCAGTCACGCGACAGTTTATTCCGTTTCCTTTACTGTTAATTTCCACGTAATATTTCAGCTTTCGCATGATGTCAAAGCCACTTCAGGGAAACGAATGGAACATAGCACATGTTTAGCACTCGTTTCCTCTTACTTGTTTCCAGAAAATATCTGAGTGCAGGCTCCTTAACCCGGAAAACCATGGAAGTAAAGTGACAAAAAATTGACAGCAGGGCCTAAAAATACCTGGTGAAGCACAAATGTTGGCAGGTTAGTCGTTTGAGCCAGTGTGGTGTAATGGTTCAGAGCGATAGTCTCGTAATCTGGGGAACCGGGTTCGCGTCTCCGCTCCTCCACATGCAGCTGCTGGGTGACCTTGGGCCAGTCACACTTCTTTGAAGTCTCTCAGCCCCACTCACCTCACAGAGTGTTTGTTGTGGGGGAGGAAGGGAAAGGAGAATGTTAGCCGCTTTGAGACTCCTTAAAGGGAGTGAAAGGCGGGGTATCAAATCCAAACTCCTCCTCCTCCTCCTCCTCCTCCTCCTCCTCCTCCTCTTCTTCTTCTTCTTCTTCTTCTTCTTCTTGTGTGTGTGGTATCCCAAGCTGCAGGACTGAGCATGCAAGCAGGCACTAGTTTGAGATGGTTGGATTTCCTGAGTCTGTTCATGTTTGCACGTCCTTGGTGATGGAGGCAGATTTGAAAGGACCAACCCACAGAAACCCCAACTAAAGAATCATGGCAAGAAAAATTGATGGACTATGCAGAACTGGCAAAATTGACATATAAGCTACGGGACAAGGATAACTGTGACTTTAAGGATGAATGGGAACCTTTCACAAAATATTTGAAGATGCAACAAAGCGAACTGGACTCCTTGACAGGTTTTGAATAAACATTCACAATTTTCTTACTGATAATAATTAGCTAAACAGTTTGAGGATCTATACAACTGTGTAACATGCAGAAAATAGCATTATTGGAGAAACCAAAGACTGGAACTGAGGGAAGTCGGGGGTGGGGTGGTGGAATGGGTTCTGTGGGGGGGAGGGGAGGGAGGAAAAATGGGGGGGGGGGAATAAGGATATGTTTTTGGAAAATATGTTTTGTTATAATTTTGAATAATAATAATAATAATTAAAAAGAGGAAGAAAAAAAAATGAAAGGACTAACCCACTGTCTAGTCCAGGCATAGGCAAACTAAGGCCCGGGGGCCAGATGCGGCCCAATCGCCTTCTCAATCCGGCCTGCGGACGGTCCAGGAATCAGTGTGTTTTTATATGAGTAGAATATGTCCTTTTATTTAAAATGCATCTCTGGGTTATTTGTGGAGCATAGGAATTCGTTCATATATTATTTTTCTTCAAAATATAGTCTGGCCCCCCAACAAGATCTGAGGGATAGTGGACTGGCCCCCTGCTGAAAAAAATTGCTGAACCCTGGTCTAGTCTATCTGAAGACACCTCCCCAGAGGGAGAAAGCTCTTCAGGGATGGGAGACAGCCCTCTCAGTATATCAGTCTGCTGTGACATGTGTCCTAAGGTATCTGAGGTGGGCTTCTGCCTTGACAGCCCAGTCGGCCCTTCTGTGTGACCCAAGCTGATGTCCCCCAGCCTGCTAGGTCCAATTCCTCTTGTTCTCCATCTTCTCCCTCTCGGACCAGTCCTATCAAATCACCTCTGCTGGGCTCATGACAGGATGCTAAATTAAACACCATCCTTATGGACCACCCCGGTAGATGTAAGCAGCATATCTGTACATCTTTGTGCTGGTAAATCCTAGCAGAGCAATTGCAGTTTGCATCTTTCTTGGAGATGCACCACTTCAGCCCAAATTGTTCAAATTCTCCCTCCTGTAATTTTTTTTTTTTTAAAGGAACATTTCAAAATGAAGGTTTCCAGCTGGCTCCTAATTCTTCTATGAGCCAGGCAGCCCTATCGAGTAGTAGAGTAAATAGACTCAGCTATCCACATCTTGAAAGTGGTCCAGGTCCAGGAAGGGTGGGCCATCTGCATGGAGCTATGGAAGTCATCTACAAATATCTCAAGGGCTGTCACATGGAAGATGGAGCAACCTTGTTTTCTCCTGCTCTGGAGGCTAGGACCTGAGCCAATGGGTTCAAGTTACCAGAAAGGTGATTCTGACTAAACATCAGGAAGAACTTTCTGGTGTCAAGGGCTGTGGAACAGACTCCCTCAGAAGGTGCTGGACTTTCCTTCCTTGGAGATTATAAAGCAGAGGTTGGATGGCCAACCTCTGGTGGTCCTCTGGGTCCCTCAGGGTCCCTTCTGTGCTGGGCCCGGTGGTAGCCCGTGAAACGCAGTCCAGGTCTGGTGCAGAATCCAAAGGTTCTGCTGAGAGTCGGTCCGACAGGGCCAAGGCAGGACACGAGGCAGGAAACCAGGCAAGGACAGGGGCAGGATCTAGCATATAGCAGTGTTGCTCCCGCAACCTGGGGCAGGGTCCGACAGCCTTTTATCTTTGTCAGGGTAGTGGCCGGTCCTGATCCCCCAGCGACACACCTCCCTGTCTCGCCCGAAGGTGAGCACTCCTCCTGCGAGTACTCAGTTCTCTCTTTCTCTCAGACCTTAGTCTCTGCAGCTCAGGAGACATTGGTGGGTTACTAGACTGAGAGGCCGCCTCAGCCTCTCCTGACCAAACCAGTAGTGGAGCAGCTGTAAGTGATGACCCAGCTTAAGGCAATGAGGTAATCCCCGCATCTGGAGCCAGGGCAGGCTCAGGCCCCTGACTCAGCCCAGCTGGTCTTTGTTGCAGGGGAACCTGTGCAGACTGGGACTCTTCAGGACCAGGACCCAGACTTGGTTTAGATGATGCCTGAGGCAAAGGATCCAGTGCAGACTGAGTCTCCTCTGGTTCCGAGTCCGAGCCCGAGTCCCAGGCCATCACACCTTGCAACTCTACAGTTTTGTGATTCTATGTTAACATTCTTGCATTTGGTTTTGATGTTTCTTGTCATTTCTGTTCAGAGCACTGTAAGCTGCTTTGAGCACTGTCGTGTAAATAAACCACAAAATCACCCTCATCCTCTGATCTTAACAAAACTCTTAAGTTGCCTTGCGCTTCTGTGGGCTGCATTTGGTAGCCCAGTGGGCTAATGAAATGCAAAACACCAAGGATGAAAGGATGCCATAAATTATCATAATGATGACTCGATCGGCTCCTTTGCTTACATGAGTCTTCTTCGACCAGCATGCTGCCAGTCTCCAGAAGGAAATTATATGTTCCTGCCTATCCTTAAAACAGATCTGTGGATATTTTGATGGAGTAAGGGGCTGCTTTCATCCCCTCACAAAAACACAGCGAACTGTGCCGCATCAAAGAAATAATTCTCCTTTTTTATTATTTGATTTGCAAGGGAGATGGCATGCAGAACTGAAAGCTGCAGCCCAAGAACCTAGCTATCTTTGATCTGCCTAGTGGTGAGCAGAGGACCTGATACTGTGACACTTAAAGCGCTGAGGGAATGCTCCTCAGTCCTGCCGAAGCTCAGGAAATTGCCTCGTGTAAGAGATTTAATGGTTTTCTTTAATGCACCTGCAGTTTTCGACTGCAGGGCTCCCAGGGATCATGTTTGCTTCTTTCTCCCCCCTCCGTTTAGCTGTTGTTTCTTTCTCATCTCTGGCCAGGTTGAGAATTTCTAGCTTTCAAGCACTTGTACACTGTCAAAGGCTCGACTGTCCTGCTACCTCTAGTAACGCTGGGGCAATAAACACGCAGGACAATCCTCAACAGGATAGCAAGCTGGCTGTTGAGTTGGCTGGTTTCCTGGTAGTGATGATACATATTGTTCCCTTAATCAATAGAGATGCTTTGCAGGGGAGGCAACTTCAGAGACAGAGAAGGGGAGGGAGGGCACACAGCTTAAAAGACCAGAACATCCTGAGTGAGAGACAAACAGCAGTAGGTGAGATGCTACTTTACAAACCTGTAAGATTTCGCTTTCTGAGTCATTCTCCCGTAAACGGATACATTGCAGTAATTAAGAGCTGTAGCCACAGGAGAGTCTGTGGGGATCAGTACTTTCAAGGATATAAACCAACAGATTCACCTTGAATTGTTCAGCTTTTCAGTCATGAGGATATATGGGGGAATGTGCAGACAATGGTCTATCACCTGATCACCTAATACAGTGGTACCTCGGGTTAAGAACTTAATTCATTCTGGAGGTCCGTTCTTAACCTGAAACTGTTCTTAACCTGAGGTACCACTTTAGCTAATGGGGCCTTCTGCTGCTGCCACGCCGCCAGAGCACGATTTCTGTTCTCAACCTGAAGCAAAGTTCTTAACCCGAGGTACTATTTCTGGGTTAGCGGAGTCTGTAACCTGAAGCATCTGTAACCTGAAAGTGTCTGTAACCCAAGATACCACTGTAAATAAATGTCTTCCTAGCTGGAAGTTATTAAATTCATCTTACTATTTGGCAGGTGCCTTCGTCCTACTCTTTCCAATGCCTGCTCAAAACTTCCTTGTTTTGTTTAGATGAGCCTCGACAGACATTCAGTTTTATTATGCATATTTGTTTTGAAAATGGTGGATTTTATCCATGTTTGGATAATTTTATTTTACGTTTACTTGTTTTTGAGGTCTGTTGATTTTGCTTGGTATTTTCTAATGAATATTTCAAGTCATTTCATATTCATGATTATTCTGCTTTTTTTGAAGCAGTATATAAATATTGTTATAGAATAGTAAGCATACAGCTTCAGTGATATTAAACCAATTTATTTAGATTTGGAGTGAGTCACATTAATTTTTGGTGCCTCCAGTTACCTCCTCACTGCAAAAAAACAAAAACAAAAACACACACACACGAAAGAGATTGTAATAAGGGGGCTGGCCAAATTGAAAAACTCTGATTTTTCTGGTTCATGCTCTCAAACATCTGATGGCTGCCACTCTGACAGTGAGAGCACTGAGAGAGGAACCCAAAGTCGGACAGGAAATATTTCTGAGCCAGGAATTCACTCCCCAATTTATCTCCCAGTACTGAGGAATAAGGAAGAAATTCACACTTCCTGAAGCAATATGAAAACCAAAACACAGCTCTCTTTCATAATTTGCACTTCTCTAAATTTTGTGATGAAGTTTGTAATTAATGCAAATGTTTGCGAAAATAACATTCAAAACTGCATTATACTAATGGAAATCACTTCCAGATGTGTGTATTAGAAGAAATGTATACTTAAGAGTTTGGTGAATTTTCATGGGGACTTCTTAAAGAAAATTACAGAAACTTAAAGAGTTGCAGAAATGAACATAGGATTGCAAAAATGAGAATCTGAAAGAAACCAAGATTGACAGATTCACCCATATCTATTTTCAGCATCAATCAGAACTTGAAGCCTAAATATGCAAAATGGAAATGAGAAATGGTGGTTCGGTAGTTCTTTTATTAAGCAGGTTGCCTTGAAGTGTCTTCAATGGGAGCTAAAAACTGTGAGATTAATTGAAATGCACTACAGTGGTGGTTGGCAGGTACCCATCAGGCCTTGGGGAAGGTAAACACCAGAGAGAGAGAGAGAGAGAGAGAGAGAGAGAGAGAGAGAGAGAGAGAGAGACGGAGCGTACCTTTCAACATTTCTAGAATGAAAATAGGGATGTCCAGTGCTATTTTTCTAGAAAATAGATGCCAGAACTCGCCATGAACACCTCCCTTGTTCTATTAGAATGGCAATGAATTTCTCCAATGAAAATAGAGACGTCCTACCACACCCTCCACGGGGACGTGGGTGGCGCTGTGGTCTAAACACAGAGCCTAGGGCTTGCTGATCAGAAGGTTGGTGGTTCAAATCCCCGCAACGGGGTGAGTTCCCGTTGTTCGGTCCCTGCTCCTGCCCACCTAGCAGTTTGAAAGCATGTCAAAGTGCAAGTAGATAAATAGGTACCACTCTGGCAGGAAGGTAAACGGCATTTCTGTGTGCTGCTCTGGTTTGCCAGAAGCGGCTCAGTCATGCTGGCCACATGACCCAGAAGCTGTTTGTGGACAAATGCCAGCTCCCTCGGCCTATAGAGCGAGATAAGCACACAACCCCAGAGTCGGCCGTGACTGGACCTAACGGTCAGGGGTACCTTTACCTTTACCTTTACTTTACCTTTAACACACCATTTCTCTGATGAAAATAGGGATGTCATAAGGGAAAGCAGAACATTCTAGGATCAAATCAGAAACCAGGAAGGCTTCTGTAAATCTGGGATTGTCCCTGGAAAATAGGGACACTTGGAGGGTCTGAGGGAGCAATGTATGAGAGGACATGGTATCTTGGAACACAGAGCTTTATGCTAAAGGTACTGTTGCGGTTCAGGGAGTGTCAGATGTAGGATACTGTATCTGCCACCTTGTCAGGAGTTTGTGCTCCTTGTCACCATTTTATGCTCTACTGGTATATTTGTAAATGAAAGGAAATATTTTAAGACGATAACCACAAACCTCCAGTGCATCCTCCTCTAAGGACAACCAACCCTGAGTAGTGCCCATCACAGCACATAGAACTCATCACAGCGCATAGAAGTGTGCAACACACACCTGCACACCTTCTTTTCTTCAACAGGTGCAGGAAAATCAAACTTTGGGCCACTTGGCATTGTAACTCAGTCTGCCCAGAGGACTGGAGGTAGATTACTCCTTGAAAATTAGAAACCGACATTGACAGAACTTGTCCATCTCTAACTTAGTGCCCCATCGATTGCAGCATCGGTGCTATTTTACGATATCTCGCTCTCTCCCTTCACGAAAAGAAATACGGCGCTTCTGCATGGCAGATGAATGAGAAATATAATTCTCCACTTCCTTCTTCCCTTTAACTGTGATACTCACGAGACCTCTTTTTATTGGCGTGATGAAGTTGTCACTGGTTGGCCCTGCAGCATCTTGTTCTACCAGGTTTGTTTACGGAAGCTGTGCCAGTAGATGTCACTCTAGAACAGCCATCCTTTGGTGCTCAGTCGAGCACCACTAAAGCAAATTGTGCATGCAGCCCGTGTTTCTTCACATGCATAGTAAACACCTTTCTTAGGCAATATGCCGCCACTGTTGTTCTTCCACCACCACTCAGTTGAACGGCAAATCATAACCTTCCAAATTCATGCCTACTTATGTGTGTTGCACATAACCTGGATAAGGAATGCAGTGAGAGAAAGGGATGCTGCAAAATGTAATAATTATTGTGACCCAATCATCTACCTGTCAGCTTAAAGGCAAATCCAGATTCTAGTGGGGGATGATTAATATTAGCTCGGTCACTTCTGGTATCCTTTTCACGGAAGAATGAGGCCGTTTAATTCTTTTTAAGAAGACTGTGTCATTTGTATTTTATTTTATTTGCGTGTTGTGGCCATGCACTTTGGTAGGGAAAAGCAGCAGTGACTGTATCGTTTGCGATGGCTACTATTGGAACAGCTGCAACACCTATTAACGGGACAAATGAACTGCTAAGGATGGCCAACCGCACAGTGTAATTTAAAAGTGCTTCATTTCAGAGAAGCCTTAATTATTAGTCTGATGCATACCCAGTGCTTGGAATAAACTAGTTCGGTTTAACAAAGTTCACCGAAGCGGTTCAAAAGCTTCCAACCTGCACCTGAAAGGAGCTTCCATAATTGCTGAGTGAACAGAACATGAATTGAGTTTGCTTTGGGTAGAACTTGGAACCATTTCTCGTTCCTCTTTGAGTTCATTCTGTTATGTATGTTTATTATTTTTTAGATACTTTGGGTCTCCCCCCCCTTAAACATCGTACTTGTTGGAGTAAATAAATTGAACAATTCACATTCCACGGGGTGAGGGGGTGCCTACTCAATCTCAGGGCTGTGGGTTTGAGCCCCGCGTTGGGTGAAAGATTCCTGCATTCCAGGACCCTTGTGGTCCCTTCTTACAATTCTATGGTTCTGTTTTTCTAGAAAAAGAGGTGCTAGAACTCAATGTGAACACCTCCCTTGTTCTCTTATAATGGCGGCCACCTGAGAGTTGCCAAATACAGGGAATTTTGGCTGGGGAAAAAGCCCTGGTTCTATGGCTTTCTTTATATTCTTAGACATTCTGAATGAAGTCAGGGTGGTGGCGGTTAGAATTGCCAACGATCATTAGGATGAATCTACATTGAACTGTGAACTGGACATGCACCCAACTGGTTTGTTTTGTAATGGAATGAACATGATCTGCACGGATTCCTTTTTACACATGTTGAACTTGAACTAGATACCTCTTGAAATGAACTTTCCAAGCTCTGTGCAAATGCCCACCCACATATATGCTCACTTACCCGCAAAATGGAAACCATTGCCCTGAATAAATACAGTGGTACCTCAGGTTAAGAACTTAATTTGTTCTGGAGGTCCGTTCTTAACCTGAAACTGTTCTTAACCTGAGGTACCACTTTAGCTAATGGGGCCGCTGTGCTGCCGCCGCACGATTTTTGTTCTCATCCTGAAGCAAAGTTCTTAACCTGAGGTACTATTTCTGGGTTAGCAGAGTCTGTAACCTGAAGCGTCTGTAACCCGAGGTACCACTCTATATCAAATTCTTTCTCTAATCTTAATGCAGAGAAAGGGAACTTTTGGCCCTCCAGTTGCTACTGAACTACAACTCCCATCAGCCCCAGCAAACATGGCTAATGGCCAGGAATTATGGGTGTCACAGTACAACGACATCTGGAGAGCTAAAGCTTTCACTTCCCTGCCTTCCTGACTGTATTCTAAATCCTTCTTCCTTAGGATCTGGGGAGCTACTGAATCTCTCAGCCATTTCTCCTAAGCAGTAAATCCTCTCTGTGTTCAGCAGAACACACATTATGCATTAACTATCCCAAATGCAAGTTTAATAAACAAGACACATGAAATGCAACGCTATGGGTGAATGGCAAGTTTTTTGTTTTGGGTTTTTTTTAAATCCACAGACAGAAAAAGCAAGTTGCTAGCTTGCAAGCACAGCAAGCATTAGTGTTTCTTTCTCTGGGATATATTCTCAGTCATCTCTTTTGTGGTAAACAAAGTATGATGCAGGCCACTGATAAATGTGTGATAGCTATCGAGAAATGTATCTTGAGCATCAGTGACTTAACATTATCAGTGCAAAAGGCTTCCGTTGAACAATCAGCTGCTAATGATTATTTGTACATTTCAAGCTAGCATTAGAAATCTTTGCTTGATGGTTAAGGATTTATTTGGCCGAGACAGATCATTTGTTTGGATTGTGTCCAGATAAGCAGCAGCTTGGAAGTCTCTGCTGTTTGTGTGCAATGATAAATTGTGCTCATTGGGATCCTTCAGCTCCTGATCTCCCTTCGGGACTGCAAATGTCTCCTCTTGATTTATATCCGGGATCAGGTCAGATCTTGCTTTCTTCGGTGGGCGTCTGAGCAGTCTCCCTGGTTGGACTTCAGGCTGACACCTGGGTTCCACTACGTCAAGGAAGCCATCCTTCTGAGGGACCATCCATCACGGTCCCTCTGGGACAATGAATAAACAGTTGTAGGGAGCAAAGTGACTTTCTCCTGCATGCCTCAGTTATCAATTCTTTCTGCTGCTGAAACCAATGAAAGCCCTTCTGTTAAATCCCATGAAGGATATCTAACTCTACTTAGCTTGCCACTTCTTAAAACTGCCTAAACTCTTTAAGAGCAGGTTGCCTCAGAGTGCAACAGCATACAATTTAAAATATTGACTCTCTCAGCTCTGGTGCAGTGGCCAGTATCTGACTTGGAGAGAGATGGGGAACTAAAGAGGAATATTCTCACTTTCTCTCATTCTCTTTCTCTCTATCTTTTACACACATACCAGCCCTGCAAAAGTCAAGGGCTTCTCTAGGGATATTTGGGGATTCTGATTAAAACAGAAATGGGAGCAGAGATCAGAGCCGTAGCTAGGTGATATTACACCCCTGGCAGAACCATCCAGATTGTGCCACCTAGCCACGAAAAATAGGGAAAGACAGGGACCCCGCATATCCTATAAAGACCTCTATTTAAAACCTTTTCTTATGAGGCAATGATCAATATTTTTATTTATAGACATATTTTGTAGCTGATTTTGTACCCCCATTTTGCCTGTGCCCCTGGCGGGAGCCTTCCTCACCACCCCCTAGCTACGGCCATGGTAGAGATTGCCTGCTGATATTTATTTGTCCAGAATGGACATAAATACGGTGATCATGATCAGCATTCACCTTTGTCATTTCAGTCTGCAAACGATGCAGAATTGACTTAGTTTTCCCCATTTGTGTTGCATTTTCTCTGCACTGAAATGAACGAAGTAGAAAAAGTGGTGAAAATGCAATGTATGCGATTTACATTGTGGATTCTGCAAATTACGTAAGTTATGTGATTTCATTGCAGTGGGGGGCAGCAAGGAAAACAACATAGTTTCTGGCGGAAGGTGAACTGCAGCAGAACTGAAACAGTGCTGCAACAAATAAAGAGTGAACAACACCTTCCTACAGTCCTAGTGTCTACACAAACACCTCCCCACACCTCCATCCAGGGAAGCAATGCGTTATCACAGCTCAGGGGCACTTTTTCACCAGGAAAAACACATTTGAGAAGGGCATAGAGCAGGGCTGCAGAGGGGCTTGGGGAGAGATCCAAGGGCCAGAGAGAGGACCATTTGCTCTCAATCCCCAAATGTAGTTAATAATAATAATAATAATAATAATAATAATAATAATAATAATAATTTATTTATACCCCGCCCATCTGGCTGCGTTTTCCCAGCCACTCTGGGCGACTTCCCACAGGATATTAAAAACACAATAAAACATCAAACATTAAAAGCTTCCCTAAACAGGGCTGCCTTCTGATGTCTTCTAAAAGTCTAGTAGTTGTTGTTCTCTTTGACATCTGGTGGGAGGGCGTTCCGCAGGGTGGGTGCCACTACTGAGAAGGCCCTCTGCCTGGTTCCCTGTAACTTGTCTTCTCTCATTGAGGGAACCGCCAGAAGGCCCTCGGCGCTGGACCTCAGTGTCCGGGCAGAACAATGGGGGTGGAGACACTCCTTCAGATATACTGGACCGAGGCCATTTAGGGCTTTAAAGGTCAGCACCAACACTTTGAATTGTGCTTGGAAACGTACTGGGAGCCAATGTGGTAGAGCTCTTTTTTACAGGATTAGAGCACAGTTGGGTATCTTGAATGTGAGCACTTTTTGGGTGCCAATCATTAATTCTCAAGATTTAACATTTACTGGGTGTTTTACAAAATTCGTTTAAAGGACAAGGGCCCTTTCCATCACCAGTCTGCCGCTTTCATGAATGTATTTTTAGTTGGACTAGAGACCAAATGAAACTGCCAGGACCTTGTTAACAGGACCTTATGCACTAATGAATTAAACATGCTTTTTTACTCCTGACAGTAATCTATGTGCTTAAAGTATTAGACCAGTTGCATTTCACTGGAGTAGGTAAATGTGGGCAGCAGCATTTCAGAGGCAGAGGGAAGGCAGGAGGCGTAAATTTACGAATTACTGCCAGCTACAAAAGTGAAGGATTTTAATGTGGATTTGGGAGCTGATCAGGTTGGCAGCCCATAACTTCACAATGTTATATGCATAACAGAGGACAATGTTTCAGTAGTCAAGGCATAAGAGACTGGAAGACCAGGTAGAGCTGGAGGTTCAAGTGATACTGAGAAAGAGCAATGGAGAAGGGAGGGGAAAGGAGAAGGGAAAGCTCTTTAAAGCAAGAGAACATTATATTAAGTTATATGACATGTGTAAACAAATGCATCAGCCTCCATGTAAAGCTAAGTTAGAATTTTCAGCAGATTCTGATTTGTGGTTGTGTCTGCTTTTTAAGTTTTCTTCTGTTTTTATTCAACCTTTTAGTTAAGATCCCAGTTTTGCTTTGAGCTATTATCAAGGTCTCACCCTGCTGTCCATCTGCCTTATTTGCTCGATCCTGTGCTACTGATATAAAATATTTCCGAGGAGAGAATGGTGAGGTTCAAAAGCTCTCTGGGTTAAACAACAAAAGAAATTGCATAGCCTTTGCTCCTTGCTTGTATTAACATGGATGAAACATCAGTGTTGAAACTTGAAAAAGAGGACCTTGTGAAACCTTAAAAGATTTACTGTGACATAAACTTCCATGCTATGTTATCAAGTAAATTCAATAAAAAAGAAAAAGAAAAAAATATTTTGCTGGGTCTCATAATGCGCCTGCCTGGGGGCAGGGAATAATGCTTTGTAGCCAGTGTGGTGTAGTGGTTAAGAGTGATAGACTCGTAATCTGGGGAACCGGGTTCTCTGTCAGTATCTAAGCTCACAGTCAGAGGTTAACTGGCCTCCCCCGAGGCAATTGAGCGAGATACTGTGTTTACCTTCCGTCTGCGACCCCCGGCAGGCTAGGTAAACAAACCCGGCGATTCTTCTCATTAGACGTGAGAAAGAACACACCCTCTGCTTCTCTGCTTCCAGCTCCCCCCCCCCCCAGGGAGGGGAAATGAGACAGACAGGAGTCCTTTTTACATGTTTTATTCCTGTCCATTCAGCAGCACATAGAAATGCGACTGCACCCTTCAGACTCCATTAGAAGAGTCACAACTCCACCCCCTGCACTTCCAGCACAGGTCAGATTACACTCTGAGCTAACATCCGGTGCTCAGTACAGAGAATGGACTGCCCCTTTTCCCCAGCAGTACAGCTCCAGACAGCAACATCCTGTTTTGCTTTCCAGCCACCTGCTGCTGGCTTTTGCATTGGTGCTTTTTCCTGACATTCTCGTCTCCACTCCTCCACATGCAGCTGCTGGGTGACCTTGGGCCAGTCACACTTCTTTGAAGTCTCTCAGCCTCACTCACCTCACAGAGTGTTTGTTGGGGAGGAAGGGAAAGGAGAATGTTAGCAGCTTTGAGACTCCTTCGGGTAGTGATAAAGTGGGATATCAAATCCAAACTCCTCTTCTTCTTCTTCAATGGAATTGCCTTGGTCTAATACCAGCATCTGACTATGGACAGCATGTTTTCATTTGTCTTCCTATGAATATTTTTAATAGCTCAGCATTCATTGTAGGAAAATATATTCACGGTGGGCTTGCAATAAGGTAAAAGTAAAGGGACCCCTGACCATTATGTCCAGTCGTGACCGACTCTGGGGTTGTGGCGCTCATCTCGCTTTATTGGCCAAGAGAGCCAGCGTACAGCTTCCGGGTCATGTGGCCAGCATGACTAAGCTGCTTCTTGCGAACCAGAGCAGCGCACAGAAACGCCATTTACCTTCCTGCTGGAGCGGTACCTATTTATCTACTTGCACTTTGACGTGCTTTCGAACTGCTAGGTTGGCAGGAGCAGGGACCAAGCAACGGGAGCTCACCCCATCACGGGGATTCAAACCTTCTGATCGGCAAGTCCTAGGCTCTGTGGTTTAACCCACAGCACCACCCACGTCCCTGGGCTTGCAATAGCTTTAATGTAAAGCTGGTAAAATTTTGCTTTTACTCCTATTCTTTGCTGAGCTCATAAGCATACACAGAGCTCCCCCCAACACACAGCACACTATTGCCATTAGTGGTATTTGCATTTTACTGTACACTGAGACCAGTGGCATTTCTTACCCTCCATTCACATTATTCATTTCCCCAGACATGTTTCTAGGCTGATGCCTTCTCGTGTAGCTCTGAGTTGTAACCAACAACCTTGCTTAAGTAGATGAGCAGAGAGATCAAGCCTTTCCTTTTCCGTTTGTCATGGGAGTAGAGCAAATGCTCACCATGTGACCACCCTCTTGATCAAATGCAAGTCCTATAATGACACATGTCACTGGGTTAGGGGGATTGTTAAGCCGCTAATGTCTTCAGAAGAGAAGGCAGCCTCTGCCCTTTGCAATCGGTCAATATCTTTATTAAAGAGTTTACATTTAATTTTAGAGTGCTTCCGCACAATCCCTCCAAAGCGTTGAGAGCAGATTAAAAGGCGCATGAAATTAGTTGGTGCTTCCGTTCCTTCTTATGTTTTGGGAGATGCATACTGCAGTTGACCTCTGGATTTTTGACTGTGATCCTGGTCAACTAAACCCAAGTCATTTCTGTATTACATTTTCATAATAATAGTAAAATCTATTGTTCAGGGAGTGCGTCACATAGGCGGGATAACCTATTCTTGGACATTACTACAGTATTTAGGATTATGTCTTCTGGGTGGTAAACTCTATTGATGTTTGTAAACTGTTGTAACTGGCTTAGGTCACAACCCTAATCCAATTTACCTGGAAGTAAGCCCCGCTGAAGGGACGTGGGTGGTGCTGTGGGTTAAACCACGGAGCCTAGGGCTTGCTAATCGGAAGATAGGCGGTTCGAATCCCCATGACGGGATGAGCTCCCATTGTTCAGTCCCAGCTCCTGCCAACCTAGCAGTTTGAAAGCACGTCAAAGTGCAAGTAGATAAATAGGTACCGCTCTGGCAGGAAGGTAAACGGCATTTCCACGTGCTGCTCTGGTTCACCAGAAGCGGCTTTGTCATGCTGGCCACATGACCCGGAAGCTGTATGCCGGCTCCCTTGGCCAATAAAGCGAGATGAGCACCGCAACCCCAGAGTCGTCCGTGACTGGACCTAATGGTCAGGGGTCCCTTTACCTTTACCTTTACCTTTACCTAAGCCCCACTGAATCCGCTAGGACTGACTTCTGAGTAGACATGGTTAGGCTTGTACTGTTAAGTTTGTTAAAGGATTGACACTGTTTCCCATTGTTATGTGTTATATTTTATATATGTTTTGTTCTAACCATGCTGTGGGCTGCTCTTAGTGGACAGTGCCTAAAAGGAGGGTGAATGCATGTGATTTGATTTGATTTATCGTATTTCCATGCTGCTTTTCATGTAAAAGAATCTCAAAGCAGATTACAAACAATAAATAACAATAACAGAGCATGAATGGTAAAGGTAAAGGGACCCCTGACCGGGTCATGTGGCCAGCATGACTAAGCCGCTTCTGGCGAACCAGAGCAGTGCACGGAAACACCGTTTACCTTCCCGCTGGAGCGGTACCTATTTATCTACTTGCACTTTGACGTGCTTTCGAACTGCTAGGTTGGCAGGAGCAGGGACTGAGCAACAGGAGCTCACCCCGTCACGGGGATTCGAACCGCCGACCTTCTGATCGGCAAGTCCTAGGCTCTGTGGTTTAACCCACAGCGCCACCCGCGTCTCACACAGAGCATGATAGAGCATCACAAATACAGCATAAATATATAAAATAATTAATAAATTGTCAATAAAACAATTACAATCCGTAAAGCACTATTTACAAAAATAAGCTAAACACCACGATTGCAGCAGAAGTCATATTACACGATTAACAAATCAATTCCGCATTTATAATGTATAAAAGCAATGTTGACAACGGTAACAAAACAGCAACTAAAAAATAAGCTAAACATCACAATTACAGAAAATGTTGCATTATATAATGTATGAATCAAAACAGCAATTTTAAAAATGAGCTAAGCACTGTTAGCTTCCTATGCACATTCCACAGACCTTCATGACTTTCCCTCTATTCAGTTCTAGATGTAATCTATCAATGCTTGGGCCATAGGTCGTTCGCATATAAGATAAAGAAGCACAGTACAAAACCCAACAGTATAAAATACTGCATAAAATCATGTTGCTGCCTAGAATTATTCAGTTCATTAAAATACACATAATGTCCATTGTTAAGCCAGCTGGGTCAGATGCTGCACTGGCTGGGGTCCTTGAGTAATGGGCCATGGTGGAGACAGCGGGTCTCTCAGACCTACTGCCAGTGGCAAGGTGGATGTTGACTCTGCATAACCAGCCTAGATGCTATTTATGAGGACCTCACCCATGTCACTCTTGACAATCAGCAGGCCCACTGGAGCAGCGAGTCGCAGCTGCACCCAGTGTCGAGGCTGACCAAGACGTCCAGCAGGGCCTCCATTGTGAAGAGGCTCTCGTTCATAACAGCCTGTCTGCCAGCAGCTGCTCCAGCTTCTTCTTCAGCTGCACCTTGGCCAATATGATGGCGGCAGAGGCTGCTGAGGCAAGTTAGTGGGGCAACTAGTTAAGGAGAGGCCACAGTAAAGATGCTGAGGAAATCTTAGCAGGATCCCGGCAGCTGGTGAGTCCGAGCTATGCCTCAGCCTAGGCATCCACGCCACTGCCCACGGAAGGTGTGATTTCATAAATAAACAGATAGATTGTTTCTAGGCGTCCAAAGTTATATCTCTCTTTCCATCCTAGATGATGCTCAAGGCCATTCACACTAAGGGCCAATTCAATTTCACACATTGCATTGACTGGCTGCTGAAAGAGAGACTTGCTCCCTGCTGGAGGCTTAATACAGATGGCAGGGAGCATGATGTTGTGTCTCCCCAACTTCCCTCATTAAAGGAGTAATGTGTGAACAATTAACTCTTGCCTTCAGCATCTATTTTCACTTTGTTTTGAGCAATAGATGAGCGACAAGTGCACTGCATGGGTGGAGAGTGATGCTAGTTGGAGGGGCAGGAGAATTCTGGAGCCTCTGCCACATGCACTGCCAACATAGGGGTGGGGAACCTGTTGCTACTGGACACCAACTCCCATCCGCCCCAGTCAGCAGGGTAGGTAAAGGTAAAGGGACCCCTGACCGTTTGGTCCAGTCGTGACTGACTCTGGGGTTGCGGCGCTCATCTCGCTTTATTGGCCGAGGGAGCCAGCGTACAGCTTCCGGGTCATGTGGCCAGCATGACTAAGCCACTTCTGGTGAACCAGAGCAGCACATGGAAATGCCGTTTACCTTCCCACTGGAGCGGTACCTATTTATCTACTTGTGCTTTGATGTGCTTTCGAACTGCTAGGTTGGCAGGAGCAGGGACTGAGCAACAGGAGCTCACCCCATCGCGGGGATTCGAACCGCCAACCTTCTGATCGGCAAGTCCTAGTCTCTGTGGTTTAACCCACAGCGCCACCCGCGTCCCATGTCAGCAGGGTAGAGGGAGCCAAACAACTTCTGAAGGGTTAAATGTTCCCCAACTCCCAGTAGCATAGCATGGGGGGGGCCACAGGGGCACTTGCCCCAGGCATATAATTATCAGGGGCACAAAATTTCAACACCCGGTGCTGCCTCAAAAGATCTGCCCGCTTCCATCGCTAGCACCATTGAAAATGGCTTCTCCATGTGAACCAGGAAGTGACCTCCCCAGATAACGGAAGGTCTCTTCTTTTTTATCTCTGCGGCTGTGATCTCTTGGGTGACGCGGACTGCCATTAGGCAGTTGAATGTCCCTCCCACCTCCCCTCTGCGTGGCCCTGGGCACTGGCAACCCATGTTATGCCACTGCCGACTCCTAGTGGAGAGCATTGGTATTGACTAGTGAAATGGAACAACAACCCGGGCCACATCTGAACCAGGTGAGTTCTAGGAATGGCACCCGTTGCCTTTCTTTTTACATATATATTTAGGGTATTTTTTAAGAGATGGTGAAAAAGAGAGGGAAGTAGAATATACAAAGCAAAGGGTGCATCATGCATTCCCACAAAGAGGAAGGTAAATGTACTATGGTATGTAGCAGATGAGTTCCAGATATACTGCAGCCAGATGCAAAAATGCTACAAAGCTCCTGCACCTTTAATAGTTGTTCAGAAGAGTTGTTCAGCAAGCTGCACCTGCTCAAATTCCTTCTTCTGCCTTCTAGTTATTAAAGGGTTTTTTGGGGGGTTGTATCTGGATGCCCTATTCAGATCTGAAAATATTGAAGATTTGTTTCAATGATTTTTTTTAGTGTAAACTGGTGCACCTTGTGTTGCCCTTACTTCTAGTTTAACTTATATTAGGAGGGTGGGAAGTAACTTAGAGTGAGGCCAATATACATTGACAACATACGTTGTTTGATTAAAGTGCTTTATGTACTCTGAGGATTAAAACCGTCACTGCTAGAACTACCAACGTGTATGGATTGATTGCCGCTGTGCCAAAAAATAAACTCACATAAAATTGTCATCTTCCGAGATGAGATTGTAAACTAGACTGCCTGGGATTCCTTGAAAGCTTGGAAAGGAGCAGTGCCAAAAAGAAGACATTATTAAAAAAAATGAAGGCCGGGGTGTGGGGAGAGGCTTTCTATATGCAAAGAATCTTCTCTGTTTTATATTGATATTGCAGGAAATGATTTCCCATATTGCTTTCTGTCGCTGATTGCAAAGTCAGAAAACATCTCACTAGTGAATAATTCCCTTCCCCTCTCGCCCCCCAAATTAAAAACACAACGGATATATTAACTTGAAGATGTTGTGCAGCAGTATCATGGGAGACATTTTGCAATTTGGAAAAAGGCACCTGCATCCTGTAGACACGAAAGCAGAGGAAAGATTTGGGTTTGCATATCTTTAAAATTTGTACAGAAGACGGAGAGCGTTGGATTCTGAATATCACTCACAGCCACACACCAATTCGCTAGTCTCTCTTTTTTTGCACATGGTGCCATGTTTGCAGTCGCAGCCTCTGAAACAACCTTTCCTTTCTTTCTTTTCATTAAAAAAGGGCATCTCAACTACTCGAAGTACTTTTGATTAATATTGATAGCATGTTTTAGATTCTCAGTTCGGATTACAGGAGACCTTTAAATATATCTCTGCTGCATTGTCTGCATACTTAAGCACCTCCACCTATTTCAGGACTGCAAGCAAATCAGCAATCTCCCAGTGGAAGGAGGGGAGGGAGAGGAAACTGAGCTCTTAAAAAGACGGGGAAAGTGACCTCTTTAGAAATGGCACGAAATGGGTGATATTGCATGAAGAAGGAGCTGAATGAATCCTTCTAAACCTAATAATGATTAGAGTACTAAGTCCTAAAGATAGCTCTTCCAGTTTGGTAAAATGAATTCCTTGATCAAAGCTTCTTGACAGATTTATGCTCATTCGTAATTGGCATATAAGGAAAAAAGGGGGCAACTTTACATTTCCGCTGTAAGTCTTTGTGATGGTGAGGGAAGCCGAGCGGTTGTGAACTTCTTGAATTTATGGCAGAACTGCAAGGATCACAGAGGGGTGGAGGGCTTTTGGATCTCTTCCCCCGTGCAAAATGCCAATCATTGATCATGGTGCGAAAAATTTAATGTAACGAGGTCAAGATACATTGCTGCTTCCATGCGGCCGGGTTCTTTCCTGTGACCTCGAGCTGAGCTGAAGGCCCAGGCTCATGTAAAAGCTGATACAGTTCTTCAAGGGTGCTGACTTCCAGCGACAACGTCATTAACATATGGCTATTAAAAATCCCGTGGCACTTTCCCCCCCAAATGTAGAGCTGTTAACCTTGGCAATTTGGCCAAGGTCCAATCCTCATAATTACATCCGGCCTAACGAAATTTCCAGTGTCGTTTCTACAACTGCTTCTAAAGTGCTGAGCTGCAGGAGGAGTCGTTTGAAAGTGGATGGGGGGGGGGCGGGGAAGCAGATTTATATGGGGTTGGTTGAGGGAACCCTGCGAAAACCAGAATTCTGAATCTGTGCCTGAAAGGCTACTTACTTCATCAGTGGATCATGCGGTGAAGTGCAAGCAAAGAGGTTAATGAGTTCTTAGAGATTTTAAGCAGTTAGTAGGTGTAATGGGGATGCAGGTGGCGCTGTGGGTTAAACCACAGAGCCTAGGACTTGCCCATCGAAAGGTCGGTGGTTCGAATCCCTGCGAGGGGGTGAGCTCTCATTGCTCGGTCCCAGTTCCTGCCAACCTAGCAGTTCGAAAGCACGTCAAAGTGCAAGTAGATAAATAGGTACCGCTTCGGTGGGAAGGTAAACGGCATTTCTGTGCGCTGCTCTGGTTTGCCAGAAGTGGCTTAGTCATGCTGGCCACATAGAGCGAGATGAACACCGCAACTCCAGAGTCGGTCATGACTGGACCTAATGGTCAGGGGTCCCTTTACCTTTACTAGGTGTAATGGCAAGGGTGTGGTGGTGGGGTGTTGCCCAGGAGATGGGCACAGCCAAATAATTTGTCTTCAGCTTGGATTTCTTGGGGATAAAGAGACTAACCTGTGCTGTACATTCTTTAGCAGAACCAGTGTCTTTCCTGAAAGTGGGGCATTCTGGGTAAGGTTCCTAGGGAAGCACCTGCCACCATGGTTTGCTGCAGTGGCCAGACATGTTGTTTAAACTTAAGGGGAAGGGGGAAATTGAAGTACCAAGGACAGTCGTACCTTGGTTGTCGAGCAGAATACATTCCGGGAATCTGTTCAACTCCCAGAACCATTTGAAAAGCAAAGCACGGCTTCTGATTGGCTGCAGGACTGTCCTGCAGCCAATCAGAAGCCACAGATGCTGCGTCGGACGTTCAGCTTCCAAAAATCGTTCGAACACTGGAACGCTCACTTCCGGGTTTCAATTGTTCGGGAGCCGATTTGTTCAGAAGCCAAGGCATTCGGCTTCCAAGGTACGGCTGTAACTTCAACTTTTTTCCTAGTTTACAAGTGCCTTTCTAGCTGTTGTGGTAAACAGCAGTTGCCCAGGCCCTTGACCAGCCATCTCTCTCTCTCTCTCTCTCTCTCTCTCTCTCTCTCTCTCTCTCTCTCATAATAATTTTTGATTAGTCTTTTACACAAAATTTGACATTGTTCAATTCACATTCAATATAATCATTCCTCACATTTTGACTTCCCATCCTATCGTGATCCTTTATCTGCTGCCCTAACCACCATTCATTTTCTATTATAACTTATATTGCAATCATTTATTTTTTCTCCTTCCCTTGCCCATAGTTCAAATCCTGCTCGCGATTTCACTTGACTGTGATTTTTGTCTTAAATAGTCTGAAAAGAAAGTCCTCTCTTTGAGCCCAGCAGTATCTCTCAAAATGCCTCACTCTGAAAAAGGACCCACTTGACCCTTCCTCATGAGTCAGAGAGAGAGGAGGAGGAGGAGGAGGAGGAGGGCCAATTCTGCTGCCACTAACAAAATAACAAAATGAAGGGAAAGATGCAGACAAGCAGAGGCAGAAAGTATGAGAGAGGAAGAATGGGGGTGGCTCTGGCAACTCTGGCAGAACAATATTTTGTCCTGGCCCTGTTTTGGGTAGTAATTTAATTCCAGTAGGAGTCTGGTGTGATGAGATGCGCTGTTTTATATGTCTGGTCTGCTTAGCCAGATACTTTTGTCTGTAAACTGTTATTTACAGTAGGTTTGCTGTTACAGGTTTTTTTGTTCAGCCCTATCCATTAATGGGGATGCGGGTGGCACTGTGGGTTAAACCACAGAGCCTAGGACTTGCCGATTAGAAGGTTGGGGGTTCGAATCCCCGCAACGGGGTGAGCTCCCGTTGGTCGGTCCCTGCTCCTGCCAACCTAGCAGTTGGAAAGCACGTCAAAGTGCAAGTAGATAAATAGGTACCTCTCCAGGGGGAAGGTAAATGGCGTTTCCGTGCACTGCTTTGGTTCGCCAGAAGTGGCTTAGTCATGCTGGCCACATGACCCGGAAGCTGTATGCTGGCTCCCTCGGCCAATAAAGCGAGATGAGTGCCGCAACCCCAGAGTCGGCCACGACTAGACCTAATGGTCAGGGGTCCCTTTACCTTTACCTTTATCCATTAATGAGCTAGTAAAATTTGCCAAGCCCTTCTGCTTCTGGATTCAGCCTGCTTGATTTAGCAGGTTCTGCTAACACACTACTTCCTCTGACAAGTGCTGTACTCAGAAGTTCTGGGACATGAAGAAACCAAAGATTACAAGGGTCTGATCCTCTGTTCATCATCATAAAGCAAAAAGAAAAAAAGAATGCCTCCCAAAACTGATGGAACCATTTAGTCAAATATCAGTGCTTTGGTACGTGGAAGAAAGAACTTTTGTAGGTCGAGTTTGTCATGCAGGGCAGGGAAGCAGAGAATTTCTGTTCTGTAAAAGTCAAAAGTATAGATCTCTATCTCCCTTTGCATGAGCTTACACTAGTGATGTACACCGAATGGCTAATGTGGTGTGTTTGTGTGTTTGGTACTAAAATACGCTTTCTAAATAGACAAGTCCTGTTGAAATCAATTAGACTCCTGTCCAGGTCACTGCAAAGCATTGCTGCCTTAATAAATCTTAGAGGATGTTGGAAATGTTGTTTCACATTCTCAGTACAGTGGTACCTCAGTTTTTGAACGTAATCCATACCGGAAGACCGTTTGAGTTCCGAAATAGCCGATAGCTAGGCCTCAGGATCTTGCACTCAGTGGAAGCCACGTGTCATGTTTGATTTCCGAAGCGTGTTCGAAAACCGAAGCATTTACTTCTGGGTTTATGGTGTTTGAAATGTTCGTCAGCGGAGGCGTTCAAAAACCAAGGTACCACTGTAGTTTAAAGTGGCGATGAAAGAGACAGATACTCTGCTGCCTAAAAATAATTGTAAGATATTACACCTAAGTATTTGGGGGACCATTTTACCAAACATTCTCTGGGTATGGGAGAATTTTCCAGACCCTTTTTTTCCATGGGTGAGACTCACAATTAGTAATGGCGTTAGCACCCGTTTGTTTTCTTTTCTAAAGGGTTGTTGTTGTTGTTGTTGTTGTTGTTGTTGCAAGTGACAACAGCAGCAACACATCCTGGACACCATGGGGCATTCTCCACAATGACCCAGACAAAGTTTGTACGGGTTTGGGGTGAAATAGCAGACTAGGAAAAAGGGAAGAAAGGAAGAAAATTCAGGGACTGTCCAGCCAAATGGCTTTCAGAGAATGGGGGAAAATATATTCCCAGTAATTTCCCCAGAAAAATGTCTTCTGAGAAATCATGTTTTGGCTCAAAAATAGCATGAGGCAAACATTTGTACATGCTTCATATACATTGCCTCAACGATCCCTTGAAAGAAAAGCATTCTCATGCCCATGATACAGATTGGGGAAAGGAGACAGGCTGATATTTATAGTGGATTGCCCAATGTGACCAGGTATATTTGCTTATTGTCAGCAACCAATTTCGACTCCACTCAGAGAAAAACCACCAAGTGGATAGTTGTTGTTTTGAAGAAAAGAATCCCTTCAGTTGTTCCTTGCAGGAACCCAGCGTTCAACCAAATTCTCATTTTTTCTCCAGATTTGGAACTCAAGCTGAAAGTGCATTCCCTTGCAGAATGCCTGGTTGTGAAATCTAGGCACCCTCCTATCTGCCACTAGGCCATTAATTAGAATGTCAGAACATTCGCCCGACACCAGGAGAAACTCAGGCCCTGGCCTCTCATTTGATGGCTATCTCATTCTCCGAAAAAAAAGCAAGTCCCCCCAAGAATGCCGACTTCGGAATCAAAGCCGTGTGCATAATTTAACTCTGGATCAATAGGAAGACTTTTCAGGGACGTTGGTGCTGCTGGTCACACACACAATTAATTCTGCAGCGCTGATTTCCAGCGCTAGCAGCAAAGCCCTCCTTGTAATAAGGGACCCTGGGCATGCACAGCTCTCCACTTGAAGTTTAAAATGGGGACTTTGAGTGGAATGAATTTTCGTTTAGAATGCAACTTCATTCGTCAATGAAGGGAATCTTTGCTTTCCTTTTTTAAAAAAAAAATCAAATCAAAATCCATTACAGGAGGTTTGAGTAGATTGTAGCCTCAAATATAATGGTGATTGTTTTCCAAGTCAATCCTGTTGTTTGTTTATTTATTTATTTATTTTCGACAGGCCAGCTCAAACCGCACATCAAAGAATGTATATACTTCAATGGCTTTTATCTGTGTAGATGAGGCTATGTGATACAGGAATTAGGAAAGGGATAAAGCTGGAATTAGCATTAAATCCACAGTAATATTCTGCCGTGAGATTCCTCAACCTATAGTCCTTTCCAAGTCATAGCGTGTTCACCTCAAGCCTCCTTGCGATGTGCCTGTAATGAAATATTAAGGAGGGGAAGGCTTTTGGCAACTGGGGAAGAAAGTTCAGCTATTGCTGCACCAAGTATTTCTGGTTTTATTTTACAAACGGCACCGCCGTTCTCTGCATTTTTGCGTGGAGGTAATTCTGAGCCAATGCTTAATGCGGTTAAATTGCAAGTATGTGTGAACAGGGTTGAAGCCACAGTGATAAACAGTCCATCTCTGTTGGTCATGTCATTAACTCCTTTGAGCACTGAAAGTTGTAGATCATAAATAGGCTTCTTATTAAGATCATTATACTTAACTTAGGTTCTTCTCTTTACCATCCCGAATTGCTTCTGTATTTCTTCCTCACACACTTCTTAAATTGTGGTGTTTAGAACTGGATACAGTATTCCAGGTGTGGTCTGACCAAGGCAGAATAGAGCAGTACTGTTACTTCCATTGATCACAGGGCTGTCGTAAGCATATGTGGCACTGGGGTGCAAAGATCTGCCTGGCGCCCCCCCCCCCAGGTTGCCCAGTCCCAGGTGTGCAGGAGGGCGGAGCCAGCCGGCCGCCTCAGCATCTCATTGGCTCGGTTGCCCCCAAACTCGTGGCACAGAGCCGCCCGCAGCAAAAGAGCCTGCCACGGCGCTCCGACTGACGGCGGGCTCTTCCCCAGACTCAACTCTCGGGCCCCTGACTCTCAGCCTGGCGCCTCTGAGATCCCGGCACCCGGGTGCCTCGCACCCTTAGCACCTATGGGGAAGACGGCCCTGATTGATCGGGACACTATACTTCTGTTGGTGCAGCCTAGAATAGCATTAGTTTTGCTTGCTTGCTTGTTTTGCTGCTTTATCACACTATTGACTCATGTTAAGTTTATGGCGTACTATGACCCCTAGATCTTTTTCACATGTTCTAATAAAGCCATGGTTTTCCCAGTAGTGATGTATGGAAGTGAGAGCTGGACCATAAAGAAGGCTGATCGCCGAAGAATTGATGCTTTTGAATTATGGTGCTGGAGAAGACTCTTGAGAGTCCCATGGACTGCAAGAAGATCAAACGCACCCATTCTTAAGGAAATCAGCCCTGAGTGCTCACTGGAAGGACAGATCATGAAGCTGAGGCTCCAGTACTTTGGCCACCTCATGAGAAGAGAAGACTCCCTGGAGAAGACACTGATGCTGGGAAAGATGGAGGGCACAAGGAGAAGGGGACGACAGAGGACGAGATGGTTGGATAGTGTTTTCGAGGTTACCAGCATGAGTTTGACCAAACTGCGGGAGGTAGTGGAGGACAGAGGTGCCTGGCGTGCTCTGGTCCATGGGGTCACGAAGAGTCGGACACGACTAAACGACTAAACAACAACAAATGGAAGCAAGGTGTTGCCTTCTTATATTTGTGCAGCCAGTTCTTTCTGCCTAAGTGTAGAACCTTACATTTGTCCCTACTGAAATTCATTTTGTTAGTTTTGGCCCAGTTCTCCAATCTGTTAAGGACATCTTGAATCCTGATTCTGTCTTCAGTGGCATTGTCTACCCCTCCCAGTTTGGAGTCATCTGCAAATTTGATGTGTATAAAGCTGTTGAACAACAATGGGCCCAGGACAGAACCTTGCGACACCCCACTTGTCACTTTCTTCCAGAATAATAAGGTACCATTGGGTTTGGTCAGTCAACCAGCTACAAATTTGCCTAATAGCTATCTTGTCCAGTCCAGATTTTACCAGCTTCTCCAGAAGAATACCATGGGGGACTTCGTCAAAAACCTTACCAAAATCAAGATACACTATGCCCACAGCATTCCCCTGATGTACCAAGCTTGTGACGAGAGAGAGAGATTTGTTTGTCATGACTTGTCTTTGAGAAACCCTTGATGGGTTTTAGTAACCACAGCATCCTTTTTTAAGTCCTCACAGACCGACTGTTTAATTATCTGTTCTAGGACTTACCTTGGTTAAGTGCATCTGATTTTGCGGGTAACTTGGCAAAGTCGCTTTTTGTTGTTAAATTGTATGTGCTCTCTGCTTTCATTTGACACCAGATTCATCTCTCTGTGGTTATACAAGATTACCCCAAACTAGCGTTGATTTTGCAGGGACAGACAGATATTGCACATTACTATGAGGATTTGCTGTGAGATTTACCGCTTTTGCCAGCTGCCGTTGCTGAACGATAGGCATAGAAATGTAACTTTGCTTGCTCCTTTGTGTGTTTCTAATAGCCATATTAAAGGGCTGAAAGAGTTTTTTCTCTACTGAGTTGAAGATCAAACCCCTATGCAAACGTCTTACAGCTACGGTTATCTTGCTAACTGGGCAAGAAGCCCAGTTTTCAACAACAGCGGTTTTGTGTAGAGCCCAGGCTCGTGACACCAGAGCCAATGTGTGGTTCTTGAAAGTGTCATGCATGGACCTTTAAATAAGTGTAAGATGTGGGGGAAAAGGATAGTCAAAAGCTGTTAAGATTCCCTTTTGTAACTTTGCCCCCACCCTGCTCTCTCTGTAAAAAAAATAGCACTCCAATAGGGGTGCACATTTAATTAGAAGTGGATGACCTTCCTCAGGCTTGATTTGGATCAGGACTGAATTGAGCAGAAAATATTTGGTGTGAAACGGGAGTTCACCACCCCAGATTTCAAAATTCATTTGTAAATGCATGAACCCCTGCATGAACCTGGTAGCTGCTCTAACAGATGCGGCAACAGAGACAGAACTCATTTCCCTTTTCATCCTCTGGTTTGGTCATGAAGGCACAAAGAGAAGAATCTATCTCCTCTCCATATTCCTCCCACCCTGGGGTCCAAAACATGGGCAATGCAGTTGTCCCAAGGGCAACTTATGTGATCAGGTGTCCTGGCGGGGGGTGGGGTGGATTATACACAGTGTACCAAGTACTGAAAAGGGGAAAGAAATATAATGAGGCCTTGCCCCCCCCTCTTTTCCTGGCCCTGCTAGTATTACTGAGGTAACAGCATTTGGCAGTAGAACACCAGCCAGATGTCTGGGTGGTATGAAGACAGTTCTTCTCTGGTTTTGACCAAATTCAGAGCCAGAAAATAACATGGAGGTCACAATGTTCACCTGTGTTGGACAGATCATTTGCCTGACTCATTGTTAAGGCAGCTCACTGAATATTTTTAAGGGCATGTTAAGGATGGGAAACAGTAGCGGTTCATGCTCTAGTTATCTCCCGCTTGGATTACTGCAATGCGCTCTATGCGGGGTTACCTTTGAAGGTGACCTGGAAACTACAACTGATCCAGAATGTGGCAGCTAGACTGGGGACTGGGAGTGGCCACCGAGACCATATAACACCAGTCTTGGAAGACCTACATTGGCTCCCAGTACGTTTCTGAGCACAATTCAAAGTGTTGGTGCTGAGCTTTAAAGCCCTACACAGCTTCGGCCCAGTATACCTCAAGGAGCATCTCCACCCCCATCATTCAGCCCGGCCACTGAGGGCCAGCTCCAAAGGCCTCTAGGCAGTTCCCTCACTGTGAGAAGTGAGGTTACAGGGAACCAGGCAGAGGGCCTTCTCAATAGTGGCACCCATCACCTCCCATCAGATGTCAAGGAAATAAACAACTAACTGACTTTTAGAAGACATCTGAAGGTAGCCCTGTTTAGGGAAGTTTTTAATGTCTGGTTATTTATTGTGCTTTTAAATCTGTTGGGAGCCACCCAAAGTGGCTGGGGAAACCCAGCCAGATGGGTGGGGTATAAATAATATGTCCGTCTGTCTCGAGAGACAATGGAGTGCACCTTGGGGGTAAAGTCAAATGACTGCATTGGCAGCACCAAAGTGACCCCCTCAGGGTGCAAGCCTTGACTGAGTAGTAGTAGTAGTAGTAGTAGTAGTAATTAAATTTGTATACTGCCCTTCATCATTAGATCTCAGGGTGGTTTGCAGCATAAAAAAAGGAGATAAAAACACAAAAGACATAATAAAAACAAGAACCAAAAAAACCAATACTCCCCACTCCCACAAACACATTTAAAGAGATGTAGGATGTTAGTTGCATGTCGAGGTCCCCAAGACACCCCCCCTCCAAATAACACACACATCACACAGAATTTTTGTTTAAGGTTTTTGGCATAATTTTGGCCACAACTTTATTAACATCCATGGATGTGAGTGGTTGCTTAGGCATTGGTTAGGACTATCTGTCCCCCCCCGCCTGGGGACAGAACTGACTTCCGGATTCCAGTGAAAGTCAGTAAGGGGAAACAATATTGGGGAGAAACTGGAGCTGCGCCACAGGCCCTCACCTTCTCCCCGCATGCTCCCAGGGGCTTACGCAACCTAAACCCGATTCCAGGGATTTGGACGAAAGCATGGCAAGCCCCTGAATTCCTTTAATGGAATTCCCTTGCAGCAGCAGCATTGGAGGGGAAGGCACAGGCAATCCTTACCCCTCCTCCAACCAATTTTAACCAATGCCTAACCATAACCTTACAAGTTGTGACGATTTGCTACAAAGAGGGACGCGGGTGGCGCTGTGGGTAAAAGCCTCAGCGCCTAGGGCTTGCCGATCGAAAGGTCAGCGGTTCGAATCCCCGTGGCGGGGTGCGCTCCCGTCGTTCGGTCCCAGCGCCTGCCAACCTAGCAGTTCGAAAGCACCCCCAGGTGCAAGTAGATAAATAGGGACCGCTTACTGGCGGGAAGGTAAACGGCGTTCTGTGTGCTGCACTGGCTCGCCAGATGCAGCTTTGTCACGCTGGCCACGTGACCCGGAAGTGTCTCCGGACAGCGCTGGCCCCCGGCCTCTTGAGTGAGATGGGCGCACAACCCCAGAGTCTGTCAAGACTGGCCCGTATGGGCAGGGGTACCTTTACCTTTAGGAACAAACCAAATGGCATCAGCCAAATGGACAAAATTCCTACCAGGCCCCTGCCCCAACGGCAGACGACCCCATGACAGGCATAGCAAGGTCAATGCACAAGACCTAAAATAAGGGAGGGAGGGCGGGTGATCCGGTGCACGCAGTGGAAGAGAAAGCTTAACGCTGCGTGCACTGCTTAAAAAACCTCTGTTTCCTCCCCCAAATCAGCAACATTAAAATTACCCCAGGAACTCAAACTACCAATCCCTGCCAGAGACCAACCATCCCAACCCGCCTGGCAACAGAAGGGTGGCTTGGCTGGCCCCCACCGCAACACGTGCTCTCTTTTAGTGAGAACACGCTCTATCCAAAGCCCTGGATGAAGAGGAACATTTGTGCATGCCCCTTAAAGGTGTATAATGAAGGCAGCAGGCAGACCAGGTTCGAAAACAACTTAGTTTACTCTGTGATTAGCATAGTTAGTACCAGATGAAAATATTTGCAATGGCCTTCCAAGTGATGTTATTAAAAAAGGCTATAGGATTATACATACAAATAATCCTGTGTGCTGGTTAATATAATAAAGGCAAGCTTCTGTCAAAATCATATGCATCTCCATTACACACTAGGGAGATAAAATTCAGGCGAGTTCAATAGGCCTAGTTGCTTTTTGTGACTCCTGCTAAGTGAGCAATGTCAACAATGCCTAATGGGGATTTGCATTTAAAAAACAAATAAATCATTTGCTTATGCTAAAGAAAACCAACATTTATTTGTGCCAAACATCACATTCTACACGCTGCCCCTTTAAATATGTAAAGCAAAGACTTGCAATTAAAGGATGCAAGAGGAAAAGAAAGGAGTACAAAGGAAGGCATTTCAGCTTTAATGAAATCCATTCCCATCGTAATTCAGATATGAAATTATTTTGACAGCTGGAGAGTAAAGTTTGCTCCCGTGGGACAGTCTTGCTCTGTTTGGGATTTAAATGGAGCAGAAAAGTCTTCGTAAAGAGAGAAAACCCTTCGGTGTAAAAAGGAGGCACTGTGAACTTAAAATGAGGATACCCAATGTAGCCCCCGTCAAAACGAAATAAAATGATGATGCTTCCCCAGAAGTAATAATGGCCCCCTGAGTTCTTCCTGTGTTTCTCACAATATCAGTGGGGAGATGTTCCAAGCTTTGGTTCATCCATCTTCCTTTCTCTTCGTATACAAATAGTCTTGCCTTTCAACAAAACAAGAAGCTTGTTGTACAAACTTCAGAGGCACCTTCCTCCCCGAGCAGCACACGCAGTGCTGTTTAGGAAAATGAAAAGTGTTCTCTGCGAATCCTCAAGCCACTGCGAGTGGAATTCAAAGTAGGAATTAGAGCAGTAAATTGCTGCAGCCCCAAAGCTCGCGGAACTTCCCAAGAGATGTGATTTATGAATTCTTCCACTCGCTGCATGGGATAGAAGACATGGCACAATTTGTGTACCCAGTGCCTGTAAGAACACCATGACAGCAATACCACACAGCTGGATGTAATTACTATCGGCAGTGATATTAACTGGAAGTACCATGGGGGTATTTCGGGAAAACTAAGGTCAGAATGGCTTGTGTTCCTCTTCTGTGAAAGCAATAGATAATACGACAGAGGTCTGCAATGTATCCCGCAGTTGTGCAATATGTATGCCCTTGGATGTGGAATCATGGAATTTAGACTTGGGAGGGCACCAAGGGTCATCTAGTCCAACCCTCTGCAATGTGGGGATCAAAACTGAAGAAAACCTCTGCTGAGGGGAAAGCGAAAATTTCTGTAACAAGGGGCCATCAGGTAAGAGTAAAATTCCCTCATAGCCCTGTCAGCCAGCATCCAGAAAGGTTCCCAGTGAGGGGCCTGAACCAACGGTCAGTTGAGGCCAAAGCCACAAAAACAAAGAGGCCTCGGCCTCTTTAAATACAGTGGAACCTTAGTTCTCAAACTCAATCTGTTCCAGCAGTTCATCCGACTCCCAAAACAGTTCGTAAACCAAGACTCATCTTCTGATTGGCTGCAGGAGCTTCCTGCACTCAAGTGGAAGCCCCGTCAGACATTCGGCTTCTGAAAAACGTTCGCAAATCGGAACACTTATTTCCGGATTTGTAGCATTCAGCAGCCGATTCAACAACCAAGATACTACTGTAACGGGAAGCCTTCAGTGGTCCACAGTGGAATTTTTCGTAGGGGAGGAGTTAGGGCCAGAGGTGCTAGCTTACGAGGGTGATGGGGAGGAAGCATCATCACACATGTGAGCATCGCTCCTCCCTACCTAAGCTGGGTAGAAACTTCCCGGGCTTCAGGAAGGTGGCCCCAGGCCTGTGACTGGATGCTTTAGTCCTTCTTCCACCTTCCCAAAGTCAGGTGGGCTTGGGGAAGGTGGCAGATGGGCTCTTGGACCCTATCAGAGCATCACACCTTCCTCCCTAAACCAGGCAAAAGCTTCCTGTGCTTTGGGAAGGAGGCGCCAGAATGTAATACTTTAATACTCTAATTTACTGGGGAGATTTAGGGGGCTAGCCTAGTCCCCGTAGCCCATTGACTGTCCGCACGCCGCTGGAAGCATTCTCAAGGAATCTTACAAGAATGCCATAACTCCTGGGGGATCCTGCGAGACCAGCCAACTCACACAAATGGCTGGCATTTCCCAGGGCTCACGGTGCAGCTTGCACAATGTGGCTCCTCTGCAGGCAGAAGGTGCCAAAACATGAGTTATTGTCAGGCTTCAGGGAATCGGCTTCCTCCCCCATGGCCATAAATGAGCAGATCAAACAAAAGGGGATTCTTACCAGTTAGTTTCTTTAATAAACACAGTGAAGGACAAAACAAAGCATCTAACTAGAATGGCGGTGCTCCCTATTAAGGTCACCCCTCTTTCGTCCCTATTAATCTACATCACTCCTGTGTCTTGTAATCTGAGCTTGTAGCCTCTGAGCTTTCTGTTCTGACACTTTCTAAGCTCTCTGTAATTTTGGGGAAGGAAGGGGGTTACCATCCAGAGACTGTGAATCTGTTAACCCTCTCTCCCCCAGTGCTTCTTCTCCTAGCTGTTCCCCATCCAGTACTTCCCAGCTTCTGCCTTCTGAACTATGCCCCTCTGCAAACCGCTGTTCCAAATCTATACTGTCCTCCTGCTCCTGGGAAGATTCAGGATCAGGGGAAGGGGGGTGGCTCCCACCATTCTTCCTCAGTGCAGCCCTACTCAGCACGGTCCCTGACAGTTATATAAAAAGATGCCTTCATTCTATGGCATCAAGCGGTGTGAGCTATCATTAAACAAGCTTATTTATTTAAACAAGCTTGCATTCAGCTCCTAACTCACTCTGCCCCCTCCTGCCCTGTCTCTGGACCGCTTGTGCTGACTCGCTTCCTGGTAGCTGTTCTCTTAATCCATGCCTTCGCTCTGGGTCACTGAGTATCTCCATCGGTCTGCTGTCCTCTAACCCTCTCGCTTAGTTCCACATACACTGCTACACCGGGCACATTTTTGGTCATCATCCTTCAAATGAACACTATAAGCATCGTATTCTTTGGCTGTGTTCCAAGACAGAGTTAGCCACAAGGGAAAGGGAAGAGTTTTGAGTGTTCCTCTTTCATGCATTTCAATGATTCTTGCGTTGCAGTAAGGCAGGATGTCATGAGGCAGTCAGGAATGTATACATGCATGCCAAATGCATGGTCTCTCTTATATTACTCCTTAGTCACTGGTTTCCTTCCCCCCAATTAAAAATAAACAAATAAACTAAGCCACAGCCTGTTTAGATTTTCATGAAGAAGGTGTTTTGGTCAACATGCTGGTGGTTATAATTGCCCATATTTATTTTGTTTGTTTGCGATGCTTGCTGCTTTTATTTTCATTTTCTAATTGAAGGGACCTTCAATGGGACACTGGAAGAGAAGGGGGGATAATGGGTGATATCTTATTGTACACAAAACAATCTCCCGGTGATTTCATTATTACTATCAGAGTTATTTCATTATTCAAGTATTGTTCCTGGACTGGGGATGTATCTTCTCCACTGACACACATGTACACCCACCCACTTGCAAATCAATTAATTGATTAATCTTCTACAAACAAATGAGTATATTAACTAGTCAGCCAACTAACCAATCAATCATTTCAGTTAAATCACCTTCGCATTTTATTTAAGCAACCAGTCAGTGGAAAGTAAATCCATCAATCTAACGCTCAATTATAGAAGAAAAAGGAGGGGAATTCAACAATATTGTTTCCATACCAGTAAAAAAATTAAAATAAATCACTGATTTATTTAAATGAGGGGATGACCCTGACAGTGTTTCAAACAGCAAAGCCAAGTATTGGTATTGGGAAGCATGGGGAAAATAGACATTGGCTGTTCCAGAGGATCCTACCCACTGCTTTGGAGAGATCTTCTAATTTAGCTGTTAGTCTGGGATTTCATCATCCCAAATACTTGGTGTCACCTTGAAACTTGGCTAACTTCAAGCCTGAATCCATGTGATTTAAGAATAAGTTAAATATAAAGCTACCCAACGGTAGCTTTTCACAAACAGAACTACTTAAATGTGCAGAATAGTCTTTGCTCTAGTGGAGGTCTCTACTAAAGGTCTCCATTAATGGAAGAGGGAAACCACGTTAATGTCGCCACTTCACAGCAGCCCTTCACACAACCTTACACACAGTTCCAGAATACCCCCCCCCCCCAAAAAAAAGAACCTTAAAAACATTTTTTTCCTCAGGGCTGTGAGGTTGAATCACTCTTCTCATTAGCAGAAGCCTCAACTCTATCAAAGGGACGCGGGTGGCGCTGTGGGTAAAAGCCTCAGCGCCTAGGGCTTGCCAATCGAAAGGTTGGCGGTTCGAATCCCCGTGGTGGGGTGCGCTCCCGTTGTTCGGTCCCAGCGCCTGCCAACCTAGCAGTTCGAAAGCACTCCCGGGTGCAATTAGATAAATAGGGACCGCTTACTAGCGGGAAGGTAAACGGTGTTTCCGTGTGTGGCTCTGGCTCGCCAGAGCAGCGATGTCACGCTGGCCACGTGACCCGGAAGTGTCTCCGGACAGCGCTGGCCCCCGGCCTCTTGAGTGAGATGGGCGCACAACCCCAGAGTCTGTCAAGACTGGCCCGTACGGGCAGGGGTACCTTTACCTTTACCTTTACAACTCTATCAAGATAGTTCTACAAACAGAGGGACACATTTTGATACAACCTATAGTATTATCGAGATTTGGTTGCCACCATTTAATTCCTCAAAGAGAACTGTGTTTTCAATCTTTGACACCTCATTGTACACACTCACAACTTTCCTTTTCAGCATTTTCTCCAATTAAAGAAGCATCTATTCCTCTCTTCTTTTTTATATATAAAAAAAAAATCCCTGAGTTACAATTGTAGTGTTGGTTGTCCATCTTGCAGTGTATCTCAGCTTCCCAAGGTCATCCTTGTTTGATATAGACTGCTGTGCAATTTAAATTCATTAAATTTATATGAATTTATATTCATATCTCACATTTCCTCTAAGGAGCTCAAGGCGGCATGTATGGTTCTCCCCACCCCACCCCCATTTTATCCTCCCTCACAATGCTGTGAGGTATGTTAAACTGAGAGGCAGTGGCTGGTCTGAAGTCAACCAGCAAACCTCATGAGTGAGTGGGGATTCAAACCCTTGTTTCCTGGGTCCTAGGTCAATACTCTGAAGCACAGCATCCAGGTCAGAACCAGTATATGCTGCCCTTATCATCTTTTCCCTACCTGGCTATACAGGGAGAATGGAAATAAATTGTTCAGGAATTGGAAGGAGTATTCAATTGTCCTTTTGGGTTGCCATATCGCCGAAGAATTTTGAATTATGGTGCTGGAGGAGACTCTTGAGAGTCTCATGGACTGCAAGAAGATCAAACCTATCCATTCTTAAGGAAATCAGCCCTGAGTTCTCAATAGAAGGACAGATCCTGAAGCTAAGACTCCAATACTTTGGCCACCTCATGAGAAGAGAAGACTCCCTGGAAAAGACCCTGATGCTGGGAAAGATTGAGGGCACAAGGAGAAGGGGACGACAGAGGACGAGATGGTTGGACAGTGTTCTCAAAGCTACGAACATGAGTTTGACCAAATTGTGGGAGGCAGTGGAAGACAGAAGTGCCTGGCGTGCTCTGGTCCACGGCGTCACAAAGAGTCGGACACGACTAAACAACTAAACAACAACAACAATTTATCTACAACACTGTTCTTTTACTATCAAAAGTGATACAGCCTTTTGTTTTTAAGGAGAAAGGAGTATCTTCAATACAGATTGAATTTCTGAGATTAATTAAACTGGCCATTTTCACAACACAGCTAAAACTTATTTATGTAACAGAATTAAAATATGTAGAGGGATTCCTAAAAGCAAAATAAATGCAATCTTACACACATCACACAACCCTTTTTACAACGAAGTACTTCCAATTTTATTTTTATTTTATTTTATTGTAGGCACCTTGCTTTTCAATAAACTAATTATTACAACAATGGCCAAGCATCCTCGTAGCTCACTCACGCTTATTGGATATGACAGATGACTGTCTCCAGATCTCTGAGTCATCATTTTGAGTTTCCCTTCTGATGGGCAAATAAATGGCAACTCTCCTCTTAAACAGTTTCCCTTCTGATGGGCAAATAAATGTTTCCCTTCTGATGGGCAAATAAATCGCAACTCTCCTCTGTTTAAGCAACTCTGCTTAAACAGTTCACAAGTGGCAGGGAAGAATGACTCAATGTGCTTGGCTAGGGATTGTGGGTAACAGTTGGGTAACTGTAACATGACCAGGGATGTTGACAATAGGCTTCAGTAAGGTAAAAGGTAAAGGTAAAGGACCCCTGGATGGTTAAGTCCAGACAAATTTGACTATGGGGTGCGGTCCTCATCTCCGCTTTTAGGCTAAAGGAGTTGGTTTTTGTTCACAGACCACTTTTCCGGATCATGTGACCAGCATGGTTAAACCACTTCTGACACCATGATGAGTGCCAGAGAGCACAGAAACGCAGTTTACCTTTCCGCCGCAGCGGTACCTATTTATCTACTTGCACTGGTGTGCTTTCGAACTGCTAGGTTTGCAGGAGCTGAGACAGAGCAACAGGAGCTCATCCCGCCGTGTGGATTCAAACCGCCGACCTTACCATTGGCAAGCCCAAGAGGCTTGGTGGTTTAGACCACAGTGCCACCCGCATCCTCAGGCTTCAGTACCATTGCTCAAGAGAGAGTCTCTATAGAAGCGATGCAGCCAGTACACAAGTGTATATTAAACCACTCATTAAGGGATGTGGGTGGCGCTGTGGTCTAAACCACTGAGCCTCTTGGGCTTGCTGATCAGAAGGTCAGCGGTTCGAATCCCCATTACGGAGTGAGCTCCTGTTGCTCTGTCCCAGCTCCTGCCAACCTAGCAGTTCAAAAGCACACCAGTGCAAGTAGATAAATAGGTACCGCTGTGGCAGGAAGGTAAACGGTGTTTCCATGTGCTCTGGTTTCCGTCATGGTGTTCTGTTGCACCAGAAGCGGCTTAGTCATACTGGCCACATGACCCAGAAAGCTGTCTAAGGACAAACACCAGCTCCCTCGGCCTGAAAGCGAGATGAGTGCCACAACCCCATAGTCGCCTTTGACTGGACTTAACCGTCCAGGGGTCCTTTACCTTTACCTTTTTTTTATTCACCGCTCGTTGACTGCAGAAATGGGGAATGGCTATGACAGCTCTCACACAACAGACCTGGCTTTTATGTAACCTTGGACACACTTTTCAGCAGAGTTATTCCGCCCTTTCAGCTGTGAGTCACCATGTAGCAACAAATGAAATGCTGTACATGAAATGCTGTGAACAGGTTCGTGGAATCCCTTGCTTTTCAGTCTGCTCAGGATATATCGCATTTCTTTGCAGCCTTTTTGCCTTTGCGAAAAGATAGATGGATTAACCTGAGAATTTTTCGTTATTTATGCCATAGCACATTTCTCGTGAAACTGGCTAGATTGCCCTCAGGGTGTAATAGTCTGGTTTTTATTATTAATTGTACTTTAGAAAGCAAATTTAGCTGATTCCATTTTGGTCTTGTATTATATTAAAAAAAAAAATTATACCAAATTGCTTTCTGATTAAGAACACAATCATTACCTTAAAGTACTCACACGTGTGACATCATAAAGCATGTAATTGAGTTAAGATACCAGGAGCAGGTAGGGAGACAATTATTAATGATCAAATGGAGCGGAAGTGCTTTGAAATTTCATCCACGTCCCTATTCATTTGATTGCTCAGTGCCATTAACTGTGAAAGTGAATGTTCCCAATGAGTGGAATGAGCTCCCACAAAAGACAATCGCTTATCATTTATTCCCCCCTAGTGCGAGGCTGCTGAGCAATGCTGCAATCTGCTGCCGCTTCTCAAATCTCCAATGCAGGAGCCTACGACTATACATTATTGAAACAAATACCAGACTAGGTGATTTTCTAAGTGGGTGTGATGCTGTTTGCTTTCATATAGTGACACGGTGTGTGGAAGAGAGGTTTAATCTTCCATTGCATTAACCTGCTGTCAAAAAGTTGCCATTGCCTTCTCAAGTTCAAGTTCAAATTCATTAACCTAACTCAACAACTTAAATTACTCTGAGGAACTGCTAGTAGGTTGCTGTTAAACCAAGCAGTGACCAGCAGCAGTACTTTTAACTCCCCCCAAAAACTGTGATTTTGATTAGACTGTGGCACCAACTCCCGAGCACCCACATTTTGGTTGTTGGGGGTGCTCAGCCCCCACTGCCCGCCACCCCCTGCTTCATGCTGTCTTACCTTCCAGAGGCCGCAACGGGTCTCGTTGGGCCTTATCCTGCTGCATCATATCACACCGTGATATCAGGCCCATGCCGGACACCCACAAAGTACAGCCCCTTTTACTAGGTGTTTTGGGTTTGACCCATTCTCTGCCAATCAGTTAATGATATGGAGACAAGCTAGCTAAGCGATGTTCCCTTGTTCAGAGGCAATATACTTTTTAATACAGTGGCACCTCAGGTTACAAACAGTCCTGCTTACGAACGCTTCGGGTTACGCACTCCACAAACCCGGATGTAGGTGTCCCAGGTTGTGAACTTTTCCCCGGGATACGAATGCAATCCACTTCCAGGGTTGCGGGAGGCCTATGTAGGGAAAATGTGCCTCGGGTTAAGAACGCTTCGGGTTAAGAACGGACTTCCGGAATGAATTAAGTTCGTAACCCGAGGTACCACTGTACCAGCTTCATGGGGACAAATAATAAGGAAGGGGAATTTGTATCTCACTAAAGGAATCTTTGCCTGATGCAGCCAATAATTGTTTTATATGTGCAGGTCTTTGTGAACCCTTCTTTGGGTTATGCCACCATCCTGTTATCCGTCTACTCCATAATAGTCTCTGTCTTTTCTCTGTGCCATGGCAAGCATTATTCTTCTGTAGTCCATTCTTTCTCTCTCGCCACAATACACTTAAGCAGCAACAAGGGACATGTTAAGGCCAAGGGCTGTGTTTCCTCCTGGGTAACTTTCCATGTCTCAAAGAAGAGGAAAGCCCTTGCAAACCCCACCGTTCTTCTCTGGCTCAGATTAAACTCTGAGTCGAAGAAGAATTCCCAATTTACACTAACTTCCCAGCCAGCCCTAAGCTCCAAATATAACAACATGCAAGCCTCCCAGATCCCTGACTGTCAGGTGGCAGTTTAACACAGTCCGAACACACATAGGCAGCCTGTATCAGCAAAAATTACTGGCTGAGTGAAGCTGGCATTTGATAGCCAAGAAATTGGGAGGCTGGCAAGCACTCCCTGACTCCCAGGTTGAGGGAAAGGGAGCTTGAGATTGGCTCTGAAATAGCTTGGCTGATAGTCAGTCCAATCTGACGCTGCTCCAGGTTTCTCTTCCCTCTTTTGCTGAGGTGCCTCCTCCATTAGCAATTGTTCAAAAATTCACTGAACGGTCTAGTGGTTATTTTCTTCCCGCTCACAGTTGTTTGGACCCAAGCCACAATTCCCAGGTACGTCTTTGCTGCAGCATGCAGAAACCAATGTGGTGAAGTGGTTAGAATGCAGGAGTAGGAAGCCCAGAGTTCGAATCCTTACTCAGCCACGAAGTTCATTGGAAGATCTTCAGCCAGGCATCGCTTCTAAGCATAACCTACCTCACGGGATTGTTGTGAGGATAAAATAGAGAGGGGGAGAAGCACACATGCCACCTTTGAGGAAAGGTGGGTTATATATGTAATAATAATGATGTATTCGTAGGCCTCAGTCACATCTCTAGCTATGCTAATCACTAACACCAGGCCCTGGTGATCATCTCTGTTGAAGGCGAGATACATGCTTGGTAGTGGTAGAATGATTATGGAAATCTCTCCTACCTCTCCAGCCTTCCAAGACACAAGCCTGTTTCTTTCAGAAGGACTGATCAGAAGCTGTGCTGGGATACAGCTGGTGAAAAGCAAAGCTTGATTTTTTTAAAAAAATAAAGAAGTATTTCTTATACCCAGACGTTTATTTATATTTAATGACCCACTGGGGTCAGCGGATCTTTTTAAAAATATATGTATTTATCTGAACTGGAGTTAGGCTGCTGTGCTTAAGATCCTGTTGCATTGTTTTATCTTACAGATATTGTACTTAGAAGCCACGCTTTGATGGTTATTCTTAGTATTCTTTTTTATTAATGAAAGCAAAAACAAGCGATTTGAGGCCCTCAGGCTGAATCTGTCGGAAATTCCAAAATAATAATAATAATTGTTCATTCCTTATGGATTAAGCCAAAGAAAAACACTCCATCGCTGTGTCGGGGAATGGAAACATGCCTTTTTGTTTTGTTTTTACTAATTTACTTCCAGGTGGTTCAACATACCCTCGAGTGCTTTATCCTTAAGTCTTTCTTCATCTGCAGTGTTCAGAAAATCCCTTCATAATTGCCTTTGTTGTAGGATCTCACTAACTCTGCCAGTTGCCATGCAAACCAAGGTTATTCCCGCCGCCCCCTTAATATTTCAGTCTATTAGCTTTGAGGAATATAGATTATAAACAGGATGCAGATTGAAAATGGGGTTTCTTCAAGAAGGAGGGGGAGAAGGAGGAGAATGTGAAAGTTCACATTATATGACTGCACTTTCGTTTCTGGAAAGCCAAACATCTCTACCTGACAACCTGGATAATTGAATGCAAATACCCCCAATACATGGCCATATCTGAATGTATTGAACAATGACTGATGTAAATCATTACACTTCAACAATCTGACCACTCAATCTGGGGGACTTACGAGATAAAGGAAACCGAATATGTAAAGGAGAATGTGATAAATAAAGAGTGTTTCACTCAGATTGCCTCTGCTGCTGCTGCTGCTGCTCTTGTTAACCAAATCCTAATGTTAAGCTTCTGAGGCTTTAAATAAGGTCAATATGTTGCCTTTAAGCGTTGCATATTATCTTTGGCTTTCGTGTTGGCAGATCCTCCTTTTCCCTGTTTGTGCAACATGACACGGGAGAGCCAAGTTTGTAATGTCAACTCTTTTCAGCTTTCTGATGCTTTTATCTCCAGAGGGCTGCTTGCAGCTTGAATAGGAAGGGAGCGCGAGTGAAATCAGCCTGTGATTTATATCCCCCCCCCACCTGACTGGCAACCAAGCCATCAGCACCATTTCCTTGTCAATCTTCTGCCGTCCCTCATTTTGAGCAGACTTCTGACTTATTACAAAGAAAAAAGAACAATAACTTAGGATCTTTGGTTCCTAAGATACCATGTGCATCAGTTTGCATGTTGAGAGAGAGAGAGAGAGAGAGAAATTCAGTCAGAGACATTCACTGCCAGATAGTGAGATTTCATCCTTGTAAACATATCTAGGATATAATTAACGTTGCCACATCGCCAACACCAGCAAACCAAGGGAGCTCTGTTGCCTGAAGTAATAAGAGGCTTGAATCTTCACAAGAAACTAATCTTTTCCCCCCACATGGTTAGGTCATTGGTTTGAATGTGACTCAGGCTCCATCTGCATTATATATTTAAAGCAGTATCATGCCACTTTAAAAAGTCATAGCTTCTGCCAAAGTATCCTGGGAGCTGTAGTTTGTTAAGGGTGCTGAACGCTCTTAGAACATCCCTTTCCCCCTCAGAAAACTACTGTTCATGTGCAAGTGGGGTGGGTGGGAGTTTTGGGTCAGGTTAGCCATATTGATTTGTATGCTGTTGGTGGATTTTTGTCATTGTCCTGTTGGGCTGTGTGTGTGATGAAGGGGAGCCATACGGGGGTGAAGGCATCTTCTTCTATTTGTCCCCGTGTCAGTTTCAGTTTGGTACGCGGGTGGCGCTGTGGGTTAAACCACAGAGCCTAGGACTTGCCGATCAGAAGGTTGGCGGTTCAAATCCCCACGACAGGGTGAGCTCCTGTTGCTCGGTTCCTGCTCCTGCCAACCTATCAGTTTGAAAGCAGGTCAAAGTGCAAGTAGATAAATAGGTACCACTCTGGCGGGAAGGTAAACGGTGTTTCCGTGTGCTGCTCTGGTTCACCAGAAGCAGCTCACTCATGCTGGCCACCTGACCCGGAAGCTGTACGCTGGCTTACTCGGCCAGTAAAGCGAGATGAGCGCCGCAACCCCAGAGTCGGTCACGACTGGACCTAATGGTCAAGGGTCCCTTTACCTTTACAGTTTCAGTTTATTGGTTAATTTTTCTAGTAAGGCTGTTTCCCATACTATTTGGTACCATTGGTCCATTCTTACTCCTGACAGGTCTCTCCAGTGTCTGGCTATGATACTTCCGGCTGCTGAAAGTAGGTGGGTTATGAGTTCTTTGTGGTGTAGATGGGCATTATTGTCTTGGAAGATGTTTAGTAGGGCCAATTCTGGGGCGATTTCTAATACATGCTTAGTTATTCCACCTGTCTCCCCCTTTTCTTGCTAATGTCTCAACAAACAAAACTGATCTGTGAAAAATGTTACTTGAAAAAAGAGAGAGGCACTGCACATACTTTTGTAGACCAAGATATGAAAGTTATTGTCGTAACTGAGGGTGGTGGCTTGTCACTGTCTCTCAACCCAACTAGGTATTTCACATTGTGGTGATTACATAAAAAAAGGGGGGGTGGGAAGGGGTGTGCGGAGGGTGTGGGCCACCCCGGGTGTCATCCCTGAGGGGGGTGACATCACCGCGCCACCCCCCTGGGATGCTCACTCCTTTTCGCGGGCGGCACCCCCCTCAGGACGCTCGCCGCTCACCACAGGCAACACCCCCCAGGACACTCGCTGCTTGTGGCTAGCCCCGCCCCTGGATGCGCAGAATGTGCGCCGCTCCAGGTGCCGGAGCAGCTAGCTCCGCCTCCGGGTGAGGTGGGAAGGAATCATGTATACTGCCCTGAGGTAGTCGGAGAAAGGGTGAGATAAAGAGGAACTCAACCATGGCTGGAAGAGTAGGAAGGAATAAGCACAGAACGAACTAAATATAAAATAGGCTTAGGAAACCCAAAGGATTAGGAAAAAGAACTTCAGACATTCACGACATCAAGTCTTCTCTTGATGTCTACAACTACAACTAATCCAGAATGCGGCAGCTAGACTGGTGACTGGGAGCGGCTGCCGAGACCATATACCGAGACCAGTCTTGAAAGACGTACCTTGACTCTGAGCAAAATTCAAAGTGTTGGTGCTGACCTTTAAAGCCCTAACGGCCTCGGTCCACTATACCTGAAGGAGTGTCTCCACCTCCATCATTCTGCCCGGACACTGAGGTCCAGCGCCGAGGGCCTTCTGGGTAGTGGCACCCGTCCTGTGGAACGCCCTCCCACCAGATGCCAAAGAGAAAAATAACTACCAGACTTTTAGAAGACATCTGAAGGCAGCCCTGTTTAGGGAAGCTTTTAATGTTTATTAGGTTATTGTATTTTAGTGTTCTGTTGGAAGCTGCCCAGAGTGGATGGGGAAACCCAGCCAGATGGGCGGGTTTTAAATAAATTATTATTATTATTATTATTATTATTATTATTATTATTATTATTATTATTCTCTAACCAAGTGACTGAGATTTCCCTCATGCTCATCTACCTGAGGAAAACAGAGGTTGGTCGATTTTTGCTGCAGCCACAATTCCGTCGTGTGTGTTTTTTTTTTATTATTATTCCATCATAAAAAAAAGCATGTTAGTATATTGCTGTGCAAATACGACGGCTTGGTTTATTCTGATGCAAGTGGGAAAGAGGCTGTTTAAAATTTCACCCAGATGCCTGCCTAATTGATTACACTTGTTAGGTTTTTATTTCATGGTAGCAAACAGCTCTCCCGAGAACTGTGTTCATATTCCAGGACCCAGAATAACAACAATCTCTTTTTCAGTTTGAGCATGAGTGTTCACTATGGGCTCTATTTTTGTAAATGCTATTTTCCCCAAAGAGACTATAGTCAGCAGAAAGATAAAGGAAGCATGTGCTATCAGAAGAAACTTGAGAAAAATCATGGTTTTTGTGTCCGCATTTTATTTCTATTGAATGTTAAGAAGGAATATTTGGTCTTAGGTTCCTCTCCAACAAAGAATGAAACCTCTTGTTATAAAATATACACAAGGGTTCTTTTCATCAAAGGGGGGGGGGAGAGTTGTTGCTAAATATAACATATGTATCTAGCACTTTGAAAGCATAATGCTAAATCTTTGCTCCCCTTGGGCCATATCATATGATCAATTTTAGTGTTCTGGCCTGACCTAATTAGTATCAGTGCTAATGAGAGGAAGTAGAGAAAAATGTATCTTAGAAGGTTAATAAGCCATCGAAAAAATGCTGTTAGCATGACCAATCCTTAATTATTATGATTCCTTCCAATATTAGATTACCTGAAAAGGTTCGGTATTTCATGGAAAGGGAATAGGAGAAAGTAAATGGATTTTATCAGACAAATTAGCCTTACATATTTCCTTGGATGGTTTTAGAGATGACCACTGGACCCAACATTCAGACAAAGGAACGTACTTCTCAATGAAAGCCATCTGTTGGTGCCTGAGCTTGGAACATTCATTTTGAGAAGAAACTCATTCAGGTTCAAGATGTCCAAAAAGGAACTCATTCCAGTTCATGTTTGTCCATTTACAAAATGAATGAGTTTCATGTTTGTCCATTTACAAAATGAATTCAGTTCCATTCAAGCTCATCTGAATGATGCTCAGCAAAAAAATTTTTCAAGCATTCAGAATGTTACAAGCTTCTGTGCTTAAGTATAAAATATGCTTTAGAAGACTAGGAGAACATCAAAATGCATATGCACGGTGAAATGAATTGTTTATTTCCCCCAATAATTATGATCTCTAAGTTTAAAGCCCAAAGAGGCTAAAAAGTAAGAGAGAGAATGAGAAAGAGAGAGAAAATGAACTTGAAAATGAACCAGAAGTTGTTTGAAGTTGCAATACAAAGTGAACTTCATTCACATGTCAAGTATAGAAACCACTTTCAGGTGTAGTTCAGAGATTTTTGAACCACTTCAGTGAACTTTGTTTAATAATAATAATAATAATAATAATAATAATAATAATAATAATTTATTATTTATACCCCACCCATATGGCTGGGAGGCTCCCAACAGAACACTAAAAACATATAAAATGAAATCAATAATAAATAAATAACTAAATAAATAGGAAAAAAGGAAGAAAAAAATAAAAACAGAAGAAAGCAGGCAGATGGAGATAAGAGAGGGGAATCCTTCTTCTTCTTCTTCTTCTTCTTCTTCTTCTTCTTCTTCTTCTTATTATTATTATTATTATTATTATTATTATTATTATCCCGTCCATCTGACTGGGCTCCCCCAGCCACTCTGGGCAGCTTCCAACAAATATAAAAGCATAATAAAACATCAAACATTAAAAACCTCTGTAAACAGGGCTGCCTTCAGATGTCTTCTAAAAGTCAGATAGTTGTTTATTTCCAATTATGGGAACCACTTTCAGGTGTAGTTTAGTGAACTTTGTTAATTGTTATTATTATTGTTATTATTATTTTATACCCTGCCCATCTGACTGGGTTTCCCTAGCCACTCTGGGCGGCTCTGAAAAACGGACATTAAAAACTTCCCTAAACAGGACTGCCTTCAGATGTCTTCTAAAATTGGTTGGTTCTTTATCCCTTTGACATCTGAAGGGAGGGCACCAAGAAGGCCCTCTGCCTGGTTCCCCGTAACCTCACTTCTCACAGTGAAGGAACCACCAGAAGGCCCTCGGAGCTGGATCTCAGTGTCCAGACTGAACGATGGGGGTGGAGACGCTCCTTCGGGCATATTGGGCAGAGGCCATTTAGGGCTTTGAAGGTCAGCACCAACGCTTTGAATTGTGCTCGGAAACGTACTGGGAGCCAATGTAGGTCTTTAAGGACCGGTGTAATATGGTCTCAGCAGCCGCCCCCAGTCACCAGTCTAGCTGCCGCATTCTGGATTAGTCATAGTTTCCAGGTCACCTTCAAAGGCATTGCAGTAATCCAAGTGGGAGATAACCAAACTAGCTCTTTGCGAGCACTGATTAGTGCATGTAGGTCAAAGAATAATAGAATTGTCAAGTTGCAAAGGACTCCAGGGGCAATCTAGTCCAACCCCCTGCAATGCAGGAATCTCAGCTAAAGCATCCATGACAGGTGGCCATCCAACCTCTGCTTAAAAACCTCCGAGGAAGGAGAGTCCACAACCTCCCGAGAGAGACAGTTCCGCTGTCAAAGGGTGAGCCCCTTCTTTTGATTCAGTGCACCTATTGCAAAAGGAACGCGGGTGGCACTGTGGGTTAAACCACAGAGCCTAGGACTTGCCGATCAGAAGGTCGGCGGTTCAAATCCCCGCGACAGGGTGAGCTCCCGTTGCTCAGTCCCTGCTCCTGCCAACCTAGCAGTTCGAAAGCACATCAAAGTGCAAGTAGATAAATAGGTACCGCTCTGGCGGGAAGGTAAACAGCGTTTCCGTGCACTGCTCTGGTTCGCCAGAAGCGGCTTAGTCATGCTGGCCACATGACCCGGAAGCTGTACGTCGGCTCCCTCGGCCAATAAAGCAAGATGAGTGCCACAACCCCAGAGTCGGTCACAACTGGACCTAATGGTCAGGGGTCCCTTTACCTTTACCTTTACCTATTGCAAACCCTGTTCTTAAGGGTGAGACTCACATACAGTGGTAGCTCAGGTTAAGTACTTAATTCGTTCTGGAGGTCTGTACTTAACCTGAAACTGTTCTTAACCTGAAGCACGACTTTAGCTAATGGGGCCTCCTGCTGCCGCTGTGCCGCCGGAGCACAATTTCTGTTCTTATCCTGAAGCAAAGTTCTTAACCTGAAGCACTATTTCTGGGTTAGCAGAGTCTGTAACCTGAAGCGTATGTGACCTGAAGTGTATGTAACCCGAGGTACCACTGTATTCTCATTCAATCAATCATAGGTGTTGTCCTGTCATATACCTGTCTAATAGACTAGGCGCCATTCTGTCACCGAAGCAATGGCATTTGTTCCACTGGTTTGTTCACACTGGTCAATATCCACTGGTTAGCTATTCATAAGCAAAGAGATGCGAATCGGTATGAATTAAATAGCTGAAAGGCTCATTTAGAATCTTAAGTGGGTTGGCGAAAGCCTCCAGTTGGCATGTTCCTCTCTTGTCTTCTAGGCAGGAAATGACTCCAGTTGCAATCTATTATCCATTTCAAACGTCTGTCGCTTTTGGGGTCTTTTATGTGCCCTTCTATTTCCAAGGCTGTAGTGTAACCAGGACATGTTGATTTTGATTAAAGCAGTTGGCTTAAAAGCATGTATGTGCCATTAACAAATTGGATGAGCAGCACAGCGAAAGAACAGGAGCCTAACTACTGTTTATTTGGCTTGGCAGCGTTGACTCTGTGGTTTGCCATATCATTCCTCTGCAATATGAATTAGTTTAATTACTTGTCTGGAATCATAATACAGTTGGAGGGTTCCTCTCCAGAGGTGGAGATAGATGTCTGTATGTCTGCACATAACCACCCACAGTAAATGCATATTATTATTATTATTATTATTATTATTATGGCTATGCATATTATGAAGTTAGCAAAAAGTATGCATGCATCTATTGTTCCAAGTCATTTTATTCATTCATTACGTGCACTCAAGATAGTGTCCGTGGTTTTCCTTTGTCTCCATTTCATACTCACCTCAACCATGTAAAGTGAATTAAGCTAAGAGGCAGTGGCTGGTTGACCAGTGAGCTTGATGGCCAAATGGGTATTTGATCCCTGTTCTCCCTGGTCCTTGCCTGCTGCTCTAACCACTACACCACACTGGCTCTCCCTCTGCACCACAGTAGCTCTTATCTGCTGACAGGAGAGATCAGCTCCGGAACACAAGTTCCGGAACACCCTAGACCACAGCCTACCGGCAGATGGAAGATCTGCAATACAATCAAATCTTGGTTAGGCCTCCATTTTGGAACGTTTTGGCTCCCAAATGCCGAAAACCCAGAAGTAACTGCTTCTGAACAATTTTTGGAAGCCAAATGGCTTCTGAGCCATGTTTTGCATGTTTTCCCCATTGACTTTGCAGCCAGCCCATTGATCCTCGGTTTTTGAACTTTTTGGAAGCCGAATGGTCTTCCGGAATGGATTAAGTTCAAAAACTGAGGTTCCACTGTAGATCATTAAGGGTTTCTTAATGAGCAACGCAAAGTATCTCTTCTCTTGATTTGTGAGGTGGATGATGTAGTCATCAGGAAGGACCTCTCGTCTTGATGAATAATTTTTGGAGGCCCAGTGGCGAACTCTCTCCTTCTCTTTCTCTCTCTCTCTCTCTCTCTCTTTCTCTCTCTCCTCTAAATGAGATTGCCTGAACCCTCATCAGATGTAGATTTGTACTGGAGTATGGCTTCTGGCAGATGCAGTAATTTTTGGGCTGTTGCCTGGAATGAGGACAGAGAGTGGTTTGTGAGCAGGCGTGCCAACTCTATGGGGCTGAGGCCTCTACAACCCCCCCCCCCCACGTCCACCGGGATAGGGCTCAGCCCCCCAATCCTGAGGGGGCAGAGGAGGCCTGGCAGGATGTTGCCCCAAGCCAATCAGCATGGCCTAGTGCACAAGTGTCACATCATGGGGAGGCCTAATTGGCCTCTCCCGATGCAACAGTCATCACGTGCATGCATGATGCATGTGACGTCGTGCACATCCGCACGTGCATGACATCACTCACACACTCAGCCCCTTCAAAGTTGGGCACAACTTGGCACGTGTGTGTTTTTTTTTTGTGTGTGTGTGTAAGAAGCTAGGCTACTGTACAATAGTAACAATGAGATTTGTTTCCTCATCTACCCATGCCAGCCTTCTCTGGCATCCCACTTTTCATGCACTAACACCAATATGAAGAGAGCTGGAGGTGGGTGAAGATAAGTGTCACTAAGGTAAAGGGACCCCTGACCATCAGGTCCAGTCGTGACCGACTCTGGGGTTGCGGCACTCATCTCGCTTTATTGACTGAGGGAGCCGGCGTACAGCTTCTGGGTCATGTGGCCAGCATGACTAAGCCGCTTCTGGCGAACCAGAGCAGCGCATGGAAACGGCGTTTACCTTCCTGCCGGAGCGATACCTATTTATCTACTTGCACTTTGACGTGCTTTCGAACTGCTAGGTTGGCAGGAGCAGGGACCGAGCAACTGGAGCTCACCCCATTGCGGGGATTCGAACCGCCGACCTTCTGATCGGCAAGTCCTAGGCTCTGTGGTTTAACCCACAGCACCACCCGCGTAGATAAGTATCACTAGCTTCACCTAAAATATTCTTTTGCTGGGGAGTACAAGATGTGGTTTTAAGTGTCTCTCTTAGCGATTTAACATGGGGGTCCGTGTACAACCGCACTGCCAGGATCACTTAAAATCAAAACTTTCTAACACACCAAAAGTTAAAAACAAAATCCCCATCCTAACCGATTGGAGGGGCCAAGCCGTTGACCAAAAAATGTGTTCACCATGCAAAGTGAATTAGCATCACTGGCATTCTCCAGCCTTTGCCCACTAAGATGGGAGCTGATGTTGTTTGGATGTGAGATCTATGCTTGACAATTTCACCAGACATTAGGTGGCTGAGGGAGGTCAAGCTTATTTGCTGAAAGCAAATAATGACAAGCAGGAAGAGGCAATGATTGAAGATGTTTAGCTTCCCTTCGGCTCTCTTCTACGGTTCTGCATGGGAGCTAAGCTCCATCTGTGCTTTAGAATAGGAGCTGTGCTCCCTATTCATCCCCTTGCAAATAAATAGGGCTGTGTAAGTTCAAAAGCTCTCGCTTCTTTTACATGAGAAGTCATATCCTTTCTCAGTGAAGCCTGTATTTGTCTGTTATGTACCATACATTCCAAGGGTCCCTGTTTGAGAGAGAGAGAATCTAATTTCTTGCAAATCACAGCCCCTGTTTTACCTGGGGAGGGAGAAGGACCTAAACATATTATTTGAGCATGTGTTGCTTGACTTGCCATTCTGCGGAGCCCCTCCTGGCAGTCTCTAGTAGTTAAAAGGAGGGGGTTGGTGGAGACATCTTGACTCCAGTGCACATGTGCAAATGAACATATGAACATGAAGGTGTCACAAGTGGAACCTTCAACAAAATGTAGCATGGCAGAGAGCTCTCATACAGAGCCATGTACCCCAATAAAAGCTACTCCTGAGGGTTGGGGAAGCCTTTAGAGCTGTATGGTACATGACATGGAGGACTGCAGTTGCTTGGGGGGGGGTCAAGGAATTTGTGAAATAATGTGCCTTGTCCTTCCCCAGTGGAAGTACCGTATTTTTCACTCTATAGGACACAATTTTCCCCCTCCAAAAATTCAGGGGAAATGTGTGTGCGTCCTATGGAGCGAATGCAGGCTCCTTGGCTTCAGCGATAGCAACACGAAGCCTCCGAAGCGCAGAGGGAGTGCTCCCTCCGCACTCCTTGGCTTCGCGTTGTTTTCGCTGAAGCCTGGAGAGCGAGAGGGGTCGATGTGCACAGATCCCTCTCGCTCTCCAGGCTTCAGGGATAGGCTTCGGGTTCCTTTTGCTGAAGCCAGGAGAGCAAGACTCTCCTGGCTTCAGCAGAGAGGGAGAGCTGTGCAGCACCCCTTCAGCCAAGTGGGAGGAGAAATGGAAGGGGTTCCATTTCTCCTCCTGCTTCGCTGAAGGGGCGCTGAGCAGAGAGGGGGAGTTTTTTTTTCTTGTTCTCCCCCTCTAAAACAAGGTGCATCCTATGGTTGGGTGCGTCCTATAGAGCAAAAAATACGGTACTTTCATTTACGCACCTACCATTGAATGCAACCCAGTATCTGCCATAATCTCTAGGAAGTTTGGGCAGATCACCAGGAGAGAAAAAACACCAATTTCCCAGCTAGCAAACAACTAATTAAGAGCACGTCCTCAATCTTCGTTTCTGAGGCAGGGAGGGTACTGTTAAATGATGGCCGCTAGCAGACCCCAGCAATCACAGTGGGAGAAAGAGAAGCTGTCCGTAAAACACCCGGCCCTCAACCATTTAGTCTTTTATAGGTCAAAACTAGCACTTCTCGTTATTCCTGAGAGGCAACAGAAATAGGAAGCCCCTGGTGTAATCTTTTCCCTGTGACCTGAATCGAGAGGTGGCCCACTGGATTTGGGAGAAAAAACACTCGCGCAAAAACGATGATCAGCATAAATAAAGCAGTGCCCTAAAAATAAATTAGGACGAGACTGAGGATTGGAAACAAATATATATTGAGTAAGGTCTAACTGGTCTTCTGAGCTCTGTTGCTTTGGTAGAAGGGTCTTCTATCAGAGGAGGGGATTTTTGCCAATTTGTACAAGACTCTCCAAAACTGGTGTTCAAGAGAATGGGAGCTGAAGGGGGGGAACTGGCAAAAACTGCCTCTGCTGCTCATCCATTAGCAGAATCTTTCACAGGACCTAAAGGCTTGTCTTGCTTAAAGGCACCAATTGGATACAGCCCATTGCATGTTCGCACCTGTAAAAAATATCTTACATACATCCGCACCATAGCATTAAAAGTGCTATGAGGCCACTTTAACAGGCATGGCTTTTCCCCAAGGAATTCTGGGAACTGTAGCTTTTAAGGGTGCTGAGAGTTGAAGGCCCCTTGCAGATCTGCAATTCTAAGCACCCTTAAGAGGGAACATGCTTGTTTTCTCCTGCTCTGGAGGGAAGGACTCAAACCAATGCTTTCAAGATACAAGAAAGGAGATTCCGACTAAACATTGGGGGAAAACTTTGTGACGGTAAGAGCTGTTCAACAGTGGAACGGTCTCCCTCAGGAGGTGGTGGTCTCTCCTTCCTTGGAGGTTTTTAAGCAGAGGTTGGATGGCCAGCTGTCCTGGATGCTTTAGCTGAGATTCCTGCATTGCAGGGGATTGGACTAGATGACCCTTGGGGTCCCTTCCAACTCGACAATTCTATGATTCTAACAAAGAATTATTTGCTGGAAGTCATGACTCTTAAAGCAGCATAATAGCATTTTAAGCATATGGCATGAACGTGACCAAATTGTACTAGGTCTGTTTCAGGGTAGGCAATTATATTGGGGCCACACGCAGGAGTCCTTTCTGCAAAGCAGAAATAGTATGTCACATAAATGAGAGTTTAAACCAATCAAATCTTAGAAGGTGTGAGACCAGCCATTTCTGTAGTGAATTGCCATTGAATCGGGAGCCGTAGTGGCAACTTCAGATTAGCTGATCTCCCGATTTGGGTTTCGTGGGTGGTATAAATGAACTGGCGCATTATCCTTTTCTATAGTCTGCCTAAAAGATAGATTTGATGTCTGTGAGCAAAGACATGAAATTGCTATAGGCTTGCGCTCTTATAGCCTGCCACCTTTTTGATTTATATGATAAGTGATCTCCGATGACCCTCCAAGGCACCGAACCGTTAGAGAGTTATGTTGCGCAGTGATAAGAAATCTTCAGAGATACCTAAATCTTCTCCCCACTCTTCTATTCTTCTTCTCCGTTTTTCTTAACCACTGAGAGTTCCATCAGTTCTGGAATAAAGTACATTTTAATATCCGATGCGGCAACAGTGTGAGCCATCGTAATATTTGGAAAGATAAACAGGCGTAAATTGGCAGCAGCCTGATAAAGACGTTAAAATGGGCACATTTGCCGAAACACGTCTGATGGCTCTTTTAGTGTCTGCGTGTTTTTCTATCGTTAAGTTTTCTGAAGGTTAAATGTCTCTGCAGTGCTAGTACAAAATCAAGGTCCCTGACATTAATCCTTTGACCAGATAGGAAGCTAATAAGTGCATTTTACAACTCCAAGCCTCAACAGTGATACAGTAGCAGAAGCACACTCTCCAACATTTCTCTGATGAAAATAGGGACATTCTATTCTGTTGTTGTTGTTGTTGTTGTTGTTGTTGTTGTTGTTGCTGTTGTTGTTGCTGTTGTTTATACCCTGCCCATCTGACTAGGTTGCCCCAGCCACTCTGGGCAGCTTCCAACATATATAAAAACATAATAAAACATTAAAGCTTTTATTAAAAAAAATCCTTATACTGGGCTGCCTTCAGACGTCTTCTAAAGGTTGTATGGTTACTTATCTCCTTGGTTTGGGGATTGCATAACTCCATACCATAGCTGTCAACTTACGGATTTGAAAATAAGGGACCAGCAGCCAAAATAAGGGATTTTCCTAGCACAGGTATGTTCAACTTCCTAGCACCTCCAAGCCAAAGGCAGAAAGCCCAGCCAGCAGCCAAAAGAAGCCTCAAGTGCTGGTTCCCACAGCACAGCAACCCGGCAAAGGGGATGCAGCAAGGAAAACCACCGTCACCTCTCCGCTGGGAAGCGCTGAGCAAAGGCGAGTCCCCAGGCAACGCGGCCAATTTGATCGGCACAAGGCATGCAAGCTCCACACCCCAGTCATTCTTAGACTCCTTATTGGGTGAGCAACACAGTTGGAGCCTCCCTCCTCCCTGGCCGGCAGGGAGAGGAGCTGCTTCCTTTGAAACCCGGGAAATTTAAGGGGCATCATCAATAAGGGACAGCAGCGGGAAACGGCGCTGGGATAAGGGACCTTCCCGCCAAATAAGGGACAGTTGGCAGCTATGCTCCATACCCTCCAATGTTTCTTTGATGAAAAGAGGGACATCCTTAGGAAAAGCGGGTCATTCCAGGATCAAATCAGAAACTGTGACAGCTTCTGTAAATCTGGCTTGAAATTGGGGCATCCCAATTCTGAGGCTTTCTCCCACCCCTCACAGTGCCGCCATGACAGCAAATCCTGCCTCTCTGCCACTCGCAACATGGTGGCCAGCTCCAAGCTTGGTTGTGCAGCTTGATGATGTCATTTGCCAGGGTGCCGCTGGGAACCAGAGGCAGAGAGACGAGGGAGGGGGGGAGCTTAAAAGGGCAGCACATATCCTGCCTCTCTTGCTCTCATAACACGGCGGCTGGCTCTAAACTTGGTGGCACAGAAAGTCATAGAAGGATGGCATGGGCTTAAAAGGACTGTGGTGCAGATTGGACAGCGGTGGTGGATGAGTCTTGAGCAGCTAGCAAGATATGGGCAGGGGTTGGGGGAATGCGACGGAGGGCTGGTGCCCAGTCCTAGGGTCCTACCCAGTAATGTGCAAGGTAATGAAGGGGCAGATTTAGCGACTCTGAGTATATATTCCAATGGGACTAAATCCCAAGGGTTTGTGCATTACATTACAGTGGTACCTTGGGTTAAGTACTTAATTAGTTCCGGAGGTCCATTCTTAACCTGAAACTGTTCTTAACCTGAAGCACCACTTTAGCTAATGGGGCCTCCTGCTGCTGTCGTGCTGCTGGAGCACGATTTCTGTTCTCATCCTGAAGCAAAGTTCTTAACCTGAAGCACTATTTCTGGGTTAGCGGAGTCTGTAACCTGAAGCGTATGTAACCCGAGGTACCACTGTATAACCCAAGTTTCTGAGCCTTTTTTTCATCCAATCTTTGAAAACCATTTCCAGTGTGGTTGGAAAAGGGAAATAACAACCAGAGGAGAACCAGTTTTAGAATCAAATGCACAGCCTGGCCCAATGTAAGGCTTTTCTCGTTCACATGTCAGACATGGGGGATAAAAAACAAAAAACAAAACTTGATTTAAGTGTGAAAACCATCAAAGGTCTCCCGATTTGTTGCATCGGGAAACCACGGAACTGTTTACAGCGATGCTCTTTGAAAGCCCCTCTGTAAGGAAGCCATTTCCCTTTTAAAATAAAATTAAAGTAAGATGTGAGAGTTTCTAGCACACACTGCTCTGCTCTTTTCTCTTGTGCATTTTATGAGAAGGAGCTCTCGGCAAATTTAGATCAACATGTTTATTTGGAGGGGCGGGCTGGCAGCTATTAAATTCTGTCACTAATTGGCACTGTTTACACTGTATGTAAATGTGAAAAGTTGGCACCACCTAGGATTGTTGCTTCATGCAAGGCACTGTAGTGTTGACTTTACGGCTTTGTTTTGTTTTGTTTTTGCCCTACACTTAACAGCATCGGCATGTAGGAGGAATGGTAGACTCGTAAGACTCATCAAAATGTGTGCATGAAATGCCTGTTTTAAAGTGGGGCAGAATCCAGGAAGGGAAGCTTAAGGAGGAAAGCCACCAGCCTGGCTGATTCTGAAATTGTTTACTTGCAAAATTTACTTCCTTCATTGCAGGGCTCTTGGGATCCCTTCCAAGTCTATAATTCTATGAAATTTTGCATTTTCCAAAGGTCACTCGCTTGGATGCTGGATAGAGAGAGGACTGATAATCACACATCAGTGACCCTATTCTGGGACCCTTAAATTGTATCTGTGGAGTAGGTGGCTACCCTCTCTGTTCCTAAACTTCCCGTGTTAGCTCAATATTGAAAGGTCCAAAAGCAGGAAGGAGGGAGAATATTATAAATGTCTTTATTACAATGCTCAGTGATGGACCTTGGGATCTCAAATTTAAGCAGTGTATTGTGTGGCGCCATAATTCAGCTCCCCTTCCACAGTTCTTGAGCTCCATTCTCCATGCTCGTTGTAACTGAACTAGTCACGCCCCCACCCCAAATCTGCCTCTGCAATCCTCCCCATGATCAGAAACCCAGGGGTAGGGCTCCCCAGTCATACCTAGTGATGACGGTGATCATGACAAAGGTAAGGGATTGTAGGGCAATTGTAACTACTGTATTTTCCCATGTAGAAGACGGTGCTTTTTGCTTTAAAAAATAGGCAAAAATTGGGTGTCTTCTTATACACAGATAGTAGATGCGGGGGGGGGGGGGTATGTGATTAATGGAAGCATCAAGCAGGAGACTGATTGGTGGATGTGGCAAAGCCTGCTGGCGATTGGCTGTGGCTGCAGCAATTGGGCAGGTGATTGGCGGCTGTGGCAAGTGGGCAGATGGGCTGTTGGTGGCAGCGAGCGGGCAGACAATTGGCAGCTGGGGCGTGGTGTGTGATCAACAGTGGCTGTGGCAAGCGATTGGCAGTGGTGGGCAGGCAACTGAGCAATTGGCAGAAGTGACCTTCCCCACCCCCACCCCAAATGTTAAACAACTTAATTTCTTAATTTGGGGTTTAAAAGGGGGGTTGTCTTATACATTGGGGCATCTTATACACACAAAAATACGGTAATCAAGGCTTTCTTCAGCTGGAACTCACCAGAACTTAGTTCTGGCCCTGATTAGGTGGGTGCTATTGCCATTCTAAGAGGATGAGGGAGTTCTTCGTGGTGAGTTACAGCACCGCTTTTTATAGAAAAATAGCACTTCTTATAAGATTAAGATAAGGTTTGGACCTTCCAGTTCAATGTGGAAATATTGGGGTGGATGAGGCACAGCTGAGATGTGTGGTCCTGTAGCCCCTCCACAGACAGAATCACCCTATTCAGATGCTCTTAAATTCTATTTATCTATCTATATCTATCATCTCTACCTTGGGGGAGGGAATATTGCTACAAGATCAGCTTGTACAATGGGGGAGTGAGTCTTATTTATTTGAAGATTAATAGCCCACTTTTGTTCACTTCACGCGAGCTCTCATTGCTGCTACGATATTAAAACATCCAAGCAAATAATTAAAAACCAAATCAGCTGTGTTATCACAGCAGCAGAAATAATCGAACGAGCCCAACTGTATGCTATTACACTTTGAGATCAGGAGCTGGTCTATAAAGTCTTGACAGCCCCATCTAAATGGACCCAGAATCTCAAGCAATGAGTTCCATACAGGTGGGGCTGTGATGGAGGGAGGGAGAGACTTCTAATTATTTCCAAAGGTAACCTGGCCTCTGAAAGAGACAATACCCACAGCAGAAATAGGTTGCAAGGCCACAGTGATCTGAGAGATTCAAGCTGCAGTAACACACTTCCGTTGCTGCCAGTGGAGTGTTGTGAAACTGCAGCAATGTTAGATTTCCATTGGACTTCCCAACAGGAATTGGGATCAGTTATATCTCATAGGAAACATAGAAAGATGCCTTGTATTAAAGTCACACTATAAACCCATCCAGCTCAGTATTCTCTACACTGATTTGCAGTGATTATTCATGGTTTCAGGCTGGTTTCTCTCCCAGGCCTACCGGGAGATAGCAGGGCTTGAATCTGGGATCATCTACACACAAACTCTTACCACTGAGCTCTAGTCCCATCCTCTCCTCCTACAAGAAGAAAGTAACCCATATTTCTTGTTGTTTAGTCGTTTAGTCGTGTCCGACTCTTCGTGACCCCATGGACCAGAGCACACCAGGCACTCCTGTCTTCCACTGCGTCCCGCAGTTTGGTCAAACTCATGCTGGTAGCTTTGAGAACACTGTCCAACCATCTCTTTCTCTGTCGTCCCCTTCTCCTTGTGCCCTCCATCTTTCCCAACATCAGGGTCTTTTCCAGGGAGTCTTCTCTTCTCAGGAGGTGGCCAAAGTATTGGAGCCTCAGCTTCACAATCTGTCCTTCCCATATACATGCTTCAAAAATGCAAATTCAATCACACATCTTAGCAGGGGGCAGGTCTCCTTTTAACTTGATTGTCTATGTATGGGAAGTTGATATGAAGGCAATAGACCGTCCAAGTGTCCCTAATTTCCATGGATAGTTCCAGATTTACAGAAGGTGTCCCAGTTTCTGATTTGATCCCAGAAGGTCCCACTTTTCCTTAGGACGTTCCTATTTTCATCGGAGAAAGGTTGGAGGGTATGGAGTTATGTGACCTCCGAGCCAAAGAGATAACTAACTATACCACCTTTAGAAGACATCTGAAAGCAACCCTGTATAGGGGAAGGTGGTATTTTTTTTTAAAAAAAAAAAAAGTTAAATGTTTTACAGTGGTACCCCTGGTTGCGAACAGGATCCATTCCGGAGCCCCGTTCACAACATGAGCAGAATGCAACCCACGTCTGTGCGTGCGTGGGTCACGATTCACCGCTTCTGCGCATGCGTGTGATGTCATTTTGAGCGTCTATGCATGCGCAAGTGGTGAAACCCAGAAGTAACCCGTTCCGTTACTTCTGGGTCGCCGCGGGACGCAACCTGAAAAGATTTAACCCAAAGAGTCTTTAACCCGAGGTATGACTGTATTATGTTTTTATGTTATTATGTTGGAAGCCGCCCAGAGTTGCTGGGGCAACTCAGTCAGATGCGTGAGCTATAAATAGTAAAATTATTATTATTATCATCATGGAATGGGATGTCCCTATTTTCGTTGGAGAAATGTTGGAGTCAACCAACCATGCCCTGGGCTCCCCCAACCTCTCTCAAAGCCAATTAAAACTAATAAATGAATAGAAAGAGAACATACCCACATGATGCTAACACAAAAACCTCGCACATACTCTTTGTAAAAGAATGAAAATTTACTACCCCCCTCTCTTCCTCTCCCCCTTCTCCCCAACCTTATACTGATTACAACATTAACGTCTCACATGGAATATAACCAGTGCTTTTTTCTGGGGGTACACAGGGGTACGCATGCCCCTAAACATTTTGTGAATCTCTATACTTTTGTCCATTTACTGTATTTATTTTTCCCAATTTGAACTATAAAATGGTGATTTTCTTGAGTCTAAATGAGAGTACCCCTAAACAATTTTTTTTAGAAAAAAGCACTGAATAGAACTGACCTATAGAAAGGACTTTATGATCTGAAAACAGAGACATTGTATGTACTTTTGCAGCCCAATAATCTTTAATAAGAACAATTTTCAAAGAGCAAAGTGTCTTGGAAGAGGGAAAATAATGTGCATGCGTTGTCTGTCACTGAAGGTAAGGGATTCGCATACGAAAACTGAATAGTTGCCAACTCCCTCTGACTCAATCACACACTGTTCCAATAACATTTGAATGACAGCTTCCTGCGGGACTTGGCAGGTCATGTGGGAGGGCTCCTACGACAGAAGCAGAACCATGTAATCAGAGGGGAACGGCAAGCAGGCCTGCAGCCTATGAAGCAGCCCTCAGCAATCCCCCAGGCAAGAAAAGGATGCTTGCTGCATAAAATCAGGGCTCTTGCATATTATCCCCTTTCTTTTGCATTCCACAGACCCCCATGCGTTGCTTGCATCTACGAAAGTCTTGACGTTATAATACTCACTTATATCACTGCCATCCATGCTGAGGCCTTGATTGAAAGCTCGTCGGTATCAAGGAGAATGTTTCAGGAGCTCCCATCGACGGCTTTTGATCAGGGCTCAAGTTGGCACTGGAAATTGTGGTTAATTTCCTTTTGTGTAAGCTTGCGTGGGATATAGGTAATTTCCCCTTCACTGAACGAGAAGCCCGCGCGCAGCCAGTAGAACCAAGCTATGTCACACGCGGCATTTGCGGCCGGTACAGCTGAGGAGCGTTTTTCTTTTCATCTCTCCTATAATGTTATTTTGAGCCTTTGCCAGAGATCTGAAAGGATAGTTGCTCCTGCAACGACCCCTCGTTTCACACCCATTCATTTTTCTCACTTTGCGGCTTTCAAGCAAGCTAATGCTCTCGCGGAGAGGGGGCTACGAAAAGACTTATCGATTGAGAGCCAAGTCACTTTCGGCATTTGAGCTTCTCTCTGGCTTGTGTGCTGGCCGAGATGGGTTTTTTTAAAAAAATAAATCACTTTCTAAGAAGCTGTTTGGGGCGTTCACTCTTGTGCATTTTGCAGATACCACTGGCCTCTCTCTCCCCATGTATCTCTTAGCGGGCTCTCACTCTCCTGCCCTTTTGACCCACTTCCTTCTGCTAATGTGAAAGCCCACAGTGGGATATCTCTGCACGAAGCTCAACTCACCCCATGTTTTTGTGTCGCTGTGTTAGTTGCCAACATCCGGCTGCCCTCGACACTTCTCCCTCTCTCTCTCTCGCAATTTTTAGCACAGCTTTCTTCAGCCAGATGTGTATTGGGGGAGAAGGGGCCTGCATTGCAGAAACATCTTTCACTTAGTTTCTACTTACCTGAGAGCACTCAGTTTTCAGTCCAAGCTGAAGTGGTTATTTAGCCCCTTGCTCAAGAGATTGTCCCTCTCTTCCCCAAACAGATGGGTCTCCACAATTTTATTTTGTTATCTGATTTATTGATACCCCACCCTTCAAAGAAATTGCCTTTACCTGGCAGAAACGGGAATGCAACCATAGAACTAAAGTAAGAAATTATCGGCGAAATTTGTGATATACCATGTCAAATGTAGCTCACCAGCTATGTACCAGGAGTTAGGTGAATCTGTTAATTTCATTGCCTCTCAATTTGACATCCTCCACCATCGTCAGTTTGTTTCTCCACATTTCTACGTAATTTCATGATTTTTTTTAAAGTGTCTTCATGAAAATTCACCAGCATTTTAGTCAAATTTTCATGAAAATTCACCAGCCTTTTAGTCAAATTTCCTAATATACACATTTTTGCAAAGACATTTATCCTATTAGGATGCATTTCTAGTCTGCCATTTCCCCTACTATATGTGATTATTAAATATGTTACTTGGCTGGATATTTGCGTGCCCAGGTATAACAGCGCACAGGCCGTCCGGGGCAGCCCCATGAAAGAATAAGACATTTGACATCAGTACTTGGGTTGAAATAGGCCACAACTTTATTGATCCCAGATGTAAGCAGACTTTGGTGAAAGCATTGGGTTAGAATTCTTGTCTCTATCAATGACTCTCCCGGCTCACTAAGCCCTGTTACCTCTTTAGCGTCCGACACCCCCTCTTCCCAATCTTCTCCCTTTTCCTCTTCTTCCCACTCACCATTCCCTGGGCTCTGAGTCTTCTTCCCTTGGTGGTTCTCCAGCTGGTCCCCCCCCCCACCATTCCTCTGCATCCAACCAATCCCGGACAGACCAGAGGTAAAGTAGGCAAAGCAACATATTCACATGTTAAGGTAAAGGTAAAGGGACCCCTGACCATTAGGTCCAGTCGTGACCGACTCTGGGGTTCCGGCACTCATCTCGCTTTATTGGCCGAGGGAGCCGGCATACAACTTGTGGGTCATGTGGCCAGCATGACTAAGCCGCTTCTGGAGAACCAGAGCAGCGCATGGAAACGCCGTTTACCTTCCCGCCAGAGCGGTACCTATTTATCTACTTGCACTTTGACGTGCTTTCGAACTGATAGGTTGGCAGGAAGCAGGGACTGAGCAACGGGAGCTCACCCCATCGCAGGGATTCGAACCTCCAACCTTCTGATCGGCAAGCCCTAGGCTCTGTGGTTTAGACCACAGCGCCACCCGCGTCCCTTTCATTCACATGTTACCTGTGTACAATAGGCTATTTTCACACATGCTCACATCCTCCTCTCTAGCCTCCACCCCAGAAACCAGGAGGCATTATCAGACTTCAAGCATACCTTCCAGCCAGGCCCACAGAAGGAGAGTGGAAAGCAGGCCAAGTGAGGTGTATGGTCTAGGGACAGTCCTGGGGTCCAAAGAGAGAGAGGTCTGGGTGCCCACATCTGTATGCCCGTGTGTGTGTGTGTGTGTGTGTGTGTGTGATTTCTTGCTGCTGGTTTTGGTTTTATTCATTTCCTGTTTTAACCCCCAAGCCATTGTTGTTGTTACGTTTTGCCTTTTTATTTGTAAGCCGCTTTGTGCAACTCCCTTGTGGAGGGGGTAAAAGCAGGATAGAAATATATTGATAAATAGGTAAATGATTGCATGCTGGTAGAGTCCATGCTTTGCCTACAGAATCTTGCAGGCTTCCAGTTGGCCACTGTGAAAACAGGATGTTGGACGAGGGGGATCTTTGGCCGGATCCAGCATGCATTTTGCTAACACCTTGAAAAGAATCACAGATAGGGTTTTCTGAATGCTGCGCGAAATGTTTCCCAACCTTTTTTGGATTCTCCGAAGACTCGTGCAAGGTTTCTTGGAGGCACATGCAAAATGGTGCAAAACCTAAAGGCCAGAGAGGGAGATGAGAGCCTTCGGGTCACCTTAGAAAATGACTCTTACACTCCAAAAGCTTAAATGGCAGCAGGAAATAAGGAGAAAATAACTCTTTCTAGGTTGTCTGGTTTTATCAGGGCACTCATCTGCACAGTGGGGTGGGAAGAGAATTCACTTTAAACAAATTTTATCGCCAGGCAACACCGCTGTTGAGACCAATGGCAGAAAAAATAAATAAAAGGAAGGAGACTGCTGTTTTAATTTAATGCTGGGGAATAATGCCTGGGTAGTTCAGTTCTCCCAGCCCAGTTACTCTCCTTGTTCACCAATGGCAACTGCAATGAAAGGACTACCGGCTCATTTCTAATAAAAAATGAAGGGAGGATGCTCTGCTTATGCGTTGAACTTGCTGTCTGCAAAAGGTTCACTTACTATTCACAATGTAAACCATCCCTGGATGCTGAGTGTTTGGAATACAGATTTAAAACGCTGCTGCTCTTCTTGAAAACATATGTTGTCCATGGGAAAAGCATACCTGCTTATAAAAGGATACACTGAAGCTGCGGGCATTTAGCTGGGGGAAGAGAGACCAAAGGCAATCCTGTTAAATTAAATATAAATACATGGAAAGTGTTGTTGTTTTTCCAGAGGGACTTAAAAGCAGAGAGAGAAATTTTGCTAAAAATGAAGGAGCTTGTTTTCCAGAACTTGGACAATCTGGCAGGTTTACAAAGGCTTAATTATTGAGCTATGTGATGCCTGGCACTTATCATGGAGCTTTTAAAAAAAAAGTTTTATGGATAGTTGTTAAATTCATTTTGCAACCTGAAGATGAAGGGCAGTGGCTGTACAGAGCAGCCTTTCAGTATGTGTGTGTGTATTCTTTATTAAAAATATAATGTACATAATTACAAGTGTACAGAGTAAAATAAGACACCAAGAGATGATAGATAGATAGATAGATAGATAGAGAGAGAGAGAGAAAGAAAGAAAGAAAGAAAGAAAGAAAGAAAGAAAGAAAGAAAGAAAGAAAGAAAGAAATCCAGGTAGAAAACAAAACAGAACAACAACAACAACAAAATTTGATACATTACGAAAACCAGGGAAAAATGTAATTGTAGCTATTGTTATTTTTAGTAGTAGTGGACACTGGCTAGACAGAGCAAATGTTGTCATTTGGCTGAGCTGTGTCAGGTGCTTTTCAAACATCAGCACAGTGAACAGCCATTGGAGGACCCTGTGCCAGATCTGTGCCCTGAGAAATACCAATTGGCCTCGACAGCCTACAGGAAAGAGAGAAATGCAGAACATGATTTTGGCAATGTGAATGGTGGGTGGGGATTGAAGAAGGGGGGAAATGGATTCAGTTCACAGTTAAAGGTGAATCTTCGTAATTTACATGAACGTGAACTGAAACACAGCTAGCTTCCAATTTCGCATGTCTCTGAATTTTGCAGTGTAGTTGTCCAGCCCAGCAGTGGGCATATGCTATGCATCTACTAGGGCACAGTGTGCGTAGAAATACACATATCCATGAAAATAATGCACAAATGTTCATTATATTAGAAGAATTGTGCTGCAAAATGTGTATATTAGGCAAAAATGGCATATGCAATCCTTTTCAAAATCCACCAGCATTTTAGAGTTCATTTGTTCTAATATACACACAGTCTCTTTCTCTTTATAGCGTCTCGCATCCATCTTTGTATATACGCCTCTTCAAGTTCTCTCCATCGCTTTCTGTTGCTTCTTTACGTAACAGTTACTGAATTTAGGATTAGAAAAAATTGAAATGGAGAGAAACCAAGATTAGCAGATTCATTTGTCCTTAATTATAGGCAATTCATGGGGGGGGGTAGAAGAAGATGTTGCGCTACACCTCCACTCACTCCTTAAAGCGTCCGTCTCATAAAGATAATGGCTGCTATATTCTTTCAGCGTTCTCTGCTATGGTGGACATCAACTGCCTGCCTTGCCTCGGAGGCATCTTGTAAAGATGTTAAAGTTTTGTAACTGCTACACCTACTTGAGAAGCGGGTCGGGACCTGGGAGTTTGCGTGCAGGGGAATAAACCTCCTCTTCCCTCCTCTCCCATTTTTAACTGAGCTGCTCCATCAGTCACATGGAATTCAAAGAAGATGGGAAGCTGATCACATCACAAGCCGTCTCTGATCTGACAATTTCGCCCTAAGGGAAACTTTGTGTTTCTTTTCATTGTAATGGGCTGCATATGTGGGCATGAATATTTTCTTTCTCGCGAGCGAAGCCAATTAATTTTCTTTTTTAAGTTGCAAAGCTCCTCCATGGAGACGCTTTGGGGACTGAGTGCAGCTCTCTGTTGAGTCATGCCAAACAAGAACCCACAGCTTGTGTTAAACTCTGTTGACAAAAACTGCCCCGTAGTTTTCAGTGTGAACCAGTCCTTAGACTGTTGTTTGAGGAACACAGGAAGTTGCTTTATGCTGATCAGACCATTGGTCTGTCTACCGCAGTATTTCCCTCATTGACAGGCAGAAGATCTCCAGGATATCAACCCAACTTGGAGCTGTCAAGTGTTGAACCTGGGACTTTTTACATTGGACAGCATTGAACTCTCCCTTCCTCTGCCAATCAGTGTGGTGTAGTGGTTAAGAGCGGTAGGCTCGTAATCTGGGGTACCGGGTTTGCTTCCCCGCTCCTCCACATGCAGCTGCTGGGTGACCTTGGGCTAGTCACACTTCTCTGAAGTCTCTCAGCCTCACTCACCTCACAGAGTGTTTGTTGTGGGGGAGGAAGGGAAAGGAGAATGTTAGCCGCTTTGAGACTCCTTCTGGTAGTGATAAAGCAGGATAGCAAATCCAAACTCTTCTTCCAAATCCATTACACACTTTGGCTGAAGCTACACACAGGGTGATTGTTTCATCCTTACTTTAAAAAGAAAAACAGACATTCTTAAGCAGAGTACTAGCAGAGGGTGGCAGGTGCTACTTCACCCTTTCCTTTCTGCCTCTTTCCCATTCAAAATAGCTCTCTCTCCCAGCTGTCTTTCTTCCCATTTCTTCATTCCTAAAGATGGAGTCACAGCTGGGAGAGGGGCAATTTTGAACAGAAGACAGCCGAAGCAAAAGGGCTTTAAGCAACAGTGCCCAACATCTGCCACTACAGCAGCAACCAAGGCTGATTGTGGTTTTTTAAAAAATATATATAAGTTGGGGAAAATGCACAAATTCACCCTTTGCTGCCTAAGTTCTCCGCTAACCATCTCATTGCAATATTGCTTTCCTTGCCTCACGAAACCTCCCAAATTGGTACAACAATCATATTGGTGTTCTGAACAAGTGCATGGTGGGAAGAGAGCAGGCCCCGCCACCACCCACCCAGCGCACATGCCAGCGCATGTCTACAACATGCCTACACATATATGTGATTGGGAACAGTGCGTCATTGGAAACCTTGCAAAGACATGGAAAGGAAACTTTCCCAAGAATGGGGAGAAGTGCCTGCACTTATGTGACCAACCATGCATCGACACATTGCCGATGTGTCCTGGAACATGTGCAGCAGGAGACTCATCCTATTAGGTTACATCTGCACCATACATTTAAGGCACTCTTGCACCACAGTTGTGGCTCCCCCTTCCCATGAAAGGAAGAACCCTAGGAACTGTAGATTATTAAGGGTTCTGCCCCTCGTAGAGCTAAAATTCCCTGCAACCTTAAACCAACTACAGCTCCCATGATTCTTTGGGGTAATTCATGACTGTAAAAGTGGTACAGTGGTACCTCTGGTTACATACTTAATTCTTTCCGGAGGTCCATTCTTAACCTTAAACTGTTCTTAACCTGAAGCACCACTTTAGCTAATGAGGCCTCCCGCTGCCACCCCACCACCGCGTGATTTGTGTTCTCATCCTGAAGCAAAGTTCTTAACCCGAGGTACTATTTCTGGGTTAGCGGAGTCTGTAACCTGAAGTGTATGTAACCCAAGGTACCACTGTATAAGAGTGCTTTAAACTCTTATGTGAGTGAGTGGCTTGAGTGTGACACTAGTGTATTCATTCAATACAGAGCCCCAAGCTGCAGAAGGGTTGTAGCTCAGTGGAAGAGCACCTGCCTTGCATGCCGAAGAGCCCAGGTTCAATCCCCGCCATCTCCAGGCAAGGGTGGGGATGCTTTCAGTACCTTGGAGAGCTCCTACCAATCAGTTGTGGACAACACTAAACTAGATGAACCAACAGCTTGATTCAGTGTATGTTAGTTTTCTATGCTCTTTCTGTGTTCCTAAGCTAAACGTTTGAGAGGCGACATAGTCATTTGCACATATAAACTATAGACAAGTAGATGGGATGTTTTCTTTATTGTTGCTGATTTTGTGACAGATTTTGGACTGGGAAACTGACGCTTTTCTTCTTGATTTCTTCTTTCACAGGCAGTGAAGGTTCTGGAGAAACCATTCAAAAGGAAACATCCACCTGCGACATTTGCCAATTTGGGGCAGAGTGTGATGAAGATGCAGAGGATGTTTGGTATGGTAACATGCATTCATTGTCGATTTATTTGTCTTGAAAGGCTTGATTTCCCCTCATAATTCTTTTTCTTCCAAATTCCTCTCCTTGAAACATAGCTAAGGTTGTACTGTTTCAGTTGTGGTGAAAAACTCAAATGTGTTTCTTGAGCATAACAGACTCCAAAAAGTTCTTTTGTTTTTTAAAAAAAGAGAATGCAGAGATAGAAACAAATTTCTCCCACTCACACCTGAAATCTGATTATTTATCATTCATTTAAACTGTTTTAATGGGATGAGGCTGCAAGCTTCAAACAGCGCTGAGGCTGGAGTTGGACACTGATTGTTAAAGAGAGTTGAAGGTGGTACGATAAAAGTCATCATTTTTCATTTCCTTTTCACCCTTTCAGCCTCCAGTCAAACAGGTTAAGTGGGTTTTTCACGCAGTCCGAGCCATTTAAAGCGGATCATCTTCTGTCTTTAGCCTTCCCTTATAAAAGTGGCTAAGAGGGCGTTTAGACATGGATAATATTACTTTAGTTTTCCAGATTATAATATTACCTTAGTTTTCCGCATTATTCTGTCCCATTTTTATTTGTTCTGTTCCTTTCACACTCCGGTACCCGTTGTGTTATGAAATGGCAGCTTTTTGATACTGGCATATCACACTAAATTTCTTTCACACCAGTGGGTGTGGTGTGACACAACAAGGAGCATCGTTGGACAATGTTGCTACTCCCTCACCCTTTCCACACATCTGTGTTTCTGTTCCCCTATGAAAAGTTAAATAATTAATTTAACTTTAAATTAATTAATTAATTTATAATTAATTTATAATTAAATAATTAATTTATAATTAAAATAATTAATTAAATTATTTACAGTTAAATAATTATTTAGGGACAAGGGCTCAACAAGAAAGACCTGGCTACGTTTAGAATGATACCGCATAGGGAAATGTTCCCTGATACCAAGATGAGGGATTCTACGGAATGCAGATAGAGAGAATTGATAAGAATAATGATATGTCGTGACCTTGACGGAAGTGTACAATAGATCAGCCTTTTTGTGTTTTGACTCATCTTCCTCTCTTCCCCCCCCTTTTTTCTTATTTCTTATTTCTTATTTCTTTTCTTCTTTCCTCCTCCTCCTCCTTTTCTTTTCTTTTTCTTTTTTCTTTCCCATAATGGCTTATGTTCTATGCCATGTACTTACCGTAGATTTTGTTGTTGTTGTTTTTTAGCTTTTTTCACCATCATTATTATTAAGGAATTTCCTTTTGTAATTTTGATTGTCTATATTTATTTCTATTTGTTTCAAGCAAAATAAAAGTATTTAAAAAAAAGAAAGAAAAAGAAAACAGCTAGAAAGAACTGTGTGTCAGTATACTGCCCCAAATGTTGTCCCTTCATTCCCGCAATTTTCAGGGTTGCTGCGGGAGGGGGGGAGATACAAACCGATTTTCTCTGCAATCGGTTAACATGGAAATGAGGACGCAGGGGGGCAGGGAGAGAGAGAGAGAGAGAGAGAGAGAGAGAGAGAGAGTGTTGCAGTAGTAGTAGGCATCCAAAGCTGGCATCAGCCCTGCTCCCATAGCAACAATCGCTTTGAGACTACAGGAATGAATGCCCCAGACTCTTCCCTCTACCACAGTGCTTCTCAACCCGTGGGTCCCCAGATGTTGTTGGACTACAACTCCCATCATTCCTAGCAAGCATGACCAGTGGTCAGGGATGATGGGAGTTGTAGTCCAACAACATCTGGGGACCCACGGGTTGAGAACCGCTGCTCTACCGCCTTGGATGCTGGGGGAGAAAGGCGACCCAGATGCTCCCAGCAGATGTAGCTGGGCTGTTAATGATTTCGAAGAACAAATAACATTATTCCGATTGGGTACAGTCTGCTCCTTTCTGCAGCCTCCCCTTCCCCCACTCAAACCCTTCTCTGTGTCTGCTGCCAAATCCCGCTCGGCAAAATGAATACTCACTGCTGTTGTCGCTATTAATTATAATTGCCTTACTTTGATACATTTTGCTGCATTAGCCACTCGGAGTGCAGGACTCTTGACATTCACGTTTGCATGGTGGTGCAGACAGGAGCTTGTTTAGTTGCAGAAGAGAAGAAAGAGCACCCTATTATAGGAAAAAAGGAAGGAGGGTTGTGTGGGTCAACCAGACCTTCTGTAGTTTGTACATTCTACTCTGGTTGTGGGATGAAGTGATGAGATGGGCCTTTCCACAGTTCAGCCTCCATCCAGTCCAAAATGAGCCTTCTCCAAGAGTCTGTGCTGTACCCTTTTTGGTGCCTGCTGAAAACATTTTTGTTTAGACACCCAGATACAGGTGGAGCTGTGGTCTAAACCACTGAGCCTCTTGGGCTTGCCAATCAGAAGGTTGGTGGTTCAAATCCCCATGACAGAGTGAGCTCCCGTTGCTCTGTCCCAGCTCCTGCCCACCTAGCAGTCCAAAAGCACACCAGTGCAAGTAGATAAATAGATACCACTGCAGCGGGAAGGTAAACTGTGTTTCCGTGCTCTCTGGCTTCCATCACAGTTATTCTGCTGTGCCAGAAGCAGTTCAGTCATGCTGGCCACATGACCCGGAAAGCTGTCTGTGGACAAATGCTGGCTCCTTCGGCCTAAAAGCGAGATGAACGCCGCAACCCCATAGTCACCTTGAACCGGACTTAACCATCCAGGGCTCCTTTACCTTTTACCTACCTATTTAGAAAGTCGGTGTGAGTTTTAACCTGTTTTTAGTTTTCTGCTATCTTAACTTTTTGTAAGTCTAAGATTATTGTTGATCATTCCTCTTAATGATAACGTTACTGCTTTATCTTTTTCTGTGAACCACTTTGAGCTTTCTCTCTTTTGACACTCAAGCAGCGTATAAGTTTTATGAAATAAATCAATAAAAATAAATGGCATGGAGCATAAGAACCCATCTAAGCCAACATTGTCTTCTTGTGATGGCTAACCCAAATGCCTATGGGAAGCCCATAAGTGGGACTTGACAGCACACTTCTCTCGTGTGTTACCCTTGTTTTTGGAGGCACACTGCTTCCAATAGCGAAGAGAAAAACATAGCCATTGAAAACTTGTAGGCATTGATAGCCTTATCCTCCATGAATCTCCAAGAAATGGAGGACTGGATAATACTCCCTGCTGCCTAAAGGGAGAGAAATCACATGAACCAGGTGGCTGCTCAATTGAGCAATCAGTTCTTACTGTGAAAATTATCTGGGGTGCTCTGTTACCTGTATCAACTAGCTGTTTCTTGAAAGGAGTGTTTCAAATGTAAACTGAATTTAAAAACTGGGAAGAATAAGTTACTTCAGTCTTTCAGTGCATTGCCCCTACCCCACGCCACCCAAAATTGCAATAATTTCCATGAAGACTTTAATATGTGAAGGGATAGTATACTTAGTGTATGGTTTTTGTGGCAAACCTGGGTTTGCTTCTATGGTATGGGTTTGCTTCTATAAAATGAGGATGCCTGGATTACTAGCAATACATGTGAAAAGGATCTAGGGGTCTTGGTGGGCCCCAAGATTAAGATGAGTTAACAGTGTGATGCAGCAGCAAAGAAAAAGGTACGAGTGGAACCTTGGTTTCCGAGCAACTCAGAAGCCAAACAATTTGGAACCTGAATTCTGAAAACCCTGATGTAATTGCTTCCATTTTTGAATGCGCCTCAGAAGCCAAGGCATGTTTTTCATTTTCCCTCATTGACTTCACAGCCAGCCCATTGATCTTCGGTTTTCGAACATTCTGGAAGTCGAATGGTCTTCCGGAACTGATTACGTTCAAAAACTGAGGCTCCACTGTAATGCTATAGGGTCCAGATCAAGGGAAGGAACAGTACTGCTCTATTCTGCCTTGGTCAGACCACAGCTAGAGTACTGTGTCCAGTTCTGGGCACCACAATTTAAGAAGGATGTTGACAAAGTGGAATGTGTGCAGAGGAGGGCAACCAAGATGATCAAGAGTCTGGAAACCAAGCCTTATGAGGAGCACATGAAGGAACTGGGTATGTTTAGCTTGAAGAAGAGGAGACTGAGAGGAGATATGATAGCCATCTTCAAATATCTCAAGGGCTGTCACGTGGAAGCGGGAACAAGCTTCTCTCTCCTGCTCTGGAGGGTAGGCCTCGAACCAATCACATCAAGTTACAAGAAAGGAGATTCCAACTAAACATCAAGAAAAGATTTCCAACAGTAAGAGCTGTTGGGCTTTGGAACAGTCTCCCTCTGGAGGTTGTGGTCTCTCCTTCCTTGGAGGTTTTTAAGCAGAGGTTGGATGGCCATCTGTCATGGATGTTTTAGCTGAAATTCCTGCATTGCAAGGGGTTGGACTAGATGACCCTTGGCTTCCCTTCCATCTCTACAATTCTACGATTCTAAGCGGCCCTTAACCATATTCCATGTTTCAGATAGCATCCACTCTGGGTTTTTTAAATATATATATATATATATTTATTAAGATTTTCAAAATATTACAATATGAAAAAAGAAAAAAGAAAAATACAAAATAAAAATAGTTAAAAACAATTCCATCTTTCCATTACTTATCTTTCATCTGCTTGTTTCCCGGACCTCCTCACACCTCCCTTTTTTGTATTCCAATTCAATTTGTTAGTTCAGCAAATCCTTTCCCTCTTTGTTTGTCCTAGTCTTTAATCTTAAAGTATTATAACATTAAATTTTTACCTGTTAATAATCCATTTTTTCCTATTCCTTTATAGCATTACAACTAAAAACCACTTAACTTCTTATCCAACATCATTCTAACATTCATTGATTTTACAGTATTTCTGTAAGTAGACTTTAAACTTTTTCCAATCTTCTTCCACCGACTCTTCTCCCTGGTCTCGGATTCTGCCAGTCATTTCTGCCAGTTCCATATAGTCCATCACCTTCATCTGCCATTCTTCCCGGGTGGGTAGATCTTGTGTCTTCCAATACTTTGCAATAAGTAGTCTTGCTGCTGTTGTGGCATACAAAAAGAAAGTTCTGTCCTTCTTTGGCACCAATTGGCCGACCATGCCCAGGAGAAAGGCCTCTGTTTTTTTCAGGAAGGTATATTTAAATACCTTTTTCATTTCATTATATATCATCTCCCAGAAAGCCTTGATCCTTGGGCACGTCCACCAAAGGTGAAAGAATGTACCTTCCGTTTCTTTACACTTCCAACATTTATTATCGGGCAAATGGTAGATTTTTGCAAGCTTGACTGGTGTCATGTACCACCTGAGATAGCATCCACTCTGATTCCTTATTGGAAGCAGTAACTCCAAGCTGCAGAGTATTAGCACATTTTCTTTACTTCTTTTTCAAAATGCGAATTTGTGTGTATGTGTGTGGGAAGGCGCCCACCCAGCCATGCACACACACGGTTTAGCATTCCATTAGTGACGATCCTTCACTCTGTTAAAAAAACAAAGGCTATTCAGTTTAAAGTCTTTAACGTCTTGCTTCTTTTAATCTGCGAAAGCTCCTTGTCTCCAAAAGAGGATCATATATTACTGGCATTATTCCCACCTTTAATGCATTTTGCACCAGAGTAGGCTTCATGAATATTTGAAGCAAGCCAGTGGCTGTGCCCATTTATTAAGCTCTCGATTGCGATCTATCGGTAAATCGGGCATTCACTTGTCACTCGCTTTGGGGCTTTATTTCTGAGCTTGCTAAGAAAACAATTGACTCGGGATGACAGGGAGTGATTCATTGTAACGCCCCTGATAAAAGCACACATGCACAAAAAGGCAAGAGGAGCATTAAGACTTTGAGCAGGGAGGCGCATTTCAGAGATCATCCCTTCACATGTGCATGTGCAGACACACACACACTCTCTCTCAATTTTTAAAGCATCTCAGAGCTCTCAGAGAGGATATAAATAGAACATATCAAAGGGAGAGCCCTTTCATTTTGCAAAGTGGCTTAATGTCAGCGCATGAGCGTGTGAAAAAGTCCTAGACTTGTTTTGTTACAGGTCAACAAGAGTGGAAGCTCTTGTTCCTCTGGACTACTTGTAATCTATAAAGATGGCAGAAGCTCTTCAGAGTTGAAGTAGCTTGATATAACACATGAAAATGCTCTTTTATTTAAAGGGAAAATGAGAGAGGTTGGTGTTATCTTCAGATGAAGGTTAACCTTTTGAAAAAACCTCCCCTTTCTAGCATATGCAGAAGGATCAAAAACTTGCAGTCCTTTTGCATTCATAATTACTGTGTGATCTGTTACTTTTTAAAAAAAAGAGTTTGAGTGCTACAGCAAAGAATCCTTATTATTCTTATTCTATATGAATATGGAATTTGTAATTATGTCAGCTACTAAAGTAAGTGTTGATAGCTTTACATTAGGGTGCTGTCAGCTATCTGCACTCACATTTTGTGGCTTCCAAGCTTCTGCTTATTTGCAGAAGAATAAATACGTATCTTCTCTTTTTAAGTTGCATCCTTTCTTTTAAGGTTTTATTTATTTATTTATACATACATACATACATACATACATACATACATACATACCCCGCCCATCTGGCTGAGTTTCCCCAGCCACTCTGGGGAATTTTAATGAATATTCGGAATATTAATAAATGGCGATATCAGCATCGTAGCTGATGACACTTGAACTCTTGGTACACGTGGCGAATTGATGTGCATAACCTTCCGTGGAACCTTGGAGAGTTGGGGCTTTTTTGGTAGGTTTTTTTTGTTTTGTTTTTTTTGGAATGGAAATAAATAAACATCACTCTTAACAAATCCCCATTTGGCCATAAAGCTCACTGGGTGACCTTGGGCCAGTCACTTCCTAATAATAATAATAATAATAATAATAATAATAATTTATTATTTATACCCCGCCCATCTGGCCGGGCCTCCCTAGCCACTCTGGGCGGCTTCCCAAAAAATATTAAAATACTATAATACATCAAACATTAAAAGCTTCCCTGAACAGGGCTGCCTTTAGATGTCTTCTAAAAGTCTGGTAGTTGTTGTTCTCTTTGACATCTGGTGGGAGGGCGTTCCGCAGGGAGGGCGCCACTACCGAGAAGGCCCTCTGCCTGGTTCCCTGTAACTTGGCTTCTCGCAGTGAGGGAACCGCCAAAAGGCCCTCGGTGCTGGACCTCAGTGTCCGGGTAGAACGATGGGGGTGGAAACGCTCCTTCAGGTATTCTAGACCGAGGCCATTTAGGGCTTTAAAGGTCAGCACCAACACTTTGAATTGTGCTCGGAAACGTACTGGGAGCCAATGTAGGTCTTTCAAGACCGGTGTTATATGGTCTCGGCAGCCGCTCCCAGTCACCAGTCTAGCTGCCGCATTCTGAATTAGTTGTAGTTTCCGGGTCACCTTCAAAGGTAGCCCCACGTAGAGCGCATTGCAGTAGTCCAAGCGGGAGATAACCAGAGCATGCACCACTCTGGCGAGACAGTCCGCAGGCAGATAGGGTCTCAGCCTGCATACCAGATGGAGCTGGTAAACAGCTGCCCTGGACACAGATTTGACCTGTGCCTCCATGGACAGCTGTGAGTCCAAAATGACTCCCAGGCTGCGCACCTGGTCCTTCAGGGGCACAGTTACCCCATTCAGGACCAGGGAATCCTCCATACCTGCCCACCTCCTCTCCCCCAAAAACAGTACTTCTGTCTTGTCAGGATTCAACCTTAATCTGTTAGCCGCCATCCATCCTCCAACCGCCTCCAGACACCCACACAGGGCCTCTCAACCTACCTCACTGGGTTTTTGTGGGGATTAAATGAGGAGGAGAGAGAAACACGTACATGTATCAGTGCTATTTTTCTAGAAGCAGAGGTACCAAAACTCACCATTGAGGCCTCACTTGTTCTATTATTATGGCTATGACGCCCTCATGAGAGATGTTGGAATTCAGTTCCTGCAAGTTCTGGTTGGGAAAAATAGCCCTGCATGTATTCCACCTTCAAGCTTCTTGGAGAACAGGATGAGATATAAATGAAATAGATAAATTGATAAATTGTTGTTGTTTAGTCATTTTGTCATGTCCGACTCTTCATGACCCCATGGACCAGAGCTCGCCAGGCACTCCTGTCTTCCACTGCCTCCCGCAGTTTGGTCAAACTCATGCTGGTAGCTTCAAGAACACTGTCCAACCATCTCGTCCTCTGTTGTTCCCTTCTCCTTGTGCCCTCCATCTTTTCCAACATCAGGGTCTTTTCCAGGGAGTCTTCTCTTCTCATGAGGTGGTCAAAGTATTGGAGTCTCAACTTCACGATCTGTCCTTCCAGTGAGCACTCAGGGCTGATTTCCTTCAGAATGGATAGGTTTGATCTTCTTGCAGTCCATGGGACTCTCAAGAGTCTCCTCCAGCACCATAATTCAAAAGCATCAATTCTTCGGCGATCAGCCTTCTTTATGGTCCAGCTCTCACTTCCATACATCACTACTGGGAAAACCATAGCTTTAACTATACGGACCTTTGTTGGCAAGGTGATGTCTCTGCTTTTTAAGATGCTGTCTAGGTTTGTCATTGCTTTTCTCCCAAGGAGCAGGCGTCTTTTAATTTCGTGACTGCTGTCACCATCTGCAGTGATCATGGAGCCCAAGAAAGTAAAATCTCTCACTGCCTCCATTTTGATAAATTGATAAATAGGCTACTTCAAATTCCTTTCCTGGAGATCAACCAGCAGAATAACAACAACAGCAGCAGCAGCGGCGACAACAACAAACCAGTGAATGATTAGGAGTGTGGGGCAGCAGGGCACAATATGAAGCTAAATTAATGACTGCACAGCACCTGGAGATACACCTGAATTTGAATCCCCACCCCACCCCCAAGTCACTTTGTGCTAACATGGCTATTTTGAATGCAAACATTATTCCACTTAGAGCCACTCCCATCCACCACCGGGATGTGTATGTAACCAAACGGCCATCCCTTAACCTCATATTTATTCTCTAATTGCAGGTATACGTTATATGCAAATTCTACAGCATGCCAGTGCAGTAAGTGAAAGCCCACATCAATACCCTCAAACCAAATTCTCATGCAAATAAACTCCATTATAAGAGTGTGGAAGTCTGTACAAATCATGCTGCTGTCAGCAGCAACTACCCTAAAATCAATATTGCTCGAGCCAATCGATATTTATCTTTATTATGGCCAAATATATCCCAAAATAAAGCAAGGGAAACATGCAAAGAAAACGGGTATCTGATTTTTGCCAGCTTCTCAATCCATGCGTCAATTAGATTGGAAGAGCGGTTCTGTATCTGCTCGTTTTAGCCAGAGCATCTGAACATGATGATGTCATCCTGAGATTGGTGTGCAAAAGCTCTAAGAGGCAGCTTGAAAGCTCAAGTACACCACACAGGAATTGACTGCTTGCTAATGTTCAACAGGGTGCACAAAAACTACGTGACCTTCTTGCGCTAGATTCTGAAGAATCTAGCTATGGCAGCATTCGATGATGTCCTGCAATTGGTATAGTTCTAAGGACAAATTTATAATCCATTAAAGACCTCCCCCCCCCCCTCACGTTACAGACTCAAAACAGAAATAGATAGTTGCAATACAGTAGTTTCTGTTCTGCCTCTCCCTTCCCTCAAATTGGAGCAGGGGTAAAGACCCTCCAGATGTTGTTGAATTCGAACCCTCCTCAACCCAGCTGGAAGGGCGCAGCTTTCTCGCCCCTGATTTGAGGAGTGGAACTGCTTGATTAGTACTTTTGGTTTCATGTTTGGTTTTGGAACAAATCCAGAATGGCAGTCAAGTCATGTGCTTGCTCAGAAGTGCAGGGAATGGTAGACCAGTTGAGGACTTGCTCTGTTGTACCTCATAAAGTTCTGGACTCCCTCCTCACAGAGGTGTATCTTGCTGCTTCATGGTATAACTTTGGGCATAGAAGAAACCCCTCTTTACCCTTGTCTTTGATGATAGAGAGATGATATAGATAATAGATAGATGATAGATAGATGATAGATAGATAGATGATAGATAGATAGATAGATAGATAGATAGATAGATAGATAGATAGATGATAGATAGATAGATAGATGATAGATAGATGATAGATATTTAGGACTCACACTAGTCTTCTGATTGTAATTTTTTAAATTTGATTTTAGTACGGTGGTACCTTGGTTTACAAACTTAATCCATTCCAGAAGTCTGTTCTTAGACCAAAACTGTTCTTAAACCAAGTCACATTTTCCCTAATGAGGCCTCCCACCGCAGGTGCCCTTCCACCATTCGGATTCTGTTCTTAGACTGAGGTAAAGTTCTCAAACCAAGACACTATTTCCAGTTTTGCAGAGTTTGTAAACCAAATTGTTCTTAATCCACACTGTTCTTAAAACTGAGGTGCCACTGTATTCATTTTTTATATTGTTGTCATTGCAGATATTAATATATCTTGAAGCAACTGGGTGCATAAAAACTGGCCATTAATCAATCAATCAGTTTATTGTGGTCCACCAGCAGACCCCTTTTAGAATGAAATATTGTCCAGACCCACTGGATATTATTCAAAACTTTACTTGCAGAACTTTCTTCAAAACAGAACAAAAGCATCAAAGATACATCCAAACAATTCGATACAATATCTTCTGCTCTCCAGCACAGGCTCATCATCTTAGAAATAAACGTAGTTCCAAACAGACCTATAAGCAAAGGCCCCTCTCTCTCCTTACAGCCTCCATTTTTCCTGGAGCTGTGTCACTCCCTTCAGGAGAGTCATTGACACATCCTCATTCCCACAGAGTCTGGGAACAAAGACTTAGCCACCACCCTTCCAAGAAGGTAAATTTGCAATTCAATACCTCTTACGCAATCCAAGGTTAAACACTCGCCTGTTAGCTGCTAGAGAATAACAACAGTTAATCATCAACCCATCTAGGAGCTCAGAGAGCCCTTTCTGCTGTTCTTTAGCTTCAATGGAATATTCTGGTTAAAACCCTTCAGTGATACACATAGCCGTTCTCTATTTCAGTCTCAGTTGAACAATTATACAGTTGTGATCCACCCTGGGATCTTATGATGAGTAAGAAATTCAGGAAATAATAAAATAACATTCACCCAAGAGTGCTTCTGCATGCACAATTTCTATGAGCAAACGGACACAGCAAATCTTTCTGGCAGCAAACATCCCCTCAGTGTTAAGAAGCAAGTATGCATGCCGAACAACACTTTTGCTTCCAGAAGGTTCCCTGTACCGTTTGCGTCAAAAAATGTTAATATTCTTGAATTATGGGTGATGGGATCTCTCTTCATTTTTAACAGTGCAGTGGTACCTCGGGTTAAGTACTTAATTCGTTCCGGAGGTCCGTTCTTAAGCTGAAACTGTTCTTAACCTGAAGCACCACTTTAGCTAATGGGGCCTCCTGCTGCTGCCGTGCCGCAAGAGCACAATTTCTGTTCTAATCCTGAAGCAAAGTTCTTAACCTGAAGCACTATTTCTGGGTTAGCGGAGTCTGTAACCTGAAGCGTATGTAACCTGAAGCGTATGTAACCTGAGGTACCACTGTATGTTGCAAGCATGTGCTTATCTGGGGTGGGGGTGGGGTGGCGTGTCTGTGTGCTTTTCGAAAACAAAGTGGATTACTGCAGGGCCTTTTTTCAGCCAGAACTCGCCAGAATTCTGTTGTGGCACCTCTCAAGTGGGCACCATTGCTATTCTAAGAGAATGAGGGAAGTGTTCGTGGTGAGTTCTGGCACCCATTTTCCTAGAAAGATAGCACTGGATGGGTGGCTGATTTGCCATATTTCACTCCTTTATGGGTATTGGGTATCTTATAGTGGCTGGTACTTGCTCCCCACCCCTGCCATAAAATCAAAGGGCACAGTTTGCATGCTGAGTGAACTCAGCAAAATACCGCTACATTATTATATAACTCCCTGTGTTTAAGAGAGCCTTTCTTTGCATGCTTGGGAAAGTACCCATAAAGGATAATATGATAATGCACATCAAATATTAATGTGCATTGACACCTAATCTTCTGTGTACATCAGGGCAATACAGCATGAACGAACATGGGTAGGCGCTTTGGACTGGACTATTTGGGGGCCGGGAGAAACCTTTCATCACACACACCCCACTTTGTCTGCCTGCGCGCAAAATATACGGAAATAAAGTATCCTCCCACACACATCCTCATCAGCTTATACATTTCGCTGAAGTCATGCCCTAGTAGTAAAATGACTGGTGCCTTGATGACGGCCTATTTAGCCGCAATAAAAAGCCGATTGGCTTAATGTGCAATCAAAAAAGGGGTGACATTTATTGCTTCAGTTTTATGACGCCGTGAACCGAGTGAGTTTTTGAGCCTTACAGTGCCTTCAGGGGGCATGCGGATCACCAGCAATGCATCTTATTTATACCGTTTCCAATTTCCAACTAGCATTTTAGCAATAAATAGATTGTGTTGGTATTGAGTTTCATGTAAGTATGTTTAAGAAAGCAAGAGTACGATTTTGTAGGTCAGAAATCTGGGCGCGGGCGAGACGGATCAGCAGAGATGTTAACTCTCTGGTTAGCCTCTCTGCTTCCCAGTTGCTGCAAATAGCCAATTCGCATCTACATACCCTTTGCCTTGTCATTTTGTGCCTCCTGCCAACCTAAATGTTGTACAATGCTCGGATATCACTAACAATCACAATGCCATTCACAAATATAAAGAAACTAGCTCAGGGGGGACTGGCAAAGTCGGCAAACTGTATAAAGGACCTTCTTCCCCTTTCACCTGTTGTGGCGGCAAGGGGGGGAATGAGGAGGTCCTTTCTGCTCTACCTTCCACCACTCAGGTCACTGCTGGTGCTCAGGAAGCAAGGTAAATAAGCAAAGAACAGGGTTCGCCTTCAGTGCACTAAGCACTGTGTCACTCTTTCCAATGTATGCATAGCTCTCCCTTGTCTTTTGCTACATCTTGGCACTGGAGAATGCTGCTGGGTCACCATCAGTGAAGTAAGATCCAACTACCAGTGCATTGGGCCACCGGACCCTCCCGGTATCCCCATTTTCCAGGGGCAGCCCTGGATTTACAGAAGCCATCCTAGTTTCTGATTTGATCCCGGAATGTCCCGCTTTTCCTTAGGACGTCCTTATTTTCATTGGAGAAATGTCAGAGGGTATGGAGTTATCTGACCCCCTAGCCAAGGAGATAAGTAACTATGCAACCTTTAGAAGACATCTGAAGGCAGCCATGTATGTGGAAGTTTTTGAATGTTTAATGTTTTATTATGTTTTTATATATGTTCGAGGCTGTCCAGAGTGGCTGGGGCAACCTAATCAGATGGGTGTGATATAAATAATAAAACTATTATTGTTATTATGGAGTAGGGTCTCCCAATCATAGAAATGTTGGAGGGTATGCAATTTAAGAATATTAGACATGGGCTGAAGACTGGTTAGAATCAAGGTGGTGGTAGAAAGCCTTGAATGGAGAAACAATATTTTTAAAGTCTGATGTTTTATTATGCTTTAATATGTGCTAGAGAGGGTGGTGCTGTGGGTTAAACCACAGAGCCTAGGACTTGCCGATCAGAAGGTCGGCAGTTTGAATCCCCGCAACAGGGTGAGCTCCCATTGCTTGGTCCCTGCTCCTGCCAACCTATCAGTTCGAAAGCACATCAAAGGGCAAGTAGATAAATAGGTACCGCTCCAGTGGGAAGGTAAATGGTGTTTCCGTGTGCTGCTCTGGTTCGTCAGAAGCGGCTTAGTCCTGCTGGCCACAGGACCCGGAAGCTGTACGCCGGCTCCCTCGGCCAATAAAGCGAGATGAGCGCCGCAACCCCAGAGTCGGTCATGACTGGACCTAATGGTCAGGGGTCCCTTTACTTTTAATATGTGCTAGAAGCTGCTCAGAGTAGCCGGGGAAACCCAGCCAGATGGGTGGAGAATGATGATGATGATGATGATGATGATGATGTCCCATCTCTACAGAATAATAACAAGGAGGCACTGGAGGCTGGCCTGTTTGGGAAAAGCTGCATTGCCCTTCCAACCTCAGTTTCCCTCACCTGCTTACATACATACATGTAGTGGCCTTGCCTGTCAGCTTCCTCCCCCTCAGCCTCTGTTTTAACTTTGTAAAAACCAACAGGGAAGAAGATCGGAGCAGAACTAGAATTAGTTAGTTCTATCATTGGTCCAGGGCCGTCTTAACCATAGGAGTTAGGGGTGCGGGGCACCCGGGCACTGGGCTCTCAGGGGTGCCAGGCTGAGAGTCCGGGGCCCAAGAGTTGGAGTCTGAGGAAGAGCCCGCTCACTGGAGCACTGCAGCAGGCTCTTCTGCAAGTTTGGGGGCGAGCGAGCTAGCGAGGTGCTGAGGTGGCCATCCGACCCTGCCCTCCTGTGCACCTGGGATTGGCGTAGGGTCGTGGAGAGGCCCGTCCAGAATGTGCTGCCCACCCGACGAGGTGCCTGGTTGCCTGGTCTCCTCTGTGCCCTGCTTTGCCCTGCCTTTGTGCCTTGACGGCCAACCCAGAGAGCCTCCCCCCCTAAAAAAAGGTTGACAACTCTGGGAGACGTGGGGGGGGGGGGTGCCGGGATGATTTTTGCACCCCGGCGCCACATATGCTTAAGACAGCCCTGCACTGGTCCCTGACCTCCCTGGGTGCAGTTGAAGAGGATTCTGTTTTAAAAAAACTATAGAGGTGGAGCAGCAAGCCCTAGGAATATTTTCCTACAATTTCCATTGTATGTGTGAAGATTGGGTGCAGTTTTGCAAATAAATAGTTGCTTGTTATAAGTTGGCACCTCTTTGCCCAGGCATGGGGCAGTGAGGTGGAGGTTGAAGATGAACTGAATGTTTCCTCCATTGCTGTAGTGCTGCGCTTGTTTTCTAATTGTTTATACTATAGTTTCAAAGTCTGGTTTTAACTGAAGTTATATGTTGTTTTAGTCTGCTGGATGGATTCTGCATGTATCCTGCCCTGGGGACTGTATGGCAAATAGCTATAGACCCTCCAAGTGTCCCTATTTTCCAGGGACATCCCTGATTTAGAGAAGCTGTCCTGGTTTCTGATTTGAGCCCAGAATGTCCCACTTTTCCTTGGGATTTCCCTATTTTCATTGGAGAAATGTTGGAGGGTATGGTAGGATGTCTGTATTTTCATTAGAGACGTGTTGGAGGGTATGGGGTTATCTGACCCCCGAGCCGTCTGAAGGCAATCCTGTATAGGGATGTTTTTTTTTTAAGGTTTAATGTTTTTATTATGTTTTTATATATGTTGGAAGCTGCCCAGAGTGGCTGGGGCAACCCAGTATGATGTGTGGGGTATAAATAGTGAAATTTTCATTATGGAATGGGGTGTCCCTATCTTCATTGGAAAAAATGATGGAGGGTATGTAGCTATTCATAACAAACAAAAATAAATAAACTACAATTCTTAGGATTTACATGAGAAAACTGAAAATGGGACGGATTTGGAAGGGATAGTAGGTGCAGGTCAAAACTTAAAAATATAATGAGAACCCCTGCCATGAATGCAAAGTATCTCCATCTGTTATCATTCTCATTCATCTAATTGACAAATCTCATGTTTCTTGAAGGCACACAGAAAATTGCAGGTTAGGTCAGTATGGCAGTTAATGAGACGGCATCCCATTGTTTTCAGATGGGCAGCCCAGGAGGTGGTTTTTATTCTGATTTTTATAGTTATTGTTTTTAATGTCTCTTAAAATGTGAGCTGCCTTCAGCTGCAGAAGATGCTTTAAATACTGAAATTACAATAAATGAATGTGTAATCCCTGGTCGCTGAGGGAGAGAGCCACAAGGTGCTCAAACCAGCAGTGGCGTAGCGTGGGGGGTGCAGGGGGGGGCCCGGCTGCACCGGGCGCAACATCTGGGGTTAGGGCAAATCCACAGGTTAGGGGGCGCAAATCCATGGGTTAGGGGGCGCAAATCCACGGGTTAGGGGGCGCAAATTACTTGCCTTGCCCCGGGTGCTGACAACCCACGCTACGCCACTGCAAACCAGTGGTGAGAGGCAGGACTAAGCTCTGTTAAACATCAGAGGGATCTTACTACTTAGTACCTAGGGTTGCAACAAAAGACTACGATCCTGTGTATACCCGCCTAGTATATAAGTTTGCACTGCACATGGCTTCAGTCTCTCACTGGCAAAATGGGAGTGTTCATAGTGGCCTGTCTGTACAAGACTGTTGCTTATTATCATTATTGAGATAATTATTATAGCATTTAAATATGATGATACTACAGTCGTACCTCGGAAGTCAAACAGAATCCATTCTGTAAATGTTCGATTTCCAAAGCGCCGCTTCTGATTGGCTGAAGGAAGCTCCTGCAGACAGTTGGAAGCTGTGAAAGCCCCGTCGGACGTCCAGCTTCCAAAAGAACATTCGAAAACCGGAACACTCACTTCCGTTTTTCGATTGGGAGCCGGAACATTCAACTCCCAAGGCATTTGGGAGCTGAGGTACGATTACTACACTAATTAGGGGCAGGGGTGGGGGCTCATCAACCCCTGTGAAGTTAGCCCATCTATGAAAATGAAAACTCTGATCTTAAACCTCTGCTGCCTTGTGCTTATATTTATGAAAAAGGCTTCGCAAGTAAAAATTGTGCCTGTTGTCTTGTGGGACATATGAGAGAGAGAGAGAGAGAGAGAGAGAGAGAGAGAGAGAGAGAGGATAGACAGATGATAGATTGCTTTTTTTCTGGGGAGACGCAGGGGTACACATATCCCGAAACATTTCGTGAATCTAATGGGAGAAGAAACTAAAAAAAATTAAATTTTTAGTTTCTTCTCTAGGGAGAAGGAACAAAAAAAAAAATTGTTTCTTCTCTAGCATGGTGAATCGTCAGTTCTGTTGCTACCCCCAATGGCTGCCTCATCTAGATTGATGAAAAATAGAGATGATAGATGATAGATAGATAGATAGATAGATAGATAGATAGATAGATAGATAGATAGATAGAGATGATATAGATAGATAGATGATAGATAGATAGATAGATAGATGATAGATAGATAGATAGATAGATAGATAGATAGATAGATAGATAGATAGATAGATGATAGATAGATGATAGATAGATAGATGATAGATAGATAGATGATAGATAGATAGATGATAGATAGATAGATAGATAGATAGATAGATAGATAGATATGATATAGATAGATAGATAGATAGATAGATAGATGATAGATAGATAGATAGATGATGATAGATAGATAGATAGATAGATAGAAAGATAGATAGATAGATAGATAGATAGATAGATAGATAGATAGATAGATAGATAGATAGATAGATAGATAGAAAAATAGATAGATAGATAGATAGATAGATAGATAGATAGGTGATAGATAGATAAAAAGAAAAGAAGAATATGAGGTACTCATATTTTTATTTATGAGGCATGGGGATATTCCACTTTTCTCCAAGGAGTGGTGTACATTTCAACCTGGGAAGGTAGCCCATCTAGGAGAAGGAATCCTCTGATCATAAACCTCCGCTGCCTTGCAGGATATCTTCAGGAGAAGAAAAAGCCAAGGAGTAAACCCTACAAAAATCCAGAGTGAAGTTCCTAAGATAGTTGGATGGCGCCTTGCATGCCTCCTTCCAGCAACTCCTGCAGCCAAGCTGGTGCCAAATGTATTGCTCTCCTTTCCTTTGGAGGCCAAGAAAGGACACAGGACCTCCATACACACTGCCCAAGCCCGCGCCCCGGGGAGGTCACTTTGGTGCTGCTAATGTGGTGGTTTGACTTCACCCCTGGGGCACAGTCCATTGTCTCTTGAGACAGATGGAGGCCCAAAGAATTATTATAACCCTGGGGCACCCAGCATGGTACCCTCCAGATTGTTGAACTGCAACTTTCATCAGGTGGAGGAGCAAGGCAGCAGAGAGCTTGGTGTGGGCACAGTGTGTTGTTGCACATATATGGCACCTCGCCCTGCACTGCCTTCTTCTCCCTTCTGCTCTCCATAACTGGCCGTGATGCCAGCTTAAGTGGCACCGCCCCACCTAGGCCTGTGTCAGGCTGCCAGAATAGCCTTGCCAGCTGGGCAGCTAATCAGGAACGGGCACACGACTTGAAGGCAAAGAACTTTATTGCTTCACAATAAATATATATTGGGACGCGGGTGGCGCTGTGGGTAAAAGCCTCAGCGCCTAGGGCTTGCCGATTGAAAGGTCGGCGGTTTGAATCCCCGCGGCGGGGTGCGCTCCCGTTGCTCGGTCCCAGCGCCTGCCAACCTAGCAGTTCGAAAGCATCCCCGGGTGCAAGTAGATAAATAGGGACCGCTTACCAGCGGGAAGGTAAACGGCGTTTCCGTGTGCGGCTCTGGCTCGCCAGAGCAGCGATGTCACGCTGGCCACGTGACCCGGAAGTGTCTCCAGACAGCGCTGGCCCCCGGCCTCTTGAGTGAGATGGGCGCACAACCCCAGAGTCTGGCAAGACTGGCCTGTACGGGCAGGGGTACCTTTACCTTTACCTTTATATTTGTCTGACAACATCACTTACGAGGTGTGCGTTTCTGCACGCACAGCTTGAGCTGTTGACTCTTTCTAGCTTCTCAACAATGTGTTGCCGCATCTATTTAGTAGTGCTGGTGATTATGCCACTTTCCCCAGCTCTTTTTAAATTGAAGCCCTTTTCAAAAGAAAAATGAGACATTTATTTTGCCCTTAAGGTGCTGTGGCACGCAAGCCAATCCAGCTTTGAGGTCTCCAGAGAGAGGCGCGACCTAGATGAAGGTTATATTATAATTGAACCGAAGAAAGGGTTAGAGTTGGGTGCAAAGTGAGAAAGGAATTGCGAGGAATTTTAATAAGAGATAAGGAAAGATGTGACAAACAGGGATCAATTGCTGTTGGCTTGCCTTGATGGGCTTTGTTTACCCTGATTCTACAGATGTTTGAAACGTCTGCTCCGCAGCCTGTGGAAATCAGCACCAAAATGCATGGGAAATATTCTCCAAAAATGCCTTTCGCAAGAAATAGAAGCCAGTGCTCTTCCTTGTCTACCGATAACAGGCTGGGTCTGAGCTGTGTGATGGTATCTGGCTTTGCTCAGCCCGTTTTAAGAAGTCTGCAAACAAATGTGAACATTTGAAGATGCCTGGTTTGGAATCTCTCTATGCAGACTTGCAGAGGCTGTCCAGGGTCTCAGAAAGGTGTCCCCCGCCCCATCCTTTTACCTGAGCTCATGCTAAGGGGTGATGGCGAAGATTTGAATCTGTTTTCAAAACGTGTGCCCTACCATTGAGGTGGAAGAGCAGTGATTGAAACTCAAGGAGGCTAAATACCATAAGAGGCGCAAGCAAGCAAGTCACTTTCCTCTTATTGCAGACCATACTTCATGGGTTGTTGCTGTTGTGTGTTTTGCTTTGGCTTTGGAGGGGGGATGTGAGAGAAGGCTTGTCGCCTTAATACAAACTAACTAACATTCTTCATTTCTGCATCGCTGGGCGTTCACCCAATACTGCCAGTCCCTCCTTCCTTGTTTGTCAACCACCACCACCCAATTTTGGTCAGCTCAAAACCGCCTGAGTTCAGTATTAAAAGAAACAATTATGCGGTCAGATTGTGGAAGGAAGGAAGAGGGAAGGGCTATCAGCAGTTGTACATGGACCAACTGGGACAGAAAGAAAGTATTGTGTATAGAGTTAACTCAGGTTACAGACACCCCAGGTTACATATACTTCGGGTTACAGACTCCACTAACCTGGAAGTAGTAACTTGGGTTAAGAACTTTACCTCAGGATGAGAACGGAATTCACATGGCGGTGGCACGGCAGCAGCTGGGGGCCCCATTAGCTAAAGTGGTTAAGGACCCCTGAACCATTAGGTCCAGTCGTGGCCGACTCTGGGGTTGCTAGCTGTGAAATATAGTTTATTAAGGGTGCTAAGAGTTGTTAGGGGACCCGTATTCCCTCCTACATAAATACAATTTCCAGAGTGGTTAATGATCAGTCCCTCTTCCCAAGGAATCCAAGGAATTGTAGATCTCTGAGCGGGATGGGGTCTCCTGACAGCTCTCAGGACATTTAACGAACTAACAAGCAGCTAGAAATGTTTGAGGAAGGAAGGAAGGAAGGAAGGAAGGAAGGAAGGAAGGAAGGAAGGAAGGAAGGAAGGAAAGCCCTCAGAGCATCTCATACAAATTAAGATGGAACCACACTGCCAAAAGGTTTGTAGACGCACAACCTAATCCACACACCTGTGTTCTTATCTGAGCAGGATCCGTCAGATAGAGTTTTGACGTCAGATAGAGTTCACTGCCATTGCAAGTTGAACCAAAATTCTCCCCCATCACTAGGTGTCCACACACACACACACAAATATACCTGCAGAGGCTGTGCAGCACAGCACGGCAACCATCAGGCTGGTATGAAAGCAAATGACAACAGATGTAGGGAAAATGACATGATTAAACCCAGCAGGGGTGTCGTTAAGTGTGAGCCCCTACGTACCCAGGGCAATGGGTAGCTAAGCGGGGGGGGGGGGGGGAGGTCTGCTTGTTTATTATGCAAGTGCTCACCTGTTCCTTCCAGCATATATTCCTAGAATATATATTCCTAGAATATATCCAATTTCGTTGCACTTGTGCAATGTTGCACTTGTGTAATGACAATAAAGAATCTATTCTAGAATAGGTTTCCATTTATATTTTGGCCATCAAGGCAGGCGTTCTGCTAGTAGGTTTGCAAAACCGGCTATTGATATTTATGGAAGTGCATTTATAATCCCAAGCACACGCTGCCTTGGAAGTCGGAGCCACTGAATTCAAGGGACGCGGGTGGCGCTGTGGGTAAAACCTCAGCGCCTAGGACTTGCCGATCGCATGGTCGGCGGTTCGAATCCCCGCGGCGGGATGAGCTCCCGTCGTTCGGTCCCAGCTCCTGCCCACCTAGCAGTTTGAAAGCACCCTTAAGTGCAAGTAGATAAATAGGCACCGCTTTATAAGCGGGAAGGTAAACGGTGTTTCCGTGTGCTGCGCTGCTGCAGGCTCGCCAGAGCAGCTTCGTCACGCTGGCCACGTGACCCAGAAGTGTCTCCGGACAGCGCTGGCCCCCGGCCTCTTGAGTGAGATGGGCGCCCAACCCTAGAGTCTGTCAAGACTGGCCCGTACGGGCAGGGGTACCTTTACCTTTACCAGGTAAATGTAGGTCCCTTAAGAATAAGGAGCATTTTCATTTCATTTCATTTTTGTTTTGTTGCCTGCAAAGAGCAGAGGACCGCTGGCAGCTGCCTGGTTCTTACTCCTACCCTTGGCTCTTCACCATGGCCTCACTCTGTTGTGTCACACTTGGTATGCAAGGCAGGGTAGCAGTAAGTGCATTCTCCACGTCAGTGCATTACAGCTTGACATACGTCCAGTGACCAGCATTTTCATCTATTGTGATCCTTAATAATAATAATAATAAATATACCTCCCAAATATTCAGGGCTTCTTTACGTTACGAAGTTTCTAGGGTCCTCCAAATCATTTTCAATAAGCGCTGTGTAATAATAAAACTGCTCTGCGCGGTGCCCAGATAATTCCTTGCATGGTCTGTGTGATTTCTAATTGTTTGAATAACAGCATGCGATTGAAATGCCATACATAAGTACAGCTGCCCCCTCAGGGAATAAGGCATTTCTCCTCTCGCTCTTCACAAAGGCAAACATCGGAACAGGGGAAACAGGTAAAAACATCCCAGCAAAAATCAGGCACACCAGACCACTTAAGGCAGGGAGCAGGGACATAGGGCAAAGTTAACAAAATATACAATTTAGAAAGCTAGATTAGATCTCTTGAAAAGGGAGCCTTTGAAGAGGTTGTTTTGTTGTCCTGTACCCTGTATGGGACGCGGGTGGCGCTGTGGGTAAAACCTCAGCGCCTAGGACTTGCCGATCACATGGTCGGCAGTTCGAATCCCCACGGCGGGGTGCGCTCCCGTCGTTCGGCCCCAGCACCTGCCAACCTAGCAGTTCGAAAGCACCCCCGGGTGCAAGTAGGTAAATAGGGACCGCTTACCAGCGGGAAGGTAAACGGCGTTCCGTGTGCTGCGCTGGCTCGCCAGATGCAGCTTTGTCACGCTGGCCACGTGACCCGGAAGTGTCTGCGGACAGCGCTGGCTCCCGGCCTATAGAGTGAGATGAGCGCACAACCCTAGAGTCTGGCAAGACTGGCCCGTACGGGCAGGGGTACCTTTACCTTTACCTTACCCTGTATTGACCAATATAACACCAGTCCTGAGAGACCTGCATTGGTTCCCAGTACATTTCCGAGCACAATTCAAAGTGTTGGTGCTGACCTCTAAAGCCCTAAATGGCCTCGGTCCTGTATACCTGAAGGAGCGTCTCCACCCCATTGTTCAGCGCAGACTCTGAGGTCCAGCGCCAAGGGCCTTCTGGCAGTTCCCTCACGGCAAGAAGTGAGGCTACAGGGAACCAGGCAGAGGACCTTCTTGGTAGTGGCGCCTGCTCTGTGGAATGTCCTCCCAGCAGATGTCAAGACAATAAGCAACTATCTTACTTTTAAAGGTCATCTGAAGGCAGCCCTGTTTAGGGAAATTTTTAATGTCTATCTAATGCTGTATTGTGTTTTTAATATTGGGTTGGGAGCCACCCAGACTGGGGAAACTCAGCCAGATGGGTGGGGTATAAATAATACATTATTATTATTATTATTATTATTATTATTATTATTATTATCATCATCATCATTATTATCATTATTATCCCATGACACTCAAAGGGATGAACTTCTGTGTGGACCATCTTTTACCAAAAAGACCAATGAATTTGGTCTTTTCTTTTCACTTATGGCTTTTCTGTACCAGCATCTGAGGCAGGGGTGGACAATGTCGTACCTTTGAGATGTTGTTCCCATCCTCTCAACAGTGCAGTGTTGAGAGTTGGAATCCAACACCAGCTGGACTCAAACAATATCTGGAGGTGCACCATTTTGGGTACCCTGATGAATATTTTTTCACCTTAGTGGTGTTTATAATTTCTGTTACAGATAGGTAGCCGTGTTGGTCTGCCATAGTCAAAACAAAAAAAATTCCTTCCAGTAGCACCTTAAAGACCAACTAAGTTAGTTCTTGGTATGAGCTTTCGTGTGCATGCACACAAGAAGTGTGCATGCACACGAAAGCTCATACCAAGAACTAACTTAGTTGGTCTTTAAGGTGCTACTGGAAGGAATTTTTTTTGTTTTTATAATTTCTGTTACTCATTCACATACACAGAGAGGGAGAGAGACCAAATTTGGAGTTACATTCATTATTGATATTAGTTAGGTACCATCAGAACAAACCCAGTAGGTGCAGGACAGTTTCCGGGAAGGTAAACGGCGGGAAGGTAAACGGCGTTTCCGTGCGCTGCTCTGGTTTGCCAGAAGTGGCTTAGTCATGCTGGCCACATGACCCAGAAGCTGTCTGCGGACAAACGCTGGCTCCCTCGGCCTATAGAGCAAGATGAGCACACAACCCCAGAGTCATCCGCGACTGGACCTAATGGTCAGGGGTACCTTTACCTTTCCATCAGAACAAACCCAGTAGGTGAAGGACAGTTTCTGTTTATCATAAATCTGGAGGACCAGAGTTGATGGCAACCCCTGATGTAGGCGCTGTTGCTTGAATTTGGGATATGTTTTGATGCCACTTCTAAGCTTTTAGATATCTTAGCTTTATTGTAAGCTACTTTAAGCTTTGGAGAGGTGATGCAAAAGTGTTTTGGGTGCTCTGGTGATGTTTCCACATGATTAGAAAGACGTAGGAGTGTACAAGTTATCCCTGGGAGATAAGGAAAATCAATAGGTGGACAAGTCCCTATAATACTCCCCTTGCTGTTTCACTCACTAATTTGTTTTCGCCTCACCAGAGCTATAGGATAACAGCCTTGCTTGTCATATACATAGAAACCATCCAGTCGTTTCTGATTAAGCCTCGATTATTGTATTGCGGAAAGGAAGGACCAAGCATTAGTTCAAGAGGACCGTTCAATTCAAAATTGTAAAGAAGAGCTCCATTTTATCATCTTAGGCAGGGCTGGTGATTATTCTGTGCTCCTACCCAATTATCTGTGAAATATAAATAGGGCAATCTCCCATTCTTTATTGCCAAACATCCACCTTTTTTATATATATAAAAAAAATCATTTCATTTTTCTTTTTTAAGCACCCTTCATCAACAATGCCTTGCAGGGGCAATCTTCTGCAGCCATTCACGCTTTATAATGTGACCGTCTCTCATTCTTCCTATTTTTTACACAGGCAAAAAACACTCTCAATAAATAATAAGGTATGATTTATGAAGTGGCGAGGAGGAGAACCAACAGACTGTGAAGTTAGCCCGTATGCTTTCATTCCTGAAGAGGAAGGTTCAAGCCACAGAAGCAGGCCATCGCCTTAAAATGCATTTGTACTCTCTTTGTTGCCATTGTTCAGTTTCTAGCTCTGAAGAGAAGTTCTTACGGTCCTTAAAGGCCATACATTTGATTCAGGCTACCAGAGCCAGCTCAAAACATTTTGCTGCCGAATGGCACTCCTTCTATTCCACAAGCGTATACCCTCTAACACTTTTCCGATGAAAATAGGGACACCCTGTTCAGGAAAACAAATACAAATATGAATAAGAATAAGAATTCTATTATTTATACCCTGCCCATCTGACTGGACTGCCCCAGCCACTCTGGGCACCTTCCAACATATATAAAAACATAATAAAACATTAAACCTTAAAAAAAATCCCTATACAGGATTGCTTTCAGACGGCTCGGGGGGTCAGATAACTCCATACCCTCCAACATGTCTCTAATGAAAATACAGGCATCCTACCATACCCTCCAACATTTCTCCAATGAAAATAGGGAAATCCCAAGGAAAAGTGGGACATTCTGGGCTCAAATCAGAAACCAGGAGAGCTTCTCTAAATCAGGGATGTCCCTGGAAAATAGGGACACTTGGAGGGTCTATAGCTATTTGCCATACAGTCCCCAGGGCAGGATGCATGAAGAATCCATCCAGCAGACTAAAACAACATATAAAGCAAATTAAAACAGGGCTGCCTTCAAATGTCTTCTAAAGGTTCCATCTCCTTGTATCTTCCTGGCTATGTCCAGGAAATTCTGGACGTATGGCAACCCCAACATAATATGACTTGCTGCATGCAGCAAACATGTAGATAAAGTTGCCCTGAAAGGGGTTGTAATAAGCAGAGTGCCATTGATTTCAGCAGAGCTGAAGCTGATGCAGGAGTTTAAGAACTGACAGCTTAAGTCCCATGTGCATGGCAGATGCTACAAAGCTGCTTAGAAATCTTGTGCATGGCATAAGGCAGGCATCCCCAAACTCAGCCCTCCAGATGTTTTGGGACTACAATTCCCATCATCCCTGACCATTGCTCCTGTTAGCTAGGGATGATGGGAGTTGTAGTCCCAAAACATCTGGAGGGCCGAGTTTGGGGGTGCCTGGCATAAGGCAAGGATGTTTCACTTGAAAGCCCATGGAAATGTGGCTTGTAAGGTTCAGGCTTTCCTCCCTGAAATCTAGTCCTTTATCTGTACATTTAGAAGCCCCCTTCTTCCATTATTTCACTCTTGAATGTGCAAATTGATATTATTGCTACTGCCTCTTTCTGTTCTTTAATTTGTTACCATTTATACCTTGTAATGAACCCCATAAATTATATGGCGGGCGCGCAACATGGCAAAGTTAATAATGCTGCTGATTTAGCATTTCTCGGCTTTTAATTTTTGCAGCCTTGCAGAGATTTCGGGTAACAAAGGCATACACTTGTGTGCACAGAGAGCGAGAGCTGTGCTAAGTCTCAGGGAGGTTTTCTCAATGAACGACATCACAACAACAAGTGGACAAAAAGACAAGAGAATTGTTGTCTCCTGAGTTTTGCCGCACTGGTCTGCTCGCACCCAGTGGTTGCTGGTGCATTATGGGAACACTGGTGTGTGGGCACAATTTCTATAAATGTTGGAGTGAGGAGATCTGCACATTCAACAGAGCATATGCAAAGCTCTGGGCCCTGTAGGAATCGGTGCAATTGTCAGTCATGCTCAACCATGCAAAGGAAGAGGACATCTGGTCGGTGCCTCCATTGTGACAAAACTTATGAAATCAAAATGCATAACTTTTACAAAAGCTGGCACTGTGGCCAAATTAAGCATGCAAATAGGTCCTGTGTTGTATAAATTATTAGGTCATTAATTTTCATTGAAGAACATGTGCATATTCCAAACCCCACAATGATCCTTTAAATTGCAAGATTGCAATGCTTCGTCATTTCTCTGCTCGTTATTCTCTTTGCTTCCTTCTTGGGGCAGAATGAGACATGAGGGGGCTGTCGTTCACATGTCTGCCCTAATTCATATATAAAGCAGAGGATAGGAGAGTCTTCCACAGCAAAAGGGGTGAATGGGAGGGGAAGGGCACTGGACCTCAATGCGACTACTTTTCTAGGCCAGTGATAGCCACAAGTATTGGACTCCAACTCCCAACTTCCCAGACCTGTGAGAGATGGTGGACACCCCAAAAAAAGCATTTTCAAGGCACAGCACCCAAAATCTCTTGTTTTGGGTTGCCACGTAAGATTGCTGCCTTGAAAAAGTACTTAGGGGGTGAGAATACAGCTCGAAATCACAAAAGATTTGTTGTTGTTTAGTCGTTTAGTCTTCATGACCCCATGGACCAGAGCACGCCAGGCACTCCTGTCTTCCACTGCCTCCCGCAGTTTGGTCAAACTCATGCTGGTAGCTTCGAGAACACTGCCCAACCATCTCGTCCTCTGTCGTCCCCTTCTCCTTGTGCTGATCTTTCCCAACATCAGGGTCTTTTCCAGGGAGTCTTCTCTTCTCATGAGGTGGCCAAAGTATTGGAGCCTCAGCTTCAGGATCTGTCCTTCCAGTGAGCACTCAGGGCTGATTTCCTTCAGAATGGATGCGTTTGATCTTCTTGTAGTCCATGGGACTCTCAAGAGTCTCTTCCAGCACCATAATTCAAAAGCATCAATTCTCTGGCAATCAGCCTTCTTTATGGTCCAGCTCTCACTTCCATACATCACTACTGGGGAAACCATAGCTTTAACTATACAGACCTTTGTTGGCAAGGTGATGTCTCTGCAGAGACATCACAAAAGATGGCAGTGGCCATTTTGGCCGCCATCCTCTCATAAGAAAAAAGGGGGGTGTCCCGTTCTTTCTGGGACAGTTGACAGGTATGGGTACTACCACCAAAGAGGTCCTCTCTCTGGGCAGCACTGACTGGAAAGTTCTTACACATCTGAGCCTCTGGTTGCTGTTGTGCTGAAGGCCTGCTTGAAGACCTTCCATAGGTATCTGGGTTGGCTACTGTGAGAATTGGATGCAGGCCTACCTGGTCCTTTGGTATGATCCAGCAGGATCCTTCTTCTGTTCTCTTAGATCACAGTTTCCCCAACTATTTTTGGACTCCAACTTCCATCATCCCTTGCTAGCAGTACTAGTGGTCAGGAATAGTGGGAATTCTAGCTGGAGACCCAAGTCTGGGAAACTGTATTTGATGCTACTTAACTCCTGTCAAGTTATCATTGCAAACACTGTTTTACTGCATTTCTGCTTTACAGATACTGGAAGGGGGCTATTATAGCTAGTTTTTTTATTTGAGTTTTACGCTCGCCTTTTTTTCATCCTTCCAGGTGCGTGTGCAACATTGACTGTTCTCAGACCAACTTCAATCCTCTCTGTGCTTCCGATGGGAAATCTTATGATAATGCGTGCCAGATCAAAGAAGCGTCATGCCAGAAACAGGAGAAAATTGAAGTCATGTCTTTGGGTCGATGTCAAGGTAATGCTCCAAGCAAAATTCATTTCCAAGAGTGGTCCCTGTTCTTTTTTTTTATTTTCTTTCATGTGAGTGAAAGAGAAAGAAAAGGCAGGGGGAATGGAAGCAAGAAACTGCTGTATTATTAGACTCCTCTTACACATCCCATCGAAGAGATGGGGGTATATCTTTGTTGACCAGGAGCACAATCCATTGTAAAGTTCTGCCTGATTGAATTCTGCTCTTCTGTACTAACAGCTCTCAGTGCTTTAGATTTCGACATCTTATCTCATCTGGTGGTTGTGATAACATTTACCATATTTTTCCATGTATAAGACGACCCCTATTTTTTGGGACCCCAAATTAAGGAAATGGGGGGAGATTGCCCAGAGTTCTTAAGCTTTTGGGGGGATTGCCTACGATCGCTCACCCACCTGACTGCCGCTGCCAATTGCACGCCTTGCTGAAGCCACCCATCATCTGCCCACTCACCGACAGCAGCCACCAATCACCCTCCCAATTGCCGCACCAGCAGCCAATCACCAGCAGGCCTTGCCGCACCCGCCCAATCTCTGCTGACAATCTCCTGCTAGCGGCTGCCACCGATTGCCCGTCCCCCCTCTGCATTATCCGTGTATAAGACAACCCCCCCAATTTTAAACATTTTTAATATATAAAAAACATCTTCTTATACATGGGAAAATATGGTATTAGGGCAGCAGGGGCCCCGGTAAGCACCACCCCACATAATCGACCACACAGGCCATTTAAACAGCGATGCCCATCAACATTGGGGGGTCTGCACCCCTGAAAAAAAATATTGAGGGGGGCAAAGGGACGACAGTGCTCTCCTGGCATCCAAACAGTCTGGCACTGTCCCTTACAAGGTGAGAGGTGCTTGGGGTGGGGTAGCATGGCAGAACCAACCTGATGCTCTTGCTATTACATGCCTGTAGAGACCCAAGTTCCCCGTGCCTTTCCCTCCAGTAAGCGCCAGCAACAAGCTGTGTTTGTAAGCTGGGAAAGCAGTAGTGCCCTCAACTATGCCATCACACTGGCTGCTTACTGGATTAGGCTGGTTGCTTTCTGAATGGCACCCATTGGGGTTTTGTTGTTTTTAAATAACATCTTTATTGAAAATTCAAAAAAGTGCATAATTATATGTGCACCAAACATGGTGAGATGTAAATAAAAGAGAAAGAGAAACAGAACCCATGTACAAGGGGAAATAAAGGGGGGAAGGGGGAAACCCAAAACTGTGTATTTTACAAAGTTGTTACTGTACTTCACCAGTTCTTAACCTATTACATAATTTTTAAGAATGGATTCCAGATATTCCAGATGTCCAGAGGAGGGCAACCAAAATGGTCAAAGGCCTGGAAACGATGCCTTATGAGGAACGGCTAAGGGAGCTGGGCATGTTTAGCCTGGTGAAGAGGAGGTTAAGGGGTGATATGATAGCCATGTTCAAATATATAAAAGGATGTCATATAGAGGAGGGAGAAAGGTTGTTTTCTGCTGCTCCAGAGAAGCGGACACGGAGCAATGGATCCAAACTACAAGAAAGAAGATTCCACCTAAACATTAGGAAGAACTTCCTGACAGTAAGAACTGTTTGACAGTGGAATTTGCTGCCAAGGAGTGTGGTGGAGTCTCCTTCTTTGGAGGTCTTTAAGCAGAGGCTTGACAAGCATATGTCAGGAGTGCTCTGATGGTGTTTCCTGCTTGGCAGGGGGTTGGACTCGATGGCCCTTGTGGTCTATTCCAACTCTATGATTCTATGATTCTATATCATTGAATTTGTCCATGGCAAGTCTGCGTTTATATGCAAGTTGTTCATATGTTGCGAGATTGTATAAGTCTTCAATCGAATCATAGAAGGGAGGCGCATTTTTATTTTTCCAGTTCATCCGTATCAGTCTTTTTGCTCTGGTAAGGGCATACAGAGTCCACTCGTATAGTCCTTTTGTAAGGTCCCATGTGGTGGGCATATAGTTCAAGAGGATAATTTGCTCTGTAAATGCAAAGTTGTTCCGTACAGTTTTGTTGATAGCTTCAGTTACTTTCTGCCAAAAATCTTTCAATATAAGACAATGGGGGGGGGGGGACCATATGTTTTAGAGAAGCATTATCCCTATTACATCTCCAGTGGTTAGATACATTAGATAGTCCTTTTTTAAACAACCATAATGGGGTCCAGTATATTCTAAATACTATTTATTACTGCCTCAATTTATGGTACATAAATTGTTAAAGCAGTTAAAACAATTTCCCACTGTGTGGTCGAAATTGAGATGTCTACTTCTTCTTTTTTTTTAAAGATATTTATTAAAGTTTTAAACAATAAAACAAACTTCACATTCAAAATAAAGTAGAAAAAAAGAAAAAGCACCCTCACATTCAATCAAAAAAAGAAAACAGAAAAACACAGTAAAAATCCCACCATAAAAAATAGAAAAATAAAAATAAAAAAGACATAAAAAAGACATAAAAAACCAATTTCTTAATTATTGTTCTCATAACCCTCCTTCCAGACTCCCTCACATCTCCCTTTTCTGTATTCCCTTTTACACGATCATATTCAGCAATGCCTCACCTTCTTTCAAATCTTATTTTATATTATACATTTCAACTATTATGTCTCCAATTTTACCCTTTATTATCAATTTATTTAAATTTGACATAATATTATTTTAACTTCACCTTAATTCTTATAAACCATTTTTTACATACACCTTTCAACTATATCACTAATGCCATATTATCTTTATATCCTGCATCATTCTAACATTCATACAATTTGCAATACTTTTGCAAGTAGTCTTAAAATTTCTTCCAGTCCTCTTCCACTAGCTCTTCTCCCAGGTCTCGGATTCTGCCAGTCATTTCTGCCAATTCCATATAGTCTATCAATTGCATCTGCCAATCTTCCAGAGTGGGCAAATCTTGTGTCTTCCAATGTTTTGCGATGAGTATTCTTGCTGCTGTTGCTGCGTACATAAAGAAAGTTCTGTCCTTTTTTGGCACCATTTGGCCAACAAGAGATGTCTACTTCTTTATGCACCCATGGTACGGCAAGGTGGAAGAGAGGGAGGCCCACGGTAGGTGGAGCCAGAGTCAAGGACAGGTAGAATCCACTCCCTCTAGTTTTGTCCCCATCTTCCTCCCTGAAGATTTAAAGGTAAAGGTAAAGGGACCCCTGACCATTAGGTCCAGTCATGGCTGACTCTGGGGTTGCAACGCTCATCTCGCTTTATTGGCCGAGGGAGCCGGCGTACAGCTTCCGGGTCATGTGGCCAGCATGACTAAGCCACTTCTGGCAAACCAGAGCGGCGCACAGAAACGCCGTTTACCTTCCCGCCAGAGCGGTACCTATTTATCTACTTGCACTTTGACGTGCTTTCGAACTGCTAGGTTAGCTGGAGCAGGGACCGAGCAACGGGAGCTCACTCCGTCACGGGGATTCGAACCGCCGACCTTCTGATCAGCAAGTCCTAGGCTCTGTGGTTTAACCCACAGCGCCACCCGCGTCCCTCTGAAGAGTTATGCAAGGATAATATAGAGATGGAGGAGGAGGAGAAAACTGACAGCCAAGGACAGCCCCAGGACTGGTTGTAAATACTCAGGTCAAAGTCTCTTTGACACCCTCCCATCAGATGTCGCAGCTACCCTATTTTTAAAAGCCATCTGAAGGCAGCCCTGTTTAGGGAAGTTTTTACTATTTAATGCTGTATTATTTTTAACACTCGATTGGGAGCTGCCCAGAGTGGCTGGGGCTGGGTAAACTCAGCCAGATGGGTAGGGTATAAATATTATTATTATTATTATTATTATTATTATTATTATTATTATTATTATTATTAGTATTTATTATTATTATTATTATTATTATTATTATTATTATTATTATTATTATTATTTGTTGCAACCATCCTGGTCTTTTCAACCAAAAGTGGTTGTAAATAAGAAGGCAGTCCTGTGGGGGCAGGCTGAGGTTGGAGGGGCAGTGCCCTCAGTCACCCCCCACCACAGAGATACTGTACTTTCCCGTTTATAAGACTATGTTTTTTTCTTTAAAAATCATGCTGAAATGTGTCTCATACATGGGTAGTGCATAGGGTAGGCGTTTGATTGGTTGCTGCCGCGGCCGTCAGTGGCTAATGTGCATGTTATTGGTTGCTGTGTCAATGGGTGGTGTTGATTGGCTGATGCTTCAGCATTTGGGCGGGTGATTGGCAGCTTCTGCCGGCGATGGGGGCGTCTTATAGACGGAAAAGTACGGTAGGTTACTCTGAGGACAGGATTTGGATTTTCTCAGTTTGTAGTTTGCATGGCGCACAAAATGAACACCTCTCCGCTCCTGGAAGCAAAAGAGCAGCTCCCTCATTTTTCAACCTGAGGCGTTCCAGGTTTCAGTTGAGCTTACTTGGGGGAAAGCCCTGTTGAACTCATTGGCCATTACTAGGCATGCAGTCATCTTCTGTATGTGCTGCCTATACTGGAATCCACAGGCCCGCTGGGTTTCTGTTTCATTTCATTCATAATCCCAGAGGCAGATGGTCCATTCTTGGAAGTGAGACAACTTGCCAGATGCCCTCTTAATTTAAGAAAACGGCCACTTGGGGTTTGGGCAAGGGCTTCGTTTTTTATATTATTATTATTATTATTATTATTATTATTATTATTATTATTTATTTATTTATTTATTTATTTATTTATTTATTTATTTAAAAGGGCTTTTTTATAACAGTGATTTCTTCCACTGTATCAAAACTGGGGTGATTTTGTTCTGCCATTTTTAAAAAGTTAAATTCTATTCAGTTCTGAAAAAAGAAACGAATGCAGGCACTGGGACAGGCAGCAGGAAGAGTCACAAAACAGGCCTTTTAACTATTTTCTAAAACTATTCCCCCCCCCCCTTTAACATCTCCACTGAAGCTGAAGGTCATTACAGACACATAGACCCTGCCACATCTTCTACACCTACATATTAAAATGCTTTTTTTTTTTTTGTTATCCATTTATGTACTTCTTTTAATCCATTCTTCTTTAATGGATGTGATTGTTGAAAATGCCAGTGATTCTTTTTTTAATAGAAAAAAAGAGAAAAAGCCAGACCTATAACAGTAGAAAAATATAATTTCACAATTAGGTCATTGTATTGCTTTTGAAAAAGTATGTATTTGTTAAGGAGATATTTGACTTTACCCATTATTCTGCCTTTTGTTAAACAATCAGACAGATAGCTGTGACCATGGAGACTACTCTTCAAGTGAATAGGAGTATTTTCTTTGAAAAATCAGCAATACATATGTTTTTGAGCCAACCCAACCATTCAGCAAGGCATGCGGTACAGACCTCATGCCTGTGGCATTATGCGCTGAATGAGCATCTGTGGTAAAAATCCCCATGCACATGACAGCTACGCACATTCGGGACGTGTTTAACCTCGAGCCACCTCAGCTAATTTATCTGAGGTGGTGCACTCTTGTCAGGACTATACCAGTAGCTTTGCTGAAGCATTTGAATTGGTTTTTCAAGGAAGTGTGGAGATGTTAAGGATAGTAGGAAAGGATATATTGGATAAGTATTATCCTTCCTTCATTCACGCTAGTGAAGTGATGTAGCAGAGCAAATTCCCCTCAGTATAACTGGAAGCTAGTTTGCATATTCGTTTGAATCTCTTAAGGTAAAGGTAAAGGGACCCCTGACCATTAGGTCCAGTCGTGGCCGACTCTGGGGTTGCGGCACTCATCTCGCTTCATTGGCCAAGGGAGCCGGCGTACAGCTTCCGGGTCATGTGGCCAGCATGACTAAGCCGCTTCTGGTGAACCAGAGCAACACACAGAAACGCTGTTTACCTTTACCTTTGCACCATGGAACTTCCACTCCATCTCCTCTATGTTCGTGTGTGCGACCCATATCCCCCTAATCTGCTCCAGAGGCTTGTGGGGGGGACCCCCAACTGATTGTTTTTCTGGGGGGTGGAGGTTCAGGGAAGAGAGGGAGGTGGCATTCTGTTGCACAAGCAGAAGTCCTTACGAAAACAGGCCAACTTTGTTGGGTACGACCCGGTGCCGTGATTTAAAACTACAAGACCACACTTTATCAGAGCAGGAGATACCCGAGCAGAACGTAGCAAAACAGAACACATGTTTTGTCTTTCAGATAACACAACAACCACTACAAAGTCAGAAGATGGACATTACGCAAGAACGGATTATGCAGGTAAGTGTTAACCCTATGCTACCCTAGGAAGAGTTTATTTTATTTTATTTGGTGGAGGGACACGTTTCCTTTGGCTATATTTGTGAAATTGAAACCATAGGTGGTTGCATCTTTAGTTCACTATCTAAATCTCTATCTATTTTCTTGGTTATGAAGGGTTATCTTAAGGAGGATTCCAAGCTTCAGTTAAGGAATTGGTCGCTGATTATCTGCATTTGTACACACTTTCTCCTCATATATGCAATTTTGCATACATTATTCGGTTTGAGAACTTCATTGCAAAATTCAGAGCAGTGCAACTATCAGTCCACATATTGTTTCACGAAGTGGAATTTAGGAAGATTTCCCTTCAAGTGAATACAAACTGAATCATATTTCTCTCTGTGTGTCCTTATGCTGCCCACAGACCTCTTTGGCTCTTCCTAACCGCGTAACTATCACTGAGAGAGCTCAGAAATGTCTCAGTGGCTTTTAAACCTGGACCTTACACAATACTGACCAGCTTTGAACTTGTTTATTTGGTGATGGCGATGCGTGATGGCTGATATGTCACTGAGATGCAGTGTATTCCCCGTTCGCAAATATGCTGGAAAAATTATGTGATATTCCATCGGTGAATAATAGCCTTAGTTCATTCGAAGTGTGAGTTATCTCAGGTTTCAGGTTAAAAGTTGCCTTCCGTCACGTTCCCCAGAAATACATGCACTTATTGAGTTTGCAATGCTTAAATTAATTCCATGCAATTTAAGTGCCGCAATTAATCAGTTAAAAGCCAGAATAATCAAAGATTAAAAAATCATTAATCAGTTGACAGCGCTGCTTTTAAATCTGACACCTCCTTTCATCTTAACAAGGAAACTCCCCCAAACATCGCTGCCATTTTTCTTACCGCCTGCCTCCTATACATTTGTGTTAATCAAGGCAGCATCCACAGTGCTTCAAGTTCATTCAATAAAAAAGAAAAGAAGAGACCAGCATGTCATGAAGTTGAAACCAATAATTTCTTATAGCTCTTTTCTGGCTGTTTGAGTCTTCAGACCGAGCAGAAATACGCATTACAACATTTGCCTTTGGATGCAAAGTTAATGAGATATTTTAGAACAGATTGTGGTGGGGTTTGTGGGGTGTGTTTTTTTAAAGAATGATAAATGGCTTTAATTTGTCTAGAAACTCCAGTAAAATATAGCCCCAGTTCAAGCTTAATATAGCATTTTTTGAAATATTACATATAATATGTAAATGTTATTTAAGGTCTTATCGACTGTTGTCTTTTCGGGCGGAGAGCTGTGTCTTCATTTCATTTCATTTCAGATCTGCTGTACCAGAAGGACTAATTTGCAAGGAGTCTTAAGTGCTTGTGCAAATTGTCACAGCTTGACTTTAGCGCTGAGAATGGGAATACTTGGAGTGTTATCATTTAAAAACATGGCAAGGGATGTATAATTGCTTCCGCTTGTGGTTTCCTTTGTGTTGGGGAAATGGAGTTTTGTGAAGGCAAGACCCCGTTAGCTTCAGAGGAGATGTTGAAGCCAAACACTTGGCTTCTGCCGTTGGTGTGCCAGACAATGGAAAGATGAAGTGCGTCTTATTTTTTTTGGCATGTGCCGAGGTTCACTTATTAAGATTCTACTGGCCCCGTGAGACAGCAAGGTGTTCGCCATCTATCTGTGATGTGAGGTGCAAATAACAATAGGCTGTGTTTGTGCATGTACAACGCACATTTTAAAAAAACTGTCTCCTTGTTTCAAAAGGACCTTTGTGCTGGATATTTATAAAAGCATAATTATGGCTTCAGCTTGTCAAGACGCAGAGTTCAGAAATAATTGCCCTGATCCAGTAAGTGGGGCTCAAGAGTGGAAATATCAGTATTAATGGTTACAGAGCAATCAAAATCCCGGGCACCAGGGAACTGGGGAACAGAGTGAGGAATCCATTGCTGCATTTCAAAACCTGGTAGCTCATGCTGGTCACAGCAAAAGGGAAGAATACCATCCCCTTATTATTTGCTGAAACAGCTCTAGGAGACCCTCAGATTGGCCTCCGTTCATAGGAGCCCACTCCTAGGGGCCAAGGGGTCTTTGCCCCCCATAAAATATTTGAGGGGCCAGGGCCCCCGCAAAGTTGTTGGGCATGGCCATTTGAATGGTGTGTGTACACCGCGTCATGTGATTGACCATGTGGTGCAAGCAGGGCTTACCTATATTTTATGCAAGTTAGCACCCCTGCCCCCTTGAATCAGACCCCCTCAGGGAATCCATGGGGCTTTGTATCCTTTGCGCCCAATGTGTTCTTGGCAGTTTCTTAGATTATACTAAGGAGAAGGGTAGGATTGCATGCGTAAGGCGTTGCATTCTCAAATACTTAGAGCTTATTGGATTCTGCTCTTAGGCTGCAATTCTAACTATCTCCACTCAGGAGCAAGTCCCACTTCCCAGACAGAAGACCTCACTCCTGATGGTGTGCCATCTTTTTATCCACGGTGATTGCATTCTTCTGAATCTTAAAATCCAGAAAGTGGCCTCCAGTTTTCTGTACAGCTTTTACGGAATAACCTTCACTGGGAAACTTAATTCAAAAGAATCTATGTTAAAAACAGCCAAACGCTTTGCAAATTATTAATCAGGTAACATTAAAACCAAGGTTCATGAGAAGTTCACACCTCGGTTTTGGAAACATTTACAAAACCCTGGGCTCCTTACCGTTCGTAGCTTTCGTCTTATCTGCCACGCTGCTTTGATTGTATTTAGAGATTATTTTACGGATGCTGCCTCTGCACTTTAACACAGTGGATTTTAATGCCTCTCATATTGCTGATTACTATACAAGGAAACAACATTTTCTCTTTGATAACATCCCTGAAATGATGTCTTCCGATTAGTCGCTCGGGATCTATAAAAGAGGACCTTGGTGTGTTTGTTTTGCTGGGAACACTTTGGAGATTTGTCCAGCTTATTTCAGATTTTGAGTTACATTTACTAGGGGGGGGGGGGAGAGAAATCACATAGGAATACTTTCTGCCCTAAGAAATATAGGCCATGTCATTGATCAGTATCCTTTTTTGACAGAGCATGATCTCAGAATGCATTGTGTCAGTCTTATCAAGCTCCTTGTGTGTTTTAGGGGGGCATTCAGCCATGATTCAGGACCCAAAAGGGTAACCCCCATAGTCAGAAATTAGGCAAGCTCCCAAGGAAATAAAGTTGTTTTGCTACTGTGGACCTAACTCTTTCCATTGCAGATCAGCAAATGCACATCCCTGGTCCACTGCTGGCCCTGGAGATACCACCTGCTCCCCTAGTTGCTCACTGAGGCATGGGGAGGAAACTGTGCTGGCAGGATCGACCATTCAGGAAAACTGAGGTTATCTCCCTCTAGATCTGGGATGGGGAATCTGGGGCCCATCAGCTCCAGACAGCATGCCCAATGGCCAGGAATGATGGGAGTTGTAGTCTGACAGTATCAAAAGCACCTGTCAGGGACTGTGCTTAGGAGAGCTGCACTGAGGAAGAATGGTGGGAGCCAACCCCTGATCCTGATCCTGAATCTTCCCAGGAGCAGGGGGACAATATAGATTTGGAACCGTGGTTTGCAGAGGGACGTAGTTCAGAAGGCAGACGCTGGGAAGTACTGGATGGGGAACAGCTAGAAGAAGCAGCACTGGGAGAGAGAGAGAGTTAACAGATTCCCTGTCTTTGGACCGCATTCCTCCTCTCAGTCCAAGGTCAAGAAGAGAAAGTGGCAGAACAGAAAGCACAGAGGGTACAAACTCAGATTACAATATGTTGAGTGTTGTAGATTAATAGGGTCGGAAGGGGGTGTGAGCCTTAATTGGGAGCAACGCCATTTCTAGGAGATGGGTTCTTTGTTCTCTCGCTGTGATCTTTAAAGTTTCTAACTGGTAAGAAGACTCCTTTTCCTTTGTTCTGCTTATCTACTGCTGGGGGGGGGGGGAACGATCCCTTGAAGCCTGACAGCACCATGGGTAAGAATAAGAATAAGAATAAGAATTTATTATTTATACCCCACCCATCTGGCTGGGTTTCCCCAGCCACTCTGGGCGGCTTCCAACAAAATATTAAAAATACAATAAAGCACCAAACATTAAAAACTTCCCTAAACAGGGCTGCCTTCAGATGTCGTCTAAAAGTCAGATAGTTGTTTATTCCCTTGACATCTGATGAGAGGGTGTTCCACAGGGCAGGTGCCACTACCAAGAAGGCCCTCTGCCTGGTTCCCTGTAGATTCACTTCTCACAGTGAGGGAACCACCAGAAGGCCCTCAGCGCTGGACCTCAGTGCCTCAGGTGAACGATGGGGGTGGAGACGCTTCTTCAGGTATACTTCAGGTTCCTCATCCATGATTTATAAAGTTTTGAGGGTAGAGGGGTTCCATTTGAATACTTGTTGTAAATGAAGGCTTTGCACTTATCTAGCTCACAGAGGTATCCTAGGTTACTCCATCTGGGTGGGAATTTCCTCCCCAATTGAACAAATGTATGAGAATCTTGATCCAAAGCCTTCTTGCTGTCAGCGGTGTTCCTTTGTCATGTTTAGTAATAAACAACAAAAATCTGAAAAGGAAGCCTGTCCTAGATTGTAATTTGTAACATTTAAAAGTAGGTCACATTCTGAGCTTAAACTACCTGACAGTGTCCCTTCAAATTAAGGAGTTTTTTAAAAAAACTAAAAATTACTATGTGTCATACCTTTTTGCTAAGATATTGAAAAATGATAACAGCCTGTAACTTTGCTTTAGGATAAAAGGTAAATCCGGCACACTCTCTTTTCTTTATGATATTAGTGGGTGGGGAATTTCACATAACATATATCTTCCAAAGCACAAGAGAAGACACTGAGATGCAGCTCATTCAGGAATCTAAAAAGCAGGGGCACCAATGTCCCCCACACACTGAGGGGACCTGGTGTCATGTGACGTGTCCCACTCCCACCCAGGACGCCAGCACTCTCCCATCAGCAGTGGGAGATGGGGTCACAGAGGGTAATCTTCACCTCCCATGCTTCCTGCCCCCACCCGGTGGACAAGTGCTCGCCTGGCAGTGGTGGGGGATTGTGGCCTCCTCAGTATTGGGGGGCTCAGCCCCCTGCCCACACATATTGAGGGGGACGAAGTCCCTTCTGCCCCCTGTAGATAGCGCCTCTGCTGAAAAGGAATCATGAACATCATTGCCCACTTCAGACAATTGTCCTAGTGTGCAGAGTCTATACATGCCGCCATATGGTCACTGTTCTGAGATTTGTCCTCACAAAATGTGTTGTGCATACCTAGGGGTTGGACAGGTTTCCCCACCACCACCAAAAAAAGCACAGGTCCACGCAGGTGCAAAAATCATGCCTCTCCACTTTGGGTCAAAGTGGCCCCAGACCATTCCTCAGCTGCTGTGGATGGCCAGGCACATCTCCTTGCCAAGGGTGCAAGGAATGGTGGTGTCACTCATACAACTCCTTAACAAGGGCACAAAGGAGCCTAGGTATGCCTCTGAGTGGCACATAGATCACTATGTGTGTACATCCCATACATTCGTGATAATTTGATACAATGCTATTGTGCATAGTGCTCAAGACTCATTGCATATTGGGGGACTATGGGAACCATAGAGCATATTCCTTTTATTCTACAGTTTTGCCACATAGTAAACCACATTGGAAACTGGTGAGACTTCCAAGGACAGCTTATGATATTGAATCTGTCCTTCAAAGGGGTGAAGTGGTTGCTTTTTTTAAACTCACTTGGTCTTCTGAAGTCTTAGGAAGTACCTAGAGTAGAATACGACAAAACTTTGGCCACCCAATTAAGCTGAGTTTTGGAAGATAGTTGCTGTTTAGTCGTGTCCGACTCTTCATGACCCCATGGACCAGAGCACGCCAGGCACTTCTGTCTTCCACTGCCTCCCGCAGTTTGGTCAAACTCATGCTGGTAGCTTCGAGAACACTGTCCAACCATCTCATCCTCTGTCGTCCCCTTCTCCTTGTGCCCTCCATCTTTCCCAACATCAGGGTCTTTTCCAGGGAGTCTTCTCTTCTCATGAGGTGGCCAAAGTATTGGAGCCTCAGCTTCAGGATCTGTCCTTCCAGTGAGCACTCAGGGCTGATTTCCTTAAGAATGGATAGGTTTGTTCTTCTTGCAGTCCATGGGACTCTCAAGAGTCTCCTCCAGCACCATAATTCAAAAGCATCAATTCTTCGGCGATCAGCCTTCTTTATGGTCCATTTGGAAGATTAAGGACAGGCAAAAGATAGTAATTGCAGAGTTCACTTCCAGCAAGATGGAGTGATGTCCAGCAACTTGAGTGGTCTTAAAGGAGAATTAGAGAGATTCGTAGAGCTAAGGTATGTTGTACCTCCACTGTCGGAGACAGAAGACCAGTTTCTGGGAGTCGCCAGCCGGGGAAAGGCTGTTGTGCTCAGATATTGATCCAGCAGGGCTCTTCTTCTTAGGTAGCTCTTTAGATCATCAAAAGAGCACAATGTTATTTGGCTGATCAACCTGTTCCAAAGGAACAGCTTACATTTTGCCGACTTCTGAGATGGTTCCTGTCCGGCCCCATGTTTTAATTTCCTTTTTAATGAATTGAGGCCATGTTTTACATGAGTTGTCTTATGCCTCATTTTCACTAATGAAAGATCTCAACTATATGGTGAATGAACATTGACATGAAAGCTGTTTGGCTTGTCCACAAGCGCATAGCTTGAAAATGCACTATGTCTTATAATTTGCTCTGAAGGAAATAAATAAACAGCAGGAGCAGTGCAAGCTCCAGCTTGTAGTACTATTATTGGCGTGAGCAGCTTAATAAATAAAAGGCTGGTGTGAGCTATTAGAGAGTTCCCAGCTTTCTGGAAGAAAAAGAAGAAATGTTTCAGAAAGGAAGGAAGGTGTGAAACCTCTTAGCAGGCGCACCAAGTTGTACCCAACATTGGGGGGGTTGTAGCACATGCATGATGTCACACATGTGACACACACACCCAGACGAGGCAGGCTACCCCCCTCAGTCCATCACCCATCCACCGCCAGCTGCCTTACCTTATGAAAGGCATGCTTGCAACAAAGATGTTTTGACCTGTGCATCCCAGGAGGAGATTGCCACCGTGCTTTCTGCAGAGCTACTCTGGTGATCCTCAACGGGACACAACAGGGTCAAGATCAGGGGTAGGCAACCTAAGGCCCTGGGGCTGGATGCGGCCCAATCACCTTCTCAATCCGGCCCGCGGACGGTCCAGGAATCAGCGTGTTTTTACATGAGTAGAACGTGTGCTTTTATTTAAAATGCATCTCTGGGTTATTTGTGGGGCATAGGAATTCATTCATTATTTTTTCTTCAAAATATAGCCCGGCCCACCACATGGTCTGAGGGACAGTGGACTGGCCCACAGCTGAAAAAGGTTGCTGACCCCTGGTCAAGATGCTTCACTATGCTGCATCCCTGGTGGTCCTCAAAAGGACACGACAGGGCTAAACATCTTTGTCCTGGAACATCCTTTTGAGGATCACCACATAATTGGGGGGGAGAGTGAGCTCCCTTCTTGCAAAATATTGGGGGGCTCTGGCCCCTCGGCACACCCCCCACCCCCCAGATGGTGTCTCTGCCTCTTAGGGTTTCAGGAAGTGGGGGATAATTTTTGCAATGAATGCCATTTCGAAATGGCAAGACTGACCAGAAAGCTCAGGAACCAAGAAGACCAAAACTTCAACAAAGAATGGGGGTGGAAATTATAATTTATCTAAGCAACCGCTGTAAGCACTCGCAGGATTGCAATAATGCTTATAATGTAGCAAATATTATGGACAAATGGAGAACATAAAACACGGATTATGAAATAATATGCAGTTGAAAAGGATGACAATAGGACCCATGGAGGGGAAGGTGCGAAGTCCAGAGATTTGAAGAAATCTCTAAATGTGGATATGTATTTTCTATTGTACTGTCATAATTCTATATTTGTAAAATCAAATAACAGTTATTTAATTTTTAATTTTTTTGCAATGGATGGATGTCCTGTTTTAGGGCAAGATTCATTGAAAGAACTTGGGACCAACTTTGGTGCAGAGGCTTTCATATTTAAAGATATGTATGTATAGAATTGTAGAGTTGGAAGGGACCACGAGGGTCATCTAGTCCAATCCCCTGCAGTTCAGGAATCTTTTGCCCAACATGGCGCTCGAACCCACCGCCCTCAGATTAAGAGTCTCACGCTCTACACACTATAATGTATCCATTCCCCTTAGGCTGCTGTGCTTTGCTTGTTTCCTCATAATATCATGTAGCCACTCATCTGCAACATTATGTTATGTTAGCAACGGCTACGGATAAACTCAGAAATTGTATTTGCAGTGCTGCTGAAGGTATTGCACATGAGAATCCTGAGCTGCCACGAACCGGTGCTGCACATTTATGCCCCAGTTCATAAATACTTCGTGCATCATTTATGTTTGTTTCTGCATATTCAAAATGCAGAAATCCCTGCTCCAAAGCAAATTAGAAGCTTTTTAATGCTTGCTAATCCCTCCTGTTAGTCCCTCCACGCATGCTCAGAACCCATATCTCTGCCATGCTCAATAAGATAAATGAGCTAGCTTAAATAAGGTACCATCCTCACTGTGTGTGTGTGTGTGTGTGTGACTTTCACCTCTTGCACACGCCATGTAATCTCATAGGGTTTTATGACGTTTACTTTGTTTCCCCTGCTGCTTTTTTCTTTTCTTTTAACCTCCTGTGTTTTGGGGTGGCTATAGGCAAACAGAAATAATACAAAAGGGGGGAAATATCCCAGTTAGGTGCAAATGGATTTCCCACATTCCATTCCATAATTTTTCCAGCAAGGAGTTATGGCAAAGGTTTGGATGTGGGAAAACAGGCTAAAATCTCCAGGCAACTATCTCCCAATTCAAATCCAGAAATAGAACACATGCTAATTCCATCCTGTGCCACTTGTATCTGTTGCCCTCTGTAAATTGGTGGGTCTAGAGCAAGGTACCTTAAACAGCTCAGGTCCACAATAGCTCGTGGACTGCCTCTTTCCATATGAAAATACCCGGACCCTGTGCGATTGCCATAAAACGTATGGAACAAGCTGTGCTATCATAATGATTAAGGCCTTAAATGATAATTTTAGGTTATATGTTAGTGACTAAGTTTTAATGTATATATATTTTTAACTGTTGCTATATTTGTATTGTCCCTGTTATAAGGTAAAGGTAAAGGGACCCCTGACCATTAGGTCCAGTCGTGACCGACTCTGGGGTTGCGGCGCTCATCTCGCTTTATTGGCCAAGGGAGCCGACGTACAGCTTCCGGGTCATGTGGCCAGCATGACTAAGCCGCTTCTGGCGAACCAGAGCAGCACACGGAAACGCCATTTACCTTCCAGCTGGAGCGGTTCCTATTTATCTACTTGCACTTCGACGTGCTTTCGAACTGCTAGGTTGGCATGAGCAGGGACCGAGGAACAGGAGCTCACCCCGTCACAGGGATTCGAACTGCCGACCTTCTGATCGGCAAGTCCTAGGCTCTGTGGTTTAACCCACAGCACCACCTGCATCCCTGTTATACCTAATTGCAAATTCAAATGTATCCCTATCGTGTTTTATGATTTCCTTGATATTGTATCTGGGCTGGAACTGGTCTGTGACCGAAATAATAAAATTCATTCATTCATTCATCTTCTGAGGCCCTTCTTTATGTGCCTCCTCCATGGGTGGAGATTGGCGCTGTATTCTAAACCACATACCTGTTGGGCCTGCCAATCGTAAGGCCAGCAGTTCCAATCCATGTGTCGGGTGAGCTCTCGTTGCTCTGTCCCAGCTCCTGCCAACCTAGCAGTTCTAAAGCACACCAGTAGATAAATAGGTACCACTGAGGCAGGAAGGTAAACGGCGTTTCCATGTGCTCTGGCACTCATCACAGTGTCCCGTTGCACCAGAAGCGGTTTAGTCATGTTGGCCACATGACCCGGAGAAGCTGTCTGTGGACAAACACCGGCTCCCTCAGCCTGAAAGCGGAGATGAACGCCACACCCCATAGTCAAATTCGACTGGACATAACTGCCCAGGGGTCCTTTACCTTTACTTTACCTCCTCCACGAGAGGTCCGTAGAGTGTCAGCATGAGAACGGGCCTTTTCTGCAGTGGCTCCCCATTTGTGGAATGCTCTCCCCAAGGAGGTTCAACTGGCATCTTAATTATACAGTCGTACCTCGGGTATGACTGTATAATTTTAACCAAGTTAAAGCTATAAGTTAAAGCTATGGTTTTCCCAGTAGTGATGTATGGAAGTTAGAGCTGGACCATAAAGAAGGCTCATTGCTGAAGAATTGATGCTTTTGAATTATGGTGCTGGAGGAGACTCTTGAGAGTCCCATGGGCTGCAAGAAGATCAAACCTATCCATTCTGAAGGAACAGAGCCCTGAGTGCTCACTGGAAGGACAGATCCTGAAGCTGAGACTCCAATACTTTGGCCACCTCATGAGAAGAGAGGACTCCCTGGAAAAGACCCTGATGCTGGGAAAGATTGAGGGCACAAGGAGAAGGGGACGGCAAAGGATGAGATGGTTGGACAGTGTTCTCGAAGTTACCAGCATGAGTTTGACCAAACTGCAGGAGGCAGTGGAAGACAGGAGTGCCTGGCGTGCTCTGGTCCATGGGGTCATGAAGAGTCGAGGTACGACTAAACAACTAAACAACAACAACGACAACACCATGGGTTACAAACGCTGCAGGTTGCGCATTTTCAGGTTGCGGAGCGCGCCGAACCCAGAAGTACCGGAACATTTTACTTGCTGCTTTCTGCGCTTTCGCATTCGCAGAAGTACAAAATAATGTCACGCCCATGCGCAGAAAAGCCTAATCGTGTCACACATGTGCACAGATGCAGTGCTTCAGGCTGTGAACGCTGTGGGTTGCGAACATGCCTCCTGCATGGATCACGTTCACAACCCGAGGTATGACTCTACACCTTTAGCCACCAGGCAGAAACATTCCTCTTTAACCAGGCCTTTGGCAGATTGATATCCAATGTTCTTTTAAAATGTTTTGGGGAGGGGGGGCAGTTATTTGGTTGTTCTTGTTTTTGTTTTTATTATGTATTTTGTGTTTTATATAATATGATTTTATGTTGTGAACTGCCCTGAGACCTGTGGGTATACGGAAGTATACAAATTTAATAAATGATGATAATGCAGAGGAAGGCTACTCAGGTGATTTACAACACTGATTACTCAAAGTTCAACAACATGCATACTGGCAGCTCCCTTCTTCAGACAGTCACCCTCTAGCTCATGGCGGGGGTAACACAGATGGTGATGCAGAGGGATGGAGCTAGCTTGTGTCGTACTTCTGGATTTGAACAGGGGAATAGTTGAAGCTAGTGTATGGTTACCAGATTTTTTTCAATGAATCCGGGGACACTTTTTTTTTTAAGCTGAGCAGCAACAGGGAGTCAGTAGTGGGGATGGTGAGGCAAAAGACCCTGGGCCCAAGCACACATGCATATTGTATAAAGGTGCAAAGCCCTTCTTTCGCAACCTGTGAAACATACATGTGCAGAGTTTTTTAAAAAAAACTAGGCAACGGCCAGCTGCCTGCAACTCCTGAGCCTCCCCCATCAGTCAAAACAAAGGGGGAAGGGGGCAGGAGATCTGTACCGCCGGACGTCCCTGGTTCCCCCTTGGCAGTGGCAGCAGCCCGGAGCCAGCCTGGTAGCGCAGTTGGCGCTGGCTGGTTTCAGGAGCTGCTCGCTGCCATGGCACCTGCCATTTTTCCCCACCAGAAGTCCCCATATGATGTGTTGTGCACAAGACACAACATATGGGGACTTCCGGTGAGGGAAAATGGTGGGCTGCTGAGGCTGCTGCTGCCACGTTTCCCGGGGACAGATTTGCAAATCCAGGGACTGTCCCCGGGGACGTCTGGTAACCCTAAGCTAGTGTGATCACCTCTGCGCTCCGGCAGCAAAACCAAAATGCTTGCTTACAACGCTATTGTACTACCAACCTTACCATATGCTTGTGAAACATGGACCATTTATAAACACCATTTCCAACTCCTCGAAAGATTCCATCAACGGTGTCTCCCAAAAATTTTACACATCACTTGGGAAGACAGGCGAACTAATGGCAGTGTACTGGAAGAAGCAAAGATCACCAGTGTTGAAGCAATGATTCTTCAACATCAACTTTGTTGGACTGGTCATGTTGTGCAGATGCCTGATTATCGTCTTCCAAAGCAACTACTATATTCTGTACTTAAAACTGGAAAGCGTAATGCCGGTGGTCAACAAAAGAGGTTTAAAGACTCTCTCAAGGCAAATAAAAAAAAAAAGTAGTGTAAGCACCAACAACTGGGAAACACTGACCAGCCTGCGAGTGCTCCAACTGGAGAACAGCCTTTACCAAAGGTGTCATGGGCTTTGAAGTTGCTCGAACTCAGGACGAAAGGGAGAAACATGCTAAGAGGAAGGTGTGGGAGGCACGTTTGGCAAACTCTCACCATAATCAACTCCCACCTGGAAACCTATGTCCCCACTGTGGAAGGATGTGCGAATCCAAAATTGTCCTCCACAGTCACTTGCGGACTCACTGTTTAAGACCATGTTCATGGAAGACAATCTTACTCGGCTACGAGTGATCGCCAAAGAAGAAAGAAAGAAGAAGGAAGCTCCTACATCCCAGGTTGTCTTTCCAGATCTGAATGCCACCAAATCACCGTCTCTGTCATTGATTTTCTAGAAGTCCCTCCATCTCAGAATAAACTACTTTGCAAGGTGGTTGTGAGGAGAAAGCACCAGCCTAACCTCCTTGGAGGAAAATGAAGGGTGGAAATGTCATAAATAACCCTTCCTCTAAATATAATAGGTGCCAACGGACTGTTCCATAATCAGTGGCAGCGCATTTCCAAAAGATAGCGGTGCACTGAATTAGAATGTAGACCTGTTATGACAAGCGTTATCAATTCCTGACAGCATTACATAATGGGAAAATATATTTCTGACTAGATAAAAAGAGAGAGAGAGAAAGAAAGGGGGGAAATCCCTCATGACTTTTAATCTCTCTCTCTCTCTCTCTTCACATTATCTGAGATTTAAAGCTATGTGTGTTGTACATCAAAAACACCCCCTCCCAGGGGTATTTCACTTACAATTTCATTTAAAAATAGGAATGTGGCTCTATCTAGCTATGATGAGAATGGATTAAACAAGAATCAGGAAAAACAAGCCAAGTCTGTATATGAAGTCGCTTAGGGGAAACCCGTGTTATTAGGTTGAAATATTTAACTGATTGACTTTGTTGCATTTTGACCAGGGGCTGAGGGAGTTGGTTCCTGAGTATTTCAGTTTGTTGTGGTTTTTCACAGCACCATTTAATAAGATTTCCTTTCCTTCATCTCCGTGATTGGAATGACCTTGGTCATGCAACAGAATATCAGCTGTTTCGTTTAATTTATTCTCAATAGGAGGCACTGCAAGAAGCTGACGTCCTTTGACTTCCTTGATTCTTCACTTCCACAAATAGTTATTTCCCCCCTCTACTTTGCCATCGTCTGGCAGTGCTGCTATGAATGCCTGATAAGTAAGATGCAGCAACATCTATTTCATTCTGCTTTTGTCTGATTAAAGGGTTCTTTGCAAGCATTATTTTATTTATTATATATTTGTTTGCTGTTTTGTTTACATACCCGTGGACAGTGCCGGCTGCTGCCCATTAAGTCTGGTAGGGCAGAATGCAGTTAAGCAGCTAAAACATGACATTGCGACAGAACAGTAGCTGCACACATTTCTGCTGCTCAAACATGGTGCTGCTACCTAGAGCTTTATCTCTTCCCAGCGTGTTCCGCTAACATTATGCACTGTGAAGCTGCTGTGTGGTTTCTCTCACCATTCTGTGCATTACTAGGAAGCTGTTTTCCAGAGATGGGTGTTGTGGGGCAGGGATGGGATGCCTGGCAATAAGGGTAATAGTGTCTGCTGGCAAATGGAGTTCTAGGTAAAGATTGTGGATACAGGAGGGCTCTGTGCCTCGAATCAGCTGCACGGCAGGCAGAAATCATTGCAGCGTGATGAAGTGGCAGCCCCGAGAGGATAATAAAGGCCAAGAAGCTGTTGATGGTGGTAGCAAGGCTGAATTTTCCACACTGAAACAGCCGGCCCAGTTCTCTGGCTGCAAACATCTAAGCAGGCAATCACAGTCACTGCATTTGATAAGGCAAACTCAAAATACCTGAGTTCTAGATCTGTGCTGCTTTATCAGTAACAGTACAGAGTAATGTAATGCAATGTTGAAAGTTCCTTGCAGCTCTAGACGTGCATGCATGGGCTTCTCTGATAGAGCCTGATTTGGCTTGTTTTATCTTCCGTTTGGCTTCTGAGCAATTTTTTTAAAAAAACTTGTTTTCCTTCCATTTCATCCTGGGCATTTTGAATTTTCTTTATAGAAGCAGTGGCATCAGCAATCTCACAGTCCCAAGAATATTGGCATAGGTTATGAAAAGGGTTTCCTTCCCCTCTATTCCAATTTTTGTCACTTCAGATAAGAGAGGGTAATATGGAGGATGGATAATTTAAAACACTGCCACTCTTTTTTCCAAACTTCAGTAAGAAACCAGCAACTTTTAGGGAATCATTATCTTCTCTGCTCCTGGCACGGAATACAAAACCCATTGTTCCTCTCATAATTACTACATTATACATTGTACATTATACTATATTATAAGCACTGTCCAACTTACACATGCAAAAAGTACTCTCCTGAATAGCCACACAAAACATACAGAACAATGAAAACAAAAAAATAGTCAAAATAACATTGTAAGCATATCACCATTTATAAAGGAAGATATTCTAAACAGAATCTAAAGCAATTATGTTGACAGTATTGTTGATCTTAACAAAACAACTCCATTTGAGATTTCCACTAGAGATGTATAATCATGGTCAACATTAATTTTAAATTTAGGTTGGGTGGTGGGGCAGAGATTGAGGGTAGCTGCATAAACTCTGCAGATTTTTTTTTTTTAAAGTAACTGGGATCTTTCGCTACCAAATGTACGTTCATGGCACATGCAGAGCACAGGGGACACGGGTGGTGCTTTGGTGTAAACCACTGAGCCTCATGGGCTTGCTGATCAGAAGGTCAGCAGTTCGAATCCCTGTGACAGGGTGAGCTCCTGTTGCTCTGTCCCAGCTCCTGCCAACCTAGCAGTTCAAAAGCACGCCAGTGCAAATAGATAAATAGGCACCGCTGTGGTGGGAAGGTCAACAGCGTTTCTGTGCGCTCTGATTTCATCACGGTGTTCCATTGCTCTAGAAGCTGGCCACATGACCCAGAAAGACGCCAGCTTTGCCTTTGACTGGACTTAACCGTCCAGGGGTCCTTTATCTTTTTACTTTACCTTTTACTGAGAAAGCAACTGGTCCAGCTCCTCTTGCCAAAGCGAAGAAGGAAGCAGAGCCTGCTGAACTTCTCACTGCAACTTCTCACTGCAATGCAGCTGGTAAATGGTTGGCTATGTGTTTCCAAGTCCAGTGCAAGTTACTAACATTGATATACTAAGCCCTAAATGACTTGAGCCCCAAATAGCTGAAGGAGTGCTTTGTCACACATAGACCATCCTGTGGATTGAGAAACCCTGCTGGTGGTCCATGGGTGGCAGGGGGCATGAGAGAATGTCCTTGCCTCTAAAGTGAATCTGGTCTCATCTTTGGGTACATTCCAGCCACCCTTTGAAAGTACGATGCAGTTTTCCAAATAATGTGTGGAAGACCATTAAAAAAACTCATTTTTGTTGTTGACAAAAAAGAAAAGTTCAGCAACCTCGGCCCACTTTCTGAAGCATGGCAACCCTATATATTACAGGAAAGTGTGAATAAAAATGCATTATATTAGTGTAAATAACATACAGAAATGTATTGCATAAGGTAGGGTTGCCATATTTCAAAGAGTGAAAATCCAGACACAAAAGTTGTTGAGCTTCTCTTTCTTTCTTTCTTCTTTCTCCTTCCTTCTTCCTTCTTCTTTCTTCTTTCTTTTTGTTGGCCAAAGTTGTTGAGATTGTTTTGCAAAATCTCAAAAAAATATATATGTTTTGAGCTATTTTTAAGGAAATTCACCAAAATCGACACTTCCAACATGGGTTGCCATACGTCCAGATTTACTGTTTACGAGGGCTAAGTCCCAGCTATGTCGGGAAATTCCAGACAAATGACAACCCTAGAATGAGGAGATGTTCCAAAAATATGTATATTGGTTACAAAAAAATGTGTTTCTTAGGAGAATTAGCATTGAAATTCTGACTAATTTTCCTAAGGCTGTTTTAAAAAAAGCAAAATGTTGCAGAAATGGGGAGACCTAAATGGAAAAATGAAAGCATATGAAATTGTCAGATTTGTCCCATCTCTAGTGACTTCCCAGCTCACAGAACCTCTCTAAAGAAAGGAGACAGAAAGCTTTCAACCATTCTCTGTATAGTCAGGAAAAAACATTGTGGTCTTGTAGCTCTTGTATACATTGACCAGCTCTTTGTACAGTGTAAAATTGGATGCTTCCATTCATTCTTCTTTTGTAATTAGGGCGACAGAGATGTCTGTATTCAGAGAGGTTCAGTTTTCAATGGCAAAAAGACCTGAAAATGAAAGTTGCCTTCAGGTTGGAATATCAAAGTTTTCATTTCTATATTTCTAAATATAGGAGTTCCAACTCTGGCCTGCCCCCAGCTGCCTCCTTTCAGGTATTTCAACCTGAAATATAGTTTCGGGGAGTAGGGAGATACTTTAAAGAATTTGTGATATATATATAGAGAGAGAGACTGCAAGATAAAAAGTAAGTAATAATTTTAAAATCATTAATCTAGGTTGCTAATGTAAGAGGTTTCGGTTTTATACAAGTATAGGCGTACTTTTCTAGAAATATATACCATATTTTTTGTTGTATAAGACGCACTTTTCCCCTCCTAAAAAGTAAGGGGAAATGTGTGTGCGTCTTATGGGGCGAATGCAGGCTGCGCATCTATTGCTGAAGCCAGGAGAGCAAGAGGGATCAGTGCGCAGCGATCCCTCTTGCTGTTCTGACTTCGCTTCGCTGGAGAGGCACTGTGCAGCATTGCCTCTCTGCGCAGAGAGGGAGAACTGCGCAGCGCCCCTTCAGCGAAGCGGGAGGAGAAATGGAGCCCCTTCCGTTTCTCCCCCCGCTTTGCTGGAGAGGCACTGCGCAGAGAGGGAGAGAATATTTTTGTTCTTGTTCTCCGCCTCTAAAACTAGGTTTGCCTTATGGTCGGGTGCGTCTTACAGAGCGAAAAATACAGTACAGTGTTTCTTTCCTTCTCAGTTCCAACGGTTGCTCAATTTTCTTTCATTGACATTTGAGAAAATGTATTTCACAAACGAAAGGTGTGTTAGCTGCCCGTCATGAGGGCTTTTTTTAAAAAAAAAATTGACATACAATTTTAGGTGCATATCTGGACTCAAGCAGCTTTCAGGCTGTTGAAGGAATTGAAGCAAAGCTCTTGCTCAGGGCAAAAATCACCTCGCTAGCATTCCTACATGCACATTAGTCGAAATGCGGCTCCATCCCTCCTCTTCCTGCCCCCTCCCCACACATCTTTCCTTCTATCAGGAAGGGATCCGTATGAGATGCTTCACGAAAGTGGTAAATGTTTGAAGTCCCTCCACAGGCTTCTTCAAATGTTGCTTTCCGCAATAACCAGGGTATCGACAAGGAGAAGCGATTCGGGTTTGCTTTCTGGGGGTCATAATTAGACAGAGCTCTGGCTAGCTGGAGGAAGGGGCAGACCTGTAACCTTCCTTTGTTCAGCTGCTTCTCAACTTGAATCTCCTGCTCGCTTTATTGATCTGCGCTTAGTCATCTTGTTAGCAGCAGCAGCAGCAGCAGCTCACATTTCTTAGGCGATACCGGCAATATTGATCAGAAGCATGCAAGAGAGCATATGGGCAACAAAAATGCAGTTTATGTATATTTTTACACAGATTTTTTTTTCAAAAAACACCCAAGTATTATAGAATGACAACTCTTTCCCCCAAAACCTAGACACTTGCGGGGGTCAGGGTGTTGGTAAAATAGCCCCTAGTAACTGGTATTTAGAGGCATCAGCCATTGATACTGGAAGTAACATGGCTAGTATGACCAGTAGCCATAGGAACCAATTCCTGGGGGCTGAGGTCCCTTCACACACCCTGAATAAAATATTTGAGGGGCTGGACCCCCCTCCTGGCATTGCCAAGTCAAATGGTGTGTGTGGTTGATTGTGTGAGATGGAGCTTACCTCCCCCCAAAAAAATTTGTTCAAGTTGGCACCCCTGCTAGTAGTTACTGATAGCCTAATAATAATAATAATAATAATAATAATAATAATAATAATAATTTTATTTATACCCCGCCCTCCCCGGCCAGATCGGCTAACTCCAGTAAAATTACAATAGAAACATAATAGGGGGGGGGACCCAATTTAAAATACAGGTTAAAATGCAATTTTAAAATGCAGCCTCCTTTTAAAAGTAGCCCATAGATCAAGACCATAAGGAGAGGGAAGACATAAGGGTCAGACCGAGTCCAAACCAAAGGCCAGGCGGAACAGCTCTGTCTTGCAGGCCCTGCAGAAAGATGTCAGGTCCCGCAGGGCCCTAGTCTCTTGTGACAGAGCCTTCCACCATGTCGGGGCCAGTACTGAAAAGGCCCTGGCCCTAGTTGAGACCAATCTAACCACCTTGCGACTTGGGACCTCCAAGATGTTGTCATTTGTGGACCTTAAGGTCCTCCGTGGGGCATACCAGGAGAGGTGGTACCCGGTACTACGCTGCTAAGGGCAGGGCCCCACTGCTCCCCTGTCGTGCCTCTCCTCTGCAGGGCTCTGGCGTGCAAGGGCGCTGTGGCGGCAGCTTCCTAGCATAACAGCCCAGCACTGCTGGGCTGCCCATTCCATCACGAGGGCCATAACACTTGCCCTGCCCCGGGCTCCGCCAAACTATGCTACACCACTGCATCTGAAACAGCTTTGGGCTGACACAGTTGTCTGAACTTACCTTGTGGCTCTTGTAACCAACTCTTTTCAAAAAATCCTCCTCTCCTTTCTTGTGACTGCTTCTTCGTACTCTCCAATTCTAGCCTAGGCTGCCTACTTTCCTAACCGTATCACTCCACACCGGTCACCACCTACAAACAAAACTGGTCTTGTCCATCTCCTCCTAACAGCCTCCTGTTTGAGCGGACACGGAATCTTCAAAGACAGTTTTTGAACTTCGCAAACCAAGGCTGAGAATTGTCGAGGCTATTTTTTTTCATAAATTTATTTGCAGCAGTGATAGAGGCACTTCACAGGCAGGCAGGGAGGCAGAGTCCTTTGCTTCATCAGCATCGTCGCTCTCTTTTTGCTACTGTTCGTTTTTCCCCAGTGTGGGAAAGGGCACTTTCTTTGTGGGCAAAGCCATCTTTCCCCCCTCCATCCAGACCTCCTTTGTACCTTTGGGGTGACAGAGGTTCATCCCATTTCTTCCTCTGGGAGAAAGAAACCCAAGAAGCATCATTAATCATGCAAACCGCCTCCCGCAGCAGTGCCAGCAAAATGATCTCCTGTACTCCTCACATCAATATTCTTGACACTTATCTTAAAAGTTAGGTCATGCATATCCATCTGCCATTAAAGAAGTGTCAGTGAGCAAGCATCCCCTTGCTATTTTTAGGGTCATATCAAAAGAGTTCATCAACTTTCTGTCAGCTCATCCAATTTGTCACATTTGATGCTATCTACCGGCATTCTTACTGGTCATCCTATTCTTTCAAGTTCTCTCCATCCTGGTTTTTCCTTTGGAAACCACAGTCCCTTTCTACAAGAAAGATATCTGATACTGTGTCAGATTGTGTTTGGTTATGAGATGCTAATTCTGTTTCTCTGGTTTCAGTTTCTGAAAATGTCCTTTCTTTCCTCGTGCTGGAAAACAGGGCCAGTAGTTTAAATAAATGTACACTCAGGGATTTCGAGAAGTATTTGCAGTTGCTGTTGTTTTGCTTCTTCACACCAGTTTGAGACAAATACCCTGATCCAGAGATCTGCAGTCAATCGGATACATAAATCCATTGCAGATACAGGTGGCCTTATTTATTCAAGGAGGCAAATATGTCCAGGAGCAGATGCATTCACTGAAAATGGACAGCGAAACCTTTGCAGTTTGGAGACCCCATTTGTTTATTGGAGCCCCTGCACCTGTGAGAAATGGCTGCTGTTGGAGATTTCCAATAACTGTGATATCCCCGTGTTTAGTGGCACCAGCTGTGGTAACGCCTGCCTCTCGATATCAGTTGCTGAGGAGCACAAGTTAGGGAGAGGGAGTCTGTGCTCATGACCTGCTTGTGTCTTCCCATGGAACTCTGGTGAATCATAAAATTGTAGAGTTGGAAGGGACCCTGATGATCATCTAGTCCACCCCTGCAATAGATGCAGGAATATGCAGCTGTCCCACACAGGGATCGAACCTGCGACTTTGGTGATGCCAGCACCATGCTCTTACCAACTGAGCTATCCAAGTGTGCCACTGTGGGAAATAGGAAGGTGCACTTTTGGTCTGATCTAGCAAGATTCTACTTATGTTCTTACATTCTAGAGTTCTTCCCTATTTCCTTCTCTCAGCGTATAATAGGGGGTGCAGCAGTCTCAAGATTCAACTTGTTCTCTGTAGCCATACAAATTCTGTTGCAGATATTAATATTGTGCAGTTTGAAGTGACTAGAAGCATAAGAACTGGTTCCTTTGGGGAAGATATCTTTCTCCAGGCCCATTAAAATATTATTCATCGTTTACTAGCAGAGCTCTTCAGAATAAAACAGAAACATCAAATGATACATCCAAAAATATCCATCCATTGTCTTCTGCTGTCCAGCACAGTCTCAGCATCTGAGAAAATATGATCCAACAGACCTAGAAGCAGAGGTCTGTCTCTCCCCCCACAGCATCCATTTTAGCCTGGATCTGTTTTCTCTCACACAGTCAAAGAGGGTCTTTTACGTGTCCTTACTTCACAGAGCTTTGAGACAAAAGACACAAAGGCAACTCCCAACAAAATGGAGGTTTGCAACCCAATACCTTCATCACATGATCAACGGTTCACTCTCAGCACAGAGTAGAGAAACAACCAACAGGTAATCATTAACTCATTTAGGAGTTTAGAGTCCCTTCGAAATACTACTGTGGGAAAACCCCAATGTTAGTAATAAACAATTAGCCTTTTTCCATATTAAACCTTCATTGATACACATACATTTTCCATTTCTGTGCGAATTAAATCAATTATACTTAACAAATTCCTGAACAACTTAGGCTCAGGGTACCTTAGGAACCACCTAAACCCTCGCATACCAGCCCAATCACTGAGGTCATCTGTAGGAGTGATGTTGGTTGTCTCCCAAGTTGGCAAGGCTTATCTGACAGCGAAAAGAAACTGAGCCTTTAGTGTCATTGACCCAGCCTTGTGGAATGCTCTGCCAGCAGAAATCCAGCAGGTGCCTTTTATTTCAATCTTTAAATGCCTGCTGAAAACTTGTAGGCAATTAAGAAAGCATCTTTCCATGTTAGTTAGCTGATGGTCACTGATTTTAAATGCCCCCCTTAAAAAAATTACATATAGATATTCTTGTAAACCACTTTTATATATTTTATGATATAGCGGCATACAAATATTTATAAAGTATCAAGCCCACCCACTTCTCCCTCGCTTTTTCCTTTGCATGCAAGGTTACACCTGTTACGTTATCTTAAACTACAGATCATGGTTATATCTGGTATGGAGCCTTGTGATTTCATGCTTGATCCTGGCCAGTAAACCAACATTAAACCACTGTAAAAGTGTTTAATAATAATAATAATAATAATAATAATAATAATAATAATAATAATTTATTATTTATATCCTGCACCATCTGACTGGGCTTCCCCAGCCACTCTGGGCGGCTTCCAAAAAAATATTAAAATACTGTGATACATCAAACATTAAAAGCTTCCCTAAACAGGGCTGCCTTCAGATGTCTTCTAAAAGTCTGGTAGTTGTTATTCCCTTTGATATCTGGTGGGAGGGTGTTCCACAGGGAGGGCGCCAGTACCGAGAAGGCCCTCTGCCTGGTTCCCTGTAACTTGGCTTCTCACAGTGAGGGAACCACCAGAAGGCTGGACCTCAGTGTCCGGGTAGAACGATGGAGGTGGAGACGCTCCTTCAGATATACTGGACCAAGGCCAAGCTAACTGGTGTGCAAAGGGAGGGGTTGGAAAGAAAACAGGCCCATCACTCTTTCCTAGTTTGCTGGGGATATTGTACACAAACTGGGTTGTATTATTATTATTTCCTCCTACCCTTGGAAACAATGAACAAGATCATGCCCATTTTTCTTAATGTTCTGCAGAATTACAGAAAGGAGTAGGAATTGAAGAGTGACTTCTGGAGCAGCTTCTTGCCCCTTTTTGAGGGCAAATTCCTGCCCTCAAATGGAAAGTCTGTCCAAAGTGGAGGTGGGAGATCAATGCAACTCTAATAGTTAGTGAAATGAATCTGACCTCTGTCCTTTCTTAGGTCGTCCACAAAGATCCTATAATGTGCTTCAAAGTTGAATTGTAAATATTGATTTATGTTACGGATTACCTCTATCCATTTTCTGTGAAATCCTCGGGTCATGCAGTTTTGCTCTCTGTGCTCTGCTTGGCATCTGAGGTACAGCCATCCATCAAAATGACAGGCCTGAGCTCACCACTGATAGCCAGAGCTTCAGTGCCATAATATGTCCTACACGTAAACACATTATTATGATTGCTGTTGTTTTATAATTATTGCCATTATATTTGTTAATATTATTTTGTGTATGTCCTTTTTTTTTTTTTTTTTTTTTTTTTTGTGGAGGCGGAAAGCATTGTTCTTGCAGGGATTATCGTGGAAGTTGCAGCAAAATAAATCTGTTTACTCAAGAAACGAAAGGAGGAAGAACCCTTCATATGCAAATATATGGCATTTGAAAATGTCATATAGCTTCATCTACATATAAATAAGCTGTTTTCCCAATTCTGCAGCAGCCGGGCTGTTTTGATACAGAAATTAGATAATGTTATATAAAAAGTTAAACCAGTGGGGTATTGTTGGGCAGAGTCGTGGAACCTTATTTCCTAAAGTCAAAGTCACCTAACCGAGTTAGTTATGGCTGCTGTGTGGATTACGTGGACGGGCAGGGAATTTTGCAGCGTGGACCTTAAAGCCTAACTCGTGTTCCATTCATATTTTTACATGTGTAACGATGCTGTCAAAATCTTCGGGAATTATCCCTCCTTATGTCAGCGCCAAAGGAATCAGCCTTATATTGCAAACACAGTGCATGAATCAGTTTGAGCACTAACGTTTTCCAGACCTGAGAGAGCTCATGCAGATGATTCCCAAATGAAGATATGCTTACAAAGGGATTGCCTGAATTTGTCAGAGTTTGTTAAGCTTTCCCTAGCAAACTTCATATATGACAGACTGGTGAACTGAGTCTTGATTACAAAGGTTTGCTGGGGAGCAAACTTACACATTAGACCAGGTGTGTGAACCAGGAATCCTTATATGTCTCAGTTCAAATCTCACCTCAGCTGCAGACTACCTTAGGTGGCCTTGGCGGAAAACCATGATGTCTCTTCCTCAGCCTCTGTCTATAAAATAGGGGTGAAAACACAGCCTGTCTTGTTATAATAATTATTAAGATCTGTTCTGGATGTTCAAAAGCGCTTTTGGCTGAATCTTTGAAGAAGGAAAATCTCCTGTCAGTGGAACTCCCCATCTGTGAACAGCATGGTCAGTTTGGATTCAGCACAATTAGGGTTGGCGCAAAATTTGATTAAGTTCACATATAGATGGGAACTTGCCTAATTCACACTTTCTGAAACAATGCGTAAACTGGAAAAATCCATCCTTTAAAATCTTCACTTCTTTGAATTTTGCAAAGTGGTTCTCAGATACAATAATTGATTTTCAGATTATTCTCACATCTGTAATGGGTGAGCAGGTATTTTCCAAGCATAAATTGGCCCTTCAGATAGCCATTTCACCCAAGACATTTCCCATATGCCTAATTTGGAACATGTGGGGGCTGTTATTGTAAAGAGAGGTGAGACAATGCTCACTTTAAATGTTGCGTGTGGAGGTCCCCAAGCCACCCCTCAAATAATTCACAAATCACACGTAATTTTAGTTTAAGGTTTTTGGCACTATTTTGGCCACAACTTTATTAAAATACATAATCTGTGAGTGGTTGCTTAGGCATTGGTTATGACTATCTGACCCCCCGCCTGGGACAGAACTGACTATCCAAACTCCATCGGATGCCAGTGAAGGGAAAACAATGTTGGGGATCAGTTGAGCTGAGCGACAGTCCCTCACCGCTCACCCAACCAGCTCCCCAAGGCTTGCCGGCCCTGGTCCCATTTCAGGGATTGGACGAAATTGTGGCAAGCCCCTGGATTCCTTTAACGGAATTCCCTTCCAGCACCATTGGAGGGGCAGGCACAGCCTATCCTGACCCCTCCGCCACCAATTTTTATAACCAATGCCTAACCGCAACCTTACAAATTGTGACGAATTGCTAAGTAGTAGGCAAAAACCAAGTGGCACCAGCCAATCAGCCAAATGGATAAAATTCCTACTAGGCCCCTGCCCCAAGGCAGACGACCCCATGACAGGCATAGCAAGGTCAACAGGATCACAGGGCGGGCAGGCGGATGATCCGATGCACTCTGCGAAAGAGAAAGCAAAAGCAGTGTGCCCCCAATATTTAAAACCTTTGGTCCCATCCACCCAATTTGCAACAAGCAATTTGCCCCAGCAACCCAGTCAGCCAGTCGTTGCTTCAGACAATAACTATTAACCTGCCTGGCAACAGAGGTGGGCCTGGCAGATCCCACCGCAACACGTGCTCTCATTTTAGGGAGAACACGCTTTCACAAATGCCGCCCATCATTCCTTCTAACTGTGAACTTGGGTTGTATGTAGCATCGAGATTATAGCCACAGATTATAGCAACTGAGAAACAAGAGGGTAGTATTGATGTGGCTGGTGAATATTAGGGAGGGCGTGAAGGCAGCTGAAGGGGTCACCTGGGTAGAACTTAACAGAGACTCTCTCAAACCTGGCACCAGCTCTGAACTTCACTTTCTATGAAGCACCTAGTTGATAGAAGCATTAAAAACATTCATAATGAACTTAATTCAACTCTATGGCCAAAATAAGTGAAAACAAGCAGTTGAGGGGGGGTTGTTTTTGTTTTTGTTTTCTCTCACACATCTTATTGGGATAGTTAACTGGAACCCCTTTTAAAAATAAAATAAAATGACTGTCATAAAGTAATATAAAGCTGTTCTGGCCTGACACAGAAAAAGTTCATTATCAGTCACTAAGGCTCTTTGATGGCATTCTGGCTGAAGGCCATTAAACACATTATGTAGCCTATTCCATTTCCTTTGTTTTGGTTTTTGGATAGCAGAGAGCAGATCACTCTCTTTCCTGATAAGAAGAAATACCTTGCCCACCTTCTCAAGAACATGTTTAAACATTACAAGGAAAGGCTTACCCATACAAATGCACAGAATAATGTTCTGGTGTACTAAAATGCCTGCAAGTGGTTAAAAGATAGAAAAGGAGGGTGTTTCTAATGAAGGTGCCATTTTCGTTACGGGGAGAAATGGACCAGGAAAGGAAGGAGAATTCTGAAGAACAGAACTTTTCTATAAACAAATGCCCATTGGTGGTGGGAGCATTGTATCTCTCTCACACACACATATAGATGTGTGTGTGTGTGTGTGTGTGTGTGTGTATGTGTGTGTGTGTGTGTATATATATATATATATATATATATATATATATATATATATATGCAGGCTAGACAGCATCTTAAAAAGTAGAAACATCACCTTGCCAACAAAGGTCCGTATAGTAAAAGCTATGGTTTTCCCAGTAGTGATGTATGGAAGTGAGAGCTGGACCATAAAGAAGGCTGATCGCCGAAGAATTGATGCTTTTGAATTATGGTGCTGGAGGAGACTCTTGAGAGTCCTATGGACTGCAAGAAGATCAAATCTATCCATTCTTAAGGAAATCAGCCCTGAGTGCTCACTGGAAGGACAGATCCTGAAGCTGAGGCTCCAATACTTTGGCCACCTCATGAGAAGAGAAGACTCCCTGGAAAAGACCCTGATGTTGGGAAAGATGGAGGGCACAAGGAGAAGGGGACGACAGAGGACGAGATGGTTGGACAGTGTTCTCGAAACTACCAGCATGAGTTTGACCAAACTGCGGGAGGCAGTGGAAGACAGAAGTGCCTGGCGTGCTCTGGTCCATGGGGTCACAAAGAGTCGGACACAACTAAACGACTAAACAACAACAACAACATATATGCAGGAGTGAGTTCTTTGGAAATGAATATGCCACATTGTACTGGAATTAGAAGCCTCTTGAGGAAAATATTGCCATCCAAATTTAGAATGAACCAAGGATGCTTCTTGGAATGCACTGTAAAATAAGAGCCCCTTCAGGCATTCAGTCAAACTTGTGAGGGCATTCAGTGTGCAGAGGGTGTGAGGGCGGGTGTATCACCCTTGTCCCTCATGTCCCTGAATGTGCCAGCCCCACCCACTCTATTCCCAACTCTTCTGTGTCCTGCAGGAAACCCTGATTCCTAGTCCTGAAGAGGCTTCTCAGCATGTTCAACCACATGAGCTTAGAAGCCCCCTTCAGATTTATCCTCTCAACACAAGAAGGTTGGGGTGGAATGGGCAAGACCATTGGAGGCAGAGCAAATGGGGGTGCCCCTATTTCCATTACGTCCTTTATGCCCTCACACTTTCAGCGGAGCACTTGAACAGGTCCATGAACAGCAACCTAAGTGGGCAGGGAGTTAATGATGAGGAACATTCGAGAGAGACCGTAATACTGTGGTGTGATACCTGATAATCCCCATTGAATTCAGTTACCTCCTACTGGATTGTGCTGTAAATCTCGAAATTATTAGCAGCACTAAAAAGCAGTTGCTAATTATTAAGAAAGTGATGTCTATGGTTGTACTTCAATACACGGCTTCAAGCCAGGCGAATCTCTAGAGGATGGATTTGATTCATTATCTGTTCAAATGTCTCTTCTAGAGATGAAACAAATGGTATTAGCTGGATCAAGTATTAATGAAAGTTAAGAAGAGCAGCAATACATTGTCGCCTAGCAAAATGGAAGAACTATAAAGCTGTATCAAGCTTTAGCTTCCTATAAATATTTTGAAAGGGAAATATTTGAATGCAAAATGTTGAAGGTAAAGGGTAGGGGAGATCTCTCAAAAGTGGCATCACTTGCCTCCTGAAATATCTGGGTTGATGGATTTGCACATATATGTAGAACACATCGTGCAATACCTCCTTGCTTCAAAATTGATCACTAAGTATTTCTCAGCTGAACATGCAAATTCTCCTGATTGTCATTTGGTGCAAAAGCTCTACTTGATCGGCGTTGCTTGATGTTGGGGTCATGGACTGTTGCGTTTGCATGTGTGAACGTGCACTTAATGTCACTGTTGAACAACTATTTATTCTTTATTTGTTTATTTATTAAATATATTTATTACCTGCCCCTCAGTAGGGAGAATTAGTTGGCTCTGCTGTCATTGGTTGTGGTCTAAACCACTGAGCCTCTTGGGCTTGCCGATCAGAAAGTTGGTGGTTCGAATCCCTGTGACGGGGTGAGCTCCCGTTGCTCTGTCCCAGCTCCTGCCAAAACAGTTTGAAAGAACACCAGCGCAAGTAGATAAATAGGTACCACTGCGGCAAGAAGGTAAACAGCATTTCCGTGTACTCTGGTTTTCATCATAGTGTTCTGTTGCATCAGAAGTGGTTTAGTCATGATGGCCACATGACCTGGAAAGCTGTCTGTGGACGAACGCCGACTTCTTGGATTGAAAGTGAGATGAGCGCCACAATCCCATAGTCACCTTTGACTGGACTTAACCGTCTAGGGGTCCTTTACCATTTTACCTTTACCCCTACTGTCTGGGCTTCCTCCTTCCACCCAACCAGTCCTATGGGTACCAGCTGCCACTGGCATTAGGCACACATCTATAGAAGGTCCTTTTGCACCCCAGCCTACAAAAGCTGTTTTACTTTCTCTTTGGCAAGCTCCATTTTAGCACTGCTGTCGTCATTTTCCCTCTCACCTGTTCATCGGGTTAATAACTTAAGCATGATGAGAAAAGAGGCTGCTTTGTCTTCAAAATCCAAAGCCAAGATATCAGCTAACATGTTGGGAAAAGGAGACAAATTAGATAAAGCTGTTTTTACAAAGAGACATGTTCTAGTGCGAAGTTTTGAGGCTTCTGTGCTCGTTCCGTATGAATTTGGTTTGAGCAAAGGACAAAAAAACAACTACTACTCTTACCTCAAAAATGCGAAAATAATTCCTTCCTGTCTAATAAGGACTTTGGAGAGTCTGGCATTTGAAGATGAGTTGTCAAGCACAATGAATCCACAATTTGATTAATGTTGAAATCATACTCTGTAACATTGCTGGATGAATAATTATAATATTGTGACAGGAAAAAAATAACCAGTTTCAGTTTTAGCCTGGCTTTTTACAGACGTTACAGCAGTAGTCCTCAGTCTAATGGTTAATACAGAATGTCTACAGAATGTGTTTTTCTGAATGACCAGATTACATCAGTGGGAGGGAATTTGTCGTGGCTTTTGGTTGAAATAATAAAATTGAGTGGGTGAGGCTGCAGTCCTATGTCTGCTTAGCTCTCACTCAGATAGCCAGCATTGACAGCTTTGACAGTCCCAGTTGCCCTTGAGAAGAAGGAGGAAGAGTGACTAGAGGCGCTTCTTTAGTCCAGTATGTGTTCAACATGAAAGGTGAAAATTAGACTGTATCTACTGCACATGCTGCAGAATGAGGTGGAAGACTGACAGGATCAAAGCAAAATAAAGACACCTCTCTGCAAATTGAAAACGGGAAAAGCAAATGAACTCTAGCCTCACCTGCTATGTGTTGGTCTTCTGTTTTTGAGTCGAGGACCCGCCACCCACTTAGGGATAAATAAGACACAAGGACACATGTATTTTAGGTTAATGGGCTAAAGAAGGCCATAACTTTATTAGTTACAGCATGTGAGTGGTATTGGCTTAGGCATTGGATCAAGCAAACTATTTTTTTTATATATAAGATATTTATTAAGGGTTTTTAAAAAAGTTTGTATAAAATAGAAAAAAGAAAAACAGAAAAAAACAAAAATACATACATACAAAATACATACTACAACAAGTATAATTTCAATCCCTTATATTCATAAAACCTACTTTCCCGACCTCCTCATACCTCCCCTTTCTGTATTCCAATCTCTAATTAATTCAATTCAGCAAATCCCTCCCCTAATTTCTATTTAATTTTTAACCTTTCTTTTCTTATTTACCTAATCATTACAGCTGAAAACCCCTTAATTTCTGAATCAACATCGTTCTAACATTCAATAATTTTACAATGTTTCTTAAGATAGTCCTTAAATTTCTTCCAATCTTCTTCCGCTGTCTCTTTTCCCTGGTCTCGGATTCTGCCGGTCATTTCTGCCAGTCCCATATAGTCTATAACCTTCATCTGCCATTCTTCCACGGTGGGTAGATCTTCTGTCTTCCCAAACTATATATGACTCCACCCTGCGCAGCAGGGGGTCATTTGAAGGTTAACAACCAGTGGGAGGAGCTTGTTGATGCAAATACAACTGAAGCTTCCCCAGATGTCACCGAGGGTCGTGCCATGGTCCTAGCCACCAGCAGGGCATCAGACAGGATCCACGACCGCCGGATTCTTTTAACGGAATACCCAAACAAGGGGAGGGGTAGGTGATGGCCACAACCTGCCCTCCAACACACAACACATATTCCAATGCCTAACCGCCAATACCCGAAAAGCTGTGACGATTTGCTACGAGGCAGATGAAAAACCAAGAGGCTTGTGCCAGTTTGCCACGTGGATAAAAATTCCTACCAGGCCCCCTGGCCAACCAGGACAACCAACCAAAGTCCATAGCAAGGTCCAAAGCATAAATATGACCTAAAGGAAGGGCGGGCGGGTGATCCGACGACTTCAGGCAGCAGAATGGGGACACAGGGCTGCCACAGCCATTTGAATGCGGCTAAACCCCGCCCCTAAGCCAGCCCTATTGGCTGGCTGATAGGCACGGCACAGCAGCCAGGGAACTGACGCAGGAGGCCGAATACGCCCCCCTGCCGACGCAGGAATGGCTCCCACTCACAACACCTCCCCTCTGGTAGGAGGAGAGGCTTTCAAGGAGGTTTTCAACACAAAGGAGCATATCCCCCATCCACAGTCTGAAGTGCAGGGCCAACCCACCCATGAGGCAAGGTGAGGCAATTGCCTCAGGCGGCATGTTCCGGTGGGGCAGCAGATCCCGTTATCAATTTGTTCTTACCCCCTTGTTCCTGGTGTAGCTCTTCCTTCACCCCTTCTTCGCTGGCAGGGAGGGGAACATCATGCAGGGAGGGGAATGTCATTTTGGGGTCTGCCACAGATGCCAAAATGTCTTTAGCCAGTGGTGTGGTCCATTTCACCAGCTCCACATTCTAGCATCTCATTCTCCTACATTCTGCTACAGTTGTACAGTGGTACCTCAGGTTACATAAGCTTCAGGTTACATACGCTTCAGGTTACAGACTCTGCTAACCCAGAAATAGTACTTCAGGTTAAGAACTTTGCTTCAGGATGAGAACAGAAATTGTGCTCCGGCAGTGCGGCGGCAGCAGGAGGCCCCATTAGCTAAAGTGGTGCTTCAGGTTAAGAACAGTTTCAGGTTAAGTACGGACCTCCAGAACGAATTAAGTACTTAACCTGAGGTACCGCTGTAATGTAATTTTCATCTGCTATGGACTCTGGCGCTCATAGTGCTTTGAGCATGTTTTAGGGTCTTCTGTGCAACTGATACTGTTTTGTATTATTTTATATGTTGTGAGTGGGAACAGGGGCGTCATAAGGGGGGTGCAGGGGGTGTGGTGCACCCCGGGTGTCATGCCTAGGGGTGGTGACAAAACCCCCTGGGCAGATCGTCATGGCGGTGCTCGCACCCCCGCCGGGTGGGTTTTCCTGATTTGCGCAATCGTTGTTGTGAAAATCTGCCCACAGATCGTGCAAATACACCTGGCAATCAGCCCGTCAACCGCCGGCGGGCGGCATTCACACACCCTGGCAGGTGGCACTCGCATCCCCAACAGGCAGTCTTATGTGATTGGCAGCCATATTTTTGCGTTCTGCAGGAGGCGCTGGCATCCCCGGCTGTCAGCACTGCACGCCGGGTGTATTTGTGTGATCCATGGGCAGATTGTCCTGACAATTGTGCCAATCGTGGATGCGAGCGCCGGCTGCTGGAGGGTGCCAGCTCGATGGTTGTATTTTCGCGATCAGCGGGCATATCTGTTTTGTGACCATCCCTCCCTTAAAAAAAGGTCAGCAATTTTGCTGTAAAATAAAGGTAAAGGGACCCCTGATCATTAGGTCCAGTCGTGGCTGACTCTGGGGTTGCGGCTCTCATCTCGCTCTATAGGCTGAGGGAGCCGGCGTACAGCTCATGTGGCCAGCATGACTAAGCCGCTTCTGGCGAACCAGAGCAGTGCACAGAAACGCCATTTACCTTCCCGCCAGAGCGGTACCTATTTATCTACTTGCACTTTGAGGTGCTTTCGAACTGCTAGGTTGGCAGGAGCAGGGACTGAGCAACGGGAGCTCACCCCATCACGGGGATTCAAACCGCTGACCTTCTGATCGGCAAGTCCTAGGCTCTGTGGTTTATCCCACATCCGCGTCAACAACTCTGGGCAACTGTCCCAAAAATTGCAATGTGTGTGTGTGTGAGGGGGGTGACAGAATTTTTTTTGCAGCGGCTACCACCTGACCTTGCTATGCCTCTGAGTGGGAATGAAAGAGAAATCTGATTCAGTTCGCATTTAAAGGGGATACTACCTAATTGGGCACTTTCGAAAACCCTAAGAGAACCAAAGAACACAGCCATCCTTTGAAAAATCACACTTCTCCGAATTTTGCAATGCAGTTCTCAAACCAAGTAATGTGTTCAAAATGCATTTGGTGTGCATAAAGATGTTCAGTTTCTGTTAATTGGTTCTCGTGGGAAACTTGCAGATTCTAGCTTCGCACAATTAACTCAGGCTGGTGTCAATTTACTCTTGGCAGAAAGCCCAGGTCTGCTTGACCTAGAAACTACTCACTCTGATTGGTTAACGACCAGCACTCAACTCTGTTATCAAGGGATTGCTAGCTCAGTTTGATGTGAGGTGTTGTTAGGAGTAGAAGTGCTGTGTATGGTTTTGAGAGAGAGAAAGAGAGGATTTATTTTGCTTTGTTTTGTATGCAGAAACTCTGCTGGTTTTATTTTCTCCTTTTAATAAATCCTGTAAATAGTTATTCTGAGTCTAGCTGACTAGTCATTACCGCCGCAACTAGCTTCTTCGCTGTGCAGGAAAACTCTGCTACGTTTGGGCTAAAGCCAGTAGGGCTATGCCTGACACTTCAAAGTTCCATGAGGTTATGGGCATTGTGCTGCCAGCCTGAGTTGCGGTGGTGTCAGCATCAACGGCGTTGGTTCCAGTAGTTCCAGAGGTTGTTGTTCCTGGCTGGTTCCTGACCGTGGTGAGCTGGTGACGCAGCGGACACAAGGACAACAGCTGCAGCGTGTGAGTGCTGGGTGCTGTGGTTCCTGTTTTCTCTCTCGGTGGTCGTGAGTAGCTGGTTCCGGGTTCCAGGGACATCGCTCTCAAGATGGCCTCACAACCAGTTCAGATGGCTTTTGAGCGTCTGAATGACTCCAATTACTTGCTGTGGTCGGAACGCATGCAGGCAGTGCTGCAGAGGGATCGTCTCTGGCAAGTGGTGAGTACGTTTCCTGCGAAGCCTGATGATGAAGACCTCGATAAAGACCAAAGAGCAAGGGCCACAATTGTCTTGGGGCTGGAAGATTCCCAGTTGCCGTATGTGAGGGGAATCAAGACAGCTAGAGGTGTGTGGCAAGCACTTAAAGAACTCCATGTGCGTGAGACAGCGGTTTCCAAGCTGTTCATTCGCAAGGCATTGTACAAGGCAATGTTACAGCCTGGGGTTACAATGCAGGAACACCTACACAGTTTACAGTTAAAGTTTGCTGCGCTACAGGAAAGAGACTGTGCGTTAGACCAGCAGGAGAAGGTGGCTATTATTTTGAGTTCTCTCCCGGAAAGCTGGGATAATTTAGTTTTGTCTCTAGAAGGCATGCAGGAGCATGATTTATCAGTCAGTTACGTTACTGGGCGTTTGATTGAAGAATGGCAGAAGAGGCAAGAAAGGTCGTTGGCTGCAGAGGCTTCTACAGGCGGGCAGTTTGGAAGGAGTTCTCATGCCGTGCCAGAGGTGAAGCAAAAGCAGTGTACTGGTGAGGAGTCAGCGTTTGCTGTTAGGCGTTGTTTCCGATGTGGGTCTTCAGCGCATCTAAAACGACAATGTCCGGAGTTGGTCAAGTCTCAGTTGCCGGTGCAGGAGCAGAGACGAGATCAGCAGCAGCAGCAGCGTAAAAAGAAATTCTTCAAACGAAAACAGTCGGCTCAGCTGGTGACCGGCGAGGTCAAGATTGCTGATGAGAAACAAGCGGTCTGGGTGGTCGATTCGGGAGCATCTCGCCACATCGTGAATTCAGATGAATTGTTTGTTTCCAAGAACTCAGCACAGCGCAGCCAGGTGGCTCTAGCAGACGGAAGTACTTCTGAAGTGATTTCGGGGGGTGCAGTTTTTGTTCCTTGTCTTCGTGAATGCCTGCAAAATGTACTTTGTGTGCCGTCATTAAGGAGCAATCTGATGTCTGTAGATTGTTTGCTAAAAGCTGGGTTTAAAGTGCATTTTGAAGGAGACAGTTGCATGATTAAGAAGGCTGGTGAGATTTTAGGCACTGCTAAGTCAGAGGGAGGCTTGTTTTGGCTTAAAGCAGGATCTCAAGTTGCAGCAGTAGTCAGTAAATCTCAGCCTGCAGTGAATAACAAAGCTATACATGACAACTGTGTGCACTTATTGCATAGGAAAATGGGGCATGCTTGCTGGAAAAGTGTACTAAAAATGTCTGAATTGGCTGATGGGGGTAATTTAAAGAGTTGTAACAAGTACCTTGATTGTAATGTGTGTAAAAAGGTTAAAACCCACAGAGTCTCTTACCCCAGAAGCGACAGAGTTAGTGAGGCACCGCTACAGCTGGTTCACATGGACGTAATTGGTCCATTTGTTGTAAGCAGGGGTGGATCGCGCTTTTCATTAACAATTGTGGATGACGCCACGCGTTACTCCTGGGTTTTTCCCATGAAGAATAAGGGTGACGTGTTCACTAAGTTTAAAGGCTGGGTGGCATCTGTGGAAAGATTTCTGTCCATTAAACTCAAAAGGATTCAGACGGACAGAGGTGGCGAATTTATGTCAAATGCCTTTAAAGATTGGTTACAAAAGCGTGGCATTGGGCATAGAAAAACGAACGTTTTTTCCCCAGAGGAGAATGGCGTTGCAGAGCGAAAAAACAGATCTTTACAAGATATGATGTTTGCCATGCTTGATGATGCTGATTTGCCCATGTCTTATTGGGGGGAGAGCATGCTCACCGCGTGTTATCTCCAAAACAGGCTCTTTCATCAAACAATAGGTACAACTCCGTACTTTAAATTGTTTCAGAAAAAACCCAAAATTGACCATTTGCATGTGTTTGGATCAAAAGCCTGGGTATTAATTCCGAAACAAATGAGGAAGAAGGGAGATCCTAAGACCAAACAGTTAGTGTTTGTGGGTTACCAGGAGCTGGGAAAAGGTTTCCGTTTTGCTGAAGGGACAAATGGCATTGTGATCTCCAGGAATGCCAGTTTTTGTGAACATAGTGGCTGGGAGAGACTACATGCCAATACTGAGGTTTGGTTTGAACCTTCCCAGGAGCTTCATGACTCTGAAGGTAAACACAGGGAGTCAGAGTCTGAGGGGGAGGAAAGTTCAGATAAGAGCTCTCAGGAAAGTGAAGTTAGCCAGAGACCAGTGGCTAAGCAACAAAAGAGAGGTCGCAGTTCTGAAGAGGAAAGTGGGTCAGAAGAAAAATTTTCTCCCAGAAGATCTAAAAGACAAAACAAAGGAGTGCCTCCGGTGCGTTTTTCCCCAGATACTGCAAATGTGTTTAGTGTAATTGCAGAACCTAAGAGTTTTCAGGATGTGTTAAAGTTACCAAAAGAGGAGGCAGAGCTCTGGAAACAGGCAATGGAGGAAGAGATGTCCTCTCTGAATGAGCACAAGGTTTTTACACCAGTAGCAGCGCCTGAGGGGGCAAAGATTGTAGGCTGCAGGTGGGTGTACAAACTTAAACCTCTGGTGACAGGAGAGTACAAATACAAAGCTCGTTTAGTGGCTCAAGGATACTCTCAGAGGCCTGGAAAAGATTATGACGAGACTTTTTCCCCTACTGCTAAGGGGGACAGTGTAAGGCTGATTTTAACACTTGGAGCAAAGAGAAAACTCCTGTTAAACCATTTTGACATCCAAACTGCATATTTACATGCATCAATATCAGAAGACCTGTATCTAGCCGAACCGCCTGGTTATGAGACAGGTTCCAATAGAGTGTTAAAATTAAACAAAGCTCTATATGGTCTCAAACAGGCTGCAAGATCTTGGAACAAATGTTTCCATGAGGCCTTAGTGTCATTTGGTTTCAAGCAGAGTACAGCTGACAATTGTGTTTATGTACGTGGTACAGGCAGTGATCAAGAGTTTTGTCTGATTTATGTAGATGATGTTTTGTATGCCTGCAAAACAGATAAACAAACTAAAAGGTTTGCCAAGCAATTGTCCAGTAAGTTCAAAGTGAAAGACTTAGGCCCGGTTAGGACATATCTAGGGTTGGAAGTGTGCTGGGCCCAAGATGGCAGCTGCTTAATTAGTCAGCAGAACAAAGTTAAACAACTACTGACTACATACAGGATGCAGGATTGCAAAGGGGCAGTGGTGCCTATGGATCCAGGTTTCATAAAAACACTTCATATAGATGAGAGTCCTGAATTTGAACATCCTGATGTATATCACTCTGTAATTGGAAGTTTATTGTATCTAGCACAGTGGTCCAGACCTGATATTAGCTATGCAGTAGGCATATTAAGTAGATTGGTCTCAAAACCCACACTAAATGCCTGGAAAGGGGTAAAACAAGTTCTGAGGTATCTCAAACAGACAATTGGCTATATGTTACAATTAAATTCTTCAGAGGATGAAATGTTGAGTTGCTACTGTGATAGTGACTGGGGAAATTTGCCGGATAGAAAATCTGTCACAGGACTAGTCATAATGGTCGGTGGAGCTTTAATCAGCTGGCGGTCACGCAAGCAAGACGTTGTAAGTGTGTCATCAACGGAATCAGAGTACGCCGCATTGAGTGAATTGTGCAACGAGGTGATTTATTTCAAGCATTTGTTAGCAGATTTAAATGTAAATTGTGGAGAACCAGTACAAGTTTACATTGATAATCAAGCTTGTATAACCTTAAGTAAAACAGAGGGTTTCAAATCACGTTCCAAACATATCTCTGTAAAATACCAAAATGTACGTTGCTGTGTACAAGACAATGTAATCACCTGTACTTATGTATCAAGTGAAGAAAATGTAGCAGATGTGTTAACTAAACCATTGGCAAAGATAAAGAACAAGCGAATGTGCAAGGGTTTAGGTTTACTGGAAAAATGATCTCCTACATAGGTGTATTTGATGTTAATTGTTCAGCAGAATCTGTGAGGGGGTGTTCAGTTTCTGTTAATTGGTTCTCGTGGGAAACTTGCAGATTCTAGCTTCGCACAATTAACTCAGGCTGGTGTCAATTTACTCTTGGCAGAAAGCCCAGGTCTGCTTGACCTAGAAACTACTCACTCTGATTGGTTAACGACCAGCACTCAACTCTGTTATCAAGGGATTGCTAGCTCAGTTTGATGTGAGGTGTTGTTAGGAGTAGAAGTGCTGTGTATGGTTTTGAGAGAGAGAAAGAGAGGATTTATTTTGCTTTGTTTTGTATGCAGAAACTCTGCTGGTTTTATTTTCTCCTTTTAATAAATCCTGTAAATAGTTATTCTGAGTCTAGCTGACTAGTCATTACCGCCGCAACTAGCTTCTTCGCTGTGCAGGAAAACTCTGCTACGTTTGGGCTAAAGCCAGTAGGGCTATGCCTGACACTTCAAAGTTCCATGAAAAGATGCATGAATTAATGAAAATACCATACAAAAATACCTCACTTTAAAGACAATTGCTTTGCAAAAATGCATGTATTAGGCCAGTTTGCATGCAAATGTGTATATTCGGAGAAATTTGCACTAAAATGCTGGTGAGTTTAGGACTTTTTAAAAAATTGCAAGCTGGTGTGGAAATGTGGAGAACTGTACTGAAGGCTGGGAAAATGAGGAAGTGGGTCTTCCCCTAATTATGAGCAACTTTGAGGATTCTCCATAATGATATGGGATATTATTCTTTAACATAATCAATACTAAGCCAGGCAAGCCAAATAGCGGCTGGATATAGAATTGTCCGTATGATCTTTTCATATCCTTATCTTTTACTCATGTGTGTCTTTTAACCACTTTAGCTTGAGGGCTACATAACTTGGAACCAACTTTAACTAAAATAAAACACCTCACATCCACAATATCCCACAGTCCCAGGGATTGTTATCAGCAGAACTGTAACTGAGGTACTTTCAAAATCTTCAGTGAGGAAATATATATATAACACCAGATTTTCAAATTATGCTGGAAGCCTCTGTCAGGAGAGGAGTGCTACAATATATATAGTTAGCTCTCCTCAAATGCCAGCGGCTCTGAACAAGAGCGAAAAAGTGAAGTTTAAGTATGTGTGGTGGGCTGTCTCTCTCTTTTAGGCTGAAATGTATTTTTATGATCTTAGAAATGCTCTGCCTGAAAATCGTACATGTTCAAACTTCAGAATAGCAGCCTAACAACTTTTTTACAAAATGGTTTCTCCTTGAAATTGTATTTTTGAATCAAACGGATTGGACATCATCCTTCTAGAAATTACTGTCTTTAGGCTTCCGCACATACCCAAACACAGTTCCTAAGATTATTTGGTGGGGGGTATTGTTTGAATGCCTTTGGGCTCATTACCTAAAGGAGTGCCTCTACTGATACACAGATCTCCCTATGCTTTGAGATCCACTGGAAAGGCCCTTCTGGTAAGCCTTGAGCATACTGTTGTTCAAGGGTCTGTGACACCGCAGGGCCTTCTCAGCAATGGCACCTCAATTTTGGAATATGCTTCCCCCTAGGGTACAACTGGAGCCAATACTGTCCATCTTTTGGCAGCGGCTGACTACCTTCTGTTGGAGTAAGAGTAGTGAAAATGCAGCTAGGAAGCTCAAATCATATATGTGACTGACACCCTTCTTTGGAAATTAAACCAGTGTCCAGACTTTAACATCCAAAAACTTTACTTGCAGAAACTTATAGTTCTAGGTGAATTAAAACATATTCTTTACAATCACATGCTTCCCCAAGTATGGGTTTACAGTCTCTTCTTCTAGCTTTCAAACAACTGTATTTCCCTCTCTTTCCGGAGCTCAGCCTTCTGTATCTCAGTTAGGCCAGGTCTTGCAGCTCCTGTGAGAGATTTCCACTTTCACCTTCTCCTAAATCTTTGCTCTCTTTCTCTCAAGCACAGAAGAAGCATCCCAACACTCTATGCAACTTAGCAGTGTTCACAGTGGATTCCAAACACAGTCATCTTGCTTCACATAAAATGGAGTCTCTCTCCTTCACTAAATACATCCCATATGGCCAACGTTAGTCAATCACATGAGAACTACTAGAGAATGCTCTAGAATTCAGTTGCCAACCAATCAATTTCAAGCACATAGCAATGCATACAAGCATTTACAATTTCAGTGAATTCAATTACTATACTTAACACCTTCCTCTTCCTTCAACCCTTTGAATATCCTAAGGGGGAATGACCTGTACAGCAATAATGGAGCTGGGTTGTTTTTTTAATTGAACCATGTACTGTGTTTCTAACTTTCTGACTGGTTTACATGTTTTCAATTGTTCTGAACCACCCTGAGGTCTTTTGACAAAGGTCAAGATATAAATCATGTCAAATAAAACAAAATTAAATTAAATGGAGGACTGGAACGGGGTTCCAGCCAGTGATTGTAGTGTACATGTAGACTTGTGGGAGGAGGCATATATTGAAATATTATGGACCAATGCTTTACTATTTTAAATCAACCTTTAATTGTGCCCCAGTTTCGGGAGGCACTCCAGTTTTCTCTGCATATGTGCTTTTAGCCCTTATTGACCCATTAATAAGTGGGGTTGTTGCATTTTGAACTAATAGAAGTTCCCGAACAGTCTTCAAAGGCATAGAATGAGTGACAGCAGAGCAGCCTGATGATGACCAAGGCATCTATCATGGTGCCAAGGCATCATTCTCTAGGTGTGAGCTGATAAAATGTACTCCAGGACATAGCTTCTCCCTGTGATTCCTGGAATCACATCCAGGCCTCCAAAGCACACCCAAACTGCATCTCCACTCCTTTGTGGGAGGGAAAGTGTGACCCCGTTCAGAACAGGAGAAATACCAGCTCCCACCAGGAACATATTTTGACTGAGCTTCAGTTTGTTCACCCACATCCAGTCCACCATTCACTCTAGCCATGGAACGGAGGAACATCAGGCTCCGTATTCTGCTACCTACCAAATTCACATTCAATCAGGGTTTCCCCCCACCCTCAAACTAACATGAAGCAGATTGGAGGGCTTCGTTCAAACTTGGGTCAATCTCTTGAGCCAAACAGAGCTTTGCAGTAAAAGCTTTGGCTTCATGGTTAAAACTAAAACCTTTGAACACTTTGTTAGGGAGCCTGCATAGATGTAGCACCGACCCTGCACACATATAGCCACACTGATGATGCCATGCCTATGTAGAAAGGACAGATTCAGGTATCTACAAACATAGATCAGCATGGAATGCTACTATTCACTGTCATTCTGTAGAACAGATGTGGACGTAAATCTGCAGCTAGACAGAAATTTATTAAAATACGTAGTTATTATATTCAGTATTAGTTAGAGGAGCCCTGTTGAAATTATTATACATGACTAACTTAGCCCATTAGCTTCAATGGGTCTACTCTAATTTAGATACAGGCCATGGTATCACCTTATCAGAGTGCAAGACAATACACCTTACTTTAGATACAGGACAATTTGGGAGCTGGTGCCTAGCTGCATGCAATTATATCTGGACTGGGGCCAAAGTTTAGCAGAGTTTCACCATATCTCATAGTTTCTCCGGAATTTCCTAATATCACGTGAACTTGAGCTTTCATCTTGTTCAGGATCATCTTCTGGCTCCAGGGACAAGTGAAAATTGCAGATCACACTTCGAAATGAGGCTTTCAATGAGACTCTAGCTTTTCACTTGATAAGATAAAGAAAGGGAAATCTTAGGGCTCGGTAGTTAATTGCTGTGGAAGAGGCTCTAATCAGTAAAAGGGATGGGAGAGGGTTCATTTCTAAAATCCATCGTGTTCTCTCCTATACAGATTATAAGATCATAAAAAGCATTACAGTGGTACCTCGCAAGACGAATGCCTCGCAAGACAAAAAACTCGCTAGACGAAAGGGTTTTTGGTTTTTTGAGCTGCTTCGCAAGACGATTTTCCCTATGGGCTTGCTTCGCAAGACGGAAATGTCTTGCAAGTTTGTTTCCTTTTTCTTAACACCGTTAATACAGTTGCGACTTGACTTCGAGGAGCAACTCATAGAATGTGGTGTGGTAGCCTTTTTTGAGGTTTTTGAAGACTTTGGTGATTTTTGAAGCTTTTCCAAAACTTTCCCGACACCGTGCTTCGCAAGACGAAAAAAATCGCAAGACGACAAAACTCGCGGAACGAATTAATTTCGTCTTGCGAGGCACCACTGTAGTAAAAACGTGGGCTGTTTCATTCCTGAACCTGTCAGATATCCATAGTAGAATGTACTACACAACTTTTAGAAGACATCTGAAAGCAGCCCTGTATCGGGAAGTTTTTAATGTTTGGCATTTTATTATGCTTTTATATGTGTTGGAAACCACCCAGCATTTCTGGGCAAATTATTATTATTATTATTATTATTATTACTATTACTACTACTACTACTACTACTACTACTACTACTACTTATAGAAGGTTAGAATATACGTCCTGTTACTTAGGGCCGGCCTTGCTATTAGGCAGAGTGAGGCAGCTGCCTCAGGTGGCAACTGTTGATGGTGTTGTCTGTTCCCCTCTGGTGGAAGATACAGCTAAGCTTTGCTTGCAGTTCAGTGTTGGAATGAGATTCAACTGCTAGACTTTGTCGGCTTCTGCATGTGAATTTGGCAGGACAGATCTTGTCCTTTGCCTCAGACATCAAAATATCAAAATATCATGGTCTTGCTAGTATATACTTAATGCTACACACCTTTTTTTTTTTTTTTACACCTTTACTTTGTGCCCGGTGATGTGTTGGAATTTACAGAGTGGGGAGTGGGGAGGAGAAACCCATTATCAGTGAAGTAACCTCCTAAGAACACTGCATTGTGCCTCTAATTCAGAGATGGGGACCCTGTGACCCTCTAATTGTTGTTGAACTGCAACTCTCATCAGTCCCAGCCAACGTGCACCAATGCTCAGTCTAAACCACTGAGCCTCTTGGGCTTGCTGATCGGAAGGTCGGTGGTTCAAATCCCCACGACGGGGTGAGTTCCCATTGCTCTGTCCCAGCTCCTGTCAACCTAGCAGTTTGAAAGCACACCAGTGCAAGTAGATAAATAGGTACCGCTGTGGCAGGAAGGTAAATGGTATTTCCGTGAACTCTGGTTTCCGTCACGGTGTCCTGTTGCGTCAGAAGCAGTTTAGTCATGCTGGCCACATGACCTGGAAAAGCTGTCTGTGGACAAATGCCAGCTCCTTTGGCCTGAAAGCAAGATGAGCGCCACAACCCCAGTCACCTTTGACTGGACCTAACTGTTCAGGGGTCCTTTACCTGTTACCTTTTTACCTAATGCTCAGGAATAATGAAAGGTGTAGTTCAGAAATATCTGGAGGGCCACATGTTCACTATTTATACCTTAGAAAAGGCAAAATGGAATAATGCAGTTTCATGTACATGTAACAGAATACAAATGTGCTGATTGACAAGTCCACATTGGGGGGGAAATCTGCCCTACCTAAGCGTTTTTCTCCCAGAAGAGAGGTTTCGAAATGTGTTTATCAAGCATAATTGTCGATTCTATATGTTTTTGCAAAATTAGTAAGGATGCTGCAGATGTCTCTTAGAATTTAAACACATTACATCAATCTAAATATTGCAGCCAGAGAACAGTAAATATTTTCTGTTGCATTCACACTCAGAATTGCTTAGTGCATATGGCTGAATAAAGAATGAATCCTCTTTTGACTTATGATCTCATATTGCCTTAGCAGCTTGGATCGTAAAGCCAAACCTGCCTCGGACTGTTGCAATACAGTTGTATATTTGAGGAAGGGCCTTAGCTCGGTGATAGGGACGCGGGTGGCACTGTGGGTTAAACCACAGAGCCTAGGACTTGCCTATCAGAAGTTCGGCAGTTCAAATCCCCGCGACGGGGTGAGCTCCCATTGCTCGGTCCCTGCTCCTGCCAACCTAGCAGTTTGAAAGCACGTCAAAGTGCAAGTAGATAAATAGATCCTGCTCCAGCGGGAAGGTAAACAGTATTTCCGTGCGCTGCTCTGGTTCACCAGAAGTGGCTTAGTCAAGCTGGCCACATGACCCGGAAGCTGTACGCTGGCTCCCTCGGCCAATAAAGTGAGATGAGTGCTGCAACCCCAGAGGTGTCCGCAACTGGACCTAATGGTCAGGGGTCCCTTTACCTTTACCTTCACCTTAGCTTGGTGATAGAAGGTCCCAGATTCGCTCCTTGACATCTCTGGGTGGAACTGAGAATGAAATTGTGGAGAACTGCTGCCTTCCAGAGTAGGCAAAATTGGGATAAATTGACAAAGAATTCAAACTGACATGAAGCAGCTAACAATGTTCCTATTGATGTCTTTCCTTAATTCCAGTGGGAGTGAGCTCTGAATATGCTTGACTCTCTCCCCGGACCAATGGGTTGTAAAAGGGGATTACTTTGACGGGCTCATTCCCAGGAATTAGAGATACACTAGTACCTCAGGTCAGGTTACATACGCTTCAGGTTACAGACTACGCTAACCCAGAAATATTACCTCGGGTTAAGAACTTTGATTCAGGATGAGAACAGATATTGTGCGGTGGCGGCACAGCAGCAGCAGGAGGCCCCATTAGCTAAAGTGGTGCTTCCGGTTAAGAACAGTTTCAGGTTAAGAACAGACCTCCAGAACGAATTAAATTCTTAACCCGAGGTACCACTGTACTGTACAAGTTTGCAACCCTCCTCATGCATGTTACTTCATTCTCGGGAAACATTTATTTAAATCTACACACCTTTCTAAAAGTGCTAACTTATTGCAGTATACCCTCTTGCACTTAAATGAGAGTCTCAAGTATTTGTTCTTTAATCATCATCTGGTTGGGTTTCCCCAGCCACTCTGGGCGGCTCCCAACAGAATATTAAAAACACAATAAAACATCAAACATTAAAAACTTCCCTAAATGGGGCTTCCTTCAGATGTCTTCTAAAAGTCAGGTAGTTTTTTATTTCTTTGACATCTGATGGGAGGGCGTTCCTCAGGGCGGGTGCCACTACTGAGAAGGCCCTATGCCAGCTTCTCTGTAACTTCACATCTCGCAGTAAGGGACTAGCAGAAGGCCCTCAGAGCTAGACCTCAGTGTCCAGGCTGAACGATGGGAGTGGAGATACTGGGCCAAGGCTGTTTAGGGCTTTAAAGATCAGCACCAACACTTTGAATTGTGCTCGGAGCCAATGTAGGTCTTTCGGGACCGGTGTTATATGATCTTGGTGGCCACTCCCAGCCACCAGTCTAGCTGCCACATTTTGGATTAGTTTCCAAGTCACCTTCAAAGCTAGTCCCAAGTAAAGCGCATTATAGTAGTCCAAGTGGGACATAACCAGAGCATGCACCACTCTGGCAAGACAGTCTATGAGCAGGTAGGGTCTCAGCTGGTGTACCAAATGGAGCTGGTAAACAGCTGCCCTGGACACAGAATTGACCTGCGCCTCCACGGATAGCTGTGAGTCCAAAATTACTCCCAGACTGCGCACCTGGTCCTTCAAGGGCACAGTTACCACATTCAGAACCAGGGAGTCCTCCACACTCGCCTGCCCCCTGTCCCCCCAAAAACAGTACTTCTGTCTCGTCAGGATTCAACCTCAATCTGTTATGCAGTACACTGAAGCAAATATGTCTTTTGTTGTTGTTTCTTCACCATGCTACACACTTACAGGTTGGTTTTCTTTTTCATCTGTCTTTACAGAGAATGCCAACAAACTTGAAGAAAGCGCCAGGGGAATCTACATTCCTTGTCCAGAACACTATAACGGCTTCTGCATGCATGGAAAATGTGAACACTCTGCAAATATGCTGGAACCATCTTGCAGGTAACACTTTCCCCAAACCGAGCGGCTAATGATAAACTGAACAGGAACACTTGCTAACACACGCTATCTTGATACAGCAAGGAAAATAATAATTGCCAAGACCCCATCCACTCTGATCTAAATTATGTAACGAGGCACCTAATGTATGTAGTAGAACTGCCCTAAATTATGCAGCACCATTAAGCTGTTTAGAAATGCATTCCTGCAACGTATGTCGATGCATCCCTTAAAAGGCTCCTAAGAGCACAGGCTTGCTGGGCAGGCATTATCCTAGGGCTGCCATATGTTTGGAATTTCCAAAATTTGGTTAAAATGTCCAGGAAAACCCGGGCGTATGGCAAAGTATGTTGGAAGTGTTGGTTTTTTGGTCAAATATCCATAAAGGTAGCTCAACAACTTGTGCCCCAAAATAAGGGGGGAGGAGCTCAACAAACATGTCCCTCCCCCCAAAAAAACTTACACCCCCCCCCAAAAAAGCTCAGCAACCCTAATTATCTGTTGATTCCTCACACTCAGCCAACAGCTACTGTCCCAAGAAACCCAACAGTGGACAGAACTTGAGAGCTACAACAGCCACTGGTGGAGGAAGGGGGATGTGGTGGTTGCGGTCCACCCCAGGTCTCATCCTTAAGGGGGGGGTGACATTTCCCCCCCACCCCCTGTGACGCTCGTCATGGGCAGCGCCCCCCTGGGCTTGCCGATCAGAAGGTTGGCGTTTCGAATCCCCGTGATGGGGTGAGCTCCCATTGCTCTGTCCCAGCTCCTGCCAACCTAGCAGTTCGAAAGCACACCAGTGCAAGTAGGTAAATAGCTACCGTTCCAGCGGGGATGGTAAACGGCGCTTCCGTGTACTCTGGCACTCGTCACGGTGTCCGTTGTGCCAGAAGCAGTTTAGTCATGCTGGCCACATGACCCGGAAGCTGTCTGCAGACAAACACCGGCTCCCTCGGCCTGAAAAGCGAGATGAGCGCCACAACCCTAAAATCACCTTTGACTGGACTTAACCATCCAGGGGTCCTTTACCTTATTTTTTTAAACTCAGAGGCATCCAGCCTCTAGCACCGGAGATTGCACACAGCTACCACTACGTGTGTTTTCATCCTGTTTTTTATGTTTAGAATGATTGTAAGTGGTCCTGAAAATTTGAGTGGTGTGTCGGGTATAATAAACAAACAAACAAGCATTTCATTTGCTTATTAAAGAAATAAAAATACCTTTTTCCAACTAGCTTTTTAAATGGAGACCTTTATTTCAGTCTGTATCTGCATTGGACTTGAAATCGTCTCTCTGTGCGTGTGTGATTGCTGATCTTTTTATTGTTAAATCATTTGGGGACGTTTTATGAGAAGCAACGCATAAACAGAATACATACATAAATCAAATACATCAACTTCAAAATGAGAGCAGTTGTCTAGAACAAATTAAGCTTCTTCCAGGAGGCATTTCCCACAAATATCAGTGTGGCACACATTAAAATTTTGGTTTTGGTATAGGAAATCATCATAAAAGTACCAAACAAGAACAACAGCAACACCTCCAACCCTCTTATATCCCCAAAGTAACTGAGGCATAAAAAAAAGTTCCTTGGTTATCTTGTAGGATATACAAAGTAGCTGCGGCTAGGAGAGTCAGTGAATTCCGAAGAAAAAAGAAATTGTCAGTGCTCATTTATTCATCCCATGTACAAATCCAAGATCTGCTGGTCTTATTCTTTTTGGTCCACAAATGATAAGTAATCAATGTCCCGCCCCCCCCCCCGCCCCCACCTTTCAATTCTGTTTCCTTTGCACTGAAATGAATGGCGTGAAAGTAATAGTGTCATCAATTACCGTACTTTTCTGTGTATAAGACGAGCTGTTTTAATGGCAATATTCTTATACATGGATAGTGCAGATTGGGGGTGGGGGATTGGTCGCTGCTGTGAGCAGCAGGTTCCCAGAGGTGATTGTGCTGTTGATTGGTGTATGTGGCTAGGGCTGCTGTCGATTGGCTGTTGCCAATCAACAACTCTGGGCATCCCTCCGCAAAAAAAGCTCAACAACAACTCTGGGCCATTTTCCCCCCATTTTCAAAATTTATACACGGGGGTGTGTTATACACGGGAAAATATGGTACGTTAAATTCGCAACCCTTTGTAAGCTACGGAAATACAGTGGTAACCCGGGTTACATACACTTCAGGTTACAGACTCTGCTAACCCAGAAATAGTGCTTCAGGTTAAGAACTTTGCTTCAGGATAAGAACAGAAATCGTGCTCTGGCGGCGCGGCAGCAGAGGGAGGCCACATTAGCTAAAATGGTGCTTCAGGTTAAGAACAGTTTCAGGTTAAGAACGGACCTCCAGAACGAATTAAGTTCTTAACCCGAGGTACCACTGTACTTGCATAGATTACAATAAGTAGTAGGCAGCCAAATGAATAAAGCAGTATTTGGTGGGAATTGAATTGCAGAGGAATGGAAACGGTGCTGATTGTGACAAAGACTACTGCAATGCGCTCTTGGACTACTGCAATGCGCTCTATGTGGGGCTACCTTTGAAGGTGACCCGGAAACTACAATTAATCCAGAATGCGGCAGCCAGACTGGTGACTGGGAGCGGCTGCCGAGGCCATATAACACTGGTCTTGAAAGACCTACACTGGCTCCCAGTACGTTTCCGAGCACAATTCAAAGTGTTGGTGCTGACCTTTAAAGCCCTAAACGACCTTGGTCCAGTATACCTGAAGGAGCGTCTCCACCTCCATCGTTCTGCCCAGACACTGAGGTCCAGTGCTGAGGGCCTTCTGGTGGTTCCCTCACTGCGAGAAGCCAAGTTACAGGGAACCAGGCAGAGGGCCTTCTCAGTAGTGGTGCCCGCCCTGTGGAACGCCCTCCCACCAGATGTCAAAGAGAAAAATAACTACCAAACTCTTAGAAGACATCTGAAGGCAGCCCTGTTTAGAGAAGCTTTTGATGTTTAATACGTTATTGTATTTTAGTGTTTTGTTGGAAGCCGCCCAGAGTGGCTGGGGGGACCCAGCTAGATGGGCGGGGTATAAATAATAAATTATTATTATTATTATTATTATTATTATTATTATTATTATTATTATTATTATGACAGGTTGGAATGGAAATGGCTGCCTTCTTATATCCCAAGCTGCCGCACACCATTCTTGAGCTGTTGCGACACAACATCTCTCTGGCAATGCCTGGTTTGTGGCTCATGCAACACAGCCATGAACTACTGCAAGGGAAGGAGTCAACGTGTCTTTTTCCATTCTAGGTGTGACGCAGGCTACACTGGAGAACACTGTGAAAAAAAGGACTACAGCGTTTTATATGTGGTTCCTGGCCCTGTACGATTTCAGTACGTCTTAATAGCAGCCGTGATTGGAACAATCCAGATTGCTGTCATCTGTGTCGTAGTCCTCTGCATTACAAGGTTAGTAATGAGGCCAAGTGTTAGGGACGCGGGTGGCGCTGTGGGTAAAAGCCTCAGCGCCTAGGGCTTGCCGATCGAAAGGTCGGCGGTTCGAATCCCCGCGGTGGGGTGCGCTCCCGTTGTTCGGTCCCAGCGCCTGCCAACCTAGCAGTTCGAAAGCACCCCCGGGTGCAAGTAGATAAATAGGGACCGCTTACTAGCGGGAAGGTAAACGGTGTTCCGTGTGCGGCTCTGGCTCACCAGAGCAGCGATGTCACGCTGGCCACGTGACCCGGAAGTGTCTCCGGACAGCACTGGCCCCCGGCCTCTTGAGTGAGATGGGCGCACAACCCTAGAGTCTGTCAAGACTGGCCCGTACAGGCAGGGGTACCTTTACCTTAATGAGGCCAAGGTGCTCTTATCAAGAGAAAGTTGGCAAAAATGTATAAATCTAAATCAAATAAGCGTCGGAAATGTAATGAGAAAGAATGTTCTGTTTGTCATATGTGGTGGTCTTGTAGTAAGGTTAAAGCTTACTGGGCAATGATATATAATAAAATGAAAAGGATGTTTAAAATAACCTTTGTAAAAAACAGCAACCCAGAAGCTTTTCTTTTGGGAATTATAGGGACGGAACGACCTAAGCTGTATGGAAACTTGTTCATGTATGCTACTACAGCAGCAAGAATGTTACTTGCCCCAAAATGGAAAGAAGCAGAAGTCCCAGCAAAGGGAGAGTGGATACAAAAATTTATGGAATATGCAGAAATGGTGAAACTTACCGAAATAATAAGCATTTTAAATAAAAGAATGGAAATGGTTTATTGAATATTTACAGATAAACTATAAACAGATAAAAACATAGGCAGGATTATTGAAAATGATGGATGTCCTATTCCATACTACTACTACTACTACTACTACTAATAATAATAATAATTTTATTTATACCCCACCCTTCTGACTGGGTTTCCCCAGCCACACTGGGTGGCTTCCGACATATATACAAGCATAGAAAATATGCTTGTATTTTAACATTTTTTAAAAAACTTCCCTGTACAGGGCTGCCTTCATACGGTTCAGGTGCCAGATAACTCCATACCCTCCAACATTTCGCTGATGAAAATCAGCTTCCAACACACAGAAAAACATAAAAAACCATTCAACATAAAAAAACTTCCCTATACAGGGCTGCCTTCAGATTTCTTCTGAAGGTTGTATAGTCACTTATCTCCTTGGCACCGGGGTCACATTACTCCATACCCTCCAATATTTCCTAAGAAAAAGCGGGGCTTTCTGGGATCAAATCAGAAACCAGGACAGCTTTTGTAAATCCGGGGCTGTCCCTGGAAAATAGAGGCACCCAGACGGTCTGAAGATCTGCAATGGCAGATAAGCTTCCCTGAAAGGCAACTTGTCTAGCACCACCCATCTTTCTCAGCAACGTGTCATCATGGTAGTGTTAGGCATGCGCTAGCGTGATCTCTAGTAGTGATGTATGGAAGTGAGAGCTGGACCATAAAGAAGGCTGATTGCCGAAGAATTGATGCTTTTGAATTATGGTGCTGGAGGAGACTCTTGAGAGTCCCATGGACTGCAAGAAGATCAAACCTCTCCATTCTGAAGGAAATCAGCCCTGAGTGCTCACTGGAAGGACAGATCCTGAAGCTGAGGCTCCAATACTTTGGCCACCACATGAGAAGAGAAGACTCCCTGGAAAAGACCCTGATGTTGGGAAAGATGGAGGGCACAAGGAGAAGGGGGCGACGGAGGACGAGATGGTTGGACAGTGTTCTTGAAGCTATCAGCATGAGTTTGACCAAACTGCGGGAGGCAGTGGAAGACAGGAGTGCCTGGCGTGCTCTGGTCCATGGGGTCACGAAGAGTCGGACACGGCTAAATGACTAAACAACAACAACAAGCGTGATCCCTTGTTTCCTGTGGGCCATTGGTGAAGCCCACGAGCCAGACAAGCACTCCATAACTGCTCCCTAGAAGATGCATCGGCATCTTTTACAACACATGGGGTTTGTGTGGCAGACAGACAGGCATGGAAGGCGGTTTCCCCAATGGTAGAAAATTCAAAAAGCAAGCTGTTTGTTTAATAGCTCGGGGATTATCAGTGTTTGCATTCTCAGGAGTTACTCTGTACCTCTTCAGGAAGAGACGGGTGATTATAATGCATAGAGTGCCTAGCAAATGCCAGTATGGATTTGAATGCCAAGTGGGCTTGACTTTGGAATTTAAAAGGATATGTGCTGTTTGCACTGTCTGTCTTACAAGTAAGGACTCAGGTCCAGCCTTCAACTTAAAAAGATCTCAAGCAACTGAGACCTTGGAGATAGAGCAATGGGCGGTCTCTGTAAGGCAGTTGTGAGTTTCATCCATTCATAAATACCAATGTCCATTCTTTACCATGTGATGGGTAAGTTTCAGAGTTTTCTCCAGCTTCACGACTTGCCTGGGCTTCTTCCTCAGGTGAGAGAAGGTGAAACTGCTTCAGGTGTCCTGCAGCTGCTTCAATAAATCAGGCGCCTTAAAAATAAATCCCTTTCCCCAAATGATGAGAATTTTAAAAAGACGCAGGCATCACACTCCTATAGAAAGTAAAAAAAGCACCAATATATCTAAGCATCCTCCTCCCGCTACACTCAGAGAACAAGCGTGACATTCAGGCCGGAAGAAGGTAGAAAATAATTCATATATCCTTTCCCAGCCTAAAGGCATAATAGAAAAATGTCTGCAGAAGCTTGGAGATGCTTGCCGACCTAGTTGAGTTCATCAACTCTACCCTCAAGTGTAGATCTTCTCCTGCAAGAAGGCAATGTATTATATTCAAGTGGGTTTCAGGGAACATGGAGATAATTCAAACGGCCAGAAATACAGTGTACATAAAAAGGACGGAGATGGGAAAGTAACTGCTCAACAGAAAAATGGCACTACATCATGTTGTTCAAGCAATCTTCTGAGTGGCTCCAGGTTTGTTAACTTCAGGCCATAAAGCAAGTTAACGGTTTGTGTTCAGAGAAAATGGTGTGGTTTTACATGGACCCTGCCTTTCCAGTGGATTTAATTTAGACTGTGTGGTAGATAAAAGGATACCTAAAAGCTAATGCCCTTAAACTTTTTCATCTGCATAAGCTCTTCATTTCCTTTTTCTCTAGCCTTTGCAAAACTTGGTGCGTGTTACATCCAGTAACAAATATATTGTGGTGTTCCAGTCATTATTAAACACACACAGACAGACAGACACAGACACAGACACACACAGAGAGAGAGAGAGAGAGAGAGAGAGAGAGAGAGAGAGAGAGAGATGGTGTGAAGGCACGTGATGTTGCCACCTTACTGAAGCTAAGCAGGTCTGGGCCTGGTCACCTTGGGTGCCATAATGAAAGAAAGGCAGGATACAAATGCAAGAAACCAGAAATGAATAAATATGTAAACACAAAATATACATACCTCCCAACATGTCTCCGATGAAAATAGGGATGTCCTATTCAACAACAACAACGTATTATGTATATCCCACCCATCTGACTGGGTTTCCCTTGCCGCTCTGGGCAGCTTACAATACATAGTAAAACATAGTAAAACATCGAACATTTAAAACTTCCCAATACAGGGCTGCCTTCAGATGTATTCTAAAAATTGTGTAGTTCTGATGGGAGGTTGTTCCACAGAGAAGGCACCACTGTTGTGAAGGCCTGGTTCCCTGTAACTTCACTTCTTGCAGTGAGGGAACCAGCAGAAGACCCTCAGAGAAGGACGTCACTGTCCGGGCTGAGTGATGGGGGTGGAGACACTTCCTCAGGCATATTGGGCCAAGGCCGTTTAGGGCTTTCAAGGTCAGCGCCAACACTTTGAATTGTGCTCGGAAATGTACTAGGAGCCAATGTAGGTCTTTCAAGACCGGTGTTATGTGGTCTCGGCGGCTGCTCCCAGTCACCATTGTAGCTGCCGCATTCTGGATTAAACGCAGCTAGACTCTGCCCACCAGCCAGCTCTATTGGCTGTCTGCTGGACATGGTGCGGCAGCTGAAGGAAGGCTGATGCAGGGGGCTGAACACACAACCGCTCCCCTCTGAGAGGAGGAGAGGTCTTCTCAGTTACTGTACAACAAGGTTCACCGAACTGGTGCCCAAAGGCACCTCTCGCACAGCTACAATTGCCGGAGTATTTCACAATCAGTCACTTACGCAGGATACTCTGGGAATTGAGACCTCCTGAAAACTCTCTTTTTTTAATATATATATATATATATATATATATATATATATATATATATATATATATATTGAAATTTTCAAAAAAGAGAGAGAGGAGAAAAATTAAAAACACATAAAGTTTACATTCCTTATTTTCAATAACATCTTTCCCTGACTTCCCCACACCTCCCCTTCTTGTATTCCAGTTCCAATTGTTAGCTCAGCAAGTTCTTGTCCCCAAATTTCACCTTATTATATTTAATTCATTTTAATTAACCAGTTTTACCTTATAAACCTCAATTTGTACGTCAATGCTCATTCTTAAAACCCTTTTCTAAAGTCGACCCAAGTTCCCTTCCACGAATTTCCCAATTTTTATACTGGTAACAAAACAGAATAAAAAGAAACAAAATATAATTGTACACCCTTTGGATTCCCAAAACCCCACCCCCCCCTTTCCCGGTTTCGATCCCCAACGAATGTCCATCAGTCTATCAACTATCAGCCTGGAGACCTCACGTCCGAGGCTCTTAATTCTCTCTCAGTTCCTCTCTGCCGGTTTTTTTGATAGTCCTTTGTATTGAACACCAAATCTGGGAGAAGCTCTGTCCCAATAGGGTCCATGTTTCTTCCAGCCAGACCTTCATATTCAAAAGTAGAGCCCAAATCTTGTTTCTTACTCCTTTTAAATCCAAATGTCCCAAATGTCCCAAAAGCTCCAGCTTCCACCTTTATCAGCTTTGTAATCCATAGGTCTTCGGATCTCCCCATAAGGAGATCTCTCCATTCTTCATTCTCCACTTCAAACCAGATTTTCATCATCCAGATCTTGTTTTCCTTTGTATCCATCTTAGCAGGCCTCTGGCTCTCCTTTATCATCTGCAGCATTACAGCTCCTCCTTCCTTTTCCTCCAGAGCAGCATGTATCTCTTTCTCCACTCTCTCAAAGATCTCAGATTTCTTTTCTTGTTCAGCTGCATGGGCCTCTTGAATCAAATCCTTATCACATTCAATAAGTTTGTTTACTGTTGAATTCAGAGTTGTAACACTTGTAGCCAAAACATCACTTTGCCCTTGTAACTTTCCCAAGAGAAAAAAAACTCTGTCCAATTCAGCCTGTATTTTTCCACCTGCAGCCATTCTTGTAGTCTCCCTGAACCCCCTCTAGAGGGATTCTGGTTACTTAGTATTCCTTCCAGTTCCAATCCAAAAGTCAAGTTAACTTGTTTCAGTTTTTCTTTGTTTTCAACAATTTAAAGCCAAGTTGTAACAAATATAACCAGCAAAGACAACAGAAACAAAGTTCTCTTTTTTTTCAGCTTTGACAGCTAGTTTGACAGCTGTCAAAATCTTCTATGTCTCCTCAACAGGCTCTCTCACGGATCACTCCCGGGTCCCGGGGGGTTGCACTTCAGCTCTCAAAATCAACTCTTATCCTCCAGCAAAATTACTTATACTGCCAAATCGTGAAATTAATAACTTTTATCCAATAAAGAAGAAGATGTTCTCTCGACCTTAGTTATCTAGTCCTTGCTTTAAATTATCTACAGGACGGGGAGATGGACTTCCTTTTTGCGCCTTCCCCGATCATGCCTAATTCAAAAAAAAAGAATTTTCCCTTTGTAAAACCAATTTCCGTTCTACTCACGGGCTGTTACTTTTAGAGTCCAATTGTTCAAAGGAAGAAGTCAGCGCTCTCCGGCCATGGCATGCGGCTTCGCTCCGTAGGAGAAGCAGTCGACTCTCAGCACCGCGCCGCTCCCCGTCCCCCGTTCCGAAGCCTTTAAAAAGGCTCCTTCGCGGGTCGGGGGGGCGCAAATGGTGCCCGCCGAGTCACCAGGTCCACAGGCTTCAGCGCCTGTGGTTTCTGAGGGTCCCCGCGTCGTCGCCGTGGCAGGACCTGTCTCCTACAAAGCCGATTCCCTCCGGAGCTCGGAGGGAATCTGCCATTAGACGATGGCGCTAACCCGGAAGTGAGACCTCCTGAAAACTCTCAGCATCCTTGACAAACTGCAGTTCCCAGGATGATATGGGAGAAGCCAAGACTTTTTGAAGTGGTACCATAGTGCTTTAAATGGGGCCTCATTATAAAGCAATTTCCTATGTTTCCTATGTTCCAAACTTTCTTGGTTTGGTGTGGTTTGGGGAGGGGAGGGAATTTAGCAGCCTGGTTGACAGGCAGGCATTCCAGATACTTACTGTATTTTTTGCTCTATAAGATGCACCAGACCATAAGAAGCACCTCTTTTTTGGAGGAGGAAAAAGGAAAAAAATATTCTGAATTCCAGAAGCCAGAACAGCAAGAAGGATCTCTACGCAGCGATCCCTCTTGCTGTTCTGGCTTCTGGGATAGCTGCGCAGCCTGCATTCGCTCCATAAGATGCACACACATTTCCCCTTACTTTTTAGGAGGGAAAAGGTGCGTCTTATAGAGCGAAAAATACAGTAATTAAAAAGAAAGCGGCTACATCTAGATGCATGCTCCTCAACTGTCCAGCTTTAAGTGGAACATACCGGAATTACAGAAGCCATTCTGCTTCCAAAGACGGCCATTTTGGAGGGGGGGCAATGCTGTCGCACAAGTCCCCTCTGTGGCATGTTGGAGGGTATGTGGATATATACGTTAACCAGGGTAAATTTAGGAAGCTGTTGTTATTTTTCTGTAAGTCTATGAGTCCCAGCTGCACACTGTTATTCACTAAAGGTAAAGGTAAAGGTACCCCTGCCCGTACGGGCCACTCTTGACAGACTCTGGGGTTGTGCGCCCATCTCACTCAAGAGGCCGGGGGCCAGCGCTGTCCGGAGACACTTCCGGGTCACGTGGCCAGCGTGACAAAGCTGCATCTGGCGAGCCAGCGCAGCACACGGAACGCCGTTTACCTTCCCGCTGGTAAGCGGTCCCTATTTATCTACTTGCACTTAGGGGTGCTTTCAAACTGCTAGGTTGGCAGGCGCTGGGACCGAGCAACGGGAGCGCACCCCGCGTGGGGATTCGTACCGCCGAACTTTCGATCGGCAAGCCCTAGGCACTGAGGCTTTTACCCACAGCGCCACCCGCGTCCCTTGTTATTCACTAGCAGTGCTTATTTTCTAAAATATAAAATGTTTAGGAGTATTCTCATTTTGACTCAAGAAAACCACCATTTTATAGTTTAAAATCGGGGAAAATAAATACAGTAAATGGACGAAAGTACAAAGATTCACAAAATATTTACCTCCGTAAAATACCCCTTCGTCCCCCCCAGGGAAAAAGCGCTGTTCTCTAGTCATACACGGATAGTTACATTTGCTACGATTTGGATCCAGCGGTACCATTGCATGAATGGAAAGCGCTTCCTGTTGCACAAGGAAGTGTTCCTGCTTTGTTCAGTTTTTTTAATGTAAATACGTATACCCCAAACGTACATTGTCTTATTATGCTTGTATCCCCACAGGGGAATAATTCAGGTTTCAAACCAACACAGAGCAGACAAAGAGAATCCATTTGCAGAGCTGACAGTCATTTATATCTGAGTTGCCTTTGTGCTTCCCGAAATGCAATATAGTGGTACCTCGGGTTACATACGCTTCAGGTTACATACGCCTCAGCACTAACCCAGAAATAGTGCTTCAGGTTAAGAACTTTGCTTCAGGATGAGAACAGAAATCGTGCTCCTGCGGCGCGGCAGTAGTAGGAGGCCCCATTAGCTAAAGTGGTGCTTCAGGTTAAGAACAGTTTCAGGTTAAGTACAGATCTCCGGAACAAATTAAGTACTTAACCCGAGGTACCACTGTACAGTGGTGCCCCGCAAGACGAATGCCTCGCAAGACGAAAAACCCACTAGACGAAAGGGTTTTCCGTTTTTGAGTTGCTTTGCAAGACGATTTTCCCTATGGGCTTGCTTCGCAAGATGAAAACGTCTTGCGAGTCTTGCGATTTTTTTCCGCTTCCCCCCCTTTTTCTAAGCCGCTAAGCCGCTAATAGCCTTTTAGCCACTAAGCCGCTAAGCTTTTAATAGCCGCTAAGCCGCTAAGCCGCTAATAGCGCCAATCCACTAAGCCGCTAATAGGGTTGCTTCGCAAGACGAAAAGACCGCTAGACGAAGAGACTCGCGGAACGGATTATTTTCGTCTTGCGAGGCACCACTGTACTACATTCTAAGTTAGCCAATGCAGGAAAAAGCAACGATTGTTTCTTTTATTTGTGCTTTCCTAGCTGGGAGGATGTTTGGGAGAAATATTAAACTGCCCCCGATGAATGTGTGTACATTTTCCAAAGGTCTCATAGCCGCATTGCTTGTGGTGGGTCTTTAAACCAGTGCATTAATATAACCCTCGTTGCAGGCAGGCAGTGTCCTATGGGAAATGATTTTGGCTATTTCAGGCTCCTGTTTGAAGAACGGGCTCTGAAAGAGTGCAGGAGGCCTTTGACTCATTTTTTACAAAGCTCTGGAGCTGTGCAGCTAAGGAATGATGAGTTGTACCGACAGCCGTTGTTGGCAGTTGCCCTTCCGTGGCCTGCAATCCTTACGTTACCTCCACTGTCGTTTAGCAAAGCAAATTTCATGCTCTTTCTCTCTCTCCCCCCGCCCCTTTCCCCTCTTGCTTGCAGGAAATGTCCCAGGAGCAACAGAATTCACAGGCAGAAGCAAAACACAGGGCACTACAGTTCAGACAACACAACAAGAGCATCGACCAGGTTAATTTAAACGAGAGCATGTTTCCACAATGGCAAAAAGTAAACTGCAGAGAGGTTGGACTTTCAAAAAAAAATAATACAGTATTATAGACAAAAAGATCTACACATGTTGCCTTGCATTTGTGGTAATCTACACCAATGAAAAAAAAACATGTACTACAGCTATATTTGATTATGTATGGATATATTTGAAATAGTATACATTGTCTTGATGTTTTTTCTGTAATGTAAATAAACTATTTATATCACACAAGATGGTTTTCTTTTTCTTTTTCATGTATTTGTTATATATAATAAATACTCAGTGATGAGGAAAAAAACCCGCTTTCTTAAATTTGCTGTGCCGTACAAGCGTGTTATCTTTGGACATGATGAATTTGCAAGCTGTGCGAGTCACAATATTTAAACTGCAGCCATATGAGCACCTCCTGCTGTGGGCACAGAAACAGCCTTCCTGAACAGTGTTAGGCTTCTTAAACTGTAATGAAAGTGGTAGGTTTGGGCAGCCTAAACTGTGCAGGACTATAGCCAAAGCCAGGAAATTCAGCTCCTATGCATGTGTTGCTTTCAGTGGTGGCTAATCCCTTTGTCTGTCCCAGCCAACCACCACTTGCCTGCCTTCCAACTAGTCTTAGAGGGTGTCCCGGATGCCAGCTTTTTCCTCTTGCATAGTCTCACTGTTGTCATGGTACAACTCTGTAGGGAGGTGTCAGGGCCTGGACATCAGAGGAGGAACGGTGGAGACCGTCTCCCCCTTCTCCTGAACCTTCCTGAGAAGAGGAGGACAGTATAGATTTACAATGGTGGTTTGCAGAGGGTCACAGCTCAGAGGCAGAAGAGGGGCAAAGCTGGGAAATAATGGGAGAAGCAGGAACAGCTGGCTGACACATTATCACTACAGTGGTACCTCTGGTTGCGAACGGGATCCGTTCCGGAGGCCCGTTCGCAACATGAAAAGAGTACAACCTGAAGTGCCATGTCTGCGCAGGTGCGCGGCATGATTTGGCGCTTGTGCACATGTGCAAGCGTCGAAACCCGGAAGTAACCCTTTCCGGTACTTCCGGGTCGCCGCGGGACGTAACCTGAAAGAAAGTAACATGAAGCAAACATAACTGAGGTATGACTGTACAGAGCATTCCAGATGCCCCCCTCCTCCCAGAACCTGGCAAACAATGAAAGTAGGAGAGCAGAGAACTAAGAGACAATTGGCCCTCGGCAGCCACCGTAAGTGGGGTAGAACTGTTGACAACTGAGAAGGAGATGACTTGGAGCAATGCCACTACCAAAGAGGCTAGATTTCTACGCCTCTCTCTCTACCAGTATTGAATAAAGACATTGGTAAGAGCTTCTTGTCTTTCTATTACTGGCAACCTGCCATGAGGAAAGGGAATCAGATTCCCTGAAGCCTGAGAGGAGGAGGAAGGGAGCATGAGTGAAATTAGTTGGCTCCACCTACCATTGTCTCTGGCTCCACCTACTGTGGACATTACTGCCTTCCACCCCACCAATCCCAAGGGGCACCAGCCACTGCTGATCATGATCCAGTAGGTTTTTCTGCTCTTTTCCAGTTGAGTTACTTTGCTGGTTTCTGCAATTTGTCAAAGAAATGCTTCGCTGGCGGTGTTAATTATAACTTATAATTATAACCTTGCTGATCTTGTGGGTTTTATTAATTGAGCAAGGAGGGGACAGATAAAGAGGCAAGCGTGGACCCTTTTTAAAAATTTATCAGGATATCAAACAAAGGGAGACAATTGATACTTCAAACGGCTTTCAGACTTTCTAAGAGCTCCATTAAGTTGACTCTTACAGGTAAGAGCAGACAATATGTGGAAAGGAGACCCTCAAGGAAATGCTTGATGCTGCATGAAGAAATCTCCATCTCTTGACAACTGGGGTGACTTAGGGCTTATTCACACTTCCTCTTGTGCCTGGGAAAACTGTGCTTTATCGCTCAATGGCAATTGGGATTTCCCCCAGATTGCCATTTGTTCTGATCTGTTGCTAAAGAATGGGTTTTCCTTTGGAAAAGAGCGAGGCAAGCGGGAAACCGCTCATACCCCATGCCTAGAAAGCGTGCATCAAGCAGAAAATGGCTCAGACTGGTGCTTTCTAGACACGGCACAAGCAGAAATGAGCCCTTAAACTAGTTTCCTGTTGTCTTGTGTTAAAAGTAAGCTAGTTTCAAAACTGTTACTAAAATTTCTGGGTTGCTGCTTGCCTATAAATATCTTTAAATGTAAGAAGAGGCTGCTGGGTCCTCTTCTCAGAGAGACCAGCCAGATGCCTCTGGGAATCCCACAAGCAAGACCTGACTACAGTGGTACCTCGGTTTTCAGATGTCTCCATTGCTGAACATTTCGGTTTCCAAACACTGAAAACCCAGAAGTAAATGCTTCCGTTTGAATGGATTCCGCTGCGTGTATCTGTTGTTTTTCACAATTTTCTCTATTGAATTGGCAGGCCGCCCTTTGCACCTCGGTTTTCGAACGTTTTGGAAGTCAAACAGTCTTCTGGAACGGATTACAGTGGTACCTCGGGTTACATACGCTTCAGGTTACATACGCTTCAGGTTACAGACTCCGCTAACCCAGAAATATTACCTCGGGTTAAGAACTTTGCTTCAGGATGAGAACAGAAATCGTGCTCCAGCAGCGCAGCGGCAGCAGGAGGCCCCATTAGCTAAAGTGGTGCTTCAGGTTAAGAACAGTTTCACGATAAGTACGGACTTCAGGAATGATTTAAGTACTTAACCCGAGGTACCACTGTACGTTTGAAAACCGAGGTTCCACTGTGCAATGCTGCTCTCCCCACTTGTGGTTCTCAGCAACTGACTTGGAGGCATCTTGCCTCTGACTGTGGAGGTAGAACATAGATACTATGGCTAGTGGCTGTTGATAGCCGCCTTGTTGTTGTTGTTGTTGTTGTTGTTGTTGTTGTTGTTGTTGTTGTTGTCAACATCATCATTATCATTACATTTATATGCCACTCATCTGACTGGGTTGCCCCAACCACTCTAGGTGGCTCCCAACAAAATATTAAAAACACAGTACAACATCAACCATTAAAAATGTCCCTGCCTTCAGATGTCTTCTAAAAGTCAAATAGATATTGATCTGTATGACATCTGATGGGAGGGCATTCCACAGGGCAGTCACCGCTACCGAGAAGGCCCTCTGCCTGGTTTCCTGTAACTTTACTTCTCACAGTGAGGGAACTGCCAGAAGGCCCTTAGAGCTTAGACCTCAGGGTCCAGGCTGGACGACAGAGGTGGAGATGCTCCTTCAGGTATACTGGGCCGAGGTCATTTAAGGCTTTAAAGGTCAATGCCAACACTGAATTGTGCTCAGAAATGTCCTGGGAGCCAGTGTAGATCCTTTAGGACTGGTGTTACATGGCCCTGATGGCTGCTCCCAGTCACCAGTCTAGCTGCTGCATTCAGGATTACTTGTACAGTGGTACCTCGGTTAAGAACTTAATTTGTTCTGGAGGGCTGTTCTTAACCTGAAACTGTTCTTAACCTGAGGTACCACTTTAGGTAATGGGGCCTCCCACTGCCGCCATGCCACCGTCGTGTGATTTCTGTTCTCATCCTGAAGCAAAGTTCTTAACCCGAGGTACTACTTCTGGGTTAGCGGAGTCTGTAACCTGAAGCGTCTGTAACCTGAAGCGTCTGTAACCTGAAGCATCTGTAACCCAAGGTACCACTGTACAGTGGAACCTCGGGTTTGAGGTAATCCATTCTGGAAGTCTGTTTGACTTCTGATACGTTAAAAAACTGAGGATCAAAGGGCTTCTGGGTTGTCGGCGTTCGGCTTCTGAAACATTCAGCAGCTGAGATGCTCAAAAAGCGAGGTTTAACTGTCATTTCCAAGTCGCCTTAAAGGTAGCCCCATGTCATCCTCCATGAATTGTCCATGAATCTTCTTTTAAAGCCCTCCAGGTTGGTGGACAGCACTGCCTCTTGCGGGAGCCAATTCTGCTCTGCGCTGTGTGGCAAAATGCTTTCATTTGTATGCCCTGAATCTTCTAGTATTCAGCTTCTCCCAGTGGCCTGAGTTCCCGTATTATGTTGCAGCAACGTAGCTCTCTTTCAAAAGAAAGATGAATACCATAGCAAGACACAACATGAATAAATATATGATAACAGTCTAATGTCACGATGCTTAATAAGATTAATTTAAATGCTCATCTGCTAGTATTTCAGGGGCAAACAACATTCATTCGACAATACAGAAATGCACATCCCGCCCGCCCAAAAAAACTTTTTAGGAAACATTATTACCTCTCTTTTTTTAATCTCTGTCTTTGCAAGCCCTAGATTCTCTAGGCTGCTGGTTCATCTCTACTTGCCATTATGTCTTTGTTGTTGTTTAGTCGTGTCTGACTCTTCGTGACCCCATGGACCAGAGCACGCCAGGCACTCCTGTCTTCCACTGCCTCCCGCAGTTTGGTCAAACTCATGCTGGTAGCATCGAGAACACTATCCAACCATCTTGTTCTCTGTCATCCCCTTCTCCTTGTGCCCTCAGTCATTCCCAACATCAGGGTCTTTTCCAGGGAGTCTTCTCTTCTCATGAGGTGGTCAAAGTATTGGAGCCTCAGCTTCAGGATCTGTCCTTCCAGTGAGCACTCAGGGCTGATTTCCTTAAGAATAGATAGGTTTGATCTTCTTGCAGTCCGTGGGACTCTCAAGAGTCTCCTCCAGCACCATAATTCAAAAGCATCAATTCTTCGGCGATCAGCCATTATGTCTTATGGAGTGCCTAACACAGTAATGGTGTGATTAGCAATCATGGACTTTTAACAATCGAGGAGGGGACAACTGTCACCAGCCCCACATGATGTAAGAAGGGAGGCTTAATACTTCTATCCCCTGCTGCAATCTCAGTTGTTTATTTATTTTTTTATAAAAAAAAGAATCACTTGTATGACATGGGGGAATGAGTGTCTTTGTTTGAAACAGGGAGCTGTCATCAGGACCAGAGGATGCTTGCAATTTGCTCTTTTGCTAATTTACTTGGAAGTAAACCCCACTGTGTGAGAACAGAATTGCATCCTGGTCCCAGGCAAGTTTACCTGGAACAAAAGGACGCAGGTGACGCTGTGGTCTAAACCACTGAGCCTTTGGCGTTTGCCGATGAGAAGGTTGGCAGTTTGAATCCCCACGGCGGAGTGAGCTCCCGTTGCTCTGTCCCAGCTCTTGCCAACCTAGCAGTTCGAAAGCAGACCAGTACAAATAGATAAATAGGTACTGCTGCGGCGGGAAGGTAAACGGCATTTCCATGAGCTCAGTGTTCCGTTGCGCCAGAAGCAGTCTAGTCATGCTGGCTACATGACCCGGAAAGTTGGCTGTGGACAAACGCCAGCTCCCTTGGCCTTAAAGTGAGATGAGCGCTGCAACCTTTGACTGGACTTAACTGTCCAGGGGTCATTTACCTTTTTTATCTTACCTAGAACAAAGCTCCACTGATTTCAGTGGCATTCACTTCCAAGTACATGAGCTTAGAATAGCAGTGCTCATATACGCGCGCTCTCTCTCTCTCTCTCTCTCTCTCTCTCTCTCTCTCTCTCTCCACCAGTGAATCAATCAGTTTAAGCACTCCATAAAAACCACCCTGTCCATCTTCATGTCCATACCCGACACCCGTATTTAAAATTTAAATTTAAAAAGACTAGCAGGATGATGGGACTTGCTTTGATGTGTTATAATCACAAGCGTTGCTTTTAACAGTATGTTAATTCTCACTTTAAGACAAAAAAAAGCCTTGCCTCTATGACAAAAAAAAGTGCATTTACAATGCTGGGAGGGGGGGAGAGATAGCAAGGCAGTTAACGGCATGTCTGATGTAGGATGAGAGGAGAGACAGCCTTTAATCATTTTGTTTTCAAAGAAGCTTTAGAGATCTTTTGAAGATGAATTTTTCCTGAGCTTTATCCGAACAAAATAAGACACTGAGAGATTTCCCGTTCACTTTTCATCCAGGGCCCTGATCTCTGGGTTAAACTAGGCATGCAATTACAGGTAGACTTGAATGCACAGATTCCCTTCACTTGACTGAGGGTAGTCTGTAGAGGCAGGATACAGATACACATCAGCGTGGCAAACCCGCACTGTGACATTCGGCACGTCTGTGGCATACATTGGAAGCCCATTTAATGAAACCTGTCCACTCCAGTTTACTTCTCACAGAACTACACTTCCCAGCAGCCTTAGCAAAGTACGGTCCCCAGGACTCTTTGGCAAAGGCATGTGCTTTAAATGTGTGTTAAATGCGCTCTAAAGCTATGGTGCGGATGTGAGGGAAAAGCCTGGCCTTCTGAATGCTATGCAGTAGCCAAATTTTTGTATACAGTACGCCGACCAAAAAATGTGTACAAATATTTGGGGAAATTTCGTGCAAAAGAAATGTGCATATTAGCATAAATAGCGCACAAAACTGCATTATATTAGGGGGAAATGCTTGCAAAAAATGGCTATATAAAGAGAAATGCAAATAAAAAGAGATTCTTTCGGTCCTGTTTCAAAATATGGTAGCGGTAGGAACCTTTGGCCCTCCAAACGCTGCTGAACTACACAACTCCCAACATCCATGGCCATGGGAGATGTGGTTCAACAACATCTAGAAGGCCAAAGATTCCCCACCCATGATGTAAGACAATATGGTCACAACTCTGCAATTAGATGGCCCTTGAGTGGTGGCTTCTTCAAGCTCAACTTTCAGCTCTGGGATTGTGGGGTGTTGTTGTCTCAGCAAGATGTGTTTAGTTGAGTTTGGAGTCCTGCATTCAGAGCTGTGACATAGCCAGAGAGCTCTTGGAAAGAACAGTCACTTCAAAGTTTAAGGTGTGTTGGCACAGAGAGATACAGTGGCGTAGTGTGGGTTGATCTAACAGAAGGTGGGGTGTGATGGAGATAAAAGGACAAAATACAGTGGTACCTCGGGTTAAGTACTTAATTTGTTCCAGAGGTCCGTACTTAACCTGAAACTGTTCTTAACCTGAAGCACCACTTTAGCTAATGGGGCCTCCTGCTGCTGCCGCGCCGCCGGAGCACAATTTTTGTTCTCATCCTGAAGCAAAGTTCTTAACCTGAAGCACTATTTCTGGGTTAGCGGAGTCTGTAAACTGAAGCGTATGTAACCCGAGGTACCACTGTACGCATGTGCAGGGCCGTCTTTAGCATATGCAGTGCCGGGGTGCAAAAATCCACCCAGCGCCCCCAAATTTGGGGGGGCAGGTCAAAGATGTTGAGCTTCTTTTAGGGGCCAAGTCAAAGTTGTTGAGCTTTTAAGGAGGGGAACAGCGAAAACCGCAGCTCTTCTGCAAAAGAGAACGGAAATGACCCATCGACCGCAATCACCCAGGGGATCACGGTTAAGAGCTTAGGCGGCTTCAGTGAGGGGCACTCCCCAGAATTCGGCGCCCGGGTGCACCGCACCACTTGCACCCCAGGGTAAAGACAGCCCTGCCCATGTGCATTCAACTGCCTAACAGCGTCCGCATCACCCAGGAAAGCACCGCAGCAGAGATAAGAAGAGTCGTTCTGTTGCCTAGAGAGGACACTTTGTTGTTACATGGATAAGCCATTTTCAACCATGCCCAGCAACAGAAGCACACAACTGTATTGAGGCAGCACTGGGTCTTGAAAATTCGTGCCCCAAAACAATTTTGCGCCTGGGACAACCACCCTTGTCACACTATGCCACTGAAGATACAAACACATGCACACATATGTGAGTTTTGCAGTATTTTTGAAAGGGAACTACTAGGTGCTGAGGCTTTTACCCACAGTGCCACCCGCGTCCTGTACAGCCAAGAGGACATGCTAAAAAGCCTGCTCCCGTGTGATTTTGTGGTGCTAAGGAGATGGCATGAAGCAAGGCATATAAATAAAAAGTAAGCCCTGTGAAACCCACTTTTGGAAGCCTGTGCTTGGATGATCAGAATCTGGATGAAGCCTCGGAGCTGACCTTTGCTTGCTATTATTTCTCTCCCAGTGCAGCTTATGGGTGACCTTTCCTGGTGGTAGGTGAAGTCATTAAGTGCTTATGCAAATGAGAGAAGCAGTAGAAGAAGGGAGAGGGGCGAAGATGGCATTTCCTACAGCCAATTTATTATTATTATTATTAAATCAAATCAAACCCAACAAATGCAGAAGTCACTGGATTCCTCTATGACTGATTTACCCCGGTCAGGCATCTTTAACTTTTCACCACCCAGGCACAAAACAGGGTGTGTGTGTTGTTTGTGTGTGTAAAATGATCACAAATGTGCTTTAAAGTGGCTTTAAAAGCGACTTGCCTGTGCATCAGATCAGTCATTAAAAAAGGTAACGGTTCTGTATCAATCTCTGGCTTGAAAAGGCAAATGAGCGTGGGAGAACGCTGGCCCATAGCGGGGAGGGTTTTGGGTGGGCTGGATTTCACGACAATGGTTGGAAGAGCTCTGCGGAGATTAAGAGAGGCAGGCATAAAATGTGACCTGAATTAGAGGCTAACAGATAGTGCTTTCTGCATGTTTTACATTTTTAAGTAATAATAAAAAGAGACCTTTGTGTATATTAGCCTCTAAAAATGATTAAGTGTTCACAGGGCACCGACTCTGGCAGCCACAAAATATGCAAGATGGAGGCTCTGCAAGCCCGCTGTAAGGAATCAAATGTGTGGGTTGGTTTTTTGTTTTTATTTTTATGTGTTTGCAAGCTTTATTTGTGACATTACCTACTTGCTTCTTCAACCCAGATGAAATGAGTTGTTAGGCCAGAAGGAATTCCGTTGACTTAATTGCACCATATGCAGGCTGGACTGATACATTACGATATGAAAGATATGAGGTTTTATGTGCCCTTGTATTTTGCAGAGCATCAAAGGCCCTTTAGAGCAGACTATGTTTTGGAAATGGAATTCTAAAGAGCAAGAAAACAGAATGGCCCCGATCCAGCTCAGAGTCAAGAAGCACTTAAACCCATTGATTTCAAGTGCACTTCACTCAATACTACATCCTTGCTAAAATTTATTTGTTTGGTTGTTTATATTTTAATTCCCAACATGTAAAATGCGACCGGATTTTACGAAACAGCAGATAACATAAAACCACAATGCAAAATATTAAAATGGATCAATAGATTATGGTTCTAATCCACTGGGAATTTCTCCTATGCAAACCACATTAAAATAAATAACAATTTTATTCACAACAAACAGCAATAAAAATGTTCCAGGAGAAACTCCCGTGGACTCACAATGCCCTTTGGAATGAAAATGTTTTATGCCTTTACAAAAATTGCTTAGGTAAAAGTAAGCTCCCATCGAGAGAGAGAGAGAGAGAGAGAGAGAGAGAGAGAGAGAGAGTATTTTATAGCGCTTCGACAACATCACAGAGGAACCCAATGTCCTTTTCTCCCTTTCCTCTGGTTCTCATCATAGTTCCGTCCGTGTGTTTCAAAACACAGAACTGCAAAACACAAAGAGGCTTAGCAAACTATAACTCAGGAGTATCTTTTTGCAAACTGCAGACATGTTGTTGCCCTGCAGTTGCGCAACTGAGACGTCCCAACACAAAAAGCCATTTTGCAGTGACAAATGCCTATCAGCAATATTTTATCCACGGAACAATTTTCATGTGAGAAAAACCAGAGAAACTTATCTTTCTGGTGAAGTACTGAAGTTAAGCTACAGGTGGCAGTAGCCACAAATGGGTGGATCAGCCATTCTAAAAGTCTGGATACCTGTGGAAGGAGACAGAAATAGTATTCATTGCATTTAAATGCATTTTTCCTTCAAGCAAGTTTGACCAAGCCTGTATGTATGTAATCCATATATACACATACCGTACATACAGAGAGTTTTGCACCAAGCTATACAAATTCCTTTTTCCTTTTCTATATTTTTTTTGGGGGGGTGAATTCTGTGATCCATACAAATTATTCAAATTAATCATTTTACTTATATTTTATACATATAAATCAGCACATGCAAATGTTATGCAAATCTATGCCCCCTTTGGGCTCTTTTTTTGGCTATGTATAAATGGCCACCCTAATCTGGGAGGGATAACATTGATTGATTGATTGATTGATTGATTGATTTAGGGAAGCTTTTAATGTTTAATAGATTATTATATTTTAATATTTTGTTGGAAGCCGCCCAGAGTGGTTGACGAAACCCAGCCAGATGGGTGGGGTATAAATAATAAATTATTATTATTATTATTATTATTATTATTATTATTATTATTATTATTTACAATTATTCTTACTCTGCCTTTCAGGGTACAAAACCAGGCAAGGCAATTTGCAAGTAACATCAATGCACGTTTTAAAAACACACACACACACACACACACACGCACACACACACACAAAAAAAAATATGGCAATATCAACTAATACCATCACATTCAACTCCTTCCTACAGGGCACCTGGAGATAGAGGGTATTGTCAGATGTGCAGGCAAAGGCGCAGTCTATCCGGAGGCAACTGTGTTGACTTTTTCATCTACCTGTCTTGCTCTCCTTTTTCCTTTTCCTCAAGGCAGTTGGTGGCCCAGGAGTGAGGCGAGAGGGAGATCCCAGCTGGAGTAAGTTGTGATGCCTTCTTTGGGAGAAATTATTGAGAGGCTCTCCGAAAGCTGGATTCTGCATCCATATCCAGATTCTGCCTTCTTCATCCTGTACTCCTACCGAATCTCTGGTGCCAAAGGAGCCAACTCCTACAGGCTGAGATTTATTCAACCCTCCCCCTAAAGTATTTGAGGGGGCTGCCCCCAAAAGGTTAATGGGCATTGCCATTCAAATAGTGGGTTCTCTCTAGCATGCTGCAAAAACATGTAAAAACAGAAAAACACCCCAGTAATGGGTTTTTTAAAAAAAAAAAATTATTTAAACATTTTTTCAATACAATCAACTGCAAAAGACACATACAACAAAAACCATAATAACACAATTTGACAATTCAGATTTGAATACATTGATTCAAATTGACTACACCTTTTTAACAATATTTTCCCACCTCTCTCTCCTCCCCCTACTTCGCACCACTATCCTCCTTATCGCTTAAATATTCCTTCCAGATCCATTCTTAATTTGCGCCGACATGCAATTCGTTCGTATGTAGCTAATCTGTCCATATTATCAATCCATGAGCTCAATGGAATCTTTTTGCGGCTCTTCCAATTCATCAAAACAAGTTTTTTTGCTTCTAATATATCACGGTACATCCATATATTTTTTACCCCTTGTAATCTCCCACGTTTCCGGAATATAATTTAGAGTTAAATTCAATTGCCCTAAATAACAATTTCTTTTTATTACTCTTGCTATAAATACCCTCACCTCGCACCAAAATGATCTTATTATCGGGCAGTTAATCATCATATGTACTAAATTCGCATTTTTACTCCCACATCTCCAGCAGTCGTCTGCACTTGTTATTTTCTTCTGGTATAGTTTTGCTGGAGTCCAGTGGACTCTGAATATTATTTTCTGTTCAATAAGTCTTAGTCTGAGATCCATAGAGGCTATTTCTGTTGATTTTATACTTGACTCCCATATATCATTTGTTATCCGTCCCCTTAACTCTTCATTCCATTTTTGTCTATCAAATTCTAAATCATATTTCTGCCTGTTCAGTAGGGTTTTATATAGTGCAGGTGTAGAGAAAACCACCCCAGTAATGTGAAAAACAACATCTGAAGTCATTCTTGGGCCAAAAGACATGACATGAAAGGAATAAGTGAAATGAAATATAATAGTATAATCTGACAGCAGATTGATGAATTGGGTTTGGAGTTAGGGATGCCTTTGCTTTTCTGGGTTTGGCCACATAACCTTACAGATTTGGGGGTCTAACAGAGGAAGGTCAGCCACACTGTCTTCTTTGTCAATTCCTTCATTTAGTTTATTAAATGCTACTCACGGTGCTTAGAGGTCTGTGCCATGTGGTGCTATCAAATAAAGGCGGCAATTATTACAGTTATCATTACTAATCGCCATTTTCATAGCCATACACCCAACCTCCAGATGGCTTTCCCTTTTCCCATCCTCTACCATGCCAACACTGAACTATCCTGGGGGGGGGGGGGGGGAGGGGAGAAATGTCCATATTATTTTGGCTGTTGCTTTACCTCATACGCAGGCAGGAAAATCATTTTCGTCTTATTTTTTATCGAGCGTGAAAAAGAAAGGAAAAAGGAAATCTCACTGTTCAATTAAAACGAATCAAGTCTTTCACCAAAGGACAACAAAGCTTTAATTAAGCAGATGGTAATGAATCATTGTCTGTAACTGTGCGACTCGGTAAAGTATTACATCTTTGAACTTCTCTGTAGCAAATTAGAAGAGTGAAGGCATTGTGCAAAATTGTGCTAATGCTATATTAAGGGAGTATGTTTGACAGGGAGTTAACCTGGCAAAAAGGCCCTGGCATTGTACACAGCTAGGTTCTGTTTAAATCAGGGGTCAGCAAACTTTTTCAGCAGGAGGCCGGTCCACTGTCCCTCAGACCTTGTGGGGGGCCGGGCTATATTGTGAAGGGGGGGATGAACAAATTCCTATGCCCCACAAATAACCCAGAGATGCATTTTAAATAAAATGACACATTCTACTCATGTAAAAACACGCTGATTCCCAGATCATCTGCGGGCCGGATTTAGAAGGTGATTGGGCTGGATCTGGCCCCTGGGCCTTAGTTTGCCTACCCATGGTTTAAATTAACAGGACTCAGGGTTGCAGAGTAGACCCATTGAGATTAATGGAAGTGACTAATTTGGATTCATTGATTTCAGCAGGTCTTCCCCGTCTGAGTAAAACTTAGTTGGGCACAACCCTTCGCCTACAAACCTGCATCGCTTTACCTAGAAGTGGGTACTACAGTGGTACCTCGGGTTACAGACGCTTCAGGTTACAGACACTTCAGGTTACAGACTCCGCTAACCTGGAAGTAGTACCTTGGGTTAAGAACTTTGCTTCAGGGTGAGAACAGAAATCGTGCTCCGGCGGTGCGGCAGCAGCGGGAGGCCCCATTAGCTAAAGTGAGCCGGTGTGGTGTAGTGGTTAAGAGCGGTAGTCTCGTAATCTGGGGAACCTGGTTCGCGTCTCCGCTCCTCCACATGCAGCTGCTGGGTGACCTTAGGCCAGTCACACTTCTTTGAAGTCTCTCAGCCCCACTCACCTCACAGAGTGTTTGTTGTGGGGGAGGAAGGGAAAGGAGAATGTTAGCCGCTTTGAGACTCCTGAAAATGAGTGAAAGGCGGGGTATCAAATCCAAACTCCTCCTCCTCCTCCTCCTCCTCCTCCTCTTCTTCTTCTTCTTCTTCTTCTTCTTCTTCTTCTTCTTCTTCTTCTAAGTGGTACCTCAAGTTAAGAACGGTTTCAGGTTAAGAATGGACCTCTGGAACGAATTAAGTTCTTAACCCGAGGTACCACTGTATAAGCATTCAAGGATATCAGCAATCTATTGAGTAATATAGCTCAGTTGGTTAGAGCACGGTGCTGACTTGGGAAACCACAGAGCTCTAGCAATCGAAATCCCCCAAGGACTTATGACCCCACCACCACCCAAAAAAATCAGTTGCATTCTGCTATTTTGCATTCATTCAATATCCAGTTTGTAATCATACTAATTATGTGGGAACAGATCTGATGTTATGGTAACGGCTGCTCAATTTCTGATGGAATTCCAAAGTAATTCACCTTCATTGCACTATTAAAAATTGTCATGAGACGGACCCTTTCATTATCCCGACCATCACAAAATAGTCTTGCTTTCTCCTTTTTTAAAAAAGGAATCAATTCTCACTGTTTATTTTGCTTTGATGCTTATGAGGGTTTTAAAGCATAATGTTCCTGCTTAAAATTCTCCTTATGCTGCATTAACACTGTCGACTTTGACAGCATCAAAACACACAAATAAACAAAGGGCTTTAGTGCTGATTCTCCATTTTGTTACTGCCATTACAGCGCCGAGAGAAGGGAAGAGGCTACTTCAGCCTTACATGTACATCAGTACAGTTATTGAACAGATATTTATAAAAGGGAAAAGGTAAAGGACCTCTGGACAGTTAAGTCCAGTCAAAGATGACTATGGGGTTGCGGAGCTCATCTCACTTTCAGGCCAAGGGAGCCAGCGTTTGTCCACAGACAGCTTTCCGTGTCATGTGGTCAGCATGAGTAAACCAATTGTGAGCAGATGACACAGGAATAAATGCTTATGAAATGCCATCTGTGTAGTAAGTTTAACGGTTATACTAGATTCCCTCCACACAAGCATAGGAGCGGGATGGAGTTGCCAAATTTGGAATTTTGTAAGCTTAAGATTCAGCCAAGCAATGAAGATACCCTGCTGTGTTTTTAAATTAAAATATGGGTCACGTCTGCACCAAACATTTAAAGCATTATTATACCACCATAAACACCCATGGCTTCCCCTAAAGAATTCTGGGAGCTGTAGTTTCTTAAGGGTACTGAGAGACCCTCATGGAGCTACGGATTCTTTAACAGCCCATCTCTCACCCCAGGGAATTCTGGGAATTGTAGTTCTGCGAAAGGAACAGGGTATTCTCATAACTTTCAGCACTCTTAAGAGGCAACAGCTCCTGATGCAGATGTAGCCATAGACAAGATGAGGACCATTCCCGCCTTAAAACAGGAGGACCACTCTTGGAATGCTGTGTCTGCTTCTGGTGGTTTCACCTCCCAAAGGTGGCAGTGATGCATTTTGCAGAACTTGTATGGGGTGTTTACTTCTTACATTCAATGAGAGCACTACCTCTGCGCCTACCTGGGCCTGTGCACACAAATGTTGAAGTAAGGGTAGCAAAAGTGCAGCTAGGAAGCTCAAATTATATATACGACTGGCACCCTTCTTTGGAAATTAAACCAATATCCAGACTTTAACATTCAGAAAGCATACTTACAGAAAATGAATGAATTAAAACATAATATTCACAGTCACATGCTTCTCCAAGCATGGGCTTAGAATCTCTTCTTCTGTCTTCCAAGCAACTGTACTTCCCTCTCTTTCCAGAGCTCAGCCTTCTGTATCTCAGACCATGACTTGCAGCTCCTGTGAGACATTTCCACTTTCATCTTCTCCTGCAACTTTGCTCTCTTTCTCTCAAGCACAGAAGAAGCACCCCAACACTCAATTCAACTTAGCAGTGTTCACAGTGGATTCTAAAACACAGTCCTCTTGCTTCACATAAAATGGAGTCTCTCCTTCACTAGATACCTCCCATGTGACCAACGTTAGCCAATCACATGAGAACTACTAGAGAATGCTCTAGAATTCAGTTGACAACCAAATTTAAACCCAAAGTAATGCAGCCAACCATTTACAATTCCAATGAATTAAATTACTACACTTAACAACAAATGGTTGAGTTGTCCCTAATATGTAACATTCAGTGTACAATCTGTGCACACATTAGCTGAGCTGCACAAATTAACAAGTGCATACCCTTTCACAAGCACGTGTTCAGTGTCACGTGTGAACAAGCCTTGTAATTAAGCCTATTTTTCAGTTGCGAGTGCAATAAATGGTCAGTTGGGGTGTGGGGGACTGTTTCCCTCAGATCTGAGAAAGCAAAGGAAATACTTCTCCCCTTGATTTGTAATAATGGTTTACACATCTCTTCCAACTTCAGTCGTCTGGATTACTCCTCTCTGCAGAGGAATTTTCTGCTTCAAATGAATGGGAAAGCTGTGCGTGTAGAAGTTGAAGGGACCTGGCAGTTCTCGCTAGCCTGTCATCTCTTTAAGGATTCCTATTAAGTCATAAACATGGCAGAGATTAAAGAGTTTATTAATGTTATTAGAGGCTTGAGATGAAATGCCATGACTGAAGGGTCTCTCACTCTCTTTCTTTAATGAAAACATTTTCATCACCTTCAGAATCTGTAATACTGAATTGCAGAAGTCGCGGGATTATTTTATTTTAATTAGAGGAGACATCTGAAAAGGATAGAAGTGGTATCTTCTCTCATTGTAACTCCTCACCACTTGGAAAGGAAGCATCCTTTGCTGCTATAAAGGCCATTCCCCATGCCTTGACTGTTATTGGTTGTGCCATGGAGGAAATTGCATTGAGGTCCAGCTCCCAGCGCCTTCTGGCAGCTTCCTCTCTGCGAGAAGTGAAGTTGCAGGGAACCAGGGCCTTCTCGGTGGTGGCACCTGCCCTATGGAATGCCCTCCATCAGATGTAGAACAGATAAACAACTCTTTGACTTTTAGAAGACATCTGAAGAAAGTCCTGTTCTGGGAAGTTTTTAATGGCCGATTGTGTTTTTAATATTTTGCTGGGAGCTGTTCAGAGTGGTTGGGGTAACCCAGTCAGATGGGTGGTATATAAATAATAAAATTATTAGTAGTAGCTGAACTGGGTTCCACACAGTCACAAAAACAAAACAAAAAGAGCCGCAAAAACGCAAAATAAATAGCAAAAACAGACAGACCTCAGCGTAACACTCAAATCGTGTCAGGCAGCCCTGTTCAGGGAAGTTTTTAATGTGTGACATTTTAGTGTATTTTTGGTCTCTGTGGAAGCCGCCCAGAGTGGCTGGGGAAACCCAGCCAGATGGGCAGGGTACAAATAATAAATTATTGTTATTGTTATTGTTATCGTTATCGTTATCGTTATCGTCAGCATAACACTCAAATCGTCAGCGTAACACTCAAAACGGAAGCGTGGCACTCAAAACGGAAGTGTAACACTCAAAATGGAGGACATTTGGCTTTGGAAAAAATGTTTGTAATCCGGAACGCTTACTTCCTGGTTTGCAGTGTTTGGGTTCCAAGTTGTTTGAGTACCAAGTTGTTTGAGTACCAAGGCATTTGTGAGATTGTATGTGAGATTGGGAAAGAGAGGGTAGAAACACACATCACTTTCCCCTCACTTTCATCTCAGAAGTCTACAACATTTTACTTCACCCGAGGAGACAAAATACCTTCAGCAGGCCTTAAATGAATCACATCAACACAGAGATCACATTGAACCAGCAGGAACAGTGCATTTTTTTAAAAACAGAAGCCACTTTAAGCATGTTCCCTTTTATTTTTGGACCTCCTAATAATTGTATTTGCATTGCAAATAGCTGCAAAATGTTCTTTGGTGGTGGGTAGTGGCGGAATGGAATCAAAAGTGGCACATTTCGGTTTGTCAATTTATTCAGAGGCGCTACCTCGGTTGCAAAGATATTTTCGCTTCTGATATGAGTTCATTTGGAACATTGTCAAGCGTTTCCTGATAGACAATGTCTGAGTGATCCTGCAGAGAAGCCTTTAAAAGTTTATTGACCTTAAATAATTTAAATCCATGCATTTGCAAATTAATCTCAGCAAAAAGTGAAGATTACACTTCATAAATGTACCTTTAAGAGCTTAGTACAGGACAGAACAATCCCCCCCTTTGTTACCTAGCAACAGCCATAGCATCACTTAGAGTGAGTTTAGTCTAAACAGAAACGTATTATTGGTGATGAATACATTCACTTGGCGACCTCCAACTCTGCCGCTGCTTTTAATTAACAGCTTCGTGCTTCACTCCATTTTTTGAGGGTCCTGTTTTAAGGGGTTGCGGTTGTTGTTTTAAAAAGCCTGTTACTAAACTCATGTCGAATTCCCATGAGCCACTGTATGCGGAAGATGGCAGCTCCAATAAAAAAAAAACAGACACAACTGTGATTATCGTAACTGCGTGCGGAAAAACGGGATCCCTATTGCTGCTGCCTCAGCGATTTACTCTGAGGGCTTTTAAAAATAACACACGCACACACATGCATACATACTTCACAGTGATAAACTTTAGATTAGGAAGGGAGAGAAATGAATATTACATGAGGAGTAGCCTCAGGCTTCCTTGAGGATGTTCTCTTCTTTTGGAAGCCTGAGGTAAGCCCCGTAGCCAAAAAAATGTCATCTTTCATCTAATTCCCTATTACTAGACTGTGTGGGAACAAATATCCTTTCTAGTTCCGCACGCCGTCCTGTGTCTGTACGTCAGCATTACTGTATCGCTCCCCCATACTCACTTTTCGATTGCCAAGAAGATATCTGGAGCTACACTCCTGTCTGCCCATTGCCCTGTTGTCACCACCCAACTGCTCCCTGCTTCTATCAAAATGGCAGGCAAATATTCTAACGAAACGCATTTGTTGTTGTTGTTGTTTAGTCGTGACCGACTCTTTGTGACCCCATGGACCAGAGCACGCCAGGCAGTCCTGTCTTCTGCTGCCTCCCGTAGTTTGGTCAAACTCCTGTTCGTAGCTTTGAGAACACTGTCCAACCATCTCGTCCTCTTTCGTCCCCTTCTCCTTGTGCTTTCTCCTTGTGATCTTTCCCAACATCAGGGTCTTTTCCAGGGAGTCTTCTCTTCTCATGAGGTGGCCAAAGTATTGGAGCCTCAGCTTCACGATCTGTGCTTCCAGTGAGCACTCGGGGCTGATTTCCTTAAGAATGGATAGGTTTGATCTTCTTGCAGTCCATGGGACTCTCAAGAGTCTCCCCCAGCAGCATAATTCAAACGCATTAGCCCCTCATTTTGACAGGCAGCTCAGAGCGAAGGCCTGTGGACTCTGTGTCCATTACGCCGGATGCGAAGGCACGGCTAATTCACAGAAGGACAGTGGCGAGCATTCGCAATCAGGAGAGATTAGATGCTCTGCCAGCAGCAGAGAGGCGGAACATGCCACGCTCCTGCCAGTAAACCTCAATTCACATTTTGGCTGGGATGGCCGGCTTGGCAAACACAATGGCGGCGAGTTCAACTGGAACACCAGGCAACAGGGTTGCTCTTTGAAGTAATTATCCTCCAAGGCAACAAGATGAAGAAATATCCAGGGGACATGATGTGGTGGATGATCATGGGATACAATTGGCATTCCTGGAGCAGGAATTCAGTTCCTTGGACTCCGGCGCAGTGCTGCCGTTGGCGAGGTCTAGCGGACGGAGGGAGGGAGATGGGGCGAAAGGAAAGGTTTGCTCAGGAACAAGGAAGAATCAAGCACAGATTAAATCGCTAGCAAGATTAATGTAAAAACATGGTATAATATATATATTGATTATATGGGATAAATAATAATTTGGAAATGCAGTACAGTGGTACCTCAGGTCAAGTACTTAATTCGTTCCGGAGGTCCGTACTTAACCTGAAACACCACTTTAGCTAATGGGGCCTCCTGCCTGCTGCCGCACCGCCGGAGCACGATTTCTCTTCCCATCCTGAAGCAAAGTTCTTCACCTGAAGCGTATGTAACCTGAGGTACCACTGTAAACGTATAACAACCATACGGAACCGCAGAAACAGGGGGATGGAAGTCGAAACATGATATACATTATTTTATTTTATTTTATTTTTGAAAAATGAAAACCATAAATAAAACTATATTTAAAAAAGGAAGAGTCAAGCAAATTAGGAGATAGAAGGGTTGGCACAATTGAGAAGCTGTGAGCTGACCCAGCCTGTCCCAGGTGGCATTGCTGTCTACCTAAAGGAATTGATTCACAGCTTGGGGGACCTACTGGATCCCTCATATCCCCTTGATGTTCACATGGCATCCTTTTATGAGCTTCAGGTAATGCACCGACTGTGGTCGTTCCTGGACTTGGCGGTAGTCTTCCACGCTTCAGTTACTGGATTATTGTAATGAACTCTACATGGGGCTACCTTTGAAGACAATCTGGGAGCTTCAGTTCGTCCAAACCACAGCTGACAGGCTTTTGGCTGGTGCCTGAAAGTCAGAACGTGGAACTCCTGTTTGATGTCAACTCCAGTAGCCTCAGAGTTTCCTCTGGACTGAAAGGCCTAAATAGCTTAGAGCCAGTTATAGACACTACAGTGGTACCTTGGTTCTCAAACGCCTTGGTACTCAAACAACTTGGAACCCAAACACTGCAAATCCGGAAGTAAGTGTTCCGGTTTGCGAACTTTTATCGGAAGCTGAACATGCTCCGTTTTGAGTGTTACACTTCCGATTTGAGTGCCACACTTCCCTTTTGTGTGTCACACTTCCGTTTTGAGTGTTACGCTGAGGTGTGTCTGGTTTTGGGGTTTTTTACATTTTTGTTTTCGTGGCCCTTTTGTTTTGTTTTGTTTTTGTGACTGTGGAACCCAGTTCAGCTACTGATTGATTGATTGATTGATTGATTGATTGATTGTGTGACTGCAGTACGTTGTTTATTGCTCTCATTTTATGGATCAATGGTTTTGTTTGATAGTAAAATTCAGGTTAAATTGTTGTTTTTAAAAGTCTGGAATGGATTAATCCCTTTTGCATTACTTTCTATGGGAAAGCGTGCCTTGGTTTTGGAACGCTTTGGTTTTGGAACGGATTAAGTTTGAGAACCAAGGTACCACTGTACTTGCTCTCACGTAGGCCTTTCCAGGAATCAAGAGTGTAGCACTTCATAACAGGGTAAGCCAGCCCTCATGCTTTGGGGGATCCACCTGCCCTTTTTGCTGAGTGGGGGGGCGACCCCAGCCATCTGCCCCCAAGTCTTGCAATGTTGGTGCCACTCACAGATAAGGAGGGCAGGAGGCAGCTGTGCCCTTAGAAGCCTGTAGTTCTGATAAGGCTTTAAAATTCTGTAGATGTAGGAAAGGGAAAGGAGAGCAAGTGCTAATGTTTGCTTCGCAACCCATTCTTCTGAGAGGCTGGCAGCCTACTAAACAGATAAGCTCCTGGCATTTTACCTTTGGGGATTCTTCGACTCCTCGTCTAAATTTGAGGTCTTAAGTGAAATTGTTTTCAAAGCAATAACCTAACAGTTCACATTGCAAAAAAAAACAACCTTGGTGCTTAATCCGGTGTGACTGGCAGTCTTCATTTAGGCAAAGCCAAGGGCTAAAGCTCTTTCTAGATGGGAGACTTCAGTGCATCCTTCTCTCCAGTCATATTGGAGGTCCATAGCTGGGACGAGAGGCAGGCGAGATATGCCTGCTGGTACCTGCAGCAGTCAGCTCTCAGTAAGAAAAAGGAGGCTAGCTTTGCGCTGTTAATCTTCCAGTGTGAGTTTGGTGGCGGTGTTTTAAAAAGAATACCCTGTAGCGAAAGGTGGGGGGGGACCTACAAATGTTGGGTGTAGAGTGGTACCCTGGATTACAGACGGTTCAGGTTGCAGACGCTTCAGGTTACAGACTCCACTAACCCAGAAATAGTACCTCGGATTAAGAACTTTGCTTCAGGATGAGAACAGAAATTGTGCTCTAGCAGCGCAGCGGCAGCGAGAGGCCCCATTAGCTAAAGTTAACCTCAGGTTAAGAATGGTTTCAGGTTAAGAATGGACCTCCAGAACGAATTAAGTTCTTAACCCGAGGTACATGCATTTAAAGCATGCAGCAGCAGCACCCAAGGATTCCTGGGAACTGTAGTTTCCTGGGATTCTGGGAACTGTAGTTCTGCAAGCTCCTGGGGTTCTTTCAATGTGCTCTAAATATAGTCAAACCTCAGTTGTCGGATGTAATCCGTTCCAGAAGCCCGTTGAGCTTCCAAAACATTCGACAACCGAGGCGCGGCTTCCGATTGGCTGCAAGAGCTTCTTGCACTCAAGCGGAAGCCATGTCGGATGTTCAGGTTCTGAAAAACGTTCGAAAACCGAAACACTTACTTCCGGGTTTTCAGCATACGGGAGCCAAAACGTACAATAACGGAAGCGTTCGGGAACCGAGGTTTGACTGTACGTGGTTTGTATGCAGCCCGAGATGATTACAGGAAAGGGAATAGCAGAGTAAGAGAGAGGTCGCTCAGCAGGAGGGGCCACAGGGGCAGTTGCCCCAGGCACAAAATTCTTAGGGTGCAAAATATCAAACTGCCTCAATGCAGCTGTGTGTTTCCAGCGCTGGGCTCTGCTGAAAATGGCTTCTCCATTCGAACCAGTAAGTGACCTCTCCAGACAACAGAACGACTCTTCTTTTCTTATCTCTGCGGTTGCGATCTCCTGGGTGACACGGACACTGTTAGGCAGCTGAGTGCACGTGTGTACTCTGTGGAAGAAGAAGAGGAGGAGGAGGAGGAGGAGGAGGAGGAGGAGGAGGAGGAGGAGGAGGAGGAGGAGTTTGGATTTGATATCCCGCTTTATCACTACCCTAAAGAATCATAGAGTTGGAAGAGACCACAAGGGCCATCGAGTCCAACCCCCTGCCAAGCAGGAAACACCATCAGAGCACTCCTGACATATGGTTGTCAAGCCTCTGCTTAAAGACCTCCAAAGACGGAGACTCCACACACTCCTTGGCAGCAAATTCCACTGTCGAACAGCTCTTACTGTCAGGAAGTTCTTCCTAATATTTAGGTGGAATCTTCTTTCTTGTAGTTTGGATCCATTGCTCCGTGTCCGCTTCTCTGGAGCAGCAGAAAACAACCTTTCTCCCTCCTCTATGTGACATCCTTTTATATATTTGAACATGGCTATCATATCACCCCTTAACCTCCTCTTCTCCAGGCTAAACATGCCCAGCTCCCTTAGCCGTTCCTCAAAGAGACTCAAAGCAGCTAACATTCTCCTTTCCCTTCCTCCCCCACAACAAACACTCTGTGGGGCTGAGAGACTTCAGAGAAGTATGACTAGCCCAAGGTCACCCAGCAGCTGCATGTGGAGGAGCAGAGACGCAAACCCGGTTCCTCAGATTACGAGTCCACCGCTCTTAACCACTACACCACACTGGCTCTCAATGGTAAGCCATTCATGTGGACTCTGTGGCCCTCCAGATCAGCCTTTCTCAACCTGTGGGTCCCCAGATGTTGTGGAACTACAACTCCCATCACCCCTAGCTAGCAAGGCCAGAGCTCAGGGATGATGGGAGTTGTAGTCCAACAACATCTGGGGACCTACAGGTTGAGAGCTGCTGCTCTAGATGCTGTTGGACTCCAACTTTCATCAACCCCGGGCAGCATGGCCAATGGTCAATGATGATGGATGTTGCAGTCCAGTGATATCTGGAGTTCCCTCATCCCTGGTGCAAGTCATCATCCTGGGTTCAATGCAGTCTAGGGATCATTTGGAAATGCAGAGCATTCCAGCAGCCATTCAGAAGGCAACAGTGCGTTTCAGTGGCCTTCTGTCATTCATTACAGAGCGCCACAATGACCACCAGGATCCCTGCATTTTCCATTTTGGAGGAGGCAGCCTAGTGCTTGACATGCACGCAGTAGCCATCTGGAAGGGCCGCACTGGCTTACGAAGCTAGGAAACGGCTGAGTGCAAGCCAGTTTTCCAGAAAGCCTGGTGATAAGGCATCCATTCATTGCAGCAGCATCACATTCCACAGAGAGTCCAGGATGAGAAATCTGGATGACCCACCTCTCAGGTCAAGGAGACTCAGATCGAGAAGAACCAGAGGGCGAAATTCCCAAATCATCATACATCAAATGAAGCTGCTTTTGCCCACATGGAATTATAGTTGCCTTATCTCCTGTATCCTGCCAACCTAGCAGTTCGAAAGCACCCCCGGGTGCAAGTAGATAAATAGGGACCGCTTACTGGCGGGAAGGTAAACGGCGTTTCCGTGTGCGGCTCTGGCTCGCCAGAGCAGCGATGTCACGCTGGCCACGTGACCTGGAAGTGTCTCCGGACAGCGCTGGCCCCCGGCCTCTTAAGTGAGATGGGCGCACAACCCTAGAGTCTGGCAAGACTGGCCCGTACGGGCAGGGGTACCTTTACCTTTACCTTTACCTATCTCCTGTATATATGGATCATTATATGGGACGTGGGTGGCGCTGTGGGTTAAAGCACAGAGTCTAGGACTTGCTGATCAGAAGGTCGGCGGTTCAAATCCCCATGACGGGGTGAGCTCCTGTTGTTCGGTCCCTGCTCCTGCCAACCTAGCAGTTTGAAAGCACGTCAAAGTGCAAGTAGATAAATAGGTACTGCTCTGGCGGGAAGGTAAACGGCGTTTCCGTGTGCTGCTCTGGTTCGCCAGAAGTGGCTTAGTCATGTTGGCCACATGACCCGGAAACTGTACGCCGGCTCCCTCGGCCAATAAAGCGAGATGAGCACCACAACCCCAGAGTCGGTCACAACTGGACCTAATGGTCAGGGGTCTCTTTACCTTTACCTATCTCCTGTATAAAGTTATAAGTTGTATGTCTTCGTTTCTCAAGTTGAACCTTTTACAAGGTTTTGAATGTATTGTGGTATTTTATGCATTGTGACTTGCAGTTATTTGCAGTGATCATAGATTAGTAATTATTGGTGGTAATTGTTAAGAATGAATTTCTGTTTAATGATTATTTGCTGATGTTTTGAGAATTAACTTTATTGTGTACTATTATTTTTCATAGAAATATAAGGCGGTATGGAAATGAAATTATTATTAATAATAATATTAATTTCATTTCTATACCACTTTATAGTTCTAAGAAAAATCTCAAAGCGGTTTACAGCATATCAAAACATCAATCAAACAATCCAGAGTCAAACATTTCTGAAGTAAGCCAAATATAAAGTATACAGTCAAAGCAACATAATTAACAGGAAACTAAAATATTATCTTAAAGATTTCAAAATATGACCATTACAAAGGAGGTCAACTACAGAATACAGATTTAACACAAAGTTAACCAAAAAAAACCTTAAACATTTCAAAAGAAAACATTGCTAAGTGAAGTCAATTATAAAATGCACATTTAAAACAGCATAGTTAGCAAGAGAATAAAATATTATCATAAGCATGAAATGGCAGTTTGGCAGGCACAAAAAGATGGGGCAAAAGAATCCAATAATTAGGATTTGTTGTCTGGCATAGCAATGTCCCTCTGGTCTCCCCCAACAGCCTCTTTAGTAGAGCTGGTGAGTCTGGGCTCCGCCCCCTAGGCAAGGTGGAAAGGGCCTTGCAGGGAGCAGCCTTCAAGACTCACAGATTACTGAACATTACTTCATTTGATATACAGTGGTACCTTGGTTCTCAAATGCCTTGGTACTCAAACAACTTGGAACCCAAACACAGCAAACCAGGAAGTAAGTGTTCCGGTTTGTGAACGTTTTTCAGAAGCCAAGCATGCTCCATTTTGAGTGTTATGCTTCCGATTTTAGTGCCACACTTCCGTTTTGAGTGTTACGCTGAGGTCTGATTTTTACCATTTATTTTGCATTTTTGTTTTTGCGGATCTTTTGTTTTTGTGACTGTGTGGAGCCCAGTTCAGCTACTGATTGATTGTGTGTCTTCAGTACAGTGTTTATTGCTTTCATTTTATGGATCAATGGTCTTGTTGGATAGTAAAATTCATGTTAAATTGCTGTTTTAGGGGTTGTTTTTAAAAGTCTGGAACGGATTAATCCCTTTTGCATTGCTTTCTATGGGAAAGCGAGCCTTGGTTTTGGAACGCTTTGGTTTTGGAACAGACTTCTGGAATGGATTAAGTTTGAGAACCAAGGTACCACTGTCAGTTGTTCCTGAATAGGCATTGTTGCAAATGATTGTAACCAATGTTACATCATTGTGATCACAGCTAGCACAATTGCCCGATTAAGTGTGAAACGAGGCTCACTGGACAAATCCTTTGGTCTCTGCTTGAATAGCTCAGTGAGTTGTTACTAGGATAAAAGGGGATAACGCCATATAGTGCTGCTTCTGGTTAAGAATTTAATTTGTTCTGGAGGTCTGTTCTTAACCTGAAACTGTTCTTAGCCTGAGATACCACTTTAGCTAATGAGGCCTCCCGCTGCCACCACCACACAATTTCTGTTCTCATCCTGAAGCAAAGTTCTTAACCTGAGGTACTATTTCTGGGTTAGGGGAGTCTGTAACCTGAAGTGTCTGTAACCCGAGGTACCACTGTGCTACGAAAACCTGGTACAGACATGCACGGGCTACCTTTGAAGGTGACCCGGAAACTGCAATTAATCCAGAATGCGGCAGCTAGACTGGTGACTGGGAGTGGCCGCCGGGACCACATAAAACTGGTTCTGAGAGATCTGCATTGGCTCCCAGTACGTTTCCGAACACGATTCAAAGTGTTGGTGCTGACCTTTAAAGCCCTAAACAGCCTCGGTCCTGTATACCTGAAGGAGTGTCTCCACCCCCACCGTTCTGCCCGGACACTGAGATCCAGCGCCAAGGGCCTTCTGGCAGTTCCCTCATTGCGAGAAGTGAGGCTACAGGGAACCAGACAGAGGGCCTTCTCGGTAGTGGCACCCGCCCTGTGGAACGCCCTACCATCAGATGTCAAAGAGATAAACAACTACCTGACATTCAGAAGACATCTTAAGGCAGCTCTGTTCAGGGAAGTTTTTAATATGTAACGCTGTACTGTTTTTAACACTTGATTGGGAGCCGCCCAGAGCGGCTGGGGAAACTCAGCCAGATGGGCGGGGCATAAATAATAAATTATTATTATTGTTATTATTACACGTATGTCACTCAATTGCAGTAAACATTGGCGACTGACAGCTGAATTTACTGATTCCATTCAAAGGCACCGGGCTGTGTTGCACAAGCAGACACAATAGGACTTCCCCTTCCTCTCCTCCGAGTTGTATTCCAATGCCAAACCCCCTGGCAGCACCCACCTTCCCAATGAGGAGGGTCCGTGAACCATCCGGAGCAAATTTGGGGAAGGGAGGGGGGCTGCCGGGAGGCGAGAGGAAGGGAAAGTGCTTTTGCACAAGCAGAAGTCTATTCTACAAATCAATGTCACCTACTGTGTTGAAGGCGATGTGAGCGTTTTATCTGCGGTGACAGATCTGTGCGGGAGGTTTCTCACATGTTATTGCTGCCTGTTGCATTTGTCAAGGTATCAACATGCATCTGTGAACAAGCCCCAGAGTCCCTGAAGGTACAAATATATTGGGAAGAAATAACCCTGAGAAACAAACAAACAAACAAACAAACAAACAAACAGACCCTTCTTTGCAAAGGGGAAGAGCAATCAAGGTATTTGTTTTGCTTCTATCTCCTTAAAAAATAACGCTTTTTAAAAGCACATTTTAAACTCAGAGGAAAAGCATTTTTGAATACAATAAATATATTGTAAATCAGGGGACCCTTGTAGCTGGAACAAAATGTGTAAAGAGGGTGGAACCAATGTAAAAAGCTCTCTAAAAGTTTTAATGGAGTCTTCCAACTTGGAATGGCATTTTAATGTGATGTCTTAAATGATTTCTCTTTTTAGCTTTTAGACAGACTATGAATCTGAACGGATACTTCTTTGCCCACTGGAAGAATAACATTTCAAATCACGCCTATCAGAATGTTTCTAGTGGGCACATTCTGAAATCATAGAACACGTCTGCTGTTTTAATAGCTAGACACTCTCTCTCTCTCTCTCTCTCTCTATATATATATATATATATATATCTGTATGAGACACTAAAAGCACCCAACAAACCAATAAATTTCCCACTTCTCATTCTTCAGGATGAATTATGATCACCTAGTAAGATGAGGAAAAAGCTGTCCCAAACTGTAAACAATGCACAGTTGAAACATTGTTGAGTACATAAACACACCATAGCTATAAGATACAAGCCTAAGATGGTTGCGGGTCTAGGGTTGAAGAACAATATGACATTTTCATACTGCTCTTAAATAACCATCCACTCTCTTTTCCTGGGGTGACCTCAGGAAGGAATTTGATCCACAGATTTTCAAAGTAGTTCATACCGAATGTGGAAAAGCTGCTCATGGGCAGGACCTATTGGCTAGCATCTGTGCCATCACAGAGACACCCAGTAGAGGCTAGTTCATTAGGGCAAATAGGACACTGCCTCATTACTCTTAGTTTGCCTTCAGACAGACCCCATCTGCCTGCCTTCTTACTTACAACCTGTCCAAAGTTGTAATTAACTTAATTCTGATCCAGTCAGACGGGTGGGGTATATAAAATAAAATCATCATCATCAAGGAATAGGATGTCCCTATTTATTTATTTTTTAAGGGACGCGGGTGGCGCTGTGGGTTAAACCACAGAGCCTAGGACGTGCCGATCAGAAGGTCGGCGGTTCGAATCCCCGCGACGGAGTGAGCTCCCATTGCTCGGTCCCTGCGCCTGCCAACCTAGCAGTTCGAAAGCACGTCAAAGTGCAAGTAGATAAATAGGTACCACTCCAGAGGGAAGGTAAATGGCATTTTTGTGCACTGCTCTGGTTCTCCAGAAGCAGCTTAGTCATGCTGGCCACATGACCCAGAAGCTGTACTCCGGCTCCCTCGGCCAATAAAGCGAGATGAGCGCCGCAACCATAGCTGTCAAGTGTCCCTTATTTGAAGGGACAGTCCCTTATTCCAGCGCCATGTCCCGCTGCTGTCCCTTATTGATGGATGTCCCTTAAATGATGTCCCTTAAATTTCAAAGGAAGCAGCTCCTCTCCCTCCCTCCCTGCCGGCCAGGGAGGAGGGAGGCTCCAACTGTGTTGCTTGGCTATGTTGCTCACCCAATAAGAAGTCTAAGAATGACTGGGGGGTGGAGCTTGCATGCCTTGTGTGTGGCTAGTTAATGCAAGCTGAGGGGGTTTTTGAATGCTGGACGCCATTTTGTTGCACGTGCTGCTGCAAACTTTGCAGTGCAAAGCCAGGCCGGGGAGCCATCTTAAGTTGAGGCTGCATAGGCCTTGTGGTGCATGTGATTCAGATTCTATTCAGTTGAACCTCTGGTTACAAAGTTGGTGGGACAGTGTTCTCTTAGCCACCAGAATGAGTTTGACCAGACTGCAGGAGGACAGGAAGACTGGAGTGCCTGGAACAGGTGAGGCTGCAGGTCCCTTATTTTGGCTGCTGGTCCCTTATTTTCAAGGCCGCTGGTCCCTTATTTTCAAATCTGTAAGTTGACAGCTATGGCCGCAACCCCAGAGTCGGTCACAACTGGACCTAATAGTCAGGGGTCCCTTTACCTTTACCTATTATTTTTTAATCGGAGAAATTTTGGAGGGTCTGTAACCATCAGCTAAAACAGGACCTTGCCAGGACAAGGTTTTTATATACGTATGTTGGAAGCCTCTCAGAGTAGCTGGGGAAACCTAGTCAAATGGGCGTGGTATAATAATTAATAATAATAATAATAATAATAATAATAATAATAATAATAATAATAGAAATATTGTCCCAATTTTCATCAGATAAATGTTGCAGGGTATGTCTGCTTCTTACGAGGCCTGCAAACAAATTGAAAGCGGAGAGATTTTTGAGCAGCATATGAAGGGGGACCCTTTCTTTCTGCCCACCCGCCACCCCCTGCAAATAGGAAGAGGCCAATCGAAAGCCTTGAAATCTCAGGATGCGGAGACTTTAAAGAACCATCATCTTTGGAGCGGCTTCTGTGCCAAGAAATCAATAGGAGCTCAGTCCATGGACTTCAAAAGGAGCTGACATCCTGGGAGAGGGGAAATGTCTGCGCAGAGAAAATGAATGGGCACCGCTGGCAGAAGCCCATCAATTCAACTGAGAACATTACTGATAACTGGAGAAAAGCAATGAGCATGTGTGTGTGTGTGTGTGTGTGTGTGTGTGTGTGTTCGTTAAAAGATTTCCCTGCAGATTTGGACGTCCTCGGTAAGCCAAGAACTATTTCCCGAAGCCTTCGCGTTTTCGAGGAGCTTACAAAGGCTCCAAATGCATGTTTAAAACATCCGTGGCCCATTGTTGACCTTAAAAAAAAAACAACACCAAATCCCTGGAACAGGCATTTCTTTTTTTGCTGATGCAGATGTAGGAAATTCTAACTAAATCCTAAGTGAAACCCAGAAAAATAGATAAGCAGACTTAATCCTCCAGCCTATCAGAGCCCTTTTGCTCTTGCGGGACCGTAGTTCGAGGCCTCGCGTCGGAGCCTAGGTCAGCAGTTTTGTCCTCCTTTATCTCGGCCGCATTGGCCTCTGCTGCTCCAGGGACGGAGGAGCTGGGTGGGGTGGAAATCTTCCCATTTCCAAAAAGCAGAAATAATTTGACTGCAGCTCACCTGCTGACATTGGCATTACCCTGCACAGGCAGAAGGGCTCCTCGCTGTTTTTTGCTGTTTCTGCTTCTTTCTTTCTTTCTTTTCCTTTCCTTTCTTTTCCTTTTCTGTTGCAAAGACTTGAAAGGAAGCACAAGGAGTTTGGGGTTTTGCAAAAAACAAAAAAAAAACAAAAAAAACACATAATAATAATAATAATAATAATAATAATAATAATAATAATTTATTATTTATTATTATTTATACCCCAGCCATCTGGCTGGGTTTCCAACCGAATATTAAAAACAATACAGCATCAGACATTAAAAACTTCCCTAAACAGGGCCGCCTTCAGTTGTCTTTTAAAAGTGAAATACCGTATTTTCGCCCTATAGGACGCACTTTTTCCCCTCCAAAAATGAAAGGAAATCTGTGTGCGTCCTATGGGGCTAATGCAGGCTTTCGCTGAAGCTTGGAGGGTGAGAGGGGTCGGTGTGCACCGACCCCTCTCGCTCTCCAGGCTTCAGGAAGCTGTCTGCAAGCCTGGGGAGCCCGCAGGAGTTCCCGCAGGGCTCCCTAGGCTGTGGATAGCAACCTGCTGCCCGGAGTGCGGGGCGCACTGAAGCAGAGTGCCCTGTGCTTCCGGCAGATATCCGCAGCCTAGGGAGCCCTGCGGGAGTTCCCGCAGGGCTCCCTAGGCTGCGGATAGCAGCCTGCTGCCCGGAGCACAGGGGGGGGAAATAAAAAAAAAATTCTTTATTTCCCCCCCCCCCAAAAAAAACTAGGTGCATCCTATGGGCCGGTGCGTCCTATAGGGCGAAAAATACAGTAGTTGTTTATCGCCTTGACATCTGCTGGGAGGGCGTTCCACTGGGTGGGTGCCACTACCGAGAAGGCCCTCTGCCTGGTTCCCTGTAACTTTGCTTCTCGCAGTGAGGGAACCGTCAGAAGGCCCTCAGCGCTGGACCTCAGTGTCCGGGCTGAACGATGGGGGTGAATATGCTCCTTCAGGTATACAGGACCGAGGCCGTTTAGGGCTTTAAAGGTCAGCACCAACACTTTGAATTGTGCTCATATTCTTCGCAATCCTAATTCTTTCTGGCACTTAGTGATGCTTTGCAGCCAGCAACAGTTAGGGGAATGTCGGGCGGTGTTAGCTAATAAGGGAAAGCAGTTTCTCATGCCCAATACAGAGCATGCAAATGGGACTGACAAGAGTTTGCCTTTGGAGACTCTGGTTGGGTTAAAAATAAATTACAAAGAGAAAGGGGGGGTGAGATGCACTCTAGTCATGTCAAGCAGGCTTTGATCTCGGGGTCGAGATTTTGGGAATGTTGAAGATAGGAGGAAAGGATATGTTGGATGAGTATTATCCTTCCTTAACTCACGCTTGTGTAGTGATGCAGCAGAGTAGATTTACCTCAGTATAGCTGGGAGCTAGTTTGCAACTTCATTTGAATCTCTTAGTTAAGATTGTTTCCTGGTGTCCCCTTTTGATTCCTCCTAAAAGAATAAAGACACAAGAATCTTCACAAAAAGTTGACTCACATTTCAGTTCATGATATGATCCCTGAAAGGCAGGCTTTACATTAAAATGTAAAGGTAAAGGACCCCTGACAGTCGTGAACGATTCTGGGGTTGCGGCGCTCATCTCGCTTTACTGGCCGAGGGAGCCAACGTTTGCCCACAGACAGTTTTTCCATGTCATGTGGCCAGCATGACTCAGCCGCTTCTGGCGAAACCAGAGCAGCGCACAGAAATGGCATTTACCTTCCCACTGGAGTGGTACCTATTTATCTATTTGCACTTTGACGTGCTTTTTAACTGCTAGGTTGGCAGGAGCAGGGACTGAGTAATGGGAGCTCACCCTGTCGTGGGGATTTGAACTGCCGACCTTCCAATCGGCAAGCCCAAGGCTCAGTGGTTTAGACCACAGCGCCACCCGCGTCCCAGGCTTTACTTAGTGGTTACATAAAGAAAGAGACTGTGATTTTATTTTGTATGGAGTCGGAACTGATGTCTTGAGGCCTGAACCCCTGAGTCTTTCAAGCACCCAGCAACACCACAGCTTTCGAATATCTGAAAGGAGAAAGGGGTAGAATTAAGAAGAGAGCAGGGATGAGATGGAAAGAAGATAAAGTTCCAACCGGAGACGAATGGCTGATGAAGATGATGGGCTACATCAAAATGGCGAAATTGACTGGGAAAATCAGAAACCAGGAAGAGAAGAATTTTAAGAAGAAATGGGAAAAAATTATAATGTATTTAAGAGAACACTGTAAACAACTAAAAACTTTGACAGGATCTGAGTAACGCTTGTAATGTACGAAAAACTATGGGAAAACAAATTATTATTCTTTGAAAAAATTAGAGAAAATAAGATAAGCAGTGGGGGGGGGGATTGTTAATGGTAACCATGGAAGGGCAGAGGGAAATCAAAGGATTCAGGGAATCCTATATGTTGATGTGGGTGATTTGTTTGCATTTAAATTTGTTATATTATATATATATATATATATATATATATATATATATATATATATGAGCAGGGGTACCATGTTGAATAAAATATGGGGGCCCAGGTAAGCCCCACCCCGCATAATCGATCACATGACACATTGCACACACCCCATTTGAATGTCTTCAGATGTCTAGGAGATATAGAACTACACAACTTTTAAAAGACATCTGAAGGCAGCCCTGTATCGGGGGGTGGTGTTTAACGCTTGATTTTTATGTTTTTATATATGCTGTAAGCTACCCAGAATGGCTGGGGAAACCCAGCCAGATGGGTGGAGTATAAATGTTGTTGTTGAATGAGAATGCACATCAACTTTGTGGGGACCCAGCCCCCTCAAATATTTTATTGTGGGGGTCAAAGCCCCCCATGGCCCCTAGGAGTTGGCTCCTATGGAAGAGAGGCATGGTGGCAGGGGCAGAAAAATCTATCATCCCTTCCCATATGATCCTCTTTCTGGGGCTCACAGACACATCATTTGCCACGGGTAGGGATGAGGGGAGATACTGGACCGAGTTCACATTGAAAGGCGGACTTCAAACGTGAATCGAAGCACAGCGTTCAACATTCAAAATGCAGGGAGACCAGCGTGGCACTCCACAAGTTCACTGTGTTGCCTCTGTTGAGAAGCCTGCAAGCACACAGACGCCCTTAATGGGACTCAGAGAAATGGGGCACGAGGGTCACCAATATGTCACAATACAGTGAAGCCACAGAAGTGGAGGCTGGTCCAGGTGGCCACGACCTGGGACTTCCTCTCCACAGGTTCCTTTCGAACCCTTCAACTCCTTGCACCGAAACCTCGGTCGATGGGAAAGTGGGCCTTGGGGGGCTTCTGCCATAGAGACCATTGGTAGGACCATTGCCACCTTTGCTCGTATTTTGAACTCTAATATAATTCAGGGGGGCGCGGGTGGCGCTGTGGGTAAAACCTCAGCACCTAGGACTTGCCGATCTCATGGTCGGCGGTTCGAATCCCCGCGGCGGGGTGCGCTCCCGTCGTTCGGTCCCAGCGCCTGCCAACCTAGCAGTTCGAAAGCACCCCCGGGTGCAAGTAGATAAATAGGGACTGCTTACCAGTGGGAAGGTAAACAGCGTTCTGTGTGCTGCGCTGGCCACGTGACCCGGAAGTGTCTGCGGACAGCGCTGGCTCCCGGCCTATAGAATGAGATGAGCGCACAACCCTAGAGTCTGGCAAGACTGGCCCGAACGGGCAGGGGTACCTTTACCTATAATTCAGAAGTGGGTTTGGGTGAAACAGGATGAACAAAGTCAGAGTTTACTTTTATGGGGGGTGGCACACACCCTCCTCTTTCTCCCCCCCTTTTTTTGGTAGTTAGAAGCCATTCCTATTTATAGCTAGGAAAGATGAGAACACTTGTTTTACTTTCTCCAAAGTACCTGAAAGCCAGCAGCAACACTGAAGTGTTTTCTATCCACTTGTAACAAAATACAAAGGCAGTAATGGAAGCTCTTGTCGTTCCCTCACCCTTCCTTCCTTCCTTCTTTCTTTCTCTCTTTCTTGTTAAAAATAAAAGTGTCATATTGGATAGACTCTGATGCTTTAGAACCAGGATTTTATTTATTCTTTTAAAGGTCAAAAAACCCACATGGATAATTTATAATGGACATGCATTCAGTGCTGGGATGGTTTTCATCTGCTTTTCCAGATTTTCAGAAAGCACTTAAGAAGGCTGGTAAAAAATATTACCAGCCACACAATATTTTTTTCTACAACAGGCGTGGCCCTTCAGATGCAGCTGAACTAGAACTCCCAGCACAAGAGCCAGTGTGGTGTAGTGGTTAAGAGCAATGGACTCATAATCTGGTGAACCGGGTTTGATTCCCCACTCCTCCACATTGCAGCTGCTAGGTGACCTTGGGCTAGTCACACTTCTTTGAAGTCTCTCAGCCCCACTCACCTCACACAGTGTTTGTTGTGGGGGAGGAAGGGAAAGGAGAATGTTAGCCACTTTGAGACTCCTTCGGGTAGTGATAAAGCAGGATATCAAATCCAAACTCTTCTTCTTCTTCCCTGACCATTGGCCATGCTTGGAGTACAGTGGTGCCTTGCAAGACGAAAAGAATCCGTTCCGCGATTCTCTTCGTCTAGCGGTTTTTTCGTCTTGCGAAGCAACCCCATTAGCGGCTAAGAGGATTAGCGCTATTAGCGATTTAGCGGCTTAGCGGCTATTAAAGGATTAGCGGCTAAGCTGCTAAAAGGCTATTAGTGGCTTAGCGCCTTTGAAAAAGGGGGGGGAAGCGAGGGGGAAATGGCGAGACTCGCAAGACGTTTTCGTCTTGCGAAGCAAGCCCATAGGGAAATTTGTCTTGCGAAGCGCATCGCAAACGGAAACCCTTTCGTCTAGCGGGTTTTCCGTCTTGCGAGGCATTCGTCTTGCGGGGCACCACTGTATAACAACAGCTAGAGAGGCAAATGTTCCAGACTCTCGTTTTGCAGCAACAAAATTCAACGTAGATATGAAATTCCATGTATTTGCCTTCACATCTACCCTCTAATTCATTACTCCCATCTTACTGGCAGAACAATGAAGGCAATGAAGAGATGCTAGGCTCTACCTGCCCCGTAATAAACAGCACACAACCGAATTACATCTCTCAGATCTTTCCCAGTTTCTGTCCACCTGGCATCGAGGTCACCTAGCATGCAAAGTGAACTAACAATCCCAAACCTCTGCATTTGAATTCTCCTGCCACGTGAAGAGCAGCTCCAAGCAAGCCCAAAGGAATTGCTGTCTCAGTTTAAACATTTCCCACAAAACTGCCCACGGTGTGACAGCCATGCAGGAGCCAGTTCACTATAATCTGCATCTTTGGAGGCAGAAGGTGAAGAAGCAAGAGAGGAGGAGAAAGGGAACCCTGTTTTGAAGTAAGATCCTCATGGTATGATGAATTGGTCAGGGAATAATAGGGTTGAATGTGCTGGTCAAGGAGCCTTCAAGGAGTGCCATATGGCCACAGCTAAGCTATAAATTTGGGATGCGGGTGGTGCTGTGGGTTAAACCACAGAGCTTAGGACTTGCCGATCAGAAGGTCAGCAGTTCGAATCCCCACGATGGGGTGAGCGCCCGTTGCTCGGTCCCTGCTCCTGCCAACCTAGCAGTTCGAAAGCACATCAAAGTGCAAGTAGATAAATAGTGCAAGTAGATAAATAGGTACCGCTCCGGCGGGAAGGTAAATGGCGTTTCCGTGCGCTGCTCACCACATGACCTGGAAGCTGTACGCCAGCTCCCTCGGCCAATAAAGCGAGATGAGCGCCGCAACCCCAGAGTCGGCCACGACTGGACCTAATGTTCAGGGGTCCCTTTACCTTTAAGCTATAAATTTAGGCCAGGTTAAAAGTGTTCTAATAGGCATATTTTCCCCTTCCAAAAACACACCAACCAAACCCCTCAAATTGTGGCTTTGTGAGTATGCTGGGAATAATTACTTATCCTCCCCCCCCCCCCATCCCCTATATTTACCAGGGCACCCAAGCCCTGCTGGTTAACATCAACCTGATGAGCAATGCAGCCCCTTTCTCCCTCTCTCTTCCCGAGAGATAGAAAATACATTTTAAATCGACATGCGCTGATACAGCACGGACTGATCCTCTCTGCAGGTACACAAGCTGCCTATTGTGTTGCTTGTAGTGACTCGATGCCGCAGGCTCCTCCGTAAATAGAGCTCAGGCTCCCCAGTTCTCCATTGTGCCGTGCACGGCTTCTCTAAGCAGCAGAACAGCTTCTGCCGATGCCAACAAACCATCTCCTCTGTTCCTGTGCCAGCAAAGGGGAAACGCACTATGTGAATACGCCACCATGTTTCCTTGCCATGAGACAAATCCTGGGAGGAGGGAGGAAGACACAAAACCGCCCAGCATTTTTGAGCGAGGGCAGGCTTCCTCAACCTCGGCCCTCCAGATGTTTTGAGACTACAATTCCCATCGTCCCTGACCACTGGTCCTGCTAGCTAGGGTTCATGGGAGTTGTAGGCCTGAACTAGGGGTTTGTGGAGTGGAGGGCAGGTTAGGTCTGCATGGCCGCCAAGGAGCTCTTCTTGCCCAGGGAGACTGATTGTAAAAGACCACCACTAGCAAGAAAACCACTTCCGAGCTAGGGAGGTGGTGGGGTTGTGGGCTTCACGCCCCTCCCCACGCCAGCCCCCGCGATACCTGGGAATCCTCGGGCGCGTCATCCCCGGCCCGGGGGGCGTGGCCTCACCGTATTAAGGTCTGGCACGGCCGAGGGTCTCCCTGTTTCTCACTCTACAGCTTGCCAGGTTTTTCCTACCCCTCCCACCCGTTAGGCTAGGCTCTCTGACGTTGCTATGGACTCCGGTTGCTCGCCGTCAAGGGGCCTGGTAGGCATTTTCCCAACTGGCAGATTGGCACCAGCCACTTGGTTTTCGCCTACCTCATAGCAATCCGTCACAACTCCTCGGTATTGGCGGTTAGGCATTGGTAGGGGTATTGTTCTATTGTTATGCAGATGAAGGGGGGGAAGGTAGCGCCATCACCTTCCCCCAAAACAAAAGGGTAGTCTGGTAAAGGATTCCGGGGGGGCGTGGCCTTGTCCTAAGCTTATGGAGGTGTGGGCCCACAGCACGCCCCCAAGCGGTGACCCTGGGGGAGCTCCTAGTTGATGTGCATCAGCGGGACTCCCCCTACTGGTGGTTAACCCTTACCGGTCTTCAAGCAAGCGGGCTGAAGCCGGTTAGTTGTTAGGACCAATGCCTAAGCCAATTCCGCTCAATTCCTGTAATCAATAAAGTTGTGGCCTAATTTGACCCATTAATTCGAATTCTTGTGTCTCGTCTCTTTATTTCTGAGGGGGGAGGCGGAACTCGCCACGCAATATTGAAATTCCTGCACTTGATGACCCTTGGGGTCCCTTCCCATTGTACAATTATATTCTATTCTCTGAAAAGCGGTTTAGGGGGGACATTGTCCTGGTAGGTCCTGTTTTAGCTGATAGGAACATCAGCTATATGCTATATGGTAATTTATGGACCTAATGGTTATCTAAAGCCATTTGCACATAACAAAATATGTATTTTATCAAAGTAATTGTTGAACTGAAATACAATTTAGAATAAGTATATTAATAGTGAAATACAATTAAGAAGAAGTATATTTGGGAGGGCAAGAGAGTGGGGCCCTAAAGTATAGCTTGTTTAGCTTATATGTAAATCCGGCACTGCATCTGTGTGTGTGTGTGTGTGTGTGTGTGTGTGTGTGTGTGTATGTATGTATATATATATATATGTATAAGGGACGCGGGTGGCGCTGTCGGTTAAACCACAAAGCCTAGGACTTGCCGATCACCCCGCGGCGGGGTGAGCTCCCGTTTCTCGATCTCTGCTCTTGCCCACCTAGCAGTTTGAAAGCACATCAAAGTGCAAGTAGATAAATAGCTACCACTCCGGCGGGAAGGTAAACAGCGTTTCCGTGCGCTGCTCTGGTTTGCCTGAAGCGGCTTAGTCATGCTGGCCACATGACCCGGAAGCTGTACGCCGGCTCCCTCGGCCAATAAAGCGAGATGAGCACCGCAACTTATTTTCTTCGGCTCAGGGGCGGCATTGCTCCTTACCCTCCAATATTTCTCTGATGAAAATAGGGATGTCCTAAGGAAAAACGGGACATTCCAGGATCACATTAAAAACTGGGAGGGCTTTTGTAAATCCGGGCCTGTTTCTGGAAAATAGGGACACTTGGAGGGTCGGTGGTTATCAGCCCAGGGGGACATAGAAGGCTAAGTTGCTCTCTAGAAGAATCCTATAGTTCAGGTGGCCGAAACAGGGGAGCAGGATCTGTTGGAGTGGTTAGTACTGTGAACCTTCCATCTTATGCTAAGCCAATAGAGAAATTTGTAAATAAAGCCTTCTATCACAACTCCTTGGAGGAAAGGAGAACTGTGAATATAGCAAAACCAATACTATTGCTTTCCATTGTTTTGTAGTACCTGGTTGCAAAGAGAGAGAAAAACAGTTAAAATGCAATTAGAAAATAGAGCTGCACGTGCACTTATGGACCATGGCAATAGCAACAAACAATTAAAATCCTTTAACTGTTTTTGTAAAGAAAAAGGAAAGGAAAGGAAAGCCAAACTTAGCTCCTTACAACAATTGCAAAACTGTCCCAGAAATGAAGTGGGACAAATAAGTGTCTCTGGTGATGTAATGGGCACTAGCCAATAGGTGTCTGCAAAAGTCATACATGCAACAGTCGAATCAGACTTTGTCTCTCTTCTTTGTAGGCAGAATTGAGTTTTCCCTGCTATAGCACCATATATATATATATATATATATATATATATATATATATATATATGCAGGTTTTGGTGTCCTCGGGTGTCTTCCCGTGTAAAAGTTGGGGTGTCTAGGCGACGTTTCGACGAGGTCTCACTCGTCATCTTCAGGCTGGTGCTTTCGGCTTCTTGTTACTGGAACAGAGCAGGATCTCAGTGTTTGAGTTCCTATAAATACTGTTGAAGGTGTGGTGTATAGCCTCCAATGTTCTGGGCAGAGAGGAGGTTCCCAGGCTAGTGTGCCTTTTCTTCTTTTGTTCCTTAATTACTTGAGGGATATCTTGAGTGATTTCTTGAGTGATATCCTGAATCCCACTTAGGTGGGTCATTAGGTGTGGATTAGTTGCTCAAGCCTTTGTGTCTTGAACTCTTGAACTTTGTGAAGAGTTTTTCTGAGAAGATGGCTGTACTGCATTTGGTTGTGCTCTGGCTTGGCTTCGTGTATAGGGGCGAGCTGTGGTTTTGTGGCCTGTGCCAGCCAGATCTGTGTAGGGGTTGCGGGGGGGTGCAGCATCCGGAGGTGCCACCATGGTTTTGCTACTGGATGGTGTCTGTAATTTATCTGTGGAGAGGGTCTGGGTTTGGGTCTGGTGTGGTTGATTGGTGATGGCGTTCTGTGTGCCTCTGGATCTGGTGTCAGATTTTGTGGGGAGGGCTAATTTCCAGATGTCTGGCAAGCGGGATGTGTCGTCACGCTTGTTCATGTTGTGAGGGTGTTTCTCTATCTCGATGGCTTCCATGATTATTCTCTTGTGGTGATGTTCCATGTTAAAGAGCAATTTGGAATCTGCAAAATTAATTTCGTGTCCTGTTTCTTTCATGTGTTGGAAAAGAGAGGAAGTTTTTTCTTCTTTTTTGACGGCATTCTTGTGTTCTGCGATACGTGCATTTATTCGTCTGTTTGTTTGTCCAATGTACGTGGCTGGGCAGACTTTGCAGGGTATTTCATAGACCCCTTGGTTTTCCAACTGGATTTTATCCTTGGGGTTTCTGAGGATATTGGCTATTTTTTGGTTGGTGCAAAAGGCTGTTTTGATATTGTGTTTATGGAGGATTTTGCTAATTTTATCTGTAGTGCCCTTGATATAAGGAAGGAGGGCCATGCCATTGTTTTCTTCTGTGTCTTGGTTTTTGGGGGGTGTTTCTTTTTGGATTAGCTTCGTAACCCTGTTTTGCTGGTATCCATTGGCAATTAACACATTTGAGAGATTCTGTAACTCAGTTGTCAAGTGGTCTTCGTCAGCCAGGCGTTTGGTTCTGGAGATGAGAGTCTTGGCTACGGAGTTTATTTGTGCAGGGTGGTGGTGTGATTGTGCATGTAAGTAGCGGTTGGTGTGTGTTTTTTTCCGGTAGATAGTGTGTCCTAGGGAGCCATCAGGTTTTTTGTAGATTAGGACGTCAAGGAAGGGAAGTTGGTTGTTGGCTTCTATTTCCATAGTGAATTGTATTTTGGGGTGTAGGCTGTTGAGATGTGTGAGGAAGCTATCCAGTTTTACCTTCCCGTGTGGCCAAATTACAAAGGTGTCGTCAACATATCTGAGCCAAAGTTTGGGTTTGTGTTCTGACTTGTCTAAAGCATTGGTTTCAAAGTGTTCCATGTACAGGTTAGCGATGACCGGTGAGAGGGGTGATCCCATAGGTGCTCCTTCTATCTGTTTGTATCTTTGTCCATTGTGGATGAAGTACGTGTTGGTTAGGCAGTGGTTGGTCAGGTCCAAGATGTATTCGGGGGGATTGTATTTGTTTTGAATGGCTGTCAAGGCTTCATTAATGGGCACTTGTGTGAAGAGAGATACAACATCGAAGCTCACAAGTAGGTCATTGGGTTGTAGGTTTTGCTTCTTTATTGTTTCTATGAACTGGAAGGAGTTTGGAACGTGTGAAGAGATGGATTCTGCATAGGGCTGAAGTTGCTTGGCGAGAAATTTAGCGAGATTTTGTAGAGGTGAGCCTATGGAGCTGACTATTGGTCTGAGTGGTGTTCCTTCTTTGTGTATCTTGGGGAGGCCGTAGAGTTTGGGGCATCTGGATGATTTTTCTCTGGGGATGATTCTTAGCTGGATTTCTTCACTGATAGGAGAGGCTTTTATTTTGGATTTGGTGGTTTTTTCCAGATAGGTGGTGGGATCTGTTTTTATAGGTTGGTAGGTAGGGTCTTGGAGTAGATTTGATAGTTTTGCTTGGTAGTCCGATGTGTTCATCACAACAGTGGCATTACCTTTGTCTGCTGGGAGAATGATTATGTTGTTGTCTTTCCTCAGGTTGGTGAGTGCTTTCTGTTCTTCTTTGTGTAAATTGCTTCTGGGTGGTTTGCTGGAGCAGAGGATGTTGGTGACTTCAAGTCTGATTTTATTGGCTTCATCTGGGTTGATTTTGGTTAGGCTAGCTTCGACTCCGCATATGATGTTTTCCGTGGGGATGCGTCTCGGGGCGACTGCAAAGTTGAAGCCTTTGGAGAGTACTTTGGTTTCAGTTGAGGTGAGGATCCTGTCTGATATGTTATGTACTGTTTGTTTCATGGGTTGTTGTGGAGGGTGGCTGGGCTTCTGGCGTTTCTCTAGTTTGTGGAGTTTGTTGGTGTGTGTGTCTGTCTTGTGTGAGGTCTCCGTTTCAGCTCTCCAGACGGCTAGTTGTTTGCATTTGTCCCAGAGTGCAGGGTGGATTTTGTTACAGAGTTTGAGGTGAAGAGTGAGCAGATCTTTGTTGGTTTGGTTTAGTAGGTATCTTTTCTTGTGTAGTTCGTTTCTGATTAGAGATAGTTCAGTTCGTTTCAGGATCCTTTCGGTAGCTGGGGTTTTAGAGTGGAATTTAAGTTGGAAGCATGTGGGAATTAAGTTGTTGTCTCGGCAGTTGCGTAGGAACAAGAGATCACATAAGATGGTGGCTCTTCGGATTTCTAGTTTCTCGTAGGTTCTTGTCAGCTGGAAGGTTTCCTCCCCGTAGAGGTGAGATATTTGCTTCTCAGAAAAACTCTTCACAAAGTTCAAGAGTTCAAGACACAAAGGCTTGAGCAACTAATCCACACCTAATGACCCACCTAAGTGGGATTCAGGATATCACTCAAGAAATCACTCAAGATATCCCTCAAGTAATTAAGGAACAAAAGAAGAAAAGGCACACTAGCCTGGGAACCTCCTCTCTGCCCAGAACATTGGAGGCTATACACCACACCTTCAACAGTATTTATAGGAACTCAAACACTGAGATCCTGCTCTGTTCCAGTAACAAGAAGCCGAAAGCACCAGCCTGAAGATGACGAGTGAGACCTCGTCGAAACGTCGCCTAGACACCCCAACTTTTACACGGGAAGACACCCGAGGACACCAAAACCTGCATTCCTGTACCCATGAAAATCTACGAAAGCAAATATATATATATATATATATATATATATATATATATATATATATATATAAAACCCTACGCAACCAATTTGAAAAGCGCCTGACAGGGAGCAGGGGGAAAGTGTGTGTGTTTATGTATTGTGGACAATGGCGACATTATGAAGACCCAACAAAAACAGGCACACACAAACATGCTTGAAACATTCCATCTCTCTTCAGCCTAGAGAGCTACGCAAGATTATCTTTTAGAAGTGTGACTTGATGAGCATTTTAAATAACTGAAGCCAAACTGGGGTGATATTGTGTACCAAGTCTCTCTGGAACAGAAAAGAAACATTACTTTTCCTTCAGGTTATGACACCTTTCACACAGGGAAGCTGTGAACAAACATTGTCTCAGATGCCATCACTTCTGAAGATTTTTCTCAGATATCATTTCTGACAGTTTTCTTGAAGTACTTTGGTGTGGGTAGGTTTTATTTGTGCAACTTTTGCAGCAAAAGATAACTTGTGGAAATTCACTTGCACAACTCCAGATAATATTCCAGGGGAGAAGACAACGGAGAGAGTAATAAGGTCACGGTTTCCCACAAAATTCTGACATCGTCCGATTCTCTCGAAAACGGCATCAAACACTTGCAAATTGTGCAATGCAACTTTGGTAGTGCAAACGCCGCTTTTCCAGGTAGGCCAAAAATTGAGCCCTCGGCGCCCTTACCTGCGGGTCATGGTTCTCGCCAAATTTCCGACATTCTCAAATTCACCCAAAAACGGCGCCAAACGGCTGCAACTTGCCCCCTGCATCATTTTGTGCTGCATACGACTCGTTTCTGGGTAGGCCAAAAAACGAGCCCTCGATTTTCACCCAAATTCCAAAGTTGTGAAATTCACTTGAAAACGGTGCCAGACACCTGCAAATTGCCCCATGCAGCGTTTGGGGCTGCAAACGTCGCATTTCCAGGTAGGCAAAAACATGAGCCCTTGGTGCCCTTACCAACGGGGCACAGTTTCATCAAAATTCTGACATTGTCCAATTCACTCAAAATCAGTGCAAAACACCTGCAAATTGTTTTGAGCTGAATACGCCACTTTTCCAGTTAGGCCAAAAGAAGAAGAAGAGTTTGGATTTGATATCCCGCCTTTCACTCCCTTTAAGGAGTCTCAAAGCGGCTAACATTCTCCTTTCCCTTCCTCCCCCACAACAAACACTCTGTGAGGTGAGTGGGGCTGAGAGACTTCAGAGAAGTGTGACTAGCCCAAGGTCACCCAGCAGCTGCATGTGGAGGAGCGGAGACGCGAACCCGGTTCCCCAGATTACGAGACTACCGCTCTTAACCACTACACCACACTGGCCCCAAAAAAGGAGCCCTTGGTGCCCCTACCCACAGGTCATGGTTTTTGCCAAAATTCCGAGGTCGTCTGATTCACTCAAAAACAAGCCTTAGAAGTAGGAGAGCAGAGAGCTTGAAGACAGAGGGTACCCATAGAGGAGGTGATGATGATGACGAATAAGGAAGTGGGAGAGATGGGGGAGTGGAGATTCACTTGAGACAATGCCATCATACAGTACTCTGGGTTCTGCAGGCTCTGAAATAAAACAGACTGTAAGAAGCTTTTCCTTGCCTTTATAACCTCCTGGCAACCAGCCGGGAGCAGCTGACAGCATCCTGACACCACCCATCAGGACAATCCCAATGAAAAGCACAGAATACATGCATTGCAAGGGGTGTCCCAGGGACAATCAGTCCAGATGTCCTAGGCAAGAGGGACCGGTTCAGACATACCGTATTTTCCCCTCTATAACATGCAGATTTTTTCTCCTAAAAAGGAAGGGGAAATGTCTGTGCGTGTTATTGAGCGAATGTGTGGTCCCTGGAGCCAAATGGCAAAAAAAATTAGGCAAAAATCAAATCGCGCCTCGGAGAAGGGAAACCTGAAAAGAGGAAGCGGCTGCTTTCCTGCATTCTGCCTCGGGGTCTTACTGCCCACCCTCCTCTGTTTCCTTGCTGTGTTTGCTCAAACGGAACAAAGAGCAGGGAAAGCCCCTCCCCTCCAGGCAAGCAGAGGGGAAAGCAGAGTGTCGTGATGCTGAAAACATGCAGGAGGGAGGGGGAGAGAGAGAGAGAGAGAGAGAGCTGGCTGGTTTGGGTGGGTAGGTGAGGGAAAACTTTTGCCTTCCTTTCCTCCCTCCCGTTATACCCCTCTCCTGCATTCTTAGCCAGCTGCTTCTCTGCACACCCCTCTCGTGCTCCTTGTCCATTCTGTGTTTTTCCTTCCCTCCCCACTTAAAATGTGGTTAAAAAGCATGGATCCACATGGATCCTCAGGATCTTTGCATTGGGTCACCCCAAATTCACCATCAGATCACATAGCATGTCCATGGCTACAGCCTGCCCCCCAAAAATCACGCACCCACTGTTGCCTGGGGCTGCAATGGTGCAAAAACGTGGTTACAAAACATGGATCCACATGGATCCTCAGGATCTTTGCATTGGGTCAGCCCAAATTCACCATCAGAGCACATAGCATGTCCATGGCTGCAGCCTGCCCCCCCCCAAAAAAAAATCACACACCCACTGTTGCCGGGGCTGCAATGGTGCAAAAACGTGGTTACAAAGCATGGATCCACAGGGATTCTCAGGATTTTTGCATTGGGTCACCCCAAATTCACCATCAGATCACATGTCTGTGGCCACAGCATGAAGCACAAAAATGATACATCCACTGTTTCATTCAGAATGTTTTTTCCCTTGTTTTCCTCCTCTAAAAACGATGTGCGTGTTATGGTCAGGTGCGTGTTATAGAGCGAAAAATACGGTACATGCACATTGTTCGTGCACTACAACTTCAAGTGATAGCATATGTGTGTGTGGAGGGAGCCATCACAGATGAATATGTGAGGAACTGTTTTTGGCCCCACAGGTCAAATGCTTATCAGGATTGGTCTCACGGGCCAAATCTGACAGCTGAATGGGGCCACCCGCCTGTCCAGCACCTGACATCACAATGTCATCAGGGGCAAGATGCCTTGACGTCCCAAACTTGGGACTTGCAAGGCGCTGCTGAAACAAATTTACCCCCTCTGTTGTGGATATTTAATCTTTTACCTAATTTGTTTCTATATGAAAAATGAGTTTTATTACTGTATTCTTCAGATGTGTAAGGAAAATGTGCCGGAAATATCTGATACGTATTGGATTAAAAAAAAAAAAAAAGTAAAGGGGGGGGAATTGTGGCTTTTTATTTTATTTGTCTCCTATGCTACTCTGAATTACTGTTATTTGGAATGAAGCAAAAAGAGGGAATTCTCCTGTGGACTGCATGATTCAGTCTGGCTGATAAAGTGAAATTGCATTGCTTCTTTGCATATTAACTTATCCTTGATGCCAAGCTTGCCAGAGAATGAAACTGTAGTTTTCCCATCCTTTGAATATCATCTATTTCATGTTGTACAACGCCTATCTCTTTTGTTTTAAAGTTTTCAATTTCTCCTCAGTGGGGGACCCTGCAGTATTACTTCTGTTTGTTCTGCTTTGAAGAGATATATTTTTGCATATTGCATCATGAATATGAAGCCAGCGCTGATTCTCTCTCTGTGTGCTGCCATTCTGAGGTATTTCCAGAGGCCAGAGTAGGCACTCAGGGTCGGTCCCTGCATTAATGTCCTCTCTCCACCCCCTTTCCCTTCCACGTTGTGTCTCTTGAATTGTCAGCCCTCAGGCAGGGCCAGTGCTTTTTAATCAGTGACAGTGTCTGGAGAAGTTAGGAATAATCACCGTCAAAGTCCCAATAATACAGTACTGAAATCCATGTCTCTTCACAGAAATGAAGCCAAGGTGAGGGCAAACTGAGGAAGCATGCCTGGTGTGTGGAACACTTACCTATGTAAAGGTAAAGGACCCCTGGATGGTTAAGTCCAGTCAAATTCGACTATGGGGTGTGGCATTCATCTTCGCTTTCAGGCCAAGGGAGCTGGCATTTATCCACAGACAGTTTTCCAGGTCATGTGGCCAGCAAGACTAAACCGCTTCTGGCACAACAGGACACCGTGATGGAAGCCAGAGCGCACGGAAACGCCGTTTACCTTCCCGCCACAGCAGTACCTATTTATCTACTTGCACTGGTGTGCTTTCGAACTTCTAGGTTGGCAGGAGCTGGGACAGAGCAACAGGAGCTCGCTCCATCGTGCGGATTCGAACTGCCGACCTTACGATCAGCATGCCCAAGAGGCTCAGTGGTTTAGACCACAGCGCCACCCGCTTCCCCCACATACCTAAATACAGTGTAGTGTATGTTACCAGGCTAGCTAATTGCAACTCAGAAGCCAAATCATGCACTGTACTGACTCTTTGCTTAAAATCAAAACAATGTTGAAACACTTGTTAAAATATTCAAAAGCTTTTACTCGCAGAACATATAACTAAAGAAGAATATATGCAAAGTATTTACCTTTACATGCTTATCCAAGCATGGGCTTGGTTTTTCTTAGCTGAAGTTTACAGCTTCTTCCTTAAACATTCAAAGAAACTGCGTCTTTCTCTATTTCCAGGACTTGCACCCAGCCTTCTGTCTGTTATGTACTGAAGTTCTCACCCTGGGCCAGCAGGGGGATACTGTAGATAGTTTTCACTCAGGTCCACATATGCAAATAAGGGATTGAAAGTGATGTTCAGTGATTGGATAGTTACAGAAAATGGTTACTGTTGCATTCTAGTGGAGCTCTATATAAGCAGGCTGGCTGAACCCTTCAGTTCAGTTCTGTCCTGGCCTGTGAATAAACAAGAGCTGTTTGAAGAATCGCTGTGTTGTCTGATATGTTCACCCACAACTTAACACTGTCCATGACCCAGCCAGGCCACGCAGTTCCTTTTGATTGGTTCCCACTTTCTCCTTCCAGCAGTCTTCTCCTTACAGCTTCTTTGGGAGAGCATCAACTTCTTTCTGCAACATACATTCACACAGAAACATCGGCCCTCCTCTCCTCTATTGCGTTCAGAGAGAGAGAGAGAGTCATCTAACACTGTCTCTTCGTCCATGTTCACTGTCTTCTTCTTCAGTGTTCACAGAGATGCAGCCATCACTCTCAAGCCTCTCACACACAAAACAAAAATGGAGAACCTGCAACCTTGGCGTTATCAGCACCAAGCTCTAACCAGCTGAGCCATCGTGCCTGCATAGTTTGGTTTATCTTTTTATCCCATGCCCTGTTCAGTCGTTCTCCCTTCGTGCGATTAGAATTGAGGGAGGGAGGGAAGGCACAAGACTGTTGGTCCCACCCCCTCCATTTTGTACTCATCGATGCTCCCCACACTTCCATGGGTCTAAACTGCATGGGGTCCCACTGGGGAAATTCGCATGCACCCCATACATGGAGGGTGGCAGATGCCCACAGACTCCTTCCACGATCCTCATTATCGTGGCTTGGAATCAACTTGATCCACTCCTGCTCTTTCCTTTTTCCTTTCTCCTTCTGTGATGGAACTCCTAATTGGGGACTTCCCTGGCTTTTTTCTGGCCCACATAGGACCAGTCTGGATAGTTGGCCTTGGTGAAGATTTGACGTTTTCATCCCCAAAAAGTTTTTGATTTGAGTTTCTGCTGAAATGAGGCTGCATTTTAATGTTGTATTTTAATCTTGTTTTTAAATTGTATTTTAATCAATTGTTTTTATACCTGGGGTTAGCCGCCCGTCTTGGCTGGGGAGGGTGGGGTGTAAATTTTTTATTATTTATTTATTTATTTATTTATTTATTTATTTATTTATTTAATTTTTTTTATGTGAGGGGCAAAATGCCAAAGGACTCCTGAGATAATCTGACATCTATAGATTCCAAAGCACATGTAACGAGACTGTTTCTGACCTTAAGTTTTACTTAGCTTCCCTCGCTGTGTTGCAGTCAATATCACTGCAAAAGCAGGAGTCTTCAGCTACTTACATACTCAAAGCACATTCCTTCTCGAAGAAATCCCAAACGCTGTAGTTTACCCCTCACAGAGTTACAATCCCCAAGCGACGCTTCACAAACTGCAGTGCCCAGAATTATTTGAGGGGAAGGGTGAACTTTGAGTGTACTTCAAAGGCACAGTCTGCACACAGCCTTCGTGCGACGGTTGGGATCGCTGACCAGGAAAAGGAATCTTTGAAGAAGTTGGATTGTGCGTACAAATACCCGCAAGTGTGCAAGAAGACTATAGAGAGAGAAGACTACATTTTCAGCCGGACAGTTTTCAAGCAAGGAGGTGATGAACCAAAAAATATTCCTCCAATTGATCTCCCGGTTTCCTTCTGTCACCTTTGCCATTCTTTCTTAACAGAGTACTTTCCTTCCCACCTGTATCCCCTAATTGGGAGACTGCTATGGGCAATTTAAGGACTGGCATGATATACTGAATACAGGCAGCGGAAACTTCTACGAGTCTCTTGTGGGCCCCAGGAAGATGTTGCACACTTTATTCCTTCCAGTGAAACTTTCTCTGCAAAGTCAATTGTCTGAACTTTCATCGCCGAGACAAATGAATATGACACCTCACGGTGCCATTTATCTCTTTTTGGACTCTGGTGTTACTTGACCTGTTGATGAATTATAACTCTTCTTCTCCGCTTCCATCCCTACATGAGGGTGTTTTTCTTTTTTATCTCTCTTTGTTACAGAACTCTAAACTAGCAAAATCTTCTCTCTCTCCAAAACAAGAAAGAAAATAATTACAGGAATGAATCCTGCCCCCACTTCCCACCCAGCCATCTCCTCAATACAATGATGATTAATGGAGAATCTTCATTGTTTATTTGGACTCTCTATGGCCTAGATAAGTCACCTGGATGTGATGACAAGGCACCCAAGACAGACAAATCAAAATTAATGACTTCCTACAATACAAAGGGAGGGAGAGAGACTTTGGAACTATTTTCTTCAACTTTCCACACTCTTAACAAAAAAGGAATTTGTAACACAGAGGGGGGAAATTTCAAATGGCTAGATACTGTAGACCAAAGGTTCAGAATCAGAGCACAGCTGGGGCGATAGGATGTCTGCACACTGACTCTCTGCCTGACCCCATTATCACTTAACACGCCCATTGCTCCCCACTGATCCATCCTTCCCTTCCGGCTGCCCCAACCAAAGTCAAAAAGGAAATGACCGGGGGATGCAACCTGCCCAATCCATAGAAATTCGCCTCACCTGCTTTATTCTAAAATCCCACCGTGTCTAAATCCTCGTCTTAAACTTCAGAGAGGTGAAAATGCAAATGTCTCTCTGAGGGCCAATTTATATGACCCATTTTTTCAGGGGAGGGTATAATTCCAAGCCACAGAGACTATTTCTGGCAGTGTGAAGTCAATGGAGAGGTGGTGAAGCGATCATATCTCTGTGCTGTGATAAAGCCCAGATGACAACGCAGTCCTCATGTGGAGTCCCTGCTGCACCACATCATTCCTTAGGGTGGCTGTGCATCCTCATCTGTGCCATCCAGATCCAATTTAAAAATAAAGAATGCTAAGAAGAGAGAGCTGGAAACTGGATGTTGCCCATTCACAGTTAGCCCAGCAAAACTGAGCAGACTCACAGGTCACCAGGTCACTGGCGGAGGAAAGAGATGACCGCCTCTGGGGTTGTGGTGCTCATTTCGCTTTATTGGCCGAGGAAACTTCTGGGTCATGTGGCCAGCATGGCTAAGCCGCTTCTGGCGAATCAGAGCAGCACACAGAAACACCGTTTACCTTCCCGCCGGAGTGGTACCTATTTATCTACTTGCACTTTGACGTGCTTTCGAACTGCTAAGTTGGCAGGAGCAGGGACCGAGCAACGGGAGCTCACCTCGTTGTGGGGATTCGAACCGCCGACCTTCTGATTGGCAAACCACAGAGCTACCTGTGTTTCCTTAGGATGTCCCTATTTTCATCCGAGAAAGGTTGGAGTGTATGGGAGAAAGGTTGGAGGGTATGGAGTTATGCAAACCCCGTGCCAAGGAGATAAGTAGCTATACAACCTTCAAAAGACATCTGAAGGCAGCCCTGTATAAGGAAGGTGTTGTTGTTTTTTAATGTTTAATGTTTTATTATGTTTTTCTGTGTGTTGGAAGCTGCCCAGAGTGGCTAGGGCAACCCAGTCAGATGTGTGGGGTATAACATTACTTTTATGGAATAGGCTGTCCCTATTTTCATCAGAGAAATGTTGCAGGGTATGTTATATAATGCTGTATTGCCCTAGATGGAAGCAGAGGTGAATGAGCTAACCGAGAGGGGCATAACTCATGCAGATTAGGCAAAATTGCATCCCAAGATGTGTTTAATAGGATAAATTGGCACTAGAATGCTGAAGCATTTTCATGGGGGAAATGCAGTGTCATGTGGAAATGAAATAACTGAACGTAAGTGTCAGGGCTGCCTCAGGTCGCAGCTCACAGAGGACCAACGCCAGTCCGTTGTTATATAAAATAGTCTTTATTGAAGTTCAGTTTCTCATTTACAGCCACGGCGCGCAGCTCTACGTCTTAAACCCTAGACCGCCGAAGCTCCGTCTGAGTCTCCTCCCCCCAGACACCAGTTTAAGACCCTAGCCTTGCTCCACCTCTTCCTTTGTTCTTTCCTCCTCTGGGTCCGCCTGTCCGCCGGGGTTTTCCCCTTTCTAGACTCTTCTGACGCTGAGTCCCCCGAGTCTTCCCCCTCCCTCCGGCGGGCTTTAGGACCTGGTTCCCAATCCGGGCTTCCTGCTGTCCCGCGCGCCTGTACATTTGAACTTGGCGCACGCGCCCAGCCTGCCACCTTCCTTCTGACCGTTATACTGCTCCTGTCGCTGCTCCCCTCTTCGGGGACGCTAGCTGGGCCTGACTCCTCCTCCCTGCTTGCCGGAGGAGATGCTGACTCTGACCTATGGGACTCTTCCCCCCCACTACGCTCTGGTGGGGAAGCTGGCCCTGATTTCCAGCTACTGCTCTGGGAGTCTCCGCTGGCCCCCTCCTTCTGGTGTGTCCCCCCTGGGACCCCCCTTGCCCTGGCCATCGGCGCTCCCTTCTGGGAATCTTCTGATTCACTGGAGAGGCTCATGGAATCTCTCGGGTCACTGTCATTCTGCCCTCCGCTGCCCTCAGATTCCTCCCCCTCGCTCTCCATTTCCTCTCTCCCCTGTGCCTCTGCTCCTGAGCCCCTGACAGTAAGAATGAAAATATAAGAAACCAACAGAATCCAGAACAGATAGGTTCATTCATCCCTTCATGGGGCTGTTTTTTTTAAGTAGCTCAAGGAAGCTAGAAAATCATATTCTATCTGCATTTTTATTTCTGTATTTTGCAGGTTCGGTAAGCACTCAGAAGAGAAGCATTAGCAGAGATCAAAATCTCTCCAGCCTTGCATGGAGAATGCAAAGGGAGCATCTGTAGATGTTCCAACACTGGGACAGATTTAGCAGAACAATCTGGCTGTTTTGTTCTCATCCAGAAACAAAAAGGACACACACACACACACACACACACACACACACACAGGCTCAATTCAGTGATGATGGTGATGACAGCATCAGGAAATTAGAATTGATTGCATCTACCATAACATACTCATGATGTATTAAGGAATGTATTTGGTTAGTTATTTATTAAGAAAAGGAGGAGGAAATAAATAACACAAAGGCAGCGTTCAAAATTGACTGACAGATTGGTGGCAAGCAATGCATTTTCGTCTTCTGCTTAATTCCTGCTGCTGAAGAAGAAATCAAAGACAAGCTGACATCATCCAAGGTGATCTTTCACATGATTTTGTGTTGTTGTTGTTTTAAAAAATAATAATAACAGCAACCCTGAGTCATCCCAGACCAAAAAGACCTGGGCTATGAACTCCAGATGACTGGTTTTATGTAGCACTCCTTGGTCACGTTTCTGTGGCATCCAGTGTCTAGAGAGGACCCCATTGAGTAAACGGATGCTTACAGTGTTAGGTATAAGTCCCAGCTGCTGCTGCTGCTGCTGTGCTCTTCATGCGAGCATCCCAAAGTACATTGAATGTAAGAAAGAAACTCTTCTTTTCCGCTTTTTACTTACTGCGTTCCTGTAAGACACAACACTCCATTGTTCATGCTTTGTTAAGGGGTGTTCATGTTGGAGAGAGATTCTTACTCCCTCATAGCAGAGTTAGCACAATGGCAATTGCTCCAAGCACATTAACATGTGGTTAGATTTGCATCTGCCCCCATCCAGTTTTAAACAAACATGCCCTATGATAATACTTAAGGTCAAAGGTAAAGGTACCCCTGCCCGTATGGGCCAGTCGTGACCGACTCTAGGGTTGCGCGCTCATCTCGCTCAAGAGGCCGGGAGCCGGCGCCGTCCGAAGACACTTCCGGGTCACGTGGCCAGCGTGACGAAGCTGCAGCTGGCGAGCCGGCACCAGCGCCGCACACGGAAACGCCGTTTACCTTCCCGCTATAAAGCGGTACCTATTTATCTACTTGCACTTAGGGGTGCTTTCGAACTGCTAGGTGGGCAGGCGCTGGGACCGAGCGACGGGAGCTCACCCCGCTGTGGGGATTCAAACCACCGACCTTACAATCAGCAAGTCCTAGGCACTTAGGTTTTACCCACAGCGCCACCTGCGTCCCTATGATAATACTTAGGCGAGAATAAATCAGAGATGCTTAGCTTGACAAATAAATAAAGATTTTACTCCAGAGTTTCAGAAGTTACAGCAAACAATTGGCAGTAAAATAAAGAAGTAAAAAATCTTACAAATGGCTTTTCAAAAGAAAATAATTTGGTTTCCTTATAGAAGGATCGTGCGATCTTTGGGTTAGCAAAGATGCAGGCTATAGAAATCTTCTTTTAGAGAGAATTTCCATTTGCATGCAGCATTTGCTGAGCTGGGAGCCAAACTGTATGGCTCCTTCTTTGCTCGTTCCAGGAACCGAGAGAGAAAAGTAAGCAAGGGAAGCAAAGGCTGCTGGATGCCTGCTAAGTCACACTCACTGGCAACTTGAGCTCAGGGCTCAGGTTAACCCTTTTGTTCTTGCAAGTGTGAGTAAGTAACTATATATTACAACAGTTCACACACTGTAGTCAAAGAGTGCACACTAATTCTTGAGCTACATCCTCATATCATATGATACTGTTATTCTCGTGTAACTCTCCATGAGTGTACAGTCTGTGTACACAGTGGCTTAAAGGGGCAAATCAACAAACTCACACAAACAGTTGTTCATGTGTAGGGAGCTTGTGACTATATTTGGTGAAACGTGTACAAACCTCTGGAGAGCCAGTGCATCAGTGAGGACTGTGTTCAAATCTCCACTCGTTGAATTTACCCTCAGTCACATATACCACATAGGGCTGTTCTGGAGGAATAAAAATGGAATAATACCTTAACCGAGGCTTGGGCACTTCAGCTGGCTGCTCTCTCTATGGCCCTGGAAAGTGGGCAAAGAAACAGTAGTCCTAGAGGGAAGGGCAAAAATACCAAATACCACCGCAGTTACAGAGGGAGACAGGGGAACTGACCAAATGCTTTGCCTCTTTATATGCTGTCTTCTCTGTGAAGGATGCATTCCAACCCTCTTCTAGCAACATGGCCCCAAATGTTCTAGCTGGAACGCCAGCAACGTATTAGCCGCCTGATCAAAGTTATCTTTGCTAACAGCCTCCTGAAATAATTGGATGGTTGGTAAATGAATCTAGCCTTTATTTCTTTCCTTTTCCATTTACAACTCCTCAGACCCCCGTCCTATTGTTTTACCTCTTACTCGCTGCCCAATAAATTATCAGTAATGCGCTCGCATAAAACATTTATTGTCCTGAGCATCATGTGATTAGGAGTAGCTGCAAATTTCTGTCAATATAAATCTATGCACATTGATTTCTCATGAAAACAGCCCAGGACTTGTATTTCAGGACAGGGTGAAGTTAATATGTTTAACTTTTCTTTTTTTAACAAAACACAAATGCTTTCTTTCTTTTTAACAAGAGCACAGACCCTCCTCACTCTGCCTAGCCGGAAAGGTTTTATGTTTTGATGATTGATGAAGTAAGCTAGTACAGGCATATCTCGGGTTACAGACGCTTCAGGTTGCGGGGGTTTTTTTTGGGTTGCGGACCGCTGAAACCCGGAAGTCCCAGAACAGGTTACCTCTGGGTTTTGGCGGCCATGCATGCGCAGAAGCTGTGGGTTGCGAACATGCATCCCGCACGTATCACGTTCGCATCCCAAACGTCCACTGTACAAACCCCACAAACAAACAAAAAACTGGGCAAATATTTTTGTCACACTCAAAAAAGGAAGGTCCTTTGTATAAGCCAAATATTTTCCAGTTAATGTAATGCACAAAGCAAAGAACTTGGTAGGAGAGGTGCTTCAACAAGAGCATTTTTTATTTAATAATTTTTACTTTTATACCACACTTTTCCTCCAAGGAGCTCAGCGTAGCGTTCATAGTCCTGCTCCTCCCCATATCTTCCTCACAACAACCCTATAGGGTAGGTAAGGCCTTCCCAGCAGGAGCTCACAGGAGCTTAGCTCTGGCACTTCTCAGGTGGGCACCATTGCCAATCTAAGAGAACAAGGGAGAAGTTTGTGGTGAGCTCCGGCGCCTCTTCTTCTAGAAAAATAGCACTGGGTAAGGCTGAGATGATAGCACTGGGGAAGATGCGGGTGGCGCTGTGGTCTAAACCACAGAGCCTAGGGCTTGCCGATTGGAATTTCAGCGGTTCGAATCCCCATGACAGGGTGCGCTCTTGTTGCTCAGTCCCCGCTCCTGCCAAGCTAGCAATTCGAAAGCACATCAAAGTGCAAGTAGATAAATAGGTACCGCTCCTGTGGGAAGGTAAACGGCATTTCTGTGCGCTGCTCTGGTTCACCAGAAGCGGCTTAGTCATGTTGGCCACATGACCCGGAAGCTGTACGCTGGCTCCCTCAGCCAGTAAAGCGAGATGAGCGCCGCAACCCCAGAGTCGTCCGCGACTGGACCTAACCGTTAGGGGTCCCTTTACCTTTACCTTTAAGGCTGAGAGGCAGTGACTGGCCCAAGGTCACCCAGTGAGCTTAATGGCTAAGTGGGGTTTTGAACCCTGGTCTCCCAGTTCCTAGTTGACACTCTAACCACTACACCACATTGGCTCCACTGAAATAATTTCATAACTCACCATATTAACAAATTACAAATTGTCACAAAATAAAGTAACTCAATATGAGTGAACTGTAAGTGAACTGTAATACAGTCGTACCTTGGTTCTCAAACGCCTTGGTACTCAGACATTTTGCCTCCCAAACACTGCAAACCTAGAAGTGAGTGATCAGGTTTGTGAACGTTTTTCAGAAGCCGAATGTCCGACGCAGCTTCCGATGGAGTGCAGGAAGTCCTGCAGTCAATCGGACGCCGTGCCTTGGTTTTCGAACCGTTTCGGGAGTCGAATGGACTTCCGAAACAGATTAAGTTAACCAAGGTATAATAATAATAATAATACTCTGGGCGGCTTCCACAGAAACCAAAAATACACTAAAATATCACACATTAAAAACTTCCCTGAACAGGGCTGCCTTAAGATGTCTTCTGAATGTCAGGTAGTTGTTTATCGCTTTGACATCTGATGGGAAGGCATTCCACAGGGCGGGTGCCACTACCAAGAAGGCCCTCTGCCTGGTTCCCTGTAGCTTTGCTTCTCGCAATGAGGGAACTGCCAGAAGGTACAACTGTATAACACGGGGTCAGAAAACTTTTTCAGCAGGGGGCCGTTCCACTGTCTCTCAGATCTTGTGGGGGGCCGGACTATATTGGGGGGGGGGTGAACAAATTTCTATGCCCCACAAATAACCCAGAAGTGCATTTAAAATAAAAGCACACATTCTACTCATGTAAAAACATGCTGATTCCCGGACCGTCCGCAGGCTGGATTTAGAAGGTGATTGGGCTGGATTCGGCCCCCGGGCCTTAGTTTGCCTACCTATGGTATAACATATCAATACATGCCAGAAGAATGTAGCTCAAACTAGAGGGGGCACATTCTCTGTTTCATACACACACATGCACACATACCCAGTAACACTTTTTCTGACCTCAATATACTATAATACATTCCTGACTTAAAAGCTCTCAGAGCTGCAGAGTATATACACTCTCTCTCTCTCTCTCTCTCTCTCTCTCTCTGTGTGTGTGTGTGTGTGTGTACATATTTTATACAGAAGTATTTTCAAAGAATCTCTGTTAGAAGAGCACCTTAGGCAATATTTTAACTGCCTACATTGTACCTTCTGTAAAAGAAATTGTGTTCAAAACCACTTGAAAGATGACAGCAGAACAAGGTCCTTTCTGCGCCTCTTTTTCAATTAAGCCTGGTAACAAGCTTAAGATTTTAGCACCATTTTTGTTGCGCAGCAAAGGGGTCAAACATTGAACAGCTGAATGACACAGTCTTGCTCCTCATTTGGTAAATTGGCGATATACAAAAGGAGAGTTGGTTCATTTTCTGATTTGACTTTTGTCCCTTTGGGCGATGAGAGTTTTAAAACACATACTGGCTCCCTGTGGCCCTGCATTCCTGAGCACCCACAAAATTCCCCATGAAGGGGCTGGGCACCCACAAATTTTGGTGCAACCATCTCGGCTGTTTTCGGGAGTTGCTAAAATAGCAGAGAGTTATGGTGGTGGTTTTTCCTATGAACAGATATTAGATTATTGCATAATTTTTGAACAATTTAAACACGTTATCTGACACAGCAACAGCCAGTTTTCTGCTTTCCCAAACCCAAAACACCTCAATGCGATTAGCAATTCAAAAAAATTGTCAAGAGATCGTGATTCTACCAGAATGTCAGGAATCGGGGTGTGATAGACAGGCCTTGGGTCACCCTTCTGGAAACCCCGTAGCAAATCATGAAGAAACAACCAATCAGGAGGGAGTGGAGATTAAAAAGGTATAATTTGACAGTTTAACTGCCAGATAGGGCCTGGCTAGGGAAGTAGATGGGTGGTTAGGGGGTTGAAATTAAACCAGTTTAATTTCCTTAGGGAAAGGAAGAGATTTAAGAAAGGGGCTGGAGGCATTTTACAGGCAGGGTAAAGAGGATAGCCCGTTCTCATAGGAATTGGATTTATGAGAAACAATCTTTTAGAGGAAAGTTATAAGTAAAGTTTTTAATTACATCTGTAAAAGAAGTTTTGACTGAAACAATTGTGCCTTTGCAAGCAGAACCATTAAGTTTATCCCTCATAAAGTGCTTGTTAATAAAATTCCATTGTTCCTCATTTTTAGTTTATTCCCAGTTCAACAATAAGTGGTCACAGGACCCCCAAAACAACCATGAGAGTCTTTGCATATAATTAAATGCTACTATACTCTAGAAGCCCCAAATTCATAGGGATTCCAATATTGCGCCCGGGAAAGGGAAAATGGGAGTCAACAGACACTCAAGGAATAGTTTCGGAGAAAAAGCTTTTATTTCTACCATCCATGAACTGGTAGAAGGAGCAAGTGTGATAACTCACAAAAAGCATGCACGAGTTCACAGTGATGTGCACAGAGTTTATATACCCATTCCAGTTCCCTCCCCTTTCTCCAGAGTCCTGCCCATGAGTTCCCCTGAGCATGAACAGAAAGCTGTCTTGGGACCATTTTTGGGCTTTTCCCAGGAAGGGGGTGAGAGGGTTTTCAGAGTGTTCCCATTGTTTCATTCTTGTGCTCTGGCATGGTTCCCGGAGAGAAAGTTGCAAGTCAAATGTACTGTTTGGCAAGGTCAACTATAGCCTCAGAAGCGACCTTTGTTACAGCAGAGCGAAATGTTTCTGATGCTTAGCTAATGCCTTTTAGCTGCTGAGAAAAATCATTTTGAAAAGCTTTGAGAAGCTTTAAGCCTACTTTGGTGGGGGGTGACTTCGGGCCTAGGTGGGGTCACCTGTCCTCACCTCCTACAAGGGAGGAGTATCTAAGTTCAAATCACACAGACTCGGTCATGTTACTTCGCCACTCTTCCTCCTTTTGCTCGCCTCCCCGTCAGACAGGGCCAGCTTAAAACATGTTGCCGCCTGAGGCGAATCTGAAAACTCGTCTCAAATCAAGATGCCAGTTGAATTATTTTTGCATCAGAGACAGGGAATTCCACAAGCACCTCTCCTCTTCCATGGCAGTGAGAACATAACAATAATAAACACGTAACCATTTGCTACCTTTTCATGACACCCAAAATCGGCCGCCTGAGGTGGCTGAGCCACTCTGCCTAATGATAGAGACGGCTCTGCCACACACTCTGGGAGAATGAGCAGGAGTCAGCAAACGAAAGGAGGAAGAGGTTTTCTGGAGGGAAGGGCAACAAAAACATCTTGCCAGATCCACCCATTTACTATTGTGGGGTTCTCCTCCCCTCTCCACAACATCGGTGTGATAAAATGTGACTATCCACCTATGAGGTAGCAGCCTCATGCCTGGTCAAAGTATTTTGTCCATCTTCTCTGATCAGAAATTGCTCTTTGGGGCTCAGGCAATAATTTTTCACGTCACTGGTCCCTTTCAAGTTAGAGATGCCAGGGTTTGAATCTGGGACCTTCTGCTCTGAAAGCACGTTAAAGGTAAAGGTAAAGGGACCCCTGACCATTAGGTCCAGTCGCAGACGACTCTGGGGTTGCGACACTCATCTTACTTTACTGGCCAAGGGAGCCGGCATACAGTTTCTGGGTCATGTGGCAAGCATGACTAAGCCACTTCTAGCGAACCAGAGCAGCGCATGGAAACACCGTTTACCTTCCTACCGGAGAAGTACCTATTTATCTACTTGCACTGGTGTGCTTTCAGACTGCTAGGTTGGCAGAAGCAGGGACCGAGCAATGGGAGCTCAGCCCGGATTCAAACTGCCAACCTTCTGATTGGCAAGCACTAAGCTCTGTGGTTTAACCCACAGCGCCACCCGCTGTGGCAAAAACATAAAGGTCTCATGCTCCATTTGACCAATTCCTATACAAAATTTCATACTCCATAGAACTACATGGGGTACATTTGAAAGTGAAATGAAGTCACAAAGTCCGTTGAGGGAATCAAGGATATGCTCAATAGTGTGATCCTATACATATGTACTTCGGGTTGGGGGAGTCTAATTTCAAGGGGCTTTCTCTCAGACAAGAAAATACAACAGTTACATGTGGCTCTTTTGGGGGAGGGTATTATTGGGTTATTGTTTTTATTTTTATTTTATATTCTGTGATCTTTTTATGTGAACCACCCTGAGACCTTCGGGTATAGGGCGATATAATAATAATAATAATAATAATAATAATAATAATAATAATAATAATAATAACAACAACAATAATAATAATAGAAGCTGAGGTCCCTTCGGGGGCCCCAACAAAATATTTGAAGGGGTGGGCCCCCACAGAGTTGAGGGGCATTGCTATTCAAATGGTGTGCATGCACCATTATCTTCTGATCGGTTCTGCAGGGTGAGGCTTACTTGCCCTCCCCCCAATATTATATTAAAATTGGCACCCCTGGGGGGGCAGCCAGTGTAGTGCTCTCCAGGTGTGTTTTAGACTACAGCTCTCATCAGCCCCATGGTTAGCTTTAGTCCTCTGCAAGGCACCATGCTGGTGAGATATAGGATTGAGGCCTTAGCCTCCCTCATTGGGACTGAACCACTGCTCAGTGACAGAGAACATGTCTTGTAGGCAGATGTCCCCAGTTTCAATCCCAAACATCTCCTAGCTGAGAGTCGGTATAAGAGAGATGCACTGAACATAGTAAGGTAAAGGACCCCTGGACAGTTAAGTCCAGTCAAAAGCAACTATGGGGTTGCAGCGCTCATCTCACTTTCAGGCCGAGGGAGCCGGCGTTTGTCCACAGACATTCCGGGACATGTGGCCAGCATGACTAAACAGCTTCTGGCACAATGGAAAACTGTGACAGAAACCAGACCGCACGGAAACACTGTTTACCTTCCAGCCGCAGCAGTACCTCTTTATCTACTTGCGCTGGCGTGCTTTCGAACTGCTAGGTTGGCAGGAGCTGGGACAGAGCAACAGGGGCTCATCCCATTGCAGGGATTCAAACCGCCGACCTTCTGATCGGCAAGCCCAAGAGGCTCAGTGGTTTAGACCACAGCGCCATAGTACTGGACTAAGATCTGGGAGACCAGCTCTGAAGTTCACTCAGCAACCTGGGCCCATCACTGTTCCTTAGCTAAACTACCTCATAGGGTTATTATGAGGGCAAAATGAGGAGGGAAAGAACCATTTGTGCCACCTGGAGCTTCTTGGGGGAAAGGTGGAATGGAAATGTGATAAGTAAATAAATAAGTAAGATTAAATAGCTACAGTCCCCTGGCTATGAAGTTAGGGGGTTAAAACAGTTGGGTTATGCACAAGAGCCTTCACACTGTAAGGGAGACAGAGCAGAAAGCGATGAGAGTGACAGCTGACAGAACGAGGAAGCCATTAGCGCCAAAGGGCTATAAGGTGAAAAGGCAAAGTGAAAGTTAGACTGTATCTACAGGGACATAGATCCAATCAGTCTAGAAGACTCGTGGGCAGGAAGCGCAGACAGCTGCATTCTCGGTTCTTTAGTGTCAAACAACTTCACCAAGGGAGGAGGGCAGGTGAGAGCTGGTTTTTGATGTTTTCCAGAGAATTGGGGGTACGACTGAGACCTGTGGGTGTGTATGCCCCAGTTTGTCTCTGGTCAAATGGACCTTCAGGTTTCTTTCACACCTCAAATACTTTCAACCCTGCAGATGAAAGATGCAAGAAATGATTGTGTACGTGTACACTCTAGGCCACAGCTTCATCATACCACCTCTAATTCTCAAAAAAAAGGGTGGAACATCTTGGAATGTCAATGTTATTAAACTTACTTTTTTGGTAGTTATTTATTTATTTATTTATTTATTTATTGTTTATATGTATCTACTTGACAAATTTATATTAAAGACACAACCGTCTCCAGAATCATGTATCGACGTACACAAATGTGTGCATTCACATGCACACTCACAAACACATGGTTGTTTCCCTCAATAGTCTGATCTATCTTCCATCTGTCTACTCCATCTTGATCCATGTTTGGGCCTCCCCTTCTTCACATTTCCTTCCTCCTGAGAGAGAATCACATTGCTTCCATTCATCCCCTCTTTGCCATGAAGCAATTCCCAAACAAACCCAGTTCAATGCTCATGGGTCTCTGCTGGGGACTGTCTGAATTGGGTCAGCAAGGTTTACCTCACCTGGGCTGGTTCACAGCAGCGGAGATCCCTCTGTGGGCCAGATTACGCACATGCCTGCCATTTCTGGTGTTTGTGTCTGCGCAGATTTGATTTTTGGCGTCTGTGCAAACACAATGTCCGCCACCACGGAAGTGAGTCCCCCCGCCACGCTGCGCCGGTTTAGCGCAGTGCATGGGGACTCCCCGAGCAGGTGGCTCGGTTCAGGGGCGGCTTGTGGGCCAGTTAAACAACCCCTGTGGGCCACTTGTGGCCCATGGGCCTTAGGTTGCCGAGCCCTGGTCTGGATGAAGAAGAGTGTTGGGAGGCAGCAGCTGGGAACCCCAAGGGAAACCCTAGCGGGAAAAGGCTCAGAGCCAGGGGATTGGTGGTAGGACACTGAGGAAAGGTCAGAAGGCAGGGGCGGTAACTAGTAACTATGAAGAGCTCTGGGTGTCAAAGCCCCCACAAAAAAATTGTTGTGGGTGCTCAGCACCCACAACGCAGGACCCCCGACACAACTTCTGGTGCCTCATGAAGCACTGGAAGTCACATCCAAGGCCTCACAAGACCTCAGAGGTGCTGTCTGAGGCCTTGCGAGACCTCAGAACCTGAATTTTGGTGGCACCAAAAGTCGGGTTCTGAGGTCTCGCAAGGTCTCAGAAAGTATCTCGCGAGGTCTCAGAACCTGACTTCTGGTGGCACGGGAAGTCAGGTTCCAAGGCCGGGGGCATGTGCGACCTCATGATGTCACCGCACAACATGACATCATGACATCACACGCACGGAGCACCCATTACCTGGGGGCCAAGTAGGCTCTCCTGTCAGAGGGAGAAGATTGGGAGGAGGGTCTGGATTCTGCACTACAGGGGCAAGACCAGCTGGGCAGTGCTGCTGAGCTGCATGCCGTTTCCTTGAAAAAAGAGTTAACTTCATGGACAAGCTGCCTCCAGACCAGGGGTAGGCAACCTAAGGCCTGGGGGCCGGATGCGGCCCAATCACCTTCTAAATCCGGCCTGCGAACAGTCCAGGAATCAGCGTGTTTTTACATGAGTAGAATGTGTCTTTTTATTTAAAATGCATCTCTGGGTTATTTCTGGGGCCTGCCTGGTGTTTTTACATGAGTAGAATGTGTGCTTTCATTTAAAATGCATCTCTGGGTTATTTGTGGGGCACAGGAATTCGTTCATTATTATTTTTCAAAATATAGTCCAGCCAATCACATGGTCTGAGGGACGGTGGACCGGCCCACGGCTGGAAAAGGTTGCTGACCCCTGCTCCAGACTGTCAGTGCTTAGCAGGAAAGATTCAAGCACCTAAGAAACCTTGGTTTGCGCAGTTAAAGCAGATGAAAGCGCACAGCTGATATAGCACAACAAATTTATTTTTTAAAAAAGAAGCAGACTTTTGTGGTTAGGAAAGTGGCATAGAAATGCATTGAAAAGTATGGTGTTGATCATAATTAACAGGAAGATGTATAACCACCTTGGGATGGATCCTTGTTGCATATTTACAGCATAAGCAGTAATAGAAGATGCAAGATGTACCGGAATCGGATGTACTGTCCAAAATGAGCATTGGGATGTGGTTCTTCATCTGGAGGAGGAACAGGAAAGTATGTTGACTATTCAAAATATTACTATTATTTGTTGATTACGTTGATGGTTGGGAACATTCTGCAGGCAGCCAAGGAACAAAGAACAGGCTGGAATCGCCTGGACCTCTCTCTCCCTCTTAAAAATATGCCCACTCCTTTCTATGCTTGCATATTTGGAAACCTAAGCATATTTTCCACGAGGTTTCTCAAGTTTGGCAGGCCCGACGAATGCCGTTGACAAGCACATTTCACAAGTTCTTGACATCTCTTTGCATTGCACCTCTTCACCCGAGACGCAGAGCTTGCGGGCTCCATCAGCACAGGAGCAGATCTGTTCGTTAAAACCTTGCTCACTAAAGCGTGGGGCATCTTATTTAAGCCACTGGCAGAGCAATACTGGGCATGTCTACTCAGAGCAGGGAGTCTCCTTCAGCTCAGAGGTAAGAGGTAGGGTTTCAGTTTCACATTCTTCCAAACGTATGTTCATTTCCACACATTTCTTTATCAGTTTAAGAGGGGGGAAATGCATAAAAAGTCCTTATTTTAGTGCAAATTTCTCCAAACATACACATTTTTTGCATGTATTTCCCCTATTATATTTTTGCATATTCTTGTCATTAATATGAACATTTTCACAGCAGAACATATTCTTTTCTACTGTCCATTGTACAATCAGATTCTATCTGGAAGTAACTGCAAAGGTAGCTGAGTTTTTATCAATAGTAGCTCCCAGAGTGCTGAATGGCACTATTTAGCAGGAAGAAAATCCTCATTATCACATATTTTTACATGGCTGTTTATTTGTCTATAATTAAAAAAATTATATATGGTTGTTTTATGATGGCCAAGCTATGGTTTTCCCATTAGTGATGTATGGAAGTGAGAGCTGGACCATAAAGAAGGCTGATCGCCAAAGAATTGATGCTTTTGAATTATGGTGCTGGAGGAGACTCTTGAGAGTCCCATGGACTGCAAGAAGATCAAACATATCCATTCTGAAGGAAATCAGCCCTGAGTGCTCACTGGAAGGACAGGTCCTGAAGCTGAGGCTCCAATACTTTGGCCACCTCATGAGAAGAGAAGACTCCCTGGAAAAAGACCCTGATGTTGGGAATGATGGAGGGCACAAGGAGAAGGGGATGACAGAGGATGAGATGATTGGATAGTGTTCTCGAAGCTACCAGCATGAGTTTGACCAAAGTGCGGGAGGCAGTGGAAGACAGGAGTGCCTGGCGTGCTCTGGTCCATGGGGTCACAAAGAGTCGGACACGACTAAACAACTAAACAACAACAACAACAAAGAAAGGTTTAGCGAAGTAAGTACCTGTATAAGCATTTTATGCATACGTCAGTATATGCATTTTTTGCCACACATTACTTAGCTAGAGATCTGCATTGCAAAATTTAAAGAGGAATGCATATCAAAGAATGGCTGGGATTTCAGTTCACTTCTTGTTTCAGAAAATGTAAGCTCACCTTTAAATGTGAACGGAATCAAATGTCTGCCCCATCCCAACGCCCAGTTTAAGTGAGTATAGGATTGCAACCAGTGTATTGTTAAAACTAAATGAAATTCGCTCCCATTCTTCATCCTTGACATATTTATTTACACTGCACGTAATAATGACAATATGCAATTGCAATGTTGGCCCTGTTGAGAGCTTGAAATTATGGCAAAATAAACATGTCACTCTTTGAAAGGCTGGTATAGGAGGGGTAAGTAACTGAGCCTTGGAAATGGAAGCCCCAGACTGCCAATTTGCAGGCTGCAAGCTTCTGCCTGGTGAATTTTCTGCTCTATGAAACTCCTCTCTCTCTCTCTCTCTCTCTCTCTCTCTCTCTCACACACACACACACACACACACACACCCTAGCCTGTTTAAAGCTTCTGTTTAAGGAGAACTTCTGTTTTAAGGTTTGCACAGATGGCCCCTGATCTAAAAAAGAAATACACACACTGCCTAAATAAACCATTCTCTTGGACTTTTGCTCAAGAGCATCAAAATAGTTAGATAACAAATTGTTCCAAGCCATGCCCTAAAAATGCACTTATCTTATTTGTCCAGTCTTAAGGGGAAACTGATCCGAAAGGTTGTGACATCACAACTTTGTTGGGTCATTCCCCGCCCCCGCCCCGATAGTGCTGTGGAAATAAAGGCCACCATTCCTTCTTCACCCAGGTGCGGAGAATCCATTTAATACAATTTATGGCGCTGAATTAATTTTCACGACAGGGACAATTAATCATAGGGCCCAGGTACTTTTCTCGGGGACGGAGAGCCATTCCAATATTGTTTTAATACTTACCTTAACCTCTCTAGATTAGGCAGGGGAGTACGCAGTGGAAGAGTTTAACACAGATCCATACTCATAAATAATTTTCCCCAGGCATCAACAAGAATGTGTGGCAGTCTGTGAATCATATTTTCCTAACGCTCCACAGAAAGGGAGACGTGAGACTTGGCATCCAGTCTCTAGCTGGAATTCGGTGGTATCTCCTGCCATCTACTGAAAGTGCAGAGGCAAGCGAATGTGGATTTTTCCCTCTCTCTTTCCTAATTCATTCATCAGCAGGATCAGTTCAATCATCATTAGATTTTGGCAAAACATCATGACCATCCCAATCAAGCAGAAATCCACTCTGCTTTGGTTTTATTTATTCTTTACTTTTTGTAGGTCTCATTTGCTCAGTGCTATTCCTCAATATCTTTTTTTTAAAAAAAATTATTTGTACTTTTCAAGTTTATGCATTTCATTAGTTTTACAATCAATTTAACATTTCAAAATTTGACTTCCTTCCTCCTCTTTCTGCAGTTCCTTAATTTTCTTTATTTTAATATCTTCTCCATCCATATTCATTTAACTTGCTCATTTAATTATCTACTGTAAATATATACTCTTGTGAAACTGCAGGTTATTACAATAATCCTGCTAATGTTTTTATCTGTTTACAATTTATCTGTATATATTCAATAAACCATTTCCATTCTTTTATAAAAAGTTTGCTATCTTGATTTCTGATTCTTCTGGTAAGTTTTGCCATTTCTGCATATTCCATAAGTTTTTGTATCCATTCTTCCTTTACTGGGACTTCTGCTTCTTTCCACTTTGGGTCAGCAATATCAAAAGCAGCACGGTGGCCAGAAACAATTACAATATGAGAAACTTTATGGAATAATTCAAAACATCAAAACTAACTAACTGAAGTCTCTGAAAGTCCTTAAATGAATCATGGTGCCAGACTTTACCCGGCAGAGAACAAGCTGTGAAGCTTTGTATAATCAGCAAAATGTCCAATTCTGATGTACAACTCTGAACTCTGCTGAACAGTGTTTCTGGATAACAACTACTGTTTTGCTGAATTCTTCATCAGCCAATTAGTTCAACACTCGTACGTAGAAAGATATTCATTAACTGAAAATAAAATATTCAAATGATGACCTGCACATGCATAACAACAACTTCAAACAGCGCAGAAATGATAAACTTGTAACATAAAAAGTTACATACCCAATCTTTTTTCAAATAGATATAATATACATGAGAAAGAAAAATACCCTGGATTATGTAGTCACTGTTACTAACAACATTTTTTGAAAAATATATACAGCCAACCCCAGGTGATACTAATAACAAGGAGACCAAGTTTAAAGACTTGTTTCTGCTGCTCCAGAGAAGCGGACACGGAGCAATGGATCCAAACTACAAGAAAGAAGATTCCACCTAAACATTAGGAAGAACTTCCTGACAGTAAGAGCTGTTCGACAGTGGAATTTGCTGCCAAGGAGTGTGGTGGAGTCTCCTTCTTTGGAGGTCTTTAAGCAGAGGCTTGACAACCATATGTCAGGAGTGCTCTGATGGTGTTTCCTGCTTGGCAGGGGGTTGGACTCGATGGCCTTTGTGGTCTGTTCCAACTCTATGATTCTATGATTCTAAAGACACAGTACAAAGTAACAGCAAAGTTACTTTTATAAAAGTTATTTTGAACATCCTTTTCAGTTCATTGCATATCATTTCCCAGTTAGCTTTAAACTTACTACAAGACCACCACACATGATACAAAGAACCTTCTTTCTCTTTACATTTCCAACACTTATTCGTTTTAGATTTATACATTTCCTCAGTGTTAGATACCAATGATATAGTATTTTCATATAACTGTCTCTTAAACCATAACATGCCGTAAATTTTATATCCATATTCCACAATCATTCCCATGCTTCCATATCTATATTATGACCCATATCTATTGCCCAGTGTATCATTGAGGATTTTACTTGATCATCCTTTGTCTCCCATTCCAATAAGTCCACGCGAAAAGTCCCTAAGAAATTTCCAACCCTTAACAAATGTCCGTAATCATTTCCCTCTAATTCAACATATTAACTTTGCCATTTTAGACAATTCCAATAGTCAGTCAATTCCCGCAGTGTAGCTCTCATAAATTGCAAAGGGACGTAATTATGAGACGCACACATGATTGGTGACCCAAAGTCATGTTTTCTAAGGAGCAATATCTACCAAAATCAAATGAGGCTTACTGCTGAGTCTGCACCCCCAGCAGATCCCTGTCCAGCCTTATTTTGAAAGCATCCAAGGGATGATCATAAAGTCAATTAACAGCCTTTGCGGGGGACGGAACACCTTAAAATAGCATGGGCACACAAGTTGGATTGTCCTAACAGAGGGTCCATGTTGTGCTCAGCCCTGAAACTCTTCCCTAACCAGCTTGTGGGCGGAGCTTGCCCCACTCCAAGCCTGTGTTGCCACAGTTATGCCAATGGCCTTAATCAGCAGGCTGTAAGTGGATTGCCAATCAGCAGCGTGGCAAGGTTGGGGGTATCTATTTGGCAGGGCGATGTAGGGACCTCCTTTTGCTTCGCGCTGCCGAACACCCACCCATCCACCCACCCATTAATTAGGTTGTGTTTGGCCTTGCTTTGGACTTCGGTTGGTCCCCTGTTTTGGAATGGGGGCCAGGTAGGAATTTTTTCCAATGTGGCAGATTGGCTGTGGCCACTTGGTTTTTGCCTACCTCTTAGCAATCGTTCACAACTTTGTTAGGTTAGGCAGTTAGGCATTGGCTTAGGGGAATGTGGGGAGGGGAGGTGCGGCCATCACCTGCCCCTCCAATGTATAGGGTATTCCATTAAAGGAATCCGGGGGTCTGGATCTCGTCCGAAGGCCGGAGAGGGGCTAGGGCCATGCCAGGACCCCCAGGAACCCCAGGGGTGAACCCCAGTCAATATACTGGTTGATGGCACTCCCCTTGCTGGTTGTTTACCCTTCCAGGCTTCCTGCAGGATGGACAGGAGCCAGTTATAGTTTGATACCAATGCCTAAGCCAATACCAGTCACATTTGTGTATTTTAATAAAGTTGTGGCTGAAATTTGCCCATTAACATTTAAACTAAATTCTGTCTCCACTGTGTCTTTATTTCCATTCGGGATGGGTTTTGGGGCTCGAAGCACAATGAAGTTTTGCAGAACTACGTTGATGCTGACTCATGTTCAGCTTGAGCCAGACCAATTGTCACCATGGCAGTTTGTCCTGGCAATCCACTCGCAGCCTTCAGAATTTCACTGGCTCGGTTAGAATTTCACCCACCTGGCCTGCACCCAGATCTGGAGGATGTAAATTCAGGAACAAAAATATGTGTTTGGTGTTTTCGTTACCAGTGCACAGGCTGTTAACAGGCTTGGAACCTTCATTGGAAAGAGTGCTTCTATCTAAGGTTTGTGCACATGGCCCCTGATCTACAAAAAACAGCGCCTGAATGAAAGATCCCCACGGATCATACAATAAAACAGCGGACCTTTGCAGAAGCTCTCTGTACATGCCCAGAGGCTGTTCATTCTTGCATTGAGGAAGAAGCAGCAACAGGAAACAACAGTATTCTTGCAGATACTGAGATACAGCCAGTCTGTTAATACCCAAAAAATACATAACAATTCATATTGTATCCTTTATTGTTCATTTATGTATTTATTGAATTTCTACACCACCCTTCATCCAAGGATCACAGGACAATTTACAGTATAAAAACTGAAAAATACATAACATAGTAACAAACAAAAACAACAGCCCCCTTCCCCCGCTGCCTAATGGTTTAAATGGTCATGCATGGGAGCTTTTGAATTTTTTAGCTTCTATTTTCCTTTCCGTTTGTTCGTTTGATTTTTGAAAACTCGTCCTGCTCTTGTGCAGATCAGAGGCTTCCATGGCTGTCTGTTACACTGCAGTTTGAAAGCAGGAGGGGGAGAAGAGTTCGTGGCACATTTGGCATTTACTTTTTGCAGCTTTCTCTCATGTGATCTGCATTGCTCTGTGACTCACCCAGTCTTCCACGTGGGCTGGCTTGCAACGAAAAACTTCCTCTGCATGCATGCCTTCAGAGCGTGATCTCAAACCCTCCGAGTGTCCCTATTCCCCAGAAGCCATACCGGTTCCTGATTTCATCCCAGGATATCTCGTTTTCCCTTAGAATGTCCCTATTAAAGAAATGTTTGAGGGCATGGAGTTATGTGACACCCCCACCCCCAAGCCAAGGACATAAGTACAGTCAAACCTCTTCTTGCATCCGCCTCTGCTTGCGTCCATTTCGCCCAACGTCCACAGCAAACCCAGAAGTAACCAGCAGGTTTGCCGCCGGCCGTGCATGCACAGGAGCGGCAATCGCCATTCACGCATGCGCAGAAGCGGCAATCGGCACTCGCGCATGCACACAGCGGCGCCTCTCCCAGTGACCCGTTTCGACCTCCAGACGGACCTCCGGAACAGGTTATGGTCGCAGGTAGAGGTTTGAAGGCAACCCTGTAGAGGGAAGTTTTAAAATGTTTTATTATGGTTTTATATATGTTGGAAGCTGCCCAGAGTGGCTGGGGCATCCCAGTCAGATGGGCGGGTAAGAATAAGAATAAGAATAAGAATCATAGAATAGGACGTCCCTATTTCCATCAAAGAAATGTTGGAGGGTATGTCATCATGCCACACTAAGGCACAGTAAGGGAGGTGGGTGGCGCTGCAGTCTAAACCACTGAGCCTCTTGAGCTTGCTGATCAGAAGGTCGGCGGTTTGAATCCCCGCGACCGGGTGAGCTTCCGTTGCTCTGTCCCAGCTCCTGCCAACCTAGCAGTTTAAAAGCACACCAGTGCAAGTAGATAAATAGGTACCACTGTGGCAGGAAGGTAAACGGTGTTTCTCTGTGCTCTGGCTTCCATCCCCAGTCCTGCTGGCCACATGACCCAGAAAGCTGTCTGTGGACAAACGCTGGCTCCCTTGGCCTGAATGAGAGATGAGCGACCCCCCATAGTCACCTTTGACTGCAACCCCATAGTCACCTTTGACTGGACTTAACCGTCCGGGGTTCTTTATCTTTGCCTTTTACCTTTGACAGAGCTATTAAGTGTAACTTCTTTTCTAGCCTGTTGGTGCCACTGAAAAATTAGGCTCATGTCATCTCGTACAACCTATAAGCACTGAGCACTCAGAGACTGCAGAAACCCAAGTAGACACATGTCAAAATTGCTAGTTGTAGTTGACTACAGTTTCTGCCAGACATGCATGCAGTGGAAAACCTGCTAGTTGACCGTTGTACAGAAGAAATGCCTTGTGTGTGAAGGAATGTTGGACGTGACTTCAAGAAAAACATTTCTGAATAAGCTGCACCCACATTCGGACGGAATCCTCTGCACTTGTTCATGTTTTCCTCACTGCAACAATTTGCTCTGCATTTAGATGTTCCTTTTGCGATAAGAGTTGGCGCAACGCGTGCCTATCAAAGTCTGCACAGCTACACCTTGGGAGGAATTTGACCTCCTCTTTCAGGGTCAAAGAACATTAACAGTAGCAAGGGATGAGTCATATCCCATACATCCTGATATTTCGTGCTGGTTAGAGGAATGCTGTCCTAATCATATAGCATTTTTTGGCTCGGCTGTCTCTCTCTCACGCGCACACACATACACACACACAGAGAGAAAGAGAGAGAGAGAGAGAGAGAGAGAGAGAGAGAGAGAGAGAGCCATGCCGCAGCTTACAGCCGCCAGCCCTCAGATAGTTCTGTCAATGCAAGATGCACCAAAAATTACCTAACTGCCAAATTATTGGAGTACAGTGGTACCTCGGGTTACATACGCTTCAGGTTACATAAGCCTCAGGTTACATACACTTCAGGTTACAGACTCCGCTAACCCAGAAATATTGCTTCAGGTTAAGAACTTTGCTTCAGGATGAGAAGAGAAATTGTGCTCCGCCGGCACAGCAGCAGCAGGAGGCCCCATTAGCTAAAGTGGTGCTTCAGGTTAAGAACAGTTTCAGGTTAAGTACGGACCTCCGGAACGAATTAAGTACTTAACCTGAGGTACTGCAATATATTCAAAACAATGGGAGAAATTGGAAGGATCTCAAAAGAGAAGATAGACAGGGACTGGAAGGTGTTTAAAGGATACTTGCAAAACCATATTGAAAAATCAGAACTCCTATTAGAGTAAACAAGTTCCGTTTTAAATACTGGAATACTAAATAGGATGGATAACAATGTGTAATAGAAAAAGAAGCATGAAATTAGGTTAAAGGTGTGTGGGAGAAAGTAACAGACGTGGAAAGAAATTGCAATTGAGGAGATTGGAAGTCTAACACAAAGGTGGGGTGAGGGGTGGTGGACAGTGATGGGAAAAGAAATTATCTGTGGGATTGAGTGTAGGTATGTTTGAACATTTTTAAGGATTGTATGAAATGTATGTTTGTATGTTTGTATATTCACAATAAGTGTGTATTAATGCTGAATTATTTTAACAATAAAAACTTTTCCAAAAAAAATTACCTAACTGTGCACTACGGAAGCACCATTGTTGTGGTTCGAGGACCCGTACCCCGTGCAGTGGAATGAAACACAAGGACACGTGATATAAGGTTAATGGGCAAGGAAAGGCCACAACTTTATTGATTACAGCAAGTGAAAAGGTATTGGCTTAGGCATTGGATTACGTCAGCTGACTCCACCCCCTCAGAGAGGGGTGAGTCAGAAACAAGGTGGGTTTATTCACCAGTAGGTGGAGCCTGTTGATGCTAATCCAACTATAGGCTCTCCCCTGATGTCACCGAGGGTCGTGCCATGGCCTCCCGCCAAGCAGGCATCGGACAGAATACACGACCGCCAGATTCCTTTAACGGAATACCCAAAAATGGAAGGCATAGGCGATGGCCACACCTAGCCCTTCGACACCACAACACATTATTCCAATGCCTAACCTACCCACCAATACCACGAAAGTTGTGACGATTGCAACGAGTTAGGCGAAAAAACCAAAAAGCCTAATGCCAAATGGAAAAATTCCTACCAGGCCCCCCGGACAACCAGGGCGACCAACCTAAGGTCCATAGCAAGGCCAAAAGAAAACTGGAACCCTGATCTAAGGGAGTGGAGGGTGGGTGACTCGCGACGGGACAACGAAAAGTGAGGGCTGGAAGCTGGCGCCACAGCAATTTAGGTTGCTGTACACGCCCCCCTTGAAGGCACCTGGTTGGCTGCCTGGCCGAGGGCGTGGGCGCCAGCCAGGTGAGTGGGAGGCAGGGGGCAAACGCCCCCTGCTTGAGGCGGAGTCTGGCTCCCAGCCACAACCACTCCCCTCTCTTGCAGGGAGGAGAGTCTTTGCATGAAACAACACTATGGCTGAACTGAAAGCGGGGTGCTTTCAGGAGCACATTTGGCAGAAGTGAAAAACTCGGCCGCTTTTGGTGATGTTGCGGGGTTTGTGGCAAAAGTGGCGTAAAAGTATTCACCCATGAAGCCACTTTCAAGTAAGGGCTGGGATCACCTATGTGACCAGGGCAGGAATCATTGCCCGCACTCTCAGTGACCTTCGCTTGCTCTTGGTGATGTCGTCGCACAGTCAAATGTGATAGGCTACATAGGATTGTGGTGTCATGTTCACTATAAGCTCTCTGATTGGTAGGGATCATACTGTGAATGAAAAAGAACCCCTATTTGAAGAGGGGGTGTGGGTAGGAATGCCATTGAAGCAGCAGCAGATATGAATAAGTACAAGGGGGAAATATGAATATCTGAAGAAGCTGATGGAAGAAAAGGGCAAACATTGAGGGGATGCAGAAACTCCCCAAGAAGAAAGGTCAGTGGCTTTAAAATTTCAGTGGTGCCTTGACAACAGGCCCCACCCCTTCTGTTTTTTGTCAGTGTTGTAGTACTCCCATAGTGCCCTCTCAGCTTGGCATCCATTGTGGGCAAACCGGTCGTGCCCCTCTAAATCCACCTCTGGGAAAGGTTGCGAAATCCAGGGCTTTTTGGTTTAGAGAAAAGGCATGTGTGAGGTGAAATGAAAGAAGAGTACAAAAGTATGCATTTTATGGAGAGAGTGGTTGGGATGGGGAACCCTCCCTCTCTCATGACACTGGAATTCGGGAACATCCAATACATCTGAACGTTGGGAGGTTCTGGACAGACAAATGGAAGTAATTACTTATCCAGAGCATATTTCAACTATGGAGATCGCTCCCATAAGCGGTAGAGATGGCCACCAACTCGGAAAGCTTTAAAAGAGGATTTGATAACTTCATGTAGGATAAGGCTCTCATTACTAGTCATGTGGACTACTAGTCATGGGACGTGTGTGGCGCTGTGGTATAAACCTTGGGCTTGCTGATCAGAAGGTCAGCGGTTCGAATCTCCACAACAGTGTGAACTCCCGTTGCTCTGTCCCAGCTCCTGTCAACCTAACAGTTCAAAAGCATACCAACGTGAGTAGATAAATAGGTACCACTGTGGTGGGAAGGTAAACGGCGTTTCCATGTGCTCTGGTTTCCGTCACGGTGTCCCGTTGTGCCAGAAGCGGTTTAGTCATGCTGGCCACATGACCCGGAAAGCTGTCTGTGGACAAACGCCAGCTCCCTTGGCCTGAAAGGGAGATGAGTGCTGCAATCCCATAGTTGCTTTTGACTGGACTTAACCGTCCAGGGGTCCTTTACCTTTGTAGCTTTTACTAGTCATGATGGCTAAATCCAAGGCTTTTTTCCCAGCTGGAACTCACCCACCAGAACCCAGTTCCGGCACCTCTCAGGTGGCACTATTGCAATTCTAAGAGAACAAGGGAGGCTTCGTGGTGAGTTCCGGTACCTCTTTTTCAAGAAAAATAGCACTGTCTAAATTGTACCTCCACGGTCAGAGACAGTATGCTCCAGCCACAGCTGGAGAAAGTGCCCTTGTATTGCTTGCAAGCTTCTGATTGGCCATTGTGAAAACAGGAATCTGGCCAAACGAGTCACTTGACCCAATCCTGCAAGTATCTGCTTACATTCTTAGGCAGGAACAAAAAAGCACAAATTTTACACCAGAAATGTCCACAGTGCAGCCCAGCATAATATGTCATCTGTTCTCTTACAGTGGTACCTCGCAAGACGAATGCCTCGCAAGACAAAAAAACTCGCAAGACGAAAGGGTTTTTTGTTTTTTGAGCTGCTTCGCAAGACGATTTTCCCTATGGGCTTGCTTCGCAAGACGGAAACGTCTTGCAAGTTTGTTTCCTTTTTCTTAACACCGTTAATACAGTTGCGACTTGACTTCGAGGAGCAACTCATAGCACGCGGTGTGGTAGCCTTTTTTGAGGTTTTTGAAGACTTTGGTGATTTTTGAAGCTTTTCCAAAACTTTTCCGACACCGTGCTTCGCAAGACGAAAAAAATCGCAAGACGACAAAACTCGCGGAAGGAATTAATTTCGTCTTGCGAGGCACCACTGTATTGATTTAAAAGGCAGGTTTCTATTATGTTTGACTTGCCTGCGCATAACTGATGTTTCTCAAAAGAGGATTCTCGTCAGGTCAAAAAGCCCACCATCTTGAGAGAGCCATTGGAGGTTATTAGACAAGCAAGCAGCCCCTTCATCATCTGATCCATTCAGGTCACAGCCCAATCAGGAGGCGTCACAGGTAACAGTGTGACTCTGGGAGCCAATGAGAATGGCTGTCTTTACTTTGGGCCACATACCTGAATAAGCAACTGCAGGTGACCGTCTGGGGGAGGACTTTACGCAGGGACGCATTTTCACTGCACTGGTAGAAAAGTGCTGATCTGGGACACAATGTTCTAATGCTCAGAGGAAGCGAGAGGGAAGCGTGGTAAAGTGGTTAGAGCCTGGGAGACAGGGATTCAAATTCCCACTCAGCCATGAAGTTCACCGGGAGACCTTGGGCCAGTCCCTTCATCTCAGCTAAATCTACCCCAGAGAGTTGTTGCTGTGATGACAATATGGGGAGGAGGAGGTGCACGTCACCATGGAAGCTGCCTTATACAGAGCCAAACCACTGATCTATCCAGCTCTGTACCGTCTACACTGAAGACTCATCCATACTTCGGCTTGTCCCACCGCTTTCCCCCAGGGAAAACCCACTGAATTGGCGCAAATGTCAATTGGCCCCAATGGACCAGCTTCCGCTGCTTATTGCCTTGGTTTGCCATTGCATTTCTGTAATAATAAAAACAGCAACAGCAACAACAATTTTATTATTTATATGCCGCCCATCTAACTGGGTTTCCCCAGCCACTCTGGGCGGCTCCCAACAAAATATTAAAAACATAAAAAGGTAAAGGTACCCCTGCCCATACGGGCCAGTCTTGCCAGACTCTAGGGTTGTGCGCTCATCTCACTCTATAGGCCGGGAGTCAGACACTTCTGGGTCACGTGGCCAGCGTGACAAGCTGCATCTGGCGAGCCAGCGCAGCACACAGAACGCCGTTTATCTTCCCGCTGGTAAGCGGTCCCTATTTATCTACTTGCACCCGGGGGTGCTTTCGAACTGCTAGGTTGGCAGGCGCTGGGACCGAACAGCGGGAACGCACCCCGTCGTGGGGATTCGAACCGCCAACCATGCGATCGGCAAGTCCTAGGCACTGAGGTTTTACCCACAGCGCCACCCACGTCAACCATTAAAAACATCCCTGAACAGGGCTGCCTTCAGATGTCTTCCAAAAGTCGAATAGTTGTTTCTCTGTTTGACATCTGACAGGAGAGCGTTTCACAGGGTGGGTGCCACTACCGAGAAGGCCCTCTGCCTGGTTCCCTGCAGCTTCATGTCTCATAGTGAGGGAACCACCAGAAGGCCCTTGGAGCTGACCTCAGTGTCTGGGCTGACATGAAGAACTGCATGCAGCAGCCCTGACGTTCTCACCGCTTTCCTCAGGTCATGGAGGGAGATGGCAGGAGATCAACAGGAGCCCTGCCAAGGACTGCGGGGTTTGGCGAGAGGTTCGGAATCTTCCAAGGCAAGCAGAAAACCACTTGGAACAGTGCCTAAAAAGCATGGGACAAACAAAAGAAAAAAGGAAAGGAAAAACCCTGCTCAAACCCGTGCTTTCTAGGCACAGGAGAAGCAGAAGTGTGGATGAGCTCTGCGTAGCAGCAGATCTCCAGGGCTTCAGTCGCAGGGGATGGTGCCAGCCCTACCAGGAGGTGGTAGAGACTGGATATTGAACGTGCAGCCCTCTGCAAACAAAGCAGATAATCTGACATTAGGCAAGTGTGGTGTAGTGGTTAAGAGCAGTGTGGTGTAGAGAGCCAGTGTGGTGTAGTGGTTAAGAGCAGTGGACTCGTAATCTGGTGAACCGGGTTCGCTTCCCCGCTCCTCCACATGCAGCTGCTGGGTGACCTTGGGCCAGTCACACTTCTCTGAAGTCTCTCAGCCCCACTCACCTCCCAGAGTGACACAAACAATACAAACAGATTCTTGTCTTATCCTTATTTTTTCTAAACATTGTTAGGTGAGCTTCCCCAAGTCCCCCCATCTGATTTTCATTTTACCTCATCTTTAGCAGTTTACATATATCATAATTTTAACCATTTTTTATCACACTTTTACAATATTATCACATTTTATCCCTTACAAATAATACTGTTTTAAAACACACTATCTTCTACTTCTAACCCTACAGCCTATATCCACTTCCGAAGCTATTCTAAGATTTAAATATTAGCATATATATTTTTTTCAAATATTCTTTAAACTTCTTCCAATCTTCTTCCACCGTCTCTTCTCTCTGGTCTCAGAGTCTCCCAGTCTAAAAATCTGAATTTATTTAAAGATAACTATGAAAAATGTTGGTTGGAAATCAAAAAGGATCTGGATATTTGGTCAAGACTGAAACTTTCCTTGTTGGGCCGAATCGCAGCTATAAAAATGAATGTATTGCCGAAAATGTTATTTTTGTTTCAAACCCTACAGATCGTGGACAGAGTGGAATGTTTTGGAAAGTGGCAGAAGGATATATCTAAGTTTGTCTGGCAGGGCAAAAAGCCCCGAATAAAATTTAAAATACTAACTGACTCGAAGGAAAGAGGGGGGTTTGCCCTGCCAGACTTGAGGTTGTATTATGAATCTGCAGCCTTCTGCTGGTTGAAGGATTGGTTTTTGTTGGAGAACACTGATGTCCTAGATCTGGAAGGGTTCGACAATGCTTTTGGTTGGCATGCATATCTGTGGTATGACAAGGTTAAAGTTCATAAACTATTTAAAAATCATATTGTCAGGAGAGCAATCTTTGCAGTCTGGTTGAAATACAAGGACTTATTAGAGGCTAAGACCCCGAGGTGGCTCTCACCGGTGGAGGCCAAAGCTCGAAAAAGACCCAACATGGAGGCCTACTGGCCAAAATATTGGGAAATACTGGAAAAAATTGGAGACAATTGGAGGTTGCAGAGCCAGGATAAACTAAAAAACAAGGTTTGAGATTGGTTACATTACGCTCAAATTCAAGAGGTTTTTAAAATAGACAAAAAAGTTGGTTTCCAGGGGGGGAAATCGAAATTGGAGACAGAACTGTTAGAACCAAAGACTAAGATACTTTCAAGAATGTATAACTTGCTGCTTAAATGGAACACACAGGATGAGACAGTTAAATCTGCCATGATAAAATGGGCACAGGATGTTGGGCATAACATTATGTCTGAGGACTGGGAAAGGTTATGGAACACCGGAATGAAGTTCACGGCATGTAGTGCCTTGAAATAAAACATTATGAAAATGGTATACCGGTGGTACATGACCCCAGTCAAGCTAGCTAAGATATATAACCTGTCTGATAATAAATGTTGGAAATGCAAGGAAGCAGAAGGGACATTCTTTCACCTCTGGTGGACTTGCCCAAAAGTGAAGGCCTTCTGGGAGATGATCTATAATGAACTGAAAAAGGTATTTAGATATACCTTTCCCAAGAAACCAGAGGCCTTCCTCCTGGGCATGGTGGACCAGAGGGTGTCAAAGAAGGATAGAAATTTGTTTATGTGTGCAACTACAGCAGCAAGAATTCCCATCGCGAAGCACTGGAAGACACAAGATTTACCCACACTGGAGGAATGGCAGACGCAGTTGATGGACTATATGGAATTAGCTGAAATGACTGGCAGAATCCGAGATTTGGACGAGGAAACAATAGAGGAGGACTGGAAAAAATTTAAAGACTATTTGCAAAAACATTATAAGCTGTATGAATGTTAAGACTGTGCACGATTAGGAAATTCTAAGCTTTAGCAATTTGATTAAGTAAATGGTAAATTAAGTGATAAGAAAGAAGAGGAGGCAATATGAAACAACCATATTATGTTTATTTTAAAGGTACAAAAACTGAGTTACAACATTTTTGAATTTAGAAACATAATAACTGAAAGTTACAGTAAGGTATGAAATAAGGTAACAAATTGCTGATACTGTTATTATAAAGAACGCAGGTCTGGAAGATGTGGGGAGGTCCAATTGGTATTGTTAAATTATGGAAAGTTGAATTGTTATATCTCTATTCTTTTTTCTTCCTTATTCTGATTATTTGTTTCTTGTTTTTTGTATTTCTGTACACCTTTGAACTTATGAACCTATGAAAAGAAACTTAATAAAAATATTATTTAAAAAAAAACAACAGAGTCTCCCAGTCAGTTCGGCAAGTTCCATATAGTCTAACCTGAAACTGTTCTTAACCTGAAACTGTTCTTAGCTTTAGCTAATGGGCCCTCCTGCTGCTGCCGTGCCACCGCGGCACAATTTCTGTTCTCATCCTGAAGCAAAGTTCTTAACCCAAGGTACTATTTCTGGGTTAGTGGAGTCTGTAACCTGAAGCGTCTGTAACCTGAAGCATCTGTAACCCGAGGTACCACTGTACTCCCTTGCAACTGTTTTTAGGGTTGCATCAACAGTGGTTTACCACACTGATTGCCACCGCATGAACGTGCTTAGCACATACTGTCCGTAAAACACCTGATTCTGCAGCTGCGATAACACTGCCCTTGCGATGAGCAATAAAACATGTACACAGCTGAATGGCAGGGGGGGAAGACACTCCCTCCATGTATTGCTATTTAGAAAGCAAGGGAAATGACTCCAGATCTCATAACAATTCACACTTTCCAGGGCTGGTCTTCTAGGAAGGATGACGCCCCCGTTTTGGAGAGAGGCCCAAACAATTTAATTCCCATTATGCTGAACCTTGATTGTTACGACCATTATTGTTTTAAGCAAAGCACTCTTGAGGAAGGTAACGTAGGGAAAATATATTTGTCATCTTCGGAGAGGGAAGGAGATGAACTGATATGAACGGCTGGGTCAAGGAATAAAGGCCCAGCTTCCAGTTCTGGATGTTGTTGGGGGTCCACAGTTGTGTTACAAATTTCATACCGTCCAAGATTTCTCTGAAGAAAATAGGGGCATCCTATCATCATCATCATTATTATTAATCGCATAACTCCACATCTTTCAACATTTCTCCTATGAAATGTCCTAAGGAAAAGCGGGACATTCTGTGATCAAATCAGAAACTGGGATGACTTCTGTAAATCCAGGACTTGTGGGATGTGATACATAAGCAGCAGTCAAATGCAACATTCCTTGTTTTCCTAGAGTGGACATGCAAGGGGATGTTTGGTCCAGCCAGTCGGAACTTCCTGTTTCCTCCTGGGCTGGGACATACTTCCTTTGCATGTGACTAGAGGTGGGCGTGACCTTACCTGTTCAGGTAACAAAAGCACAAGGCACACAGCACACTCTCTCTTTTTGACTTCCTCCATCATTGAAGCAGCTTTTAGCTACAGATGCTCTGTTTGCTTTCAGCCAACAGAGGACACTGGGATTATCCCCATATGGGATAGTTCCACATGTATATACAGTGGTACCTTGGGTTACATACACTTCAGGTTACAGACTGCTTCAGGTTACAGACTCCGCTAACCCAGAAATAGTACCTCAGGTTAAGAACTTTGCTTCAGGATGAGAACAGAAATCGTGCTCTGGCGGTGCGGCAGCAGCAGGAGGCCCCATTAGCTAAAGTGGTGCTTCAGGTTAAGAACAGTTTCAGTTCAAGAACAGACCTCCGGAACAAATTAAGTACTTAACCCGAGGTACCACTGTACTTTGTAACTAAGTCTGCCTTCAGGGATCCAACTGTGAAATGATGATGTGAGTAAACTTCTTTTATTGACTTTAAATAAGATTGTGGCGTGTTTATTCTTTTAAGAGGGATATAACAGATCTTACCAGGAACCTAACAGCAGTGGCGTAGCGTGGGTTGTCAGCACCCGGGGCAAGGCAAGTAATTTGCGCCCCCTAACCCGTGGATTTGCGCTCCCTAACCCGTGGATTTACGCCCCCTAACCAATGGATTTGCCATAACCCCAGATGTTGCGCCCGGTGCGGCCGGGCCCCCCTGCACCCCCCATGCTACGCCACTGCCTAACAGTGAGAGGCTTACACAAGCCTGCAACAAGCCTGGGAGCCAGTGTGGTGTAGTGGTTAAGAGCGGTAGTCTCATAATCTGGTGAACCGGGTTCGCTTCCCCGCTCTTCCACATGCAGCTGCTGGGTGATTTTGGGCTAGTCACACTTCTCTGAAGTCTCTCAGCCCCACTCACCTCACAGAGTGTTTGCTGTGGGGAAGGAAGGGACAGGAGAATGTTAGCCGCTTTGAGACTCCTTCGGGTAGTGATAAAGCGGGATATCAAATCCAAACTCTTCTTCTTCTTCTTCTTCAACCAGCTACCTGCTGAGTGTTTAAAAGGGGAATGTAAAACTCTGCTAAGTAAAGGAACTTGCTAGCACAAGTTAGGAAGGATATTAATTTTTTAAAATCCTCTCCTGCCTCCCTGAACATTCCCACAGGGCTGTTCCTGGAAAATAGGGACACTTGGAGGTTCTGACATTATACAGATGGGGTGGCTGCCCAGCCAGGCTTCTGCATGGGCTTCTCATTAACGGTGTTGCAGGAGACATTGATGTGCAGCTGGTCATCCAAGCAAGGCAAGCCACTCCAAACAGGAATCTGACATCCATAGCTGAAAGCAGTAATTTTGGATTAAGCTGTTGGTGGCAGGCAGCTAAGGGTGCATTCATACACACGGAAAATATTGCATTAGTTTTCAAATGTTCCTTTCACACTGCAGTTCCTGTTGTGTTGTGCAACGCTTGCTCTGTGCTCGACATACCACAGTGTTGCGCTAAATTTCATTCCTACCAGTGGGCGTGGTGTGGACATGTGTCATCAGACATTACCACTGCCCCACCTTCCTGATGCCCAATGAAAAGAGCAGGAAAGAACAGTCTGGTGGTATGCCATCCCAAATTTTGTCACTTTACTCCCACAATTTTCCAGTTAAGGGAGCTGCACGCATGCTTTTCTTTCCTGGAACCAAATAACATTAATTAATTATATTCCATTAATTTCACAGAAGTGGCTTTTCACATCGTGCGAAAGCTCAGGTATCATGTGGAAATTAACAATGGGGGAAATGTAAGGGAAATGGAATAAACCTCTGTGTGAATGCAGCCTTAAAAAAACCCAGAAGCAATGTAACTTTGGAGGCAGCCCGGCTGTCCACTTCTTCTGCAGCCTTATCACATTACTCAATGTGCACATTTAAAAATTAACAGGCCATATCTTTTGTCCCTTTGCTGATTTATCCACTGTTAAAAATGTAAGCTGTAAATTCCTTGGAATAAAGAACCTGGATTTAAAAAAAATTAAAAATGCTAGTCTGTTAAGAACCATGTATACTGATGGCACTACAGTGGTACCTTCGGTTACGAACTTAATTCGTTCCGGAGGTCCATTCTTAACCCGAAACCGTTCTTAACATGAGACGCATGTTCGCTAATGGGGCCTCCCACTGCCACCACGCCACTGCCGTGCGACTTCCACTCACATCCTGGGGCAAAGTTCGCAACCAGGAGCATCTAATTCTGGGTTAGTGGAGCTTGTTACCCAAAGTGTTCGTAAGGAGGACGGTACGTAACCTGAGGTTGCACTGTAGATGAATCCAAGCAAAAAAGAAAATTGAACGGAGAGCAAAACTCTTCAGCATGTTTTCTTTCAAAGAAAAGCCTGTGTGTGGATAAACATCACAAGGCGGCTGGAGTCTGGAGTTTCCTGTTGCCATTCTGTTCTTGCCTTAAGGGAGGGAATAAAGCTCTGGTCTAGCTTCCTGGCACCTCTACAATGCAGGTCAATGCAATTTTCACCCTTCGAGACAGATCCAGCTGGCCCATCGAGTATGTGATGGCCCCAGTGGTGGAGCAAGCTGATTGGGCACCTTGGGTGCTGTGTGTGCCCTGCGCCCAGGGGTGGGGCCAGCCAGGGCCTCTGAGGAGTCTGCCTGCCTCCTCCCACTCAGCCACCCTACTGCTGAGGGGGAGGCGGCGGGCGGACCATTTGGGGCAGCGCAGAGCCTGCAGGTGCCCAAGTAGAGATGTGTGGCTCGGGCGCACTGCAGGCCCCGCAGTGAGTGCTGCCCGTCGTTTTGTCACCCCCCTCAGTGGTGACACCCGGGGTGGATAGCCCCCACCGCACGCCCCCTTCCTCCACCCCTGGATGGCCCACCAAGATCTCAACAAGCCTCCTGGTTTCCTTCTCCTAGTGAGATTGTCAAGCACATAGAATCAAAGAATTGTAGTGTTGGGAGAACACAGATAAGGGCTTGATGGCAAAGCTGGAGGAAAGATCCTGAGGCCTTGTCCTCCCAGGCCATTTTGACAGGTGGGCAGCACTGCTCGCCGGTCAATCAGGCGACCCAACTTGAAAGGAAATAATTGGGAGTGCACTCCAATCTCCTCCCGATTCTCTTCTTTCTTCCTTTGCAGTGCAGCTTCAGCCCAAGGTGGGCTGCAAAGGCGAGATCCCTGCCGAAAGCATGAGTCGACTGCATTGCAGAGTTCCCAGCCGGCTGGCTGCCTGGCTGGCTGGCTGATAGGAACTGAAATCCTGCCACATCTGGAAGGCTTCTGGTCCTCCTTTCTTGCCAGTGGCGGCTAATGCTCATTGCAGCTGGTAGAGTGGAAGGAAAGGCGCCCAGGCAGAAGGCAGATCCAGAGCCAAAGACAGGTGGAACCAACTTATTCCTGACCCTCCAAGTGCCCCTATTTTCCAGGGACAGTCCCAGATTTACAGAAGCCGTTCTGGTTTCTGATTTGATCCTGTAATGTCATTTTCATCAGAGAAATGTTTGAGGGCATGTGACCCCCGAGCCAAGGAGATAAGTAAATATCTATGCAACCTTTGGAAGACATCTGAAGGGAGCCCTGTGTAGGGAAGGTTTTTTTAAAAAATGTTTAATGTTTTATCACATATTTATATATGTTGGAAGCTGCCCAGAGTGGCTGGGACAACCCAGTCAGGTGGCTGATGTATTGTTATTATTGTTTCTGTTGAACAGAGCATCCCATGTTGTTGTTGAATAAAGGTAAAGGTAAAGGGACCCCTGACGTTAGGTCCAGTCGTGGACGACTCTGGGGTTGCGGCGCTCATCTCGCTTTATTGGCCGAGGGAGCCGGGGCACAGCTTCCAGGTTATGTGGCCAACATGACTAATCCACTTCTGGCGAAACCAGAGCAGCGCACAGAAACACCGTTTACCTTCTCGCCGGAGCGGTACCTATTTATCTGCTTGCACTTTGATGTGCTTTCGAACTGCTAGGTTGGCAGGAGCAGGGACCGAGCAACGGGAGCTCACCCCATCACGGGGATTTGAACCGCCGACCTTCTGATCAGCAAGCGCTAGGCTCTGTGGTTTAGACCACAGCGCCACCCGCGTCCCTGTTGTTGAGGATATGCTTATTCCAGGTTTGTCACCATCCTGCTTCCTGAAGGAGGGTATCACTTATCTAAGGTGGAAGGGGAAGCTGACAGGCAGGCCCACCCCCTGGACTGGGTGCAAATAGGAAGGTGTGGACTTGCTGAGTGGGGCGACTGAAGTTGGTGGTGGGGCAGTGGCCTGATTCGCCCCAGCAGACCAGCCTCCACTGGTTGGGCGATGGCGGTCGTGGCGCTCCTGCAGACCTGAGACTGACATGCAGAACGACATGCAGCCCTGACGTTCTCTCTGCTTTCCTCAGGTCATCGAGGGAGATGGCAGGAGATCAGCAGGAGTCCTGCCAAGGACTGCAGGGCTTGGCGAAAGGTTCGGAATCTTCCGAGGCAACTTTTTTCCCCCTGACCTCCTCTCCCCCTTGGCCAAACTCACATACACAGCTCTCCGGTCGGACGGTGGTATTGTTTCGGAGCTTGAAACGGGTCCAATATTTGGCCTTCACTTCCCCTCCGCAGCTCAGGAGACATTCTGTTCTCACACACTCTAATGGCTCTTCTCTAATGAGCACATGAAAATAACAAGGAAAACTAAAGCAATTTGGCTCGGTTTTGAGGAGGTGTGCCGGGGAGCGGGGGAACGAGCAGAGAGGAACAAATGCTGAAAAGCCAAGGCCTCTATTTTCCAATGCTGCTAGCCATGACAGGGGTTTTCTGAAAGCTCACCTTTTCAAAGGGCAAAGTCTGAAGTTTGGCTCTGCAGTGCAGTGATTTGTTTATAATTATATGTTGAGAGTAGAGTTCCTAGGAAGGCCAGATGCACAGATCCTGCTCAAACACCCCTAAGGATAGTGGCAAGGGGAACAGAGGGTGAGGTGGAGAAATGTCCCCGCTCAGAATCACAGAACTGCAGAGTTGGAAGGGCCCTGGGGTCATCTAGTCCAACCCACTGCAATGCAGGAATCTTAGAAAGAGCAGCCCCACTCTCAGTGGCATAGCAAGGTCAGGTGGTACCCAGTGCGGAAAATTTCTTGTCACCACCCCCCATTGAAATTATTATTATTTTTTGCCTGCAAAAATGGTTTGACTTTATTTCATATTTTTGAGGGGGGGGGCAGAGTTGTTGAGCTTTTTGGGGGGAGCCAGAGTTGTTCAGTGTTATGTACTGAGTTGAATAGGATCCAAAAGGCAGCAGTCTGATTGGTGCTAGAACAATAGGATTCAGAATGCAGCAGTCTGATTGGTCCTAGAACAATAGGGTCCAGAATGCAGCAGTCTGATTGGTCCTAGAACAATACAGCAGTATGACTGGTCCGCAGAAGCCACCCAATCCAGCTCCAGGTGAAAGTGAATCCGCAACCTGATTGGCCTACAGGAGAATCCCAAAATTAGCCAATCACGTGTGGCCCATTGTGCAAATAATGTATATAAAGCAGATATTTGGGGGGAACTTTCATTCCTCACTACTATGAGCTGAATAAAGAGCATGAAATCCACACTTGACTCTGAGTATATTTCACTGGCAACAAAGGTGGGATCCTGCTGAGCTGACTGCCACACGCAGCACCGCAGCACCGCCACCTGCTGCACCGCTGCCTCGCACCGTGTATCCAGGCTTCAGCTCCAAGTATATTTCATTTAGCTTTTTTTAAAGCGATCCCGTGCCTTGCAGCGTGGACTCCGCCTGCTGCTCACCAATTCCTGGATGCCAGGACCACCTACCCACAATTCCCCCATCTTGTCAGGATTCCGTCTCAGGTCATTGCAACCTATCACTGAAAGTTCAGAAGAACACTGGTTCAGAGGAGGAATGAGTTTAGAGGAGGGACGTTATCAAACTCTTCAAATACCCAAAGCAAGGATGGGAGACACTGTTGCGCTTGAGATGTTGAGGGACTCCCAAATCCCATCAGCCTCAGCCAACAGAGCCAAGGGCCAAGGATTATGAGGGCTGCAGTCTGACCACGCCTAGGGGGCCACAGGTGTCCTATCCCCAACTGTTATGTACTGAGTTGAATAGGATCCAAAAGGCAGCAGTCTGATTGGTGCTAGAACAATAGGACCCAGAATGCAGCAGTCTGATTGGCCCTAGAACAATAGGACCCAGAATGCAGCAGTCTGATTGGTCCACAGGAGCCACCCAATCCAGCCCCAGGTGGAAGTGAATCCGCAACCTGATTGGCCTACAGGTGAATCCCGGCATTAGCCAATCAGAAGATCCCTTTGAGGAAGGGTCACAGCTCAGTGGCAGAAGATCTGCCTTTCAAGCAGAAGGCTCAGGGTTCAATTCACAGTATCTACCAGCATCCTATCTTTTTTGAGATGAGTATGTCACAATTAAGAGGAGGGAGAAGCAAAGAAAACGCTGTTCCCTTCACTGAAACACAGCCCTTTGGTGACTAACTGCTTTGGCCTGTGAAAGAAAGAGGATTCTTTCTGTTCCCTGATAGCAACTATGGTTACGGGGGAAACGTGAAGGGAAATTTATCCGCCAAGCCTCCGAAGGGGAAATCGACCGAAGGAATTGATCTTTCCCACCCATCCCCAACCCCAGGGCAACTGCGAAGCACACGTGCCAAAAAACAAATCCCACCCAGAACCAGATTCCTATGTGGAAAGCTGACAGAACCTGCAGAACAGCTTTCCATACAGCCGTCACATGCATGCCATTGCAGCTCTCCCACCAAGCAGAGGCGAGTGCCAAGACTGGCAGAAGATTTACAGCCAGGTCTTCAAACTTTGCTTCCACAAATTAGGCACCTAACTGCTGGGGCTGCAACAGTTTTGCGGATTATTCAGCGAGATGAGTCAATCAAAAGGGGGGGAAAAACAGTTTCCAGCTGATTTAAGCAGGTGGGCCCACAAATGAATCTGGCAGCAGGATTTTTTATTGTTTTTAATTGTTAATTATTTTAATAACATACAAAAATGCAGCTGGCAGGTGCCGTATTAAAAAGAAAAACAAGAAAAGGTGTTCCTTCTTCTCTCACTATGCAGGAAATGTGATGCAGCCTTTGGGAGCATCAAAACAAAACAAAAAAGGAGATTATCCTGTGGGCTTGGGAGGCTACTGAACTTTGGCTGGATAATGATCCTCCGAACCTATCTGGAAAAGAAGAAGAAAAGTTGCATTTATTGGTACTCAGCTTGATAGCATTGATAGAAAGATGATAGATGATAGATGATAGATAGATAGATAGATAGATAGATAGATAGATAGATAGATAGATGATAGATAGATGATAGATAGATTAGATAGATAGATGATAGATAGATAGATACCTCTGGCTGAGAACGGGATCCGTTCCGGAGGCCCGTTCGCAACATGAAAAGCCCACAACCTGAAGCACCGTATCTGTGCAGGTGCGCAGCATTTGGCACTTGTGCGCATGCACGAAGCGCGATTTAGCACTACTGCGCATGTGTGAGCAGCGAAACCCGGAAGTAACCTTTTCCGGTACTTCCGGGTTGCCGCGGGATGCAACCTGGAAAAACATAACATGAAGCAAACGTAACATGAGGTATGACTGTAGATAGATGATAGATAGATAGATAGATAGATAGATAGATAGATAGATAGATATGATAGATAGAGATGATAGATGATTAGATAGATAGATAGATAGATAGATAGATAGATAGATAGATAGATAGATAATAGATAGCTAGATGATAGATAGATAGATAGATAGATAGATAGATAGATAGATAGATAGATGATAGATAGATAGATAGATAGATAGATAGATATGATAGATAGAGATGATAGATGATTAGATAGATAGATAGATAGATAGATAGATAGATAGATAGATGATAGATAGATAGATAGATGATAGATAGCTAGATGATAGATAGATAGATAGCTAGATGATAGATAGATAGATAGCTAGATGATAGATAGATAGATAGATAGATAGATAGATAGATGATAGATAGATAGATAGATAGATAGATAGATGATAGATAGATAGATAGATGATAGATAGATAGATACATGATAGATAGATAGATAGATAGATAGATGATAGATAGATGATAGATAGATAGATAGATAGATAGAGATAGATAGATAGAGATAGATAGATGATAGATAGATAGATGATAGATAGATGACAGATAGATAGATAGATAGATAGATAGATAGATAGATAGATATAGATAATAGTTAGATATACTGTGGGTTTTTAAAAAAAGAAAAATAGGTGTCAGTATGCACCAGACCCCCCGCCACTGCTTGCCCACCCCACAACACGCTCATTCCCTCTGCATTTTTGCCACTTCCCAAGGGTGTCAACTTGAATAAAATATTGTGGGGGCCCAGATAAGCCCCGCCTTGCATAATGAATCACATCATGCAGTGCCCACACACCATTTGAACAGCATTGCCCATCAACTTAGTGGGGGCCCAGCCTCCTCAAATATTTTATTGGGAGGGTGGGGCAAAGCCCCCACAGCCCCTAGGATTTGGCTCCTATGTCGCTACTTCATCCTTCATCGCTGCTGCTTCTTGTGGCTGCAGGCACAGCTTCCCGGAGGTGCTTTGACATGACCCTTACGATCGCCAGAGTGGCTTCTGGGGAGGTGCCTGGGGATCGTAAGCGTTGTGCCAGAGCAAAGGCGCTTTGGTGCGATCCTCACGATCACCAAAGCACCTTTACAATCATCCCTGGCAAGGCCAGTGTTCAAGGACGATGGGCACTGGAGTCCGAAAACAGCTGGAGAGCCAAGTTTGGGCAAACTCTGCCCTAGCGGCTGTTTTCCACAAAGCCACTTCCGAGCTGGAGAGGAGGTGGGGTTGTGGGCCCACGCCCTCCCCACACACATGGGGGCTGACATCTCCCTGTCCAGCCAATCAGCTGGCCAGGGAGGCGTGGCCCAGGCTATTTAGGGCCGTCGCGGCCAAGGATTCCCCTCTCTTCTTCACTCCAGCTGCTCCGGTTTCCCACCCCGCCCACCCTTAGGTTTAGCCCTCTGACATTGCTATGGACTTCGGTTGGTCGCCGTCAAGGGGCCTGGTAGGAATTTTTTCCACTTGGCAAATTGGCACCAGCCATTTGGTTTTTCGCCTACCTCGTAGCAAATCGTCACAACTTCCTCGGCATTGGTGGTTAGGCATTGGTAGGGGTGTTGTTATGCAGATGAAAGCGGGGGAGGAAGCACCATCACCTTCCCCCCCAAATCGAAGGGTAGCCCGGTAAAGGATTCCAGGGGAGTCGCCTTGTCCTAAGCCTATGGAGGTGTGGATCTACGGCACGCCCCCAAGCGGGGGGAACTCCTAGTTGACGTGCATCAGCGGGACTCCCCCTACTGGTGGTTAAACCTTGCCGGCTTTCATGCAATCAGGCTGAAGCCGGTTAGTCAATAGGACCAATGCCTAAGCCAATACCACTCAATTCCTGCAATCAATAAAGTTGTGGCCTTTTTCGCCCATTAACCTTAAATGCTGTGTCTTTATTTTCCAAGGGGGGAGGTGGGACTCGCCACGCAACAGGGGAAAAAGGGCACAGGAAGATGCCATTCCTATGTTCCCCACATCACGTCTCATTTGGTCCTTAGACTCACCTCTTAAATTACCCAGCCAGGAAGGGTGAGGTGAGGAAGGGCAGTCTTAAGTATACCCGGCGCCGTGGTGCAAAGATCCCTACAGCGACGGCGCCCCCCATCATTTCCAAGAGTTGCCAACCTTTTTACGGCTCTGCCGGCAGCTTTGCGGGGCTGTAGGAGGCGGGCAGCGGCTGGAGGGCGTCTGCTCCAGCAGGGAAGAGGCAGAGGCTCTGGGTGCAACGCTGCCTCAGCGAGGCGGGTGAGGGTGGCGAGCTGATGCCAGGAGGCGCCGTGCCCAGCTTCCGCCTCTTCCCTGGCGCCCTCCAGAACTTGGTGCCCTGGCGCCCCGCACCACTTGCCTCTATGGGCAAGACGCCCCCAAAGGAGGGGCAGTCAGGAGAATGGAGGGCAGGACGCTGTAGCCATCAGCTGCCAGAACAGGACAGAGATTTGCATAACATTTGCATATGCCAATAGGTGCCATATGAGAAGACTAGAGGGGTCTTCCTTTCACCTGAAACTAGCCACAGGGAGGGAGGCGCAGGCTAGCCTGGCTCCACATGCCTGGATCTATTTTTTTGTGGACGAATGGAGTTGCCTTCTCGCTGCCAACAAGGGGGGGGGGGGCGTTTCTGGCCTACTGCCCAGCAACAACCAGGGAGAATGTGCATGCATAGAAAAGTTAGTCATGTACAGTTGTTAAGGGCAGTCATCCCAGCAGATCTGGAGAAAAGATCACTCATTCTACTGCCAGCAGTGCCAGATTTATGAATAAGCTAAACAAGCTATAGCTAAACAAGCTATATGGGGGGGGGGGGGGAAACCTGGATGTACATTTCCAAAATATAAGATAAAAAAAAAAACAAATAAAATAAAACCTACGTACAGCAACAGTGTTTTGTGTTGTGCAGGCTCCTATGATGGAAGTAATGGGCCCCGCCTGCTAGCCTGCTCCCTAAAATATCACTTTGTTGTTCTTTAGTTGCTCATTTCTATATACCTGAAGGTATAAACCTGAAGGAGCGTCCCCACCCCCATCGTTCAGCCCGGACACTGAGGTCCAGCGCAGAGGGCCTTCTGGTGGTTCCCTCACTGTGAGAAGCGAAGTTACAAGGAACCAGGCAGAGGGCCTTCTCGGTAGTGGCACCCGCCCTGTGGAACGCCCTCCCATCAGATGTCAAAGAGATAAACAACTACCTGACATTTAGAAGACATCTGAAGGCAGCCCTGTTCAGGGAAGTTTTTAATGTGTGACATTTTAATGCATTTTTAATCTTTGTTGGAAGCCGCCCAGAGCAGCTGGGGAAACCTAGCCAGATGGGCGGGGTACAAATAAGTTGTTGTTGTTGTTGTTGTTGTTGTTGTTGTTGTTGTTGTTGTTGTTGTTGTTCTGTATAGGGTGCCTACATTCTGCATGGACTGGTTGCATGGCAACATGGGCAAATGGCTTTAGATACCTATTAGGTCCATAAATTACCATATAGCATATATTCAGCACAAAAAACAGCAACAATTTGTTGTTGACAAAGGACAGCTAGACATAAAAAGTCCCCATTACCTTCAGTAGCTTAGGGCCTCATCAAACCTAAATCCAGCCCTGACCACCCACTAAGGAGGACAATAATAAAATTCAAAACAGTGACAATGAGTTGCACATTTACTCAAAATCTAAGTGAAACTACTGGATTTTTTTAAAAAAATGCTGAACTTGAACCAGCCAGAGCCTCTTTTCAAAGTCTGATAGTCATTTACACCTCCAGTGCCCTCCTGTCGTCCCCTTGGCTCTTAGTGCCACCATATCTTGTAAACTGGCCTGAGACCTGCAGGTATAGGGCAGTACAGTGGCACCTCGGGTTAAGAACTTAATTTGTTCTGGAGGTCTGTTCTTACCTGAAACTGTTCTTAACCTGAAGCACCACTTTAGCTAATGGGGCCTCCTGCTGCCACTGTGCCGCCGCCGCACAATTTCTGTTCTCATCCTGAAGCAACACTCTTAACCCGAGGTAATATTTCTGGGTTAGCGGAGTCTGTAACCTGAAGCGTCTGTAACCTGAAGTCTATGTAACCCAAGGTACCACTGTATACCAATTTAATAAACAAATAAAATAATAATAATTTACAGCTTGCTGTGCTCTGAAAAAAAAACTGTATGAAAATGATGTACCAGTGGTATTTGACTCTTAGGAAACCAGCAAAATTGTTTAAGACAAGGACAAATACCTGTCAGAAATGTAAAGAGAAAGAAGGCACCTTTCAACATATGCGGTGGTCCTGTAAGGTAATAAAGCATTCTTTACCAGAATTATTAGAATGGAGAACCAAATTTATTGAATTCGTGGAGATGGCAAAATTAACAGCATCAAAAAATTAATAAAGAGTGGGAATGTGTTAAGGAATAGATGGAAAAAGTCAGTGCTGGAGTTTAAAAACTAATATGCAAAAGTTTAAAAGGCGCGAGGAGATAGGATAATAATATATCAAGGATGGAATAATAAATAAGTGAATAGCGCAACAGTAACAAAAATAATAGTAGGTAAAGAAGAGGGCTGTGGGATAGGGAGGTGAAGGGATTAGTTGAAATTGTTAAAGATTGGTATAGGATTGAAGAGATTTAAATTTTTATAAAGATTCTATAAGGAAAGCAGAAAGTAGGGGGGGAAATCAAGTAAAGGTATGGGAGAGGAGATCAATGTAAATGAAAACATGAGACTTATGCTTTTGTTACATATGATTTAATTTGAAGTTGTCTGCTTATTTTGGAGTTGTTTGTTGTAAAGAATGTATATTATGTGAATAAAAATAAAGAAAGGAAAAAGAAGCAACATTCTAAATATTTGCAGTCAGTTACTATTTGTAACTAACAATGTTGTACAAATATTAAAGAAATGGATCTGTTCTTAGCTGTGATCCCAGAGCCTTCAAGATAGCCAAGGGTGGAATGGCACAAAAACAATACTTGGCAGATTCCTTCACTCAGTTTTTCAAGGTATGAAAAATGCCGAATTGTCAATATTTGTGACATGAAGGCACACTTTCTCATGCCTCTGGTCTATTGAAAATGTCAGCTTGTCAACATTTCCATCCACCTTAGGCAAAGAATCTGACCAAAGTAGACAAAATAAGCAGATTTTTCTGTTGCCAAGAAAATAAAAAAATTACTGAAACACAAAATAAAATAAAATAATAAAATAAAACAATAAAAGCATTCTGTGAAATGATATATAATGAATTGGAAAAAAACCTAGCAGTTCGAAAGCACATCAAAGTGCAAGTAGATAAATAGGTACTGCTCCGGCGGGAAGGTAAACGGCATTTCTGTGCGCTGCTCTGGTTCGCCAGAAGCAGCTTAGTCATGCTGGCCACATGACCTGGAAAAACTATCTGCGGGCAAACGCCAGCTCCCTCGGCCAGTAAAGCGAGATGAGTGCTGCAACCACAGAGTCGGTCACGACTGGACCTAATGGTCAGGGGTCCCTTTACCTTTACTAAGGGGCACTCAGAATGGGTTCATACAATCAACCCAGAAAAGTTTGAGAACTGCTGCTCCAGAGTTATAAAAGCCTAAAAGCCAGCTCGGATAGAAGGCCTAGCAGGTTTGGCACACTGTTCTTATCATGCCCAGATGCCTCTGTGAAGCCCACCAGCAAGCCGGGGGCCCCACTTGCAGTGGGGTGGGGAAGAAGTTCTTTTGCATCAGAGGCATGAACGCAAAAAGACAGAGGTGCTAACTTAGGAGAACAGAATAAAACCCTTTGCAGAATATAAATAAGATGTTCTCAACTGCTGCTCTCTCCCCCTCCCCTTTCCTTGCTTTCAGGACAAACGCAAACAATTCTTTCCATTAAAGTCATTTTCTTTTAGGGTGGGGAGAAAAGGAAAAAGGAAGGGGAAAAAAGAAACCCAACACAGGAAAGGAACATTGGGGGGGGGGGGGGAGAGGGAGAGTCCCTGGCGCTGCATCCGCAGGCTGTTTGAAAAGTTTACAGGCTTTGCACCAATGGCCGTCCAGGGCCTGTTTTGTTTTGTTTTTTTCCCCGCCTTTGCCAATGAAGTCATGGGGGAAATATGGCATTCCTCTCATAAAGTAAGAGGGCGAGGAGGGGCTGGAAGAAGGGGGGCGAGAGAGAGAGGCAGAGGAGCGGAGTTAAAGCTACAGGAGGCCTGATCCGTGCAAGAACCGGGCTTCCTCCTGCGTCGGGGAGGAGCGAAAGTTTTGCGTCCCGCCGACGGCGGGGAGGTTTGGGGAAGGCGCTCGCTCCCGGGGCGGACCTTGCTCTTGCAGTCGCCCCACCAGCAGCAGCACCCAAGCAGAAGGGCACCCCACCCACCCACCGAAGCACCCAGAAGTGGCTGATCGCGGCCGTCCGGGCAGCCTCCCGCGATGGACGCGATGCAAGTGGAGAAGAGCAGCGCGTACGTTTCGCCGTCCAGCCCCGACGGGCCTCTGGATCGCGGCAGCCCTAGTCCGGCGCCGTCGTCGGGCAGCCGTAGCCCCAGTTTGCAGCCGGGGCCGACGGCGACGGGGGCTCCGGGAGCTCCGGGCGAGGCGGTCCGCGACAGCTCTCAAGTGAACGCCATCACGGTGCTGACCCTTTTGGACAAGCTGGTCAACATGCTGGACTCGGTGCAGGAGAAGCAGCAGAAGATGGAGCAGCGTCAGGTGGACCTGGAGGGCTCGGTCAAGGGCATCCAAAGCGACCTGAGCAAGCTGTGCAAGCAGCACACGTCCACCAGCAACACGGTGGCCAAGCTGCTGGAGAAGTCGCGCAAGGTCAGCGCCAACACGCGCGAGGTGCGGGAGCGCATGGACCGCCAGTGCGCGCAGGTGAAGCGGCTGGAGCACAACCACGCGCAACTGCTGCGCAGGAACCACTTCAAGGTCCTCATCTTCCAGGTAGGTCGGGGGTGGGGGATCTGGAGAGAAAGGGCCGGGGGTCTGGGGACAGGGGTGCCAACTCGAATAAAATATTGGCAGCACCCCCTAGGCAGTCAAACTCTTCGGGGGGGGGTTGGGGGGGGCTTGCAAATCATCTCCTAAAACTAAGAAAGCTTGATTGCACTTTTCCTTCGGGATCAAATAAATATTATTTTGATCTGCTGTCACAGGGCCCCTAAAAGTCCCCATAAACTGGTTCCTACTCTATTTGGTAATCTGGCACTGGGGGCGGGGGCGGGTAAGCCCCACCCCACATAATTGATTTCAAGACGTGGCACATGGACACCATTTGAATGGCAATGCCCATCAATTGGGGGGGGGGGTTCAACAGCCGCAAATACTTTCTGGGGATGGGACAAAGGGACCTCAGCCCTCAGAGTTGGCTCCTGTGGGTGGGGGTGAGACGAGGGGAGATTGGGGCCACAGGGACAGGCTCGCCCCAGAGAAATGTTCGGCCAGCCACTGTTCAGCAATTGCCAGAGACCTCCGAGGCAGGGTGGTGCAATGGTTAGAGTGCCTTTCTACGCCTGGCAAAACCCAGGTTCCAGTTTTCACTGGGTCATCAAGTGTGCTGGGAAGCTTAGGCCAACCACTATCCCTTAACTTAGCTGTTTTTGGGACTACAATTCTCATCATCCCTAGCTTGTGGGACCAGTGGTTGGGGGTGATGGGAATTGTAGTTAAAAAACTACTAGAGTCTCAAGTTTGGTAAACACTTCATTAACCTATTTCCTAAAATTCATATGCCTCTTGGTTGTAGAAAACCTCATAGCGGTTTACAAAAACCTAACCTAACCTGCGACGCCCTGATTTCTCTGAAGGAAATGTGGAATATAAACTAGTCATCCAAGCAGTCCTTTTCCTGCCATACAGACTGTATTCATTTATCATTGTGCTTTTCCTACTCTCTCATCCACTCCCCGTTGCTCACACACGCCAAGATCTGGCAAAAAGAAAACATTTGCCCTTGGTCAAGTCTTGCTGGGAAACCCATTGCAGCAGGAATCCCACCAGATGTGTGCTGCGGTTACTATCAGCACATGCTCAGAGGCACAGTCCTGATGGTTGCCTCACAGGTTCCAGGTTTGAGTCTAGACATGAAAACAGGATCCTGAGGCCATGGTAAGCCAAGGCTGAAACTCAGCCTTGCCAGTTTTCAGTGCTTAAAGATCATGCCTGCTGCATGCCATACTCACAAAACTGAAATTGGTATGAATCATCAGATCTGTGTTCCCAAATTCCACTGAGCAAACACAGGTCTTATTTATGTAGTCTGGAAAAAATGACCCGTTAGCTGCCGGCCCTGTGATTGGTGCTGCCGATGGAACACGCCTCCCACTGAATCCTACCTAGTTCCTTTGCAGCAAATGATTGTCAGCTCCGATATGCAGCTAAGCCAGCAAAACAGTCCTAGAGTCTGGTCCTGTGCATGTTTACACAAAACTAAATCCCACTGGGTCTTACTCCCAAGTGAATTATGCACAGGACTGCAGCCGCAAATGTGTCTTTGCCTGAGTTCAGTGATAAATGTGTTTTAAAAGTAGACGAACCTCTCTTTCAAAAACTGGCACAGCATCTGCTATATGGTTAGTTTTTAAAAAAAAACCAGCAACAGCCACCACTTCGGTTTGTATGCTTTTTCTGTCTGCGTAATTCTGCCAGTGGTCAGTAGATAGCGAAGTATCGGGCTGCTCCACCCTCCAGAGAAATAAGATCAGAAGTTTGTGTCGAACTTACAAGCAGTTATCCATGCTGTTGTTACTTGGAAAGCATAAGTGGAGAACCTGTGGTTCACGGATGTTCCCGGTCCCCCCCTGCTTTGCCATTGGCCACGCTGGTCAGGATTGATGGATGTTGTAGCCCAACAACATTCAGAGAGCCACAGGTTCCCCACCCCTTCCTGCAAAGCAGTTGCCATTGAAAAATCCATAGTCCTTGCATGGGTTCAAGCCTCACCCTCACCTGTTTTGCAGCAAGGCTTTTTTTTGTGACAGTGCTCACCTGTACAGAGCATCGCACCCTCTTCTTTTTGCTGCCCACGGGGGTCATTTTGTTCTGGTACTCCCAGCACTTTTATCAAGATATTACAGGGCACCTTGTTTTTTTAAAATATTAAAAAGAGAGAGAACATGCATGTGTATACCTACCTGCTTAAAAAACAGTCACACCTAGCTCCTGGCTGTTAAAAAGTAGTTAATGGACTTTGCTACCCTGAGCAAATTCTTCTGGCTTCTCCACCCCACGGGTTTATGCATCGAGCCAGCCTAAGCTTTTCCCGTCGCTCTGCAGCCATCGGTGCCTGTTGATAAAGCCCCGTTCTTCATTGTGTACAAAATTTGAGCTCTGGTTTCCTGGACGTCTGCCTCCAATTTGATGTTGCTAAATATATTATGCTGCAATATAGACAATCCAGTAACGTTTTGATTTGTGGGCCTGCAAAGTATATCAAGTGCTCTCCTCCCAAGATCTGTCTTTCTCCCTGTGCTTAAGCACCTTCGTCTTCGACAGCACTTACTTTTTGTTGTTGTTGTAGAACAGGAGTGGGACATCTCAGGCCTCTGGTCCAAATGTGGAAGCCCTCTTAAGCTTCTCTGTCTGTCTCCCAGGCTCCAAACCCCCCTTGAATGTTTCTGCCTGGGTGGAATGTCCTTGAACTGTGATAATCACAGAATCATAGAATTAAAGGGAGAGCTGAGGGTCATCTAGTCCAACCCCATGCAATGCAGGAATCTCAACACATATTCTCCCATCCAACTGGAAACCAGACCAGACCCTGCTTAGCTTTGCAAATGTGCTAGCTAGTTTTATTGCTACACCACTAGCATGATGCCTCTCGCTTGCCTGGATAGGGGATAGAGGGATCCAGTGGGCAGGTGTAGAAACTTGTCTACTCTACAAAAGTGAAATTTCCTTTCATTGCTCCGCCCACTTTTCCCTCTGGCCACGCCCAGTTCTGGCATATGCTGCCTGCCCTCCAATGCCACTCTCAGGCTGAAAAATGTCTCCCACCCCCGCTGTAGCCTGCTCCTGTGGAGCTAGCTTGGATGGAGGAACGTTTTTGCCTGGCGCCTAAAGGTGTATAATGAAGGCGCCAGGAGAACCTCCCTGGGGAGAGCATTCCACAGACAGGGAGCCACTGCAGAGAAGGCCCCGTTCTCGCGTTGCCACCCTCCAGACCTCTCAGGGAGGAGGCACACGAAGGAGGGCGTCAGAAGATGATCTCAGGGTCTATATGCTTCCTGACCTCCAGGAACGCAAGGTAGCATGTGTGTGTGCGCGCATGCATATTTTCCATTCTGTTTACCCTCACAACAACAACCCTGTAAAGTAGGCCAGGCAAAGAGGTAAGGGTGCTTCAACGAGTGTGCAGCTTGTGTACGCAAACAGTGGAGCTGTGCACTTGTGCAATTATTCACACGTAGCGTTCAAAGGGTGCCAGTTTTGTGCACACCGTGGTTGAGAGAAGTAATGCAACAGGTGCGCACTCTTGTACAGACAGCTTGTCCTTGTGTTCAGTGTGACATGTGAACCAGGTTGCTCAGTGAGATTCAGATGCTGCCCATCATCCAAGGCCATTGTCTGTGCTGTTTTAGGGCTGGTGGGAGTTGTAGTTCAACAACACCTGGAGGGTCAAAGCTTCCTCATGCCCTAATTGCTACATTAAAGGTAAAAGACCCCTGACGTTAGGTCCAGTCGTGGACAACTCTGGGGTTGCGACGCTCATCTCGCTTTATTGGCTGAGGGAGCCGGCGTACAGCATGACTAAGCCGCTTCTGAGCAGCGCATGGAAATGCCATTTACCTTCCCGCCAAAGTGGTACCTATTTATCTACTTGCACTTTGACATGCTTTCGAACTGCTAGGTTGGCAGGAGTTGGGACAGAGCAACGGGAGTTCACCCCGTTGCGGGGATTCGAACCGCCGACCATCCGATCAGCAAGCCCAGGAGGCTCAGTGGTTTAGACCACAGCGCCACCCGCTTCCCAATTGCCACATTACACCGGCGCATTTTGGCTCTTCACCACCCTAGCACACCCCTCGTGTAGAGAGGAGAAGCCACACAATTTCTTCCAGGGCTGCTGAGAGTTTTCTGCGGTGTAGGAAGGAGCACACATCTGTGACTCCCACACAGGCGAGCAGATAGACAAAGCTAGTCTTTCGTACACAAATGTACAGCAGCGTCAGCTGCCTGTCTTGTCAGAGATAATAACGTATGGGGTGTTTCTTTTCTAAAATCAGCAGGAGATGCTCAAAGTCCAGAGTAAAAAAAAATGTCAACCCCACCCAAATTGCAGATTAGTGTTTTCCTAGGCAGGAAATGTGACAAAAAACCTGTTTTGAAAATTGCAAAGAGCTTAAAGCAAGTAATGAATTATGTAACGAGTTAACAAGCTATTAAAGGGGTGGGGGGGAAGAAGCCCGTTTTCAGAGAGATCTATGCACGATGTCGAGAATAAATTACGGGAACGAATTCTGAGCCATGCTTCAGAGCTGTGTAAGTGAGTTTGCTCCAGCTAACTCAATGGGCTGTGTTGGACCCTTGAGGAAGCAGGCGGCGTTCTCGCTTTCTTTTTTCCACCACCCAGAAAGAACACCCCAGGCACGCTGCCAGAGAGATTGCAATGAGAAACCTGCCCCCAGAGAAATGTGCCCAGGAATCTTGACATTTTCTTATCAGCAAGAAAATACCACAGGAAGGTTGCAGCCCTGTGGAAAATGTTGAGGGAGTTTCTCCCACCAAGCCCGGTGGGACATATTTCCCAGCAAATATGCAAAAGTTTGGGCTGTTAGTTGACCATATTTAGGATTACATCCAGTACTGCATTTTTAAGAGACGGGGAGAAGTTCTACATGCCACTCCCATGTCCAAAGTTCAAGGCACCCATCTCGCCTAAATAAGTAACTGCTTTCAAGACAGGTTGGTGAACTGCAAACCCCAGAAACAGCTCGGCCGTTTTCAGACCTTTGACTTTGAAGGAGTCGAGGAGGACGGTGTGATTTCTGCAGTCACGACAATTGCCTCAGCTTTTTCTAGTGTGATTTAAGAGGCAGCCTTTGTCTCGAGGTCCCCTCGGCAGAGACAGCTGTGATCTCTTAAACATTACATTGTGGACAATGACTGAGGTTTGCTTTTGGCAAGTGACATTTCTACCTTGGTGTTTTGTAACACTTGGCCAGTGTGTCTGTTTCTGCCCGTTTAGCGATAGTCTCGTGCTGTTGATTCTGGAATGCTGAAGGAGTCTGTGAATTTCTCTTGAAATGGCTTCAAGTTACAAGAAGGGGGGGGCCAGAAATCTTGCTCAGTTAGGTTCTTCCTTTGGGTGGAAGATCTCTGCATCGGTATACCTGTAGATCTACCGTATTTTTCAGTCTATAGGACGCACTTTTCCCCCTCCAAAAATTAAGGGGAAATGTGTGTGCGTCCTATGGAGCGAATGCATGCTCCTTGGCTTCAGCGATAGCAACGCGAAGCCTCCGAAGCGCAGAGGGAGCGTTCCCTCCACGCTCCGGAGGCTTCACATTGCATTTGCTGAAGCCTGGAGAGTGAGACGGGTCGGTGCGCACCGACCCCTCTCACTCTCCAGGCTTCAGGGATAGCCGCCTGAAGCCTTCGGAGTGCAGCGCGAGTTCCTGCTATGCTCCGCGGGCTTCGGGTTCCTTTTGCTGAAGCTGGGAGAGCAAGACTCTCCTGGCTTCAGCAGAGAGGGAGACCTGTGCAGCGCCCCTTCAGCCAAGTGGGAGGAGAAATGGAAGGGGCTCCGTTTCTCCTGCCACTTCGCTGAAGGGGCACTGAGCAGAGAGGGGGATAATTTTTTTTTCTTGTTCTCCCCCTCTAAAACAAGGTGCATCCTATGGTCCGGTGTGTCCTACAGAGTGAAAAATACGGTAGTTTTCCACTGCAGCCAAAGGTGCAGATGACTGGGAATAATTTCCATAGGGCCATGGCACACATTTTCCCAGGAGCACGGCTAGCCCACATGGATCCCTTTTCAACCCACCTTTCAACATGGCAGTTGTCATATGAACCCTCCCTTTGGATGTGACCATACCAGAAACCATGGAGAGACGCTATGATCATAACCTTTATTGAGTACTTGAAACACTACCCATATACAGTGGTACCTTGGTTCTCAAACTTAATCTGTTCCCGAAGTCCGTTCCAAAACCAAAGTGTTCCAAAACCAAGGCACGCTTTCCCATAGAAATTAATGCAAAATGTATTGATCCGTTCCAGGCTTTTAAAAGCAACCCCTGAAACAGCAATTTAATATGAATTTTACTGTCTAATGAGACCATTGGTCCATAAAATGAAAGCAATAAACAATGTACTGCAGCCACACAATCAACCAATCAGTAGCTGAACTGGGTTCCACACAGTCACAAGAAAACAAAACGAAAAGAGCCGCAAAAACAAATAGCAAAACAAATAGCAAAAAAAGACCTCAGTGTAACAAGCAAAACGGAAGTGCGGCACTCAAATCGGAAACATAACACTCAAAACAGAGCATGTTCCGCTTTCGAAAAAAGTTCGCAAACCGCAACACTTACTTCCAGGTTTGCAGTGTTTGGGTTCCAAATTGTTTGAGTGCCAAGGTGTTTGAGAACCAAGGTACCACCGTATCATCTCTGTGATCCTTACAACAACCCCATAAAGTCAGTGTTATCGTCTCCATTTTACAGACCCGGAATGGGGGTAGATGCTGCTCAGGTAGAGAGCAAAAGCCTTTCCTTAAGGCACCTAGTAAGCTTATGAAAAAGCCGAGATTTGATTCTTATGGGGTTTGTATCTGTTTGTTTCTCTCTCTCTCTCTAAAAAAGTATCCTGTAGTAGTTAGTGAGAGTGAAAACACAGCTTCATGTTCCAGGTAGTGTAATAAAAAAATGAATTAAGCAAGGTTTTCAAATCCAGTTTGTTTTCCCACATATATCAATATTTTATCAGGAATCTATTATAAGATTTGCTCTCTCCTCCTGCCTCCCTGCCAGAACTGCAGACAGGCAGGCTACCAATCAGCCCAAAGCTATCAAAAGGATGAGCATTGAAAGAAATGTTTGTATTGTGTGCGCCTTCCCCCTGCTTAGCGGATGATGTTCCATTTTCTACATCATTGCTCACACACAAACCCTATTCATCTCCGCTTTTGCTAGAATGCAATCACATGGGGTACGTATGTTGCAGATTAGAATAGTGGCAGAAACAAGTATCTTTGCAGGCTTCTGTGTATCGTTTTCCAGCAATCACAGTTTGTTGAGAATACAGTGGTACCTCGGGTTACATACGCTTCAGGTTACATACGCTTCAGGTTACACACTCCGCTAACCCAGAAATAGTACCTTGGGTTAAGAACTTTACTTCAGGATGAGAACAGAAATTGTGCTCCGGCAGCGCGGCGGCAGCAGGAGGCCCCATTAGCTAAAGTGGTGCTTCAGGTTAAGAACAGTTTCAGGTACGAATTAAGTACTTAACCCCAGGTACCACTGTATACCAAAATAGTTTGCTCAGAGCATGGCAAACCAGTACCTCCCTTGAGTGATCCATTTTTGCTTTCTTGCATGTGGGATTTGCGGAAGTGAAAATATGTCAGGGGATACATTGATGCTGGGTGTTTAGGTGTTTTGGGGTTATTTTTGCGTATGGGCTATTCTTGCTAATTCTTGAAAGTGTTGTGTACACAGAGAATATCTTGACTTACTGGTTACATTTTTATCTCATTCTTCCCACGGTGAGTTTAGGACACTTGCCATGGTGCGTTTGATTACCACTCCAATATATCCAATACAGTGGTACCTCGAGTTACATGCACTTCAGGTTACATACGCTTCAGGTTACAGACTCCACTAACCCAGAAATAGTGCTTCAGGTTAAGAACTTTGCTTCAGGATGAGAACAGAAATCGTGCTCTGGTGGCGCAGCGGCAGCAGGAGGCCCCATTAGCTAAAGTGGTGCTTCAGGTTAAGAACAGTTTCAGGTTAAGAACGGACCTCCGGAATGAATTAAGTACTTAACCTGAGGTACCACTGTATATAACAATTGTGGAAGGCAGGATCAGCCAGAAATGCAGAACCTGGGGTTCTCCAGATTTTGGACTCCAACTCCCATCTTCCCTAATCATTGGCCCTGCTGGCAGGGGCTGATGGGAGTTGAAGTCCAGCCTGGAGCTACATGTCAGAAGAGCATGAGACTCTTGTCTGTTGTGTGTTCAAGTTGCATGTTGTGCAAAAGATTCCTGCATTGAGAGGGGTTGAGCTAGATGATCCTTGCTCTGTGGTTCTATGATGCAGGAAATCCAGAGCTTGAGCATCCGCATCTCTTTACCCACTCCTCTCCTCTGATTCCATGTACCGTATTTTTCGCTCTATAGGACGCACCAGACGATAAGACGCACCTAGTTTGGGGGGGGAGGAAAACAAGAAGAATAAGAAATTGAATCCCAGAAGCCAGAACAGCAAGAGGGATCTGGCTTCTGGGATACTGTGTGGTTGTTCTGGCTAACCGTGCCAAACCTCTTCAGGGCAGTGGGATGAAGGCTCCCCCTGCCCAGAAGAGGCTAAGGCAGAAGCCAGGACAGGCGCCTCGCTGAAGGGGCGCTGCACAGTTCTCCCTCCTTGCACAGCGCCTCTCTTTCGCAGGCTTCCAGGACAGGCGCCTCGCTGAAGCTTTCCGCTGCTCCCCGCAGCTTGTGGGGCTGGCAGTGGGGAAAGCCGACCATACATTCGCTCCATAAGACGCACAGACATTTCCCCTTAGATTTTAAGAGGGGGAAAGTGTGCCTTATGGAGCGAAAAATACGGTAGATCGGCTCCTCTTGCCGTGTTGCCGATGAGAAGCAAGCACAATTTGCCAGGCGACTAAGCAGCAAAGCATTTGTAAAATGGAAAAGGGTTGGTTCTTCATGTCTTGCAGGAAGTTGGTGCGTCACATGTATAATGTATCGCATGCAAGTCAGGCTAGTAACTACCGGACTTATTTGCAAGGCTGTACATTTTTGTTCTCTTCGCACTAGTTGTCATCTAGTCTTCAAGCACAAGCTCTAAATCAGTGGGAGGGCTTTCAGCTGCTACGCCCCCAGGCAACTCTGCACCCCTCCTCTGCTAGGAAAAAAAATCAGCCAAGAATTCTTGCATAATGCAGTCTGGCCATTTGCTGGTTAAAAGTTGGACTTGTGTTCAAGTATCAATACTGTTAACTCTGGGTAGAGTGCCAGTCGTAAACTTTTGAGGCCCAATCCGATCCGTTCAGAAGAGGAGCTCAAGGGGCAAGGGAGTTGAAGGGCAGAATTGCTTGTAAAACCAAACTTTTTCTTTTTCTTTTTCTTTTTAAAATAGAATCAGCAGTGTGCATTCCATCCCCTTTTTTAGCAGTGGTCTGGAGTGCACAAAATCTAAATTTGAATCAACTATACAAGACATTCCACTCAGTTCTTTTAAAAAATGGGGGAGGGGGAACCATGCGGCTTTGAGAAGGGAAAGAAAGCTGTTTGGTTTTGCCAAGTTTAATATAGGGTTATGTGTGCAACGATGTTTTCGTGTGAAACATCTCTTGCACCGTTAGATGACAATACTTTAAATAAATCAAGCAGGCCTGGTGGAAAACATTTGGCTCAGGTTGCTTGCTAGCTCGCTAACCTCCTGTCCTTTCCCTCAGGGAGGAAAAGACTCCACCTTGCTACTCATTGTTCTGCTCGCTGCACAGTTCTCAGTATTATAAAACCAGAGGAGGAAAAGGATCCTGGCACGCTAGCAGCTTCTGCCTTCCAGTTTTTAATGCTTTGCCCCGAGAGCAAACTTTGAAGTGTTCCATCTTGCTGCCATATCAAAGGCTCTGCATAGACTTACGGTACCAAAGATAGACCTTGTTGGACTACAACTCCCATCATCCTTGGCCCTGCTGGCTAGGGAGGATGGGAGTTGTAGTCCAACAACTTCTGAGGCCCCAAGGTTGAGAAAGGATGCCCTAGACCAGCGTTTCCCAAACTTGGGTCTCTGGCTGTTTTTGGACTACAATTCCCATCATCCCTGACCATTGGCCCTGCTGTCGAGGGATGATGGGAGTTGTAGTCCAACAATTTCTGAGGCCCCAAGGTTGAGAAAGGATGCCCTAGACCAGCGTTTCCCAAACTTGGGTCTCTGGCTATTTTTGGACTACAATTCCCATCATCCCTGACCATTGGCCCTGCTGTCGAGGGATGATGGGAGTTGTAGTCCAACAACTTCTGAGGACCCAAGGTTGAGAAAGGATGCCCTAGACCAGCGTTTCCCAAACTTGGGTCTCTGGCTGTTTTTGGACTACAATTCCCATCATCCCTGACCATTGGCCCTGCTAGCGAGGGATGATGGGAGTTGTAGGTTTTAGGTTTAAAAGGTCACGAGAGAAGCTGAAGAAGTGCAAAAGAAGGGAGATAGTATTGGTGTTATAAGACTTGGCAAGGTGCTGTGCTGCCAAGATAACAGGATTCTTAAGAAGAAAGATACAGGGATATAATATGGTTGGTAGCTATTTTTTTAATTGCTCAGGCTTTTCATATCCGTGTTTTCTAGAAACCCATTTAATGGCAATTCTCAGAGTTCCTTACTGGTCTCAAAAGAGGCAATAGAGATCAACTTTGGTCAGTGGCATGCAGTCAGTGGACATGGGGAGCTAGGCTAGTCCCCAAAATGTTCCCAGTAAATTAGAGTATTACAATATTAAAGTCTGGTGCCTCCTTCCCAAAGCCCAGGAAGCTTCTACCCAGCTCAGGGAAGGAGGCACGATGCTCATACACATTTGTCTCCCCGCCCCTCTTTGCCTTCACAAGCTGGTGCCTCTGATCCTAACGGTTCCCCTATGAAAAATTTCACTGCACGCCACTGGTTTTGGTGGGGAAAAGGGAGCGCCTTGATTCGGGGGGGGGGTGTTTGTTTGGGGTTGTCGCCTCCCCCCATCCCTAAGATCTTCCTGGCCATGTGGTGAGGAGAACTTTGGACCTGATCAGCAACCCGGGAACAAAATTCTTGGCGTCACGAAGAGGCTACGGTCAGACCCTGGGAAGTCATCATGTCCTCTGAGCTCCTCTCAAATTACGAATTGTAGACCTGCAACTGCAGATCTAGGAACTAGGACATGGGTAGGCAAACTAAGGCCCGGGGGCCGGATCTGGCCCAATTGTGTTCTAAATCCGGCCCACAGACGGTCCAGGAATCAGCGTGTTTTTACATGAGTAGAATGTGTGCTTTTATTTAAAATGCATCTCTGGGTTATTTGTGGGGCACAGGAATTTGTTCATTTTTATTTTTATTTTCAAAATATAGTCCGGGCCCCCCACAAGGTCTGAGGGACAGTGGACCGCCCCCCTACTGAAAAAGTTTGCTGACCCCTGGACTAGGAGCTTAGGAAGTCCCAGCCAAAGTTTTCCGCACTGGGAAATGGTTTTCCCTTAGGCCTGTTTTTACACAAAACAAACATGTGGGGACGGCCATATTGCCTCCAGGGCTGCATGTCTCAACCACTCCCATCTTCTTGGCAACAACCCAGACCCTGGGTGCCTCTGTAGCTCCTGAAACAGAGGATTTAAGAATCTTTGGAATGCATCGCTTACCACCACATCCAGGCCTATTTTTATAGCTGATGCTGGATCACAAGGAGCACTTAGCCAAGCAGGGAGTCCCACTTGCCCTGTGGCCGTGCTCAAAAAGCTTTCCACCCTTGTGCCCCTCTGCTTGCATTTTCGCCATACTGGGCTAGCCGTGCAATGCGAACATGTGTACACACAAAGAGTCTGGCCCATAGATAAAACTTTCCTCATTCACTTCAGCTCCAAAGCACTCACAAAATTGTGAGATATTCAGCCCTGCAGGCTGCACAACTTTCCCTGCCAAGAATGTCCACATCTAGGGAACAACTTCGCCACACCCTAGAATGGATCATAAAACATAGCCGCCATGTTCAGGCCTCTCCCCCCCCCCCATCCACTCTAGGACTTTCCAGGCAAAAGCCTTCACAGAGATCTCTCTTATATGACCTCGATGAAGAAAAGACCTATTAATTATTATTATTTTGTACACTCCCTAGTTTAAAAAAGGAGGCGAGTGGAAAGTATTGTACACACAGGATGAAAAGCGTTTTGTTTGTTTTTTTTTTTTTTTTTAAACCCGTCGTTAATGTGTGCGGTTTCATTCGCTAGTGAACAACGAGCTTTTAAAAATCTCCCAGAAACGAGCGAAAATCTCCCAAAACAATCTTGACCTCTGGTTTCTCTACAGTAAGAACCTGTAGAGTTTGAGGTTTCTGCATTAGCTGTCAGATTACCAAAAAACAACAACAGCACCCAGACAGATTAAATCCATGGCTTTCTTTTAGCCGGAACTTGCCGGAACTCAGTTTCTGGGCGCCATTGCCATTCTAAAAGAACGGGTGAGGTGTTCGTGGTGAGTTCTGGCACCTCTTTTCCTAGAAAAAGAGTGCTGATTAAATCTGATACTTTGTGTTCCTCAGAAAGACCGTTCCTACCCCTTACCCAAGATGGAAGTGAAAATAAATGCATATGGTTTAGGTTTGTGAGCATGTCACTTTCCAGTTTCTGGGAATCACCGTTGGGGAGCAAAAGTGCCCTCAGATCCCACTTGTAAACCATAGCCTCAACGTTTCCCTTTTTTAAATAATAATAATAATAACAATAATTTATTATTTATACCCCGCTCATCTGGCTGAGTTTCCCCAGCCACTCTGGGCAGCTCCCAATCAAGTGTTAAAAACAGTACAGCGTTACATATTAAAAACTTCCCTGAACAGGGCTGCCTTAAGATGTCTTCTGAATGTCAGGTAGTTGTTTATCTCTTTGACATCTGATGGGAAGATGTTCCACAGGGCGGGCGCCACTACCAAGAAGGCCCTCTGTCTGGTTCCCTGTAGCCTCACCTCTTGCAATGAGGGAACCGCCAGAAGGCCCTCGGAGCTGGACCTCCGTGTCCGGGCTGAATGATGGGGGTGGAGACGCTCCTTCAGGTGTACAGGAAATTCCCTTTAAGGGAAATTCCCTTATTCTGAATAGGATTCCTCACAAGAAAAGGGAAAAGTTGACAGCTATGTTGCAAACTTCCCGCAGGCGTCTGGTTGGCCACTGTGAGAACAGGATGCTGGACTGGATTGGACCCTTTCCTGATCCAGCAGAGCTCTTGATACATTTTTTTTTTCTTTATTAAAAGAAAAACTTTTGTTCCTTTGCACGCCTCTTGTTTCCCTCTCCTTTAGATATACTGTCCCGTCCCAAGCTTGGCTTCTCTTTCTTCCTAATGTGGCTGCAGGAGTTGTTACAAATTGCAAAACGGCACAGAATACCTAACAAAACACAGAAAGGACTGTTTGCAAAGCCTTATTAAGCTTTGGCATTGTTCCTTTCTGCTTTGTTGGAACCACATGACCTGCATGGTTCCCCACCCCCGCCCCGCTTTGGTTCAGAATGAACGTCATTCAGCCAATCGTGCACCACAGCAAATGAGCAAGCTCGTGTTGCCACTGAAAACGGAGGAAATTCAGGTCTTTTTTATTAAAATAAAAAAAGCAAAACACAGTAACAACAATGTGCAGTTTAATAGCATGTGGGGACCAGAAAAATCCCATTAAATGAGAGCTTAGGGGGTCACTGAATTTGGTATTCAGTGCCACTCCAGTTAGTAAATATTTGATCTTGAAATGGAAGGAGGCAGAAGAGGAGAAAAACACCAAGAAATGTCATTGTTCGGTTGCCTTTTGTGCTGTTTGAATACCAAGAGACTCCCAGCTCAGAAACCTGCCAGCTCAAAAATCAAGAGGAAATGGGGCCAGGAGGCCAAAGACGCAGAAAATTTTAATGGTGTCTTAAAGAAACTGATGAAGCAGCTTATGAGACCATTAGAGTTTATGCCACCGTAAACCAATTCAGACATGCTATCACAGTCCTGTCACAGATCTCTGCCGCCTTGGAATGATGCGCTCACCTTCTCACTGAAACATTCGGCTTTTCCACGTCCAGGGCTCCCATTTGCACATCACAGTCAGCCATAAACCAATAGCGTACTGTGCATGGGTTGATCACTCCCGCTTTGCGCTTCTTCCTGCTAGCCATGGAGAGAGAAGCAAACCACAGTCCCTGGTTTAGGTCCAAACCAAGAATTGTGGTTTATTTCATTTCCCAGAAACCACAATCTGTAGCCACTGATTGTTCTTGAACGTGGTTTATTTGGAGGGATCACGGTTTGTTAACTCTGCATAGCAATAGAGAGGAGCAAGAGTGCCCAGCTAGGTGGTCACAGTCAACCACTAACCATGGTTTACAGTGACATGCAGATTTTTTCGGTGGAAGAGGTGGAACAGTTGCCTCCCAAGTGCTTATGAGGCAGTACAGTGGTACCTTGGTTCTCAGACTTAATCTGTTCCGGACGTCCGTTCCAAAACCAAAGCGTTCCAAAACCAATGTGCGCTTTCCCATAGAATGCAATGCAAAATGGATTAATCCGTTCCAGACTTTTAAAAACAACCCCTAAAACAGCAATTCAAAATGAATTTTACTATCTAACGAGACCACTGATCCATAAAATGAAAGCAATAATCAGTGTACTGTACTATGAAATAAATAAGACAGTATTGTAGATGATAAAAATTATTATTTTTCCTTACCTGCACTGATGATAATCATTGTTTGGCTGGGGGGCTTTTATCCATTTCCGCAGTCACACAATCATTCGATCAATCAGTAGCTGAGCTGGGTTCCACACAGTCGCAAAAAACAAACAAACAAACCGAAATAGCCTTCAAAACAAAAATGCAAAATAAATAGCAAAAACAAAAGCGCCAAACTTAATCCGTTCCGGAAGTCCATTTGACTTCCAAAATGTTTGAAAACCAAGGCTCAGCTTCTTATTGGTGTAGGCGCCTTGGAAACAAATAGCCGACAGCCGGATTGGATGTTTGGCTTCCAAAAAACGTTCGAAAACCAGAACAGTTACTTCTGGGTTTCCGGCGTTTGGGAACCAAGGCATTTGGGAACCAAGGTGTTTGAGTACCAAAGCGTTTGAGAACCAAGGTACCACTGTATTATCATGTGAGATGACTGTGCCAAGTGCTCATTGCACATAATGAGCTTTTATCTTTTACAGCTTATTGCTGACTAATTTTTAGCATACTTCTGAATACCAGACAATAGGGAACCTTGTGTCCCTGCAGATGCTGCCAGACTGCAGCTCCCATCAAACCTGCCTATTGGCCATGTTGGCTGGAACTGGTGGGAGTTGGACAGTGGCGTAGCATGGGTTGTCAGCACCCGGGGCAAGGCAAGTAATTTGCGCCCCTCTGCCCTAGGGGCAGAGAGCTGCGAGTGCGAGCGAGCGCGCCCCCAGATGTTGCGCCCGGTGCGGCCGCCCCCCCCTGCACCCCCCCACGCTACACCACTGGAGTTGGAATATAACTGCCTTTTGGAGGGATACAGGATTGCATCCCCTGCCTGCAAGCTATCAGGATGTTAATGGTGGGCCCCTTTTATTCAGTACGTAGCATTTGTAAACGAAGAAAGAGACCAATTACCCATGAGCCGACATCACTTTGCAGCAAGATCAAGCCATTCTGTGTCGTCGAGATGATTTGACCACACTGTGCGAAATTTTATTTATTTGAAAAAACTCTCTTGTTAGATGTCAAAGGCTCTGCTTGGTCCTCTGCCAGGCATAAGTCAGAGAGAGTTTTGCCCATGTAAGGAGAGAGAATTTGTGATTCAGAAACAAATTGGAGTTAGCCATAACCCAGACTAAGGCCTCAAGGCAATGTGCCAACAGAAGAAACTGTTTCGTTGCCTTGATTCCACAGGTTCCCACGAAGGACAATAAGCTGCAGCCTTTCAGCTTGCTAGGTATCCAAAATGCTCCCCCCAAAAAAGGTTTATTTGGATACCCATCAAGAATCATGCCCAGATGAGGAACGAACCTGAAAAGAATGATGCAAAATGCTTTCTTAGGGGTTGACTCAGTGCAACTTCTGAGGCCGATTTTAACAATACCCTTCAGTGTTTAGGTATACATACCTGGGGACAGTCTCGCTTTGGGTGTTCAGCTGCAACTTTCCCCTTTAAAGTGCATGCGAGTAATGGATCCAACCCCTGCTTGTTTGCATTCTCTACAAGGAATGACAGGGTGTTGCTTCTGAATGAGTCATACTCAAATGAGACTGCTTGAAATCAATGGGCTTCTGGTAATCAACTCTGCTTATTTCAACGGGTTTATTCTGAGTAAGGCTTAGCACAGGGGTCAGCAAACTTTTTCAGCAGGGGGGCGGTCCACTGTCTCTCAGACCTTGTGGCGGGGCCGGACTATACAGTGGTACCTCGGGTTACATACGCTTCAGGTTACAGATGCTTCAGGTTACAGACTCCGCTAACCCAGAAATAGTACCTCGGGTTAAGAACTTTGCTTCAGGATGAGAACAGAAATTGGGCTCCGGCAGTGCGGCGGCAGCGGGAGGCCCCATTAGCTAAAGTGGTGCTTCAGGTTAAGAACAGTTTCAGGTTAAGAATGGACCTCCAGAACGAATTAAGTACTTAACCCGAGGTACCACTGTATTTTGGAAAAAAATAATAATGAATTCCTGTGCCCCACAAATAACCCAGCGATGCATTTTAAATAAAAGCACACATTCCACTCATGTAAAAACACCAGGCAGGCCCCACAAATAACCCAGAGATGAATTTTAAATAAAAGGACACACTCATGTAAAAACACACTGATTCCCAGACCTTCCGTGAGCTGGACTGAGAAGGCGATTGGGCCGGATCCGGCCCCCAGGCCTTAGTTTGCCAGGCGGGAGGAATGACTGCTGGGAAGAGGCAGGAGAAACACCATGGTGCTCCTGTAGCAGCAAAAGCAGTCGCCCTCGTAGCTGCAATAAAATAGCTCTCCCTCATCACTCTTCCCAGCCACAGCAGGCGCTGAAACTCTCCAAAATTACCTCAAATGGCTCACTGTCTCCTGAGACAGATGGATGCCAATAACAATATGTATACATGAATTGTTGGCGTTTTGTCCTCAGCACTGTAGACAGCGAACTGTCTCATTAGAAATGGAGCCAAGTCAAGCTTTGGAAGCAGGAGGTCTTTCAGATATTTGAGGCTTGAGTCTGTTTTCAGTGTTGCACTGTTGTGGCCTGGACTAAGTCCATAGGGCAAAGAACCAGCAAGTTGTTGCAAGAGGTTCTCGTATGTTGCCCCACCTTTCTTAAACTCTAGGTTCCAGTTTGCCTATAGTGGCAGGGCTGATGAAATGAAAATTCAAATCACTCTGCAGCTAAACTGGTCTAAAGTTCATTGTCCATATATTTTCAGTTGGGGATGGGCAGATCAGGACGGACGGGCCGTTTGCTAAATTATCCACAGTAGGCTTGCAAGGGTTTGTGACTCCAATTTGCTTAATAAGAGCAACAACTAAAAGACTCCACCGCCCCTAAATTAGATGGTTGGAACCCATGATCTGCAAGTGCCTTAAGTATGTATGCATTTACGTTTATATGCGGGTGGCGCTGTGGGTTAAACCACAGAGCCTAGGACTTGCCGATCAGAAGGTCGGCAGTTCGAATCCCCGCGATGGGGTGAGCTCCCATTGCCCGGTCCCAGCTCCTGCCAACCTAGCAGTTTGAAAGCACGTCAAAGTGCAAGTAGATAAATAGATACCGCTCCAGCGGGAAGGTAAACGGCGTTTCCATGCACTGCTCTGGTTCGCCAGAAGCGGCTTAGTCATGCTGGCCACATGACCCGGAAGCTGTATGCCGGCTCCCTCGGCCAATAAAGCGAGATGAGCGCCGCAACCCCAGAGTCGGCCACGACTGGACCTAATGGTCAGGGGTCCCTTTACCTATTTTACCATTCTGTTGTATGGCTCACTGGGTCTAAAGTAACCTAAAACCACTTTTTGTATTATTTTCTCTACTAAAAGCACAATGAGCACAACAACCTTGTTTCCCAAGATGTCATTTAATGAAACAAACGATGGGGAACTCCCAGGCTCTGTAGAACATGATGGATCTCTCTATTTCAGAACACAATGGCTCCCTTGAACATTGTGAAACAAACACCAGGACCTTAACAGTGTATCTTTTTAAAAATTTGAAATGTTGATCTGGTGTTTTCCATGAGGCTAGCGGGGGGGGGGGGGGTGTTTTGTTTTTTTAAGCGATTACTTGAGTGCAAGATGGCATCTGCACATGGTATTCAGAATCTCAACCCTGAGGCAACTTTGCCAATAACCTTTCCTCCGGGAAACCGTTCTGAAGAAGGGGTTGTGCTTTCTTTTCACCAACAGCTGACGGGTTCAAAAGCTACATTATATCTGCCACCTTTTGCAATCTGCTTCTTGCTGGGAACAGAGTTGAAACAATTGCAGCATTTCAGCTGCACCGCCACCCTTCTCGGTGTGGAGGCAAATTTATCTCGTGAACATCTCGTTCAAAATGGTAAACTAAGTATATAACCCTGACACAGGCAAACAGAAAAATGCAGATATTGCAAATGGCAACAGATTTTTTCTTTTTTTGCAGTAGGGAGAGAACTTCAGAAATGTCAAAACTGCTAGATTTTTCTAAGCCCCAACCCTGTGCCAATTTGCTGCCCAGTTCATTTCAAGCTTCTGGGACATACCCTGCGGAGCTGTGATGTTTTTATAAGCGCACATTTCTGAAGGAAGGACTTTGCTTGGTCCTCCATAACCTCTTCTTTGTTTGGAGGAGATTCCTTCTGAAATATTTGCTTTTCCTGAAGTTTCTTGGCTGTGAATGTTACCCACCGCATTCCGTTCCAGAGCTGTGAAGAATGCCTGCTATTATGACTTCTAACTGTCGGGTTTTATTTCCTCTCGGATTGGTATCGGTTTCCATCTACAGCGTCGTTCAGTAGTGGCCGTTGACCGTTGGGACTTGAAAGGCAGAAAGCAGAGAGAGAAAAACAGTATGCAGAGTCAGAACCAATGATAGTCAGAGAAGACTCATCCCAGTTCTGTCCCTATTCTCCGCCCTGCTAAGTTCTACCAGGGCTAACTGTTGACCAACATTAAAACGACTCTAGCTTAGTATTCTCCTTCATGTGCTGCTTTTCTGCAAGCGGGGAGGTGGGGATGTCTTTGTGTGTATTCAGTTTGTGAGTCCACTCTTGGGACACCTGAGTGTATCATTTGTCTCTTAGCCAATATCCGATATCACGATATGGTCTTCAACCCGGTTTTGGACGAAATATGGATGTATCTCCCAGCCCTACTAGATCGTAGTACTTAGCTTTGTCTTGTGTCTGGAAACAATAAGCACTTCGTTGATTTGAACTGGTCAAGAGAGGAGTTTTCCCCTAGAATAAGTTGTCTGACGGGAGAAGGAAATCTCTGAAGACTCTTGCTGGGGTTCCACATGTTCTGCTGATATATCACAGAGCTTGAGGTATGGCAAACAACCAGCTGATTTCTACAAGTCACCCACACTCCTGACCGCTGACTGTGAGCCAATTGTGGGGGGCACAGGGGAAGAAGAAGGGGGAGCCCTGAGCACAAAAAGAAGTCTTTCCACAGGGCTTCTGTTGATGGGACTAGGCTTCTGAGTCAGGGACTGTATATCCCATGGTTATTTATTTCTATTTCATTTACTTATTAGATTTCTAGACTGCCCTTCACTCAAGGATCACAGGGCAGTTTGCAATATAAAAACACAAAAATACATAGCATAGTAACCAACGAGAAAAATAACACACACACACACAAAGAGAGAGAGAGAGAGAGTTTAAAAAGCCATAGTACAGTATTTATTTCTATATCCATGGTGTTCATCATTATCGACACTAAAATAGACATGGTATGGTAACAGCAATAGAAAAATCAGTGCAGCCTTTCATTTATACTTTTAGTTATTCCCTGTAGGCGGACCAATTATCATTATGAAAGGAATCGTGGACCAGATTGTCCCTTGACACCCCCTCCCCCCAAAAAAAGAAAGTGTATCTGATTTAAAGCACTTTGGAGGAGCTGTATGAGCATACGAAGAGCTCTGCTGGATCAGACTGGAGGGGAGTCCATCTCTTCTAGCATCCTGTTTGCACATATCCTACTGGGAGGCCCAACAGCAGAGCCCGGGGGCAGTTTATTTCAATCTCCTTTCTTCTCAAAAAATGCTTCATCGCATCATCCAAAGCTCAGTAGGTCCTCGGGGAGTGATGGCTGGCATTGTAGGATTCGGGCAGCTAAAAATGATTGTGAAAGAAAGAAAGAAAGAAAGAAAGAAAGAAAGAAAGAAAGAAAGAAAGAAAATGTGCCCATCTTAATAAACTCCTAAAAGATACAGCACATCAGCATTCAGTAAAACACACACACACACAAAACCAGATCTTGCATGAGAGGCTGTTAGGAGGTGGTCCTTTGTGCTAGATCCTGGCACTCCTGCCCTTCCACCTTTTTAAAAGTTTGGTTTTATTTTATTTTATTAATTTGCTTATAGGAAGGATGAGTGCCCTACCTGACCTCTTCATTTCCCCAAGTCATTTATGCATACGATTAGCAGCATATGAGAGCCAGCATGTCAGACGAGGACCTGGAAGACCAGGGTTTGAATCCCCGCTCAGATATGAAGCGCACTGTGTAAACCTTGGGCAAGCAACTGCCTCTCGGCTTAGCCTACCTCATAGGGTTGTTGTTCTTGTGATTAAATGAGGAGGAGGGGGACACCATGTATGCTGCCTTTGGCTCCTAGAGAGAGGGGATATAAATGCAATAAGTAAATAAATAATATTCAAACGTTATGTAGGGTTGCCAAACAGTGGTACCTCAGGTTACAGATGCTTCAGGTTACAGACGTTTCAGGTTACAGACTCCGCTAACCCAGAAATAGTACCTCAGGTTAAGAACTTTGCTTCAGGATGAGAACAGAAACCATGCTCTGGTGGCGTGGTGGCAGCGGGAGGCCCCCTTAACTAAAGTGTTACCTCAGGTTAAGAACAGTTTCAGGTTAAGAACGGACCTCCAGAACAAATTAAGTTCTTAACCCGAGGTACCACTGTATTTCAAAAAGTGAAAATCCAGACACAATTTCCCCCCGCAAAATTGTTGAACTTTGGGGGGGGGAGAGTTTGGAGCTATTTTAAAGCAAAATCGGCAAAAACGACACTGCCATACGTCCGGATTATCCCTGATATGTTTTTCCAGCAGGGGCGATTTCCACCCGGACACTTCTTCTGACTGCAAACTCCAGTATTCTGGGTATATCCAGGAAATTCTGGACTTATGGCAACCCTAATGTTACGCAAAGCCATGGGCTCGTACTAAAAGCCCTTTAAATACCTCACAGCATCCCTTTTATATAATGCCCCCAAATGCACCAGACTTCAGCTTTCTCTCATTTCCAACTCCCCCCCCCCCCATGTGAATGCTATATTAAGGCAAGAAATAATTTGCAGCCGCTGTAGGTTCTATATTCGTCTTGGGAGCCAATTTAAAGTAAAACTGATTTAAGTCCCAGGTAATAAGGCAATCAGTCATAAATACCTACTTAAACAGCACCTCTTTCTTTCCTTTCCTTTTTTCCTTTGAGTAATTTTTTTTAAGTCACTATAAATACGAGTGTTGTTGTTTTTAAGCACACACAAGCATCACTGCAAAAGCACACTTCTCTTTGTCAACAACACCGACAGGATTAAGAAACCCAGAAGTTAGAACGTTTAGTTGTAGAAGCATCTTGTTCCGTATACATGCTGAATGCAAGCCATTTCTGGTGGAGGCTGCTTTTGGTTTGACGAAACTGCCAAACAGCTGTATTTTGGTTAGTTAATTATTTTATTGCCATTCTTCTGTCAGGAAACCCCAAGCAGTGTGGTTCCCAGGCAGTCCCCCATCCAGGCACCATCCATGCCCAAACCTGCTTAGCTTCAGTAGGTGGGCGGGTTTTCAGACCATATACCCCAGTATGAGTCTTCCCACCCACTCACTGAATAGCCAATCAGGGTGCTTCCAGGCAGCCTGTTTGTTGAGCGTTCGTCCTGATTCGTTTGCAGAAAGATTAGACAACGATGCCTATATTGAGTATTCATGTTGGTTTGCTAGCTGGGATGTTAGATGATGTTGCATCAAAGCAAGCACAACCTCACCTTTTCCAGTACGTTTTCCCTTCGCATTTCTTATCACAAAAAGTCCAATCTTTTGGGGGGAGTTGGTTTGTTGGCACAAGACCTCCCGATCGACTTATTGCAGACCTGAATTTGTTGGGTGTGTGACTGAATCCCACCTGAAAAGAGCAACAGTTTGAAAGCCCCCTCCATCTCAGAACCATGGATATACCATGAATTGGGGGGGGGGGGGTCATTCAAAGCTTACCTATATATTTTTCATGCTGCTTTTGGAAAACAAGCTCATATGCCAGGGGTCAGCAAACTTTTTCTGCAGGGGGCCGGTCCACTATCCCTCAGACCTTGTGAGGGGCCGGACTATATTTTTTAGGTGGAGGGGAAATGAACGAATTCCTGTGCCCCACAAATAACCCAGAGATGCATTTTAAATAAAAGCACACATTCTACTCATGTAAAAACACCAGGCAGGCCCCAGAAATAACCCAGAGATGCATTTTAAATAAAAGCATTATAAAAACATGCTGATTCCCGGACTGTCCGTGGGCCAGATTTAGAAGGCGATTGGGCCAGATCCGGCCCCCGGGCCTTAGTTTGCCTACCCATGTCATATGCCATCAGTACATCACACAAGAGGTTATTGTGAAAATATTGAACAAAGTCTAGGATGGATGAAGGGATGGTGAGCGATGATTTGTATTTCTTTAGCCATCCTCTGCCATTACATACTGATTACTCATCACACCCATCATAGACATTTTGTGGCACCCAGGCCATCACATCCTTTCCAATATTTGTTTAAAGGTGTTCTGTGCATTTCATAATGCCTTGCCATGGTACCATTGTTGGCGATAATAATGATAATAATAATTTATTACATACCCCACCCATCTGGTTACACCAGCCACTCGGGGCGGCTTCCAACAGAATATTAAAAATACAATAAAGCATCAAACATTAAAAACTTCCCTAAACAGGCCTGCCTTCAGATGTTTTCTAAAAGTCAGATAGTTGCTTATTTCCTTGACATCTGATGGGAAGGCATTCCACAGGGCGGGTGCCACTACCGAGAAGGCCCTCTGCCTGGTTCCCTGTAACTTCGCTTCTCACAGTGAGGGAACCACCAGAAGGCCCTCAGAGCTTGACCTCTGTGTCCGGGCTGAATGATGGGGGTGGAGATGCTCCTTCAGGTATACTGGGCCGAGGCCATTTATGATCTGCACCAACACTTTGAATTGTTTTCAGAAACATACTGGGAGCCAATGTAGGTCTTTCAGGACCAGTGTTATATGGTCTCGGCGGCCACTCTCAGTCACCAGTCAACTGCCGCATTCTGGATTAGTTGTAGTTTCCTGGTCACCTTCAAAGGTAGCCCCGCGTAGAGCGCAATGAAAGACCACTTTCATTGTTTAGGGCACTGAGGGTTGTGTTCAACTTTGTCATATTTAATAGTGTACCTGTTGAAATCAGCAAACTTGAAACAGTTGAGCCTGTTAAGTTCAATGGAGCTGCTCTTCAGTATGCCTTAGTGTGATGCATCAAATAGTCAAAAAGGAGGGGTTGGTGTCAACGGAGCTGGTGGCCATGGAATATTTCCCTCCTTATTTTTTAAGGTTTATTTAATATACAAAGTGGGGTGGTGGTGGAATGATACAAGAGGCATAAGGCACAGATGGCATTAAACCAGCGCCTTTATGAAATACAGTTATTGCAACAACTAAAGCAAATTTCACAGAAGAATGTGCATATCCCCACATCGTCTTTCTCCTCAGCCATAAATAACTATCCTCAATTAACCTGGGATACGTCTTCATGAGTCCTGCTTTATATTATTGTCAGGGGGGTGTTAATGCTCCAGACCGAGCATTTAAAAAATAAATAAATAAAAACTCTCATAATTCTATGTACAAATCCCGACAAGCACCTACAATTCTGATAATTCTTTGTCATTGAACTATTTTTTTAATGGATTACCTTAAAACACCCCAAAGCGATTTGACAATAAAGAGGACAATAGCGATTAAACTTGCGTGAAAACAGATTTGAGTCCAATACTCAAACTGGGATAAACATCTCCACTTGAAAGGCATGTCAGAGAAGGACCGTCTTTGAAAGGCGCCAAAAGGACAACAGGAGATGGTGCCTGCCTGATTTGTAACTGGAGGCAGTTCCAATTTCACTTCCCCACTTGGTTTTCCCTAAGGCCCATGACACATACAAAAACATCACCGTTGTTCCATGTTGTGGCTTGGTTTTGCAGCAAGTAAAAATGAGTGGAGGATGTGCGAGTGTCTTGTGTGCACCAGCACATTGGTAGAGCATATACTTTGCATGTTTGAAGCTCCCAGATTCATGACGAGTAAAGAGCCTTGTGTGGCAAGGCTCTGGGCCCTGCAGTTCCCTTAGATAATAAACACACGGACACAAATGTTTAGGTCAGGCATAGGCAAACTTGGCCCTCCAGATGTTTTGGGACTACAACTCCCGTCATCCCTAGCTAACAGGACCGGTGGTCAGGGATGATGTGAGTTGTCATCCCAAAGCATCTGGAGGGCCGAGTTTGCCTATGCCTGTAAAGTTGAGGTTAATGGGATAACATAGGCCACAACTTTATTGGTTACAGATGTGAGCAGTTTGGCTTAGGCATTGGGTGAAACCGAACTATATCCTGACTCCTGCCCATCTGCAGGGAGTCTCATAAGGGTAAACAACCGGTAGGGGGAGCCCTATGATATGCATCAAATTGGGGCACCCCCAGGGTACCTGATGGGGTCGGGCTAAGGCCCTAGCCCATGCCCAGGCTTTGGACAGGAACCATGCCCCCCAGATACCCTTAACGAGGAGGGGCAGGCAGAGGCAACAACCTCCCCTCCCATAAACAAGGCTTACAAGGTGGGCGAAAACCAAATGGCTGGTGCCAGTTTGCCAAGTGGAAAAAATTCCGACCTGGCCCCAACAATATGGTGGCTGACCTTAGTCCATAGCAAGGCCGCTGTCAAGCAATGCATGAAAAGAGGGCCGGTGGGCTGGGAGATCCAGCAAGGAGGCAAAAGGAGGTTGCCCCCTGGCCGTGCCGCTGTTTAACCGGCTAGCGGCCATGCCCCCCGGCTACCCCGATTGGTCAGCCAGTGGGGTGACGAGGCCAGGGGTCCCTATGACGCAGGTGGCATCCCTCCACCCCAGCTGGGTCACTGGGAGGTCCTGGTTCCCCTCAGTGCTGCCCCCCGGGAAGGGGAGTGGACTTTCAGAACAATCTCCTGGTTAGCTTTTCTGAGGCAAGTGGAGATACGCCGCTGCCAATTGTTTAACGGTGGTTTGGAGCCAATTTCAGACTATGGGTTAAACGTGACCAGGAGCCCTAGTTAGCCATAACCATCTTTAATATTGCTGTTAAGGCCATCAGGGAGGGTGTGTGTGAAGGGGAAACAGGAATTGATCCTGCATCTTGCTCTCAACTGCATTAAGAAATTGGCAAGGTTAGATCTACACTGGCCTAAACGTGGAGCAAAATGAATTCTTCTACAATGCAGTTGACAGCTCGTAAGCCCATTACTCTTACAGCACGTAACCGAACAATTCCACGGGGAGTGATTGTTACTGGTTAAATATACTGTGGCAGCAACAGCAGAAAAAACAAACTTCCTTTACCGCCTTATTCGAAAGAAAAATATTGATGTTGTTGAGGGCCGTGCCTTGTTTATCAAGTCTGTGCCATGTGAACACTGAATAAACACGATGTCAACTCTTTGCAGGAAGAAAACGAAATCCCGGCCAGCGTGTTTGTGAAAGAGCCTGTTCCCAGTATTACTGACGGGAAGGAAGAGCCTGTTGATGAGAACAAAACTTTGGAGGAAACCTTGCACACTGTAGAGCTTTCCTCAGAGGATGAAGCACCCCATGATGAAGAGGGGGCAGACGATAGCATGGATGAGAAAATTGGGGAGACGAGAGCTGAGAAAATCAAGAGGTCCAGCCTCAAGAAGGTGGACAGCCTGAAGAAAGCGTTTTCCCGCCAAAATATTGAGAAGAAGATGAACAAGTTCAGCACCAAGATCGTCTCTCATGAGAGGAGGGAGAAGATTAAGAAGTCCCTCACCCCTAACCACCAAAAGTCCTCCTCGTCAAAAAGCTCATCTTTCAAGGTCTCTCCCCTCACGTTCAACGTGAAGAAAGTTCGGGATGGAGATCCCTCCGCAGAAACGGAAGACAAGCCGGCAGAGGCTACCGGCAGTGAGCATACTGCAAACGATGAGGAGACATCCTTCACCGAGATTCACTCTGACCTGGCCTCTCCCAGTTCTCTGGCGGAGGAAGGGAAAGCCTTTGCTGACTCCCTGGAAAGAGAAAACGGGAGTGAAGGAGATGCAGTGGTCAACAACAACATCGAGCTCGCCATCGTTGAAGAAGGAGATGACTATAGGGCTTCGCTCGAAATCAGGCAGGAACTCTACGATGAAAGGAGCAAACCGACCAGCGGGGAGATGGAGCACTCCGACGAAGAATCAAGCCAGGCCGCTGTCCTCCACGTCAACCAAACTGCATAAATCGTCTGAGCCGCCTTTTATGTTTCTATATGCTTTTTTTTTTTTGTAGTTACATCAGTAAAACAGGGCTGTTACACAATAAACAAGGGGCAACAGTAACCTAAGGTGGAGTGGTTCTTTTTTGGACAGTTAGGTTTCCACAAAAGGCTAATTTCATACACTTAGATGGGAAATGAGGTAATTTAAAGGCAACTGCTGCATTTTGAAGTCCATTCCAACCTCTATTGCACACATCTATTGGTTATCGATTTCAAATTGCGGCAATCAATTGCAGATGGAGATGTATTTAAGTGAACCGGTTTAAAAGCAGCAGTACCCTACAAACTGAATCAGGCTGATATCTGTTTCACTTCCACCCAAAGAATCTGGGAATTGTAGTTCAGTGAGGGTGCTGAGAATTCTCAGAGATTTTTCCCCTAAGTAAACTTCTACTCCCAGGAAAAAAAGGGGGAGGCTATTAAACCTTTGGGGGGGGGGGTCTGCCTTGTAGGCACGATTTTCGTCGGTTAAAAGCTCTCCTAAGTGCTAAGTTCATTCAAATGCGTTCCCCAGTGTTTTCTCCTAGCCGTGCGCTGCTTGGGAAAAGCGAGTTTACACTGCAGAGGACGAGAGCTGCCTTCCACTTTGCTTGCTGTGCCCTTTTGTCCACAGAACTGCTGACTGGGAGAGTGTGCTTGTATTGCCTTCTTTGTGAGTTAATGAAGTGTGTTTGTGTGTGTATGTGTCCCCGCTTGCTGTTTTTTAAGCTGCGAACTGTGGGTGGTAAGCTGTGGGGAAGGGCTGTTGCTCAGTGACAGAGAGCACATGTTCTCCGGGTTCAATCCTGTCTGAAACCCTGGAGAGCCACTAGCGGTCAATGTAGGCACACACATAGCACAAATACAAGGAGACACACAGGCCCACAACCTCCCCTCTTCAGCTGATCTTATTGCTCCCTCTCTGCTCATCTGATGGCTGCTCTGGTGACCAGGTAGAAGGCAATTCATTTCCTCATCAGGGCGCTGGGCTCCTCCAGTGTGGTGTAGTGGTTTAGAGTGGTGGACTCGTAATCTGGTGAACTGGGTTCGCTTCCCTGCTCCTCCACATGCAGCTGCTGGGTGACCTTGGGCTAGTCACACTTCTCTGAAGTCTCTCAGCCCCACTCACCTCACAGAGTGTTTGTTGTGGGGGAGGAAGGGAAAGGAGAATGTTAGCCGCTTTGAGACTCCTTCGGGTAGTGATAAAGCGGGATATCAAATCCAAACTCCTCCCCCTCTTCTTCTTCTTCTTCTTCTTCTTCTTCTTCTTCTTCTTCTTCTTCTTCTTCTTCTTCTTCTTCTTCTTCCTCTTCTTCTTCTTCTCCTCCTCCTCCACGACCCAAACTGGTAGGGTTTTGGAAGGTGGCAGAATCAGGTTCGCTTAATGAGGAATTGCCCCTGATGCTAGCAATACTGAAGAGTTGGACCAGTGGTCTGATTCTGTATAAAGCCGTTTCCTCTGTGTGTGTTTTCTCCCTGTAGTTGTGTTTGTGCAGTTTCCACCTATTTCCCCTCCCTATAAAGTACTTCAGTTCATTTCCTCGTGTTAATATTTGATGCGACTGAGCCACCAGGATGCAACACATTTTAATTTTTTTTAGTGTTGACCTTGTACAAATTGAGGTGGTTAAAAAAAAAGGATTCCCATGTGGTGGTTTTGCCACATTGAAAAGTAATATGGGAAATAGGCATTCAGGGTGTTGAGGAACTTTGGATTCCCTTCCAACTCTATGATTCTGTGAGAATTGAATCTTAGCTGCTTTACTGTTAGTAACTACTGAGACAGAATAGTTGGGCTGTTAACATGATCAACACCATAATTGTCTTTGAGTTCATTACTCTTGAGAATTTCATTTGATCCACCCCTGTTCTGCTCAGGGGAGAAAAAATATCTAGCATTCCTACAGCAACAGTGCAAGTCTAGACGTGTCTACTCAGAAGTAAGTCCCATTGAGTGCAGTAGCGCTTAAGCAGGTATAGCATTGCAGTCCTGGTATATTAGCTGAATGTAATGGCAGATGATGTAATAAGCATCTATTCCATGGATCTCCCCCTCTATGGAAAATGGTGTCTTGGCTTGGTGAGATGACATTTTTTGCACATAAACCCATGGACACCAGCAAGATACATGTCTTACCTGAAGGGACGGGTGGGGAACCCCTTTTCAGCTACCTTCCATATGCAAAAGTGAGTGGAGCAAAAAAATATATATGTAAAGTTTGCCTCAGTACACATACTCACCCTCTCAGCCCATCATCCAGACAAGCATGATGGAATGAGAACAAGGCCTCATTCCATTCAGGCCAAAAGCACTTGAGAGGGTACAAAGGAGAGCCAGTGAGGGGTGTGTCCTGGCGGAAAGCTTGAAGGACCGCATTCAGACCCCCAGGCCTATGGTTCCCTTAAACCTTAGGCAGACTGCACTGGTTGGTTTAGGATGAAGCACCCTGTACAGTGGGAATAAGATCTTGCTCTTGTATATTTTGACTCCTTAGGATTATTTAGACGGGGAAGGGATGCTGTCCCTGGGCACACCTATCCATTGGGAAAGTTGTACTCCTTTTGTTCACGTTCCACAGGAGAGCTACCACATGTTGGACCAGGCGATATTTAAGAGGTGAGGCATGATCATGAAAACAAACTGGTTTTATGTGTAAGCTTAGCAATGTCTACATATGTTCCCTAGTTTATTTGACTTCCTTTGTTCCAAGTATGCTGATTCAGTAATGAATGTATATACACATATATATATTATTATTATTATTATTATTATTATTATTATTTTGTTCTATGTTAAGAGAAAACTGTTGTTGTTTTTATTAAAAGATGCTATTTGCTTAATGCAATCTACTACGTCGAAATGGCAAAAGGGAGAGGTAGGACTGTAATCGTAGAAATAGATAATGAAACAGATTCATATATATATGGACCCAACTACTGTATTGCTGAGTGCAATGTGAGGGACAGATCGCCATGTTGCAATATAATCTGATAAAAGGAAAGAGAGCACTTGATGGGGGCAAACAGAGGCTAGTCGATACAAACTAGACTAATGAAGAACACACTTAAGTAGTACACATGAACCATTCTGGAAATATATATATATATATTCATTCTACACCTGCACCAGATGACAAGCAAGGGTATTTTGAAAACTTATTTTTTTATGTGTGTGTGTGTGTGTACAGGAGATGGCCACATTCCAGCACAAAATGACATGTACCTTAACCCCCTTGATTTTCGTGGGACTTGAGTATGCGTAGCTGCATTGGCCATCGTCCAAAATATGCAGATTGTTGGAAAACACGAGGAAATGATGACCTCCACACATGTGGCAAATGTCCAACAGGATGGACTGACCCCTGTGAATGCTGATAAGGGCCATTAAGTAGTAGTCTAGTGAATTTAGACCATCTTCATATTTTTGGACGTGAGCCAAACGCATGAGGGATTGTCAACACGCCCTTGCCGTTTTTGAAAGTTCCTAGATTTTGAACGTTCACTGTGATGTGTAAGATTTGTCTTCAGATGGAAATATGTGGTTCTTTAAAAGTGGGTGGAATGTTTGCTTTTTCCGCGGGTGATGTCAAAAGATGTTACATTTTGTTGCGTGTGTTGTTTTGTGTATTGTGTGAAATGAGATATAAATGGCAATGAACACAACCCACCAGGGATTTTCCTCTGTTCAGGCTCAATGTTGCGGAGATACATCTGCAATCTTTTGCATCTTGAAGTATGTAGTGGACTTCACAATGATACCGCATTTGAATTTCCTGCAAATGTTACGCTTTTCAACCAAAATCTGGACATCTTCAGAAATGCAACTGCATTCCTCTTGCACCTTATTTTCAAATCCTCCATTCCACTTTACAATCGCAAACGTAAACCAGCAGTAAACCTACTAGTGCCTGACAATTGTATTTTGTTTTATATGCAATCTTCCCCCTTCCCCTTTTAATACTGATAAGTCTGCTTTTACATAATATTGCACTAAAGCATTGCTTCTTTTTTTTTTGAAATATATTATTTAGAAATGCAAATTAAAGAAGTCTAAGAAAATCTATTGATGGCAGTGAGCTATCCCGTGTGGAGAGCTTCGCGCAATCATTTTAAGTGTCACTGGATGTTTGATCAGAGTTGATTTTTTGAGCAGGGCTATAGATGGTTAAACTTTTTTTTAAAAAAAAAATCAATATTACGAGAGAGTTGCAATCAGTAGAAATAACTGTGATATTATCCACACAGATTCATCTTATTTTGAATTAACAACAATGCCTGTTACTAACCACAGATGTGATTAAGTAAATAAAAAATCAAGTTGCATTAAATTACACTTGTCTGGACAAAATCATTGTAGAGCTGGGCAAACAAACCTTTCGATATGTAATTCATGGAGCCAAATTAGCATGGTTTTAAGTGGTGTCATTGAGGGATTTCCTCCCAATACAAATAGCACCTTCAGATGAAGGATTTCCCCCAAAATCACAGCGAACGAAGGAGTTACATTCCATCTCCATGTCCTTTGTGATTACTGGCAGCAATCTCCCTCTTTATGCTGTTTGTGTTTAAAAATTAATAATAATACAAAAAAAAAACCTGCCCTTTAAATACTAAGAGGCAACTAACATTTGCTTGGCTCTTAGCCCAGTGAAGGAGATTCATGCAGAGAAAAAGTCTTCTCCATTAAAAAAAAAGGTAAAGGACCCCTGGGCAATTACCGTATTTTTCGCTCTATAAGACGCACCAGACCACAAGACGGACCTAGTTTTTGGAGGAGGAAAACAAGAAAAAAAATATTCTGAATCTCAGAAGCCAGAACAGCAAGAGGGATTGCTGTGCAGTGAAAGCAGCAATCCCTCTTGCTGTTCTGGCTTCTGGGATAGCTGTGCAGCCTGCATTCGCTCCATAAGACGCACACACATTTCCCCTTACTTTTTAGGAGGGAAAAAGTGAGTCTTATAGAGCAAAAAATATGGTAAGTCCAGTCAAAGGCGACTATGGGGTTGCGGCGCTCATCTCGCTTTCAGGCCGAGGGAGCCAGCGTTTGTCCACAGGCAGCTTTCCGGGTCATGTGGCCAGCATGACTAAACCGATTCTGGCGCAACAGAACACCTTGACGAGTGCCAGAGTGCACGGAAATGCTGTTTACCTTCCCGCTGCAGTGATACCTATTTATCTACTTGCACCGGCATGCTTTCGGACTGCTAGGTTGGCAGGAGCTGGGACAGAGCAACGGGAGCTCACCCTGTCGCAGGGATTCGAACCACCCACCTTCTGATCAGCAAGCCCAAGATGCTCAGTGGTTTAGACAACAGCGCCACTCATGTCCCAGTCTTCTCCATACATAGCTGCACACATGCATATTTAGAAGTGCCTCTCCATAAGGGGTTGCAGCAGCTCGCCTGATTGGGCCTTTTGAGGCTGGTGGAGATGCAGATTCCCCCATCTGAGCAAGAAGTTGCTTGGGGACTGAAGAGCTAACTACAAGCTCAGGATGGATAGCTCAGTTGGTTGGTGTGCAGTGCTGATGACACCAAAGTTGCAGGTTCGATCCCTGTGTAGGCCAGCTGGATGAGATGAACCTCAGGGTCACTTCCAACTCTATGAACATGAAACTGGTACTATGGAAGTTTTAATGGCCAAATGCATGTAATGGGAAGCCAAGACTTCCTATTCTTCCCATCAGATGTCAAAGAGATAAACAACTACCTGACATTTAGAAGACATCTGAAGGCAGCCTTGTTCAGGGAAGTTTTTAAAGTGTGACATTTTAATGTATTTTTAATCTTTGTTGGAAGCCGCCCAGAGTGGCTGGGGAAGCCCAGCCAGATGGGCGGGGTACAAATAATTATTATTATAATTATAATTATAATTATAATAATAATAATTATTTATTATTATTATTATTTTGAAGGGAGGATTTTGAGCAGAGAAGTGACTGGAAGATTTACCCTTTCAGCCCAGTGGCTTTTCCCACTGTTACGTTCAAAATGCATGTTTTCATCCTATGGGGAATAAGCCAAAAAAGAAAATAAACCAACAGGCAAGTAGGAAAAGGGTGAAGCACTCCTTCCCGCTGCTTTGCTGTTCAAAATCCTCTCTCATGTCCTTTTTTGAAGGAACAAAATGCCCACGCAAGGAGCATAGGTGTCAACCGTCCCTTATTTGGCAGGAAAGTCCCTTATCCCAGCGGCGTTTCCCACTGCTGTCCTGGACTGATGATGTCCCTTAAATTTCCCGGGTTTCAAAGGAAGCAGCTCCTCTCCCTCCCTCCCTGCTGGCCAGGGAGGAGGGAGGCTCCAACTGTGTTGCTTGGCTGCGTTGCTCACCCAATAAGGAGTCTAAGAACAACTGGGGGGTGGAACTTGCATGTCTTGTGCCCGGCCGCATTGCCTGGGGACTCGCCTTTGCTCAGTGCTTCCCAGCGGAGAGGCGACGGTGGTTTTCCTTGCTGCATCCCCTTTGCCGGGTTGTGTGCTGTTGGAACCACCGCTTGAGGCTTTGTTTGGCTGCTGGCTGGGCTTTCTGCCTTTGGCTCGGAGGAGCTCAGAAGCTGAACATACCTGTGCCCTGAAAATCCCTTATTTTGGCTGCTGGTCCCTTATTTTCAAATCTGTAAGTTGACAGCTATGGCAAGGAGGGATAGAAGGATCTGGCAATTTCAGTTCTCTTAGTTTCACATTAGTTTCACATTTTTCAATCTTATTCAGTTCTCCACCCTTCAACAACAATTTGCAAATACAGTGGTGCATCGCAAGACGAAAAGAATCCGTTCCGCGATTCTCTTCGTCTAGCGTTTTTTTCGTCTTGCGAAGCAACCCCATTAGCGGCTTAGCGGATTAGCGCTATTAGCGGCTTAGCGGCTATTAGCGGCTTAGAAAAAGGGGGGGAAGCGGGGGGGAAATGGCAAGACTCGCAAGACATTTTCGTCTTGCGAAGCAAGCCCATAGGGAAATTCGTCTTGCGAAGCAACTCAAAAACGGAAAACCCTTTCGTCTAGCAGGTTTTCTGTCTTGCGAGGCATTCGTCTTGCGGGGCACCACTGTAAATAAAAAATCCTCATAAAAATTCATCAGGGTTTTCATGCCATTTTCTCCCAAAGAACACATTTTTGTACGCAGTTTTGACTCATGTACAAGAAATTTTCCCTAGTAGAATGCATTTGTGTGTTTTTTTCAACAGTATCTTCATTTTTAGGCATGCTTTCCCGTAAGATATGCATGTTTGTAAATATCAGTTGGAGAACTACATTGCAAAATTCAGATAAGTGCACATTTTGAAGGATGGTTTGCATTTTGGTTTGCTAAAGTGCAAATCTGACAGATTTGCCTTTAAATGAGAACCAAATTGAATCTCCCCCCATCCTTACACAACAGCTTGTGTAGTATAGTTGGTTGGCAGTGATGTTGTGTGAGTTACACAGAGGGAGGGAAACGGATACAGAACACATGCGCGTTCAACTGCCTAAAAGGGCCGCACCACCCAGGAGATCTCAGCCACAGAGATAAGAAAAGAAGAGTCATTCTGTTGTCTGGAGAGGTCACTTCCTGGTTCACATGGAGAAGCCGTTTTCAATGGATCCCAGCAATGCAAGCACACGGCTGTACTGAGGCAGCACCAAGTGTCGTAATTTTCCGCCGCTAACAATTTTGCACCCGGGGCAACTGCCCCTGTGGTCCCCTCACACATGACGCCACTGGGGGTTGGTGTCCGACTAGGGCCAAGGAGACCCAGGTTCAAATCCCCAGTCACCCATGACACTCATTAGATAACGCTGAACTAGTCGCTATCTCTCCTCCTAACCTACCTCAGAGTTTTACTGTGTGGATAAAAGTGTGGGTGGGACCTTGCCACCTTCTTCAAAAAGAAATGTCATGGCTCAATGGCGCATCCACCCACAGCTGCAATTAACCCCATAATAGGGTGTCCCTAAAGTTGTGCCTACAGTTCATTCACCTCTAGTCCAGACCCCTCCAAGTGTCCCTATTTTCCAGGGACAGTCCCGGATTTACAGAAGCCACCCTGGTTTCTGATGTGATTCCTGACACATCAGGAATGTGTCATTCCCTTAGGATGTCTCTAGTTTCATCGGAGAAATGTTAGAAGGTATGGAGTTATGTGAACCATGAGCCAAGGAGATCAGTAACTATACAACCTTCAGAAGACACAAGAAGGCAGCCCTGTACAGGGAAGTTGTCTAATGTTTAATGTTTTGTTGTTGTTGTTGTTGTTGTTGTTGTTGTTGTTTAGTCATTTAGTCGTGTCTGACTCTTCGTGACCCCATGGACCAGAGCACGCCAGGCACTCCTGTTTTCCACTGCCTCCCGCAGTTTGGTCAAACTCATGCTGGTAGCTTCGATAACACTGTCCAACCATCTCGTCCTCTGCCATCCCCTTCTCCTTGTGCCCTCCATCTTTCCCAACATCAGGGTCTTTTCCAGGGAGTCTTCTCTTCTCATGAGGTGGCCAAAGTATTGGAGCCTCAGCTTCACGATCTGTCCTTCCAGTGAGCACTCAGGGCTGATTTCCTTCAGAATGGATAGGTTTGATCTTCTTGCAGTCCATAGGAATCTCAAGAGTCTCCTCTAGCACCATAACGTTTTATTATGTTTTATATATGTTGGGAGCCGCCCAGAGTGGCTGGGGCAACCCTGTCAGAAGGGCAAGATATTATTATTATTATTATTATTATTATTATTATTATTATTATTATTATTATGGACGTCCCCATTTTCATCGGAGAATTGTTGGAGGGTATGCTAGTCCCTTTCGTCTTATTCCTCCCAGATATCAGAGTACCATGTTTCGAAAGGAGCTGCACCTTGCCAGCCCCAATGCATTTGACGGATCTGTCTGCACTTGCTATTGTATCGTGCAAGACTTTTTAATAGGGTAGCTTTTTAAAGAGCTCCGCCAGCAGAAACATATTGAAGCGGATGCTCTGTTTATTCAGACAGAGACACTTGTGTCATGCACAGTGCTGCATAGCCATTAGAAGACTTAATTTTACTGACAGGCCAAAGCATGTATGTTTAACCTTCATGGGATAGCTGTCAACTTCCAGCAGCCCTTTAGCACTTGCGAGGGAATCGAACATCATGTTTGCATTTCACTCTCAGCTATTCCTGCATTGTTTATGTTCCTGGTAGCTTTAAGTCAAACAACGGTACTACGGGAGAGAAATGGGAGTCCTCAGGCCTATTTTATCAGGCTTTTGTCAACTCTTGAATGAGACACACTCTGCACGTCTCAAGGATGTGAAATCTCCCAGACTCTCCAAGTGTCCCTGTTTTCCAGGGACAGTCCCGGATTTACAGAAGCCATCCCAGTTTCTGGTTTGATCCCAGAATGCCCCACTTTTCCTTAGGACATCCCTATTTTCAATGGAGAAATGTTGGAGGGTATGGAATTATGTGACCCCTGAGCCAAAGAGATAAGTAACTATACAACCTTTATAAGGCATCTGAAAGCAGCCCTGTATTGGGAAGTTATTTAATGTTTAATGTTTATTATGTTTTTATATATGTTGGAAGCCACCCAGAGTGGCTGGGGCAACAGAGTCAGATGGGTAAGGTATAAATAATAAAATTAGTAGTAGTAGTATTGAATAAAGGTAAAGGGTAAAGGGACCCCTGACCATTAGGTCCAGTCGCAGACGACTCTGGGGTTGCGGTGCTCATCTCACTCTATTAGCCGAGGGAGCCGGCGTACAGCTTCCGGGTCATGTGGTCAGCATGACTAAGCCGCTTCTGGCGAACCAGAGCAGCGCACGGAAACGCCGTTTACCTTCCCACCAGAGCGGTACCTATTTATCTACTTGCACTTTGATGTGCTTTCGAACTGCTAGGTTGGCAGGAGCAGGGACCGAGCAATGGGAGCTCACCCTGTCACGGGGATTTGAACCGCCGACCTTCTGATCGACAAGTCCTAGGCTCTGTGGTTTAACCCACAGTGCCAGGATGTCCCTATTTTCCTTGGTGAAATGTTGGAGGGCATGTACAGAGCAGGGTGTATACCACCTTGCTCAGGTAAAACATAAGAGAGGTTGCTTTGCCACAGAGCACATGAGAATTGCAGCCCATCAGAGAGGCCTAGCTGAGGTGGTAAACCCGTGTCTGAATACTACCACTTCAGCCTGCAAATGGATGCTCACGTTTCTTAATTCTCCATGCAAATAGATGCTGGTATTTGTATGAAGGGGCATCTGTTTATTTATTTGAAAGTCTTCAAACACACACACACACACGTATGAAAGAGCACTTTTACATCCTTGCAGGCTGCATTTAATGCCATATTTTGCAAGCAGAAAGCACATCATGAAGTGCAGGCTGCTACAAGTCACGCAAATAAATAAACAGGAGGATGGATGTATAGTGTCAGAAAAATGCACCGAGAGAACAAATCCTGTTTTAACCTACATGTGCCCCCAGAATGTGACCGCTTCTAAACCCAGTGGCGTCATTGACTGAGCTTCCAGCAACGACATAGATTTTCCATTGACCAGGACTCTGCAAAGTCCCTCACACCGGTCAGTATCATGGAGATCTGGGCAAGAACACAGGACAACCAACACTGCATTACATCTCCCTAATCCTTTACGCTTAGCTCATGGGTGGAATCAAAAGGTTTGGTTTTGTCTGCAAAGCACAGCAGACGCTACTGCGGAAACACAGGATTTATTCTGCCCCATTACTGGCAACGCTGAAAAGAGGAGACCGGTTGGTTTTTCTGTTTTGGTTTAAAAAAAATCTGTGGATTCCAGTTTCTGATACATACAGAAGCTTCATTCTGTGACTTGGCGGGAAAGGAGTGCGTGAAATGGGAAGGTATCATATTTGATAAACCAGTTTTCTGATCACGTTGCGTCTTTGAAAGCATGGAAGATTGCATTGGCTATATTCACTAACGCCTGTGCAGAGACTGCATAGGTTTTGCCTCTCTGCTTCCTAATCCCCTGCCTTGTAAATGGAAGGGAGTACATTTCTGAAGAGCGTGGGCTGGGACCATACTTTTGCCTTTCGTTTGGTTCCTGTCCGCTGGCTGGCTTTCTGGGAACAGTTTCCCCGGGCACTGTGTGGCACAGAGTGTCATACTTAGATGCCCCAGCAGCAAGGCTCTTTTTATGCATTCAGCCCAAGGCAGCGCACCCTCACTTATCAGATCACAATGGATTTTCCTATGAGGAAAAGTTACACTTTTTTAATGTGCCGTCTCACACTGCTTAGCAGTACAGAGTCAGACTTGGTTCCCTGCTTCCTTTCTCGTCCCTGCTTCCTTTTATCCTCACAATAACCCTGTTGAAGGAGTTTAGGTGGTGAGTTAATGACCGGCTCAAGGTCACTCAATGAATTTCACAGCTAAATGGGGATTTAAACCTGACCCTCCCCAGTCTTAGCCCAATGCAGATCCTCAAAGTATCTCTGTTTGACAGGGACAGCCCCAAATTTACAGAAGCCGCCCGGTTTCTGATTTGATTCCGGAATGTTCCGCTTTTCCTTAAGACGGCCCTGTTTTTATATATGTTAGAAGCTACCCAGAAGGGCTGGGGCAACAGTCAGATGGGTGTGGTATAAATAATAAAATTATTAGCATTATGATTGTGGAATAGGATGTCCCTATTTTCATCAGAGACATGTTGGAGAGTGTAGATTTATGTGACACCCGAGCCAAAGAAATAAGTAACTATGCAACCTTTATTTATTTTTTTATACAATATTTTTATTAAATTTTCAACAACAACAACAAACACAAACAAAGAAAAATATACACAAAAACAATATCAAATCCATAAAATGGTATTCTCTGAATCCTGTGACTCCCCTCCCCCTCACCTGGTTCCTTAATTTTCCTTTTCAACTGCATGTCATTTCTACTCCAAATTATTTTTTCTACCTCAAATTTCCTATACTCTTTCTAAAATTACAAGTGTTCTTAAAATCCTGCCAATGTAGTAACCTGTTTACAATACTTTTGCAAGTACATAATAAACATTTCACATTCTTTTTTTAAATTTCTTGTCATCTTGATTTCTGAGCACTATGCAACCTTTCAAAGGCATCTGAAGGCAGACCTGTACAGGGAAGCTTTTTTAAATGTTTAATGCTTTATTCTGTTTTTATATGTGTTGGAAACTGCCCAGAGTGGCTGGGGCAAGCCAGTCAGATGGGCAGGGTATGAATAATGAAATTGTTGCTGTTGTTGAATAGAAGTTCCCTATTTTCATCAGAGAAATGTTGGAGGGTATGTAGTCTTAGCCCAGTGCTGTAGCCACTACAGTGGTACCTTGGGTTACAGACACTTCAGGTTACAGACTCCACTAACCCAGAAATAGTACCTCAGGTTAAGAACTTTGCTTCAGGATTAGAACAGAAATCGTGCAGCAGCAGTGTAAGGCCCCATTAGCTAAAGTGGTACCTCAGGTTAAGAACAGTTTCAGGTTAAGAATGGACCTCCAGAACAAATTAAGTTCTTAACCCGAGGTACCACTGTACATGAAATTGACTCTCTCGGATGTGCATGCGCTCATAGCTTGTTACAAGTTTCACTGTTCCCAGTGCCGTTTCAGGTGTGCAACTTCTCACATAAGGTAGGTTGCTTCAACCCACCGCCCAGAATGAATTGGGCTGGGGTGTTCATTTGCCTCACCAAAGCCTCTCCCCAGCTTTCTCGTCCACAATTATCATCGGCTTTTAATGCAGATAGTGAGCAAAGAGGGGCTCAAAATGTGAATTAAGCCTCATATGGAAACACCCTCAAAAAGTTAAAGGACCCCTGGCAGTTAAGTCCAGTCACGAACAACTCTGGGGTTGTGGCGCTCACCTCGCTTTACTGGCTGAGGGAGCCAGCGTTTGTCCGCAGACAGTTTTTCCGGGTCATGTGGCCAGCATGACTAAGCCGCTTCTGGCAAAACCAGAGCAGTGCACAGAAACGCCATATACCTTCTGCCTTTGTATTAACACCTGACAATTTATTTATTTCTTGACCAGCTGACACACACTCTCCCTCTCCCTCCTGCCAGTCTCTGGGTGTGCACCCTCTTCGGATAAAGGAACTAGCTCTCCTTTCAAAAACATTTTGTACTTTCGGTCCTTTTGATTTAAAGCTTTGAGTTTCTTCTGCCCGTCTGGGTTGCCCGTTCCAGCAAGATGCATTCCACTGTTGATAGAAAGTTAGGCTGGGTTCTGGCTAAAGTAAAGTTTGTCTATTTATCTTTCTTTCAAATTGGGGATTAATATCTGTGCGGTGGTTGGCACAAGCTTCCTTTGCCATAGCAACACTCCGGGGAACATAAACTATGAGTCACAATTTCTCTGCAGAAGACATTTTTTTTTTCTAATTATGATCAGCCTGGAGATCTCAAAATATATTCTTGTGATCTGCATCGTTTTGACTTCAGCCACTTTTGACTCCCTGTATAGGGGGAGGGGAGGGAGGCCTTTCCTCAAGAGTGCTCTGATGTGAAAGGAGGGAGAAGGAGAACCTTAATTTAGGCATTTGACCGCGCCCATCACGTTCAGGAGCTGAGAGGTGCAGAATGAAGCAGCTCCCAGATTTCTGCTACCTAATAAGGCTACCCCACGGGCTAATTCATAACAGCCCTGCAGGAAACCTCATTACGTTATAGGTCCCTGCCAGATTATATGAAGCTGTAGGAGGCTCCATTCAGAAATGATCGGACTCGGTCCAATTATACCCTCATTTATTTGGGCCTCTGGCTAGCCCGATTCGGGGGCTCAGTGCAAGGAACAGGAGCTAACCTGCAGTAGACAGAAAGCCTCCAGGAATACCTGATGAGGCTCTGCAATGGCAAATACGTAGGGTGATGAGATTCAGTAGAGCACAGGACACTATATTGTCTAATGGCAATAAAGTCTCTGGAATCCATTGGCTGAGCCACTGTAAAGCCGGAATGCTCACAACCAACCACTCGGTTAGCAAAGCCGGTGGTGGAATTCACTGTTTCCAGTCCAGCTTCTGTGAGGGGAAGGGCAATGGTCAGTTTGGTTGGGATTCTAAGGACATGAGTGGCTCCATGAGGCAAGCCAGTGGCAAGGGAGACTGGGGGGGGACACACAATGTTGTGCGTGTGATATCGCTGTGCTGGGCCCGGGGGTAACCTGTGAAACGCGGTCCAGGACCGGTCCAGAATCCAAAGGTTCCACTAGGAGTCAGTCCGACAGGGCCAAGCCAGGACACGAGGCAGGAAACCAGGCAAGGACGGGTACAGGATCTCAGGCAGGATCTGGCATACAGCAATGTTGCTCCTGCAACCTGGGGCAGGGTCCAGCAGCCTTTTATCTCTGTCAGGGTAACGGCCAGTCCTGATCCCCCGGCGACTCACCTCCCTGTTTTGCCCGAAGGTGAGCACTCCTCCTGCGAGTACTCAGGTCTCTCCTTCTCTCAGACCTTAGTCTCTGCAGCTCGGGAGACGTCAGTGGGTTACTAGACCCAGGGGCTGCCTCAGCCTCCCCTGACCAAACCGGTAGTGGAGCAGCTGTAAGTGATGGCTCAGCTGAAGGTAACGAGGTAATCCCTGCATCTGGAGCCAGGGCAGGCTCAGGCCCCTGACTCGGCCCAGCTGGGGTTTGTTGCAGGGGAACCTGTGCAGACTGGAACTCTTCGGGGTCAGGCCCCAGACTTGGTTCAGTTGATGCCTGAGGCAAAGGATCCTGTTATGTACCGAAGTTCTCACCCTGGGCCAGCAGGGGGATACTGTAGATAGTTATGCAAATAAGGGATCGAAAGTGACGTTCAGTGATTGGATAGTTTTAGAAAGTTGCTACTGTTATGTTTTACTGGAGCTCTATATAAGCAGGCTGACTGAACCCTTCAGTTCAGTTTCTGTCCTGGCCTGTGAATAAACAAGAGCTGTTTGAAGAATCGCTGTGTCGTCTGATATGTTCACCCACAAACTAACAGATCCGGTGCAGACTGAGACTCCTCCGGTTCAAAGTCCGAGCCCAAGTCCCAGGCCATCACAATCGTGATGTCGTGTGTGAGCATTGCGCCTCCCTCCCTAAGCCAAACACAAGTTTCCTAGGCTTTGGGAAGCAGGTGCCAGGCCTCTGACGCAATGCTGGAGCCCTGCTGGAGGGCTTTGGGAAGCTGTTCTGGGGGGAAGGCTTTTGGACCCCGCTGGGAACTTCTAGGTGACTAGCCTAGTTCCCCTAGTCCACTGACCGCATGTCACTGGAGCAGGCTGAGGAGATATCAAAGAAAGTAGGGGATCTAATGGGCAGAGAGGCCTATAAGAACTGCTGCGGCTGCTACCATCCAGGAGGATTTCCTGCTCAGCGCCTGAGGGCCGCAGTCCTGCCACTCACCACCTGGCCTAGAGCAGGGACTGATGGGCTCTATAAAGGACTGCTGCCACTGCTGCTGTTGCTGGGCAGAGAGGGCTCCGTTTTGTTTTGGTTTTGGTTAAAATTGCTGCTATTTTTTACCTATGTCATTTTAAACTGTGATATTAACGCTGTATTCTTAGTTTTAAATTTTGATTTATGTGGAAATTGTTTCCCATTTGGTTGAGTATTTTTTTGATGTGGTTTGTTTATTGTTTATGACTTTTGTAATTATGTAAATCTTGTCGTGCTGTAAGCCGCCTTGAGCATTGTTTTTTTAACTGCGGAAAGGCAGCATGCAAATAAAAAATGATGATGATGATGGCCTGGGCTTCCAGTCTCTTTTTTTTGGGGGGGGGGGGTGTATTATTAAGAGCAGGTTTGCACACATTCTGTGTGTGGGTTAATTTATAGAATCAGTTGCAGTGACATCTCTCTGCTTGCCTCCCACTGTTGCCATTCTTCAGATGATCAGATTATCCCCAAGAGCAGCTGCGTGCGTTCAAATAAGAGCTGCAGTTGTTATTTGGTAACCTACGAATTCACTTTCCTTGGGAAGGAGGAAGACAGTAGGGTGCAGAATTCACAGTCTTTACATCTGGGAAACATAGTAAGAAACAAGGACAGAGAACTCAAGACAATCTGAGACAGGAGTAAGAAACAACTAGGGCTGGGCGATATCTGGTTTTCAACATTGCGATATATCACCAGCTAAACATCGGAATATATAGATACAGTGGTACCTCGGTTTTCTAACGTAATCAATTCTGTAAGACTGTTCGAGTTCCAAAATGTTTGAAAACCGAAGCGCAAAGGGCAGTCTGCAAATTTAATTGAGAAAATTGAGAAAAAGACAGTGGTACTTCAGCGGATGGTACGTGGGTGGCGCTGTGGTCTAGACCACTGAGCCTAGGGCTTGCTGATCGGAAGGTCGGCGGTTTGAATCCCCACAACGGGGTGAGCTCCCGTTGCTCAGTCCCTGCTCCTGCCAACCTAGCAGTTTGAAAGCACGTCAAAGTGCAAGTAGATAAATAGGCACCACTCCGGCGGGAAGGTAAACGGCGTTTCCGTGCGCTGCTCTGGTTCACCAGAAGCGGCTTAGTCATGCTGGCCACATGACCCGGAAGCTGTCCTGCAATAAAGCGAGATGAGCGCCGCAACCCCAGAGTCGGTCACGACTGGACCTAATGGTCAGGGGTCCCTTTACCTTTACTTCAGCGGAAGCCGTTCGACTTCTGAGATGCGTTCAAAAACAGAAGCATTTACTTCCGGTTTCACGGCGTTCAAGTTCTGAAACATTCGTCAACAGAGACGTTTGAAAACTCAAGTACCACTGTATATCACAATGTCTGAAATAAGTATGGAGCTCTGTAGAAGCATTGGCTGGCTTCGTGGTTTTTCCCACACTGTGATTTTTGCAAAACATGCACACACACACACACACACACACACACACACACACACAATTCGCTAGGTCAAAAATTATGAACCCATTATCACATTATGGAATTCAAACCAGTTTGGTGCAATATATCACAAAGCCCTAACACACATCATGATTCGTTATATATTGCCAGGAAAAATTATGAAACCAATATCACAATATGGACTTCAAACCAGTTTTGGACAATTTATCGATATATCACCCAGCCCTAGAAACAACCACACAGCTAATCAAAGAGGCTTTGCGCCTTTTAAGAATAAAAATGCTTCTCAGGGTCCCTATGGTTCAGTTGGTATTTTGGTGGTAGAGATTTATTGACACTGCATCCTGGTCTATTTGTTGCAGTCACCGGACAGAGACCACAATCAGTGTGTACAAGCTGTACTTCTTTCCTGAGTTCAATCTGGGGCCAGATTGATGATCTCCGCCAGGATACAAAGTCATTCTAGGCTACGAAGGGTAAGCAAAACTTGTTGGAGTGAGGACCTCTTTGAAGATTGCAAAAATAAATAAATAAAATTGGGACATTTTGAGCCCCTGGGACCTGTTCCCTTGAAATATACTCAGAGTCGCAAAGTGATTTCATGCTCTTTATTCAGCTCATAGTGGTGAGGAGGAATGAATGAATGTCCCCTCAAAGTATCTGCTTTATATACATTATTTACACAATGGGCTGCACATGATTGGCTAATTCTGGAATTCTACTGTAAGCCAATCAGGTTGTGGATTCACTTCTACCTGGAGCATGACTGGGTAGTTCCTGCCAACCAATCATACTGCTGCATTGTTCTAGGACCAATCAGAGTGCTGCATTCTGAATCCTATTGTTCTAGGACCAATCAGACTGCTGCCTTTTGGATCCTATTGTTCTAGGACCAATCAGACTGCTGCCTTTTGGATCCTATTCAACTCAGTACATAACACCCCTCATAGACAAACGTCCAATGACCATGTATTTTGTGGTGAGCAGGCCCCGACGTAAAAGGGGGAAGAACAACAGGTGTGATTCTCCACCCCCATCATTCAGCCTGGACCCTGAGGTCCAGCTCCGAGAACCTTCTGGCGGTTCCCTCACTGCGAGAAGTGAGGTTACAGGGAACCAGGCAGAGGGCCTTCTTGGCAGTGGCACCTACCCTTTGGAACACCCTCCCATCAGACAACTATCTGACTTTCAGAAGATATCTGAAGGCAGCTCTGTTTAGGGAAGCTTTTAATGTTTGATGTACAGTCGTACCTCGGGTTACAGATGCTTCAGGTTGTGTGATTTCGAGTAGCGCACCGCGCCAAACCCGGAAGTACTGGAACGGGTTACTCGTGCATGCGCAGAAGTGCCAAATCGTGCTCTGTGCATGCGCAGAAGCACTGAATCACGACCCACATGTGCACAGATGCGGCGCTGCAGGTTGCGAACGTGGGAAACCCAGCCAAATGTGCGGGGCATAAATAATAAGTAGTAGTAGTAGTAGTAGTTGGTACAATAGGAAAAAGCGGAGATTTGTAACAAGCACTTCCTTGGCAAGGAATTGGGCTTTAGTTCACATTTACAGAGTGTGCAGAAGATAGCCCTGTGTCGTTTGACCCTTTAGTTCTCTTTTCCCTCCTAGAAAAAGTATGCAAGCTTTCTAAAATTCACAAAGGGGAAGTTCCTTCAAGAAAGGGATGCAAGCACATGAGCCGCGCTGTGGAAATGCCGCTCCCCCACATCCTTGTCCTTCTTTGGAGTGGTGTTTGGAATCGATGGCGAGATATGTCACCGACATCTGTCAAACAGAGGCTCTGATATTATTGGGGATAAAAGACGCGTTGAAGCCGACTGATCTCGAGGCACAGTCTGAACGCTCGCCTCCCACTGTGAAAATTGAGAAGGGACTTTGTCACACGGTGTGCTTGCCGGTTTCATCGTTGCAGGCAGCCACCGGGTTCTTCAGGATTTGCCTCCAAACTTGAAAGGAACTGAGATGAAACTGACTAGAGACCCTTTAACAGACCTTTTTGTGTGAGGGGAGACTAGTCAGTTTCACATCCCAGACCACAGAGAGCTTCTGTGCCCAGGACATTTTCCTTTTAGAAGCTTATTAACATAGTCCAGCATTGCTCAGTCGGTAGACCATGAGACTCTTAATCTTGGGGCTGTGGGTCTGAGCGCAACATTGGGCAAAAGATTCCTGCATTGCATGGGGTTGGACTAGATGACTCTTGTGGTCCCTTCCAGGTCTGCAATTCTAAACCAAACCATTTGAGAAGCACCAAACTCTTAGCCCATAAAGAGACTTCCTTTGCAGGTGGAGAATTTGCTGCTCCTCAGGTGGTTTGGGACAGCAGCATGACTATTCCTTCCCTCAACAAGGCTACATTTCCTAATCAGTGCAGTGTGGAGTGCATATTATATTCTCTCTCTCTCTCTCTCTCTCTCTCTACACACACACACACACACACACACACACAGAGTGGTACCTCAGGTTAAGTACTTAATTCATTCCGGAGGTCCGTTCTTAACCTGAAACTGTTCTTAACCTGAAGCACCACTTTAGCTAACGGGGCCTCCTGCTGCTGCTGAGCCGCCGGAGCACAATTTCTGTTCTCATCCTGAAGCAAAGTTCTTAACCTGAAGCGTATGTAACCTGAAGCGTATGTAACCCGAGGTACCACTGTATATAGCATCTCATGTTGCATAGATGTTGCATAGATGTTGAGGGCTGGGGACCTGCTGCGGGTGGGTTTGTCATAATACTACTCCTGTGGGATTTTGATTAGATATATATATATATATATATATATATATATATATAATATGTATGTGTGTGTATACACACACACACACACACACACATATATATATATACATACACATACAGGGACGCGGGTGGCGCTGTGGATTAAACCACAGAGCCTAGGACTTGCCAATCGCATGGTCGGCAGTTCGAATCCCCGCCGCGGGGTGCGCTCCTGTCGTTCGGTCCCAGCGCCTGCCAAGCTAGCAGTTCGAAAGCACCCCCGGGTGCAAGTAGATAAATAGGGACCGCTTACCAGCGGGAAGGTAAACGGCGTTCCGTGTGCTGCGCTGGCTCGCCAGCTGCAGCTTCGTCACGCTGGCCACGTGACCCGGAAGTGTCTGCAGACAGCGCTGGCTCCCAGCCTATAGAGTGAGATGAGCGCACAACCCTAGAGTCTGGCAAGACTGGCCCGTATGGGCAGGGGTACCTTTACCTTTATATACACATACAGTATATGGATGGGAGAAAGCCTGACTCCTTCTCTGCTAACTTCCCTAACAAGCTCACTTGAGCAACCTGCCACATTTAGCTGAAAATACAGGGCATGCCTGCTAGAGCAATTTCTTCCCTGCTCCCTCTGGAATAACTGCACTCTCACATATTTATTCAGAAACATTTGGTGCTCGGGCTGCCTTCGCTTTCCTGTTTTTAGCTTCTGCCGGCCTCTTGGGATTGTTACACAATTGTTCACTTTGTAAAAGAAAGTTTCTGATATGAAGCCACTGGATGCCTGAGCTAAAGCGAGAGATTTAGCCAGTATTAGCAAACATCTAAGATGTGGCTTTATACGAAATATGAACCCTAGGAAAGCCAGACTGAGACTGTGTGCTGGAGGCTTCTCTCCAGGAATTTTGGGTAAAGTTCGCTCCAAAATGTGATATGAAATGATCTTTGAATGTTATTTTCAGCTATGCATGCAATTTAATGCTTCCCTTTGCCCCAGCGTACACATTTCAGACCCATTTTTAAGGCTGGAGGAACCATGAAAAAACCAAAGACTGAGACAAGTAGTGGGAAAGGAGAACTGGAAAAAAGAAATATTCACAACTGGCAACCAATGTGCCCATTGGGTTTCAGATAGTACATGGGTAAAGGTAAAGGTAAAGGGACCCCTGACCATTAGGTCCAGTCGCAGAGCACTCTGGGGTTGCGGCGCTCATCTCGTTTTACTGGCCGAGGGAGCCAGCGTACAGCTTCCGGGTCATGTGGCCAGCATGACTAAGCCGCTTCTGGTGAAAGCAGAGCAGCACACAAAATCGCCGTTTACCTTCCCGCCGGAGCGGTACCTATTTATCTACTTGCACTTTGATGTGCTTTCAAACTGCTAGGTTGGCAGGAGCAGGGACCGAGCAATGGGAGCTCACCCCGTCATGGGGATTTGAACCGCCGACCTTCCGATCGGCAAGCCCTAGGCTCAGTGGTTTAGACCACAACACCACCCATGTCCCCCAGTACATGGGTAGGCGAGTCTAAAAAAGCCAGGACATTTTTTTTATTAGAAATGATAGGTAATGAGATCCAAAGGACCAGAAAAGATTGTTTATGTATGCGACAACAGCCGCACGGATGCCATTAGCCCAAAGGTGGAAGGAAGAGATAACCCCGACCAGAGAAGAATAGCAAACCAAGTTGACGGACTATGCCGAAATGGCAAAATTAACTGGGAAGCTCAGAAATCAAGAAAACAAGAACTTTAAGGAAGAATTGGTAAAGTTTGTAATTTATTTACGAGACCACTGTTAGCAGGTTGAAACATTAGCAGGATTTGAATCACACTTTTAAAGTAACAGAAAGTATGGATAATTTAGAAGGATAAAAATTTGGATAAGTATTGATATGCAGTTGTAAATATTATCATTAGAATCCGTGGAAGGGATGGGGGGTGAGTCAGGAGATTCAGAGTAATCTCAATAGTTGGATTCAGAATGGTTTTTTGTTACAGGTTTATACTTTTTAAAAATCAAAATAAAAAATTATATAAAAAAAGAAAGTAAAAAGGCCAGGACACAAATTTTCATGGCCCTCTAGAGACTATGGTGGCTCATTTACCAGAAGTCTTGTATATATACTCTGGAAGTATATATTCAATTCTGACCAAACTAAGCCTCCTGAAGCACTTAATACACTAAATATACTTTCTACAAACACCTGTTGGGACATTTGAAGGGCATAGAGCTACCTGTATGTGTAAATTAAGATTGTGCGTATTGATGTTTATCATACTGTGAATATAAGATGACAATTTTGGTTTGGTTTCCCCCGCCTTTTTTCTCTTCTTTGTATTCCTTTAATAAATTTGCCAAAATTTTAAAAATAATGCTTTAATGAATACTTACAATAAAGAACACTGTCTCTTATTAAAGGACTAGTGAAGGGTCAAGATGTTCACAAACACATGGTGTTATAATACAACAGTTTAGGCACCCAAAATATTAAATTTCAAGTGTCTTAGGCTGTTGAATTCTTACAACACTTTTAATCTTGGGGGTGGAACTGATGTCCATTCTTTCTCTTTTTTAATAAATTTTATTTATTGAGTTTTCAAATTTTACACATTTTTCTAGAGACATGACACTGAACTCCGCTTGTTCTATATATGATGTTCTATATATTCCCTTAAATGCTGCATATATATATTTATTCTTAATCTATTGATTTAATCATCCTAAATTATTCATCTTAATATTTCTAAGCTGTTACTCATTTTTTCAAATCCTGCTCACGTTTTCATACTATAAAATTTCTTTAAATATTCTACAAAATACTTGCTCCAAAAAACATTTCTTTATTTTTATCTTTACTTTGGGCTGTTAGCCTTGCCATTTCTGCATCCTCCATAATTTTTATAAGCCAAGGTGTACATCCATTCACAAACAATTCTTTCTCCAACACAGCTGCTAATGTATCTCCCTTACAGACAGCAAACTGAGGTGGCAAGTGTTAGGTTTTGCCACACATCAAGTTCCTGGCTGTGTAGGGACAGGAGCACAAATCCAAGCTCCACTTAATAAACGCCCTGGGCCATATTGTCTCCGTATAAACTTATATGAATAGAAAGGATCGAGAAAAAGTGCCCGTCTCTTTCTGCTTTCACAAAGTGTGCTTGTGCTTGCCTGTCGGTTTCTGTGAACTCTACGGCATGCACATTTTGGCTCCCTGTGTGGTCCAAGTGCGAAGAAATTTGGAAAGCAGAAGGTGTGGCTCCATCCCACAAACAGGGTGTGCTTGTGATTATTTGTCCTCTTGCAACAGGCCCCCCAAGTTGACTGTGTGAACCAGACGTTAGCAAACCCTTCTAAATGTGACGTCTACAAAATCAGGTCTCAGCTGAGAAGAAATGGGAGCTGAATACTACACACTAACCCAGTGGCGTAGCGTGGGGGGTGCAGGGGGGGCCGGCCGCACCGGGCGCAACATCTGGGGTTAGGGCAAATCCACAGGTTAGGGGGCGCAAATCCACGGGTTAGGGGGCGCAAATTACTTGCCTTGCCCCGGGTGCTGACAACCCACGCTACGCCACTGCACTAACCTGGATCCCAGTCCACTCATCTCATGGGTAGGGGTGCGGTCCATTCAAGATAATGCAGTCTACTGCATAAAAAGCTTTGAACGAACACACCCAGTTCATAAGGGCATCCACAGGCATTTTTTTCACAGAGAAGGGCCTACGGCAGAGGTCAGCAAACTTTTTCAGCATGGGGCCGGTCCACTGTCCCTCAGATCTTGTGGGGGGCGGACTATATTTTGGAAGGGGGAAAAATGAACAAATTCCAATGCCCCACAAATAACACAGAGGTGCATTTTAAATGAAAGCACACATTCTACTCATTTAAAAACATGAGGCAGGCCCCACAAATAACCGAGATGCATTTGAGTAGACACATTCTACTTATGTAAAAAACACGCTGATTCCCAGACCGTCTGCGGATTGAGGCGGCGATTGGGCCTGATCTGGCCCCTGGGCCTTAGTTTGCCTACCCATAGCCTACGGCCTCAGCCCAGTATACCTGAAGGAGCGTCTCCACCCCCATCGTTCAGCCCGGACACTGAGGTCCAGCTCCGAGGGCCTTCTGGTGGTTCCTCACTGCGAGAAGCGACGTTACAGGGAACCAGGCAGAGGGCCTTCTCGGTAGTGGTGCCCACCCTATGGAACGCCCTCCCACCAGATGTCAAGGAAATAAGCAACTATCTGACATTTAGAAGACATCTGAAGGCAGCCCTGTTTAGGGAAGTTTTTAATGTTTGATGTTTTGTTCTGTTTTTTAATGTTGTATTGCATTGGTAGGCAAACTAAGTTTTAAAATGTCAGAATGATTGTAAAATCAGTGAAATGTAAATATCAGAAAAGTATAAATATTTTAAGAAAAAGTGTTGCAGAGATTTTAAATTTTCCACAAGCCACCTCCCTTGCCTGCCTGTTCATCCCCGCAAGTCCAGGCAAAACCGCCGCCATTCGAGGCTTACCATATTTTTCCGTGTATAACACACCCATGTGTATAAGACACCCCCTATTTTGGGAGACTCAAAATTAAGAAAATGCACTAGGCACTATCCGTGTATAAGACGACCCCTTATTTTAAACTTCAAAAATTTAGGAAAAAATATAGTCTTACACACAGAAAAACACGGTATGTCACTCACTGCCAATGATAAGAATGCAAGAAAAATTACGTGGGCAAGACCTGCCAGCGATTCCTATTGTTTGGGGGAAATCGCAAGCCAGCCTGTCATTAAGGAATCAGCGAGCAGCCAGACATCTCAACAGCAATAAGCAAAGCCTAGCAAGCTATGAAACATGTCAGGACCTGAACACATCAGGGCTCAAGAGCTCAGGTGCTCAGCGGGCCTTTATTATACAGCGGCAGCCCTGGTTTCAACATGTGTTTCTCAAGATCTGGATTAGCATGTGCGAAAAATAATGATTTGGGGAAAAAGGCTTCATGTCAGCATGCACCAAGCAAGATATGAAGCTTGCCTATGTAATCATTTTTCTCCATAAGAATAAGATTCGTTCAGATTAAATGTCTGCACCACTTGGAAAAACATGTATTTTCTTCCGTAGAGCAATCGCAACAGGTACTTGCACACAGTGGCGTAGCGTGGGTTGTCAGCACCCAGGGCAAGGCAAGTAATTTGCGCCCCCTAACCCGTGGATTTGCGCCCCCTAACCCGTGGATTTGCCCTAACCCCAGATGTTGCGCCCGGTGCGGCCGGCCCCCCCTGCACCCCCCACGCTACGCCACTGCTTGCACACCTCTTACGTTTCAGAGCGGGGTGTGTGTGGATCTGTGACTTGTTGGACTCCAACTCCCAGTAGCCACAGTCAGCATGGTGGGGATTATGGTAGGGTTGCCAGACGTCCGGAATTTCCTGAACATAGCCGGTATTCGCCCTCGTAAGCAGCCTCCAGGCGGAAATCGCTTAAATCTTCAAATATGTGTTGGAAGTGTAAGGAAAAGGAGGGGACATTTTACCCTATGTGGTGGGATTGTAATGAAATTAAAAAGTTTTGGGAAATGATATACAGTGGTACCTTGGGTTAAGTACTTAATTCGTTCCGGAGGTCTGTTCTTAACCTGAAACTGTTCTTAACCTGAAGCACCACTTTAGCTAATGGGACCTCCCGCTGCCGCCGCGCCGCTGGAGCACGATTTCTGTTCTCATCCTGAAGCAAAGTTCTTAACGCGAGGTAATATTTCTGGGTTAGCGAAGTCTGTAACCTGAAGCGTATGTAACCTGAGGTACCACTGTACAATGAATTGAAGAAAATGTTCCATCTAACATTTGTTAAGAAACCTGAAGCATTTTTGTTAGGGATTGTAGGAAAAGACCTGCCAAGGAAGTTGAAAAATATCTTCATGTTTGCGACAACAGTGGCAAGAGTCTTAATAGCACAAGGACGGAAGAATAAAGAAATCCCAACTAAAAAACTATGGCAAGAGAAACTGATGGACTATGCAGAATTGGCAAAATCGACACATAAACTATGGGACAAGGATAACTGTGTTTTTAAAGATGAATGGGAACCTTTTACAAAGTACTTAAAGAAACAACAAAGTGAACTGGACTCCTTGGCAGGTTTTGAATAAACACTCACAAACTTTTTATTGACAATAATTAGTCAGACAAATTAAGGATTTATACAGTTTTGTAACATGCAGAGAATAACACTTGTTGATAAACCGGAGACTGGAGTGGAACCAAGGTACCACTGTAGCTCAAAAACTCTCATTTTTAAGATTTTAAGGTCAGCCAAAGCTCAGCAACTTTGTTCCCCCCGCCCCCAAGAAAGAGCCCCAGATTGTGTCCAGATTGTCACTTTTTAAAATACGGCAACTCTAGATTATGGGAACTGTATTTCAACTATAACTGGAGTTCGGGTTGCCTGAATCCTTCTATCCCAACTTGACCACTGAGATCATCCGCAGGAGCATCACTGGTCGTTCCCCAAGTTGGTTAGACTCATTGGACAACAGCAAGAAGCCAAGTCTTTCGTGCTAATGGTCCCAACTGAGGGATGCTCTGCCAATAGAGATTCAGTGGGCTCTTTCTGCGCCAACTTTTAAACACCTGTTGACAACCTTTCTACTCCACCAGGCCCATGCAGGAAATTAATAACACATCATTCCACAATGGTTAATTGTGTCATTGAATTTTACTCAATACAGTGGTACCTCGGGTTAAGTACTTAATTCATTCCGGAGGTCCATTCTTAACCTGAAACTGTTCTTAACCTGAAGTACCACTTTAGCTAATGGGGCCTCCCGCTGCTGCCGCACTGCCGGAACACAATTTCTGTTCTCATCCTGAAGCAAAGTTTTTAACCCGAAGAACTATTTCTGGGTTAGTAGAGTCTATAACCTGAAGCGTATGTAACCCGAGGTACCACTGTTTTGATCCAGAGTAGATTCCAATATATAGTTAGCAGAGTAAAAACTTAAACACGTTGCGGGATTTCCCCCAAAACAGACCAGAGGCAATTAATATTTTATCCAGCAGAGTTTTACTGCTACTGAAGGCATATGAGCATAATGGTCACAAATCCAATATATTCAGGATTGGCACTGCAGCAGACTTAACTTAAACTTACAATAACTTATAATAAGTATAACCCTTTCCACTAAGCAAACTATGTACAGAAAACCACACCAGAAGGAAACGAGATAGGGAGAGAAAGTGAAACCCAGGCTCCTTCTGGCCCTACTTTCATAGTCAGCATGACCTTGACAGAAAGAGATAGCAGAACCAGTTTAAGCCAGCTGTGCTCAGCTTCTCTGAAGGAATAACCCAAACATCACGAACCTTCTGCTTGTTTCTTTCACACAGAGAAGCTTCCAGAACCCTCTTGAATTAAGCAGAATAGGAAACATCTCTACACATCAGAATAATACTTTCTGCACCAAAAAATGCAAACTGACAAATTGATACCTGTTTTTTGTTTTGGTTTTTTGTATGGTCTTTATTGTTTGATGTTTTATTGCTTTTTATGCCATTGCAGTATAATTTTTCTCCTCAAACGAATACACACACAAATGTTTTGTACAAGGGAAGCTATTCGAAAACATTTTTCCACTGAGGTACTCTTGACATCTGTTGAGACTTTGGACATAGAGTTGTGCATTCCTCACACATACAGAGTGAAGAATAACCGCTTTAAGAATAGCCGTCAAGCAGTGGGCCTGATTGCAGAATGCAAACTTCCCACTCCAGGTGCTATAAACAGACGCTGCATCTTTCTTGGCAAATGTCAGGCTCAGGTGAGCTACAAACGAGTCGCAAGGAGATGCCCGCAGAAGGAAAAATGGAAATATAGTGGGAATGTTCTCCGCACTCAGTAGGTTCTGCTCCAGGCCCATCATTTTCATGGCTTGAAACTTGCCCTCGCTGCACCTTTTAATAATGACACGAATTCTGAGCACAAATGAGCATGAAGGGGCTTGTTGTGGTTCTCCTGATCTTTTCGGGTTGTGTTGCTCCGAGGATAACAGCACACGCGCAAATCAGTGGAGGAGCCTTTTGCAGAATTGCTGTTGGGCCAATTTCTGAATGGGCCATTCAGAATTGGGAGAGAGGACTTTGCAGAATTAGATAAACTAACAGGAAGGATTCGAAACCGGTGAGACCAGAAATTCACGGAAGACTGGAGTAAATTTACAGACTATTTGAAAAGTAATTGTGAAGAACAGACGACGTTTGTAGGGTTGCAAGAAGTTTTGTGAGGAGTATTATTAGAAGTATTGTAAAAATGGACAAGGGGGAGGATGATTTGTTAAGAGATGTAAAGGCAATATAAAGTTAAGAAATGCATAGGAAGTGGTTAAAACAGTGGATCATCAGAGGTGCTGATGGAAGTCTAAAAAGATTGTATAAGTGATAAGTTTTGTGGTACATTTTATAATTTATATGTTAAAATTAATAAAAAATATTATATAAAAACACAATTGGGAGAGAAATATTTAGCATTTATATACAGGTTTGGACAGTTCACAGGCTCATCATACTTTCACTTGACGCATATTTTGACTATATTGTGTAATGATTACTTCCCGTGGATCCGAGACCTTTTCTTGTTGTTCCACAGCTGTAGCTTACCAAAATCCAATCTTACCTGCTGAATCAGATCTTATTGAATGCCTAGAAAATCCAAAGAGAGATTTAGCTGAGCTGAGCTTCAATTCAGCAGGTAAGAGTTCCCAAATGTTTCATGGCAATCCTTACAAACACTCCTATAAGGTAGACATGTATTGTTATCCCTTTGTTGGAGGGCAGAGGACTCAGGCTGCAGGAAAAGAATATGAGAGGAACCTTGCTAGATGAAATCAAGGGTGGCTCTAGCTTACTCTCCTGTCTCAGAGGCTAGACTGGTGCCCCAGGAGGCTCATAAACAAGGTATAAATACAGTATTTCCATGCACACACTCTGTGCCCACAACATTGGGCATTCAAAAGCCTCTTCTAACTGCCAGGACAAATATTGGTCCAAATATGAGCAGCCCTCAAATATAGGCCACACCCCTAAAATAAGATCTCTTAAATCACAATTTCTGCACTTATAAGAGGGAAGTTACAGGCCATACTCAGGTATAATAATAATAATAATAATAATAATAATAATAATAATAATAATTTTATTTATACCCCGCCCTCCCCAGCCAGGGCTGGGCTCAGGGCGGCTAACACCAAATATAAATTACAATAAAACATAATAGGGGGGGAAACAGTTAATTAAAATACGGCTTAAAATGCAGCCTCATTTTAGTAGTAGCCCATAAATCAAAACCATAAAGGGAGGAAAGATCAGATATTCACCCGAGCCAGTTATCCATGCTGGTCCTACACGGGTCAGCAAAAAAGCCAAGGGAAAATTTATATGCCAAATCCCATATAAGAGGTCAGAGTGAGTCTAAGCCAAAGGCCAGGCAGAACAGTTCCATCTTGCAGGCCCTGCTGAAAGATGTCAAATCCCGCAGGGCCCTGGCCTCTTGTGACAGAGCGTTCCACCAGGCCCTGGCCCTAGTTGAGACCAATCTAACCTCCTGCAGGCTTGAGGCTTATAAAAGACAGTTCTGAGAGCGAAAGTGTGACCTAATATTCAGACCAGTATGGTGGCTGTTGATAGACTTGTCCTCTATTGTCAAGCCAGATAGCGGCTTCCCAGGGGCTGCCCATCGAGCTTGTAGCCGAGGTGAGCTTTCCATCCAAGACTTCCTGGTTCGCAGCTCAGTCTGGTAACCAATATGCAATTTGGAGAGGGATAGCCTTGTTGCTCTGTTGTAGCAGGAACAACAAAGGAGTCTTGTGCACCTTAAAGGTTAGTCTTGGAGGCACGTTTTCTTTCCCATCACACAGCCTCAGTCACTCACAAAAATCGTTGAAATGGCAGCACCTAAGTGATGGAATCTCTTCCCTACACAGCTATTATTATTTTTTCTTGGAATCATAGAATTGTAGAGTTGGAAGGGGTATCTATTAGCACCATCAATGTGCAGTTTTCAATACTGCATTTTCAAATTGCTAAAACCTGAACCAAGAGCTCGCAGTTAAGTGAGGGTGAGAAGTCTATACCATGCTCTTGGTACCCATGGTCAATATTATTTTGGCATGGTGGTCTGTTGAGCTGTTTTTGGATTGTAGATTCAGGTAGGTAGCCGTGTTGGTCTGACGCAGTCTATATATATATATATATATATATATATATATATATATATAGTCCAGTAGCACCTTAGAGACCAACTGAGTTTGTTCTTGGTATAAGCTTTCATGTGCATGCACACTTCTTCAGATACCTGAAGAATCTGTTCCTCCTGTATCCTCCTTTCCTGGTGGTGTTACCTGAAAAATCAGGAAAAACATACAGTGGTACCTCAGGTTAAGTACTTAATTTGTTCTGGAGGTCTGTTCTTAACCTGAAACTGTTCTTAACCTGAAGCACCACTTTAGCTAATGGGGCCTCCTGCTCGTGCCACACCATCGCCGTGTGATTTCTGTTCTCATCCTGAAGCAAAGTTCTTAACCTGAAGCACTATTTCTGGGTTATCGGAGTCTGTAACCTGAAGCGCATGTAACCTGAAGCATATGTAACCCAAGGTACCACTGTACTTTTTTTAAAAAAACAACAACAACCAATGATGCTGTTGTAAGTAACCTCTCTTTAAAGAAGAGATGGGTGGAGCCTACTTAAATCAGGACCATGGAAAGCTCCTAATGGAGAAGCCATCTGAAACCTTAAGAAGGCTGGCTAAGCCTACACTGCTGAAATTCGCTTTGGAGGAGCTAGCTATGCTTCCTTAAAAGACCCTTGTTAATTTTCCACAACCAACAGTTGTCTGAGAGGTGGGGGGCATGTTGCATGGGTCTTGGCTTCTGAGTCTGAGGGAGGCAAAAGGGCCACATTCTCAGAAGGGCTTACGAAGAGACCTTATTCCCTGTATCACATCCTCATCTGTGTCTTCCTCAGAGTAAGGTGGTAAGAAAGTCCCTGAAGGCCTCATCTGCAAAAGAAAAGAAAAAGAAAAAGCAGGTCTCCTCAACATGTGCAGTAAAATGAGGGCAGAATAGATCATACAAATTCAACTGCAGGGGTGGTGTTGGTTTTAAATAGCTTGCCCATGTGCCAAGCTTATTGCAAACATCAAACAAGTGTGGCAGCTGTGCATAGGAACCAACTCCCAGGGGCCGAGGTCCATTTGCTCCCTCCCCCCAAAAAATAAAATATTTGAGGAGGCCGGGGGGGGGGGCTACAGTTGATAGGTAATGGTAAAGGGACCCCTGACCATTAGGTCCAGTCGCAGACGACTCTGGGGTTGCGGTGCTCATCTCACTTTCTTGGCTGAGGGAGCTGGCCTACAGCTTCTGGGTCATGTGGCCAGCATGACTAAGCCGCTTCTGGTGAACCAGAGCATCGCACGGAAACACTGTTTACCTTCCCATCAGAGCGCTACTTATTTATCTACTTGCACTGGTATGTTTTCGAACTGCTAGGTGGGCAGGAGCTGGGACTGAACAACAGGAGCTCACCCCATCACGGGGATTCAAACCGCCGACCTTCCGATAAGCAAGCCTTAGGCTCTGTGGTTTAGACCACAGCGCCACCCGCATCCCATTGTGTGTGCTGCATTGTGTGATTGATTATGCGGGGTGGGGCTTACCTGTCTCCCCCCAATATTTTATTCAAGTTGGCACCCATGCAGCTGTGAGCTGGTTGTTGTGCTGGCATTCTATTGGTAAGAAGTTTTTTCCAAAATAAAAATAACATAGCTGCACACACAAAAACATCGGATAAAATAATAGGATCCAGCTTCTCTCATTGCAGAAAATGAGAGTTAGTGCAAAGTAAACACTACCTGCACTAGCAGAGACATCACCTTGCCAACAAAGGTCTATATAGTTAAAGCTATGGTTTTCCCAGTAGTGATGTATGGAAGTGAGAGCTGGACCATAAAGAAGGCTGATCGCCGAAGAATTGATGCTTTTGAATTCTGGTGCTGGAGGAGACTCTTGAGAGTCCCATGGACTGCAAGAAGATCAAACCTATCCATTCTGAAGGAAATCGGCCCTGAGTGCTCACTGGAAGGACAGATCCTGAAGCTGAGGCTCCAGTACTTTGGCCACCTCATGAGAAGAGAAGACTCCCTGGAAAAGACCCTGATGTTGGAAAAGATCACACAAGGAGAAGGGGACGACAGAGGACGAGATGGTTGGAAAGTGTTCTCGAAGCTACCAGCATGAGTTTGACCAAACTGTGGGAGGCAGAGAAAGACAGGAGTGCCTGGCGTGCTCTGGTCCATGGGGTCATGAAGAGTCGGACATGACTAAACGACTAAACAACAACAACAAACACTACCTTCTTTCATCATTCTTGAGCATCACCCAGAGCATGTTGTCCCTTCCTGTCAGCGCATGTAATCTGCAGTGGAAAGTCTGGCATGTAGGCACTGCAGTTCACCCTGATCCCACCGGTCTTTAGGCCCGTTCATACATGCTTGAACGTTGCTTGGTGACTCAGCAAGGCTACTCAATATCCAAAGATGCATGGCAAGGTGAGTGGCTCTGGGTAACTGGAGCGCTCTGCCCTGGGTGTTAGGTGCTTGATTCACCCATGCCAACCACCACCCAATGCCTATATGAGGCAAGCCTATCTGGATCTCTCCTGGTGACTGGCAGAGGGTGATAGGAGGTTAAAATGAAGGTTCAACCAGTGGGGTGGTGGTTCATTTACCTTGGTGCGTCAGTCATCAAATGAGGGTCATGCATGTGGACCACAGATAGGGCTCAAAGACTACAGAAGCACTGTGTCCATCTGTTCCTGCAGATCCCGATTGCTGCTCATGCCATCTTGAAAACGAGAATCATTTGTCGCCTGTTCATATCAGCGAGATTATCCTCCTCCAACCAGCACATTCCCCTCCTTTTCCCCCCTTCATTCCGCATTAGGTGTCTAACAGCTAAAGCAAAACAATACCAGCGACAGAGGCGAACGACGCTGTCATAATAACTAAACTTATTTTGCCAAGCGTGGCTGGGTGTTTGTTCATAGCGGCAACTGTAATATAATTGCCGGGAATCAATGGCAAAAGCAGCGCGCGCTGGGTTTCCTGCCCAAAGGTATTACGCCGGCTTGTCGTCTCTAATGGTATGTCTTTATGGAATCGTTCTTGATTCTCATTGGTACCATGTCAGACTCATAAAATGGGAAGCTCGCATAACTGACAAGGAGATCCCTCAAGGCATGAAGAACACAGGGCATATTGAAGCAGACAGTTAATTTGTAGCTGTAAAGAAATAATGATATCATCATAAAAACTGCTCTAAAAATCAGATTCCGCTCAGACTCTTGAAAACCACCGGATGTATATACAGACGGTCATTGGCATAGGCAGTTTCGCAGACAACCAAGAAGCTCTGAGCACCTTGTCCTGCAGGACAATACTGCCATCTTCTGGATGCAGGAGAACTTTGATGCTTCTGGAATATTAGAACATAGGAACATAGAATCATAGAATTGTAGAGATGGAAGGGACCCCAAGGGTCATCTAGTCCAAACCCCTCCAATGCAGGAATCTCAGCTAAAGCATCCATGACAGATGGCCATCCAACCTCTGCTTAGAAGCCTCCAAGGAAGGAGAGTCCACAATCTCCCGATAGAGACCATTTCACGGTCAAACAGCTCTTCCTGTCAGAAAATTCTTTCTGATGTTTAGTCGGAATCTCCTTTCTTTTAACTTGAGGCCATCGGTTCAAGTCCTACCCTTCAGAGCAGGAGAAAACAAGCTTGTTCCCTCTTCCATGTAACAGCCCTTGAGATATTTGAAGATGACTATCATCTGGCCACTAGTAGGTCACCATAGCCTCCAATATCTCTCTGATGAAAATAGGAACATCATATTCTATTACCATCACCACCACCACCACCACCACCATCCCACCCATTTGACTGGGTTGCTTCCAAAATATATAAAACATAAGGTAAAGGTAAAGGGACCCCTGACCATTAGGTCCAGTTGTGGCCGACTCTGAGGTTGCGGCGCTCATCTTGCTTTACTGGCCAAGGGTCATGTGGCCAGCATGACTAAGCCACTTCTGGCGAACCAGAGCAGCGCACGGAAATGCTGTTTACCTTCCCGCAGAAGGGGTACCTATTTATCTACATGCACTTTGACGTGCTTTCGAACCGCTAGGTTGGCAGGAGCAGGGACCAAGCAATGGGAGCTCACCCCGTTGCGGGGTTTCGAACCGCCGACCTTCTGATCGGCAAGTCCTAGGCTCTGTGGTTTAACCCAAAGCACCACCTGTGTCCCTATATAAAACATAATAAAACATTTAAAAAAACTTCCCTATACAGGGCTGCCTTCAAATAACATACCCGCTAACATTTCTCCAATGAAAATACGGACGTCCTATTCTATAACAACAACAACCATTTTATTATTTGTACCCCACCCATCTGACTGGGTTACACCAGCCACTCTGGGCACCTTCCAACATATATAAAAACATAATAAAACATTGTTTAAAACAAGTGTTTTAAACTTCCCTAGATAGAGCTGCCTTCAGATGTCTTCTAAAGGTTGTATTGTTACTTATCTCCTCGGCTCAGGGGTCACATAAATCCATACCCTCCAACATTTCGCCGGTGAAAATAGGGATGTCCTAAGGAAAAGCGGGACAATCTGGGATCAAATCAGAAACTGGGATGGCTTCTGTAAATCCAGGACCATCCCTGGAAAATAGGGACACTTAGAGGGTCTGGGTCACCTGCTCACCTGGCTAAGTCACATGATATTCTTGGTGGCCATTTCTATGTGACTGTAATCTTGGATAAGGATGAGAATCTCTACACCTAGGAATCCTGTCTTTCTCAACAGAAGCTGTTGTCTTGTTATTTATTCCCTTTTCAACACTGCCCTGGGGGAGAGAGAAGCTCTCTTTCTCACTGCGCCTGCCAATTTGGTGGCTCCATATCAAATTCTGTTTGAAAGCAGCTAAAACTTTGAGTGCCGTGATGAGCTCTTAAGTCCCAGTGTGACCTGCCCTTGTACAACAGGGTGAGCCTTAGAAGACATCACAGAGAGCGTGCTGCAGTCGGTGCATGAATATCTTGGATCTTTGAAGTGTCTCCATCGAAGAGAGCAAGATGATTAGGCTCCCTACTTGAGACACGGAAAAGGCACAGAGGCAGCTGCAACGTGCATCCTAACGGAGGGATCACCTTTCGTAGTTCTAATCCAGATAATCTCTTGCTGAAAATTTATGCAGGGGTGCTACTGTGCCAGGGTAGGGGGGGCGGGCGGGATCTCCCAAAAAGCCTTTTTCTACATTGTGTCTGGCTCATTTTTGTCTCTCTGTAGTACCGGTAGCCGCAGATATTCTGTGTGAAGAGGGAGTCGAAAGCATCTGATGTATCAGACTGCATAACATATGAAGCACCAGACTTTTGCCTAACACTTTGAGCACCAAGTCAAATCATTGCTGGCTGAGCTATCAACCTTCTCTTGGGATGAACGCATCTCCTGGGGTTTTGTTTTCAAATGCCCTGTAAGCCGATTCAGACCCACTCTCCTCTGTGGTTTCCTTTCTCTGCTTGCAGCAGCAAACCACGGCCCCAGAAACAGGTCATCCAAATATTTTGCCACAAGAGCAGGTGAGAATTTTTCTTGTCACCACTAACTTCACAACACAGGGCAGAGAAAGATGGGTTATGCCTGTGATGAAGAGTCTTGATGTGCTGTTTGCTGGACCGTCATGAGCAGAGAAACCATCGAAGGTGTATAGTGACCATGAGCAGCCTTCAGCAAGGAGAAAAACCTATTTGAGCCTTTCCAAGCCCCGGGATATGTCTTGCAACTGGAAATTAACTTCAGAAATGCCCAGCCCAATGGCAATCCAGGGCTTTATCTCACACGACTGAAGAAAAGAAATCCTCTAGCCCAGAGTTCCCCAATCCTAGGTCTCCAGTTGTTTTTAGACCACAACTCCTATCATTGCAGGACCAGTGGTCAGGGATGATGGGAATTGTAGCCCCAAAACAGCTGGAGACCCAAGTTTGAGAAGCCCTGCTCTAGCCAAACATGGTGGAATAAGCTATAGCTCAGCCTTTGAACTCCAACTTTCCATCAGCACGACTAGCACAGCCATGCCGTCTGAGGCTGAAAGAGTTCTAAACATTTAGAGGACACAAAGATGGCAAAGGCTGAACTAGCTCTTCCCTTTTATGTAAAGATCACCTTGTTCCTGCATTAGCCCGATCTATTTTATGGGAGGAGTTAATTAATTACTTGCAAATAAGGAAGACTGAGCTAGGAGCAGCCTCTCTCCGGCTCTCTTGACTTCATTTCGGAACAGCTTCAGGTTCCCGTCCCTCTGAAATGTGAAAAGGACTTTGGCTGCATGTACACTATGTCAGTTTGCATTTCTTAGTGCAGAAAGTATTGATCTGATGTGTAGAGATCTTTCCCTTATTCTACTTAATTCAAGAGGGTTCTGGAAGCTTCTCTGTGTGAAGGAAGCTAGCAGAAGGTTCATGATGTTTGGGTTATTCCTTCAGATAAACTGTGTTCAGCTGGCTTAAACTGGTTCTCTTATCTCTTTCTGTCAAGATCATGCTGACTATAAGTTTCACTTTCTCTTTCTATCTCTTTTCCTTCTGGTGTGGTGTTCTGTATGTAGTATGCTATAGTGTTAAGGTTTAGACTTATTATAAGCTATTGTAAGTTTAAGTTAAGTCTGCTGCAACTGGATTTCTTATGGACAGTGCCAATCCTGAATGTACAGTGGTAACTCGGGTTACAAACGCCTCAGGTTACAAACACTTCGGGTTATAGACTCTGCTAACCCGGAAGTAGTACCTCGGGTTAAGAACTTTACCTCAGGATGAGAACAGAAATCGTGCGCCGGCGGCTCAGCGGCAGCGGGTGGCCCCATTAGCTAAAGTGGTACCTCAGGTTAAGAACAGTTATTCAGGCTAAGAACGGTGCTCCGGAACGAATTAAGTTCATAACCAGAGGTATCACTGTATTGGATTTGTGCCCATTATCCTTATTGGCCTTCAGTAGCAGCAAAGCTCTGCTGGAGCTTTGCCTCTGGTCTATTTTTTGGAAATCCTGCAACGTGTTTAAGTTTTACTCTGCTAACTATACATTGGAATCTGCTCTGCATCAATAGAGTAGAATTCCATGACTTCTGTGGATCTTGCAGAGTTCCACAAAAAAAAATGGCTTCGTGTCAGTCTTCGCGAGCATGAGGGAAAGAAAGTTAACTTTTTAAAGGTACATTTGTTTTACTAGAAAGTTGCCAGAATTTGGTGCCAGGTAGCAAGAGTGGTTTGATGCGTTCCACACACGGCACAGCAGAGGACAAGGCCTAATATGCACGGGGCCTGTGGTAATTGCTACAGGAAAGATGCAAAACACTTTGCCAATCAGCGCAGGGAGTGAAAATAGGCTTATTTGCTCAATATAAAATGCTTCGCAGTCATTCATAATTAACTCTCAATACAAAGCAATTTTATGATTTAAAAGAATCCTTTAATTTCTAAAGAGGCCTGGCGGTGCACCAGCAATCAACAAACATCTTGGCAGCCATTCAGACAGCATCAATTGACAGCTCCTATAATTTCATCTCATTATCATGTTTACAGGCACATGCGCCAGAATCAGGTAAATTTGGAAGAGAACATTAAGCAAAGCAAATGCGCCACCATGCCATGTGTATCATTGTTGCAGGGAATATGTGTTTACTTTCCAACATCTCTCCCCCACTGCCTGCCTCCTTTTTGAATAATTCAAGGCTGGGGGGGAATTAAAAGTGCTGGGGGGGGTTCATTGCACTGGATGTATTTGTTTTATTTAGAGAGATCTCTAGATGGCTTAACCAGAAAACTCTAAGCAGTGTCAATAATTTTTTTAAAAAACCAACAAAAGCAAGATAAAATCTACAATGTTTTAAAGCAAATATAGTTATGCATATTCGTTTTTTAAAGCTTCTGTTGGTTTTATCTGTGTTTTGTTGATAATGTTTTTCCTTTGCATTTTATTAAATTATATCTCAGGGTAGGCTTGTTGGAATAAACAAGAGCCATTAAGAAGCCTCCGTCCCTTTATTCGGCTCCAGAGTTTAGCCCACAATATGTAAATAGAATCATAAATTGATGTGGCCAGTTTAATAGGAAGCAACATAGCTGTTTTTAATACAGTCGTACCTTGGAAGCTGAATGGAATCCGTTCCAGAAGTCCATTCGATAACCAAGGCGCAGCTTCCGATTGGCTGCAGGAGCTTCCTGCAGCCAATCGGAAGCCGTGGAAGCCGTGCCAGACATTTGGCTTCCGAAAATCGTTTGAAAACCAGAACACTCACTTCTGGTTTTCGATACTTCCAAAACATTCAGCAACTAAGCCGTTCAAGATCCAAGGTACGACTGTACAAAATTTGAGGGTCATGGTGGGTATAGCAGATGAGGAGGTTGAGTTTAATGGTTTGGTGACAATGGAAATAAATAAGTTTTCAGCAGGGGTCTAAAGCAATATAATCAGGGGAAATGTCTAATTTCAAGAGTTCCAAAGAAGATGTGCTAAAAGATTGACCTCAGACATGATAGCTAGACAATCGATCAGGCATCGGCCCTCCAGATGTTTTGGGACTATAATTCCCATAATCCCTGACTACTGGTCCTGTCAGCTAGGGATGATGGGAGTTGTAGTCCCAAAACATCTGGAGGGCCAAGGTTGGCCATGCCTGCAATAGATGTTGATGTTGTTGTTGTTTAGTCGTTTAGTCGTGTCTGACTCTTCGTGACCCCATGGACCAGAGCACGCCAGGAACTTCTGTCTTCCACTGCCTCCCACAGTTTAGTCAAACTCATGCTGGTAGCTTCGAGAACACTATCCATCCATCTCATCCTCTGTCGTCCCCTTCTCCTTGTGCCCTTCATCTTTCCCAACATCAGGGTCTTTTCCAGGGAGTCTTCTGTTCTCATGAGGTGGCCAAAGTATTGGAGTCTCAATAGATAGATGATATTAAAACATGAAATCATATTTCAAATTCCAGTGGAATGAGCTTCTTCATTGGTTTTTCCAGCAACAAACTAAGCAACATCTTAAAGATCAACAGACTTACTGTGACACCAGCTTTCATGGACGATGGTCCACTTTGTCAGATACATGAAATGTTACTCTCAACTGACAGGTAGAGGTACAGAAAGAAACAGGTGCCGGGTGTTATTACAAAGCAAGGCTGGAAAGGTCAGCGATGGAAAAGATAGATGTGTCACTCGTGTTACTTTGCAGAGCACAAATGTAAACAGGATTCGGTGAAACAAAAGAGTAAGAGGTTCAGGGTAGATGTGGCTCACTCCCAAGTGGGGAAGAACAGCCAAAACAAGATAAAAGAGTGTACATAAAGACCAAACAATGGGACAGTTGCATCCTGCGGTCAGCTAGCCACTCCTAGTTCCTAGCGAGACCCAAGTTTCACAGCGTCAAATCCACAAATGGATTTCAACTTAACGGCTTCCTGCTATAGGAACATTTTCCGCCGAAGGCTGGCGACTTTCTCAAGCCTGTTGCAAGATGTACAGGGAGATTTTGCTTTATTTATTTAAGGCTTGCTGTGTCAGTCCTAACCTTCTGAGCTCTGCTGCTGAGGGGGTGAGGATGTAGTGGACATCCTTGTCCAACGGCCTCCACCAGCTTCTGGGGTAGAGATGGCATCTGCTGCAGACGTCCCCCACTGAGAGCTACAGAAAGCTTAGAAGATCTAAGGATATACACTATGGTCTCATGAGACAGAGCATTCCACCAGGCCCGAGCCAGTGTTGAGAAGGCCCTGGCTCTGGTTGAGGCTCATCTAACTTCCTTAGGGCCCGGGACCGCTAGGGTGTTGCTATTTATGGACCTTGAGGCTCTCCGTGGGGCATACCGGGAGAGGCGGTCCCGTAGGTACGAGGGTCCTAGGCCGTGAAGGGCTTTAAAGGTCAAAACCATCTGACCCTGTACTCCACAAATGCAATTACAAATGTAATTCCCCCTCAAGGATCAGTACTGGGATCTGTCTTTAAAAACATCTTCATAAATGATGTACAGTTATGGGTGAGCAGTGTGTCACTTTGCATTTCTTAGTACAGAAAGCATTGATCTGATGTGTAGTTGTTGTTGTTTAGTCGTTTAGTCGTGTCCGACTCTTCGTGACCCCATGGACCAGAGCATGCCAGGCACTCCTGTCTTCCACCGCCTCCCACAGTTTGGTCAGGCTCATGTTTGTAGCTTCGAGAACACTATCCAACCATCTCATCTCTGTCGTCCCCTTCTCCTTGTGCCCTCCATCTTTCCCAACATCAGGGTCTTTTCCAGGGAGTCTTCTCTTCTCATGAGGTGGCCAAAGTATTGGAGCCTCAACTTCATGATCTGTCCTTCCAGTGAGCACTCAGGTCTGATTTCCTTAAGAATGGATGCATTTGATCTTCTTGCAGTCCATGGGACTCTCAAGAGTCTCCTCCAGCACCATAATTCAAAAGCATCAATTCTTCGGCGATCAGCCTTCTTTATGGTCCAGCTCTCACTTCCATACATCACTACTGGGAAAACCATGGCTTTAACTATACGGACCTTTATTGGTAAGGTGATGTCTCTACTTTTTAAGATGTTGTCTAGATTTGCCATCGCCTTTCTCCCAAGGAGCAGGCGTCTTTTAATTTCGTGACTGCTGTCACCATCTGCAGTGATCATGGAACCCAAGAAAATAAAATCTCTCACTGCCTCCATTTCTTCCCCTTCTATTTGCTAGGAGGTGATGGGACCAGTGGCCGTGATCTTCATTTTTTTGATGTTGAGCTTCAGACCATATTCAGATACATCTACATGATGTGTAGAGGTCTTTCCTATTCTACTTAGAACTGAGAACTCCCAGGTAAGTTCCGCCCACTATTGTGTGGGCTGGGCGATCCCTCCCCTTACCTGGACAACTCTCTCCTGGCAACGCCTCCCCAGCTGGGATTGGATAACCGGCAGAGGTAGGCGGCTACCTCCAGGTGTCCAGCTTGGGGGGGGGGGGTGAATCCAGGCCTATACTGCCAGGAGTCACATGGGATCGGGGAGAGGCTGCACGCAACCACGCAAAAGGCACCCCCCATTTGATGTGGGGAGCGGTCATTATCTCTGTTCCAACAGGACAGAAGTACAGCAAGATCCCCACAGAGCTTGCTTGCCAGTAACTGTAGGAGATGAGCAGAGAAGTCTTTTTCAGATCACCTTTAGCTCCCTGGAGACGCTGTAATCTATTTCCGGCTGCAAGGTCTCATCTGCTCTCCATCATGACCCAAGAGACAGCAACAGGACGCACCAAGTGTCTCTTGGGTTTCATTTTTTAAATTCCTATATAATTAATAAAGGAGGTTTGGGAGCGAAAATACCAGCATATCTAATTCCAAGGAAAAAGATAAATTAACTTCAATGAGTCACTAGTTAAGCTCTGGATTGAGAGCTGAAGAAACTCAAAAACAAATTAAGACCTGGCCTAAAAACGTGGAATGTTCCTGCAGGCCCTAAGGACATTCAGAACTAAAGGTAACCCACATGAGAAGTCATCTATACAGGCCTCGGTAATGAAATTGTGGCTACTCAAGGCATTAACACAGAACTTTTTTCCAAAAAAAAGAAAAAGAGGGAGAGGTTTGTCTTGACAAAAAAAAAAAAAAAAATCTCCTGAAATGTACCAGTCTAGGTTTTATTGCAAGTCAAAAGATGTTTCTTTATTTATACCTCGGCAAATATGTATGACTTTAATGACAGACATAAAGAGAAATGTTTTACGTGCACTCTCAAGTGGTGAAGAAAACATGACCCCCAATTTTTTGCAAACCCGGCAAAGTTAATAAATTGTCTAGGAAGGAGGCACTTTTTGCTTCAGTTTAATACCCAGACGAGGGAGCGAGATGATTAGATGGTAGCATTCCTTGAGTGCTTTAAGACGTCAAAGTGGTAGGTAAGCAGCGCTTGTTTCCTTCCCCAAATTGGACTGTTTACTCCAAGTATATACACAGCACTTATCCCACTAAGCCAAAGAAGAAAATTACGACTCTAACATAGTTCTTTCCTCACAACCTACCATAGACCGGAATCCATTCTGAAATGAAATGACACCGTTTGGATGTAATGTATTGATGGAAGGAATAAACCTCCGTTTGTTTAAGATACTGGAAAAGAAATATAAGTTGTTGCAAAAGTTAGGTGCCTCCCCCACTCTCCGCCGAGCAATAGCAAGATCCCGGGGGGGTTCCAGGCACCCACCCGGGGTCTGGGGTCCTTTGGAGAATTGAGACACGGCGGAGACTGCCATAGCTTTAAGAAATATGGTTTCTTAAAGAGCCCCATCAAAAGAAGAATGGGTAACGAAGATGATGGACTATGAGGAGATGGCAAGGCTGACTGGGAAGATCAGGCCCCAAGAGGATAATAAATTTTACAGAGAATGGCATAACTTTATAGAGTACAGTGGTACCTCACAAGACGAATGCCTCGCAAGACAAAAAACTCGCAAGACAAAAGGGTTTTTTGTTTTTTGAGCTGCTTCGCAAGACGATTTTCCCTATGGGCTTGCTTCGCAAGACGGAAACGTCTTGCAAGTTTGTTTCCTTTTTCTTAACACCGTTAATACAGTTGCGACTTGACTTCGAGGAGCAACTCATAGAACGCGGTGTGGTAGCCTTTTTTGAGGTTTTTAAAGACTTTGGTGATTTTTGAAGCTTTTCCAAAACTTTCCCGACACCGTGCTTCTTCGCAAGACGAAAAAAATCGCAAGACGACAAAACTCGCGGAACGAATTAATTTCGTCTTGCGAGGCACCACTGTATATTAAAGAACACTGTAAAAATCTAAAAACCTTAGCAGGATTGACATAGCACTTCTAATATAATAATAATAATAATAATAATAATAATAATAATAATAATAATAATAATACAATTTTATTTATACCCCGCCCTTCCCGGTTCAAAAAACTGGAGTCAGGGCGGCTAACAACAAATTTAAAACACTTAATTGATGCAACAAAAAACAGCATAAAATACCATATAAAACGTGAATAACAATAAATTCAAAAATCAAAAATCAAATTTAGGGGGGAAATCCATCCAATAAACATTAGATGATCACCAGGGCTAGCTGGCTAAATTAGTCCTATCTGGGCCAGTGAGGAGACCAGGGGAGAATTAGCTGTGGGATCCCAGAGTGGGTAATCTTCTTAAAAAGGGGAGGGAAGGAAGGGGAAGGGGGGCTCTCTGCTTGAACAGGCATTCTCCAGAGCCAGCCCAATCCCCACACATTCTGGATAACCCTGAAGTTCCCCAGATCCCTGGCCGGGACTGGGAGGGATAAACGCCCAATGCCTAAGCCCAAGGTCTCCCTACATCTGAAGTTTTAATAAAGTTGTGGCCAAAATTTTAATCCCATAACACGTTGTCTTGACATAACACGGTGTCGCCCGGGGTTGGGGGGGGGGGTCTCCGCCTGTCCACGCAAAGCCTCTTGTCTGTCAGCAGGATACACTTGTTTCCTCCTGTGGTGAATCGGGCACACCTGAAAAGAGACCTAATCACTTTCTCTGAAAAGGTGGTGTGCCGAGAACTACGTTCTCATCCTTCACTCTGAAACTCTCATTAAAATAAGCCCAAGCTTACCTGTAGCAACGTTAATGAATTCAAATCCAGTGATTACTCAGAGTTGCATTAATTAGCACTAATCCAATGATTACCTGGTGTTATATTCAGGGACTTAATAAAGGGCTGTGAAGAGCTAGCATCTGAACACACCTGCATGGGTGATTGGTTTTTCTGTTCTTTAAAAAAAAAAAAAAAAGCAGGGTCAATTCTTGCACTATACAAGTTCAAGGGACGCGGGTGGCGCTGTGGGTTAAACCACAGAGCCTAGGACTTGCCAATCAGAAAGTCGGCGGTTCGAATCCCCATGATGGGGTGAGCTCCCGTTGTTCGGTCCCAGCTCCTGCCAACCTAGCAGTTCTAAAGCATGTCAAAGTGCAAGTACTTCCGGCGGGAAGGTAGATGGCATTTCCGTGCGCTGCTCTGGTTCACCAGAAGCGGCTTAGTCATGCTGGCCACATGACCCGGAAGCTGTACGCCGGCTCCCTCGGCCAATAAAGCGAGATGAGCGCCGCCACCCCAGAGTCGTCCGCGACTGAACCTAATGGTCAGGGGTCCCTTTACCTTTACCTTACAAGTTCAAAACTTCCTACTGAGATGGAAGAGAGCCATGCCTCTGGATGTGCTCAAGTCCTCTCTACATGCTTCTCATGTGCATCTGGTTAGTTACTGTCACAACAAGATGCTGGGCATTCATTCATTCAATGTGTCTACCACCCTTCATTCAGAGATCACAGGGCAGTTTACAACATTAAAAATACAAAATGAGAATGCAAAATATGCAACAACAAAAAGCAAACACAAGCCAATACAACAAACACATTTCAAAGGCCATAGATTGTGTGGTTGTGTTTCCAAATATTTTTTACATTGCAAATTTAAATTCAAACCTTAAACATCAACATCATCATACAGGATTCCCTAAATCCTTCGCCTCCCCTCCGCACTTCCATGGTTACCATTAACAAAAAAAAATTCAACTGCTTCTCTTATTTTTTTCTATTATTTCTTTTTAAATAGTCCATTTTCAGCATCATTTTTAGTACATTACAAGCATTATTCAAATCTTGCCAAAGTTTTTAGTTGTTTACAGTGTTCTCTTAAATACATTATAATTTTCCCCCATTCCTTGAAGTTCTTCTCTTCCTGGTTTCTGATTTTCCCAGTCAGTTTCGCCATTTCGGCATAGTCCATCATCTTCCTCAACCATTCGTCTCTGGTCAGGACTTTGTCTTCTTCCCATCAAAGGCCACAGATTGTTTAATCAGGCCTGGTTATAGAGAAATGTTTTTGCCTGGAGCCTAAAGATATGCCATAAAGGTGCCAAGAGAGCCTCCCTGGAGAGAAAATTCCACAAACAGGGAGCCACTGACCTGATCCAGAAGGTTCTTGTTTTCTAATGTGTCTCCATTCCCGTTATTCTGCCCGGACACTGAGGTCCAGCTCCGAGGGCCTTCAGGTGGTTCCCTCACTGCAAAAAGTGAGGTTGCAAGGAACTAGGCAGAGGGCCTTCTCGGTAGTGGCACCCGCTCTGTGGAACGCCCTTCCATCAGATGTCAAGGAAATAAAGAACTATGTGGCTTTTAGAAGACATCTGAAGGCAGCCCTGTTTAGGGAAGTTTTTAATGCTTGAAGTTTTATTATGCTTTTATATTGTTGGAAGCCACCCAGAGTGGCTGGGGAAACCTAGTCAGATGGGCGGGGTACAAATAATAAATTTATTATGATTATGATCGTAAACAGGTCCAGCCCAGGACATTTTGCTGCTAAGACATTTTGTGTGTGCGCGCATACACACACACACACACATATATATATTTATAATATTTTATTTATATATACATGTGAGCCGGGCTGCCTTTCAAGGTAGTTAAGGAGCTCCATTTGGTATGGAATGTGGAAGACAGATTTTCTGACTGGAATTCTTCTTGTTCTGCTCATATTCTGCTATTCTAAAGAGTTCCACTGGTTTCTTGTTTTCCACCAAGCACCACCCAAAGTGCTGGCTATGGGAACCTGGGGATTTCCCCATGTTGATGGACTCCAGCTTCCATCAGCCCCAACCAATGGTCATGGATGATGGGAGTTGTAGTTCAAGACAAAGTGCAGGGCTGCAGCTGGGGGCTGGCAAACCTGTCAATTTTGGTTTCTCATTTTTCCGCTCCTAATTCAACTACCCACATTTCCATATGAGCTTTTGGCTTTTAAGTGCCCTGTAAATTCACCCCTTTTTTAAATATACAGGGGTACCTTGGTTCTCAAACTTAATCCGTTCCGGAAGTCCATTCCAAAACCAAAGCATTCCAAAACCAAGGTGCGCTTTCCCATAGAAAGTAATGCAAACGGATTAATCCATTCCAGACTTCTAAAAACAACCCCTGATATGACAATTTAACATGATTTTTACTATCCAACGAGACCATTGATTCATAAAATGAAAGCAATAAACAATGTACTGCAATCACACAATCAATCAATCAATCAATCAATCAGTAGCTGAACTGGGTTTCACACAGTCACACAAAAAAGAGCCTCAAAAACAAAAAACAATATATAAAATAAATAGCAAAAACAGAGAGACCTCAGCGTAACACTCAAAACGGAAGCATAACACTCAAAACGGAGCACGTTCGGCTTCCGAAAAAAGTTCACAAACCGGAACACTTATTTCCAGGTTTGCAGTGTTTGGGTTCCAAGTTGTTTGAGTACCAAGGTGTTTGAGAACCAAGGTACCACTGTGCACATATTTGTGTTCAGTTTTGCACAAGAGACATTTTTTCCAAAGCGGTTTCCTTTAATAAAAATGTATCTTTGGACATTGTGTTCACTCACAAGTGCATTACTATTCTTCTTCTTGACAGACTGAGGATTTGGTCTCCGAGTGGAATGCAAGCCCTAAACCTGGTGCAAGGATGTCTCGCACACTGCCTGCTACAAAGCAAATTTCTGCTACAAAGCTTCCAATTTGCTACGAAACGATTCTGCTTTTAAGAGGGATTCTCTGGTGGCTGCTTTCAAGTGCTTCGTACAGGAGAAAAGCATGCTAGTTTTAATTAACACTTTGAGTAAAAGTTGACCCCTTTTCTGTAACTGAAGTATTGCAGGCGGCATGCTGGGGGAAAGAGGAATTAATATTACTGCAAGGGGATGGGGAAGCTTATTAAGTTATTAACATTTATTGTTCCGATTCTGAATATTAAAACCTTGACTCTTTTGTGCTGAGAGAACACTTTGTTATCAGCTGTTAATCAACGTCGAAGTCACATTCGCTTTAGCACAGTCATGCTAAACTCATTCTTTTATGGTATTACCTTCCTATTAACCCCTTTCTTTGCTCCACTTAAAAGGACTGTAAAAGGAAGGTGCAAAGAAAAGGTACCGCAATTAATGCAGTGAAAACTTGATATGTACAGGTAAAAAGATTGCCATCTTACTCAGTTGTACGTAGTACTCTTTGCTAAAAGATCTATATCAGGGCTGGTGAAACTTTGGCCCTCCAGATGTTGTTAGAGGAGGGTTAGTACCTCTGGTGGGGGGCACGTTATGCTCCTTTCTGTGATAGTTCGTCCATCTATGGTCCCCACTCTGCACGCAGCTCTTACCTGTGGCTCCTAGAAGCTATCAGCATGTAACAGTGGACACACTCTGAGAAATGGCATAAATCTGCTGGCTAAACTTGGTGAGGGTAGCTGATGGGTCTCAAACCCTCAATGAGTGAGGGGTTTCCATTGCATGAGAAGACAGGCTCCAGTGGGTTGAGAGACCAGGACTAGTGGTGGGTCCAACGGTCAAGAAGGCAGTCTCTGCACGTGCTGTAGAGAGAAATAAGGGGCATATCAAGCTGGGAAGATAGTCCATCTAGGAGAAGGAAAACTCTGATCCAATAATAATAATAATAATAATAATAATAATAATAATAATTATTATTATTATTATTTATTTATTTATTTATTTATACCCCGCCCATCTGGCTGGGCTTCCCCAGCCATTCTGGGAGGCTTTCAACAAAACATTAAAATACAGTAATGCATCAAACATTAAAAGCTTCCCTAAACAGGGCTGCCTTCAGATGTCTTCTGAAAGTCTGGTGGTTGTTATTCTCTTTGACATCTGGTGGGAGGGTGTTCCACAGGGTGGGTGCCACTACCGAAAAGGCCCTCTTCCTGGTTCCCTGTAACTTGGCTTCTTGCAGTGAGGGAACCGCTGGAAGGCCCTCTGTTTTTTCCTCCGACCGATGGAGAACCGACAAAGGGCTCTATAAGGGAATAAGGGCAGATTTTAATTTATTACAGTACCACTTTAGCTAATGGGGCCTCCTGCTGCCACCGCTGTGCGATTTCTGTTCTCATCCTGAAGCAAAGTTCTTAACCCGAGGTACAATTTCTGGGTTAGAAGAGTCTGTAACCTGAAGCGTCTGCAACCTGAAGCATCTGTAACCTGAGATACCACTGTACTTCTTTCTTTAGGGCTAAATAGGAGTCAGAGTAGTGACAGCTACTGCAGATTATGCACCAATTCAGGTTAAAATGCCGTTTGGCACTTTGCGATAAATAAGTGGGTTTTGGGTTGCAGTTTGGACACTCGTTCTCTAAAAGCTTTGCCATCACTGACTTAGTCACTCTTGTGTCTCAAATTTCAGTGGCACCCTGCACAACACCCAAATTTGCCGCCGCCCCCTGCCTCTTGTGCTCCATTCTAAATATTAATTGTGATGTCACTGCAGCGCCCCCAAGGCTAGGCACCCAGTGAACCAAATTGGTCATGCTCCCCTACATCTTCTTGTGACCTTCCATTTGTTGGATCCCCATTGTCTCTTCGCCTCCCATTGTCCCACCCCCTTGCCCATGCTGTCTAGGGCTGAGAGGAGACAAGAGTCCTCAAGTGTGTTCACATTGCTGCATTAGAGCACACTGAAGTTAAGGGGGTGGGGGTGTCTAGTGGATTTGACAACTCTTTCCTCCCTATATGTCACATGTTGGCCAACCAACATTTCAATGACGGAGCTGTCTTCTTCCAGCAAATACTGTCAACAGGGATTTTTTTGCCGCTGGCAATAAGTTCTAAGCAAGCTCATAATGTTCCTTGTATGCCGTTGCTTCTAAAATCCTAACAATATAATTAAAGGATTCAAAGGAACAATGAATCATTGCATAACAAAGCTTTTCCCAGAACGAAGATATTTTAGAGCAGGACCACCAAATGTGGGAGGTGCGGGAGAATGGTTTTCCCTCCTGCAAACAGCGATCAGTTCTGGTTTTACAGACATTGCTCGAAACCTCGCTGGAATCATATACAGAAGCAGAGAGTGATTTTCTCTTATATTTATACAGATGAAGCAAGACCTTTCGTAAATATAAACAAGCATTATTGCTCTGATAAAGAAGCTTGCAATGTTCTTTCCTGCTTTCCCTCATTATTAATTCTAGACCGAAGAAGTTGTCCTCAGTCAGCAAAATGATATATATTTCAGACAGCATTTTGTCTCCGTCTCCTGGTATCGTAACACCATTATTACGGAAATTACAGCAACAAAGCCAGGGCCTTGTTAGCCTGTTCAGTAATACAGACTCAAACAACATAGTCTCAATCTCTGTTATCAGAAAACATTAAGGCAAGGCAAGTTCAGATTATTCTCAACAGTTCTGCAATCTTTTGGTAGACTTTCTGAATGGAGCTCACAGACCAGAAGGGTTTGAGAAGCTCCTCTGTAGTGGAAAGAAAAGTACTTCCGCTCACACAATCGGAGCAGCCAGTTTTTGCCAAACTTCTCTATCCACTTAAGCCCCCTACTACCCTTGAAAATTTTGCTCTTTAGGGTAGGAGGACAGGATGGGAAACAGGATGGGAAACAGATTCAACTTACAGATTTGAAAATAAGGGACCAGCAGGCTCGAAAATAAGGGATCAGCAGCCAAAATAAGGGATTTTAGCCAACCAGCTCCTTTCCTTTCCCCCATAACAGTCAATCGAAGGAGCCTCCAAAACAAATCCAAAAGCACCCCTCCCATGAGATCACCGCCCGCCATTGTGCTCAACCAGCTCCTTTCCTTTTCCTCCACCATGTGCCCCCACTCCAGACAGACCTTTTCCCCGGCAAGTGTGAGTGGGCCGTCGATGACGTATCCATCCGATTCTGAGCACAGGTATCTTCAACTTCTGAGCCCCTCTGAGCCAAAGGCAGAAAGCCCAGCCAGCAACCAAACAAAGCCTCAAGCGGTGGTTCCCACAGCGCAGCAACCTGGCAAAGGGGATGCAGCAAGGAAAACTACCGTCACCTCTCCGCTGGGAAGTGCTGAGCAAAGGTGAGTCCCCAGGCAATGCGGCCGGGCACAAGGCATGCAAGCTCCACCCCCCCCCCCCGTCATTCTTAGACTCCTTATTGGGTGAACAACGCAGCCAAGCAACACAGTTGGAGCCTCCCTCCTCCCTGGCTGGCTGGCAGGGAGGGAGAGGAGCTGCTTCCTTTGAAACCCATGAAATTTAAGGGACATCATCAATAAGGGACAGCAGCAGGAAACGGCGCTGGGATAAGGGAGTTTCCCGCCAAATAAGGGACGGTTACAGCTATGATGGGAAACGGCACAGAGGACTGCAGTGTGGGAGATTGCAGTCAAACATGCACGACTGCTAGTTAGAGCATGAAGGGGTAAAGAACCACAGAGTTGTATTGCTAGATAGACTCAGCTAGGTCACACTTTCTTCTGAAGTGAAAGTGAAAACTTCTTCCTTCCTTCCTTCCTCTCTCTCTGTGCACCATGTAACAAGATGGATGCGTGAGAGCATGCTCCCATGCTTACAGCACATGTTTGGAACTAAAATACCCAAGAGTATTTTATCTGTGTTATCCTTGCTGCAGTGTGGAACAATGCATGACAGAGACTTTGAATCTGTAAGTAAATCATTTTAAACTTACATAGCAGTGTGCGGTCTGCTCACTGCAAGAGGGGTGGAAAGAGGGCAGCTGCTATGTGCAGCTGAACAGGAGAAAAAGGTCTAACAACCTATATTCCAAACACCATACTGTGCTGCTTATTTTTGCTACTGGAGTTCTCTGTGTGCTAGCTCTGCATTTTAAATCCAGGTACCCAGCTGATTCTTTTGCTGTTCACCCACAGACGTGGGTCTACAGGGATTCATATATTTAATTTCCTCCCACATACAAGATATAGGAACAGTGAGAATCGGGTGCTTCAATGTGTGAGAGGAAGCGCTTTCTGAGAAGGCAAGGTCAGATTTTGATTGATATTAACAGCACGTATTTTATGGACACTATAAAACAGAGAGTAAGGCTGCAATCCTAACCCCGTGTATCCAGCAGTAAGCCCCACTGAATTTAGTAGGACTTACTTCTGATCAGACATGGCTAGGACTGTACTCTAAAAGAGGCGTATCACTGAAATAACTCACTTGCATAAATGTGAACAAGTCAAACTATAACCTGAAATGGGGGGGGGGATGTCTGAATGCTGGGGGCTTGTGCTGTGCTATGTATTAGAGGATTAAAGCTAAACTAGCCAGTAGAGAACTGTCAAATATTTACCAAGCCATTCACTAAATTATATGAAGAGAACAATTTACTGGATAATGGCATGTGTGCCTTCAGAACGCTCCACTCTTTTACTCTTCAGCACCTGAGGTTTCTGCTAAATGAAATGTAGACATGGCTTTAAAATGTTTGAAGCACTCATCCGGAAAATTAAGGTCAATGTTGAACAGATGGCTCCTGCGGGGTGAGGGGATTCTGTTTCAACCATTTTTATCATTTGAAAAAAAAAAAGGTATAAATGCGGGGGCAGGGGGAGAGAGTTTGATGGAATGTACGGTGCTCTGTATCATTCTCCTTCCCAGCTAGCGAAACCTCTTCCGCATGGGAGTGTTAGAATTCCTGCTCCATGATTGCAGTCATGGGATTGTTGCCTATCACATGACAGTATATGTTTTGACTCCACAAAGTGGGAAGTGACGGAGAAGACAGGATGTTTGTGTTACTGTGTTCCGTGAAGTGGGACTATTGTCCTTTGTCCTTTTTCTCTTTGCTGTCTGATGCTAGAGAGAGAGGGAGCCATGTTGCAGTGCTCTGTGTGTGTTTATATGTAAATAAAGTAGATTAGCCAAAATGCTGAGTTGCTGAGGTCTTTCACGCAAGATACACAAACTCTGCGGATCCCTAAGTGTGCCAGTGTCTGTTGGCATCGGTCGCTGTGGTGTTCAGGCTGAAGAAAGCTTTTGAAGCTCCCGAACGATTGACCAGGAGGGGGAGAACATGCCAGTTGGGCATGTGTCTCTACCAGGGTCCTACTCGTGTGTAGGCTGAACTCCTGACGGGGAGAATGTTCCTACTGAAAAGTTACAGCCACAAAACCAACATTTAAATCTAAAGCACACCGCACATTTGCAGCACATTTAAAGCACATGACTTCCCTCCAAATAAAAAAATAAAAAATGCTGGGATCTCTTGTTTACACCACAGAGCGGCAATGCTCAGCACCTGTTACAAACTACAGCTCCCAGGATGCTTTGGGAGGAATATAATAATAATTTATCATTTATACCCTGCCCATCTGGCTGAGTTTCCCCAGCCACTCTGGGCGGCTCCCAATCAAGTGTTAAAAACAATACAGCATTAAATATTAAAAACTTCCCTAAACAGGGCTGCCTTCAGATGTCTTTTAAAGATAGGATAGCTGCTTATTTCCTTCACATCTGAAGGGAGGGTGTTCCACAGGGTGGGCGCCACTACCGAGAAGGCCCTCTGTCTGGTTCCCTGTAACCTCACTTCTCGCAATGAGGGAACCGCCAGAAGGCCCTCGGCGCTCGACCCCAGTGTCTGGGCTGAACGATGGGGGTGGAGACGCTCCTTCAGGTATACAGGACCGAGGTCGTTGAGGGCTTTCAAGGTCAGCACCAACACTTTGAATTGTGCTCGGAAACGTACTGGGAGCCAATGCAGATCTCTCAGGACCGGTGTTATGTGGTCCCGGCGGCCACTCCCAGCCACCAGTCTAGCTGCCGCATTCTGGATTAATTGCAGTTTCCGGGTCACCTTCAAAGGTAGCCCTACGTAGGAAGGCCAGGTGATTTAAATGTGCATTAAATGTATGGTGTGGGCAGGGCTTTTTTTCAGCTGGAACACACCGAAACACCTCTCTAGTGGGCACCATTGCCACTGTAGGAGAAGGAGGGAGGTGTTCATGGTGAGTTCCAGCACCTCTTTTTGTAGAAAAATAGCACTGGGTGTGATAGAAGCGCCTTCCTAATGCTATGCAACAGGCTCCTCCTCCCCTAGCTTTCAAAATAAACATCAAACGTTCTGTGTGATATCTCTCTTCTGTTCTAGAAATGCAGGCAGAGTTCCGGGGAAAAAGAAAATGTTTCCTAACCACTGCCACCTTCTGTACAAGTTGGAGAGCAGGGAAGACACACTTCTGCTCTTTAGCACTATCGTTTTAAAGACCGGAATTCCATCGCAGTCCCCAAGGACTCTGGTTACAAATGACATAAAACTGGTCCCTGAATAAGCTGAAGATTCCATCAACGATCATATTGTCAAAGTTGGATTTTTTGCCTAGGGCAGGCGTGCGGAACCTTTGTCCTTCCAGATGTTGCCGAACCACAGCTCCCATCATTCTTGGCTATTTTGGCCATGTTTGCTGGGGCTAATGGGAGTTTGGAAACAGCTGGAGGGACAAAGGTTCCCCAAACCTACCGTATTAGCATTGCTCATCAGAACTACCTTTCTTTATTAGACTAAAGGGGGCGTGGGTGGCGCTGTGGGTTAAACCACAGAGCCTAGGACTTGCCAATCAGAAGGTCGGCGGTTCGAATCCCCGCGACGGGGTGAGCTCCCGTTGCTCAGTCCCAGCTTCTGCCAACCCAGCAGTTCGAAAGCACGTCAAAGTGCAAGTAGATAAATAGGTACCGCTCCAGCGGGAAGGTAAACGGTGTTTCTGTGTGCTGCTCTGGTTCGCCAGAAGCGGCTTAGTCATGCTGGCCACATGACCTGGAAGCTGTATGCCGGCTCTCTCGGCCAATAAAGCGAGATGAGGGCCTCAACCCCAGCGTCGGTCACGACTGGACTTAATGGTCAGGGGTCCCTTTACCTTAAAGATAAAGGACCCCTGGATGGTTAAGTCCAGTCAAAGGCAACTCATGGGGTGCGGCGCTCATCTCGCTTTCAGGCCGAGGGAGCCGGCGTTTGTCCACAGACAGCTTTCCGGGTCATGTGGCCAGCATGACTAAACCGCTTCTGGTGCAACAGAACACCGTGACAGAAACCAGAGCACACGGAAATGCCGTTTGCCTTCCTGCCACAGCAGTACCTATTTATTTACTTGCGCTGGTGAGCTTTTGAACTGCTAGGTTGGCAGGAGCTGGGACAGAGCAACAGGAGCTCACCCCATCACGGGGATTTGAACCGCTGACCTTCTGATCAGCAAGCGCAAGAGGCACAGTGGTTTAGACCACAGCACCACCTGCGTCCCTCCTATTAGACCAAAGGCTCCACTCAGTCCAGCATTGTCCAGCCAGGAAACTCGGCAATGTCTACAATCACAGCACGAAGGCAGTAACTGCTCCTTGTTGTCTGTCCCTGGCACTCCTTCTTGGATCAATTTGCAAAGTCAAGCTAGCTACTTCCAGCATAGGGCTGTTGACTCATGGTGAAAGTCAGCCAGGGGTGTATTAGATGATGAGCAGTCTCACAACCAAATTGTAGACAGAGGTGGAATCTAGACACATATAAAAACTGCCCTGAAAATGCTTCTTTTTTAAACCTTTTTTTTAAAAAAAATTGAATTTCCCATAAAGCTCACCATCGCCATCTGGAGTCACATTGTATATTGCATGTAAAACACACTTAAAACGTTTTATTTGCAGCTATATAGATGAGTCCTCTGCATAGTTTTCTCTCTCTGAGCTACTCCATCTCCCCTCCCTCTATCTCCCTGTCCATGTTGCCATTTTCCACCCCAACTGACTGCTTGCAGAGGGTTGCACATGAAAGTTGGATGAAAGTTGGGTCCTTGGGTTGCAGGTTTTTCCTCTCCCAGACCCTGATGGTTTGCTTTCCTGAAATCCTACTGTAAAAGTGCATAAAATGCAGATATTGCTGTGCTTCACAATCAAACCACTGCAATCAGGCAAGAGCTGCACTTTCACTTTGCCTGCTCAAGCTGATTAGCTCAAATTAAATCTCATGCCAATCAAGCGGGGGGTGGGGAGGAAAGAGCAAACAATTCCATAACGCATAAGAGTGTATTATTTCCCCCCTCCCCAATAACAGAAGAAAAAAGAAAAATAGCAGGTGTAAACTGCTATTTATTCTAGTTCCTCCTCACCACTCCTGATTCTCAAAAGCTCCTTCATCTTGACCAACTTCCATGCATTTTCAGAATGCCTCCTTAAGGGCAGCGAGACCACGGTGATGGGTTACACTGGACAGAGCAAACTAGGCAGTACAGTACTACCTTGGTTTTCAAACAGCTTAGTTCTTAAACATTTTTGCTCCCGGATGCCAGTTTGCGAACTATTTTTGGAAGCCGGACGTATGATGGGGCTTCCTGCAGCCAATCAGAAGCCGTGCTTTGGTTTCCGAACGTTTTGGAAGTCGAATGGACTTCGGGAACAGATTCCGTTTGACTTCCAAGGTACAATTGTACAGTGGAACATCGATTTTCAAACTTAATCCGTTCAGCTTCCAAAAACTGTTCGGAAACCGGAGCAGTTACTTCTGGGTTTTTGGCATTCGGGAGCTGAAATGTTCCAAAACAGAGGCGTTCAGGAACTGAGGTTTGACTGTACAAAGCCAAACATCCCCCCACCCCACCGGTTGAAAGTCTAAATTGTCATTAGGGTTGATTCTACCACAATACCTGTGCCATCTCATAACCTCCCGATTTTCCAGGGCAGCCCTGAATTGCAGAAACCATCCCAGTGTCTGATTTGATCCAGGAATGTTCCGCTTTGCCTTTTCCTGCTCTCCTCATCTCAGAGAACAATTAAAAGTGGTGGAAAGATCAGACTCCCACCACTCTGGTGAGAGAGCCTCATATGTATATGTCTATGTCTATGTCTATGTCTATGTCTATGTCTATGTCTATGTATATATGACGTACAGTGGTGCCTCGCAAGACGAAAATAATCCGTTCTGCGAGTCTCTTCGTCTAGCGGTTTTTTGTCTTGCGAAGCAACCCTATTAGCGGATTAGCGCTATTAGCGGTTTAGCGGCTATTAAAGGCTTAGCGGCTTAGCTGCTAAAAGGCTATTAGCGGCTTAGAAAAAGGGGGGAAATCGGGGGGAAATCGCAAGACTCGCAAGATGTTTTCGTCTTGCGAAGCAAGCCCATAGGGAAATTCGTCTTGCGAAGCGCATCGAAAAACGGAAAACCCTTTCGTCTAGCGGGTTTTTCGTCTTGCGAGGCATTCGTCTTGCGGGGCAACACTGTATACCTACATGGCAGATCAAACACGGGAGAAGCTTCCCAGTTTCGAAGAGAATGTCCCAATTTTCATCTGAGAAATGTTAGCAGGTATGCCATCTCTCCAGGGAAAGCCAACACTTTTAAAACAGAGGTTGGGAAACTTCTCTCAAGCCAAGAACCACTTTGTCTCATGCGATACCTTCCAAAGGTTGCAGGCTAACAACGGCTGTGTGGCCAGAGCAACAAAACAGGACCTTATGCCTCCTCCGAGCCACACAAAAGTCAAGGGTTCAAAACATGCACACCTCCATCCCCTTTCAGGCAAGTTAAGAGGCATGGTTGGAGTTCACATACACATTCCAGCCAAACAAAAGCACACACATTTCGTTAGAGCAGATAAAAATTGCATTTAAAAGCCAGCAATATTCAGCATACAAACATACATGCATCACAAAATATTATCATGTATAATCTTCAGATAACCTGGAGGATCAATGCCCAACGCAGTCTCTTTCAAACTGTGTTTTTGTTTCTGCTTTGGAGAAATGGGATTCTGCAATCCATAATGCTTAAACAGCTTTTACCTTCTCCTGATAGAGCAACATGCCTTCAGCTGAAATAACTATCCCAAGAGATGCTGTTGCAGGCATCTAGCTAAGCGTTTCCCCTCCTTACTCCTCAGATGCGGAGCCATGCAAAGCAGAAGACAGAACTGCGAAACGAATGCCACTTAGCCCATTTCCCAAGTGAGAAATGGGGGTGTTGCTCCACACGACATATTTAAAACTAGTTTAAAAGCTATTATCTCTTCCCAGGGAACCTTGGCGACTGCAGTTTGCGCTGGGGGAAAGAAGAGTGAGGGATCTTTAAGAGAAAATGCTCAATGCATCGCCAAACTACAGCTGCAACGGCAAATTATGTGGTAAATCAGTGGGCTGGATCCACAGAACGCAGGAGGCAAACTCAGGTCTTGTAGAGGGACTTTCCTGGTTTCTCCTCTCCCCTATTACAGCATACCCTCCAACATTTCTCTGACAAAAATAGGGACGTCTTATTTAATAATAATAATAATAATAATAATAATAATAATAATAATACCCCATCATCTGATTGGGTTGCCCCAGCCACTCTGGGTGGCTTCCAGCATATATTTGTTGTTGTTTAGTCGTGTCCGACTCTTCGTGACCCCATGGACCAGAGCACGCCAGGCACTTCTGTCTTCCACTGCCTCCCGCAGTTTGGTCAAACTCATGCTGGTAGCTTCGAGAACACTGTCCAACCATCTCGTCCTCTGTCGTCCCTTTCTCCTTGTGCCCTCCATCTTTCCCGACATCAGGGTCTTTTCCAGGGAGTCTTCTCTTCTCATGAGGTGGCCAAAGTATTGGAGTCTCAGCTTCAGGATCTGTCCTTCCAGTGAGCACTCAGGGCTGATTTCCTTCAGAATGGATAAGTTTGATCTTCTTGCAGTCCATGGGACTCTCAAGAGTCTCCTCCAGCACCAGAATTCAAAAGCATCAATTCTTTGGCGATCAGCCTTCTTTATAAAAATATTTAAAAACTTCCCTATACAGGGTTGCCTTAAGGTTGTATATTCACTTATCTCCTTGGCTCAGGGGTTGCAGAACTCCATACCCTCCAACATTTATCCAATGGAACTACGGGTGCCCTAAGGAAAAGCGGGACATTTAGGCATCAAATCAGAAACCAGGATGGTTTTTGTAAATTGGGGACTGTCCCTGGAAAATAGGGGCACCTGCAGGGTCTGTACAACCTGCTGGGCCCCAAAGCCACTCCTTTTAGGGTCAAGGAGAATAGGAAGTTGCCTTGCACTGAACCAGACTCTTGGTCCATCTGCCTCAGTACACGGACTGGCGGTGGACCTTTTGCCTGCAAAGCCGATGTCCTATGACTGAGCCATCATGGCTGGAACATCATGTTGCCTTGCACAAACAATACTGCCCTTCCACTTGTGGCAAACCGCTTTGGGATCCAAGCCAGCACGTCAGCTGTGTGCACACGCAATCACATTTTCCTACACAATAGGACAATTCGATATAAAACCGCGGGGGTCTATAGGCACAAATGGCAGATTTGCTACGAAAGCCTGAGCTCATGGGCTCAAGATATTTGGCGGCAGAAGAGCAATCTCTCTCTTTTTTTTGGTAATGTTGGCATCAACCGTGCAACCGTACACCACTAGAGGGAGTATTCAGGCTGACATTTGGCAATGCTGAGCGAGGGATGGATATTTCTGTTGTTACTGATGCTTGCCTAATGTAAATAGTTTTGCAGCCTGCCCTGCCTGCTTTAACACTAGGAAGCATGCACCGTTCAGCAGTGGCATAGCGTGGGGGGTGCAGGGGGGCCGGCTGCACCGGGCGCAACATCTGGGGGTTAGGGGACGCAAATCCACGGGTTAGGGGGCGCAAATTACTTGCCTTGCCCCGGGTGCGTTCAACCCACGCTACGCCACTGCCGTTCAGATGTGGGTCTACCATGTCCCAGGTCCCAATGCCCCACTCCCCATTTCTGAAAGCCACTGAGAAAAGGCACAACTGCCTCGCTGTAGTCACCAAGCAGCTCCTAAACAAAGCTGTGCTGCAACAATGGCCTCTAGAGCAGGGGTCAGCAAACTTTTTCAGCAGGGGGCTGGTCCACTGTCCCTCAGACCTTGTGGGGGGCCGGACTAAATTTTTTTGGGGGGGGATGAACAAATTCCTACGCCCCACAAATAACCCTGAGATGCATTTTAAATAAAAGGGCACATTCTACTAATGCAAAAACACGCTGATTCCCGGACCGTCTGCAGGCCGGATTTAGAAGGCAATTGGGCCAGATCCGGCCCCCGGGGCCTTAGTTTGCCTACCCATGCTCTAGAGCAGCGGTTCTCAGCCTGTGGGTCCCTGGATATTGTTGGACTACAACTCCCATCATCCTTGAGCTCTGGCCTTGCTAGCTAGGGGTGATGGGAGTTGTAGTTCCACAACATCTGGGGACCCACAGGTTGAGTTAGGCTGCTCCAGAGCATATGCAGTGAAAACTACTCGACTGAACTAAGGAAGGGGGTGGTGGCACCAGTGGCAATATTTACAAGCCACGCATGCAGTCCTATTTACACAAATCAAACCCGGGGAGAATACTGCTCAGATAAGGCATCGTCCCAGCTTCTATGAGCAGGGAGCACTGTTCCTCAATTTCCCTCCCTGCCCCATAATAATCTTATTTCAGTTTGCACACCAGAGGAAGCTTCTTGCCCAATCCTCTCTGCGGCTGCTTTTTGGTCTCTGGAAATCCCAGAACGGTAAAAGCAAGCACAAACTAATCTATTCAACTGTTACTTCCACTTCAGGTTTTGAGACAGTGAAGGGAGGCTCATATGTCCACATTTATGTGTGCTTCCCTTTGCTTATTCCAAGTTAGGGGGCAATTATGTGGCAAGAGAACAGATAGTTCGAGACAGTCGTGTGTTTTCATCATTTCAGGTAAGAGAGCTCTGCCTACCATCGAGCTGCCTCTCAGGGAGAGAGGCCAACACTATTGTGTCAGAAAGGCGGGCAGCAATGCAGCCTCTCCCATCATTCCCAGGGGTAGGCGGGGACACAGATGCTGGCAAGCCTTAACCGCTCCTTATGGGGCAGAACGAAACAGGCTCAGCCTTCATGTTAATGAACCAGCTATTTTAATAAGGTCTTCCTTACAAGTATGGCTGCCTTGTCAGAAGAGAGGGCATGCCAGGTATATAAAAAGACACACCTCGGTTTGTGCATTTAAAAACATTCAGTTTTTTAAAAATCCCATTGTGTGAAGTCAGTGCTTTCTTTTCTTTAGGAAAAAAGTGCTGGTATTCACATGAAGTTTTTACAGTAAGTGGCACACTTTAAACATTTGGGGGCAGGGAAAGAGTGTCAGTACTGCATACTCTCAAGTACAGTGGTACTGTGGTTCTCAAACGCCTTGGTACTCAAACAACTTGGAACCCAAACACTGCGAACTCGAAGTGTTCCAGTTTGTGAACTTTTCCCAGAAGCCAAACATGCTGTTTTGAGTCTTATGCTTCCTATTTGAGAGCCACACTTCCGTTTTGAATGATACGCTGAGGTCCGTCTGATTTTGCCATTTATTTTGCCTTTTTGTTTTTGCAGCTTTTTTGTTTTGTTTTTGTGACTGTGTGGAACTCAGTTCAGCTACTGATTGATTGTGTGACTGCGGTACATTGTTTATTGCTTTCATTTTATAGATCAATGGTCTCATTAAATAGTAAAATTCATGTTAAATTGCTGTTCCAGGGGTTGTTTTTAAACGTCTGGAACAGATTAATCCATTTTGTATTACTTTCTGTGGGAAAGCACACCTTGGTTTTGGAACGCTTTGGTTTTGGAACAGACTTCCGGATCAAATTAAGTTTGAGAACCAAGGTACCACTGTACCCCCAGGGGAAAAAAAAACCACTGGGCTGGGTATTCATTTCACAATGATCATGGATGAGGATGTTAACAACCCTTTGAAATACAGAAAGTTGAGATCTGTTGACATCTAACCATCGTATTTAAAATGGTGTTACTTTTAGGGCAGCCTTTTCCCAAACTTGGTGCCTTCGACTACAACTCCCCTCAAGGTCAGAAAGCCTGGACAATCGTTAGTGATAAATGGGAGCCCCAACAAGAACTGAGGGACAGCAGGCTGAGGAAGACTGCTTTAGGGGGCAAAAGTGAACAATGGTAGACAACATTAAACAATGCTCATTGTCACTGAAAGCTGTCCCAGCAGAATTGTTCAACCTTCCTCTACGTCATGAACCAAGCAACCGTCAAGGGTTAGACAGGTTTCTTTCTTCCCATGTGGGGCGCTGAGGCTATATTATGAGCGAGAGCCATATGTATTCTTAGCGACTACATAACAGGGAGTGGGGGACTGAAGAAATATCCAGAAGGCTGGCAAAAATAAGTAGAGGCTCCTCCTGTGTCGCCTCAGCCCAAGTTCTCTTGGCTTGATGCAGTTTCCCCTTAAGAAAATTTAAAAGAACAAAGTGATTAATCAAGGACAGCAAGACATTTAAAACCTGGAAATACATATGGATATATTACTAACCATAAATATGTTCTTGGGTTCATCTGCGAAATGGTGTCTTCCCAGAACAGCTCCGCCCTTTCTTTTGCCAGAACATCTCTTTAAACATCAAGGTTTCATTGAGCTGGTCCGTACAACGCTCAGGACAAACCAAACAGAACGTGCCACTGAAGTCAAGCAAGTTTGCTTCTCTTCCTTGCAATTTAGCGATTTCAACCATGTACGTTGCTTCTAATGTATCCGTTTTGTGAGCAGCTGGCATTTGGGCTCAGAGCATAGCTCATCCACATGTAATTAAACAGGGTGGGTTAGCTGGCAAGGTCACCCTAAAGAGACAAGCTTCTGTTGTGCCAGTCTCAACCAGCACCCCTTTGTTTTGATATTTTATACTTTACCTGTTTACGATGGCCTGGGAACTGGTGGTTGTAAACCAATGAACGCTTCAAGTTCCACACAACCGGGAGGCTACTTCCCAGTTACCCCCAGATCACCTCTATCTGAGGGAGCCAGCCTGCTGTTGCCAAGACTCCCAAATCCCATTGGCTCCAGCCGGTATGGCCAACGATGAGGGTGGGTGGAAGTTGAAGCACACAGTGTTTGGAGAACACCACACCGACTACCTCAATGCCCTTTAAGAAGTGAGCCGACACAGCTTCTCTCTGAGCCGCTGCTACTGAAGAACTTGTTTTGGAATGGCAAGCTTTCCAACTGTGCCCAGTTACTGAAGCACAGATCAGAATTTTGCAGGATCACAATGCAGGCAGAACTAAAACCCATGCTCATTGCTGTATTTTTATTTACCGTATTTTTCGCTCTATAAGACGCACTTTTTCCCTCCTAAAAAGTAAGGGGAAATGTGTGTGTGTCTTATGGAGCGAATGCAGGCTGCGCGGCTATCCCAGAAGCCAGAACAGCAAGAGGGATTGCTGCTTTCACTGCGCAGCGATCCCTCTTGCTGTTCTGGCTTCTGAGAGTCAGAATATTTTTTTTTCTTGTTTTCCTCCTCCAAAAACTAGGTGCGCGTCTTATGGTCTGGTGCGTCTTATAGAGCAAAAAATACGGTATATCATTAATGCCATTACTGCTTTCTGTTTTAGTTACAGATAGGTAGCCGTGTTGGTCTGCCATAGTCAAAACAAAAAAAATTCCTTCCAGTAGCACCTTAAAGACCAACTAAGTTAGTTCTTGGTATGAGCTTTCGTGTGCATGCACACTTCTTCAGATACACTTTCTGTTTTATAAGCAAAGGAAGCCTTTGTAAACAAGAAAGATGAAGATGGCAAAAACGCTCATCAAAAGTTTGCAGATTAAGAGTGACGCCAAGGAACACACCTCACACTCCTAATATATTCTTGGAAATATAGCTGGTGAGACGTGTTTCCAAATAAGCATCGTTACAGATGAAATCAAACACACACATTTCAGAACAGAAAATGATCTTGACAAGGGGGGAAATGGTGGGGTTTTTTGCTTTTTGCTTTACATGGTTAGTGCAACTTTTATTTATGAGGTCCGCTTCAAGAATAGAACAAACAAAAAGAGAAGGAAAAACAGTCATTTTACAGCATTTGCATGAATTCCAAATAAGATTTCTCTCCCCCCCCTCCAAACAAACAAAAAGGATTGAAAATAATTCTAGGGTTACCCAGTACAAAGACACACTGAGAATGCTTACAATATAAAAAGGAAAAACCGTACATATTTTGCATGACCCCGGGAGTTATTTTCCCCCTTTCCGAACTCAGCAGCTTGAAAACAATTCGCACTAAGCGGCAGAAGGCTGCCCTTTCTAGAAACTGAGGTATTAGCTCTAGAAGCAGAAAGCGTTACGTGTGCAAATTGGCCCTTGAGAATTTTGAGGGCGGCTCTTGCAAGAAAAGCAGGCATGCCGGCACGAATCGTATACACAGGTTTCGTATTAGCTCTTCGCTCCAAACACACTTTGCACCGGCTGAAACCATCAGTAGGATACAGAGGTAAAACACTCCCCTGGGGTGCAAGGGTGAGGTTGAATGCGCCCCCCCCCCCCACTAAATACACACACTTGTGGGATGGAGGACTCCAAAAAGAAAACCAGTGTGTCAAGAAGAACAGCTCAAGCCAGATTAATGCCTGGCATACGGTTTCTCTGTGTATGGGGATTCCCTTCCTCTTTCTCCCCGCACCGCTCTCAACAGAATAAACTTGAAATCAACATCCGTCACTGGGGGGGGGGGCACATTGGCAGGGCTGACAAAAAATGGCCGGTTTATGCAGTTTGCAGAACCGAGTGGCAAAAAATATCTCTGGCCTCTGAGAAGCTGTGCTTTACAAAAGCCGTATCCTACTGGGTCTTCAGATGCCATCACAGCTTCCACGAAGGTCAATTGCAAGCCATCTAAGAGGCACATTAAGAATTTCAATTTGTTTCTCACGCAGCAGCGCCTACTGAACTAAAGAGGCCGGCTTTGCATTCCTGGAGAGAATCTGGGGTTTTAAAATAGATCCTGGAGAAGCAGCAGGCATGGTTTGGCACGAGAAGGTGGGCCTTCTCTAGTCGAACGCAGCCACCATCACTTACCCCACCCCAACGGAGGGAAAACACCAGCCCCCTTTTTTATACCACCGTTGGGCAGATCGTCTCCACTTCTCACAGGGCATTTTTAATACCCACAGGTGAAACAGAGCAGTTGCCCCTTGTTCCATCCGCCAGCCTTCATTAGCCGCGATGGGAGTTGGTCAGGACAGCAGAAAGACGATATTAACACACCTTAAGGCTAGGCAGTTTAAACTTAACCGAAAAAAGGAAAAGGAGAAGGGGGGAAAAACAAGCATTCAACCACACTCAAGGTTTGTTTTGGACATGAACATCTGATGCACAACAAGGAATCCCAATTTCCATCTACGACCCTTATTTTAAGACTTCCTCCCCCCCCCCCCCGGACTCATGCGGTTCTCAGCAGCTTCACTGGGTTTTTCAGCCTGGGGGGAGCATGGCGAAGAGAGAGAAAGGTGTGTGGCGGGGAGGAAATCCTCTTCTCTGGACAACAGAAGGTAGAGAACTAGTAGACCAAACTTCACCCCCCCACACAGTTAACCATAAATAAAAGTGCAATTAAGTGTTCAAGTAGGGCGTATACAGAGTTTAGGCGGACAAGTGAGTCTTTTGGCTGGGTCATCTTTTTGAGGCTCTGCGGGGATCCCTCCCGTTACTCATTGTGCTTTGTGGGGGGCGCGTGTGATTGGACAGCACTGAAGGAGGGGCGGGGCCCCGCCCGCTGACCCTCCCAGTACCTGCATAGGAGGAGGAGGAGGAGGAGACATGATTATAAGCAGATGATACTCCGCTCAGCTCAGGTCCTGCTGGCAAACCATTTCCTACAAAAGCAAACAAGAAGAATAAAAGACAACACAGAGACACAAGACATTCGCGCGTCAGACAGTCTAAGCTGCAGCTTCTCGGTCCAGGAGACCGCTTTGCATGTATATGAAGCTGGCCTCTCTCACAATTTGCTGAGCCTTAGAGGTTGAGGTGAGCTGGGAAGGTGTCTGCAGAGACCATGAAGTCCCTAACAGCAGCTTGCTTTGCCAACAGTAACCAACGGCAAGGAGAAAACAAGGGAAGATGTGTGTTTCGGTGTCTTAGCAGCAGGAGGAGGAGCAACTTCTCCCAGCGCTGTATAAACCCCAGATATAGCAAAATGCACCGGGATGCTGCTGAAACCTGCACAATAAACACACAAGACGTAACCGGCTGTGCTTTTGAATAAATAAGATATACCATTCATTGTATCAAATTGTAGATTTCAACGGAAGTCTCATAAAGTACATAGAGTCCAATAATCCACAAGAAGGGTTGTTACAGATCCACAGAATCCTTTCACAGAGTCTAAGGCAAGTATTTCCGGAATATTAGCCTTGTTTTGCCATCCTAGGCTTGATCAGCAGAACAGGCATATGTAATATTACAGGATAGTGGATCTTATAGCATAGTAGTGGTTGCAGTAACACTTACTGTATGAACAGACAGGTGGAATAGACACGTATACATACATGGATCTTATGACTAGAGAATGAACTGATCCACTGGGTCTTCTGCTTTTCTCGTTGAACTTTATGAGACTTCCGTTGAAATCTACAATTTGATACAATCAACAGTATACCTTGTTTATTCAAAAGTACAGCCTGTTACATCTTGTGTGCTTATTGAGGATGTTTCACGTAACCACAAGTTTGTTGTTGTTGTTTTGCTGAAACCTGCACAGCGCTCAAAGGAAATAGGAGCTTGACTTCAGTAGAAGGTGGCAACGCAGCATCCTTTCAGCTTGAGAGGGACAAAAGGGGACTGACCAGGAATAATCCAATCTGGGCAAGCCAGACTGGATTGCTTAACTAAGGAGACTCAAATGAATCTGCAAACTAGCTTCCTGTTGTATAAGGGAAATGTGTTCTGCTACTTGACTCACTAGGCCTGAGTGAGGAAGGATGGTATTTAATCAATATAGCCTCTCCTACTATCCGCAACATTCCCACAACCCCCATGTAGCAGCTTCTCCACACCCTACCTGCTGTTTCCTGCTTCCTGTATGGGAGTACCATCTCCCAAGATGCAAGACAAACACAATGGGTAGTTGGAGGAACCAAACCTCCTTGCCCCAGTACTGCCTGACGACTCACCCTTCCCAATCACCAGGTGCCCTTTAAGCCACAACCTGAGCGGGAAGGTTGTTACAGGCCCAACTGTGCCAGAGTGAGGAGTGGGGGCGTTAACCCACGGCTCAACTACTTTCCTTCTGAATCCATAGGCCCAGTTTGGATGTCAACGCTAAACCAGTGTTTAAACATTACAAGAATAAGAACGCTTGAGTGTGAGGAACAAACACACTTCCCTCTTCTGGCCCGGCCAGAAGAGACAGGAAGCATCCGATTTCTGGTTTAAGCCCGAACCAGCTTAAAACTGGTTTCAACTGTGGTTTGTGGAAAGCTGCAGAGATCGAACGATAGGCTCCCGATCTTTGTTCCCGTAAACCATAGTTTAAACCTGCCGCCGCAGGTGTTCCTGAACCTTTGTTTCCAAGACAGAAACTTTATTATTATTATTTTACAACACACACTCACTTACCAGTAGGCCCAAAAGTACAAGAACTCAGATTAGTTGATGGAAGGGAATTGGTACTCTGCTCACCCTGGGCCTTTAAAAGGAATGGAGAGAGAGAGAGAGAGAGAGAGAGAGAGAGAGAGAGAGAGAGAGAGATTAAGACAACCATGGTACAGAAAGAACTTTGGGGGCTTGGAGAAACAGTACAGTGGTACCTCAGGTTACAGACGCTTCAGGTTACAGACTCCGCTAACCCAGAAGTAGTACCTCGGGTTAAGAACTTTACCTCAGGATGGGAACAGAAATTGTGTTGCGGAGATGCGAGGCCCCATTGGCTAAAGTGGTAACTCAGATTAAGAACAGTTTCAGGTTAAGAACGGACCTCCGGAACGAATCAAGTTCTTAACCAGAGGTACCACTGTATCCACGAGACTAAGCTAATTCTTGTTCCTCTTGTCCTTTTAAGATGCTCCTCTCCTCCCACAGGAGAAACCCACTCCTGTACAGTGGTACCTCGGGTTAAGAACTTAATTCGTTCCGGAGGTCCGTTCTTAGCCTGAAACTGTTCTTTACCTGAGGTGCCACTTTAGCTAATGGGGCCTCCCGCTGCCGCCGCACGATTTCTGTTCCCATCCTGAAGCAAAGTTCTTAACCCGAGGTACTAGTTCTGGGTTAGCAGAGTCTGTAACCTGAAGCGTCTGTAACCCGAGGTACCACTGTATAGGCCACACTGTTAAGGGTTTGTCTGCGCCTCAGTTGTGGACATGTTACGGTGCTGCACAAGATTGCACATACCACTTTGCTGGGCTGCCCAGGGTGATCCGAGCTGGGCTCACTGAAGTTGGGCACTTCCGAGTACACCATGCAGAACCTGCAAGGAAAAACAAGCTCGTGAGAGGGAGTGTGGAGATTTCTTTCCTCAGCTCTCCTCATCCCACTTCCAGGGACCAGTGCATGCCTTGTTTCAAATTCCAGAGCCGCCACCCCCTCTTCCCTCAGCAAGGGCATTAGCACCAGATGCTAATGCCCCCACTCCCATCCCAGAAACTAGACCAGGAGATATGAACAAGCCCAGCTCTACACATGCTCCACTTGGAAGTCTATCCTATCGATTCCGACGGAGCTTGCACCCAAATAGGTTGATGCTCCAAGCATGCGTAAAAGTTGTCCCTGCTGCTTCCTTTTGCAAGGCCACAAGTCAGCAGGTGGGTCACGCTTAACAGTCTATTCGTCTTCATAAAGGATACACAGAAAATATTCCGTTCATCGCCATAAAAGATACACAGCTGCAAACACTTAGGAGCAAGTCCTGCTGAATTAAAGAGGAGCTTGTATCGAACGAAGCACGCCTAGGATCAGGCCACGCAGAAGATGTCAGTGGCAAGAACCGATTGCAGAAGTTTTTTAAAAAACGGGAATGCCTAAGAACGCCAAATCCATAACGAAGGCTGCAATCCTGTGCTGTCAAGTTCCAACGAAGTCGAACGCTGCAAAGCAACAGTTGTTCCGCACTGCAGTGCACTGCCGTGCTATAAAGCAGGGCCCAACTTGGAACCAGCCAGGCAATTCTCAAGCATTTCTCAATCTGGAGAAAATTTAGCTTGAGTGGCATTTGTCACCATCAGAAACATCTTGCAGGCCTGCTTTGCATTTTAAGCTAAAGAAACCACAGGTGTCAAAACAGAACCAACCGTGACTTCCGGTTATTGTTCGTTCGATGCACCTTATTCTATTTATAAAATAATTCCAGCTGCACAAGCAACACTCCACATTAACTACCGGGTGCAATCCACCTATGTCGGAGCACATGATGGAAATTGCAGTGCAAAACAGTTAAGGTGGCACCAGGTTGAAGACTGATTTAGCCACACTTAAGTCAGCTACATTCCAGAATCTTACACTAATCCTCTCAAAATGTTATCACTCAGGATGACGAAAAGCATGTGTTTTTTTAATTCTTGCAGTAATTTATTTTGAGATTAAAACATTCCAACGTCATTCAAATTAAGAGGTGATGGGGCAATAATTTTATGCAGTGATGGGAAATAAGATTTATTTCCTGAGTTAGTACTAACCCTAGACTATCCCCCCCCTGACATTCCAATTTTGGGAAACACTCCCAATATAGCAGAAGCTAATACACCAGGCATAGGCCAACTCGACCCTCCAGAAGTTTTGGGACTACAACTCCCATCATCCCTGGCCACTGGTCCTGTTAGCTAGGGGTGATGGGAGTTGTAGTCTCAAAACATCTGGAGGGCCGAGTTTGCCTATGCCTGTAATACATTATGAAAATGGCCTCAATTATGAATAATCAGATATCACTTTCGGCAGATCAGACCACAAACGCAGCCACACATAGCCTTAGACAGACGTCTAACTTTCTGTGGCTAAGAGCCACAGCTCAGCAACAGAACATCTGCTGGGCATGTAGAATGCCAAAGGTTTAATCCCTGGTGTTTCTAGGGAGAGCTGCCATAGACCCCTGCCTTGAAACCCTGGGAAGCCAGCCAATCAGAGTGGATAATACTGAGCGAAATGGACCAATGGCCTGGCTCCCCAGCATAAGGCAGGTTCCTACGTCCTCCTCCTACAGCTGTAATGTTTTCACAACATTCCTCCACATTTTGGCCTGGTTCACCCTGTATGAACATCGCAGGCGCCTGGGGGGGGGGGATACAGGAAGTTGCAACTATCTGATGCAATGAAGCGTTATTCTGCAATTGCCCATCCACACAAGCACAGGTGCCCGGGTAAACCAGTCCCCAAAGCGACACATTCCAGCTTGCCAACAATGCCCAGCACTCTGCTCCCGAACTTTCCATTACGGGTCTCGACGGACTGCCTGGTCACGACGGAGGCTTATGCTCGAGAAAGCAAACCAGCAGCATTTGCCCATGACATCTTAGACCGCCATGACCCCAGAGGCTCTAGCTCGACGGAAGGGGGAAATTTACCTTTACACCCCTAGAGAGGCTGGCTCCCGCAGGAAAAGGCTGGAGCTCATTACCAGAGCCAGAATGTAGAAGCCTCTACCGTACCTAGCCTGTGGATTAAATAGAGGACTTCAGTTTTCGGCGCTGCAAGTCCTTGAAAACGACAATGCGTTAACCCACAACAAAGGAGATAGCTTAGGCGGCTGAACACTTACCTGTTTGCAGGTGTACTTAAGTCAAGGCATTCAGGCCAGATGGATGCATGGCTAAGCAAGCCGTCTGTTACATAAGCAATCACAGGCAGGGTTCCCCACACGCTTGTTGGAAAAAATAATATTGAGATCGAGGAAAGCCAAACTGATTGGGAACAAGGCTCTTTGGGCAGAGAGTACTTTGCTAAACCCCAGAAAGCAACGGCAGGTTGGGCAGACACTTGCAAGGCGGCATTTGATACCTACCGCTCCAGCCTGCGAAGCGCAAAGCTTCGAGAGCAACTGAGCGCACGTGTAAAGCGAGATACTCACTCCCCGATTTTCTGAAGCTCGCCTCCCCTTCCGGTGTAAAGCGTGAGACATCCTTTCCACAGAGACGCGTACCTAGCCGAGAGAAACACCAGAAGCGTTAGAAAGCACCGGGAGGGGGAATGTAATTAATGTCCAGGCTTGACCAGGGTTTGGGGTTTGGTGGCGGGGAGGGGAGGGGGTTAAGTTAAGCACATCTTCCTCTCAGAAAATCCAATGGGAGAGTGGACCACACACACCACCAAAATCAATAGGACTTTAGCGCTAACCTTAAGTGTGCAGCTTTCAGATTTCGCCAGCAAGGCAGCCTCTGGCAGATCATTTCTTCCTTTCTTTTTTGAAATTGTTTCTATTTGTTTTACAGATATAAATTTATTAACAAAACCAAATACATATCCATATACAGTGGTACCTCTAGTTGCAGACACGATCCGATCCAGGGTGCCGTTTGCACCCCGAAAAATCCGCAACTAGAGCGGCGCTTCTGTGCAAGCACAATAGAGAGCTTCTGCGCATGCACGAAGGACGCTTCTGCGCGTGTGGCGAAACCTGGAAGTATACGCTTCTGGGTTTGCCGCGTTCACAACCCGAAAAGCCACAACATGAAGCAAACACAACAAGAGGTATGACTGAAGAGAGATTTCTCTGAATCTCGAGTCTTCCCCTCCATGGGTCCTATTGTCAACCTTTTCCCCTGCATATTATTTCATAGTCTATATTTTACATCTATCCATATTGTCCATAACATTTGTGGGATTCAAATCCTGCTAATGTTTTCATCTGCTTACCTCCTTATAATATTTTCCCCATTCTTTCTTGAAGTTTTTGTACTCACAGGTCATTTCTTAGTCAGATGCTCAAACTTTTATTGGCCTACGTACATGATTCCAGTAGGGCTCAACACAAACAAACAACAACCCAATCATTACAAAACAGCAACACTGCGGCTAACATTTAAGTTAGTGTTGTACAGCATCCATGAACCCTTATTGTGTGTTGCAGATACCTGACTGCTAACATTAGGAAAGCCACCTTGCATGTGTCCGAATTCCACTCCCTACAACCAACCAACCTAGACCGAATGGTCTGATACCAGACGGAGGCAGTACAAAAGAACATGTGCAACTGGCGACAGAAAAAGAGTGGCAAGATAAATTATTTGACTGTATTGAATTGGCTAGATTGACAGACGCCATTAGGGGTCAGCCCAAGCAAAAATTTCAAAAAGAATGGGGGAAATATAGAGAATACCTGAAAAAGCAGTGCCCTCAAATTAATACTTCGACTTGTTTCGATTTAACTTCTGCAAAATAAATCATGGTATAAAAGCTAAAAATAGAAAGAAAAAAGAGTAATAATGAACTAAGAAGGAGACAGTTTACCAAAAACGAAAAGAGAACCGTGTTGAGGATGAAGGAAGTCAAATGGAGGAAAAGAAGAATTGAAATTATACATATTTGTGTGTGTGTTTGTGTACACACACACACAGTGGCACCTCAGGTTAAGTACTTAATTCGTTCTGGAGGTCCGTTCTTAACCTGAAACTGTTCTTAACCTGAAGCACCACTTTAGCTAATGGTGCCTCCTGCTGCTGGAGCACAATTTCTGTTCTCATCCTGAAGCAAAGTTCTTAACCCAAGGTACTATTTCTGGGTTAGTGGAGTCTGTAACCTGAAGCATATGTAACCTGAGGCGTATGTAACCTCAGGTACCACTGTATACACACACACACACACACAAACAAACACACACACACACAGTTGATTGTGTGGTCTGTGTAAGTTTGTGTATGTTATTATGTTTTATTTGTAATTAATTGTTTTTTGTTCTTTGCTTTCGATTGTGCATTTTTGTGAGTATGTGTGTGTGTGTATGTGTTGCAAAATAAACTTAAAAGAAAAAAGAACATGCACAACTGGTTCCATTTGTCTCTGTCCACAAGGACATCGCCTTTCTCTGAGCAGTGTTTCACTTCTTGGTCTGTTCATGCGCCCAAAGTTACACAACTCTCTCAGAGGTTTCCTGGCGCCAAACTAAGTTCTGTCGTTACTACAATGGTTGGGGGTTTTAAGCATACTCTCACACTCGAGGACTCATCCATTCATCCAATGGGGTGCCCCGCGGAATCAGACCATCTAACAGAGCTTTCCACTTCCGGCGATGGCCAACCAGGTGCCTTTTGAGAAAACCTTAAGCAGAACATAAGCTGCTGCTTTCCAATGGTAATCAGATGCATGGTGTCTCTAGTTCTGGAGCTAACACATTGCCCATCATGACTAGTAGCTACTGATGAACTGTTCCTCCCCTATCTTGTCTAATCGCTTTTAGTACAGCCACTGCTAGTATGACAATACTTGCAGCATCCATGCTTTCTCCTGGAACGCCATTAAAAAAAAGTAGTTTCCTTCACTTTAGAGCAGCAATGGGGGAACATCTGGAGGGTCTATCTGCTTCAAAACATGCTGAAAATTGCTCAGCCACTTAATCCTAACTGCAGAGCTGACACAAGACACCAGCAGCTTAATTTTTAGCAGGTGTTTTATTGCAGCTCCGATCTACCCATAGCTCTGCACATCGAGATTTTTATTTTTTTGCTACTGTATAGCCAAAGGTTTTGCACAGTTGTGAGGGCTGGAGGGTTAAAGCTCCAGTTCAGGTGAAGTTAGTCACATTTAAGTGCCACGGCAATCGGTGGGACTTAAATTGGCCGCAAGCAATTGGTCCCACTGATCTCAATGGTATGTCAGCATGACCAACTTTTAACCGAGTCGGGAGCATTTATTAAAAGCCATTTGCAAGAACACACCAAGCGTTCTGCTGAAGCGCCCTGTGTGACTTGCAAGATCATTCACTTTCATTACTACATTCTCTGAGTGTATGTACGATTTGTCCCTCTCTTGTACATGTGCATAGATGTATAAACACGAAAAGAGCACAAATCAAACATTGTCAAATGGGGACTTGAGACACTAGTGGGGTATAGAAACAAGAAAGCTTCCATTTATTGCAAGCGCAACAAAAGACATCCTTTGGCAGAATTCCCTATCTCCCACAAGTAAATCCTTTATACGTAGTGAATATTTGCCTGCAAGAATGAAAGTTTGTTTTGATTCATGTGCATGACCTTCAAACTTTGGTTTTTAACCAGCGATCAACTGTTTTTCCCTTTCTTTCTTTTTGCCAAATGCAAAAGAGAGGAACAACCAAAGAGGGTTCCCCCAAACTTGGGTCTCCAGCTGTTTTGGGACTACAACTCCCATCATCCCTTGCTAGCAGGACCATTGGTCAGGGGTGATGGGAATTGTAGTCCCAAAACAGCTGGAGAGCCAAATTTGGGAAACCCTGAACTAAATGATGCGAGGGGAAATGACGTTTGGATTTTCACATTGCACTTATAACTACCTTCCCCCACAGGTTGGGAGACCTGCTCAGTTACAGTTTGGCTCTTAAAAGATCATTAACAAATGCAATTTTTATTTATAAAGCTAGTAAATGGACCTGTTCCTGAGGTTTGGCAATAAACCACTAGTAGGCATCCAAGATACTGTCTGCCTCTCTGCCACTAGTGTTTCTAAGGCTGTCACACAGACTGCTGGCACAAGCGGTATACGTTTTATCGGTGTCCAAACAAGTAAGCCAGCCACTCTATATTAGCTCCACCCATCAGTCACATATTAGTTCTGCTAAGATGACGCAAATGGAAAGTGACCTTAACACGGCATTTTGTGCCAAGTTGTAACTTGAAGAGATTACAAATGAGCCTAGGGGTGAAATCCAGTGGCATGTGCATGCAATATAGGCAACCAGGAACTCTCCAAATGGCCTTAAATAAGCAGCCATTGTTGTATTTTGCACTGAAACCAATAATTAACGTTCTTGATAGCCTGGCTAGAATGCGACACTGAGCCATGGTTTATGGAACCATGGCTTAGTGTTGTGAGCAAACCCGGCCCAGCAACTTAGCTGCGGTTTGTTTACTGCCAACAAACCGTGGTCTGAAGCCATGGGTTGCTTGTTGACATTAAAAAAAAACCTTGGTTTGTTTTAACTACGGCTTGGTGTTATGCCATGAACCCAGCCCTCTTCCTTAACCATGGTCTCTTTTGCCATCCCACCACAAACACTCACCAACTTTCAAAGGCATAAGGAAGAAGACGAAGAGAAGATTTTGGATTTGATATCCCGCTTTATCACTACCCGAAGGAGTCTCAAAGCGGCTAACATTCTCCTTTCCCTTCCTCCCTTACAACAAACACTCTGTGAGGTGAGTGGGGCTGAGAGACTTCAAAGAAGTCTAGCCCAAGGTCACCCAGCAGCTGCATGTGGAGGAGCGGAGATGCGAACCCAGTTCATCAGATTACGAGACTACCGCTCTTAACCACCACACCCACCCACCCACCCACACATGGGGAAAAACCAAACTTTGGATAATCAAGCCATCGTTTGGCTGATCGCTTGTGGGACAACTCATGATGATCTTACAGTTTGCAAAACAACCCATGGTTTAACATTATGTACCAAGTGGGCCACTGCGAGTTCCTTTTTTGTGTTTGTCACATTTGTATCCAAGCCTTCTCCCAAAGAGCTCTAGGTGACAGGTTGACATTTTGTCTCCAGGAGAAGCCTGTGAGCTAGGTGTGGTTTTAGACAGGGAATAATTTGACCCATGGTCCCTCAACAAATTTTATCGTTGATCATAGGTCAGCCCAGTCTAATTCCAACAAACAATATTCACTCGCCATCCTAGCAGTACGTGTGGCCTTGGAGACATTGCTTGCCCTCTGCCATTGTTATCATACACCTCATTAATCCAAAGGAAAAGGAACCGTTAAAGGGGTTATTTTAGCTTCTTTGATTGGCTTTCAGGTGACTATGGGAATCTGCCATCACCATGTAAGGAGGGAGAAGTTATGGCCCTAAGGAGGTTTTTAATGTTTTATGTTTTACTATGAAGAGAAGACTCCCTGGAAAAGACCCTGATGTTGGGAAAGATTGAGGGCACAAGGAGAAGGGGATGACAGAGGACGAGATGGTTGAACAGTGTTCTCAAAGCTACCAACATGAGTTTGACCAAGCTGCGGGAGGCAGTGGAAGACAGGAGTGCCTGGCGTGCTCTGGTCCATGGGATCACGAAAAGTCGGACACGACTAAACAACAACATTTTTGTATGTACTGTAAGCCATCCAGAGTGGCTGGGAGAAAATTATTATTATTATATTATTATTATTATTATTATTACTTTTGCACAGACTAAATTGTAGCTCACAATGGGAATTCTATGACTGTTGAACACATCCCATTTCACTCTTTTAAGAAATGATTACGCTTCCCTTTAAGATCAGATTATAGACTTTTGCAAAGAGGGTATTATTTTCACAGACGCTTGGTGCTTACCGTTTCAACCTCATTCACAGTAAAAGTACCTAGCGCTTTAGAATACCTTTGCATGTTCAAAGCAGATTGCAAACATTATCTCAGGAATCCTTACAACCTGCCTGCAAGGTAGGTCATAGAACATAGGCAATGTGACCTCCTTTGCTGAAACCCAGAAAGCTCTTGCACACAAAATACAGGCAGGATTTTCTCTGTCTCTCAGAAATACAGCAAAAAAGGCCACCGCCAATCTGAAACCTTTAAAATATTAAAGCAAAAGCAATTGATCAACCCTCTGTGAGGGCAAGTAAATACACTTTCGGTTTTTAATTGTGTTTACAAAAGCAATTTGACATGGCGAACCCAGCGATCCACCAGCGTTCCTCTGGACTGCATTTGTCACATGAAAATATAGCACACTTGTAAGAGAAGCAGATGCTTTTACTACTAAGTGCCAGTTCTGCTTCTCTTCATGCTAAAGAAAGCCAACTTCTCCGCTGTGCACGGTGAGAGCTCATCGAAAGAGGAAGCAGAAACAGTTGGTTGCTTCTTTTAAAAATTACATTACGTTGAACCCTCGGTCCCCTAACAGATCAGATTTCAAAGCAGCATGCAACGCCATGCTGGCGTTTGTGACTTGTTAAGGCTTGTGCAAGCAAGCCCAGCTACGGCTTGGATTATCCAGAAGGAACATGCTCAGATCCACAGATCCTATTCTGCTAGGGAAACAGGGAAGAGGCTGGGGATAGTGGGCCCTGAGATTTTAACCGTGTAACAAGCCACATATTGGGCCACTTAAATGCACCCTTTAAAATATAGTAATCCTGAAGTATGACTGGTTTGCTTCTCGGGAAATCTGTGCTCCTGCCTTGTCATGTGACCAGGGATATAACCCAACGTAGGGCCTGCCATGACACCAGAGGTGAATTGTGTGCCTGTCATACAGGTATGGCACACACACAATTTAGATGGGTGAAGTGTCTGGAAGCAGATCCCTGTGGGCTGGGGAAACACTAAATGTTACCAACAGCAAAACCACATGAATGAGTTGGAATGTTGCAGAGTTAATTTTTGTAATAATGAAAAACCGGGGCCTGGGGGACAGGAAGGTGTTTATGCAGCAGCTGCAAGTTGGGAGTGCAGTTTTTTTTCTGCGGAACTCCAAAACAGCCCCTACCCAAAGAAGTACCGTATTTTTTGCTCTATAGGACGCACTTTTCCCCCTCCAAAAATTAAGGGGAAATGTGTGTGCGTCCTATGGAGCGGATGCAGGCTCCTTGGCTTCAGCGATAGCAACGTGAAGCCTCCAAAGCGCAGAGGGAGCGCTCCCTCCGCACTCCGGAGGCTTCGCGTTGCTTTCGCTGAGGGCGCACCAGTGCGCACCAACCCCTCTCGCTCTCCAGGCTTCAGGGATAGCTGCCTGAAGCCTTTGGAGCACAGCGGGAACTCGCTCTGCGCTCCGAAGGCTTCAGGTTCCTTTTGCTGAAGCCGGGAGAGCAAGACTCTCCCGGCTTCAGCAGAGAGGGAGAGCTGCGCAGTGCCCCTTCAGCGAAAGAAGAAATGGAAGGGGCTCCGTTTCTCCTGCCGCTTCGCTGAAAGGGCGCTGATCAGAGAGGGGGAGGTTTTGTTTTTCTTGTTCTTCCCCTCTAAAACAAGGTGCGTCCTATGGTCGGGTGCGTCCTATAGAGCAAAAAATACGGTAATCTGGTTGCAGGGGGAGAAGAAAATTCCCCTGGCTCACACTGTGCCTTAAAGTCTTCTCTCATCTCCACAGGACTTTTTAGCACAGCACAAGGTGTGGGTTCTGCTTCAGCTATTACTGAACCCACTGAAATAAGCCAAATAACTCTTGGCCTATCCAGCTCTAAACAGAACATACAGGAAAAGAGGGTGTCTCATTGCTTCCTTTAAGGAAAATAAGAAGCCACCAGCTTTTAAGAGATGACTCATCGACCAGTGTGGTCAAGGCTGCATCCTTGTGAGCCAAGCCGGATGTGACAGCAGCAAACCCATCTGTTTAAATCCTGGATCTGCCCCAATCATGTTCAAAGGAAGGGAAGGAGGGGCGAGGAGAACTGAGGAGTGGGCCTTGCTTCCCCACGTGGTTCCCTCTAAATCTAGCATCTGTAGAGAGGCGAGTGAGTTTGGGAAGGGGGGCTGGAAACGTCCCTTTTGCTTTAAAAGCTAGGCCCCGACAGAGGTCTAAGGTCAGAAGAAGAGCATGCGCACACTCTGCGTGCAGGTCGCCCTAGGAGCACAGGTAAGCTGTCAAGTCAAACTGAAGGAGCGTCTCCATCCCCATCGTTCTGCCCGGACACTGAGGTCCAGTGCCGAGGGCCTCCCCTCACTGCAAGAAGTGAGGTTACAGGGAAGCAGGCAGAGGGCCTTCTCGGTAGTGGCACCCGCCCTATGGAACGCCCTCCCATCAGATGTCAAGGAAATAAACAACTATCTGACTTTTAGAAGACATCTGAAGGCAGCCCTGTTTACAGAAGTTTATAGTGTTTGATGTTTGATTGTGTTTTTAATATTCTGTTGGGAGCCGCGCAGAGTGGCTGGGGAAACCCAGCCAGATGGATGGGGTATAAATAATATATTATTACAGTGGTACCTCGGGTTAAGAACTTAATTCGTTCTAGAGGTCTGTTCTTAACCCGAGACTGTTCTTAACCTGAAGCACCACTTTAGCTAATGGGGCCTCCTGCTGCCACTGCGCCGCCGCTGCACGATTTCTGTTCTCATCCTGAAGCAAAGTTCTTAACCCGAGGTACTATTTCTGGGTTAGCAGAGTCTGTAACCTGAAGCGTATGTAACCTGAAGCGTATGTAACCCGAGGTACCACTGTATTATTATCACCACCACTGGGTTCATCCAACCTGGCATTGCCGATTGGCAGTGGCTCTCCAGGATTCCAGACGGGGGGGGGGGGGAGGACACACACCTGCCTGGAGATTCTGGGGCTTGAACCTGGGAGAACATGCTCCAGAGCCCTTCCCTGCCGGTCAGAGGAGACCTACTGCCAGTCAGAGGAGGCCAGGGTTGAAATCCCCACTCAGCCATGAAGCCCCTTGCTTTCTCCTGCCCCAGAGGCTAGGACTCAAGCCAATGGATTCAAGTGGCTCGAAAGCGGAACGGGAGGGAATATGCTTTCTTTGCACTTGAACCCATTGATTTGGGTCCTAGCCTCCAGGGGCAGGAGAAAACAAGGAGCTTGCTTGCTTAACCCACTATGACGGCCGTAGCTAAGGTTCCTGCATTGCATCTGAAGGCAGCCCTGTTTAGGGAAGTTTTTAATGCTTTATTGTGTCGGGAGCCGCCCAGAGTGGCCGGGGAAACCCAGCCAGACGGGTGGGGGTCTAAATAATAAATTATTATTTACTTATTTCATTACTATTGCAGGGGGTAACTCTACCCTTCTACGACTCAATGGGTGAGCAGTCACTGCCTCTCAGCTGCACCTACCTGGCAGGGTTGTGGGGATTGATGGAGCAGGGGGAGAAGCGTACTTGCCATACCTGGAGCTCCTTGGGAGAATTGGGTGGGGTTTTAAATGCAATAAATAATAATAAACGACCCAGCAAAAGGCAACTTCCTCTATATATTGAGGTACACACAGCAAGGGGAAATGAGCAGGCTGGGTTTCACCTCTAATCCGGCCCCGCGAGATGTTCCTTTCCCTTCCCCTCCTCCTGCTACACCCATTACAGATTCTAAGAAAGGGAGAGGAAGCCCAAAGCGTTAACAGGAACACACTGAGTCAGCCAGTTGCTTCAGCAACGAAACAAAAGAGCGGCTGGGCAGAGGCCGCTCGCTCGGCCTAACCCCACTGTCGGAAACACATACATACCCTTTGGTCAACCGGATAATATCTCCCGGCTGAATGAGGCTGCCAAGTTCATCCCACACCGAGATGAGGATGCTACCTGACTTGTCGGCCACTTTGCACGACCGCACTTCGTGCCCATCTTTGGTTTTGGTGACGCGGCCTGCAAGGGAATATGGAAAAGGGGGGGGGGGAGCAGGGGAGGGGAGAGAAAAAGAAAGGTAGTTTGAGCAAACGTCCTTAGAACAAGGGGGCACAACATCCTTTTGAAATTGCAACTTTGCCTGGGCGCGAAAGGACCTGCAACTTCCGCCAAAGCCCAGGGAAGGAGCCCTAAAAGTGGGTCTATTTAAGGACAGATTTAGAGAAAGGGGACTCAAGTATTTTCCCTGAAAAGTGGACACGTGTCAACTCCTCTCTCTCTCTCACACACACACACACACACACACACATTTGCACACCTAGAACCCGGGCCAAGGAAGTCGGGGAGTGAAAAACAAACAAAAGCACGACAGTTCCACGGGACCCCACTTACCGATCTCTAGCACAATAAAGATGACATTTAAATTTTTCAGTCCGGCCCTTATGTCTTTTATGAGGTGGTATGTTTCGTTTGCCATGCTCATGCTGCTTTGCTTTTCAGGAGGAAGGCACGGGCGCTGCTGGGGCAGAGTGAGCAGGACAAAGCTCCCCTTTAGCCGAGAGGGACACTTGGAAAACAGGGCAGGGGTGGCAGGAGGGGGGATTAGACGAGATCGGGTTTGACCAGCCCTTGGAGAAGGCAACAGTAATGTGCAATATACTCTGGGGAGGTCGGCGGGGAAGCGTGTTTATGAGGAAGAAAGGAGGCACCCACGGCGATCCCTCTTCCCTGAAACTCTTAAGCTCGCTTCTCCCTCTCTCAGCTGACCACACACGCCTCGTAAGGCTGGACGGGGGAAGGAGGGAGCCGGGGCGCTGTGATTAAAACAGGCACGGGGCTTGGCTGCTGCTGCTGCTTTCGCCGCCGCCGCCGCCCCTACTGGCGAACAAGAAAAGGCACCTTCGCTATAGGCTCCGTTTTCCTCCCCTCTGCAAGAAAATCGGGGCGCTCTTTTTCTCTTATGACTATTATTGCACAGCGAGTAAGATGCTTCCTCCTCCTCCTCCTCTCCAACCCCCCCAACTCGCCAGCTGCCCCGCACCCCAGCGCCACTTTCACACAAGCGCGCAAACACGCCGCTTCGCCCTCCAAGCGCGCTCGCTCTCCGTCTAAAAGAAGCATGTGCCGGCGGCGTCGTTTTATATCCAGCCGGGCCGGACCATTTCCTCCGCGCGGGGGGGGGAAGCAAAGTCGCGTCGAAAGGTGCGGAAAAGAGCGGCGGGGGAAAGGGAGTCAGAGACGAGCTCCAAGACCTCGGTGTTTGGATCCTGCTGCGCCGGAGCGGTTCTGCTCCGTGGCCCCACGGCGCCGGAGAAGCGCAAGGAGGGCGAGGAAGCCTCCCCCCCGAGAAAAATGGAATGGTCCGTGGAACGCGGAGACACCAGAATGGAACTGAATGTGACAAAGTGCCCCGTAAGAGGCGCTGATTGGTTGGCCGCGATTCTTTTGTGCTCTGACCTAGAATATTTACAGTCGCTCGCCCTCCCCTTTCCCTCTTTTCCCCCTGCCTCGCTCTTCGGGGCAGGATCGAGCCTGTCTCGCTGGGAGACTGGACTGCAAGCTCATCATGAGCCTCGGGGAAGGCTCGCTGAATGGCTGGCTCTTGCCTTTTAACGCGCTGCTGATTCCCCACCCCCACCCAATAACACCAAGGCTGGGGGGGTGGGGGCTGCGATCATTTCCTCCGCTCCGCACCCACTTTATATTTTATTTTTTCGAAAGGATTCCTCGGGAAACCGCTTGCAACAGGATTTCGTGTGTGTGCGCGTTTACTTCCCTCCCCCTCTTTCTTTTTCCTTTCTCCTCCTGTGAAGAGGCTGCATCCTAATGTTTTAATGTTGTATCTTAATCTTTTAAATTGTATTTTAATCAACTTGGTTTTTTTATTGGTTGTTAGCCGCCCTGAGCCCGGTCTTGGCTGGGGCGGGTGGGGTATAAATAAAAATTTATTATTATTATTAATCTATAATGTGGGATATGTTTTATTGGAAGAGGACGCGGGGAATCAGATTGTGCTGTTCTTAAAGGAAAGTAACTGAGCCATAAAGCGTTTTAAAGCAAAGGAGGCCGTGTGGATCAGTCCGTGAGAGAGAGAGAGAGAGAGCCACGGTTAGGCACAGCGCCTTTATCAGCAGTGACCCCCCCAAAAATGCCCACAAAATAGCTAGCGAGCCTTCGCAGTGTTCAGAACTCTTCATCCAGCAGAATGTTAAACGGTATTTATGCATTTCAGATCATCTTCCAAATTGCTCTGCCCATTCCATCGCTAGGTTCTTCATGTTCACCATTCTCCCTCCTGCCCTCTTAAAGGTAAAGGGAACCCTGGCTGTTAAGTCCAGTCGCAGACGACTCTGGGGTTGTGGCACTCATCTTGCTTTACTGGCCGAGGGAGCTGGCGTTTGTCCGCAGACAGCTTCCGGGTCATGTGGCCAGCATAACTAAGCCGCTTCTGGCGAACCAGAGCAGCGCACAGAAACGCTGTTTACCTTCCCACCTATTTATCTACTTGCACTTTGACGTGCTTTTGAACTGCTAGGTTGGCAGGAGCAGGGACCAAGCAACAGGAGCTCACCCCGTTGCGGGGATTCGAACCGCCAACCTTCTGATCGGCAAGTCCTAGGCTCTGTGGTTTAACCCACAGCGCAACCCGCATCCCAAACCTGCCCTCTTAGTCACCTACTAATGGTCACCTGTTTATTTTTCTATGCCTTAGGAAGGGACCTCTAATTTCGCAGTCACTCACATGCCAGGGTAATATCACTACCATGTGGGCTTTCATAAGTGCGGTTTTTGCAGCAGAGGTCATAGGTCGCCTCCAGACTGCCAGTATTTTGTAGGAGAGAGTCAATCCAAACTGGAAATTTAGGTTTGTGCAATTCAAGTGTCATGGTGCAACAAACCCATCTTTCTTTTCAAAACAATAACAGGTTTTGTGGTTCTAGATTCAGGTAGGTAGTCATGTTGGTCTGACACAGTCGAAATAATAATAATAATAAAATTATTTAGAGACCAACTACGGTAAGTTTGTTCTGGGTATAAGCCCCCGTGTGCAGGTTTTGTGGTTAGAAAAGATGCAGAAATGCACTTAAAATGAGTGGGATAAATTGTTGATTAATTAGAAGATGTATAACCACAAGCAAATCAGGATAAATTCAGGAGGAACGCTCATCATTTATATAATCTCCCAGCAAACAAAGTGCTCAGTAAAGACCAGATCTAGGGCTGTAGGAAATGTTAGTCCTACCCAGGCCGATACTATACTTTTAAAGCAGTATCATCTCCTCATAGCTGCAATTCCCAGAGTGGTTTAGCAACCCCTCTTCCCAGGGAACTCTGGGAATTGTAGATGCCACTTAGTTAACATATGAGGTGAAATTTGAACAGAGGGAAACTGTTAATCAAAACCTGAAATGCTGCCCTTCTTCAGCAACAAATTGTGGTTCCCTTGGTGGGAGGGCGGAATCTGCTGGCAGCAAATTATTGCAGCATTCTTGCACAAAACCTTCCTGTTTTTCCTCCAGTTTGGCTCTCGTGCATTTTTTCTTTTAAGTCTTCTGGTCCTGTTTGTCCATTTGCCTGCCAGCCAGCAATATATGACAGGTGAAAACACCACCTTGCTATCTGCGGTCTCATAATTATAGTGCATGTAGATGCACGTGGCTCTAGATTGCCGTATTCAACTGCTACCCACAGGTGCGGTAAGGACATAAAAGAAATAGAAGCAAGAGGCAAGGTGTTGTTGTTTTTTGAACCCACATTTATTATGCCATACAGTGCTATTTTTCTAGAAAAAGAGGTGCCGGAACTCACTATGAACGCCTCCCTCATTCTCTTAGAATGGCAACGGCACTCGCCAGAGAAGTGCCAGAACCCACCTGAGAGGTGCCGGAACTAAGTTCCAGTGAGTTCCCCCTGAAATAAAGAAAGCCCTGCCTTCATTATTTCTAACCACTCAGCTCCAAATACTTTGGCTGCAACCTAGGACACCAAATACAGAGGCCTGACCCTCCAAGTGTCCCTATTTACAGTACCGAAGCCGTCCCAGTTTCTGATTTGATCCCGGAATGTTCTGCTTTTCCTTAGGACGTCCCTATTTTCATTGGGAAAATGTTGGGGGCCATGGAGTTATGTGACCCCCCTGAGCCAAGGAGTTAAGTAATTATACAACCTTTAAGAAACATCTATAAAGGGAGCCCTGTATAGGTTGTGATTTTTTAATGTTTAATGTTTTCTGTTTTTATATATGTTGGAAGCCACCCAGAGTGGCTGGGGCAACCCAGTCAGATGGGCGGGGTATAAATAATGAAGTTGTTGTTGTTGAATAGAGCCTCCCCCGATGATGCCTCACCCCTGAGCCTCCCCCCGATGAGTGCATGGGGCATTTTTCATGAAAACCTCTTTGCTATATGTATTTGCACAGCTGCCTTGCTGGGTCCAGTGCTGGATTTACGTATAAGCTAAACAAGCTATAGCTTAGAGCCCCACTCTCTTGGGGACTCCCAAAAAAATTTAAAGGAAAAGAACTGGTTGTACATTTCCAAAATATAAGATAAAAAACCCAAATAAAAGAAAACCTACATACAGCAACAGTATTTTGTGTTTTGTAGGCTCCTATTATGTAAGGAAGTGATGAGCAAACTTGGCCCTCCAGCTGTTTTGGGACTACAACTCCCATCATCCCTGCTAACAGGACTAGTGGTCAGGGATGGTGGGAATTGTAGTCCCAAAACAGCTGGAGGGCCAAGGTTGGCCATCACTGATGTATGTAATGGGGCCCGCCTGCTAGCCTCCTCCCTAAAATATCACTGGTTTCAGTTCAACAATTACTTTGATAAAATACATATTTTGTTATGTGCAAAAGGCTTTAGATACCTATTAGGTCAGGCATAGGCAAACTTGGCCCTCCAGATGTTTTGGGACTACAACTCCCATCATCCCTGACCACTGGTCCTATTAGCTAGGGATGATGGGAGTTGCAGTCCCAAAACATCTGGAGGACCAAGTTTGCCTATGCCTGTATTAGGTCCATAAATTACCATATAGCATATATGCAACACAAAAAAGAGTAACAATTTGTTGTTGACAAAGGACAGCTGGACATATAAAGGGCCCCATTACCTTCAGTAGCTTAGGGCCTCCTCAAACCTAAATCCGGCCCTGGCTGGGTCCCATATAAAAGGTAAAGGGACCCCTGACCATTTGGTCCAGTCGTGACCGACTCTGGGGACCGACACTCACTTTATTGGCCAAGGGAGCCGGCGTACAGCTTCCGGGTCATGTGGCCAGCATGACTAAGCCGCTTCTGGCAAGGGCACCAGGAAAGCCCTGTCAGGTAAAAGCACAGTGGGTCTGTTTAGCCCTGCATTCTGCATCCTATAGCAGCCAAGCAGATGTTTGGGTCTGAAGACAGTAGCCCTTCCTTGCTGTTGCTCTGCCAACAACTGATATTCAATGCCACTATGCTGCCCTTGGGCAAAGAGACAGCCTGTGAGTCAGCCCTGGATGAAATCTATGGATTTCCTGTCTACACCCAAAACACATTTAAGGGAAGTACATTCCAGTGATGTTCATGAAATTTGCAGCCACTTATATGGGACGCGGGTGGCGCTGTGGGTTAAACCACAGAGCCTAGGACTTGCCGATCAGAAGGTCGGCGGTTCGAATCCTTGCAACGGGGTGAGCTTCCGTTGTGCGGTCCCAGCTCCTGCCAACCTAGCAGTTCAAAAGCACATCAAAGTGCAAGTAGATAAATAGGTACCGCTTCGGCGGGAAGGTAAATGGCGTTTCCGTGCACTGCTGTGGTTCACCAGAAGCGGCTTAGTCATGCTGGCCACATGACCCGGAAGCTGTACGCCGGCTCCCTCGGCCAATAAAGCGAGATGAGCGCCGCAACCCCAGAGTCGGTCACGACTGGACCTAATGGTCAGGGGTCCCTTTACCTTTCTTTACCTTACCTTAATTTCCAACATTTCTCCGATGATAATAGGGACGTCCTAAGGAAAAGCGGAACATTCCGAGATCAGATCAGAAACTGGGACAGCTTCTGTAAATCCAGGACTGTCCCTGGAAAATAGGGACACATGGAGAGTCTGTACATTGGAAAACACCAGAGTTTGGGGTGTTTTTTAAAGTTATGATGAATATAATCTTAGAGCATGAGCTTCCGAAGCAATGATCAGCAGTGCTTTGCATTGCAGGGGGTTCTATGTATTCTATGTATGCTTCTAAATGTGCCACCCAAACATTTCGGGTAGGCTGTTATTACTAGGTAGGTGTAGGCCATCTAGTCGTTGCGCTTCAAGGGATCAAAATGATGGATTTAATTAAAGCAGATTTCATAAGAGGAGTCAAACTACTTCCTGTTTGTGACACCTCCTAACAGGAGTTAAACAACTTCCTATTTGTGTGGCATTTCTTACTGGAAGAAATCAAAGGTTTTGCTTTTACCTTGCCAGTTTGACCTTGAGCTCCCCGCCCTCCTTGGAGATCTCTTTCAGGCCTTCTTTGTCAGGGCAACTCCTTTGCAGAAAGACAAACCCAGCTTGCCTTTAAAATGCACATTAGGATAAACCACGATGCTAATTTGTATTAGCATAAAATATTTCGGCTTCGTTTTCCTTTCAAGTCGAGGGCCTATTTCCATAATCCAGACAGCCTGAACTCCCTCGAATGTTCTCTGTGTTCTTGGCACACACAAAAATTGGTTCTGCACATTTGAGCTGTGCGCAGGTGATTTGAAAAGATTTAGAATCGAAAGCAGGGGTGGTGGGCAGCCTGTAGCCCTCCGGATGTGGTTGAGCTTCAGTTCCCATCATCCTTGGTAGCTGGGCCTGATGGGAGCTGGAGTCCAAGAACATCTGGAGGGCCAGATGTTCTCCACCCCCAGATCTGAAGGAACTTCTGAAGCAGGTCAAGGGAGGAAATGATGAAAACTTTCAAAGTATACAATGCCTCGTTCTTTCATATGTGGTGGACCTGTAAAAGGGTAGAAGAGTATTGGGAAATAATTCATAATGAATTGAAAAAATGTTTTAAAGTACCTTTCAAAAAACACACACCCCAGAGTCCTTTTTGTTGGGGGTATTTCAGACAGATATTCCCAGGTGTCAAAAAAAGGTTATTTATGTATGCCACTACTGCAGCCCATGTTTTGTTAGGCCCCAAATGGAAAACGAGCGAGGTCCCAGCTAAAGAAGAATGGCAACTTAAACTGATGGAATATGCACAGCTTGCAGACCTAACTTATGGAATAAGAGAACAAGAAGAATATACGTTTAAAGAAGACTGGAAAATGTTTATTGAATGTATGGGGGGAAATTGTGCACACTTGAAAACTTTGGCAGCATTAAGATAAATTCAACAGTGTAAATAAGTTTGATGGATGTAATAATGGAATGCTGAGTGGTTTAGTTTATATAGAACATGCAGGGATTTATGTTATGCAAAATGAACCATGGAAAGAGAAGAAGGGAAGTCTTTGATATTTTAAGGTTGTTTATATGCATATTCTAAATTGTAAAACAGAAAATTTAATAAAAATTATATATAAAAAACTAAGTATACAATGCCTCAAGTGGTAGCTCTACCTGGGAATTCTGGACATAATGGAAGAGGTAAGGGTTTTGGATTGTCATAAAAGATGCGAGAGGAAAGGATTAATAGGAAAGGACCCACAAAGGGGAGGAGATTCCTTGGAATCTTGTTTTTATGATTGATGTGTGATATATCTGTAAATGTTTTATTTGAAAAGCCAAATAAATTTTATGTCTAAAAAAAGAGAAGAATGTCATTGGGAATTCCTCCATAAAGTGGAAGCAGGTTATATAATCCATCCCTTGAAGAAAAGGAATCAAAACCTCCTCAGTGTTGATATCGAAGCTGGACTGACCAGTTCTGGGACCACAAGGGTCTTGGCACTGCTGATTATGCACAGGAAGACATAGTGCATGACACTCCCAGCCACTTCACAATACCTGTATGAGTAGTGATGACTTCGAAGCCAAGCCCTCAGTGGGCACATGGGGAGTGAAAGTCTAGAGATGTCTATCACAATGGGTTAAAGCACTGAGTCCCGGGAAGAAAAACTACAGGCCTTGTCACCCTGACCAGGTCATCATGTCAAGGGCTTCCAGAGGAGACAAACTTCTGAGCGACCTCGGTTACAAGTTGGGCCAAACCTTGGGGGAAGGCAGCTATTCCAAGGTGAGAGTAGCCACTTCGGCCAAATACAAGGGGCCACTAGCCATCAAAATGGTGGACCGGCGTCGAGCGCCCCGGGATTTTGTGGAGAAGTTTCTGCCGAGGGAACTCTCCATCTTGAGAGGGATCCGTCATCCGCACATCGTCAGGGTCTACGAGTTCATCGAAGTCTGCAACGGGACGCTGTACATTGTGATGGAGGCCGCATCTACAGACCTGCTGCAGATGGTGCAGAAGACAGGCAAACTGCCCTGCGCCCCTGAGGCGCGGGACATCTTTGCCCAGGTGGTGGGTGCCGTGCGCTACCTCCACGACCGGCATTTGGTGCACCGGGATCTCAAGTGCGAGAACGTGCTGCTGACTTCGGACGGCCGCCGAGCAAAGCTGACCGACTTTGGCTTTGGCAGAGAATCGCGCGGGTACCCGGAGCTGAGTACCACCTATTGTGGCTCTGCGGCCTACGCCTCTCCCGAAGTCCTCATGGGTGTCCCCTACGATCCCAAAAAGTACGACGTGTGGAGTTTGGGCGTCATGCTCTACGTGATGATAACCGGCTGCATGCCCTTCGATGACACCCACATCCATAACATGCCGTGTCGCCAGAAGAAAGGCGTCGTTTTCCCCGAAGACCTGCCCGCTTTGGCGGAGCCCTGCCAAGCCCTTATAAAGCAGCTGCTCCAGTTCAGCCCAGAATCCCGGCCCTGTGTGGGGCAAGTATCTAAGAACAGCTGGCTGAAGGGGGAAGCCTAAGTGCGATGGCTTTCGCCAGGACACCTACCAGACGCAGCTGCTTCAAGGGAGGGGGGGGTCATGTTAACCGGACAATGGAAACGTTTAAGTTCTCAGAAAGGTTTCTGGGATTGTTGAGCATGAGAAGAAGTAAGTGGGCAAACGGATTTAATGGGGGGAAAGGAAAAAGAGAAAAGCAATTCAGATGTAAGTTCCTCTGAAATTAACGGGACTTACTTCCAAACAAATGTATTTAAGTTTGGGGTGCCAATGAGATCTTTAAAACCCACTTTTGTGTGTCAGCTTCTCATTCTGCTCAGGGTGATGTTAAGTTGTGGGCGTACATATCAGACGACACAGCGATTCTTCAAACAGCTCTTGATATTCCGAGGCCAGAACAGAACTGAACTGAAGAGCTCAGTCAGCCTGCTTATATAGAGCTCCAGAACAACGTAACTGTAGCAACTTTCTAAAACTATCCAATCACTGAATGTCACTTTCGATCCTTCATTTGCATACAAACTATCCAATCACTGAACGTCACTTTCGATCCTTCATTTGCATAACTATCTACAGTATCCCCCTGCTGGCCCAGGGTGAGAACTTCAGTACATAACAAGCGATACTTCTCGTTTGTTTGGAGGGGATTCCTACAGATCGCTCAAGTTTGGGGAAACTGGTTTGAAGGAGCGGTGTCTCGCACAGTGTGGCATCCTGTACTGAGGAAGTACGTCAGAATCCCCTGCAGCATTTCAGAGGATTCTGATGTGCTGTCTCAGCATAGATGGGGTGCTGGCTGTACTGGAAGGAGCTGGACCAGAAACAGGACTCTCACACTGCCTTTGGTATGGGGTACCTTTGCTTGTGCAGTCCTTGGTCAGACTTTTCCTATGGAATCAAAATGCTTATAAAAGTACCCTCTCCTGGTTGGATCATCTTTAAAGGACAACCGTGGATTCCCAATAAAAAATGTTAGCGGGCCCTAAGATCTTGGGATCCAAACTTTCCCAAATCAAAGGGGTTATTTGCAGGGTGAAGGACAACGTGCTTTAAATTTATGGTGCGTGAACCTTGTGTAAACACTGTCACAGTCCATCCTGAGAGTTGATCAGGATTATGCAGTAATCCAGGGGTCAGCAAATCTTTTCAGCAGGAGGCCGGTCCACTATCCCTCAGACCTTGTGGGGGCCAGACTATATTTTGGAAAACAAAAACAAATTCCTATGCCCCACAAATAACCCAGAGATGCATTTTAAATAAAAGGACACATTCTACTCATGTAAAAACACACTGATTCCCGGACCATCCATGGGCCGGATTTAGAAGGCGATTAGGCCGGATCTGGCCCCCAGGCCTTAGTTTGCCTACCCATGATGTAATCGGTAACAGAAGTCCAGATTGGAAAAAGGCTCAACTCAATTGTATCAATTATAATGCATTGGCCCACAATACTATATCACGGTGGAAATGTCCAGAAGGCCATGGGCATGGCCAGGATTTATTGGGGGGGGGGTTGCAGGACTTTTGTTTGGGGGGGCAGAACTGACATGAGTGGTACCTTGGGTCCCAAACGCCTTGCAAGTTGAACGTTTTGGCTCCCGCACGCTGTCAACCCAGAAGTGAGTGTTCTGGTTTGCGAACGTTCTTTGGAACCCAAATGTCTGACAAGGCTTCCACAGCTTCCGATTGGCTGTAGGAGCTTCCTGCAGCCAATCGGAAGCCACGTTTTGGTTTCTGAACTTTTTGGAAGTCGAACGGACTTCCAAAATGGATTCCATTCAGTTTCCAAGGTACAACTGTATTTCTGTTGTTTCATTTGATGTGGGGGGGGGGCAGGCAGCTGCCCTCCCTTGCCCTCCCCTTGACTACACCCATGCACAAAGCAGTCATCCAATCAATAGAATGCATAGCTCAGTTGGTTAGAGCGTGGTGCTGATAACGCCAAGGTCGCAGGTTTGATCCCCATAAGGGACAGCTGCATATTCTCCACTATAATAGGGGATATGATTATCAGTCAGTGATGGCTCACCGGAACCTAACTTGCCACCTTCAGCAATGGGGAGGGCCAGTTTCCTGATCACCAGGTGAAAGCAAGTCTTTGACCTTTTCTGGTCAGTCCACAGCAAGGCTTCACCAACGGGACAGGCAGATCGTCCTGCAGTCTGCCGTTCAGGGAGTTCTCCAAAGCCTTTGTCTTTGTGAACCTGTCTGCAGCTAATCGGGTCAGACTGTTCTCACTCGCTCTCTGCTTTTTCTCTCCACTGCTTTTGCCCCCTTTCCTCCCCATGCAAGAATCGTTATGCCTTCTGCGTTTGCAGAAATTGACTCGTTGACCCAGCAGTCACATCCAAAATTTGGAACCACAGTGGGGGCGAAGCGTTACATTCCCCTCCCTACAGCCGTGAACCGGCAGGGGAGAGAAATGATGCAAGGGCAAACTATGTGGCAAACTTCTAATCTAGTTTGGCCTTTGGGGCTTCCCATGATATTGCCTCAGTAATTGCTCCATGAGATAAGAATATTGGGGTCATATGGGAGAGATGATGCAGGCACAGTCCAGGTGAAAGTCAAGCGGCCGTGTCTGTCAAGCTGACCTGAGGTGCTTTTCCAAACTGGCCAGCTCTCCCTCCATTGATGTTCATAACACACAGACAACAGAGCCTCCAAGTGCCCCTGTTTTTCATTGACAAAAGCCATTCCTGTTTCTGATTTGATCGCAGAATGTCCCGCTTTTCCTTAGAACGTCCCTATTTTCTTCGGAGAAAGGTTGGAGGGTATGGAGTTGTGCAACTCTTGAGCCAAGGAGATAAGTGACTACTGTATACAATCTTTACAAGACATCTGAAGGCAGCCCCGTATAAAAAAAAATTATATATATAAAAAAGTTTAATATTTTATTATGTTTTTATATTTGTTGGAAGCAACTCAGTTAGGGCAACTCAGTCAGATAGGTGGCGTGTAAATAATAATAATAATAATAATAATAATAATAATAATAATAATAATATGATGGAATAGGACGTCCCTATTTTCAGAGGCTCAATGTTGGAGGATATGAGGGACAAACACTTTGTGTACCCAAGAAGGGTTGTTGACCCGTTTTATCAGACAGTTCAAAATGAAACGAAACACCGCATGGCAGCAAGGCCTTTCATTTCTTACCAGAATAAACTTGGTTCCTGTGCCATAACTAACCACCCCCAGTGCCATTTCCCACAAATTACGGTAACATTCCGGGAATCACACCTAAAGCCAAAATCACATATCATCAAAGCACATTGGGTTCAATGGCGGGTGGGATTGCAAAAGTTTGTTTTTTTTCCTGGACACCCGCCCCATTTCCACACCCCTTTTTATTTTATTTTTATTTTTGCCAAGCAGGTAAAGCGGAATATGCATAAGTTAAACGTGCGCAAGTTGTGAGCTTCCTGTATTTAGAGGCTGAATTCTTTAAATATCAAGCCAAAATAGAAAAATCAGAAGGAAACAGATGTCACGTCCACCACGTGCATTTAAAATATATGGCTTTCCTCTGGGGAACTGTAGCTTTACACTTCCCAGAGCTACAATTCCCAACACCCTTAACAAACGACAGCCCCTGTGATTGACCACATGCACTTCAAATATGTGGTGTGGATGTGACTGGAGTTGATAAACTGCATTTGAAATATGTGTGTTTTCCTCAGAGGTAAGTACTGTTCTGGCTCACGTAATAACCGGCATCCGGTTTTTCCTGTTCCTCGGTCTTTCATGACTGCTGAACCAGGTCAATTGCAGCATCACACAGGAAATGACCTCACCCGGTCTAATTCCATCCCTAAGAGATGCCTCCATTAGTCCTGAACCCCACCAGCAAGACCTGTGGGTCTGAGGTGGATGTGGTGGGTCTCAAAAGCTTCTTCCGTACTATCTCCTCACTCCCAAGACAAGAAAGAAGGAGCTCAAGCTCAGATCAAGAGAATTCTTTCCTTTCCCCCAGGCTTCCGTTAACTCTCATGGAATTCGTTTCTGTAAACACTGCATTGGGTTAAATGTAGGTTGACTACAATCTTGTAATGTTTATAAGTTCTGTTTTCATTTTCGTTTTGTTTTGTATATATGGGTGTTCTCTCTCTCTCTTTCCCCCCCTTTTCATTCCCCCTCCCTGCTTTTTATGCCTTATTTCACCCTGTGCACTTACAAGTACAGTGGTACCTTGGTTCTCAAACGCCATGGTACTCAAACAACTTGGAACCCAAACACTGCAAACCCGGAAGTAAGTGTTCCAGTTTGCGAACTTTTTTCGGAAGCTGAACGTGCTCTCTTTTGAGTGTTACGCTTCCGATTTGAGTGTTACGCTGAGGTCTGTCTGTTTTTGTTATTTATTTTGCATTATTGTTTTTGCGGCTTTTTTGTTTTGTTTTTGTGACTGTGTGGAACCCAGTTCAGCTACTGATTGATTGATTGATTGATTGATTGTGTGACTGCGGAAATGGATAAAAGCCCCCCAGCCAAACAATAACTATCATCAGTGCAGGTAAGAATTTTTTATTATTATTATTTTTATCATCTACAATGTTGTCTTACTGATTTTATAATACAGCACATTGTTTATTGCTTTTATTTTATGGATCAATGGTCTCGTTAGATAGTAAAATTCATGTTAAATTGCTGTTCTAGGGGTTGTTTTCAAAAGTTTGGAATGGATTAATCCATTTTGCATTACTTTCTATGGGAAAGCACGCCTTGGTTTTGGAATGCTTTGGTTTTGGAACGGACATCCGGAACGGATTAAGTTTGAGAATCAAGGTACCACTGTATTGACACATTACTTTTTATCCTTCAGTCAATAATCTTTTTATGTAAAGATACTCCTCTATGAGGAAAGGTTTTACCAAAACGACAATTCTCATGCTTTGATAGATCAGGGAGCAATAGGAGGAAACGGAAGGTTCCACGTATCTGAAGAGAAGGGTGTGACATGGCCCCTGTCCTCTTGTCAGGGCTTCAGACCAAGCGCGGTCACAGTAAGGTTAAGGCTTACTGGGAAATATATAATATATATATAATGAAATGAAAAGGATGTTTAAAATAATGTTTGTAAAAAAACAACCCAGAAGCCTTTCTTCTGGGAATTACACTACCTAAATTGTATAGAAATTTATTCATGGATGCGACTACAGCGGCAAGAATGTTACTTACCCAAAAATAGAAAGAAGAAGAAGAAGAAGTCCCAGCAAAGGAAAAATGGATACAAAAACTTATGGAATATGCAGAAATGGCGAAACTTACCGTAAGAATAAGAAGTCAAGATAAACTTTTTATAAAAGAATGGAAATGGTTTATTGAATATTTACAGATAAATTGTAAACAGATAAAAACTTTGGCAGGGTAAATAAATGAGCAAGTTGAGTTAATTTAGATATACAGAAGATCTTAAAGATAAACTTAAGGAAGCGCAGAAAGAGGGGGAAGGAAGTCAAGTTTTAAAATGTCGAAATGATTGTAAAATAAGTGAAATGTAAAAATCTGAAAAGTACAGTGGTACCTTGGGTTAAGAACTTAATTCGTTCTGGAGGTCCGTTCTTAACCTGAGGTACCACTTTAGCTAATGGGGCCTCCTGCTGCCGCCGCACCACCGCTGCACAATTTCTGTTCTCATCCTGAAGCAAAGTTCTTAACCCAAGGTACTATTTCTGGGTTAGTGGAGTCTGTAACTTGAAGCGTCTGTAACCTGAAGCGTCTGAAACCCGAGGTAAAAGGTAAAGGGACCCCTGACCATTAGTTCCAGTCGTGACCGACTCTGGGGTTGCAGAGGTACCACTGTATAAATATTTTTTTTTAAAAAAAGAAATGTGATCACATCAGTTACAACCAAGGTTCATGCTGCTTTGCAGCCTTCAACCTCCACCAGCTTGGATTATGAAGCATAGATGTCCGGAGCTGCAATTGATACACTACTGCTCCTTGCAAATACCTCATAAAAAGTGCTAGCATACAGACACAGGCTAAGGTTTTTCTTTCACAGCTCCACCATTGAGCAAACTGATCGATTTAGTGTTGTGCAAATTCATCAGTCCATGTCCATTTGCATGACAGGCAGAAATCCAGAAGGTAAGGCTTTCTTCACCACCGTGGGTGTGTTCAGGATCAGGTAGGTTGCCTCCACCCATAAAAGCAGCATGACGGGCTGAAGTTCAACAGGAAAAGTTGGCAAACCTGGTAGAGAAGGTATAAGAGAACTTTTGTCCCTTCAGATGTCACTGATTGACAATGATAGATCTCTGGCTATTGGCCATGCTTGCTGGGGTTGATGGGAGTTGTAGTTCAGCAGCACTTGGAGGGCCAGAGGTTCCCCACACCTGGACCAGGTGACTTCATGCTGGGCGAGGAGTTTTTTTGCAGTAGAAATTTGCCCATCTCTACATGCAAAGTTGTCTTTGTCCATGGAGTTTTCTTGGCAGGGATACTGGAGTGGCTTGCCGGTTCCTGCTCCAGGTGGATCACGTTTGGTCAAAACTCTCCACTATGACCTGTCCATCTTGGGTGGCCCTGCACGGCATAGTCCATTGCTTCTCTGAGTTATTCAAGCCCCTTTGCCACGGCAAGGCAGTGATCCATGAAGGGGGAAGTGATCCATGAAGGAGAAATATGAAGGGGAAATACGAAATGTGGTTTGAAGCTCAACATCAAAAAAACGAAGATCATGGCCACTGGTCCCATCACCTCCTAGCAAATAGAAGGGGAAGAAATGGAGGCAGTGAGAGATTTTACTTTCTTGGGCTCCATGATCACTGCAGATGGTGACAGCAGCCACGAAATTAAAAGATGCCTGCTTCTTGGGAGAAAAGCAATGACAAACCTAGAGAGCATCTTAAAAAGCAGAGACATCACCTTGCCAACAAAGGTCCTTGTAGTTAAAGCTATGGTTTTCCCAGTAGTGATGTATGAAAGTGAGAGCTGGACCATAAAGAAGGCTGATTGCCGAAGAATTGATGCTTTTGAATTCTGGTGCTGGAGGAGAGTCTTGAGAATCCCATGGACTGCAAGAAGATCAAACCTCTCCATTCTTAAGGAAATCAGCCCTGTGTGCTCACTGGAAGGACAGATCCTGAAGCTGAGACTCCAATACTTTGGCCACCTCATGAGAAGAGAAGACTCCCTGGAAAAGGGCCCTGATGTTGGGAAAGACTGGGGGCACAAGGAGAAGGGGGCGACAGAGGACGAGATGGTTGGACAGTGTTCTCGAAGCTACAAACATGAGTCTGACCAAACTGCGGGAGGCAGTGGAAGACAGGAGTGCCTGGCGTGCTCTGGTCCAGGGGGTCACGAAGAGTCGGACACGACTAAACAACAACACATGCAAAGTTGATCTGTGTTGGCCGAGTGAAAATATGGGGAATTTCCAGAACCTTAAAATGTGTTCATCTCAAGGTTAATCAGATACTCATCTAAATATGCAGCCTGGTCATTTCCAGCTCTGGTAATTAAACCAGCTCTAGCAAATTCAAGGCCTCTTGGCTTTAAGGGACGAAAGGCAGGCAGAACAGAACTGCGCAGAGAGACTGACTTAACAGGCTTACCTTCTTGTGTATTATAAACAGGAGTTGCCATGGCAGCAGGTACATTTAGAGGACCCACACCTAAGTGCTTATTAGGCTCAGCAAGCCATTTCCCATTTGAGTCAGATTGCACAATTATAGGCAGCAATTGCTAAGCCGTTGCTGGAGAGAGAGAAATTATTTTAGCAAGAAACGGCGACAATTATACAACGCAGGGCACAGAGAGCTAAAATACCACTTTGGGACCATGTTTCGTGTCCGTGTTTGAATCACTTATGAAAGCACTAGCCGGCTGGCATGCAGATATCTCAAATCTGGTTTACTCTCATGTGGACAAAAGGTTGCTGTTCACTCTTTTTTCTTCCCATTTTATCCCTGCAATTCTTTGGGCGGGGAGTGTTCCTACCAGGTAATTCACCGGAAATTGCAAGGGACAAACTAACTTTATAAGTCCAGTGCTCAGAAGTGGAGCGAAGATACAATACCAATGAAGGAGGAATGGCAGACGAAGCTAATAGTATATATAGAAAAGGCAAAACTGACAAACAGAATAAGAGAACAAGACAAAAAAAAGTATTTGAAGAAGATTGGGAATATTTTATGGATTATTTGGAAATATATTGTAAACATATCAAAAAGTTAACAGTAAAAGGATAAATTCAGCAGTAAGAAATACTGAGATATAAAGTCGATAAAGAATAAGATATAGGGGGAAATTAGAATATGTAGTGGAATAGGAAAGTAACAAACCAAACCATGGAAGGAATGGAAGGGGAGTCAATATTAATTGTGTGGTTTTGATTTGTTTTGTTTCAAGTGTAAAAATGAAAATGATAAAAACTGGGGGGTAGGGGGACTTTATGAACCCGGGATGCATGAATATTGAAATTACCATCAAAGCACACTTCATAAAGAATAGAAGATAGTGGAAGGAGGGAGCAAGAGAACTTCAGGAAAACTTCAGTGGAAATAATATTGTATATATTACAGGGGAATTGTGGCAGGGTCTCTTTAAAGAAAGTCTCCGCCTTTTTAAAGATAGCTTTATATCAGAGTTAAAGCATGGTGCCAATCCAGTTTTCATTTCATGCCTTATATATTTGCCAAGACTAGACACGAGTACAAGGAGGGAGGATTTATGTGACATTGATTAAAAACCTCAGGAAAGCCCTGATGGGTCAGAATATGTTCCATCTAGACCGGCTTCCTGGTTCTCACAGTCAGGGCTGTGGCTAAAAGCGCAACCCAAGCCTTGTGTAAAAAGGACATTTTTTACTTTGGTGACATCACACCCCCTGTCATCCTGGCAACCACCCCCTCTCATTTATGTCGTCATCGCCCAGTTTCACCCTGGCTACCTCCATTTGGAGAATCTTCCTTCGATGTGTTGATGACTGGTCATCAGCACCTCTGTACTCCTTAAGGACTTCCCCTCAGGTGATTCCCTGATCTGGGAAAGAAGTTTAGTTTGCATTTTTATACTATTAAATCCAGTGCCTGTTAGCTTTAAACCATAACACCCAGGAATCTAAGAGGAGACAGGGCACCCAGAAAGCCAAGGGCGTCAGGACCCACAAATCCACAACTAATCTATGGTCACTGTTGTGATCAAAAAACGTTAAATTATCCAGAGAACTGCTTCCTTTGAGCCATTTTGAGCAGGAAATGTATTTATCAGAGGCTCCTTGTACAACCTGAATTAATCTATTTTTGGAGCATAGAAAGTGAATAATAATAATAATAATAATAATGTTAAGTTGTGGTTGAACACAGCAATTCTTCAAGCAGCTCTTGTTTATTCACAGGCCAGAACAGAAGTGAAATGAAGGGTTCAGCCAGCCTGCTTATATAGAGCTCCAGTACAACGTAACTGTAACAACTTTCTGTAACTATCCAATCACTGAACGTCACTTTCAATCCCTTATTTGCATATGTGGACCTGAGTGAAACCTATCTACAGTATCCCCCTGCTGGCCCAGGGTGAGAACTTCAGTACATAACAAATAATAATAATAATAATAATAATAATAATAATAATAATAATAATTTTACTATTTATACCCCGCCCCATCTGGTGGGACCAACTGGTGGATCAACAACTGAATAAGGAACTGAAAGGTGGGGGAGATCTACTAAGATTGTAATTTGTTTGCTGTTACATGTTCTGCAAAATCACCGGATTAACAAAACTGGTTCAAATCAGTAAGTGTTGATTTTGAAATACCAAATTAAGTGTTTACTCTCTTTTTTTCTTTTAAATCTGGAAATTGCAGCGCTCAGAAAGCAAAAGCCTCATCTAGCAATAAGGTAAAATAAAGCTCACTAGTACAGAATTGCTTGCCGGTGATTTTAATCAAGCCATCAAATGGTTCCACAGTCCCACAGTTTACAGAGCCAACATTTGTAGATCGGAGGGAAGTTCATCTGAGGTCAAAAAGACTTACTCACAAGCAATCACGCATAGAATTGTAGCCTTAATTTCACCTACAGATGGGAAAGTGCAGTAAGACACGCAAAACATAAAACCTAAGAGCTGTCAATTTAAATTGTGTGTGTGTGTTAGTTATATATAGCCCTAGCTGCATACACACACACACTAAAGTCTTGTGTGCTCCTGTTTGGCCCAGATGTTTTGTGAGTGTTGCTAAACTTGTATAACCCAACTTGTTCTTGGCAGGCAAACGGAAGAAATGGTGGATTGGGCAAGTGCCCCAACAGCAGAGCAGAGAGAAAAAATTATCAGTTAGATCACCCAACCAGCTAAACAATAGATGTCCCTAAGCACTGGCAGAAAACATCAAGTTTACCAAGGGGCGGTTAACATCCCATTTTACTGTTTGACCAGCAGAATTATTTTGTTGGTACGTACAGACGCCCTGTTCTGTTAATCCAGAAGGACTCTTTTGCCACAAGCTTCTTAAAACCAATTGTGGAGAGGAGAAGTAGCTGAGGAACAACCCCAGCTCCCACAATTTCACTAGATCTGAAGCTCAACTTGGAGAAATCGGGTCCTCCCTTAAAGAGGGCACGTCTTGCAGTGAGACCTGGCAACCTAACCCTGTGTGATGGCCGGGTGTGATGGCCTGGGAATCCGATTCAGAGGCTGAACCGGAGGAATCCCAGCCTGCACAGGAGTCCCTGCCTCCAGGGCCGGCTGAGCTGGGGCAGGGCCTTGGATCTGAAGCGCCTGCACCTGTGCCGGATCCTCAGGAGCAGGCACCAGGTGATTCCACTCTGGCTCCGGAAGTGATTGAGGACACAGTGCCTACAGGTGCGCCTCTCCCAGCCCTGTCAGGGGAAGGTGAGTCTCCTCCTGGGTCCAGTAACCCTCCAGCCTCTCCTGAGCTGCAGAGGCTTAGGGCAGAGAGGCGGAGGGAACTGGCTTCTCCCAGGAGGAGTGCTCGCCTTAAGGCCAGGAGAGGCGGGTCTCCTGAGGGCCGGGGCCGCCCCTGGCCTCAGAGAAGATAAAGGCCAGTCAGCCCGGTCCCAGGTTGCGGGAGCAACATCGTTGAAGAGCTGTTTCGGCCAGCACCCAGTCCTGTTCCTCCAGAGTTCCTGCCCTTGCCCGGCTCCTCGCTTTGGACCCCTCTTCGCCCGTGGAGGACTGTCTGCCGACCCTCGACTCGGGTCCTGGACCTCGCCCCACGGCAACCTCCCCCCGGGACCAGCACAGCCATCGTGTGTCGTCTGTCATTGGGACAGGGGCACGGCAGGAATTCCCCCCCTTGGCTGATTGGCTGGTGCCATTTGGATTTCGCCTGCCGCATAGCAAATCATCACAACTTGTAAGGTTGCGGATAGGCTCTGGTTCAGGTGATAGGGATGGAAGAACGCTCTTGCCATCCCTATGTGAAAGATATTCCATTAAAGGAATTCAGGGACTCAATGGTTTGGTCAACCCCTGTGAGGGTGTTGTGCCCATGCCTGAGTCTAGGGGAGCATTTGGGTGGTGGAGATAGCCTGTTCCCAGCTTTCTACTTATCCAGGTGTTCACCGTAGGCTGACCTGTGCTGGTGCCCTGGGTCAGCGATACCTGCAACGGTGCAGGGAGCTAGTCGAACCAGAGCCTATGCAACCACTCACTTTCTGTAATCAATAAAGTTGTGGCCTCAATTCTGCCAAAAACCAAACCAAAATTTGAGTCTTGTCTGAATTTATTTAAGGGGGAGGTTTAAAGGTCTGAACATGCAATAGCCTGCATAGACCCTGACTGCATATAAAGTGACAGGGGGACAGGGAGGGGTAAAACCAAATGGGTTTGGGGACTAATGGTTCAAAACATCAGAGGCAGCAAAGAAAGTCAAGTCAAGATGAAGTAGACTTGAGGTGGTGTTTCACTGTTGAAGGATATGCCTTGCCATTTTTGTAGGATGGGGAAATGCCAATCTTTAAATAAATCAACCCACGCGATGGCCATTTGTCTTGCAATTCTTATTTTATTTTATTTGCTTGCCTACTTGTCTCTAATTAAGCCATGGATCTGGCCAAATGTCACCAGAGCAACTGTGCAGGGCAATAAAGAAGGGATCTTTCTTTCTTCATTTCTTTCTTTCTTTCTTTCTTTCCATGGAGATTTCATTTTCTGTTGTGTAATCCCTTCTCCTTCAGTTTGTTAAAGTCAAGTATTACAGGGTGCAACGCAGTACTCCCAGGCAGAGATGTGTAGAAGGTGAAGCAATCTTTTAATTATGTAGGAGACTAATGCCTTTTCTTCGGAGAATTCGAGCACAGAGACACATGTTGTTTTGACCATTTCTGCAAAGTGACTCACCAACCTTCACCAAGGCAATCTGTTATCAGCAGACTCATGTGCCCTCACGAGGCTCCCGCTTGTTGGATAACTAAAATGAGTTTCTCAGTATGGCCTGGCTTGCTGCAACATGACCAGAGCTGGCCCAATATATTTCGCTGCCTGAGGCAAAGAAGAAGGTGCTCCCTCTTTCCACAGACATACATAAACTGACTGGAAATGGATCAGCAGTTTAATCTTACTTCCACACTAGAAATGAGGCTGTGCACCTGAGGGTATTAGCATAGCTTAAGGGAAGCACTGGGCAAAGTGGGTAGCCCCACGCCCTGGCATCTGCTGCCTGAGGTGCCCACTTCACCACCACCTCACCTCACCCCATCTCTGTGCTTTCAAGCAGCAAAACGCCACTGTCACTCGACTGCCCCCCCTTCTTCTCAGAGCTCTATAATGAGGGACAGACTTACCTGATCGTCTTCTTGCCCACCGCAATTCATCTTCTGGGCAATGCACAGCAGCAGTAGAACACCGGGTACGTGTCAACTCCCCGTGCATCCTAGAACATGCCTTAGACTCCGCCGGTTGTCATCATTATTCATTTGTGGGCTTCCCACCCAAATGACATTTTCATTTTCATTTGCTTTGCTTTCAGAAAGGTTCCGTGGAGGTTAGATTTGGTTTTTACTGATCATTTGTTCTGATTTGTTCTCATGGCAGCTATACGACAAGCGCTCATCCCGATTTGCTTGCTGGTCGGTTCCACATCTCTTCCCATTCTTCATTTGCCCATTCCACACCTTTCGATGCAATCCCCTGTCACTTTCCTAACTGCAAAAAAGTCAATTTCTTTTCTAAAAAAATGTTGGACTAGAACAGTGTTCCCCAACCTTGGGCCTCCAGCTGTTTTTGGACTACAATTCCCATCATCCTTGACCACTGGTCTTGCTAGCGAGGGATGATGGGAGTTGTAGTCCAAAAACAGCTGGAGGCCCAAGGTTGGGGAACACTGGACTAGAACAGTGGTTCTCCAAGGGTGTGACATGCCACAATGGTGTGGCAAGTGTGGCGGGAAGATTCAAGGACAATCAAAGAAACATTTAAACATTTCAGTGTGGTATAGTATAGCATGTGTGCGTGCATGTGTATTTGTGTGTGTGTGTGTATAGCATAATATGGACAGATATATTTTCAAAATCAAGCTCCGCTAGGAGTTGTTTCTTTTTGTTTGCAAATGTATTTCTTATCAATAAAAAATTTGGTGAGCATGTTCCCATTATACAAGAATATGGTATGTAAATTTATTGTTTAATTGGTATGTTATGTTACTTAGTTTGTCTAAGGATTATGTTACATCATGTTTGTTTAATTTAGAGTATGCACGGCTGACAAAACTCGGTTGGGCGAAACAAGGTATTATCCCGGAATCCTTATCATGCCATACCTTCAAGTTTTCCATCTGATTTGATATCTACATACAATGGTACCTCGGGTTAAGTACTTAATTCTTTCCGGAGGTCCGTACTTAACCTGAAACTGTTCTTAACCTGAAGCACCACTTTAGCTAATGGGGCCTCCTGCTGTCGCCGTGCCACTGGAGCACAATTTCTGTTCTCATCCTGAAGCAAAGTTCTTAACCTCAAGCACTATTTCTGGGTTAGCAGAGTCTGTAACCTGAAGCGTATGTAACCTGAGGTACCACTGTACAAGGAATGTTAGAATCCTCAAAGCAGTGATACATGGAACACCATAAGATAACCATACCATATTGTGGTTATTATCATTATGCCAATTTAGGAACTGAATGGACTTTATCTCCTGACCATCCATTGGACTTTAACTTCTCAGGATATGTTCTGTTTGCATGATGTGCTGGTCTGTGGAATTACACATTGTGAGATATTATATTTCGATTTGTGTTTGAAATAGAAGTTACATAGTCAAAAACAGCCTGTGACGTTGAGTGTGTTGTTACTTGAATTTCTCCTGAAGAATACGGGCAGCCTGGACCAGAGGCACCCAGAACCCCACACTTTTCCAGGCAAAACCCTCCACGGTGGCAATTCAAGTGTTTGACCAAATCACGTCTATTTGGGACCGGCTCTTTAAAGCTTTGTTTACTCAACAGTTAAACACAGCGGTTGATCTAGAACAGAAACTTCCATTCTATGAATGCTGGAGAAAGTCCAACTGAGCTCAAAGGGAAGGGACATAAATTATGGGCGCACACTCTTGGGAGATCATGCTGTGCAGTTCATTTGGTCAAGCTGGAACTTGGTTCATGGGCATTTCTGCCTGCCTGAACCTGACAAACTGATTGTCTTGTGGTTGGTACAGTTATGAGCACCAGGTATATCAAGAGAAAGCCGTCCAGATCATTGTTAGGAAGTCAAGGAAGTAGCAAGGTGTTCTAACAAAGGCTTTGTACACTGTCCTCCTGGTAACAAATGGAGAAGAAGCAGTTGATAACATTCTACCTTGATCTTCTTGAGCACGAGAGAGGAGGAGCCACCATACGCCACACTCAGCTCTGTGCTCAACCTCCTTCCACTGATGCGACGTCAAACACGCAATGTGCACTGCATGCATGACACCACACAGGGAGAGAGACGCATGTCGGGCCCCCTCAATCTTGGGCACAAGTCGGCACCTCTGCCCCATGCCTTCCGAATTTGGCCCAGTGGGGGTCAGGAGGACCCCAGAGCAATGTGACTGGGGAGGATTGTTCCATCTAGCAAACTGGCAGAACAATCAGAAGAACATTATGTTTAATTTCTCCTATACTTAATAAGCCTAACCTAACCTGACTGTGGGTTAAACCACAGAGCCTAGGGCTTGCCGATCAGAAGGTCAGCGGTTGGAATCCCTGCAATGGGGTGAGCTCCCATTGCTCGGTCCCTGCTCCTGCCAACCTAGCAGTTCAAAAGCAGTTCAAGTAGATAGATAGGTACCGCTCCGGCGGGAAGGTAAACGGCATTTCCGTGCACTGCTCTGGTTCGCCAGAAGTGGCCTAGTCATACTGGCCACATGACCCAGAAGCTGTACGTTAGCTCCCTCGGCCAATAAAGTGAGATGAGCGCCGCAACCCCAGAGTCGTCTGCGACTGGACCTAACGGTCAGGGGTCCCTTTACCTTTAACCTGACTTTGCTTACCTCTGAACTGTGTGTATTTTCTTGAATTCCTTTGAAAGCATCCATCCCACCTCTGCCCCCTCACCACCCCATGCCTGTAAATCCGGGAACTTGGAGGCTGAAGCCCAAGCCGTACTTAGGTAAGGGTAAGCGCTGCTAAATTTAATGGGGATTACTTCTGAGTAATCACGCATAGGCTGTAAGAATGGCTAAGGTGGCAGTCCTCTGCATACTTACTAGCGAGTGATCTATTTTGAACGGAATGGGACAAACTTCTAAATACATGTGCGTAGGCATGTGCTGCATGAGGAATTGCAACGCCATACTGAAAAAAAGGAAAAAAAGGTATCCCAGAGCTGCAGTTTTCTGATTAGGGATGCCATGGGCTGAATAAGAGATGAGCAGCGCCACCTACAGCCTGCAATTAGACTATGCTTGGCTTACATGCCTGAGCTCTGCTGAAAACTGGATATGAGATCTACTGAGGTCCAGCTCTGAGGGCCTTTTGGCGGTTCCCTCACTGCGAGACATGAGGTTACAGGGAACCAGGCAGAGGGCCTTCTCGGTAGTGGCACCCGCCCTGTGGAACACCCTCCCATCAGATAATAATGAAATAAACAGCTGACTTTTGGAAGACATCTGAAGGCAGCCCTGTTTAGGGAAGTATTTGATGTTTGATATTTTATCGTGTTTTGAGTGTTCTGCTGGGAGCTGCCCAGAGTGGCTGGGGAAACCCAGCCAGATGAGCGGGGTATAAATAATAAATTATTATTATTACCAAAATAAACTATTTTGTCAGTCCCTTGTCCCAGAGAACCCTGGGAACTGTACTTCTGTGCCGGAGGCTAAGCATCTCGAATGAGGAATTCTCAGCACTGAATAGCATCTTCATGTTAAATGACACCTACCTCTTCCTATTCATTGCCTGATTCTGATACCCCACTGTGCAATTTCTGTGGCTTTGTTCACACTCCTGTTTACTGCCCTGTTGCTGCATTTCCAGTGCTGGGTTTTTAATCCGCGTTCACATAACATTATCCAAAACGTGCTTGTATCCTTTGCTTCGTTATAAAATACTGCTTGATGCATCGTTTTGCAAACTAGAACCACACCAATAAGAGCCATCAAGCAGCTCTTACTTTGTCTCTGGCAAGGTGTGAACATGTTTGCGTCGCCTAAGACATGCTTGTCCAGTCCTCTGGACCTGGGGTATACACAATCGGAAACGAATCTGACATTAATGAAGCTGTGCTGATGTGAACGGCTTGTGGAGTGGGGAGAGAGAGCTGTGAAGTGCCCCAAGGGGTGTGGAGGGGGGAGGCAAACAACTTCACTGCGTGAACACATCCTATCTTTTCTGAGCCACTCCTCCAATACTTGTTTTTCCTTGCCGCAGATACAGTGGTACCTCAGGCTAAGTACTTAATTCGTTCCGGAGGTCCGTTCTTAACCTGAAACTGTTCTTAACCTGAAGCACTATTTCTGGGTTAGCAGAGTATGTAACCCAAGGTACCACTGTATTTTATAAGCTCCATGCGAACCAAATGTCGATAGTGGGGAAAAGGCAGGACCTAAAATAAATGAATAAAACTTATGCATTGGGCATGTCTAAACACCCAACTCCGTGTACCTTTTCCTTTCAACAATGGAGCATATTGAAGGAAGTTAAATTCCTTTTCTAGCATGGAGAAATTATGTTGGGGAAAAGTTTCACCGGCTGAATTTCTGCCCATTCAAGTTACACGAGGCCTGCCAGGGAACAAAAGGGGGTAACATTATTTGTAGATGTATTTTGAATGACTTGTTTAATATTTGAATGGGTTTATCCAAGCATCTCTCTCTCTCTCTCTCTCTCTCTCTCTCTCTCTCAAAACTTTCTGCATATCATATCTGTGCATTTATCAGTTGTTTGATCTGTAGGCATTAAAAAGTGATGTTGTTTATCTCCTTGCCACAAACCTGAGGATTTCCACCAACTGAGCTGCTATTAAAGGCACATGAGCGGACCAGGGCAGTTTTCTGGTCAGTTGGCAACCTTAGATCTACAGCTTTCATTTCGTCCTTCATCAGACTTTCCATTTAATATTTTGCTTTATTCTGCAACAATAATTTCTCTCCTCTTCCTTCCAGCCTTCTCCTTCTTGCTAAATTGACTCCCTCTGTTACAGTTATCTCCTCGTAACTCAACACAAGTGAGCACTGAGAAAATAACTTCCTTCAGAGGTGGAAGAGGAAGACCCTGTTCCTTTTAAAAATTATTTTCTGCATATGCAGAACAATTGCTCTTGCATATATATATATTTAAAAAGGATAACTCAACCAGCATCCTTCATCATTTATCTATTTCTTTTCTTTTAACTGAGCTGTGCTTTCTTAATCTGGATTCTTCAGTTCATCGTCAGAAAGAACCAGGGTTGTTTTTTTATTCCTGTGCCTCTCTAACCTATTACAAAAAGGGATAGGGCTTGTGAATCACATTTCTTCTGTCCTTATCTATTTGATTTACCAATTGCTCAAATATTTGCCGTCTTATGTAACTTTAATGGAAATTCCCCCCCTTGTATTTTCTTTTTCTGTTCGGTTATAAAAGAGAGAACAGGCTTCTTCCCACACCCACACCCTCCATTTATAACGTCATTTGAAAACAAATTTCCTGTATTTCTGAGTCCTGGTTTTTCTGTTATTCATTTACTAAAAGGTTTTTAAAAGGCAGCATTTAATGCTAATAAAGTGCACCGACAGTGCAAGGTTAAGTGCTTGTTTTGCTTTCTTAATTGAAAAGCCATGTTTTCCAGTAGCATAAGAACTAATTAAAGAAAATGCAGATAGGGTATGCTTTGATGGCTGTATGACCTTTTTGGTGATGGAGACAGTGCAGATCAGATTTTTTTTTTTGGGGGGGGGACTTATGCTCAGGCTCTTCCAGGTGTGATAAACCTCAATGGGTCTCAATTCTCACAGTGAAGCCTCAGACCCTCCAAGTGTCCCTGTTTTCCCAGGACGGTCCAGGATTGACACAAATCCCAGTTTCTGATTTGATCCCGGAATATCCCGCTTTTCCTTAGGACGTCCCTATTTTCATTGGAGAAATGTCGGAGGGTATGGAGTTATGTGACCCCCGAGCAAAGGGGGTCATACACCTGTAATTTCCTGGATGCAGCCAGTATTTGACCCTGGTAAGCAGCGTCCGGGCGGAAATCGCTGAAGTGTCTGGGAAAATCCAGCCTTATGTCAGCCCATGCTGGAAGTGTTAATTAAAAATAGCTCAAAAACTCTATTTTTATATACAGAAAAAGCTCAACAACTTTTGTGTCCGGATTTTTACTTTTTGAAATATGGCAGCCCTAGATAAGTAACCATACAACCTTTTGAAAACATCTGAAGACAGCCCTGTACAGGGAAGATTTTTTAAAATGTTTTATTATGTTTTTATATATGCTGGAAGCCACCCAGAGTGGCTGGGGCAACACAGTCAGATGGGCGGGGTATAAATAATAAAGTTGTTGTTGTTGTTGAATAGGATGTCCCTATTTTCATTGTAGAAACATGACCTGAGGTTCTTTTCCAGAGGTTCGTTATCAGAAACAGGAAGTGCTACTCAGAATCTCCAACTTTGAGTAGCACTTCCTGTTTCTGATAACGAACCATCGTGATACAGATTGAGCAGAGGAGCACTTGGCATCTGTGTGACCCTCCTGGAGTGTCCTGCTATCCAAATGGTGCTTTCAGTTTGGTACCAGAAATCCGGGGTCTCTGACACTTTAGAAGTCTCCCTTCACTTTATAGTCAAAGAAGCTGAAAATGAGGCCATCTGTTATCTTTGAGGCCTGGAGACACCTTTGCCAGTTTTGACATCTCCTGCCCCAAAGTGCCACTTTGGATCAGCACAGGAGAAGACAACATCTGGAGGCAGCCTCAGGCTGGAATCCAAAATGTGTTGTGACACACCCAGTGGGATCTTTAACATTTATTGATTTAACAACTGACTCTCCTGCTCCATCTCACAAACTGCTTTAGGAAGCCACCTCTGTTTCAAAGCACGTTTACCATCGGGAAAGGAGGTGGTCTGTTGGAGAAACACAAGGCCAAAGCCACAGTCCAAGCAATACTAGACTCACTGTGTGATTCTTTCGTGGTTTCACCTTCTGTTAAGATATTGATTAACAAAACTGAAGCTTTCTCCAGCATTTTCACAACAGCAGTTCCCTCTGCTAGCAGAGACAAGCTCCTTTGTCATTCCAGTTGTGACTTATATAACACAGCTGAGATCTTGAGCACATCTTCAGCTTAACAAGAATGAATACCTGGAACATATTGTTGCATTTGAGGCGATGCTGTTGGCCCCGCAAACCAAATGGAATAACTGCTCATGAAATAGCCAACGTCATGTAACCTTTCTGAAAACAAATCAGGATGAATGCTCAATAAACAGGTCAAATTAGATTAAGCAATCCTACAAAAAGCAAACTCACACGGCCAACATCAGATCCCCTGAGAGACATTCTGGCATCCTCAGAGATATCCACCTGTCTGCCCAGCTTTCTGTCTCATTCTGTCTTGGTCTCATTTCCACAAGAAATTACGAAGGGTCATGCTGGATCAAACCAAGGGTCTGTCAAGTTGTCCAGCCTCCTCTTTCACACAGTGGGCAACCAGATGTCCCTGGTGAAGCCAGGCAGCTGGGGTTTAAATGAGCACCCAATGTGTAAACTGATGAGGAAACAGGACAAATGGAACTTCTCGAGATGTTGAGGGAAACCCAAGCTGCACAGGTTCATTCACCCCTGGTCTTTTGGGTAGTCTGTGCACCATGAAAGGTCAACCTTCTGTGATACAGAAGCAGGGCCTCTCACTTTGGGCTCATTTTTGGAGACCAGAAGCAGCTACAATCTGGCTGTTTCTGACATTACCCAAGAGCCCTCTATATTGGGCAGGGAAAGATGAATAAATGTCTGTGACAGTGACACCCAAACATGCAGAAGTCATCTGTGCCCTCCCCAAGATGTTTTTGGATTCCCCTTCCCATCAGCCCTGGTCATCATGGTTGCTGCTGAAGGATGCTGGGAGCTGTAATCCAATGACATCCAGAGGGCATACAGGCATTTATTGCTGGGAATAATTTTTGGCTTTTGCTGTAGAACCAGTTTGGCCAGAACACGGGGTGGGGATTGGGGGGTGGGGTGGGGTGGGCCCAGTGCTTCAACAATGCCTCCTACATCCTGGCAAGCTCTTGTTTGTACAGAGCCTGGTAATTGTCCTCACCAGACATTGTGCAACTTCTACTGAAATGCAAGTTCCTTATTGCTTCTTTTCTGATTAATGCAGCAAGAGCTATTCATCATCCCCATAGACTATGAATACAAGGAAGGCATTGACTGAAGCTGCTAACCACAACCTATCATTCTTATTTTTAATGCATTTTTTCCTCTGTGAATGATTCAGGTTTATGAATCAGGGTCCTCCTGTCCCCACATCCGCGTTATCTTGCGTCATTGTAGTGCAATCAAAATCAGCTTTGTGCTAAAATCTACTTGGCAAATCCTCTTCTTTCAAATGCCAGTTCAGCACACCCTATCCCCAGTTTTCATTATCATTGCCTTTCTCATTATTATTAGGCCTAGTAGCTGGCAGGGGGAAGTACTTTAGTTTTAATAATTTCTCACAAACACACACACACACACACACACTCCACTGTATTTTAATATTGCAAACACACTTCAGGCTCCAGCTTGTCTCCAGTTAAACATATTGCATTCCCATTGTGCTCTTGTAAATACTGTTATTATGTAGAAATGATTGATTTTGTTTAATGCCCTCTTCAAATAGTCTACAGAGATGTCTGCGATAGCAAAGTGTCATTCCTGAACTTTAATTATAATTTTAATCAGCTCTGATCTTCCGTTTGTTTGTCCTGTGTGCTAATTATTTTTTTGCTATCACGAAGCCCTGGGAGCAATGACTTAGTATTAATAACATTTATTGTTAAGCAGATTTGCACACGGCTGCCCCTCCGTTGCCCAAATGAGAGCGTTAGGAAACACATCTGTCTGGATTTCAAAAGCCCCCTACGGAAGAGCAAGCCATTTCCCTGAAGCTCAGCTTCTCTCCCCTAATCTCCTTACGCACATTCATTACCCTCTGTATGATTTATTCAGTTTAGCACTCGTATTTTTAAAAAGGAGTTCTGGACATCTGGCCCAGGAAAATGCCTGGATGGAAACCATATGAGAACCTCTCCGAATTCTTTGAAGAAATGCCAGCGTGTGAGAGAGATGGGAGATAAATAGATAGAATGACTGGGCAAAATGAACAGACCAGGAATACAGCTCAGTAACAGAAAGCCCAGACGGACATATTCTAACTTTTTAAAGTTTTAGGGTGAAATCAGATTTGCTGCACATACTGAAGGTCATGGAAGAGACCTCACACTTACGATGCTTCTACTGAAAGGCTGGAACTGATCCAGCATCACAAAACTATACAAACACAATGGAATAGAGGACGCGCCTCTCTATGAACAAAAGGGGAGTGGGTGGCGCTGTGGTCTAAAACCACTGAGCCTCTTGGGCTTGCCAATCGGAAGGTTGGCGGTTCGAATCCATATGAAGGGGTGAGCTCCCATTGTTCTGTCCCAGCTCCTGCCAACCTAGCAGTTCGAAAGCACGCCAGTGCAAGTTGATAAATAGGCACCACTGAGGCGGGAAGGTAAACAGTGTTTCCGTGCGCTCCGGTTTCCGTCACGGTGTCCCGCTGCACCAGAAGGGGTATAGTCATGCTGGCCACATGACCTGGAAAAGCTGTCTGTGGACAAACGCCGGCTGCCTTGGCCTGAAAGCGGAGATGAGTGCTGCACCCCATAGTTGGATTCAGCTGGACTTAACCATCCAGGGGTCCTTTACCTTATACCTTATCTATGAATGAAAATCATGTTTGCTAAGTTCTTCTAGCTACTCATTGTGGGTGCTCTGTGATCTTGTTTTGGTGGTAGCCAACTTTTTTCTTCTGGCAAGTGTGGCCACTTCAGTCTGCACCACAATAGATGTGTGCAAACTTTTCTACTGAGATACAGAAACAGGCTGGCTTTTGAGTCAGAGCTGCTGCAGCACCCTATGCTCCAGAAACTCAAACTACCTGAGCCGCTTATCAGGACATCTATGTCACAGATTGGCCATTCTAGTCCTATAGCATTTGAAATTCAGCAGCGATCTACTGCGGCTATGATACTCATCTTACAAAGCTTGGAAACACATATTTTTACGTATGGAATAGATTTGTATCATATTCACAGCCTGACCTTTGTAGATCACATATCCTCCAACATTTCTCCAATGAAAATAGGGACGTCCCATTCCATAATGATAATTTTACTGTTTATATGCTACACATCTTACTGGGTTGCCCCAGCCACTCTGGGCAGCTTCCAACATACATTCATACCTTGGAAGTCAAAAAGCAATCCGTTCCGGAAGTCCGTTCGACTTCCAAAACATTCAGAAACCAAAGCACACCTTCTGATTGGCTGCAGGAAGCTCTTGCAGCCAATCGGAAGCTGCGGAAGCCCCATCAGACATTCAGGTTCCAAAGAACGTTTGCAAACCGGAACACTCACTTCTGGGTTTGTGGCATTCGGGAACCAAAAAGTTCGAGTACCAAGGTGTTCTGGATCCAAGGTACAAATGTATATAAAAACATAACAAAACATTAAACATTTTTTTAAAAAGACCCTTTCCTATACAGTGGTACCTCGTGTTACAGATGCTTCAGGTTACATGCGCTTCAGGTTACAGACTCCACTAACCCAGAAATAGTACCTTGAGTTAAGAACTTTGCTTCGGGATGAGAAAAGAAATTGCATGGCTGCGGCGGGAGACCCCATTAGCTAAAATGGTACCTCAGGTTAAGAACAGTTTCAGGTTAAGAATGGACCTCCAGAACGAATTAAGTTCTTAAACTGAGGTACCACTGTACAGGATTTCTTTCCGATGGCTCAGGGGTTGGATAACTCCATAGCCTCCAACATTTCTCTATTGAAAATAGGGGTGTCCTAAGGGAAAGTGGGGCATTCCAGGATCAAATCAAAAACTGGGGTGGGTTCCCTAATTCAGGGACGTCCCTGGAAAACAGGGACACTTGGAGGGTCTGAGAGCACAGCTCAGGAAACCTAAATGTACTACAGGGAAATGGGCAGCGTGGATGGAGGTCCCTGGCTGCCCAGATGTCAAGACTCCCATCTTGGCCTCGTTGGTGTGGTTCAAAGGAAAGCAGAGCAATACATTTGCAGATCCTCCAAGTGCCTCTATTTCCCAGGGACAGTCCCTGATTTAGAGAAGCCATTGTTGTTGTTTAGTCGTTTAGTCGTATCCGACTCTTTGTGACCCCGTGGACCAGAGCACACCAGGCACTCCTGTCTTCCACTGCCTCCCGCAGTTTGGTCAAACTCATGCTGGTAGCTTCAAGAACACTGTCCAACCATCTCGTCCTCTGTCTTTCCCTTCTTCTTGTGCCCTCAATCTTTCCCAAAACCAGGGTCTTTTCCAGGGAGTCTTCTCTTCTCATGAGGTGGCCAAAGTATTGGAGCCTCAGCTTCAGGATCTGTCCTTCCAGTGAGCACTCAGAGCTGATTTCCTTAAGAATGGATAGGTCTGATCTTCTTGCAGTCCATGGAACACTCAAGAGTCCCATGGATCACAGCCATTACAGTTTCTTAATTCATCCCGGAATGTCCCACTTTTCCTTCAGGCATCCCTACTTTCATCAGAGAAATGCTGGAGGGTATGGAGTTATCTGACCCCCCAAGCCATCTCTATAGGGAAGTTTTGTTAATGTTTAACGCTTATCATGTTTTTATATATGATGGAAGCTACCCAGAGTGTCTGGGGAAATCCAACCAGATGGATGGGGTATGAATAATAAAATTCTTAGGGGTGAAAATAGGGGTGTCCTAAGGGAAAGTGGGGCATTCCAGGATCAAATCAAAAACTGGGGTGGGTTCTCTAAATCAGGGACGTCCCTGGAAAACAGGGACACTTGGAGGGTCTGAGAGCACGGCTCAGGAAACCTAAATGTACTCTTGTTTTCTTTTTATTGTTAACATCATACCCCCCCCTTAAAAAAAAAGAAGCTGGGGAAAGAGGGGCTAGCCACTCATACAAAGGATGTCATGTGGATTCCAGCTGCCTGGTTTAAACTTGCATCTTGAATCAGTGCTGTAGAATCGCCCACATTTAGAAGCACCAGTGAAAGTTCAATTGCTTTTTATCAAGTTTGCATTGAAAAGAGAAAATAAAAGCTGCATTCTGAGGAAATGAGAGATGTACATCCTGCTGTTGTTCTCAGCAGTGGCTATTAAGAGGAATTGAGCAGGAAGAAGCTCGCTCATTCCCTTGGGGCAGTCTCATGTGTGGATGAACAACACAGAAAAGCACATCAGATCTGTGTGACCCATGTGCACATTAACAGTGGTATATACACACCGCCTGTGTCTCCCACTAGCTTGAGGGCATCACCTTCCCTGGGCAGGCAAAACATTCTAGGCCCGTGTTCTTCAACCTTGGATCCCCAGATGTGGCTAGACTACAATACCCATCATCCACAGCCAGCGTAGCCCAATGGTCAAGGATGATGGGAGTGGTAGTCCACCCACATATGGGGACCCAATGTTGAAGAACACTGTCTAGGCCATCAAATTTGTTGTTGTTTAGTCGTTTAGTCGTGTCCGACTCTTCGTGACCCCATGGACCAGAGCACGCCAAGCACTCCTGTCTTCCACTGCCTCCCACAGTTTGGTCAAACTCATGCTGGTAGCTTCGAGAGCACTGTCCAACCATCTCGTCCTCTGTCGTCCCCTTCTCCTTGTGCCCTCCATCTTTCCCAACATCAGGGTCTTTTCCAGGGAGTCTTCTCTTCTCATGAGGTAGCCAAAGTATTGGAGCCTCAGCTTCACGATCTGTCCTTCCAGTGAGCACTCAGGGCTGATTTCCTTAAGAATGGAGAGGGTTGATCTTCTTGCAGTCCATGGGACTCTCAAGAGTCTCCTCCAGCACCATAATTCAAAAGCATCAATTCTTCACCGATCAGCCTTCTTTATGGTCCAGCTCTCACTTCCATACATCACTACTGGGAAAACCATAGATTTAACTATACGGACCAAATAGGACACCCTTAACAAACATTTGGAGGGACGCGGGTGGTGCTGTGGGTAAAAGCCTCAGCGCCTAGGGCTTGCCGATCGAAAGGTCGGTGGTTCGAATCCCCGTGGCGGGGTGCGCTCCCATTGCTCGGTCCCAGCACCTGCCAACCTAGCAGTTCGAAAGCACCTCCGGGTGCAAGTAGATAAATAGGGACCGCTTACTAGCGGGAAGGTAAACGGCGTTTCCGTGTGCGGCTCTGGCTCGCCAGAGCAGTGATGTCACACTGGCCACATGACCCGGAAGTGTCTCCGGACAGCGCTGGCCCCCGGCCTCTTGAGTGAGATGGGCACACAACCCTAGAGTCTGTCAAGACTGGCCCGTACTGGCAGGGGTACCTTTACCTTTTAACAAACATTTAGGTCCTTATGTTGAAAAATCCTGATCATTCATCAGTTACCCCTTCACAGTGATGTCAAAAGCCAGAAAATATTAATCAGATTCACACTCAGTTTTTTAAGAAAACAAAGTCTGGTTCCATTTTTTTATATAAATATGCAAACTTGCAAACTTTTGAGCACGTTATGTAAGTGGAATATTCCAATAAAAAACATATGCGTATGCATGCTCGTGGGAATAATTTGAAAAGTCCTGTTTTAAATGCAAAAAGCTTCATGGAAATCATCCCATCAAAAGATAATTTCACCAGTTTCATATATCTGAGGCAAAGAGGGAATGCTGCAAATAACATGCTAACGTTCATTATTTGACAATAACCCTTGGGTAAAGATTTCAACAGTGCTCTGCAAGTTAAAGTCTAAAAGAAGAATGGCAAAGCGCAGTTTCCAGGAGACTGGATATAAGTTGTCATATCACAGCCCGCACCTTGGCTGGCCTGTCGGCACCTTTGAAATGCCATCCCTTAGTTGAAAGCTGAGTTTTTTAAATGTCTAAATGAATGTTCATAAGCTCCTGTTCAAAGTAGTGCTCTTAACTGCTTTAAGTCTACCTCCAACCTCCTCGACCTTCAGGAGAACCATAAAGGAATCTAATTTTAGCTCTCGTCTCTTTTTACAATGATTTTTAGGAAGAGCGAGCGAGTTTTGTGAAATGGAAGCCAAGCCAATACTTGCCACACTTGTGCTGTCGACAAATGCACTAAAACGATATACCGTATTTTTTGCTCTATAGGACACACTTTTCCCCCTCCAAAAATAAAGGGGAAATGTGTGTGCATCCTATGGAGTGAATGCAGGCTCCTTGGCTTCAGCGATAGCAATGTGAAGCCTCTGAAGCGCAGAGGGAGAGCTCCCCCCACGCTCCGGAGGCTTCGCGTTGCTTTCACTGAAGCCGCCTGAAGCCCCCGGAGTGCAGCGCGAACTCCCACTGTGCTCCGGGGGCTTCAGGCAGCTATCCGCAAGCCTTCGGAGCGCAGCAGGAGTTCCCGCTGGGCTCCGAAGGCTTGCGGATAGCCCCCTGAAGCCTGGAGAGTAAGAGGGGTCAGTGAGAGTGAGAGGGGCTTCGCTTCGCTGAAGGGGCGCTGAGTAGAGAGGGGGAGATTCCCCCCCCCCGTTCTCCCCCTCCTATGGTCCGGTGCGTCCTATAGAGCGATAAATACAGTATTTGTGACTTTTGCTTTTTGTCTATTACGTTGGGTGCACATTTCCGGAGAAAGCAAAATGTGGGCGGTGGAAGGAGATACTAGCATATATCGCTTTAATGGCGAATGTGGTTTTACACACAGAGGTCAGCTAACCGAGTTGAATTTCACGGTGTCCTTTGGTTTAAAAAAGGGCGGCGGAACTGTGTTGATAGCATTATGACAGGAGGAGCCACAGAAGAGTGCTCACGACAACAGACAGCCATATACCGTATTTTTTGCTCTATAAGACTCACTTTTTCCCTCCTAAAAAGTAAGGGGAAATGTGTGTGCGTCTTATGGAGCGAATGCAGGCTGCGCAGCTATCCCAGAAGCCAGAACAGCAAGAGGGATTGCTGCTTTCACTGCGCAGTGATCCCTCTTGCTGTTCTGGCTTCTGAGATTCAGGATTATTTCTTTCTTGTTTTCCTCCTCCAAAAACTAGGTGCGTCTTGTGGTCTGGTGTGTCTTATAGAGCAAAAAATACGGTATATATGTATTAAAAAAAAATATTGGTTTTACATAAAGGTTGTGCACCACAAACATAACAATTCCAAAAATTAAAAAGGGTTCTTTCAAACCTTCACACCTCCTTCCTTCCCTTCATGGGTTCCATTTCTTAAAAAAAAATATTCCTGCATATTTTACTGTAATCTATCTATTATATAATCATAGTATCCAAAATCCATGTTACTTTACAAGTGTCACTGTATTCCTGCCAATGACTTCAGCTGTTTACAGTGGTCTCTCAAATATGTTAAAAAGTTACTCCAGTCTTTTAAAAATACTTGGTCTTTCTGATTTCTGATCTTTCCCGTCAGTCTTGCCATTTCTGCATATTCCATCAGCTTGGTCTGCCACTCTCCTCTGGTCGGTACTTCTTCTTCTATCCATCTCTAGGCTAGAAGCATCCTTGTTGTTGTTGCATACATAAACAGTCTTTTATTCACAATAGACAGCCTTAAAGTACACAGGTTTGGATTTCCGTATGCAATGCACAATGTTGAACACACCCAATGATAGGTTTTTAAACGCAGATTCTCTGTTTAGATAGTCGCCTCTATGCTTTCTCAGAATGCCTACAGCAGGGGTCAGCAAACTTTTTCAGCAGGGGGCCGGTCCACTGTCCCTCAGACCTTGTGGGGGGCTGGACTATATTTTGGAGGGGGTGTGTGAACAAATTCCTATGCCCCACAAATAACCCAGAGATGCATTTTAAATAAAAGGACACATTCTACTCATGTAAAAACACGCTGACCATCCATGGGCCGGATTTAGAAGGCGATTGGGCTGCATCTGGCCCCCGGGCCTTAGTTTGCCTACCCATGGCCTAGAGGAGCAGGACTAAAACACAGGCTAGATCCATTCCACCTCCCAGCTTCTGCACTTTGAGAGGGACAGTCCGAGGGGGAAAATCTTTGTGTATTTTCTACACCTTTGTCTGGCCCCTATTTTGATCGTATTGTGTAGCAATTCATACCCCGCCCCCCGGTCCGAAAGCTTTACTCGTTCCGCCACTACCTTGTGAGTAGAAACTGTCAGTTTGCATTTCTTAGTACCATAGCTGTCAAGTGTCCCTTATTTGAAGGGACAGTCCCTTATTCCAGCGCCATGTCCCGCTGCTGTCCCTTATTGATGGATGTACCTTAAATGTCCCTTAAATGATGTCCCTTAAATTTCAAAGGAAGCAGCTCCTCTCCCTCCCTCCCTGCCGGCCAGGGAGGAGGGAGGCTCCAACTGTGTTGCTTGGCTGTGTTGCTCACCCAATAAGAAATCTAAGAACGACTGGGGGGTGGAGCTTGCATGCCTTGTGTGTGGCTAGTTAATGCAAGCTGAGGGGGTTTTTGAATGCTGGACGCCATTTTGTTGCACCTGCTGCTGCAAACTTTGCAGTGCAAAGCCAGGCCGGGGAGCCATCTTAAGTTGAGGCTGCATAGGCCTTGTGGTGCAAGTGATTCAGATTCTATTCAGTTGAACCTCTGATTACAAAGTTGGTTGGACAGTGTTCTCGAAGCTACCCAGCATGAGTTTGACCAGACTGCAGGAGGACAGGAAGACTGGAGTGCCTGGAACAGGTGAGGCTGCAGGCCCCTTATTTTGGCTGCTGGTCCCTTATTTTCAAGGCTGCTGGTCCCTTATTTTCAAATCTGTAAGTTGACAGCTATGCTTAGTACAGAAAGTATCAATCTTATGTGTAGGGATCTTTCCTGTTCTGATTAATTCAAGAGGCTTCTGAAAAGTTTTCTTTCTATGTGAAAGAAGCAGGCAGAAGGTTCTTGTTTGCTTTATTTCTTCTGGGAAGCTGAGTACAGCTGGTTTAAACTGGTTCTGTTATCTTTCTGTCAAGGTCATGCTGACTATAAAAGTAAGGACAGAAGGAGCCTGGGTTTCACTTTCTCATTCTATCTCTTTTCCTTCTGGTGTGGGGTTCTGTACATAGTTTGCTTAGTGTTAAGGCTTAGACTTATTGTAAGTATTGTAAATTTTATTGTAACTGGATCTTTATGGACTGTGCCAATCCTGGATGCATTGGATTTGTGACCATTATGCTCATTTGCCTTCAGTAAAGCTCTGCTGCTGGATGAAGTACAATTGCCTCTGGTCTATTTTTTTGGAAACTCTGCATTGTGTTTAAGTTTTTTCCTGCTCCCCTTCACAGGCGTCAGAAACATGCATATCGTTCCCAGTGCTAACATTATTTACGAGGAAGATGATGTCTATTGTTATGCACATGAGATGTCTTGATTGATTTGAGTTAAACTACTTTGATACCAGGGGACGCGGGTGGCGCTGTGGGTTAAACCACAGAGCCTAGGACTTGCTGATCACAAGATTGGCGGTTCGAATCCCCGCGACGGGGTGAGCTCCCGTTGCTCGGTCCTTGCTCCTGCCAACCTAGCAGTTCGAAAGCACGTCAAAGTGCAAGTAGATAAATAGGTACCACTCCAGCGGGAAGGTAAATGGCGTTTCCGTGTGCTGCTCTGGTTCACCAGAAGCGGCTTAGTCATGCTGGCCACATGACCCAGAAGCTGTATGCCGGCTCCCTCAGCCAATAAAGCGAGATGAGTGCCACAACCCCAGAGTCGGTCACGACTGGACCTAATGGTCAGGGGTCCCTTTACCTTTACCTTACTTTGATACCTGCCAAATGACATGGAGCCCAGCCTTATGAAGGCGACACCTCTCAGAACCAAGGGGGAAGAGTAGGGAGAGAGTTTGCAGTTTGAGCCGGAAGAGGAAAGAACAGAGAGTTTAGCTGGAGCATTTAGCAAGCAGCATTGTTGTGGGATGGGGCAGCTGCAACAGCTGCTCTCTGGGAATCTGATACAGGGTTAGCTATCGTGCTCCCTGCTGAAGATGTATATTTTCCCCCACTCTGCTTTGCTATGCCTGTTTATTTGCTCTGTATTGCGATCAAGACTCCGTGTGTTTCTTGTCCTCTCTCACTAAAAGTAAACTAAAGCATTCGACAATAAACCTGGAACTTCTTGCTGCTCTGGCAAGTAAGGGGAAGATATGTATTTCAATATACGGGAAGAAGAAAGTTGCTCCACCGCACAAAGAGCATTTGAGGACAGGAAGGCCTCTTGTAAGCCGAAAGAGGCCAACTCCTGCTTATCAAGAGTCTTTCATTTTTTTTCAAAGTCTGCAGAAAGAATTTCCTATGTTCTTGTTTTGGAATGCAACAGCAGAAGGATTTTTACTCTGAAGGGAGACTGAATTTCAGAGGCAGAAACCTGGACTTCCCAGACAGCTTTAGACAAGGGAACTGTTTCACCTTTAACACATCTGGAGCCGTATAGTGTATAATTTAGATAACCAATTTAGTGTGGTTTATTCCCTATTTTTAGACATGACGCTGTTTAAACGAGACTGAAAACAACGCTTCGAACAAAACTTCCCCCCTCCCTGCCTGATCTGCGGGATAAGTTTATTGTCTCCTTAGCCTTACATTATCAGAATTTGTTGATTTTGAGCTACAGACTAGAATCAACCATATCCTCTACTGAGCTGCATTCAGGGAGTTAAGAGTCAGGCGTGGTGTATTTGAGGTAGGTCCCACTGAATCAAGAGGGCAAGGTAAGTTAGCTGCAGCAGGTCCCATTGATTTCAACTGGAACTAAGTTCAAGAGGCAGAGCGTGGGAAATCTGACGTAAGAACTGCCAAATCCAGAGTCCTGCTGGCGTCAGACATGACAAGGGAAAGGGTGTTGTGGGGTTTGAGGAGGAAACAAGTATGCCATCTGTGGTGATCACACAGGGTCCCCAGACGTTTGGCGGTCTATTGATCCCTGTGCCACCACTGTGATTGCTTCCCAGCTGCCACCAACCCGTTTCTCTCAGGTACACACAGAGTCCAGACAGTTGTTAACATTAACCCAAATAAACAAGTTTATTTTATAAGCATTAACAAGTTTATGGTTTCAGATAATTTTTCTTGTCAGTTTCTTAATCTTAGTTTCTTTACCGGCCTATACCTTCCTAATAACTTCTAACTGATTATCCCAACTGTCTATCTGACTCCTCTTAACAGATTCTCTCACTCTCTCACATCAAACTAGCCCAACCCACAGACTTATCCTCCCTCTCTCTTCTCTAACACCAGACTGACTTCTTAACAACTCTAACTCCTCCCCTTGGGATCCCACTGGTCAATCACTTCACACTCATTTAACCCTTTTCTTATGACCCAGCATGACATCACCTAGGAGGGCAAATGCCACACCATCTCTAGGCTGGCATATTCCACTCCCGCTGCCCATTCTGTGTGTATGCAAAAAGAGCTTGAGATCTGCCATCTGTGACGGAAAAGTTTGTTTACTGAGCAGGTTGAGTCCCTGAATGTTTTCCCCCCTGCCAGCAAACAGTTAATCTAGCAACAGCTCCTGACTGGCCAGAGTTCCAAGGGAGGCAGCTGGAGTGGAGTCAGGGGCGGAGCAAGGTGGGTGTGGTGGGTGCGGTCTGCCCCAGGTGTCATCACCGAGGGGGGTGACATTCAGCTCACTGCTCACCCGCGACTCCCACCTACCCCGAGCCAATATTTTCCTGCCATTCGATCTCAACTTTTAACACCTGTATGGTGTTCTTCCAAAGCAACTACTCTCTTCCGAACTTAAAAATGGAAAGCGTAATGCTGGTGGTCAACAGTTTAAAGACTCTCTCAAGGCAAATCTAAAAAAAGTAGTATAAATACTGACAACTGGGAAACACTGGCCTGCAAGCACTCCAGTTGGAGAACAGCCTTCACCAAAGGTGTCATGGGCTTTGAAGACGCTCGAACTCAGGACGATAAGGAGAAATGTGCTAAGAGGAAGGCACGCTTGGCAAACCCTCACTGTGATCAACTCCCACCCAGAAACCCTATGTCCCCACTGTGGAAGGACGTGTGGGTCCAGAATTGGCCTCCACCATCACATACGGACTCACTGTTAAAACCGTATTTATGGAAGACAATCTTAGTCGGCTATGAGTGATCGCCAAAGCAGAAAGGTGGTGTTCTTATATACGTTGTTTTTTCATTTTATTGTAAACCGCCTTACAGAGTCTATGAATGGAAGAGGCCCAAGCAGAAATCCTCTAAAACAAATAAAATAAAAAGCTCCTGGCCTCACACTACCAACTGCTATGTTTTATGATGAGGTTGCTAAGAACTCTGTCAGCACAATTCCCAGGGTTTCTAGGGAAAAGGAAACTTATCTTCTCATGTTGATATACCCTCTCCGATAAGACAAGTTCCTGGAATAAGTTGAAGTCACAGTGACCGTATTGGTTTCATAAATTCTTCTCAACGCAAATAGTTCCAATCTTAGATGTTATGACGGGGCAAGTTCCCCCCACTTGCGTATTCCAAAATAAGTATATCACTTTGGGTTTGGTTGTTCACTCTCTCCTATGACTTTGGCCGAACGGTTATTGTAAGCTACTTGTGAGCCTTTACTTGACTGTGAATAAGAAGGCTGGGAAAGGATGTTTTAGTTATTGACACCCGGTAGCCTTGGAAACCAGCCAGCACATAAGGCAGGTTTTGCATAAAAGCTGGCCAGCCTGGTGTGTAAAGCTATTGTATGCTTTCCCCTCCTCCAAAATATTTGCATTTGTACCTTACTGCTTAGCACAGTTGAACAATGAAGCACCTTCCTCTTCTGTCCCGAGAGAGAGCTCTGTTTCCACACCAGGGTTCCTCCGAACAGCTGCCCTGTATTCATGTTCTACAGCACTCCATCCCAGGCTCTTCTTCTTAAGCATATCCGGTGCTGTGGTGCAAAGATCCCTCCGGCGCCCTCCCCTTTCCCAGAGTTGTCAACCTTTTTTAGGGCTGGAGGAGGCAGGCAGCGGCTGGAGGGTGGCTCCTCCAGTGGGGAAGAGGTGGAGGCTGGACGCACCGCTTCCCGGCTCAGTGGAGGCCACGGTGGCCAAAGCAGACAGCGCACCAAGCGAGCGGGCCTGCGCCGAGCGAGGGCGCAAGCGCCGCTCCTGCCAAGTGTTGGCTCGGTTTTTTCCCTTTTCGCCTTCTGGCGCCCCGCAGAATTTGGCACCTGTGGGCTAAAAGGGGGAAAACCAAGCCAACACGCGGCGGGAGTGGCGCACGCACCCTCGTTCATTCAGTGTTCCCCAGACTTTCTCCTGGTGCCCTCCAGAACTTGGCACCCTAAGCCAAAGGCCAGGTGGAACAACTCTGTCTTACAGGCCCTGCAGAAAGAGATCAGATCCCACAGGGCCCTGGTCTCATGAGACAGAGCGTTCCACCAGGCCGGAGCTAGTGCTGAAAAGGCCCTGGCTCTGGTTGAAGCTAATCTGACTTCCTTAGGGCCCGGGATCACTAGGGTGTTGCTATATATGGACGTTAAGGTCCTCTGTGGGGCATACCAGGAGAGCTGGTCCCATAGGTACGAGGGTCCTAGGCCGTGAAGGGCTTTAAAGGTCAAAACCAGATGTATTGTGAACTTTTTATTGTTTCTTTCTTCTTTTTTCTGTAACTATTAAACTTTTAATAAATATCTTAAAAAAAATAAAATAAAGGTCAAAACCAGCACCTTAAATCTGACCCAGTACTCCACCGGGAGCCAGTGCAGCTGGAAAAGCACTGGGTGAATATGCTCCCATGGCAGAGACCCCGTGAGGAGCCTCACTGCAGCATTCTGCACCCGCTGGAGTTTCTGGGACAGCTTCAAGGGCAGCCACGCGTAGAGCGAATTACAGTAGTCAAGCCTGGAGGTGGCCGTCGCATGGATCACTGTGGTCGGGGCGTTTTGATTGCATTTTGATGCATTTCCTTCCCCCAACCAGCTTGGTCCAAATTGAGAAAGCGAAGAACCCAGCTGCATTTTTAGCCGGCAATGTGTGCACGGTTTCAGAGAATGAGTTTGCTGTCCCTGCCCAGAATATGGGGAACGCCAGAGGCACCAAGTTGGCCCCCGACATCGGGAGAGCCCATCTCATGTATGCAATATCACTGGCACACTGGGCTCCTCATAGGGTTGCGCCAGAATGTTGGACCTCTGACTGATGCGTGATGGCACACACACGTCACACATGTGACTGGAGGAAGTCGATGGTCGGGAAGGCCAACCATAAAGGTAAACAGGCAAAGGATCCCTGGACAGTTAAGTCCAGTCAAGGCGACTATGGGGTTGCGGCACTCATCTCGCTTTCAGGCTGAGGGAGCTGGTGTTTGTCCACAGACAGCTTTCTGGCTCATGTGGCCAGCAGGACTAAACCGCTTCTGGCGCAACAGGACACCGTGACGGAAGCCAGAGCGCACGGAAATGCCGTTTACCTTCCTGCCACGGTGGTACCTATTTATCTAGTTGCACTGGTGTGCTTTCGAACTGTTAGGTTGGCAGGAGCTGGGACAGAGCAACAGGAGCTCACTCCGCCACTGGGATTCAAACCGCCGACCTTCTGATCGGCAAGCCCAAGAGGCTCTGTGGTTTAGACCACAGCGCCACCCGCGTCCCTACTGCCAACCGTAGGGAGCCTCCTCCACCCCTCCACACTGAGAAGGCTCAGCCCCTTGCCCACAGATATTGAGAGAGCCCCAAACACCTTGCCCCCTGGACTTGGCTATTGCATTTTCACTATAAATGCCATGACATGAGGGTGATGCAAATGGGAACCATTCACAGTCTTAACAAAGCTTAGCTGAACAGTGGGTTTTACAGACACACACACCACATTTGAAAAACCAAAGGCTTGATTTCCTTTCATATAGCAGATGAGAGTCAGCAAAAGTACCAGCAAGCTTCTGGGCTTGATTTCATTTCATTTCATTTGCTACATTTCCAATAGCTTGTTTTTAATGCCCGAGAAGCGATTTCCTGGTGGTGATGCAAAGGAATAAAAAGCCGCCTCCTCTGGAGTTGCTTCCAGCAGTCAGTAAGGAGCTGTCATGTCCACCTGATGTGACAGTCATTCTTCACACACTTTCACTGAAAATGGGGGTGGCGGTGGGGGGAGCTTCAAGCCCAATGAGTGCACTAGGGACCCGAAGAAGCTGGGCTGGAATAGAGAAGCGTTGGCTAATTAAGTTCTACCTTTAAAACAATTTGTTTCTTACTGAGTCTGTTTCAGCTGGGAGGATTTGCAGAAGGTGTTCTGCATCCAGCAGCACACACTGCCACCTTCATCTTGAAAGTATGTTTGCTTCCTTCCATTTCACCTTATAAACAGAAGACTTTTCAAAAAGGGAAATTTATCAACTGGTCGAAACAACATTTAGTGTAAAAGGATGGCAGCAGATGTTGCTACGTTTCCTGCTCCTCAAAGGCAATGGTGTTGATGGTGTAATATGCACCATATCTGTGGTTAGCCAACCTGGTGCCCTCGGGATGTTGCTGGGACTACGACTCCCACCAAACATGACCATGGGCTATGCTGACTGGGGCAGATGGAAGTTGAAGTCCAAAGATATCTGAAGGGCAGCATATTGATTATATCGACATTATAAGGTGTCAATAAGGTGAACACCTTAGGCTTAGATCTGCTCATTGTGATATTGGATATCCCCACCTCCTTTCAAATCCAGACTGGTCTGCCATATAGTACAATGGTCTTCTGCAAGTAGGCAATTCACTATGAAAATTATGGGGTTAACAGTAGTAGCAGTAGTAGTAGTACCGGTAATAATACTTAATACATTCCAGAGGTCCATTCCTAACCTGAAACCGTTCTTAACCTGAGGTACCACTTTAGCGAATGGGGCCTCCCGCTGCCACCACACTGCTGCTGCGCGATTTCTGTTCTCATCCTGAGGTAAAGTTCTTAACCTGAGGTACTACTTCCAGGTTAGCAGAATCTGTAACCCAAAGTGTTTGTAACCCGAGGTGTTTGTAACCTGAGGTACCACTGTAATGATAATGATAATAATAATAATAATAATAATAATAATAATAATAATAATAATAATAATAATAGAATAGGATGTCCTTGATTTTCATGAGATAAATGTTGACGGGTATGATGTGCACAGAGACATAATCATATGGACACCATTTGCTGAATGTGCACTGATGTTGTAAGGCTCTCGTGAATTTTTTGGGTACGATGGCCGATGTATAAAACCTGCAGATTTCAAAGATCTATGGGCAAGGGCATTTCGTTTTGGGTAACTTATGGTGGCTGGCAGCCACTATGGATGGAAGCTGAGCTCGGCTCCCTTTCAAAAGTGCCATGTGAAGGTGACTGATATGTTCAAATTATCCTGATACAACCTCAGGGAAAACACTATGAAGATGCTATACAGATGGCACCATACCACTTTAAAACTTGCTAAAATGTATAAAGGCAGGTCACCAACATGCTGGAGATGCAAAAAGGGCATAGGGTCATATTTTCATATGTGGTGGAACTGTGTAGATATCCGTGAATTTTGGAACAACATTTACAGTGAACTCAAAAAACTATTTAAATTTAAAAAAAGAACAGAGATCTTCTTATTAGGTATACTAAGGACAGATCCTGAAGCTGAGGCTCCAATACTTTGGCCACCTCATGAGAAGAGAAGACTCCCTGGAAAAGACCCTGATGTTGGGAAAGATTGAGGGCTCAAGGAGAAGGGGATGACAGAGGATGAGATGGTTGGACAGAGTTCTTGAAGTTACTAACATGAGTTTGACCAAACTGCGGGAGGCAGTGGAAGACAGGAGTGCCTGGCGTGCTCTGGTCTATGGGGTCACGAAGAGTCGGACACGACTAAATGACTAAACAACAACAACAACAACCAATAGAATTTTTTAAAGTTATAAGACCACTGTTCATGTATGCGATCACGGCCGCTAGACTAATAGTGGCAAGAAACTGGAAAAATGAAACACTACCAACGCTAACAGAATGGCAGACTCTTATGATAGAGTACCTGCAACTAGCAAAACTGACGGGAAGAGTCAGAGGCGTGTCAAACCAGAAAGTATACGGAGAATGGAAAATATTTAAGGAATATCTAAAATTGTATTGTACAAACAACAATATACTTGCAGAACTAGATTGATACTTGTAAGCAAAAAGCGTATTAGATATTGTATCGGATTATATAAAAATAATATGAAATAATATAAATCTGTGCAAGGAAACATTGACAATATAAGCAGTATAATGAGCATGATTGGAAGTTTTGCATTGTAATTATTTAATTGTAATATATTGTATTTTCTTTTCCTTTTTCCCTTTCCTTTTATTGCTTTTGTTTTGTATGACTTGTTATCTATGTATATATGTTTATGTGGGAAACTGATAAAGATTATTTTTAAAAAAGATATGTTGAAATTAAATTTATTATGTAAAATGTAATAAAAATATTTATTAAAAAAACACATACAAAAGTGCCACAATCCACTGTTCCCCACTGTCTGGGAGCTTGGTGGAAAGTGCCACCAAAGAAAGTAAGTAGCGGAGGGGGGAGGGGGTTTTTTGGGTGGGGGAGGGAGGTCCATTGTGGCCTGGCCATTTTCTCTCTTATCATAGGCTTCATGTGGCAACGAAAGATATAGCAAATTGAATAAACAATCGGGCGTGGGGGGGGGGCGGGTCCTGGCCTAGGAGCCGAGACAGGAATAGAACAGGAGCAATCTATTTGAAGAACTTCCTAACTGATAATTTGTTATGTTGAAATTGTTCAATAAAAATATTTTGTTAAAAAAGAAGAAGAAGAACTTCCTAAAAAAATAAGAATCTCTACATTTGCCTTTGGCCACCTAACTATTCCAATTTGCTAAGAAAATAAAAATAAATTCCTTCCAGTAGCACCTTAAAGACCAATTAAGTTTGTTATTGGTATGAGCTTTCGTGTGCGTCCACACTGCTTCAGATACACGAAAGCTCACACCAATAACAAACTTAGTTGGTCTCTAAGGTGCTCCTAGGGACGCGGGTGGCACTGTGGGTTAAACCACAGAGCCTAGGACTTGCCGATCAGAAGGTTGGCAGTTCGAATCCCCGCGACGGGGTGAGCTCCCGTCGGTCCCTGCTCTTGCCAACCTAGCAGTTTGAAAGCACAGTGCAAGTAGATAAATAGGTACCGCTCCGTCCGGAAGGTAAACGGCTTTTCTGTGCGCTGCTCTGGTTCGCCAGAAGCAGCTTAGTCATGCTGGCCACATGACCCGGAATCTGTATGCCGGCTCCCTTTGCCAGTAAAGCGAGATGAGCGCCGCAACCCCAGAGTCGCCCGCAACTGGACCTAATGGTCAGGGGTCCCTTTACCTTTACCTTTAAGGTGCTACTGGAAGGAATTTTTTTTATTTTGTTTCGACTACGGCAGACCAACGCGGCTACCTACCTGTAACTAGAATTTGCTAAGAAGTCATACATTGTGGTTGTATTTGTCCCTTTTGTATTATTACTCACAGTTGCATGAATGGGGGGTGGAGTACCTGTGGCCCTCCAAATGCTGTTAAAACTTCTGCACCCTTCAGTCCTAGGCAGCATGGCCAAAATTCAGGAATGGGAAGAGCTGTAATTCAGCAACACCTGCAGGATCCTCATCCTGGAAGGCTGTTATAGAGCAATACGTACATTTCAACACCAGAGGGAAGCAAATGAATGGCTAAAGGGAAGGCACACCTTTAATAAGCATTTCTCAAACACAGCTCAATAAAATCCCAGATACAATTTCTTTTCAGAACCACAGGACAACCTAACACTCCTGAATCTTCATAACGAGAACAATCTATGTAGGAACTTGACCAGGAACCGTAGAGTTGTGGAGTTGGAAGGGACCACAAAGGTCATCTAGATCAACCCACTGCAATGAAAATATATTTTGCCCAACATGGGGCTCAAACACATCACCCTGAGATTAAGAGCCTCATTCTCTACCAGTTGAGCTAGATAGAAGATTGTGCAAGTAACGAAAATTAGGAGACAAGATCCTACTATCATCACCTTTGCCACACCCTATCCCAATGCACTCATGTTTATCTTTATTTTATTTTATTTTATTGAATTCATATACCGCCCCATACTTGGGAGTCTCAGGGTGGTTCACAGAATAGAATCATATCTATATGATTTTAAATATAAGTCATGTCAGGGAAAGGTTGCTAAGAAGTCACAGAATTGGATTCTTAAATGGAGACTTCCCTGGGCGAGAGCAACTCAAACTCCAAGTGCCTGTTTGGACGGCTCCCGACAGAAAATTAAAAACACGATAAAACATCGGGCATTAAAAACTTCCCTAAACAGGGCTGCCTTCAATGGTTGGACTAATCAGCCAAAGAAAGGACAGTTGTAGTGAGCTGGCTTTCTCCCTTCATGCCAGAAAGAAAACTTACAGAAACCTTGTAACTGAAAACTAGTGCCTGAGGGGTTTTTTTTCCCCTTCTCCCAGCAAGCCATTTTTCCTTTTGTGTTGTGTGTGTGTGTTATTGTAAGCATAAGCTTATTATTGATCATGCTAAGTCACTGCAGGAGCCTTTTCTTTTGGCTGAAAAGCAGAGTAAAAATATTTTTAATAAAGTATTTGAGCAGAACAAACCAAACAGGGCTCGGCTGCTGGGCTATCTCTTTAAAATTTTTTGCCACAGTTTTCCTTTTTCGACAACTGCAGATTGCTTTGGGGTGGGGCTCCCCCTCGCTCGTTTACGTTGATGTTGACAGGGGAGACCAATCAAGTCAGCTTCTTGCAGTGCCTTATATATAAAGAGGTAAGTCGTGACAGGGGAGCGCTGCTAAGGAGTCACAGAAATGGAGACTGTGCTGCACAAAGTCAACTCAAACTCCAAGTGCTTGCTTGAATATAGAAGCATGCATTATTATGAGAATCGCTTGAGCAGCTTTGCATGCTGGCCTTTTAAAGAGAACTGCAAGTGTACTCCTGAAAGTGTAGGTCTACTTAATCAATCAAATAAGAAAACCAGCTTTTGTAGGTCAGCCAGTGTGGTGTGGTGGTTAAGAGCAGTAGACTCGTAATCTGGGGAACCAGGTTCGATTCCCTGCTCCTCCACCTGCAGCTGCTGGGTGACCTTGGGCCAGTCACACTTCTCTGAAGTCTCTCAGTCCCACTCACCTCACAGAGTGTTTGTTGTGGGGGAGGAAGGGAGAGGAGAATGTTAGCCGCTTTGAGACTTCTTAAAGGGAGTGAAAGGCGGGATATCAAATCCAAACTCCTCTTCTTAAGTGCTGTTGAGGAGGGGAGTTGCGGGTATTTGGGGCTTATTCTTGTTGTTGGGGTTTTTTTGCGTGAGAAGATAAATGAGTAATTTTTTCTACCATTTGTGAATTTGGGCTGGGGGAATCCTGACTGGGAGGGTTTGGAATAGGTAGGTTAATTTTGGGAGGGTGATCATCTTGATCATGGCTATTTTGCCTGAGAGAGTGAAGTTGGTGTTGTTCCATCTCTTCAGGCCTTTGTTGATCTGTCATCACAAGGGGTTGTAGTTGTGAAGGTATAATTTGCTGAGGTTTCTGGTTATTTGTACCCCTAGGTATCTGAACTTGGTGCAACAAAGTTTTATCTTTGCAAATTATTTTTGGGCAGGGTGGCAGGGTGTTGAAGCACATAGCCTCGGACTTTGCAAAATCTACCTGTAGGCCCGGCACCATTGCAAATGCGTTGAGTTCTCTGATTAGGGAGGTTGCTGTGTTTATGGGGTCTGGTGTTGTGACCATTAAGTTGTCTGCCAAGAGCCCTAATTTATAGGTTCTGCTTTTTATTTCCACTCCCTTGATATCTGTGGCTGCTCGGATTTGGTTGCTAAGGGTTCCAGAGTCAGGATGAATAGGAAGGGAGATAGCAGGCATTCTTGTTTTGTGCCTCTTTGGATTGCTATGGTATTGGCGTCCATACTGTTAGTCCTGCATTTTGCTGAGACTCAGGAGTATATTTGAGGGTTTGTAAGAAGTTAGGACCAAATTTCATGTTAGTTAGCACTGCTAATAGGTATTACCACTCTAAGCAATCAAAAGCTTTGAGGATGTCTAGGGACATGATTGTCAGTGGGAGTTTAGTTGCCTTGCTGTGTTCAATCAGATTCAGTAATGGGGTCTGTTATATTGCGACCAGGGATGAAGCCAGTCTGGTCTGAGGCTTTTAACTTGTGTAGGAAAAATTTTAGGCGGTTGGCCAAGATTGACGTGAGTATCTTGTAGTCTTGGTTTATTCATGAGATTGGGTGGTATATTCTACTTTGAGGCTATCTTTCAGTGGTTTGGGGATGGAGACTATCTTGAAGAAGGTCCAGGGTTTGTTTTTTTTTAAGTGAGCAAAACTCCTTAAATTCCCAAAGAGAGTTTATCTCATCTCAGTAGCATTTTTGCTTGTCACTTTTGACAGTATCCTTGCAGGTTAAGGATGAAAAGGGTTTGAGCTACGCTCTGTTGCTCGCTTGCCTACGCCAAAATCCTGCATCATACTGTGGTTTTACCTTGTAGCTATTACAAATCCTAGAGGTTTTATTTTCTAGCTATTACAAACCCTATAGGTCAGGAGTGGGCAGAAGATAAATGGGGATCTGCTGCTGGATCTCAGGGACTTGAAGTAGATTAGCAAGGACTTCTGCCTCCCGAATGTCTAACCATAAAGACTAAAAAAGGCTTCCTTCTTTCCCTAAAAGGATCCCAGGGGCTGGGGAGAGGTGGAGAGGAGACCAAGAGGGGATTTTTATGTGAAAGGACTTGCACGCTTGGCTCTGCTACCTTGGCTAAGCAGAGAAGGAGGACAAAATATGATTCAATTTGCATTTAAAAGTGAACCTACCTAATCTGACTTTCTAAAACAATATGTAAATCAAAACAAGTCATCCTTTGAAATTCGCAGTTCTCTGGAGAAAAGTGTGTACTTCAAAAATACCTTTATTGTCGAAAGTATCATATGAAGATGCTCTGTATTAGGGGAAATGGCTTTGCAGAAATGTGTATGTTGGGCAAGACTGCAAACAATAATGTGTCTGTTAAGAGAAATTCACTCTCTAATACTGATCAATTTTCACAAGAATGTTTCTTTTTAATAGCAAATGGATGTGGAAATGTGCGGGACTGTACTTAAGGTTGGGGAAACAAGAACCTTGGGGCATGGCTGTCAACCTTCCCTTTTTTTGCGGGATATTCCCTTATTCCAGTGCCGTTCCCCGCTGCTTCCCACTGCTATCCTGGATTGTTAGATATCCCGTAGACTGTCCCCGGGACAGGTGAGGCTGCCGATCCCTTATTTTCAAATCTGAAAGTTGACAGCTATGCCTTGGGGTTCTGGTAAAGAGCAAACAAACGCTACTGAATGTGCAAAATTAAAGAAGCACACAACTCTCTCGTAAGGTAGATAAATCTTGCAAGGAACCAGCGGAGCAAAACCTTTAGAGAACTTTACTTTACCTTGCACATTAAATGAGGTCTGCTGGATGTAAAGTTGGAGCATAACTTTAATATAAGACCTGCTAAAGGTAAAGGTAAAGGTAAAGGTAAAGAGACCCCTGACCATTAGGTCCAGTCATGACCGACGCTGGGGTTGCGGCGCTCATCTCGCTTTATTGGCTGAGGGAGCTGGTGTACAGCTTCCAGGTCATGTGGCCAGCATGACTAAGCCGCTTCTGGCGAACCAGAGCAGCGCACGGAAACGCCGTTTACCTTCCCGCTGGAGTGGTACCTATTTATCTGCTTGCTCTTTGACATGCTTTTGAACTGCTAGGTGGGCAGGAGAAGGGACCGAGCAACAGGAGCTCACCCCGTCATGGGGATTCGAACCTCCGACCTTCTGATCGGAAAGTCCTAGGCTTTAACCCACAGCGCCACCCGTGTCCCTTTATAAGACCTGCTACCAAGCCTTTAAAATACGGCAGCAGGGAGCACCTCATTTTCTTCAGAGCCATGCAAATACATGATTTGCAGAATTGCAAATCTATCTTACTTAAACTTGGGTAGCTCAGTTGGGAGGGCACGAGGCACTTAATCTAAGCGTCACGGGTTCGAGTCTCACACTGGACAAAAAAAATTCCTGCTTTACAGAGGGTTGGACTAGATGACTCTCTTCCAGCTCTACAATTCTATGATTACATGATTTATACTTGTTAACTTTCAGCATGGGGAAGAAAATATTCTAAGCTGTCAGTCCAAAGAGTGGCGCATTCAAGGCGCCCGAGGTGTCAGGATGTCAAGAATCACCCCACGTTGCACAATATAGCTTCCCTGCCAATGTCTTCAGCATGTTGTTCTGCTCTTCTCATTCAGATGGCCAGGGCTGGCTTGATCCACTGTCCAGGAGCAAATGAACCTGACCTGGCAAAGTGTTTCTTCTGCTTAATAGAGTTGGAGGGCTGGGAGCCAGATCACGATCCCTGGTAAGAAAGACCCAGCGGGGTTCTCTGGCCTAGCAATTGCCCAAGGTTAAAACTGTATGAAATACCAAGTGGGGATCCGTGGATAAGACTGCCTTTCTATTTGGATTACACTCTCTTCCTGCACCTTGGCTAATGCAGGTTAGCTAGAAAAGCACCAATCTCAATCATTACAGGTAGAGAGCTCTACCTCTCCTTTAAATCAGAACCAGTGAAGGTCCTGTGTGAGTGTCTGGAGGCGATTGGAGGATGGATGGTGGCTAACAGATTGAGGTTGAATCCTGACAAGACAGAAGTACTGTTTTGGGGGGACAGGGGGCGGGAGGGTGTGGGGGATTCCCTGGTCCGGAATGGGGTAAATGTGCCCCTGAAGGACCAGGTGCGTAGCCTGGGAGTCATTTTGGACTCACAGCTGTCCATGGAGGCGCAGGTTAATTCTGTGTCCAGGGCAGCTGTCTATCAGCTCCACCTGGTACGCAGGCTAAGACCCTACCTGCCCATGGACTGTCTCGCCAGAGTGGTGCATGCTCTAGTTATCTCCCGCTAGGACTACTGCAACGCGCTCTACGTGGGGCTACCTTTGAAGGTGACCCGGAAACTGCAATTAATCCAGAATGCGGCAGCTAGACTGGTGACTGGGAGTGGCCGCCGGGACCACATAACACCGGTTCTGAGAGATCTGCATTGGCTCCCAGTACGTTTCTGAGCACAATTCAAAGTGTTGGTGCTGACCTTTAAAGCCCTAAACGGCCTCGGCCCAGTATACCTGAAGGACCGTCTCCACCCCCATCGTTTAGCCCGGACACTGAGATCCAGCGCCGAGGGCCTTCTGACGGTTCCCTCATTGCGAGAAGTGAGGTTACAGGAAACCAGACAGAGGGCCTTCTCGGTAGTGGCGCCCACCCTGTGGAACACCCTCCATTCAGATGTGAAGGAAATAAGCAGCTATCCTATCTTTAAAAGACATCTTAAGGCAGCCCTGTTCAGGGAAGTTTTTAATATTTAACGCTGTGCTGTTTTAACACTTGATTGGGAGCCACCCAGAGTGGCTGGGGAAACTCAGCCAGATGGGCAGGGTATAAATAAATTATTATTATTATTATTATTATTATTATTATTATTATTATTATTATTTTATTATTATTATTATTATTATTATTATTATTATTATTATTATTATCTTATTGAAGTGAAAGGGAGGGATGAGGACAAAATTCCTCTAATCTCTCTTGGTCCTCTTAAGCTGCTCACTTGCCATTTTACTGTTCCCACTGCAGGCTGGAGCACTCCAAGCGTGCCGGTGACTCTTGTGGCTTTTTGTCCCTTTCTAAGAGTTTTGACGACCTGACAGTTGAAGAATACTACGAACTAGAGATGGAGCGGGTCAGGATCTTTCTTGTAAGTAAGGACACGGATATCTGTGGGCTTTGGAAATTTGCACCAAAATGAATTTTGGCTGCCCACTAGTTCATGTAAATCTTGGCATCTCTGTGTCTAAGGGCTTGTCCATACTTACCTTTTTTCTCTGTGCCTTCCAGGCAAAGGCCCATGTTTTCTGAATGCTCCTTTTTTAACTCAAGAGTTTTCCATGAGAAAACGCCGCTTTATTAAGGCTGAGGTGTGGCAAACAGCAATTCAGGTCTTTAGCAGATTGCCATTGGCTCTGATTCAGCGGTAAAGAGCTCTGACCCTAACTCAAGTGGGAAAGGGTTGGAGAAAATCTTGCCACTGGAACAACTGGGGAGAAGTAACAGGCAGCAACATTTTGCAGGGGAGTTCCTCTCCTGGCCCCTGCAGGCATTTAAAGCCCTATACGGCCTAGGACCCTCGTACCTACGGGACCGCCTCTCTTGGTATGTCCCACAGAGGACCTTACGGTCTTCAAATAAAAACATCTTGGAGATCCCGGGCCACTGGGAGGTTAGGTTGGCCTCAACCAGAGCCAGGGCTTTTTCGGCCGTGGCCCCGATCCGGTGGAACGCTCTGTCACAAGAGACTAGGGCCCTGCGGGACTTGACATCTTTCTGCAGGGCCTGCAAGACAGAACTGTTCCACCAGGCCTTTGGCCAAGGCACGGTCTTTGGTAATCCTCATAGAACTCTAGCCCAATGGTTGCCATTAATTTGATTCAGAATTGAACTGATTTTAGAATGTATTTTAATTAATCGATTGTGATTTTATGTAAACTGTGTTACTTTTACTGTTGTTAGCTGCTCTGAGCCCGGCTTCAGCTGGGGAGGGCGGGATATAAATAAAATTTTATTATTATATTATTATTGGTGGGATGTGGATAAGAGTGCCCCCTTCCAGGTCCAAAATGACCTGCGCATTGGCAGTTGCATATCAATCGGACATGCACGAAATGTTTGCTGCCTGCACTTCATGCTTTTGGTTCCCTGTACCGCTTCTCTAGTGCCCCTTATCACCCCCCCCCCCGAGGTGTGCAAGGTGCCCCTTTCATAGCAACTGTGTGCACATTCCTCTGGGCAGTGTGTCAGAAGTCCCCATTTTCAGATGCAACCACCTCACACAGAGGAAGAGTGAGCATGAGGCACTGGCAGTTCCAGGCTCCTTGCCGTATCTTGCAATATCTAAAGTAGCTGCTTGCGGTATTTAACTTCAAAAATGGCAACTAAATAAAATCTACCCCCTTTCTCCTCCAGAGCAAAACTGGGCAAAGTGTAATAAATGCCTATGAGAAAGAAGTGGCAGCAACCAGGCAGCGTCTCGTGGACCATTTTGTCAACAAATACCAGTATGCCCCAGAACCTGACCCAGCCACTCCTGCTGCAACAGAGAACGATATGCCAACCACCACGTAGAAAGAAAATGGGCCACCATGAAGACAAGGGGAGGTTGTTGTATTGATTGTGATGCAAGTACTGTAGTGCATACCTGGGAGAGGCTTTCGGGTGGACAATATGGCATGGGGGGGGGGTCACAGGGGATCTGTTAGTACCGCATCTTGTGTAATGCTGTTCTGTATGAAACCAATAACCAAAAGCTGAAGTATTCTTTTCGACTTATGGAAGGCATAAGGAGGGCATTGTTAAATAAAGACTTTTGCATAAAACTATGGGTCTTTCCATTTTTCACGATGTCGCCTAAATTGACCACTTTTGCACACTGACATACTGCCCCAATTGCAGTGCTAATAGCACAGCATGCAAGCCCATCTTCACCCGGCATGGCTGTACTATTCCTGTCATTTGTGAGCTTGTATGCCATTGGTGACACGGGTGGCGCTGTGGGTTAAACCACAGAGCCTAGGACTTGCCGTTCAGAAGGTCGGCGGTTCGAATCCCCGCGACGGGGTGAGCTCCCATTGCTCGGTCCCAGCTCCTGCCAACCTAGCAGTTTGAAAGCACGTCAAAATGCAAGTAGATAAATAGTTACCGCTCCAGCGGGAAGGTAAACGGTGTTTCCGTGCGCTACTCTGGTTCACCAGAAGCAGCTTAATTATGCTGGCCACATGACGTGGAAGCTGTACACCGGCTCCCTCAGCCAATAAAGCGAGATGAGCGCCGCAACCCCAAAGTTGGCCACGACTGGACCTAATGGTCAGGGGTCCCTTTACCCTTTACCTTTATGCCATCAGCGAACTATTTGCAGGAGCATCATTGGTCACTGGTGAGGCTCTTCCGGCAGCTACAGGAATCCGAGTTTTTAGTGTCATCAACCCAGCCCTGTTGAATGTTCATCTAAATGTCTGCTGAAAACTTTTCCATGCCACCAAGCTTAGGTAAAGGAACCCCTGACCATTAGGTCCAGTCACGGATGACTCTGGGGTTGCAGCGCTCATCTCACTTTACTGGCTGAAGGAGCTGGCGTACAGCTTACGGGAGGCATGAAAAGGGCAGAAGAGAGGTTGGCTTCATGCAGACACAGTCTCTGGTTGGGAATTAACTCTGGAGAAGAGGGGACTTAGGCAGCTGTGGAGAGATGGGGACCGCCAGTCTCAGCAACTGTTTCATGGGGGCAAGACCTACCGGAGATGAGCTCATTAGGCATGACACTCCACCAAGTCTGTGAATATCACACTTTTCGTAATAAAAGAGTTAGCTCCAACTTTGAATGGTGTGATTGACTACTGGGTTGACAAAGTTCAAGAGTGACCAGAGCTGATTTGGTCCTGAAACCAGGGCTGAACTCAAACTGGAACGACTCCAGATTATCAGTTTCCACCCAAAACTGAACAGCCACCACCCTCTCAAGCACTTTCCCAAAGAAGGGTCGTGCTAATACCAGTTAGATAGCTACGCAGTCATACTTGGGTTCACAAACCAATACAGAGCGAAATATTGCTTAAGCTCATTGATTTGAGTGGATTGTGGGAAGTTCTTCCATTTCGCACCCATTAAAGACTTGTGAGCATATAAATGCTGAAAAGAAGCACAGTGCTCAGTGGATGCAACTTCCACTTTGCTGGTTGTGTTCTCAGCCAAATAGATCAGGTATTGCTTTAAAAACCTTCATGGCTTGAGAGCAGCAGATCTGAAGGACTCACTGGCTCCACAGAGATCTTCATTTCCCAGTTAACTGAGATGCGGCAGGCGGTTACCCAGGGGGAAGGGGCTACCCGGTGGTGGCACCTTGACAGTGGAATGCTTTATCCAGGGAGGATGCTCTACCCAGTGGCTAGATTGAGGTCATTTCAGCACCGTTTTCAAGGCTTTGAGTTCTTCTGAGGGTTTCACACAAGCTTCCTTTATATATCAAAATTGACTGTTTTGCGGGTATCTGGTGTATGTTTTCAATGTTTTTACTGTGTTTTTGATTGATTGGGTAGCGTAAGGCTGCCGTGGGAAGCTGTTGGATGGATGGGACAAAGATCCAAGAGAGAAAGTGCAAGGTGATTATGGCTGCGCTTCAGGCTTTCCGTTAGCCATTTTGCCCTTTCTTGGAGAAGGGAGAAGCAACCTGTTGTGGTTACCTAGCAACCGCAGCATCACCTCACCTGTGAACAACCTCATTTCTCTCCTTGGGGAAAAACGATGGAGAGAAGTTGTGTGTGCAGAGCAGAAACACACACAGGTAGTAAAAGGAAAGAGGTTGTTCAGTCTGGTATTTTAAGGGAGCAAAATGGCTATCTGAAAGCCTGAAGCGCAGCCATACTTCAAAAGGTGATGTCAAGATGGAGCGGGCTGCTGTTGATGGACTCTCCCTGTAGATCCTTGGCCACTTCGACCCTGGGGAGCCTGCCAGCAACAGATGTGCAACTATGGAACTTTCTGCCGACATGCCAGGTGCCACCGATGCCCTCTGGCCAACTGAGCTGCTCTCTGCTTGCAGTGGAGAGTTCCCACTTCATTTTAACACACTTTACCTTCTGATCAACAAGCCCTAGGCTCTGTGGTTTAACCCACAGTGCCACCCGTGTCCCTACCCCACCCGTTTACATTTGATTTAAAACAAACGAACAAGCCTATATTCAGGCTATACAGTACTGCATTCTTAACATTAAACCTTGAAAAATAATTCAGAACCAAAGTAGTTGACGGGTAATTAAGATGCAAAATAAGACCAAACGTTGTTGTTGGGTTTTTTTTAGAAAAGTTCTATTTTCTGTACTGAATGACACTTAGTACTTCAGAAACCAATTAGTAAAACAGCCGTTGTTCTGCCTCTGGAAGCTGAATGAAAGGCACAACTGAACACAATACCTAGCAAGGTTTGATTAACCTGAACGCTGTGTTTTGAGCTCCTGTTGAATATCCTGCTATTTAGTTGGAGTGGGGAGGGAGGATGGATCTTGTTACAAAGCTGAGCTTTACCCATTTAGCTCTAAGCATTATGCTTCTGTGCGTCTTCCCTGGAACACGGTTATGACTATGACTCAAAGCAGACCATTTACACATTCTGCTCAGCAACACACCAGGGGCCACCCAATTATATTTCAAAATTTCTTTCTTTCTTTCTTTCTTTCTTTCTTTCTTTCTTTCTTTCTTTCTTTCTTTCCTTCCTTCCTTCCTTCCTTCCTTCCTTCCTTCCTTCCTTCCTTCTGCTTCTTCTGCTCAAATCAAAGGCAATTTTCTTTTATCTGTGCTTAGAGGGAATTTTGCACCATACAGGGAATTCTACACTGAATTCTACTCAAAACACATCCGTAGAGCTGAGAAGCTGATCTTCCATTTACAACTGTCCCTGTTTTCCAGGGACAGTCCCAGATTTACAGAAGCCATCCCGGCTTTTGCTACATTTAGGGCATGTAGTAGGTTGTACTACCACAACCATTATATTTATACATATGCACATCATTAACAGTGGAGTCAGCTACATGCATAAAGATAAAGCGCTTTATATGTGTTATAACACTGTGACACCAGATGGCGCTGTGGAGTCCCGTCTTTTGCCAACGGGATATCCCTGTATGAAGTTTTTTTTGTTGTTTAGTCGTTTAGTCGTGTCCGACTCTTCATGACTCCATGGACCAGAGCACGCCATGCACTCCTGTCTTCCACGGCCTCCCGCAGTTCGGTTAAACTCATGCTGGTAGCTTCGAGAACACTGTCCAACCATCTTGTCCTCTGTTGTCCCCTTTTCCTTGTGCCCTCCATCTTTCCCAACATCAGGGTCTTTTCCAGGGAGTCTTCTCTTCTCATGAGGTGGCCAAAGTACTGGAGCCTCATCTGTCCTTCCAGTGAGCACTCAGGGCTGATTTCCTTCAGAATGGAGAGATCTTCTTGCAGTCCACGGGACTCTCAAGAGTCTCCTCCAGCACCATAATTCAAAAGCATCAATTCTTCGGCGATCAGCCTTCTTTATGGTCCAGCTCTCACTTCCATACATCACTACTGGGAAAACCATAACCAAATCACTTTTTGGGTGTGTCTAGATGCACCCAGCATGTCTGTTCCATTAGGGACTGGGGGTGGGGAACATTTCTGAATTTCTCCAGGGGAACTGAACAAGGTGAAGGAAAGGGGAATTCTGACCTCCAGATGAAAACTAGGGAAAAAACACTCATACCATTCACGTCTGCTTTCTTGGTATGGTTTTTGCTCATGCTAAAAAGGGCACCAAAGAGTTCATCTGTAGCTATGATTCGTTCATGTTAAGCGCCTGGAATTAATAAGCTGCCCACAAAAGTAGGTGGCATCCTACAGTTGGCCAGCAGCTCGGTTTTCCTCCTGTGCTAAAATAATCGCCTTCGTGGCATGCAGACTCCTAGACTTAACATTTTTGGAAGTGGATACTTGCTTCTCTCGCTCTTTTTCCTCCGCTTTGGTTTTAATTATTGGCTTTCGTAAATGTAGCTTGCTGCTTCTTCCACGTCCCCAACCAACCCCTCCCCCTCATTTCCCATCGTTTCGTGAAGCCAGGAAGCTGGATGGTTGCCTCTGCAGAAAGGCGTTTTTATGACTAAACCACTTCAATAGAAACTCTAGGATCGAACCGAATGGAAAGTCTCTCTGTGGGTCTGGCCCTGTGCGGCGATGGATGTTGGGCAGGACGTTCAAAACCATCTCCATCCTCTGCCTATGCAGATAGCTCTGTTAAACGGGCCTGATTTCAATGTCAGGATTCTCGGCCGTAGCCAGCCAAGAGGGCTTGCAAGTTTGGAAGCAGCAGACCTGCTGCTCTGGGCTACAGGGGAAATGGGCAGGTGGACATAACAGCCTAATAGACATCGGTAAGACTAGACAAAGTCCAAACCTGACCCAGAAGATTAGAGCCCTACCAGATCAGGGAGGTGGGGGGGAAATGTGCTACAGTGGTGCCTCGCAAGACAAAATTAATCCGTTCCGTGAGTCTCTTCGTCTTACGGTTTTTTCGTCTTGCGAAGCACGGCGCTTAGCGGCTTAGCGGCTATTAACGGCTTAGCGGCTTAGTGGCTTAGCGGCTATTAACGGCTTAGCGACTTAGCGGCTTTAAGAAAAAGGAAACAAACTCGCAAGAACTCGCAAGACATTTCGTCTTGCGAAGCAAGCCCATAGGGAAATTTGTCTTGCGGAACGACTCAAAAAGCGGAAAACCCTTTCGTCTAGCGAGTTTTTCGTCTTGTGAGGCATTCGTCTTGCGGGGCACCACTGTACTTGGATACATGGGGACTTGCCTAAACCCTGGAAGGATGTCATGGCTCTCAAAACCTTTCGAAATGAACAAGGGGCAGCAAAACACAGATCTGGAGGGAGCCTAATAGACAACCAAGTGGTCATTTTCTTAACTTACAACCAATAAGCCTAACCTAAGCTTTACCTTGCAACTGTTTAAAGGGGTACTCCTGTTCCCACACCTTTTGGTTTTAACTGACCATGTTTATTGAAGTGTAGGTAAGTTCCCACAAGGCAGGACAAGGTGATAACAACGAGAACTTTATTGAACTAACAGAACTGGACAACAGGGGCAAAGCAACTGCTTATGTACATTTCTGAAGGCCTGGGCCACTCCTACTCCCAACGCAATTGGCTGTCTGAACTTCCAAGCTGCGAATCATGACTCAGAGTTTAAGGGCCAATGGCAGAGGCCCAAATCCTGAAATGTTCTGTGACTGGATATCATGTATTGAATCAGAACACAGGAGCTCAGAATCGTTAGACCAGACTCAAGCTCAGGCAAACACAGACCACTGAATACATAACATTTATCTTCCACTATCTCCTAAAGCAAACTTGGGTCTCCAGCTGTTATTGGACTACAACTCCCATCATTCCTAGCTAGCAGGACCAGTGGTCAGGGATGATGAGAACTATAGTCCAAAAACAGCTGGAAAACCAAGTTTGGGAAACCCTGAACTAGAGGATTAGGGCCTATGCTCTTGGTAGGGCAAAGAACAGTACTTCTAAAGGTAAAGGGGCCCCTGACCGTTAGGTCCAGTTGTGGACCATTCTGGGGTTGCGGTGCTCATCACTCTTTACTGACCAAGGAAGCTGGCGTACAGCTTCCGGGTCATGTGGCCAGCATGACTAAGCCACTTCTGGCGAACCAGAGCAGTGCACGGAAATGCCGTTTACCTTCCTGTCAGAGCGGTACCTATTTATCTACTTGCACTTTGACGTGCTTTCGAACTGCTAGGTTGGCAGGAGCAGGGACCGGGCAATGGGAGCTCACCCCGTCGTAGGGATTCAAACCGCCAACCTTCCGATCGGCAAGCCCTAGGCTCTGTGGTTTACACCACAGCACCACTCGCGTCCCGTGTGCACTTACTTCTATGTACACCTAATTTTCAAATAGAGTCTTGCTTGGCAAAGTAAACAAGAAATAAACACTTTAGTAAAGGTGGGAAGAAACCCTGAAGATACTCTTCCGCAGCGTTCAAAACTCCCATTGTTCCAGGCCCATTTTGCAACAGGGAATTTCATTAGCGCGAGCAGTTTCTGAGCTCTGAGCGTAGTGCTGCACCTAAGATTTCAGGTTAAAACTTCAGAGTGGAAGGAAAGGAGGACCCTTTTCTGCCTCCCCGCTTCCAGCTACTCTCTGTTTACTGGAGAAGAGACCCTCTTCAGAATATTATGGGGGTGGGCAGGGGAAGGAATAGACCATGTGAAAAATGAACATAATATTTTAACTGCCGTTCATTCATTTTCAGCTTTGTATTCTTTCTATAAAAAAGTGCGCCTAGACATTCCGTTGTGGCACCCATATCCTAGGTTTAAGCTGCTATTTAGTTCCTAGCTTTCATATCTCAGTTTCGAACACTGCTCTGCCATACGCACAAACATTATTATTGTTATGTACTGAAGTTCTCACCCTGGGCCAGCAGGGGGATACTGTAGATAGTTATGCAAATAAGTGATCAAAAGTGACGTGCAGTGATTGGATAGTTTTAGAAAATTGTTACAATTACGTTGTACTGGAGCTCTATATAAGCAGGCTGACTGAACCCTTCAGTTCAGTTCTGTTCTGGCCTGTGAATAAACAAGAGCTGTTTGAAGAATCGCTGTGTCGTCTGATATGTTCACCCACAACTTAACAATTATCATGCTACATCATTTTATATAAAGCTACTTTGGAAAATCCTGTAATCTTGCAAAACTGCCCACCCTTTCCACCACAGAAACCAAATGATGCTGAGAAGTTGTTCAGCAGAATCGTATCTTAAGCCTGAATAGGGTTGTTCCTATGAAGACTGTGCATCAAAGGCTACACCTTACCGTTGCCAATTTTTTTTATTTATTGACAGTATGCCTAGATTCAGTGATCCTATCCATTGCCTGCTTTACTACCAAATTTAAACCAATCATATGAAATTTAACAAATCTGCCCAGCTTACAAGTTCAGTTAGTACCTTTTTACCCTGTCTCATACTTCCTTGAGCTGTTGCAAATGGGAAGATGCAAAGGGGTCTCCCAGAGTTCTTTGCAACAGAGAGAAAGAAAGAACCACAGACACTGGAAACATAAAGGGTTAGCAAGATCACAAACACATCTAACCTATGGCAAATCATTTAAAAGAATATAATATGAAAACCGCTTTGAGAGGGGTTTTGTTTTTTACAATGTATAAATTTTATGAAATAAAATAAATGAACAAATGGAAATAATGAGGAAAAACTAAAGCGTAGAATAATTTCTTTAAAATGTATTGGAGGAACAACCTTTACATGAATCCTTCTTGCAATAATAAACATGGATTTCCCCTTGGCTCCTCTCAGAGCAGAAATTTCAAGTGGTGAACTGTTCAGCTGTATGATAAGAACTGAAATATTCTGGCGGTTCCCTCACTGTGAGAAGCGAAGTTACAGGGAACCAGGCAGAGGGCCTTCTTGGTAGTGGCGCCCACTCTGTGGAACACCCTCCCATCAGATGTCAAGGAAATAAACAACTATCTGACTTTTAGAAGACATTTGAAGGCAGCCCTGTTTAGGGAAGTTTGTAATGTTTGATGTTTTATTGTATTTTTAATATTTCGTTGGAAGTCACCCAGAGTGGCTAGGGAAACCCAGCCAGATGGGCAGAGTAAAAATATTATTGTTATTGTTATTTATACAACAAAGCACTCAAATGACCCAGGTTAGCTGAGAATGTGCACTGTCCATCTTGGCAGCAGTTCTCTGGGAATTCAGAAGGGGACATTTTCCAGCAAGCTACCTGAGATCTTTCGAGGTGGAGGCACCAGATGTTCCCCCATCAACCTCACTTCTTGTGAGAATAAAACTCCCATCGGGAACGCTTTTGCTGAAGTCCTTATGACCACATTGCCGTAACGCTAGACCAAAGGAATAGAGGTACACTGGTAATCAGAGGAGAGATGTTACAACCACTGAGTTTTGTGCATGTCCTACAAGTAGAGGTGAAATGAAGGAGGCAAGCACAGCAGCCTTGGCAACCCAAGGATGGGTGACCCCATGACACCTCTAGCACATCACAATACCCTGGGATAAGGTTGTATAAAGCTGCTGTCTTAAGCACTCAGTGGCAACATGGGAGGGGGTGCAGGTTAACATCTACCACACACAATGGGTTAAAGCCTCCGGTCCCAGTTTTAATATCTAAGTCCCGGTCAAACCCATCAGAGCTCTCCGCGGCACCCTGCACCATGTCGAAGAGTTCTGGAGGGGACAGGTGGCTAAGTGAGCTTGGCTACAAGCTAGGCCAAACACTGGGGGAGGGGAGCTATTCTAAGGTGAGAGTAGCCACCTCGGCCAAGTACAAGGGGCCCCTAGCCATCAAGGTGGTAGACCGACGCCGGGCACCCCCCGATTTCGTCCACAAGTTTCTCCCGCGAGAGCTGTCCATCTTACGAACCATCCGCCACCCGAACATTGTACGCGTCTTTGAGTTCATCGAAGTCTGCAATGGGAAGCTCTACATCGTGATGGAAGCCGCTTCCACCGACCTGCTGCAGCTGGTGCAACAGCTGGGGAAGCTGCCCTGCGTTCCAGACGCCCGGGACATCTTCGTCCAGGTAGTGGCTGCCGTGCGCTACTTGCACGACCGGAACTTGGTGCACCGGGACCTCAAGTGCGAGAACGTGCTGCTCACCGCTGACGGGCGCCGAGCAAAGCTGACTGACTTTGGCTTTGGCAGGGAGTCCCGCGGCTACCCAGACTTAAGCACCACTTACTGCGGATCGGCTGCCTACGCCTCCCCTGAGGTACTGCTGGGCATTCCCTACGACCCCAAAAAGTACGACGTGTGGAGCCTGGGGGTCGTCCTTTATGTGATGGTGACTGGCTGCATGCCCTTTGACGACACCCATATCCACAGCATGCCGCGCCGACAGAAGAAGGGGGTGTTCTACCCAGACGGCCTGGGCCCGTTGCCCGAGGCCTGCAAAGCCCTCATCGCCCTACTGCTTCAGTTCAGCCCAGCCTCTCGGCCTGGAGTGGGGCAGGTGGCGAAAAACACCTGGCTGAAAGGAGCCCTCTTAAACAAAGACACTTCCAGATCGCTCAACGCTAGGATCGATTAAGGCAGATGAAGCTGTGTGACTTGTTGGAGCTGCTGTAGGGAGGGAAAGAACAGATGCTTAAAGCGATATTGACAAAGGTGGAGCTACAGAGCGGTCTGGGGTCACAACTGGAGGGGGGGCAGTGCTTATGCTGCCACCTTCAGAGGTGCCAACGGAGAAAGCTTCTGGTGCGACAAGATGGAGCCCAAGGAGATGGGATTCAAAAGCTTTCACGGTAGAAGACCGGGAGGTGGGGCAGTAGAAACACTGGACGGATGGAACCTGCAGTACCCAAAACCGCACGCCAATGGGCAGCCGCGCAGCCTGCAGCAGGAGAAAAGACCTGTGACCCTTGCCAAAAGACTTGGACTTCATCGCAGATCCAAAGCTGGCCAACGGGCAAGCGAGGGAACGAGACATACCACTGCACAGTGTCGTCTGAAGTCTATTCCAGAAATAAACCCTGAAGCTCCCACCTGGAGACCTCTCTGTACCTTTCAGTCCTTTTCTAAATGGGTTCCCTTCCTCTTATTTATTTATATCTATATATTGCAATGGCTTGATTCCCAAAGAAAATGCACTGATTTGGGAATGATGCGGCACAATGTGCTGGAAAGCATGGTGGGCATGGATGGAGCAAAGTCCGGTTCAGATCTCACCTCACAGTGAGTGCCTGTGGCCAAGTCCCTTGAATTCCAACCTACCTCAAAAGGGTCATTGTGAGATTGCTATGTTGCTCTCACTTCTTTAAAGGAAGGTAAGGTAAGAACCCGGGATGGGTGAGGCTACAACTGACCATTGAACTCAGTGGGGTCTGCTTCTGAGTAGACATGCACAGAAGTACACCCTAAATACCGTATTGGCCCGAATATACGCCACACCCGAATATAAGCCACACCTTTAAAATTGGAGTGGGGGGGGGACAAGAAAAAATACCCAAATATAAGCAGCTCCATTCCTCGCTGCTCCTGGCAGCATACTGGGCGGGGGCGGGGGAGCCTCGCTGTGTTTCCCCTTCCTCGCTCTCTCCCTTCCTGGCCTTGTGGGAGAGGACGGGGGGACTATGCATGGGGCAGGCGCTGCTTTGCCGCACTCCTGGCGCTGTTTGCCCCGCACTCCAGGCTGCATACCGTAAGGTCGCAAATATAAAAAGGTAAAGATAAAGGGACCCCTGACCATTAGGTCCAGTCATGGCCGACTCTGAGGTTGCGGCGCTCATCTTGCTTTATTGGCCTAGGGAGCCGGCGTACAGCTTCCGGGTCATGTGGCCAGCAAGACTAAGCCGCTTCTGGAGAACCAGAGCAGTGCACGGAAACGCCATTTACCTTCCCGCCAGAGCGGTACCTATTTATCTACTTGCACTTTGACGTGCTTTCGAACTGCTAGGTGGGCAGGAGCAGGGACTGAACAATGGGAGCTCACCCCGTCACGGGGATTCGAACCACCGACCTTCTGATTGGCAAGTCCTAGGCTCTGTGATTTAAACCACAGTGCCACCCGCGTCCTGTCGCGAATATAAGCTGCACTTTAACTTTTCACAGTTGGAATTTGGGGGGAAAGTGAGGCTTATATTCAGGCCAATACAGTAAATCTCTAGATCTAACGCTATGCAACAACTAGACCAGGCTTCCTCAAACTCGGCCCTCCAAGTGTATGGCTCAACTACTGGTGTACACAGTTTCAGAAATTGTACGCTCATGGCACGTAATGTTTGCTTGGTTTTTTGTTTTGTGTTTTTAAAAAAAAGAAATTTATTCATTTGGTTTTTCAGATTGAATTTTTACTGTGACATATCCAACATGCAACATAAAAACTAGACTCCAATTACTGTACTTTTCCATGTATAAGACAAGGGTGTTTTTTACTTTAAAATAAGGTTAAAAATTTGGGGGTGTCTTATACACGGATAGTGCATATGCCCATTTTCTAAAGTTGGGGTCCCCCAAAGTAGGGGGTGTCTTATACATGGGGGGGGGGTCTTATAAATGGAAAAATACAGTAATTTCTTGGACTTCCTTCCTCCTCTTTGTGGGTCCTACTGTTAATCATTTCCTCCTGTATCTTTTATAATAATCCAGATCTTTTATCTCTGCATTGTATCCAAAATTCACCATTAAATTGCAAGTGATATTCCAATGCTACTAATGATTTTAACTGTTTAAAATGGTCTTTAAGATAAGTTATAAATTTCCCCCGTTCCTTATTAAAATTTTGGTCTTCCTGATTTCTGATTCTTCCTGTCATTTTAGCCATTTCAGCATAGTCCATTAATGCCATCTGCCATTCTTCTCTGGTAGGGACTTTATTTTCTTTCCATCTCTGGGCCAGTAACATCCACGCAAAACTGTTTGCTTGTTCTTATGAGAAGTTGTATTACCTAGGGCTGCCATACGTCTGGAATTTTTCGGGCGTAGCTGGGATTCGTCCGCCGAAAATGACAAAGCGGCTAAAATGTCTGGGGAAACCTGCGCGTATGGCAGTCCATATCGGAACTTTGCCCCCAACCCCGGAAAAACAAACTTTTTGTGTCTGAGTTTTCACTTTAAAATATGGTAACTGTATATTATCAGATGTCTAAACACGGTGAAGAACAGTGCACAAAATCTTTTTGCTCGAAAACAAAAGAAAATATGGAATACAGTGGTACCTCGGGTTACAAACGCTTCAGGTTACAGACGCTTCAGGTTACAGACTCTGCTAACCCAGAAATAGTACCTCGGGTTAAGAACTTTGCTTCAGGATGAGAACAGAAATCATGCGGTGGCGGCTTGGCAGCAGTGGGAGGCCCCATTAGCTAAAGTGGTACCTCAGGTTAAGAACAGTTTCAGGTTAAGAACGGACCTCCGGAACGAATTAAGTTCTTAACCAGAGGTACCACTGTATATGGAGGAATAGTGAGATATAAATGTAATGAGAAAATAAAATAATAGTTTTTTATATATATATAAAGATTTTTATTTTATTTTTAAAGGCAGGAAGATATGTTTTGCTCCTTGTCCCCAGGAGTTATTTTTCCGATTGGTCACCCACCTTAGAGCCAATGCATTTAGTGTGACCTGACTGAATATCCAAGACATTATCAGATGACCTGAGTCCAAGTCATTAGACCTAGGTCCTTTCTAATCCTTTAACACCACTTCTGGTTAGGCAACAGTAACCATGACAATATACGTACCACGTTGGCAAAACTTTCTGTCATATTTAGGCCATTTTGAGCATTAGGCCCTTCGAAGGTGACTGCAGGCAAGAGACGGTTCTGAAGACGATTCAGCTGCAAGAATTTCTGTGTGACTATTTCAAGGTCATTCAGAAGCAAGCAAGCAAGCAAACAAACCTGAACTTAGGCGTAATTACAACTTTGTTCCTAATAGCTGTCAGGAAAAATGCATAGGCGCTAATCAGATCTACTTGAGCCAAGCATGCAATCAGGATAAATTAGGGGTTTTATAATGAACAGAATGGTAAAGAGAGTCGACACAAATTAGATCTGGAGACATTTGCAGAGTTTCTTCCTGGAGAATCAATTTGGCACGTTGAGAAAGGTAGGCAATGTAGGCACCTGAAAAACAGAAGTACTCTGTCTCTTTGTCGAAAGCATCTTTCTCGCCTTACAGGCAGAACATCCCACATTGTCTTTGCAGTTGATGGCATTTGCAAGCAGAATTTAGGACACACCGAAGTTACCAATGTACGGATTGGACACATATCACCATTCACGTGAGGTCAACAAGCTCCCCCTCCATCCTTTCCCTGGAAAAACGGGTCCATTCATCTCATAAAGAATGCCAAGTCCAAAATGGTGTCTTCAGATTTTTCACATTCCGTTTGCACATTATTTCATTACTGGGAGGGAGGAAAGCTCGTCCGCTAGATGCTCAAAAAAGCAAGAGCATCCGTCTGTCTCCAGCAACAAATTGGCCTCAGCACCGTTACATCTGCTGCGAATCGCAGGGGAGATGGGACATGTGGCTAATGTTTCGAGAGGATGTCCCCCCTTGAGAAGCTTGGGAAAGCAGCTGGGGTTAAAAGGACAAGGAGACACATGAGGCCTGATAGGCCACAGCACTCTTCTTTAAGCAGATGGTAATCTCGGAAGGTCACTTGCTAATGGTACGAGAGAGTGCTGGAGCAGATCAGCAAAGCAGGAAGAAAAGAAAACAAAGCAGTCCTCTCCCTACAAACATCCAGGTTTTGAGATGTGGATTAAGCCTGCCTTTCGGGATGCGTGCATCAATTCTCCTTGTTCTCAGATCATATGAGCATAAGGTCTTCATCGCTCCCTTGCCTGTTCTCTTCGCTTGCGTGCTAAAGGCACAACCCTTTAACAATGCGGACCAAGTCCTTTTCTTCCAAAAGGGATTAAGTCATGACTTACTATTGGTGTACACGCAGAAGCTTAGATGCACCAAATGGCCACAACCCAATGCAACCCACTGGAAAGAGTTAGAGAAATTATTGCATTTCTGCAGGTGGGAAGCTAAGGGACAAAATTCATACCATTTGACCTAATCTGACAGCGTTAGCCTGATCTTCGGCATGTTTGTCCAGAATTAAGACCTGCTGCATTCACTTAAGCTTAAGGTAAAGGGACCCCTGACCATTAGGTCCAGTCGCGGATGACTCTGGGGTGGCGGAGCTCATCTCGCTTTATTGGCTGAGGGAGCCGGCGTTTGTCTGCAGACAGTTTCCGGGTCATGTGGCCAGCATGACTAAGCCGCTTCTGGTGAACCAGAGCAGCGCACGGAAAAGCCGTTTACCTTCCCGCCAGAGTAGTACCTACTTATCTACTTGCACTTTGACGTGCTTTTGAACTGCTAGGTTGGCAGGAGCAGGGACCGAGCAACGGGAGCTCACCCTGTCACAGGGATTCGAACTGCCGACCTTCTGATTGGCAAGCCCTAGGCTCTGTGGTTTAACCCACAGCGCCACCCGCATCCCTCACTTAAGCTTACTTCCCAGCAATAATACTTCACCTTCAACCTTTCGTGAGATCCAGCCACTATCTGCAGATCCCAAGGCATTGTCACGTTTCAGGCTTAAAGGTGGCTCTGAGATCCAGTTGGCTAGGCTGTATGAAAATAGCCCAGAAGGTTTGGTTGCTTTACAGATGCCTCTCTTCCTCTTCCTTCCCTTCTACTACGTGAACTATAAAAATAACATTAAACAATTCAAGAGATGGCTTAAAGCAAATCTCCCACCAAATAGCACAAAAAAAAAATTTCAGAGAAAGAAGTCTTACAGCGATGAGTTTACACCAATTGCGGGGTGATGGCCTGCTTCCTTGAGCCAACTCTCTTGACTAGAAGCAAAACAAATCTAGCTACTACCGTGTGTCTCCAGATGGGTTGCCCCTGATTTGCAGCCTAACATTTGCTCCCAGGATTCACCAACTAGGCTACAGAATTCTAGAAAGCGGCTGTGGATCAACAGGGTTAAGGGCAGATGCCAGCCACAATTCACGGGTGCTAGGTAACAGGACAAAAGGTGGCTAATGCTGAAAGCTGTAATTATGAAAAGGTTAATGAATTCAAGCAGAATGAAGTATATAGTTGCTTATTTGTTTAAATCGGCTGCCGATTTGCTGCCAAAGAGGCAAAGTTACCCAGGAACTCCTGCTATCTACTTACTGAAGCAGTGACTGTTTGGGGTCATTCTCTCTCTCCGACTTTGAGGTTTTAAGACAAAACACTTTCAGGCTGTCACCGAATCCCGAGAAAGAGTTAAAACCCTGGATTTGAATGCCCAAGAACATGGAAGTATCTGATTACTGAGCAGCCGTTTCCCCACAATTCATGTGTATCCTTTTCAGCGTCCAGGAGTCCTTAAGAAACAAATCTGAAGCTTATCAGACATATCTGCCGCGACTTGAAAGCTTTGCAAGCAAGTTTTATGTCCCTAGAACAGTTGGTTATTTTCATTACATCTTTTTCATTTGTACAACTGGAAAGGTTCAGAAGCCAACGGGCAGCTGAACTTGGGAGTCATGAAAGTTTGGGTTCCAAAAGGAAGCTAAGTTTGGCCGTATTGATCAATGGGTAGACATCCCCCAGAAAGTTTTGTAAAATCTTGCTAGGTCTACCCAGCATCTCCCAAACTGTGCCTTTTTTATTTGAAGGGGTTGTTATTTACTTATGTCTATTTAGCACCCACATCTGCCCAGTATACCCTCTCAACAAACCTGATAGATTGTGCTGGCCACAATGTCTCCCAGTGAGTTTCCACTTTTGCGTGTTCAGACCCAGAAACCTCCCCCCCTAAATAAATTCACACTTGACTCAAATTTTAGTTTTCTTTTTGGCAGAATTTAGGCCACAACTTTATTGCTTACAGTGAATGGTTGCATAGGCTCTGGTTCGACTAGCTCCCTGCCATGCAGGTAGCGCTGACCCAGGGTTCCAGCATAGGTCAGCCAAGGGAGAACACCTGGATAAGCGAAAAGCCCGGAACAGGCTAACTCCACCACTCAAATATCCCCCTGGACTCAGGCATGGGCACAACCCCCTCACAGGGTTGACCAAACCATTGAGTCCCTGGATTCCTTTAACGAAATACCCTTCACATAGGGATGGCGAGAGCATTCTCCCATCCCTATCACCTGAACCAGAGCCTATCCGCAACCTTACAAATTGTGACGCTTTGCTACGTGGCAGGTGAAACCCAAATGGCACCAGCCAATCAGCCAATTAGGGAAAATTCCTGCCGTGCACCTGTCCCAACGACACACGACGGCATAGCAAGGTCAAGCGCAAAACCCTAATAGTAGGGAGCGTGTTCCGAATGCATGCACTGAAAGAAGAAGCTCTGGGTCACGTGCATGGGTATAAATAGGTCCCTTGAACCGTTTGGACTGTGTCCCATTGGCCAGATTGCACCCAGCAACGAAGGACCTACCAATCGGGTGTTGTGGCTGACCAATTGTACCCACCCATAACACAGGGTGTCGGTTTTCCAGGTCTGACCGCAATACGTGCCCTCTTTAAGGGAGGACCCAATGTATATTCTGCTTGCAATACCATGCTGTTGTAATCAGTGGGCTTACTTCGTATAACATGCCCTCCAGCATTTCTCCAATGAAAATACAGACATCCTATTCAACAACAACAATTATTTTATTATTTGCACCCTGCCCATCTGACTGGGTTGCCCTAGCCACTCTGGGCACCTTCCAACATATATAAAAACATAATAAAACATGAAAGATTTAAAAACTTCCCTAGATAGAGCTACCTTCAGATGTCTTCTAAAAGTTGTATAGTTACTTACCTCCTTGGCTCAGGGGTCACATAATTCAATACATCCCTCCAGAGAAAATAGGGACATCCTAAGGAAAATGGGGACAATCCGGGATCAAATCAGAAATAGGGACACTTGGAGGGTCTGAGATAAGGCTGCAGGACAGGACAGAACTGCAGCCACCATGAAACAACATTATGGGGAATCTAGGAGGAGATGGAAGGGGTGAATCCTTGATACCATGAGGTTAATGCAGCGGGGAGTTCAATAGTTACTTGGGTGTAAGCTCCACTGCACAGTGGGACTTACTTCTAAGCAAGCATGCAGAGGCCTCTGTTGTAAATCATGCAAAATAGGAAAACACATATTCATGACTGCCTATTTGCATAATTTCTGTATATCCCAGAATCCCATCTCTCCCCCCCCCCAAGTTTGATTTACAATACTGCATTTTGTTGTTCAGCCCTGAGATTATGCTGCTTTTATTAATATCAGCATTTTCGCATGCTTTTTTGGGGGGGGGGGTCGAGTTCTGTAGGTGAGGCTGGTTTGCAAATCAAACTCTGTAAAATCACGCCATCAAATAGAGATATAACCATTGTGGGGCGGGAGATGGGGAAAATCTGTATTACCAAAAGGTGGTACAGGAGAAAACCATAAATAATTTGAATGGATTTGCACGCAGGGTTCTGAATACACGATAAGCAGCCATGACTTCAAACCTGCAGCAACTACAAAAATTGAGGCTTAGTGAAAAGTGGAGATTTGGGTACTAGACAAGATTTATACATCCTTAATGCCGGCTATTTCCACCTGGCATAAATAGCTTAGCAATGCAGGCAGCTGAAAAGATATGTTGAAACATCTTCTTTAAGTAGATTGGCATCCAAAGACTATTTCTTTTATATTGCAGATAATGAGATAATGACGAGCATAAAAATCACTGGCTTCTAGAGCGACGTGTAGCATTTACTTTCTGTTTTGTAACATTTCCCCAATGAGATGCATGTATTAGGCAAGATCCAGACATTAGTAGGGGACGCGGGTGGCGCTGTGGGTAAAAGCCTCAGCGCCTAGGGCTTGCTGATCGAAAGGTCGCGGTTCGAATCCCCGCGGCGGGGTGCGCTCCCGTTGCTCGGTCCCAGCGCCTGCCAAACTAGCAGTTCGAAAGCACCCTCGGGTGCAAGTAGATAAATAGGGACCGCTTACTAGCGGGAAGGTAAACGGCGTTTCCGTGTGCTGCGCTGGCTCGCCAGATGCAGCTTTGTCCCGCTGGCCACGTGACCCAGAAGTGTCTGCGGACAGCGCTGGCTCCCGGCCTATAGAGTGAGATGAGCGCACAACCCTAGAGTCTGGCAAGACTGGCCCGTACGAGCAGGGGTACCTTTACCTTTTACCAGACATTAGCAAGTTGGCACGATGTTTTGCAAGAGAAAGTACAAGAGTTGGCGTGAAAAGCTGAACTGTCCACGAATGTAAGAATAGCAGGCGTTCAAGGTCTTTCAAAAACACAAGGCACCCATTGGATTTGGCTGCTGCGCTATGCTAAGAATAGGATTCTTGTGCAAGTGGGCTGCAATGTTAGGATATCACTTGCTGTGGTCATGAAGCACCAGCCTGTCCCAGTCTAATCCAAATTAAACTTTACTAATTTCAATGGTGCTTACTCCTGGTGCGTGGCAGGATTGCAGGCTTAAACCACATTCCTACAGATATAGTCAATCCTAACCTAATGGTAAGGGACGCGGGTGGCGCTGTGGGTTAAACCACAGAGCCTAGGGCTTGCCAATCAGAAGGTCGGCGGTTCAAATCCCCATGACGGGGTGAGCTCCCGTTGCTCGGTCCCTGCTCCTGCCAACCTAGCAGTTCGAAAGCACGTCAACGTGCAAGTAGATAAATAGGTACTGCTCCAGCAGGAAGGTAAACGGTGTTTCTGTGTGCTGCTCTGGTTCGCCAGAAGTGACTTAGTCATGCTGGCCACATGACCCAGAAGCTGTACGCCGGCTCCCTTGGCCAATAAAGCGAGATGAGCGCCGCAACCCCAGTGTCGGCCACGACTGGACCTAATGGTCAGGGGTCCCTTTACCTTTACCTTTAATCTAATGGTTCAAGTGTGCAGAACTTCTCATGAACCTCTGAACAAGGAATAAGCTGTGGAACAGGACAACTTGCAGAGCTTTGGATACTCCTTCATTCTTTCCCTTTCCCTACATTTGTTTGGCAGAGGAATGATAAGGCACCTGCCAAGGGTCCATAGTTTCTGAAAGGTCCATTGCTTTCAGCCTATTTTCCAGAGACTGTCCCAGATTTACAGAAGCCGCCCCAGTTTCCGATTTGATCCCAGAATGTCCCACTTTTCCTTAGGACACCCTCTTTTCATTGGAGAAATGTTGGACGGTATGGTATTGTGTCCCCCGAGCCAAGGAGATAAGTAACTATACAACTTTTAGAAGACATCTGAAGGCTGCCTGTATAGGGAAGTTTCTTGGAAGCAACCTGCTCAGATGGGCGGGGTATTATTATTATTATTATTATTATTATTATTATTATTATTATTACTAAGGACATCTCTATTTTCATGTTGGAGGGTATGCTATAATCTTTGCCTTCAGTCAAGCATTGCTCATCCCCGTCTGCAGTTGTATTAAGCACTTTTCTTAGAAGTTTCTTAGGATATTCCTCCATTGTTTTTGGAGGAGTCGGAACCAACTATTACTTGAAGAGGGCAGGAAGAGAACTGCATGTAAACAAGGAACTGGGGATCAGTGGAAGGTTGTAAAAGCAGAGGACCAGCACATTCTGTCAAAGGAAAGTTCAACAACTTTCCCAGCACACTGAATTGTGGGAACTTTTGCTTTACCAGGGAATGGCCGCACTATTTTTAACATTTTTATTATACAGTTTGTCACAGGCTGTCTCGGGAGACTATCAACAATCAGTTTCAAACAAAAATCCAATGCCAAACATTTCTCTACTTGTGATGCAGAACATCTGGAGCAAGGGAACATGATTCCAAAAGATGCGGAGCAATGGGGTGACCATTTCTTGCTTCTGCCTACGCGTCTATTCACGTTCGTTCTCTACACGTAGAAAGCTGTTGGAAGTAGGCAAAATTGCTTTTGGGGGGGGGGGGGGGGAGAAGGAAACCCTCCTCCTCCCCCTGCATGAAAAAATGGGGTTTTGTCCCATTTGAGGATATTGCATATAATTTCCCCAATGACAGGATGCAGAATGTTTGAGCTGGAAACAGCATGCCAGAATATAAACATACAATCTGTAAATCCCTAGAAAGCAGCATGTATGTGCCTCTTTGCAATGCCCCAGCTGCAGCTATTTGCTACGTGCTACTACAGTCTCTCTCGCCCAAGAAGAGGATGGTTCTGGAAAAACACAGCAGCTAACGACATCTCCAAACAATTCTCTAAGATGCATTGGTTTTTATTCTACCTCTCCCGCTCTCCATTCCTGTTCTGTTTACTAGTTTCGCCCGACATGACAAATGACTTTTCTGTTGTGCTGTAGGATCACGAAACTGTTTTATTTTTCATGCTGGACTAATGAATTGCTAGGACCACCTTTCAGTGTTGGTGAAAAACAGCAGAATGTGGCATCATGCCAACACCTTACTTTTTCATTTCTGCCCAACTTTCTAATGCTGCGCATCACTCAATGTAGATTATGGCAATTCAAATCATCATCATTATTAGTTTTGTTATTAATTAAATTTATTTACCGCCCTATACTTACAGGTCTCGGGCAGTTCACAATATAAAATCACAATCCAATGACTTGCCCCCTTCCCAAACATTTTTAAAGGGCATTGGATGTCAATCAGCCCAAGGCCTGGTTACAGAGAAATGTTTTTGCCTGGCAGATAATGGTATATAATGAAAGCGCCAGGCGAACCTCCCTAGGGAGAGCATTCCAGAAATGGGGAGCCACTGCAGAAAAGGCCCTTTCTCGTGTTGCCACCCTCCAGGCCTCTTGGGCAAGAGGCACATGAAGATCAAATATTTTCATTAAAAACTGCAGGATCAAACAAACAAAACACGTTGGCAGTTGGAACATAGACAAACAAGGTTCAGATAAAACTTCTGCTTTAGAGTTTATATCATTTGTAGTAGGAGCATCACAGCTTCCTAAGAGCAAATTTCAGCAATCCCTGTTCTTCCAATTGCTTTCTGCGTACAATGATATTTCAGGAAGAATTTCTCTTGCTTTGCTTGCTCTTTAGCTTTTTCTGCCATTTGTTTGCAGTACTGAGTTCCGGAATGTCATCTCTCCCCCCCCCCCCCCTTCATCAACCATAGCTCACTAGAACCATGAATACATTTTCCAGTAAGATGAAGGTGTGACTGTGATATTTAAAATTAAGTGCATTTTGACTTCTTATATTACGTAACCTCCAATCAACTCTATGGTCTATCTATTTCATATACACATAAAAACAATTCTAGGTATTTCCAAAATGGTAAAATTACAGTGGTACCTCGCAAGACGAACGCCTCGCAAGACGGAAAACCCGCTAGACGAAAGGGTTTTCTGTTTTGGAGGCGCTTCGCAAGACGAATTTCCCTATGGGCTTGCTTTGCAAGACGACAGCCCATAGGGAAATATCCGGGACAGCGGGGAAGCGCAGCCCACCGCCCGGCTTCGGAGGAGGTCCGAGGACAGTGGGGAAGACGCGCTGCGCTTTGCTCCCCCCCTGCCTGCCTTCCCGGGAGAGCGGAGAAACACAGTGTGTTTCTCCGCTGTCCCGGACGGCTTTTGAAGGCAGGCGGGGGGGAGCAAAGACTTTCGCCCCCCGCCCACCTTCAGAAGAGGTCCTGGACCTCTTCTGAAGGCGGGCGGGGGGCAAAAGTCTTTGCTCCCCCCTGCCTGCCTGTCCCGGAGGGCTTTTGAAGGCAGGCGGGGGGGAGCAAAGACTTTCGCCCCCCGCCCGCCTTCAGAAGAGGTCCAGGACCTCTTCTGAAGGCGGGCGGGGGGCAAAAGTCTTTGTCCCCCCTGCCTGCCTTCCCAGGGGCTTTTAAATCGCCCCGGACAGCGGAGAAGTCCTCCGCTGTCCCGGGGCGATTTTAAAATGCCACCCGCCAGCATTTTAAGATCGCCCCGGACAGCAGAGAAGTCCTCCGCTGTCCCGGGGTTTTTTAAAATGCTGGGGGTGGGAAGAAAAGCCCTTGCCCCCCCAGCCTTCAGAAGAGGTCCGGGGACAGACTGTCCCCGGACCTGGTCTGAAGGCGGTTTCCCTAGGAACGCATTAATTGATTTTCAATGCATTCCTATGGGAAACCGTGCATCGCAAGACGAAAAACTCGCAAGACGAAGAGACTTGCGGAACGAATTAATTTCGTCTTGCGAGGCACCACTGTATTCAAAATATAAGAAATGTGTAAGATATAACCAAAACTAATCTATACAAAACTGTGCCCCTCAATGGTCAGTGCAGTGATACCTAGAGTTAAGTACTTAATTTGTTCCGGAGGTCCGTTCTTAACCTGAAACTGTTCTTAACCTGAAGCACCACTTTAGCTAATGGGGCCTCCCGCGGTTGCCACGCCACCGCCGCACGATTTCTGTTCTCATCCTGAAGCTAAGTTCTTAACCAAGGTACTATTTCTGGGTTAGCGGAGTCTGTAACCTGAAGAGTATGTAACCCGAGGTACCACTGTAGTGCATCCATCTGAGGTCTGAATTGCAGTAATCCAACCTCAAGTGTGTGTTACTTTATCATCATAAGGAATGACTGCAACTGGTGCATCAGCCTAAGTTGGGCAAAGCCATTCCTGACCCAGGTTGCTGCTCCAGGAGAACTTCCTAGACAACATTTGAATCCAACGCTTGCCACACTGGTCCTTTCCAGAGGAAAATATTTATCTCATGTTACTTCGTCAAGCAAAATAGAAGCTGTGTGACAGTTAATATATGCAGGGCTTTTTTTTCAGCCAGAGCTCAGCTCCGGCGCCTCTCAGGTGGGCGCCATTGCCATGCTAAGAGAACAAGGGAGAAGTTTCATGGTGAGTTCTAGCACCTCTTTTTCTAGAAAGGTAGCACTGAGTGTATGCATGACTTTAGCCATGTCTTCCAGAATGCCAAGCCTGAGCTCCCTCAAAAAAAGGGGGGAGGAGCACAAAGCGCACTATCTGCACTAAATTCTAAGGTTTTGCACGTCTCATCAGCGGTTGGATTGTCGATAAGGACGGAAATCTGGATCTTAAGCCCTGCTCATAGGGATGGAAACGGTAGATTAAAAACAGAAGAAAAATGACATGTGCTTAATGAGATTCAGATGGGAGAAGGACAGAGCAACACTTGAATCTTGAACAATTAAGCTTCCAAACTTTACCACTCCTGAGTTTCACAATCAATGCAAAAACTGCATTTCACCCACCAATTTCTACAGAGGTGGGGGATTGGAGGAACGCATAAAGTACAATCTCCCTCTGTGGAGCCATGTTTTCCTTTTGCCAAACTCCCCTATGCTCATCACTTCGGAGAGTGCGCTGCAGCAAAAGCCACACATCAAAAGAAAGCTTTTGGCCGTAACTGGTGGGCTGATCTGCAAAATCCGCCTTGGTGACAGCCAGAAGCAGCCCTCCGCTGACTTTTCCCAACCGAGTCACAGAGGGTAGCTGAGGTCAGTGAGCAAAGAGCCGTGTAGCTGTAGCCTTTCTTGCCATGTTAAAACATAAGGGAGGGGATGAGAGTGGGCTGTAAAATTCCCCAGTGGTCCATTCTCTTTCCCAGCCCTTAACATTCCACGCTCAGAGGCTTAAAACAGATGCGAGAAGCAGCAGAGAAATGAAGCCTGCAAACTCCATGGATTATCCACTGGTCCTCACGGGTTCTGCACAGGAAGCGTCTTGTAAAGAGACAATGCCTCTCTAAGGGACTTGGGCGGGTCTCTTAATAAGGATGGCTAGACTTTCCCACTAAAGACAGGATTATTAAAAACATAGAGAGGAAATGGAAGTTGAAGAAAGGATAGTCCTCTATCTCATTTTAGGTTTCTTCCTCCAGAGAGAAAACCAATGGGTTGCTCCGGTCTGGTTTTCGCTTTGTTTTTTTAACACGGTCTGTAACATGTCCCCCCTGCAATGTTCTTGTGGACTGCATTCTGCTCTTTTCCACGAGGGCCAAATGACATCTGTTCGCTTCCAGCAGGGAGATATTGCTCTCCATGCCAGCTCTTTATCGGTGGTGGTCGAGGCAGCAGGTCAAATGTTGTCCTCACTGTAGCAGCTACGGCTGGGCAATATCCGGTTTTCAACATTGAAATATATATCGGCAGCTGAACATCACAATATATCAATATGTCTGAAATGAGAATGGAGCTCTGTACGGGCGTTGGCTGGCTTTACGGTTTTCTCTACATAGTGATTTTTGCGCAAAACACACACGCCCATGACTTGCGATATATTGCCAGGTCCAAAATGATGAAACCAATTATCAGGATATGGACTTCAAGCTGGCTTTGGACAATATATTGATAGATCGCCTAGCCCTAGTACCCAGATCCCCTGAATTTTAATGGTGTTTTACTTTTCCCACATGAATTAATCATACCTGCCCACCCACTTATATGGGGATAAAGGGGTTCATTTTGGGGGCACTATTGGGCTGGGAGCTAGGCCTGTTTCCTGCTGACCCCAGCCACGGAGAAGAAGAAGAAGAAGAAGAAGAAGAAGAAGAAGAAGAAGAAGAAGAAGAGGAGGAGGAGGAGTAGTAGTTTGGATTTGATATCCCGCCTTTCACTCCCTTTAAGGAGTCTCAAAGCGGCTAACATTCTCCTTTCCCTTCCTCCCCCACAACAAACACTCTGTGAGGTGAGTGGGGCTGAGAGACTTCAAAGAAGTGTGACTGGCCCAAGGTCACCCAGCAGCTGCATGTGGAGAAGCGGAGACGCGAACCCGGTTCCCCAGATAACGAGACTACCGCTCTTAACCACTACACCATACTGGCTCTCCAACCTGTGTGGTCCCCTGCCTCTTCATCTGAATAGCATCATTAAGTTCCATGGCCACACAAATATGCAGAGATGTTGGGATCGCATTCAGCTCCATATATCGGAAGAATCCTCTTAGTTCAGATGGTGAAGCTACTATTTAATATGAGCTGTGTAAGTTTGGGTTTTCTGCATTTAATACGAAGCAGCAGCTCAAGTGGTTAAAAGCTCTTCTGAATCCACTTCACCAAAGATCAAATGGGATGGAAATACAGATGCAGGAAGATTTCTATTTAAGAAATGCATTCGGGGGGGGGGGGGATCTATATTATCAATAGATCTGCTGTCGTTAATTCTTCTACTCTGCACTCTTAAAAAAAGTACGTATTTGATGGCTGATAAATAACCCAAGGCCAAACACGACAAGCCATTGCTTCAAAGCTTCTCTTTATTTATACTTGGGTTTGTTTGTTTTTTGCATTGCACATATTGTGCAGAAACCTTTCCTTGGCGGCAAGTTCTTGCATCAGTCTGAGAATACAATAGATCTAAAACCATCCTTACATCAACAAGTCAAACAGTCACATTCAACAATCTCTTTTAGCTAACTTCTGTCTAAACACTGGAAAACGATACTCCATAAATCAATGCGTTCCGCTAATTCTCCTGGTTTATACAAGGCTTTAAGCTGCAATCTCCATTCAGGAAGTTTAGAATGCAGTTCTTGATTGTAAAGTGTTTCTGTGCACACATTACATATCAGGCACACAAACTTATATAAAACTGGTTGAAATACAAAAATATGGTTATCACAAGAGTACCAAACAGCACAGAATTAAAACAATTATTTATCATTAATATCAAATTTATGTACATCATACCTCCCCACCAAAATGATTTCCCCTTCTTCCAAAGTGGTAACGTCAACATTAAGATAGAACTAGCCTAACTTAAGTCCTCACAACAAATATGCAGGATCTCTCCTCTTTTATTACCCACAGAAGTTATTATAAATAATTTTCACAAGTTGTATGAATGCTTTATTGCACATTGTACAGCACGCATGCCAACATCTGGGGGAGAGAGAGAAAATTCCTCTATCCCTTCATTTGACACGTAGTGTAAAATACCTTGCCCTCTCGTTTCCCCATGCAAACAACTGCTTTTTAAGGAGTTTTAAACATTGAAGGGTCCTTTTAAAGAGGGGTGGGAGACCCCATAGAGAACAAAAGAGATGCCTTGCGCTGTTGTGTGGCTATTGTTAACCGTTTAACGCACTTCTTGCCTCTTTAATGGACTCATTTCTGCTTCCTAGTCTTACAAAGTCATTAAAAGCTGACAATTAAAAAGTCTGAAGCAGAATGCTAGGATTCCCCCACCCGCACTGTAAATAAAACAAAACAAAAAACCATATGCAGCTGCTACATATGCAGTCGTACATTCCTTCTGCTTTGCAGAATTAGGGTTTCCTGCCCCACATATTCCATTAAAGATCAGATTACTTGGTGCTTTGTGCTGTTTGCAATTAACAAGGTAGCTGCAGCAGCCCCAGAATTCTGCCAGACTCTCCAGTCGTGGTTTATGATTAACCCTTTGGACTGAGCTCTGCCACAGAATAGGGTTGGGAGGAAATGGGTCTATATAGCCTGCTGCAAAGGATTCTGCTCTAAAGAATAAATATGAGGAATGGGCCATGAAAGCGTACGGGGTTTACGATATGCGGCGTTAAAAAGTAAGGCATGACCACAGAAATTATATGCGACAAGGCATCCTTCTGTTTATAATATGCTGTCAGCACACAAAGCCTGTATATAAAAATCAACCAAAAGCTGTAACAACTAAACAAAAAGGGGTGGTGGTCAATAAGTTAGTCGCACCTTTTAGCAGACTGCCCCTCCCTCAAATCCCACCCCACCCCCCTGCCAAATGTGTAAAATTGCACCATTATGGAGAATTGTAGGGAGAGTGCATGCATAAATTAAGGTACAGCAACTTCGAGAAGCCGGTTGTTTTTTCGCTTGCAAGTGGGCACGTTGCCGTTCTTCTGGTTGCCCCGCACAAACTTGACGCACACTTTGTCTTGTCTGAACTGAACGAGGAACCTAGGAGGTGCAAAAACACAGGTTTCAGTTTGGTATGGCGTTCGTCCCAGTTGGCTGCAGCAGCAAGGAGAAAGCAAAGAAGTGTAAGCACATCACAAGCCCTCTTTATATTAGCAATAAAATAGAAGGTGATTATCTCACGTTAATCATACTTGGAGAAGACATGCTAAAATCAGTGGACCTGAATATGGCCAGTGTTGGATATTCCTACCCAGTAACTCACTGCAAATCTACTCCCCCTTTTTGCTTATCTTCCATAGTGCTAAGTGAGTGAGCCACCTCCAAAATTTGCTTATACCAGGCAGTGAGGAAGGTTGTACATTCTGTTAACGGGTTATTAACGGGTTGCAAATGCCAGATACTTTTGTTTGCTTTTTTAAAAAACAAATTTTTACTGGTTTTTAAACAAATACAAAATGTTTGCTTTTTTTAAAAAAAATAGAAATATTACTGTTGAGGGCAGACAAGAAGAATGTCTTTTAAAAAGCAAATACTAGGGCTGCTATATGATTAAAGAAATCTTTATATTTTGAGAGTTGTTTTGGACCAACTGAAGTTTCCAAATCATCTACAAGGGCAGCCCCACGTAGAGTGTGTTGCAATAATCCAATCTGGAAAGTTGCCAGAGCACGGAGTACAGCAGAGACAATCATACAGAGGAAAGTAAAGAAAGTGGGGAAAACCCTGGCTGACACACTTACTGTGTTGCCCTTCAGCACTTAGCGTGCTTTTACAAAAATAAAATCAAAATGCAGGCACTGGAATAAATACAAAATGTCACAATTTGGCTTTACGATCAAGATTGGCTCAATATGGTGTGCCGGAAATTCTACTGCCGGCTGAAACAATCGCAAAATGATTTTCAGCTGTATCCCAGCCTCCAGCACATTGAGTACAGATATATTTATTCCCTGCCACACTTGACGCGAGGAAATAATGGAGTCAAAATGGGACACATTCCACCCACCCCGCCTGGTGAGTCTCATGGAACAAGGAAGATACCAAGACACTCATTCCTCCTCCTTCTGCATAAGACAGAAGAAAGCAAAGTCTTAATTGCTCACTGCAAACTGACTGCTCTCTATTCTCAAGTCATGCAATCTTTGCTAGCTAATGTATTCGCTGATGTCTTTCTTTTTTAATCCTCTAAAGGATGGGTGTGTGGGACACGGGTGGCGCTGTGGGTTAAAGCCTCAGCACCTAGGACTTGCCGATCAAAAGGTCGGCGGTTCGAATCCACGCAGCGGGGTGCGCTCCCGTCGCTCGGTCCCAGCACCTGCCAACCTAGCAGTTCGAAAGCACCCTCGGGTGCAAGTGGATAAATAGGGACCGCTTACTAGCGGGAAGGTAAACGGCGTTCCGTGTGCTGCGCTGGCTCGCCAGATGCAGCTTGTCACGCTGGCCACGTGACCCGGAAGTGTCTGCGGACAGCGCTGGCTCCCGGCCTATAGAGTGAGATGAGCGCACAACCCTAGAGTCTGTCAAGACTGGCCCGTACGGGCAGGGGTACCTTTACCTTTACCTAAAGGATGAGTAGGCAAACTAAAGCCCAGGGGCCGGATCTGGCCCAATTGCCTTCTAAATCTGGCCCGCGGACAGTCCGGGAATCAGCGTGTTTTTACATGAGTAGAATGTGTCCTTTTATTCAAACTACATCTCTGGGTTATTTGTGGGGCATAGGAATTCATTCTTTTCCCCCCTTCAAAATATAGTCCAGCCCCCCACAAGGTCTGAGGCACAGTGGACCGGCCCCCTGCTGGAAAAGTTTCCTGACCCCTGCTCTAAAGTCAAGTCAAAGCAATTCTGACAAATAAAAAGAAACCTTTTCGGAGGGTGGCAGAGTTAGTAAACGAAGTTGAAAAGCCCACATTTTCCACAAACGGTCCACTTTTCCTATGAGGTGTACTCTAAGGGGTACTACCTAACCTGGTCCTGTTTGTGAACTACTCTTACCAAATCCCTCAATTCAGAAACAGTCCCCACCCCCGGCCCTCAACAGATTCTTTCACCCAAGGATAGCCAATGTGGTACCTTTCAAATGTTGTTGGACTACAACTTCCATTTTCTCTCACCATTGGCCATGCTGGCTGGGGCTGATGGGAGGTGGAATCCAACAATATATGGAGGGCACAATGTTGGCTAACCATTTGAATCACTGTTCCTGCTTCCACATGTGTCTAACCACCCACAGAGATCCATAAAAAAAGTATTCCTACGTATATGCCTACTATTTCCATGTAAGGTAAAGTTAAAGGGACCCCTGACCACTAGGTCCAGTTGTGACCGACTCTGGGGTTGTGGTGCTCATCTCGCTTTATTGACCGAGGGAGCCGGCATACAGCTTCCGGGTCATGTGGCCAGCATGACTAAGCCGCTTCTGGCGAACCAGAGCAGCGCACGGAAATGCCGTTTACCGTCCCGCCGGAGCGGTACCTATTTATCCACTTGCACTTTGACGTGCTTTCGAACTGCTAGGTTGGCAGGAGCAGGGACCGAGAAACAGGAGCTCACCCCGTCGCAGGGATTCGAACTGCCGACCTTGTGATCAGCAAGTCCTAGGCTCTGTGGTTTAACCCACAGTGCCACCTGTGTCCCATGCAGCTCCAATGTAATTTCCAAAGCCTGATCCCTTCTTCCTACCCATTTCAACCCTCCTCCCTTCTAGCTGCTCCCATCAGAATGTCCCTCTCCCTTGCTGCTGATAGACTGAATGGTTCTTTGCTCGACACACCAGGCCCTGTCCTACAAAAGTAACCACCATGGGCACAATTCAGCCAAAATTAATCACTTTTTAGACCACATTTACTGCAACGAGGAAGCAAGGCATGTGTCCAACCCTCTCCAGTTGAAATCAACAGTTTAACTTTGGGTCGGCAGTGCCTTGCTTTTCAAACAACATTCTGATACATCCTTGTTGCATGTAAGGAATGTTCTTCAAGGCAAACTGCACAATCACATATGGAGGGTTCTCTCAGCCTCGTTAAAGGCTTCGTTAAAAATAATAAGGTAAAATCAAGCTTCTAAGAAACATCTTGGTCGGGTAGGGTAGAACTGGCTACATCTGGGCCCTGGCTCCCACATATCTGCTGTATGATAATTTAGGGCTTATCTGAATCCATTTAATTTCTAAGACCCCTCATTTTCATATTATTCAGCTCTTCACAGTGACCACGTTATTTCCTACTCAGCCCTGTCCAAGTTGTGTAACTGAATTCTTGGACACCCCCACCCCACTCTTGGCTTTCCTACGCCCAAATGGCTAGGCTAAATTCCCAGTAGCTTGCAAACCATTCGTTTAAGTGTTACTGAATATTCCCCTCCTCCACATTCAGTACAGCAGCTCCAGAAACAATAAAGATAAACATCATAGCAGCATTTAGCACTGACAGATCCCATTGGTAACAAAGCATGAAAGCACGCCACCTTTTAGAAGAGGCAGTCTCTCTTTCCAGCATTTTATCTTAAGCGAGGTTTCCAACAGGGATTTAGCACACTTCAAAAGGATTTTTGCCTTAAACCAGAAGCCACAAATCAAGCTAACTGCAGAGCTCCTGGGACGAAGGAGCCTGATCTTTTCAGAGCTTCTACAGAGTACATCTTTCCACCTACCCAGTTGGGAGTCCCTGATGAGCCATTAGCCCAGAACTCCCATCCACTCACTCCCTTCCCCTAAAACCTTCTGGCAAAAGTGGTCAGCCATTTAGAGTGCAGAGCCCCATCCATCATTGGTGATGGATTGCATCTCTTTCTCTCTCTCTCTCTCCCCCTCAACTAAATCACATCTTTAAAACTTAAAAAAAAGCACTGTAACATGTAATCCACTTTAGATGGATTAGGAAAGGCAGGAGAGGAATAACTGATTAAATAAATACATAAATGGCACGTCAGCCAGCGACTGGAAAACTGTGGCTAATGGTCAGCAGGGTTATACCAATCCTGTCCCAAACACCAGTTAACTACATAAAGTCCTAGCGAGCAATGTTTATTCATATTTTCAGCACGCTCCACCTTCTGAAAGGCTGCAAGGAAAGGACCACAACAAATAATGATGCATAGAAGAAGGTCGACAGCTGCTCTAAGCCAGTGTTTCCAAAACTTGGGTTTCTGGTTGTTTTTGGAACACAGACGTACCTTAGTTGTCCGTTCGACTTCCAAAAATGTTCGCAAACCAAGGCGCGGCTTCCGATTGCCTGCAGGAGCTTCCTGCACTCAATCGGAAGCCGCATTGGATGTTCGGCTTCCAAAGAACGTTTGCAAACCAGAACACTCACTTCCGGGTTGGCGGCGTTCGGGAGCCAAAACGTTTGACAACCAAGTCATTCGACAACCAAGGTAAGACTGTACAGTTCCAATTATCCTTGACCACTGGTCCTGCTAGCTATGGATGGTGGTAGTTGTTACGCAGCTGTAAGCCAATGTAGAGAAACCTAACACACCTTCCTCATCTGTTGGTGGCTGATGGCCCCCAGCTCATGAAAGCAGCCTTACACAAAGTTGAATCATTGGTCTGTTCACTTCAGTATTGTCTACGCTAAGTTCTCCAGGGAATCATGGTAGGAATATTTCTCAGCCCTACCCAGAGAGGCTGGGGATTGGACCTGGGACATTCTGCAAGCAAGCACATGGTCTGTCCCTGAGCTGCAGTGCCCCACAACTAATATTCTGAGCTCCAATGCATCATCACCTTTCATGCAGTTTCTAGGGGCAGAGCAGTAGTCCCAATTAAAGGTGTTGAGCACTGCTCCTCAGTTTCTTTTCAATCCCTCTGCCCCAAAGGGACACCTGGTAATACAGTCGTACCTTGGAAGTCGAACGGAATCCGTTTCGGAAGTCCGTTTGACTTCCAAAACGTTCGGAAACCAAAGCGCGGCTTCCAATTGGCTGCAGGAAGCTCATGCAGTCAATCAGAAGACGTGGAAGCCCCATTGGACGTTTGGCTTCCAAAAACAGCTCGCAAACTGGAACAATCACTGGAACTGGAACGTTTGCAGCATTCAGGAGCCAAAACGTTTGAGAACTAAGCTGTTCGAAAAACCAAGGTACAACAAACATATGTCATTGCTAGACTAAAGGAGCAACATACAAGCACAACCATAATTGCGTTTGAAGACCATAAGCTCACATGCTCCCTGCGAGCCCTGTATACCTCCTTTTCGATGGTTTGTAGAACTAGCAGTCCCCCTACCTACACAAATGCGAACACAAGTAGTTGTACACTAGGGATTACCATAGTCTGGCCTTGTTTGCATCAGTAGGAAACAGACCTGCAGGGTTACATCACGTAAGTGTTATTGAAATTGCTTTAAGCAGAATCATCCAGTGTGCTAAATATTTACCAAGCACACACAGATTTAATTTTGGTCAAGTCTGGCACCTTTGGAAACAAAGGCTATCGACAATTATGGTTTACTAGTAGATTAAATGCATTTTCCCCTCCTATTGCATAAAAAAGGGCTCCAAAACACCATCTGCGCTGACAATTCAGCTTACGCCAAAAATAAGTCATCTGAAAATTCACAAGTCTCCCTTTTTTCCAGACCCTCCTGTGAGCAAGTAATTCTATAGCAATAAACGGGTGAGAAAGTAATGGAATGCATAAGACCCCCGTTTTACAAGAACACACACCAAGATTACTAGGGGACTCTGATTTTATCGCCTCTTATTCAAAGGAAGAGTAAGAAAACTGCTCATGCAGTGGAATCAATTATGTTCCACACATTACTAAGTGCCAGTCAAATTGTCAAGATGAAGCTGGGGCTAAGAAATAACTCTTGAAAAGACTGTTTTAAAAGCATAAATGTGTGTCTCTCCTCAAATAGCAGAGAGAGACCCAAAGATCCAAATCATACAACCAGATGGGCCATGGACCCATGTCATGTGGGCAGGCTTTGAATATTGTTAGGGAGCAATGCTGGATAAGGCAGCAAAGGGATAAATGAAGTTCTTTTTGAAAACTATCTTAGTGTAGGGAGGAGTCCTAACACTGGCTTCCCAGACTTACAACTGTAGTCAGGCAGGTTGGGGAAATGGAGAGCAGAGTGTGGCCGCTGCTGTGGTGGCCCCCTCACTAAACAGTTTCAAGGCTGTTGCTTCCACATGCTTTCCCTGTCTCTCCATGGTACAGTGGTACCCCGTAAGACGAATGCCTCCCAAGACGAAAAACTCGCTAGACGAAAGGGTTTTCCGTTTTTTGAGTCATTCTGCAAGACAAATTTCTCTATGGGCTTGCTTCGCAAGACGAAACGTCTTGCGAGTTCTTGCGAGTTTGTTTCCTTTTTCTTAAAGCCGCTAAGCCGTTAATAGCCGCTAAGCCGCTAATAGCCGCTAAGCCGCTAATAGCCGTGCTTCGCAAGACGAAAAAACCGCAAGACGAAGAGACTCGCGGAACGGATTAATTTCGTTTTGCGAGGCACCACTGTAGTTTGTTTCTCATCAGCCTTCATATTTTTAACCTTCAGTTTGTTTTCATATTATTAAATCAGTTTCAATCTTTTCATTTAGAGTCATTTCAAATTCTCCCAGCAGAAGCTGTTTAAAGTGGGCAAATGCCAGGACATACTCATCGGATATTTCAATGTTGAGCTTCTGCTTAGTTTGGCTGAGCGTGGTGCGGTAAAGCTTCGTGGCCATTTCAATCAGGTGATCGCTGCTGAACAGGAAGTCCCCTTTCCCAGCTGCTCCAGATCCCTGGGACAGAAAAGGAAACTCACACATTATTATTTGATCCAAATTCAAACAGGGATTATCCGCACTTAGCTTTTCTCCCAGCTTTAGAGCTCTGTTTCCTGGCACTATTTTTTCCTGCCCCGGAGCTTTCCTGAAAACCAGCTCTTTGCAGCTGATTTGGAGCAAACAGCAATCCTTGGAACACCTGAATTGCTGTTTGCTGCGCTTCAGCTTTAGAGAGCAGGTTTTCACAGGGAAAGTGAGTGGGGGGAAAGAGCACTCGAACAAGGAACTTTAAAGTGTGGAGCTGTGCCTGGAAAGCATAGGGCAAAGGATAAGTGTGGATAAGCCCATAGCATTTTTTTCTGTTATCAGCAGCCCAATTAACCAAAGCCCAGTACTGGAAACAATCTATTGAAATCCCAATTGAAGTTTGGCTAAATAATATTTGGAATGCGTCTTACTCTGCACAGAAGGCACTTCTAGGAAGTACATTTTTGGTGAAACGTGCTTTGCTTCTTTTCCTTTACAAATGAGACGAATACTTTTATTCTGCCCACAACACAAGGATCCCTGTGGACAGCATTTTAAAATTTATGATACACAGATAAACTTATTATGTACTACAGTGGAACCTCGGTTTTCAAATGTCTCAACTGCCAAATGTTTCGGAAGCCGAACGCCGAAAACCTGGAAGTGAATGCTTCTGTTTTTGAACGCACCTCGGAAGTTGAACAGCTTTTGCAGCGCGTTTTCCCAGTTTCACCATTCACTTTGCTGACAGCACTTTGATTTTTGGTTTTTGAACATTTCAGAAGTCGAACAGAGTTCCGGAACAGATTACGTTCGAAAACAGAGTTTCCACTGTACGTAGTATATACGAAACTTTAGAGGAATGTACCACTGGACAAGTTATTGTTGCTATATGTTGTTCAAATGGGGGGGGGAATAGGGAAGGGGCTGAAAGTATAGTAAACTCATAGTTGAGGGTGCCAGTTCAAAGGAAACATCACTGCACATACAGTGTGCAGATAGCGGGATAGCAGAAAATTCCCATTTTATTCTGTATAGGCTGTGATTTACTACCATCACGAGTTTTGAATTATGAAGCGTTTGCTCATATTATACAGGATTTCATACCTACCTCTTTGAGATGCACAGCAAAGAAGCCATCGTTCTGGGAGCTCATGGACACCTTAGTGACGTCCCCTAGAGGAACCTCTGATTTGATATGCCCTGATTTCTGATCGGCAAGCAGCACGTTGTTTTTTGTGAGCAAGAAAATCCTAGCAGTGCACTGAGGAAGAACGACAGGGATTATTCACGGGGCTAATACATAGGGGTAGCTATTAAAGAAGCAATGCAACAAGGTCTGGCTTGTACAGTGGTACCTCGGGTTAAGTACTTAATTTGTTCTGGAGGTCTGTTCTTAACCTGAAACTGTTCTTAACCTGAAGCACCACTTTAGCTAATGGGGCCTCCTGCTGCCGCTGCTGCACGATTTCTGTTCTCATCCTGAAGCAAAGTTCTTAACCTGAGGTAATATTTCTGGGTTAGTGGAGTCTGTAACCTGAAGCGTATGTAACCTGAAGTGTATGTAACCCGAGGTACCACTGTACCAAGATTTTTCAAGTCTACGTGATAAAAGTAGCAGCCATTTTGGTTCAGTGGCGAAAGGGCCACCCTTTCCAAATGAATTAGCGATCTTGAAATGGGGGAATGAATTAAAAAATGGCTACGGAAATGGGAATAAGGATCTAGTTAACTAGGGACAGGATAAGTCACAAGTCTCGCTTTGAACATTCCATCACGATTGGGAATAGCTATTCTAAAATAAGGCAAACTAGAATTAAGGACCCTTAGCACTGGGGATACAGGATTATTAAGAGCAAAAAAAAATTTGCTTTTGCTTCACACAGTAATAAGCTTATGTAAAATAAGTCAAAGGGAACAAAAAGTGAATCTCATTGGGTATAACTTTTTTTTTTTTTTTTACCTTTCCATTTGCTCTGTTGATTTTGTTTACTACTTCAGCAATGATGATTTTTTCCTCCACGGCATCCTTTAGTTTCTTATACTTGGGGTTTTTGCTGATTTCGAGGTAAGCCCCTTGGAAAGGCTGCCCAACACTGGAGGGAGACAAGAGAAAGAAAGAGATGAAGAAAGCTCATAAAATGGCTCCATTGGCACACTTTTAGTCAAGCTTGTAAACAGCCACTTGCCTGGCGATTAATGAAATTTCTATACTGCCCTTTATCCGGGAATCAGCAGGCGGATTACAATATAAAAGCAGAAAAATATCTAACACAGTAACAAAGAAAAACAATACACCCCACCCACCCCCCAAGTTTAAAAGGCCATAGATTGTTTAATTGTCCAGTAATTACCCAGTAATTATCAAAAGGCTTGGGAGAAGGGGAATGTTTTTGTTGTTTTGTTGTTTAGTCGTTTAGTTGTGTCCGACTCTTCGTGACCCCATGGACCAGAGCACGTCAGGCACCTCTGTCCTCCACTACTTCCCGCAGTTTGGTCAAACTCATGCTGGTAACCTCGAAAACACTATCCAACTATCTCGTCCTCTGTCACCCCCTTCTCCTTGTGCCCTCCATCTTTCCCAGCATCAGTGTCTTCTCCAGGGAGTCTTCTCTTCTCATGTTTTTACCTGACACCTAAAGACATGCAATGAAGGTGCCAGGCAAACCTCCCTGGGGAGAGCATTCCACAAGCAGGGAGCCACTGCAGAAAAGGCCCTTTCTTGTGGTGCCACCCTCTGGAGCTCTCATGGAGGAGGCACACAAAGAATAGCCTCAGATTATGGTCAAGGGTCTGGGTTGGTTGATGTGTGGGGAGGCAGTCCTTGAGGTATTGTGGTCCTGAGCTGTTTAGGGAGAATTTAATGGGAGATGCTGACAAAGTTCTCTTATGTGTGTTTTTTATAGTTTGCTGGAAGCTGCCCAGAGTGGCTGGGGCAACCTAGTCAGATGGGACGCATATAAATAAATTGTTGTTGTTGTTGTTGTTGTTGTTGTTGTTGTTGTTGTTGTTGTTATAGTCAACATCATCATCATCACCACTATTATTACAGGGTTGGAAGATAACTTTGCTGGCTCCTACAGTCAACCTGAAAGGAATGATGAGATTTTCAGCCCCCAGAATTTTCCTAGGCTGAAGAAGGATTTCTGGGTTTCCTGTACAGTAGTACCTCAGGTTAAGAACTTAATTCGTTCTGGAGGTCCGTTCTTAACCTGAAACTGTTCTTAACCTGAAGGACCACTTTAGCTAATGGGGCCTCTCACTGCCGCCGCGTGAATTCTGTTCTTATCCTGAAGCAAAGTTCTTAACCCCAGGTACTATTTCTGGGTTAACAGAGTCTGTAACCTGAAGTGGCTGTAACCTGACACATCTGTAACCCGAGGTACCACTGTACACTCAATTCCCCCCTACTATTAAGGGAGCCATGCCTCTACATTATAATCAGTAGGAAAAATTAAGATCTGCCCCTCAGTTCTTTGCGTCATAGGAAATCCAGCTGTGTGTGACATGTGTATTTGTGATGTAACAATTACCACTTCTGGCTACTTTAGACACATTTCGTCATCTGGGAAACTGAGACTGGGGTACAAACCCCGAGAGCAAAACCCAGTGAGAGGAACACATAGCCCTATAGGCATGCAGCCCAGAAGTCTAATCCACAACTATGTCAGAGGACTCTCCTAACAAAACAGACACCCAACATATATTTAATTACAAAAAGAAGACATTTCTTACAACGCTTAAGCAATATGAACTGTGTGTACCCCTGTCTGGAACAAGGAGTGCTGCCTGAGATTCATCCAAACATATGACGACTGGCTCCTACCTGTCTAAGAAACTGATAAGATAAAGAACTTAACTTTGGCTGCTTGTTTGAATACCAAAGTGAAAAAAGACCTGAGTGGTATCCGAACACACGTCTTAAGTTAATTATGGGCTGTGTTCAAAATAGTCCTTCCTTACGTCTTTCCTGCATCACCCACTAATTAATTTTCACCGGATGACCTCCAAGATCTAGATTACGAGAGGAGAAATCTCAAATTCCTTCAAACCATATGTAACTTTATAAACCACTACAGTGGTGCCTCGCAAGACGAAAATAATCCGTTCCATGAGTCTCTTCGTCTAGCGGTTTTTTCGTCTTGCGAAGCAACCCTATCAGCGGCTTAGCGGATTAGCGCTATTAGCGGTTTACCGGCTATTAAAGGCTTAGCGGCTTAGCGGCTAAAAGGCTATTAGCGGCTTAGCGGCTATTAAAGGCTTAGCGGCTAAAAGGCTATTAGCGGCTTAGAAAAAGGGGGGGAAAGCGAAAAAAATCGCAAGACTCGCAAGACGTTTCCGTCTTGCGAAGCAAGCCCATAGGGAAAATCGTCTTGCAAAGCGCATCGAAAAATGGAAAACCCTTTCGTCTAGTGGGTTTTTCGTCTTGCGAGGCATTCCTCTTGCGGGGCACCACTGTATTGTGTTGTCCCTTTTTCGCCATAAACTACACTAGGAGCTTCAATGTATATGGATGTGGTCTTTCTTCACAGAGGTCTTGCTCCTTTCTTTGTGCCTTTTCCCAGGGCATCACTGAACTGACAGTTTTATTTTCAATCCTTTCCCCTAATAATCCCTAGCATGAAACTTGCATTTTCCACAGTCGTCACGCAGGGATCTACATTTCCACAATCTATCAGTCCCTGCTACCCACAGAGGTTTCCTAGAATGTGAGGTTTTAATTTAATAAAGAAATCAATAAATCCCTTCTTCAGAATATTTGTGCGAGTTGCTGACTGATACCAGGCAGGCCTCACGAAGATGCAAACACATACAACACAACACACTCCTGGGAAGTGTGTAATCTTAAAACGATGAGGCATCTCCTAGAAAGCTTCTTCATTCCTAGGTTTCAATAATCCCTTCTCTTGCACTTTGGCATGGGAGAAATGAGGATGGGCATAAAGTTGTTGTTTTTTTATAAAAAAAGTTGAGATTTTATGTAACATCCATTTGAAACCTACACAGTACCTAAATTCGATAGCCTTGTACGCGGCATGTTCAGTGTGCTTAACCAACTTAGATTCAATTTTCCAGATGTAAAGCCATTGGAAGAAATATTTTATTAAGCCAATAATCCATGTAATATAAGCTCTCTGGGCAAGTCCATGGAGATAAGCAAAGTTGTGAAAGCCTGCAACGGGCAGCATCTGCCAGTAGAGATAAGTAGGATTTCCTAGCAAATTTCCCCTCAATCTATATGAAATAAGGTCATTTCAATCTTGTAGCCTCAGCAAAGGCCTCCGAACAGCTCATTACCTGGCTGGGTATAAAGCTTTCTTGTCCTTGAAAAGTTCGCTAGCTTCCAGTTTCTCTTCATAAACCAGTTTCTTCTGGTCTGTGAACTGGTCCCGGTACTTTTTACACTACAAAAACAGCATTACAGATAAATCACAAAGCTATTCTTTGAAAGTGGCTTCGGAAGAGCAGCTGCCATGGCTTGCTATTCCCTTTGTGCATAAGAAGCCAATTTTAATGCATTTCTGGATTGAATCAGTCATATCCCACAGGCAATTACATAAATGCAGCAATCAGCTCCACAAGAAGTACCTCATGTTCTGTTTCCCTGTGAATACGCATTCATCACAAGACAACCTAGGCAGGGCATCAAAATGTAAAAAAAAAAAAAGTATTCTACTTGGGGGTGGCGCTGTGGTCTAAACCACAGAGCCTAGGGCTTGCCGATCAGAAGGTTGGCAGTTCGAATCCCCGCGACGGGGTGAGCTCTCGTTGTTCGGTCCCTGCTCCTGCCCACCTAGCAATTCGAAAGCACGTCAAAGTGCAAGTAGATAAATAGGTACCGCTCCGGCGGGAAGGTAAACGGTGTTTCTATGCGCTGCTCTGGTTCACCAGAAGCAGCTTAGTCATGCTGGCCACATGACCCGGAAGCTGTCTGCAGACAAACGCTGGCTCCCTCGTCCAGTAAAGCGAGATGAGCGCCGCAACCCCAGAGTCATTCACGACTGGACTTGACTGTCAGGGGTCCCTTTACCTATACCTTTACCTATTGCTTCTTAAATAACTCCTCTGACTAAATCTTGCAGGATGAACAGATATGCCCACAGCAATCGTTACACATCTGCCTCATTAAACTAATTAGTAACATACAGGCCAGAATACGAGGCTTAAGGAAATTCTAATGGCTGGGGAAAGTGTAAATTAATGGGAAAATATGGAAATCACCCAGAGGGCTGTTTCAAGAACTGTTGCTTACACTTCTCATTTTGATTCAGCCATCCTCAGCAATTTAACTAAACTGTGGAGGGAAGAGGAGAGAGACAGAGAGAACAGAAACCCCCGACTTCAGCCAATTTATCTGGGAAGATCCAAATAACGTGTGCACAGTTCCCAAGTTGGACTTTGCTTGAGTTCAGTAAGCCAGTCACACTTTTAAGCTTTCTGTAAATAGAATTTAACAGCTACCCTCTCTCACAAGATTGATGACTATACAGGCGCTACTAAGGAAGATTAAAGGCACTATCTTTTCACAGGGAGAAAATGTTAGCTCCCCACTAACAAATGAAACCCAAGAGCAATTTCAGTCTCTTTGGATTGATGCCATTTGAAACCATTGACAGCCTCTGAAATACATATATTTTTGCTGAGACACTTCTAATGAAAAATAAGGACCACTGCATGTTTTGTCCCCCTGGTCCTTTATTAATGGCTTTTATCGTATTTTATTTGTTCAGATGTTCCAATGCTTCCTTCATGTTTATGTTTCTATCTGTTTCATACAACAATAAAACAAAACACTATGTTATTCTTTAAATTGCTTTGAGTGCCTGAGAGTAGAAGGTAGAACAGGCTATAAATAAAAATACAAACAAACAAACAAATACAATTAACTCTTGTATCATATGGTTACCCTCCACAAGTGGAATATCCTCTTCAGTTCCTTGTGAGTTGAATCCAAGAAGAGATAAGGCCTCGCTGGCCAGTTTTTATCGATCGGCGATAAAGAAGGCATCTTATTCCTCATTTCCAAAAAATACTTTTGCATCTACGGTAAGAAGAATTAAGCAACCTGTGTTTTTTTGTTTGCTTTTAAATGACTAGTTTTTTTATTCAAGCAGGCTTTGTACAACCACATTCCCTATTCACAAGATCTGGCAAACCAACATCCAGCTTTATTTACACAAAAAGATATTACACTGCTGGCAACAAATGAGTGTAAAACCATTGTACAGTGGTACCTCGCAAGACGAATGCCTCGCAAGACAAAAAACTCGCAAGACGAAAGGGTTTTTGGTTTTTTGAGTTGCTTCGCAAGACGATTTTCCCTATGGGCTTGCTTTGCAAGACGGAAACATCTTGCAAGTTTGTTTCCTTTTTCTTAACACCGTTAATACAGTTGCGACTTGACTTCGAGGAGCAACTCATAGCATGCTGTGTGGTAGCCTTTTTTGAGGTTTTTGAAGACTTTGGTGATTTTTGAAGCTTTTCCAAAACTTTTCCGAAACCGTGCTTCACAAGACGAAAAAAATCGCAAGACGAAAAAACTCGCGGAACGAATTAATTTCGTCTTGCGAGGCACCACTGTACTTTTTACTAAGCCAATGAGCTGGTTCTGATGTGATACTAACCCAGGTGTAGGGAACCTTTGGACCCTCCTGATGTTGCGGAACTACATCTCCCACTCATCCTAGCAAGCATGACCAATGGCCAAGGGGAATGGGAATTGTAGCTCAGCAATTATCTGGAGGAACAAAGGTTCTCAACACTGGCACCAAACCACAGTTTAGCATCGCAAGACTAAGCCACAGCAAGCCATGGGCTCATGCACTCCTGCTCTTTCTGTGGCACTGCTGTGAGGAGCTGAACAACTTTTTGTTTTTGGTCTACTTTGCCATCCGCAGCACAGATAATTAAAAAAACAAAACACATTAATAGAGAAAGCAGTGTTGTTCTCTATGTACTATGTATTCCTCCAATCAGCCCATCTTATGTATGTTGAGAAATAAAACAACTTCAACTGACTGTGTTTGCTATTCTTTTCTGATGCCTGGCTGCAGGTGAATGATGACTGGCTGCAGTAATTGTATAAGGGGGGAGGGAAACGTACAATTTTCTGAAGTATAAATTCGTAGATCTTCCTTCCAGCGTTGGCCCGGAAGAATTTCCTGTACTCTCTACGGACCTGAGAAAATAAAAACTCAAGAGTAAACATTCAGCTTTTGTTTTTGTTTTCTTCTCATAAGCATAAGTAGTACACTAAATTCCAAGGAGACAATTTTTAGTGTTGTTCTGCAGAGGCAAGACCACAATCTAGGTTCCCCTCCAGATACAAAAAGTTAGGGTAAACACAGGCAAAATAAAAATCCTCATTACCTACTTAAGAGGCTTTAGCATTTCTGGATGTGTTTATTATTATCAGGAAACATGAATTTGGGTGGTACCAGTTCAGTTTACAGGTAAGGACTCACATGATTGAATGTTCCTCTCTACACCAAGTGGGGAACCTTTTGGAATCCAATTGCCACATTCCATCATTTGTAAGAACTCAATCATTTAGGGTGGCAGCGCCTAACACTTTGGAACTCCCTGCCTGTTGAGATCAAGCAAACACTTTCACTGTAGTTTTTGGCACCTCCTAAAAAAATTCTGTTTAGACAAGCCTATGCAGATGCTTAGAAAATTGAGGCAACTTGAATCTGTTTAAGTATTTTAACGTTGGTTTGTTTTAAAGTGGGGTTGCCAATTTTTCTTGATTTTGCCCTTTTATCTTTTGTAGACCGCTTTGAGGTTTTGTTTTGTTTTGTTTACAATCAAGCGGTGTATACATTTTATGAAATAAGTAAGTAATAAATAGATAAGCAACTTTTGGGGGTTCACATACGGGGGAGAGGGAGGTCAGAGGAAAAACATGGCTGAGGCTAGAGCAATGGTTCCCAACCTCTTTTTGGCCATGTCCCACCTACGCATCTCTAAAATCCTGATCCGCCCCCCATGACATATAATTCTTATTATTCAAAAAGCGAAATCCTATTCACGTGGAGGAAGCCTAAAAGGCCATTCACTGTTAATAACTCTTTCTCGAATTGCCTCCCTTAAGAATCAAACTAGCGCCTCTGTGGGGTGTGTGTCCACGTTGGGAACCATGGGGCTAGAGGCATTAAGGGTGGGTCGCAATAGGTGCAACTCCTACCTTTGCACAAGGAATTATATTGCAGCCCTAGAAAAAGCAGAGGTTTCTATACTCCCACTCCCACCCTGGCTAGCAAAGACACTTTTTTTTTGCCACGCAGTTCCAACCCACCCTAGGAATTATAGCCAGGGACCCTCCTGAACCAAAGTAAGACACTTTTCCATGCAGTTCGGGGCTATTTGTAAAATGGCAATGCTTAAGCGTCCACAGTAATTTTGCAAGGGCAGAGGGTGGGGAGAAAACCAGAACTAGGCTGCCCCCCCCCCCCTGCGACTGATCATTGGCCAAGGCTCCGTAACCTCCTGAGAGGCCCATTGGGTCATAGGCAGGAAGTGACAGCTGGTTCCTATTTTCTTTGTGCATATTAATGTTTGGCAGAGAAGCATTCAGTCAAGGGTGCTGAAGTGGTACAACTCAAACACAGGTTGAGAAGAAGTCCTCATTATCCCTACCTGACATTATCAGGTTCTTAATAAAATGGAGAACACCTCCCCACACACCGTATCATATGTGTTTGATTTCTAAATATTCAGAAAGGGCAGCTCTTAGGAAACAGCTGAACTGTAGTATCTATAAGATTCATTTAGTTTTTCAAAGTCATGTAAACAGGAGAAAGAGAGAGCAGATCTTTGACTTGCTCTGATCTTTGACTGTCTGGTTAACAAACGGCCAGGGGCGGGGGAAGAGGGGTGTGGTGGGGGCGGACCGCCCCAGGTATCTTTGATGAGGAGTGTGTGACATTTGGCGCACTGCCAGCGACTCCCAAGCCTACCCCAAGCCGTCGGGGGAAGGGGGGAGCTGTGCCCCTTTGCCGGCGGCCTTCCCCCCTTCCCCCTTTGTTTTGACCGCTGGGGGAGGCTTGGGAGTTGCAGGCGGGCGGTGCGCTGAATATCCACTATGAGTGGCTCGCTCTATCCCTGTGGCTGCGCCGCTCCATGCACCCAAGCAGTATCCTGCGCCTGGGAGGGCACCCTCTGCGCCCCATGCCCCTCGGGAGCGCGCCCGCCCTGGGCAGCGCCGGCACATGCTCCGACGCTGCAAAAAGCAGCAAGAATATACAGCATCTTCATATACTTGACTTGTAACACAAATGTAAAGGATCAATGGCAATCCCCTTATGGATTTGAATGGAATGCGGTTGCACCTTTAAGAAATTTGCCCTCGTTTCAGTTGCTTACAGGTCGTGGTCAGCGATGAGAGAACCTGGCTCAGCTGCAGGTCGGCATGATGCAGCCGCATCAAAGAACCAGGGAGCTGCAAATTGCCTGCAAACTCCGCTCGGGGACCCTGGATGCATAAGCGGCTCCCACTATACATCTGGAGGGTTCCTCCACACCTGCACTAAGCCATAATTTGGCTTAGTGTGACATGCAAATCAGGACTGTGTGTGGCTGCTGCGATTCCTGTATGACTGTGGCAGGAGGAGTTTTGCTGCAGCCGCAGAAATTGCAGCGGTCACATAGCTAGCCTCCTCTCTTGCCCCCATCCCCTGGAAGCATCCGCTCACACAAATAGTCCCTCCATGTGGGTGTAATCCATTTGCCGGCAGGGATCCATCCTCATCAGAAGGAAAATTAAGGATACTCAACGTTTAGTAATTCTGGACAATCATGTACCAACAAAAGCAAAGAGCTATCGTCACACAACAGCAAAAGGTGGTTCAGAAAAGAATTGTCTGCCATTACTTGAATTGTCGCCAATGCCAGCTGGTGTCAATAGCTGCAATGACACCCCTATTGGTTAAAACTATTTATTATCCCTTTGATAAGTCGCACTGCTGGTAAGATTAGCAATGTTTTTGAAACAGCTGCATAGATTTGAAAACACACACATATAAAGTTGTCTGGCATAATCTGCAACGCCATTTTGCTTGCTTGTTTCTAAGAGTCTATCTATGGGAAAGAATAATTTCCTTAAAGATCATGCTTGCTAGAGCAATCTCACAGCACCAGAGGTTGATTATGCGTTAGTAGAGAGCACGCTTTTTATTGAGTTCATTATTGACATAAGGGAGTCGTTTAAGAGAGTACCTTTAGTCCAAGCCAGTAAGCCCAAATGACTGCAACAGCATGCTTACGCCTAGCCTCTTCCTTCAAGCGTTTCAACTCCCTTCGAGCCTAAAAGGTTTAGACAGTGAATCACAGAGACAGCCTGATGCAGGTAAGCACGATGACCAGGAACAGAATTCTCCCACTGATAGAACAAGCCAATACAGGAAGATGGAAGAACAGTATGCAACTTTTTGAACCCCAGCATGAAAGGGTGAAGAGAGGGTGAAAGTGCAAGCAAACCCCTCAGCGCTGCTTCACCAAGGCAGGTAAGAGAAGTAAGAGTAGCAGAAGTTCCCTGGGTTCTGGCACTCTCATATGGCATGTTAGGTCTGGCAAATGCTGCATAGCTCTCAATTTTAAACGGAAAACTTTCTGCACAGTTGCAGCCCAAAGGGTTGTTATTCCAGGTAAAACATTAGGACACGTCCCCTTAAAACACTAAGGTCTGAACATGAAGTACTGAAGGACCCCCGTTTAGGCCAGCCTTACACAATTTTGGGTGTCAATGCGCTTTCTTCCAAAATCTTGTAAAAGAGCTTCTTCTTTGATGTCACACAGAGACATACATGAACATCACATCACATCAACATGGCTTCAGTATGTGTAGTACACAGGGAATGGGTAACACAAAAAGGGATGTTAAAGATCTATACATTCTGTAGGGCCATGAGATTCTGTTATTGCTTTGGGGTATTTTAGGGTTAGTAGAGGACAGGCATCTTCAGAGTTCAAATGGTTGTTTGAGTGTAGCATTACGCTAACAGCAGCCGTAGTTATGCACCTGCAGCACTGATACATAGTTCATCTCACAGAATGTTTGTCTTGCAAATTTTGCAGTCCGTAACAAAAGCATGCTCTGCTACTTAAGTCTGTATTCAAATAGAAGTTCACACAAGCGCATTTAAGTTCTTAGTAAATGGCAAATAATGTTGAAGGGAATTGCAGTGTCATTAGGGTTCAGGCAATGATCAATTTACTCTCAATGATTTTTGTTTATGGTCAGTAATTGATGATTGTTTCATGAATGGGTTCAGTTTATGAACCCCTCATGCCTAAAGTGTTTTTGGGAAGATGTTGTTTGTATGTCTTTTGTTTTGTTTGAATTACATGGTGGTGGCAAATTGCCCTGTGCAATTTGATCACCAAATCAAATAAACATTTGAAATTCTAGACCAAGCACCTGTTGTTGTTATTGTTATTGTTATTTTAAAAAACACCTTTCCTCAAATAAATCAGTCAAAGCTATCTTGCAGGAGAATTTCCAGTTGTTTCCTAAAGTAAATTTCCACTCCAAAGGGGCCAACAACCACATGACGTGATTCAATGCTAGTTTACTTTGACAGTATCCCAGCTATCACAAACAGACCAGCTTGGTTTTCCAAATTAAACCTATAGCCCTCAAGCTACTTTTTATGGTATATCACTACTAAAGCCCAAACAGTTGAATCATTTCACCTAAGTGGAGCATTTTACCATACAAAAAAAAATATTTTTTTAAAAAAAAACAGCTGCAGCAAATAGTGATGTTCCAGGTGGTATTTACGGTACTTCCCTAAGGTACAGCCACATTTGGTAAGGCTCTTCAGTATAGCTGAAACAACTGTTTCAAAAGAACGTTCTCTAGGGAGGAGCTTTTGTTACATAACACACGTTTTCTTCTTTTCTCTGTATCAATATTGTGCAATCAGTTGCTCAATGTAAACCAGGGTGCCCAAACTTTTTTTAAATAGGGTCAGATTTGATGAAGTGAACATGCGTGAGTCCTAAAGGGTTATATATAATTTTAAGTATTCTCTAGATTTACATAGTGCTCACATGCAGCTGGGGATCAGCACCAAGCACCACTTTTAGAGGCCAACACGCTCACCTACACCTTTCACACTTGGCAAACAATGCGCCCCTTGGGTACAATGGGTAGACGAGTCGAAAAAGCCCGGGACACAAATTCCCACGGCCCTCTAGGGGCTCATTTACCAGAAGCAATGGATTTAGTGTTAACTGGTTGCTTGATCTCTCGCATGCCCGGTCTACTGACTGCTTCAGTTCCCAGTTCTGAACCTTGGCTGCAAATGTTAGCAAATTGCCTATTACACTAGGGCTCCCTGAGCTGCCAAACCCTGCAGGGAACGCAGGGAACGTAGTGGCATGCAGCAAGCCATTAGTACGCTTGCCCCTTTGTGCAACTAAAGGTATGGTTTGATGGCCACTGGGAGATGGCTCAATAACGCCAAGTGATAGGGTGCGATGGACCACACTGAGGACCCTGAAGAGCCCTTTGACACCTGTAGGCCTGACATTTGGTACGTTCTCATGTTTTCGTTCTGCCCGGACACTGAGGTCCAGCGCCAAGGGCATTCTGGCGGTTCCCTCGCTGTGAGAAGCCAAGTTACAGGGAACCAGGCAGAGGGCCTTCTCGGTAGTGGCACCCACCCTGTGGAACACCCTCCCACCAGATGTCAAAGAGAAAAATAACTACCAAACTTTTAGAAGACATCTGAAGGCAGCCCTGTTTAGGGAAGCTTTTAATGTTTAATAGGTTATTGTATTTTAGTGTTTTGTTGGAAGCCGCCCAGAGTGGCTGGGGAAACCCAGCCAGATGGGTGGGGTATAAATAATAAATAATAATAAATTATTATTATTATTATTATTATTATTATTATTATTATTATTATTATTTCTATAAAAATGAGAAATTTAGATCATAGAATTCTGTTGGGATTAAAAAAAACCCCAACACTTTCTCACAAATTGTGAAATATTAGGACATGGGTTAGAACCTATGTGCACTGCTGTGCATTTAATTAATAGAACATTTTTCCGCCTCAGCTCTTAGCGTGGGAACTTATAAAATTACTACTGCATGTGCATGCTAATAAAAGGGCCTTTGCTTCGAGACATGCAAGTTTAGTTAAATACATTTTAGAGCCCCTTTTTCAGTCTAGATGCTTTATGGCTTGTTAACAAGCAATTAGTGCTAAACAGCTGGGCATGCTTGACTTTTTTTTTTTTTTTTTAGTTTATGGAACTTTTTTCAGGTTAAGTGGGGCAAAGATGTAAAGGAAAGGCTATCAGCAGTGGCATGCTCATGTTTAGTAAGCCAGCACAAATGATTCATTCTTGCTTTTAAAAAAAGTGAGTGGGATAAGGGAAGGGGACACATGACGCTTGCATGTAGTACCTTTAATCCAAGCCAGTAAGCCCAAATAACAGCAATAGCAAGCTTATTCCTAGCCTCCTCCTTCAGCCGCCTCAGCTCCCTTCTCGCCTGCGGTGCATTGGGAAAATGAATTGCGGGGAATTTTGAAAGAGACAAAGGAAAGAAAAGAAGAGAGTTTGCTTCAGTTTTCCCAATGGACAGAAAGGAAGCCGTTTCACACAGAATAAATGAAAAGTGTGTGCCTGGATTTTTAGACTGGAAAGCACAGTTTGGAGTTGGGTGAGGGGAGTGGGAAAAATTCAAGTGAAGTGAAGTAAGCAGCTGAAAACATTTCTGCCACTCTGTCCATCGAAAGGCAACCTTTGCACCATGTAGCTGGCTCGGAAACAAACAGAAGCCGGCTTGTGTTTTCTTACCTGAGCTCCGTGCCAATAAGCGGCAATAGTTGTAACAGCTTCCTGACAGCGTTTCTGATGCTTGAGTTCGCGGAGCAGCTTTCGAGCCTGTGAAACAGCAATAGCCCATGCCAAAGAAGAGTTAGCGCTTAAAATACAGCTGTGCAGGAGATAACAGAGCGATCTGATGCCCACCTGCCCACTTCAAACTCCCAGACCAGGCAAACATTTCATAATTATTCCATCCCAGTACGTTTCCAAGCACAATTCAAAGTGTTGGGGCTGACGTTTAAAGCCCTAAACGGCCTCGGCCCAGTATACCTTAAGGAGTGTCTCCACCCCCGTCGTTCAGCCCAGACATTGAGGTCTAGCTCCGAGGGCCTTCTGGCGGTTCACTCACTGTGAGAAGTGAGGTTACAGGGCCCAGAAATGGAAACAAGAAGAATTACCCACAATAGAAGAATGGAGAATGAAAATGATGGACTATGCTGAACTCGATAAATTAACAGGAAGGATCCGGAATCGACGCGACCAGAGATTCACAGAGGACTGGAGTAAATTTACAGAATATATGCAAAAATTAAGTGATAATCAGATAACGTTTGTAAGTTTTAAGGAAGTTTTGTGATAATATCAATTAGAAATATTGTTAAAAAATAAGGTTAAAAGTAAAATAATATTGTAGTGCAATATAAATTTAAGAAATGTGAAAGAAGTGAGTAAAATGAAAGATTATCAGACAAGCTGAGGGAAGTCAAAAAGGAGAAATTGGTGATAAAAAGAAAATATGTTTTGATTGTATAATTTTGTATTGGAAAATGAATAAAAATATTTATTAAAAAAAAAGAGAGAGAGAAGTGAGGTTACAGGGAACCAGGCAGAGGGCCTTCTCAGTACAGTGGTACCTCGGGTTACATACGCTTCAGGTTACATACGCGTCAGGTTACAGACTCTGCTAACCCAGAAATATTACCTCAGGTTAAGAACTTTGCTTCAGAATGAGAACAGAAATCGTGCTCTAGCGGCACGGCAGCAGCAGGAGGTCCCATTAGCTAAAGTGGTGCTTCAGGTTAAGAACAGTTTCAGGGTAAGAACAGACCTCCAGAATAAATTAAGTACTTAACCTGAGGTACCACTGTAGTGGCGCCCACCCTGTGGAACGCCCTCCCACCAGTAGCGGAGCGCGTTACTTCTGGGTTTCGCCGCTCACGCATGCGCGGACGCTCAAAATGACATCAGGCGCATGCACGAAAGCGGCGAATCGTGACCCGCACATGCGCAGACGCGCGGACACGGGTTGCGTTTGCTTCAGGATGAGAACAGGGATCCGGAACGGATCTTGTTCGCATCCAGAGGTACCACTGTAATTACATCCTTTTTAAAAACAACAAGGTTTTCCAACGGCAGGGTGTGATTTGCAGGTAAGAATAAGTGAACAAACGAGGGTTTAACCCTTTTATTCCCCTGCAATGCCTGCGCGCCAACCTAGGAGTCCAAATACACGTCTGGGAATGAAACACAGGTACAAGTACCCCTTTTCTCTACCACGGAGAGGCAGCTGTTGGCCGTGGATGACGTAGTTACAACCCAAGGGGCTGAATTGACTTTTTCTCACCTTCCATCCTCTGATATAAGACTGCACCACGATGGCAGAACTCTTGATCTGCTGGTACTTCTTTTGTTGCTGCATTGAAAATTTAAACAAGAATGAGTCAGAGTTTTACATAACTGAAATATACCCAGCTTGTCACACACACACTTTGTACTGGTTCTATTAGGGATGCATGCTGTGTAGAGATTGCCCCAGTGAGTGATACAACCTGTTTGCTAGAAGCACACTGCACTTCTAAGAGCAACGCACTGAACCGTGAATAGGCATTGTGTCTAAATAACTAAACCATGGTCAATAATTGGCCACTAACCAGCACCTGAAACCGTGGTTTGAAGCAGGTTTGCAAACCATGGCTGTATTGACAATGGTTAAGTTTTACGTCAGCAATGAGCAAAACCTGGTTAAAGACAGTTTCTGATCAACTCAGCCTCGTGGCTCCCAAGGTATCTCCTTATACATGTCACCTGGAGACATATTTTAGCCAAGGGGGAAAAAACATGGTTTCACTGGGCATTTGCAACCTGAATCAGGATTAAGGCAGCAAACCATACTATGTCTGCTTTGGGTCCAAGAGCTCTACTGCTGTTTCTATGGCTTTTCAAGCTGAATTAAAAGTGCACATTGAGACCAACCAAGGATACTCTAAGACGCACACCTCAACTAATTGCTTTAAGATTACAAAGCTGTGGCAAGACTTACCAACATCCAAACCTGAGCATCTTCCAAGAATACTCACTACAAAAGCAGAGCACAGTTCTGAGTTTACAGCCATTTTAAAAAAAAATTCACTGGGTACTTTAGTTTAACCACAGATGTCACAATTGTGACAAGTATTGCTAACTACACTGAACTCTTGAGAAGGGACAGGATTATAAAAGCCCCACATATAATATTTTCTTACTGCGTATCTCCTGTACCAAGCAGCAATCACAATCTGACTACTTTTCATAAGAAGAAAACGTGTGCGACACTTCCAGCCCCTGTAGATCTTCTGGATCAGGGTAGCCAAATCCTCAAGGCGCTGTTTCCTTAGATCTTCTAATTTGAAGAGCTATGTGGGGGTTGGGGCAGGAGGGAGAAACGAGAAGTGTTATGTAGTGAAGTTCTCAACCTGGGCCAGCAGGGGGATACTGTAGATAGTTATGCAAATGAAGGATCGAAAGTGACGTTCAGTGATTGGATAGTTTTAGAAAGTTGCTACAGTAACGTTGTACTGGAGCTGTATATAAGCAGGCTGACCAAGCCCTTCAGCTCAGTTCTGTTCTGGCCTCTGAATAAACAAGAGCTGTTTGAAGAATCACTGTATCGTCTGATATGTTCACCCACAACTTAACAAGAAGGAAGAGTAAAATGTTTGACACCTAAGTTATTTTAGGTTTTGCACACGCAAGCAGCAGAATGAGGTGGCAGCGAGGTATCAGAGACCAGAGGTGGTACAATGGGCTGCATCGTTTGACAATGTGGGTGGAGAGATTATATTTCAAACGCCCCCTATGTCTGAAAACAAAAATCCTCACGAGAAAAACCAATTCTGCAGAGAGCAAGCTTGAACCTCTCACTGATATACTAGCTTTTTGCCTGCAAGGAGTTTTACATGGGACTGTATTCAGAAAGGGCATTCCCCAGCTGCAATTCAAACTAGGAACAATCCATTCCTATACTTTTTTAAAAAATAAATAAATAAATAAATAAATAAATAAATAAATACTAATCTTTTATTGAAAGAATTTCAATTATAAAGAAATAAAGTGACAAAGAGGGGGAAAGTTAGGTTTAAAAAAGAGCAGAGATGTGAATAAGAAATATATATACACAAAAATGCAATGTAATATTTTCCCGTAGATTCTTATATAAATCAATACAGTGTTATTATCCTAATACATATGTAGATTTTAATAGCCTACTACATTCCAAATGTTGTCACATTTATCCAAACAAAGTCTACGTCTGTAAGCAGTCGGTTCATAAACTGCAAGTGTTGTCATATTGTCCATTCCTATTCTGTCATTTAGCCAGGACTAAGAGTTGTTGTGATACAGCTAGGGAGCGAAGGTGGAATGCAACAAACGAACTTTAACAAGCTGCTTTTTTTGTCTGCAACTAAGGCCCACACAAAACCAACTTTTTGAGGAATGTGTGATACAGTTGTTAGATGGCATGTCACGGTGACAAGTAAAAAAAATACGCTGGATTAAATTTATTTCCCTCTTCTTTCCAAAACCTAAGCTTTAGCCCTCCATCACCTAACAACCTGAATTTGGCCTTAAAACTCTTGATATCTTGTAAAGAAAGAGGAGGAGCAGGAAGAAAGAAAGAGACAAATGTACTTAAGCTGCCTTTGCTGTAATGGAAGAAAAATTGGTTTACATACTGTTCTTGGGTTGCGGATGAATATTTTTGATCTTCCCAAGGAATATTCTTCTTCAGGGACTTCCAGCTCACTGAACAATACCTCTACACCAGCTCTACAACAGAAAACAAAAGGAAGTGATTTACCCCTCTCTCTCAAAAGTAGCACCTCTTACACAGGCTGAATACAATAAGCATATTATTAAAGGGAAAACTGCTTTAGCATAGGCACATAAAAAAACAAAACCAGTAATTGTTATCTATTCTGTTTGCAAACACTTGTGCTTCAGATGTGAAAATGGTATACAAAATAACAAATGTCTGCTCTGATAAAGTCATTAAGGATTAGAAAGTTCCAGCCAGATTGTGAAATTGACAAAGAAATGTTTTAAACAGAGGTACAGTGGTACCTTGGTACTCAAAAGCCTTGATTCCCAAACGCCGAAAACCTGGAAGTAAGTGTTCTAGTTTTCAACCATTTTTCGGAAGCTGAACGTCCAATGTGGCTGTCTGCTATTGTTTCCGGCGTGTCTGCACCAATCAGAAGCCGTGCCCTGGTTTTCGAACATTTCGGAAGTCAAACAGACTTCTGGAACGGATTAAGTTTGGTGCTTTTGTTTTTGCTATTTATTTTGCATTTTTGTTTTTGAGGCTTTTTGGGTTAATTTGTTTTTGTGACTGTGTGGAACCCAGTTCAGCTACTGATTGATTGTGTCACTGTGGGAATGAATAGAAGCCCCCCATCCAAACAATGACTATCATCAGTGCAGGTAAGAAAAAAAATTAATTTTCATTTTTATCATCTACAATACTGTCTTATTTATTTTATAGTACAGTATATTGATTATTGCTTTCATTTTATGGATCAATGGTCTCGCTAGATAGTAAAACTCATGTTAAATTGCTGTTTTAGGGGATGTTTTTAAAAGTCTGGAATGGATTAACCCGTTTGCATTACTTTATATGGGAAAGCAAGCCTTGGTTCTGAAATGCTTTGGTTTTGGAACAGACTTCTGGAACGGATTACGTTTGAGAACCAAGGTACCTCTTTGTGAATTTGTAGCAATAATGTCCTGAACCTCACCTCTCAAACTTATGTACAAATCAAACTTAAGCTCTCCAAACAGATCTCACAGTTCTTGGCAGTTTAAATGTAACAAAATATGTATTTAATTTATAGAAAGTGCAGTTTGAAGCAAAATGGAGTGGAATTGTGGGGAAAACATGTGAATGAGACACGAACCAGAAATTGAAAGGTTAATCCATGTCTAATTTTAATTAGGGTTGCCACAAGACAAAATAAATCTGCAATTTAAAATAGGAAAGGTATATAGATAAAAAGATGAGAGGAGCTTTGATGGAAACAATACAATAGTTCTTCAATCAATGGTTGTCCGATCCTTGTATGCCTTTTACTGAATATGATATCCTTGGGATCGCATCTCCACAGGATAGTTTTGTAACTGGCTCTGCACCGTACAGATGACGTGGAAGACAATTTCAAGAATCAGGTGCAGAGGCCACAATTTTGCATACCTTCAACTCATGTGAAGAACCTTTGTAGCAACATGCAAAATTATGGCACCATGTTTTGCTCCCTGAGAGCCTTTTGAAATCCAGGAAGGGCAAAGAGCAGGGAAGTTGATAGGGTGTGGCTTAAGAGGTCGGGTTTTTTGCTGGAAAGAGCATGCAATCCCATAGGCATGTTAAGCAATTGGCGCCGGGCCAAATAAAGACCAATAAAAAGGTAAAGGACCCCTGACAGTCAAGTCCAGTCGCGAACGACTCTGGGGTTGCAGCGTTCATATCACTTTACTGGCCGAGGGAGCCGGCGTTTGTCCGCAGACAGTTTTTCCGGGTCATGTGGCCAGCATGACTAAGCCGTTTCTGGCGAAACCAGAGCAGCCCACAGAAACGCCGTTTACCTTCCCACCAGAGTGGTACCTATTTATCTACTTGCACTCTGACGTGCTTTTAAACTGCTAGGTTGGCAGGAGCTGGGACAGAGCAATGGGGGCTCACCCCGTCACGGGGATTCGAACCGCCAACCTTCTGATCGGCAAGCCCAAGGCTCAGCGGTTTACACCATGATGCCACACCAATACACCTGCACTAATTAGTTAACGACTCTTACCTGGCAGGACCTCTCCAGTGTGGCCATGTCTGTTTACAAAGCATTTTATATCTTTCTAGACAAGGCTCGTAAGGTTGCCTGAATGCATATCCTGCCCTTCTGACACGAACGTTTTCCAGCAGACCCAAATACCGGACCTGATGACAAACTAGAGCCTCGTTGAAGATATGTGCTGCTTTTTTGTCATTGGGCTTAATGCATCTGCATGAAAAAGAACATTCATTAAGATATTGCACAATAATTTCTGCTACACAAGCACAACTATATCTTTTCCACTCGGTTTGTTTAACATGCAATTGACTGCAATCATTTGCCCATCTCAGACAGAAACAACAATAAATGACTAAAACAGGTAACATAATCTTCTCTCCCATTATGGATTAAATATAGAAGGCAATCATGGTTATCATATTCATCAGACAATGGATCTTAAGACATTATAAACATTAACTTATGGTAATTCCAGAGACACTTGGCTCATTATTTTTCCAAATAGCTGCATATCGAATTGCAAGTGTCCCTATTTACTAATTAAATGTGTATCCTTCCCTTCCTGCCAAAGAAGCCCTGGGGCTCAGAGCCTTGTACTGTCGCAGTCTTACTAGACTGCAAAATAGAACTACTTCATTCTACGCCCCGAAAAGGCATCCTGTTTTGCTTGTCACTTGATGACTTGGATTTGATGTGTAAGCTTCTCTGTAAAATTCACTGCACCAGAGATATAAAATAAGGAGTCCTTTTGCTCTTCCACAGTTGTGCTATCACTAGTCTACTAATTAGGTTCTAAATCTAATCATGTCTATAAGGAAAAGTGATTTTTAACCTTCCTGGTTTGTAATTCTGTTCAAGCTTACAACCGCCTCCCTCAGAGTCTAATGGTGAAAATAGCATTGATTTTGGTGTTTTAACAACTGTTTGCCCCACAGTAGTGTTGATCTCCTTGAGTACTTCATCCCAAAGTCTTGCTAGATATGGGCACTTCCACCACAGATGAATGCATGTACCCCACTGACCCATAACCCCTCCAGCAGTCTGGGGACATCATAGCCAGCATGTGTATGAATCTCATTGTGCTTTAATATGATCTGTGGGTTTTTATGTATTCTCTCTGACATACAGGGAACCAGTCCCAGCACCTTCATTTTCCAGAAGCTATCCCATTGATTAGGTAGAATTTCCACCTCTCTATCTCCCACTCAAATCACCCTACGGCCTTCCACCTTTGCTCTTCTGCTACTGCAGAAGATATATCTGAAATCAGGTCCCTCCGTTCATCCGCTGAACCCAAAACTAATGCCACAAACTGTGAGAGAGACTTTTAGTACCTTGCTCCCAAATCTCCCTGTTGGAAATAAAGTAACAGCTTGGATGGGCATTAAGCCAGTTGAGTTCAACACTGGCTAATCGATCTCTCAAATACTTGTCTGTAAATAGATAGGTGTTATACAGAAGGCCTTAAGCTGGTACAGTCTCTCTCCTTTTCAGTCCCTGAAATTGTGTCTCTCTGTCTGCACTGTAGAAGGGTGAATGATTTAATATATCGGTACCAGGGGCACCTAACTGGGATAAATTTGGATTGCCATGCTTTCTAGACTGCAAAACATGCACCATGTGAACACATTACGAAGCTTTGCAATTGTATGGGAGTTTATTGGAAGGGAAAGGTTGTGCCTGCAGAGCGACTGTCTCTGATCCTGACCATCCCATGCCCAACAAGACCTTGCCTTTATCACCCAGTATAAAAAAAAATTAAGTGACATTACTGACAAGCTTTGTTTTTTTATTTTAAAAAAAGTTAATGTGGAATTCCTCATGCCATATGGATTGTCCTTCTGCATAGTAAATCATAAGCCAGCCTGGCCTTTTCATTCTCAGAAAATAAATTTATTAATGGAAGCTTGCAATTTTCAAAGAACCTTTCCCGGAATTAAAAATGAGAAACACCTGAAACATAAATAACAGCTTGGGGAGGTTTGACATTTTTATTGCTATTCTGCCTAAAAGGGACAACTTTCAGCTTATCCAGCTTTTTGTTTCTTTCCTAATTCTTCTGAGCACTGAGCGTAAGTTTAAGGCACAAAGTTTACTTAGATCTTTTGGAATCTGAACTCCCAGATCTCAAGAGTGATTTAACGTAAGGTGGGATCCCCACAGCACACTTGGCCTGCGATTTGGGAGCCATATTTACACTACAGGCTTCTCATAATGAACTTTTAACCTTGCAACCACCCCATACCATGCCAACTCCTTAATTATATCTGGTAAGACCTCTATCGGGTCTTAGAGCATTATCACAATGTCATCAGCAAATGAACTTAGATGTTCTCTGCCTTCTATGGTGTACCTTGTAACCCCATCATTCCCCTGCAGTGTAAATGTTGAAGGGCTTGGGAGATGATAATTAATAATAATAATAATAATAATAATAATAATAATAATAATAATAATAATAATTTATACCCCGCCCATCTGGCTGAGTTTCCCCAGCCACTCTGAGCAGCTTCCAATCGAGTGTTAAAAACAATACAGCATCAAATATTAAAAATTTCCCTTCAAATGTCTTTTAAAGAGAAGATAGCTGCTTATTTCCTTCACATCTGAAGGGAGGGCGTTCCACAGGGCAGGCGCCACTACTGAGAAGGCCCTCTGTCTGGTTCCCTGTAACCTCACTTCTTGCAATGAGGGAACCACCAGAAGGCCCTCGGCGCTGGATCTCAGTGTAAGGGCTGAACGATGGGGGTAGAGACGCTCCTTCAGGTATACAGGACCGAGGCCGCTTAGGGCTTTAAAGGTCAGCACCAACACTTTGAATTGTGCTCGGAAACATACTGGGAGCCAATGCAGATCTCTCAGGACCGGTGTTATGTGGTCCCGGCGGCCACTCCCAGTCACCAGTCTAGCTGTTGCATTCTGGATTAGTTGTAGTATCCCGGTCACTTTCAAAAGTAGCCCCACGTAGAGCGCATTGCAGTAGTCCAAGCGGGAGATAACTAGAGCATGCACCACTCTGGCAAGACAGTCCGCGGGCAGGTAGGGTCTCAGCCTGCGTACTAGATGGAGCTGGTAAACAGCCACCCTGGACACAGAATTAACCTGCGACTCCATGGACAGCTGTGAGTCCAAAATGACTCCCAGGCTGCGCACCTGGTCCTTCAGGGGCATAGTTACCCCATAAAACAAATAGGGTAGTCCAGAGACACCCCTGGTTAATATGTGAACAAAGTTCAAGCCAAATCCGCCCACCCCCCAATCATTGGTTTTCACTACTGCCCATTAAGTACTAAATAAGTTTTGTTATAGTACACGTAATTCCACCCCCAGATACAGTAATTTCAAAAACTTTTAGAAAGACAAAAAGCCCATTCGAGTTGGTCAAATGCTTCATGTGGCTCCAGCATTTTCAGTAGCAATGAGTTACTGTTTTATTATGCTGCACAACAAGGCCAAGGAACTGATTCCTTGAAGGTTACCTGATGTAGTTGGGATTTTTGGTCTGCAAGTTCTTCATCAAGGTTGCCACGGAAGCCTTGAACTGCGAACCTGCGGTTGGGGGCCTCTTTAGGTTAATCTTGGCCGGGTTTCCTTCTGGGAAGAGTGCTTTAATGAGGGAGTGGTTGGCCCTCCACATGGCCTGGGACAGGTCGCGGTAAAGCAGGTCGTTGTTCTTGTCGACAAATCCTTCTACCTGATACATCACCTAATAATGCAAATCAAGAGTGTCTCAATGAACAAGAGATAATCAATCCAAGGGAGGGGGGGGAAACAAAAGTCAAGAACAAATGGCTAATGCCTTCAAAATATTAATGCTGCATGTCAGAGGCACTGGGTCCCACCCAACTTTGAGGGTGCCCAGTGCACACATGTGTTATCACAAGGTCACAGGAAGCTACAAGACCTGCCACAGTCGTGGTTAGGCCCGGAGAGGCCTGCCACAATCGCAGGAAGGACTGACAGCGCCTGCCGCAGCAGCAAGTAGACCCGGTGAGGCCCGTCGCAGGCTGCGAAATATTGATGGGGTCAGGCCCCCTCCTTGAAAAATTCGGGGAGGGGGCTGTTCAGCCCCTCGGCCCCCCTAGATGGTTCCCCCTGCTGCATGTTAAGTAAACTATATTAACACAGACCACAAATTTCCCTTGCCTTAAGCCCCTTCCTAGGGACGCAGGTGGCACTGTGGGTTAAACCACAGAGCCTAGCACTTGCCGATCAGAAGGTCGGTGGTTCGAATCCCCGCGACGGGGTGAGCTCCCGTTGCTTGGTCCCTGCTCCTGCCAACCTAGCAGTTCAAAAGCACGTCAAAGTGCAAGTAGATAAATAGGTACCGCTCCGGCAGGAAGGTAAACGGCGTTTCCGTGCGCTGCTCTGGTTCGCCAGAAGCAGCTTAGTCATGCTGTACGCCGGCTCCCTCGGCCAATAAAGCGAGATGAGCGCCACGACCCCAGAGTCTGCCACGACTGGACCTAATGGTCAGGGGTCCCTTTACCTTTACCTTTAAGCCCCTTCCTGATCCCAGTTGTGTGCACCATAAACAAAAGAGAGAAGCTACTTTAAATGGTGTTCTGGCTAATCTCTTCATGACTGGGATGGCTGCAGTGGAAACATGAAGGAAGGCTGTATCTGCAGTAATTTGTGCATCTCTTTTTTCGGCTCACTATCTCACCTTGGGACATCTACAGCAAGCATGCTTTCAAGTTGCCCAAAGCTGGAATGTTAGCCTTGTGTATAAAACCATACAACGTGCATTACCTTGCCAGCATAATGCTGGATTCTGAAGCAACAGTGGGGCAGGGAAGTGTCATTCAGGAAGCGTGAACATTTGCTCATCCTGCTCTCAAAGTGCTGGTGAGTGGCGCAGACCTGGTTCAACTTCTCTAAGAACGTGTCGTCCGTAACAGCTCCTGGCCGCAAGCATTCTTCATCCAGCATGGCTAGAATTCCATTCTGATTCTGTTGTGCAACAATAAGGTTCATTCCGTGTGAGATGGGCATAAATATTCTATGCATCCCTTAAGGTTCACAGTAAATGAATGGCAAACTAAAGCAGGTAATTAGCAAGTCAAATTTCGAGTCAGAATGCAAAATTGAAAGCCTGTGTGTATGTCTGCCCTGCACAGTCCTTTCCACATTAAAAGGCATTTATTCAGATTAGATTAACTTGATATGCTGAGCACAACTAAAACTTCGAACTAGGATTTACCTGGACATGTCCAAATTTTACTGATTTATTTAACAACATTTATATACAGCAGTTTCCAAAAAAAGGCTACAGATTTCTCCAACTTTACCAGGGTGTTGTTTTATAACATTGTAGAGTTGGAAGGGACCTCGAGGGTCATCTAGTCCAACCCCTTGCAATTCAGAAACCCAACATAGGGCTTGAACCTGTTCGTTACTTCCTAGGTACTTCCCCATTCAAATGATCAGGAGCTCACCAAGTTAGTGGCTAAATATCTCTATTTGGTTTTTTGTCGTCGAAATACATTGCAGACGTCTGATCTCCCTGGAGACCTAGAGATGTGACGAGAGACTGCTCTGCCTCCTTTCTTTTAGCAAATGTTTTGTGCCACTGGGGAAGTGGTAATTCTGTATTGATTTGTTTTAGATGTTTGCATGTGATGCCAATAAAAGGTTTGATGATGATGACAATGTACTTCCCCATTCTTCAGGTCTCCAGACACTGAGGCCCAAGAGATGTCACAAAATTCAGGAGGGAATTTGCGCCCTTTTGCTTGGAGGAAACCCCTTCTAATGCCCTATTCCCCTGAGATCAGAGAGGAGTAGAAAACCTCCCTCAATGTGGTGCTTGGCAACAGCATCACTGAGCGGATGAATCTCTTCTTCCTCTTCCTGATGAGATGTGGAACAGGATAGTGTCTCTTAGCTGCAAATTTCTAAGCGTGTATCATCCACTGGTAGCACACCTATTCTTTTCCATTTTAAAATCCATGCCTTTTATTTCAACTGTTCCTTCTCAAATCCTTGTGATTTGAACTTCCGATACTATGATCCAAAGCGAGACAGTTGAAGGAAGACGCTGGTGTCTCTGTCTCATTTTCTCCGTCTGGTGATGCTGGCTAAAGAACTGCTCCAGATTTCACCGTTGTCAAGGAACTAATGAGACTTTAAAGTGTAGGTAGTCAACAGGAGCTGCTGTCTGCAAGTACATGCTGTATTTGAAACATACACTGAAAGATGCAAAGCGTTCCATTTAGCATTCAAAAGAGAAATGTTATTTATTGGGAAAGGAAACCTTTTTTAAAAGCTTGCCACCTAATCCTCAAGAACTATGTTACTTTCATCTACTATTCTGTTGGGAGCAGCCCAGAGTGGCTGAGGCAACCCAGTCAGGTGGGCGGAATACAAATAGTAAAATTATTATTATTATTATTATTATTATTATTATTATTGCTGCTGCTGCTGCTGCAATACACGGGGCAGTTTACGAGACATTGACATTGGACGGTGTCTCCATCAGCCTGCTCCCCTTAATCGCCATCTGCAGCAGCCATTCCTTCAGGTTAGGAGAGATCAAGACAGGAAGGACTGCAGGGCCTCTGCTGAAAAACTAGCAACCTTTGGCTCCTCCACTCCTTGAAGTCTTTCCATTCTGGCTGGTCATTCTACAAACTCTGCAACTAAGAAACGGTTACTGCACGTTCTTTTTTCCTCCTCTTCTCCCAATCCCTTTTCCTTTTGTGCTGTGTCTTTTAGATTATAAACTTGAGGGAAGGGAATGTCTTCTCACTGACACTTGTAAGGCACTCTGAGAGCAGGGGTTTTTTGTTGTTGTTTATAATGGACGGGAGAAAAATGCGTTTTTACAAAAATGAGTATTTTGCCCAATTCCACCCTTCAGAATGCTTTAATACAAGCTTCTCCAGGCTAATGCCCTCTAGATCTTGTACCCATCATCCCTGACTGTTGGCAATGCCAGCAGAGGCTACTGGCACTGCAGTCGAAAAATCTCATCTGAAAGACACCAGGTTGGGGAAAGGTGGGCAAACAACACTATATACAGTGATAATTCCTTACTCCTTAAAGCACTATGCCACAATACATTCTTCGGAACTAAATAAATCATTATCATTATTATTTAAATTTTTATGGCACCCTTCATCCGATGATCACAGGGAGGTTCACAATATAAAACACAAAAAATGCATACCATACATAGTTGTCAACTTTTCCCTTTTCTTGCGAGGAATCCTATTCGGAATAAGGGAATTTCCCTTAAAAAAAGGGGAAACGTTGACAGCTATGATACCATAATAAAACACTAAAACAATACCTCATCCCCAGTTTTAAACGCCATAGATGGGAGAAGAGGAATGCTTTTACCTGGCGCCTAAAGATACGTAATGAAGATGGAGGCATGCCTCCTTGGGGGAGACCATTCCACAATCAGGGAGCCACCACAGAAAAGGCCTGTTCTCCTGTGGCAGTCATCAAATCAAAAGAATGAGAACATTCCAGAAAATTTCATTTTTCTATAGTTATGACTTACATTTTCTATTAGGTCGCAAATTACAGCATTGTTGAAGTATTCAATGTGCGTCCACTCAATACCCTATAGAAATAAAACACAGAAATTGAAGAAGAAAACCATGGCAGGGAGGCACTTTGCAGGCACTCTGCTAAAATTTTAAAGAATATGCTAAAAATAGATTGATAAAGGATGAAAATGTTCATTTATAAATATGTCAAGATAAAGAGTTAAGATAAAGGAAATAGGCCAAGGATTTGCTGAATTGATTAGGTAAATGGGAATACAAAAAGGGGAGGTGGGTGGAAGTCAAGGAAACTAGTAAATGAAGCAAAAGGCATAAAAATGGATCTATTTTTTTTCAAAAAAAAATTTCTTTTCTTTTAATTATGTGTTTTTACTTTTTTGATTATTGTATTTTTCTTTTCTGTATTTTTCTTTTTATTTTTCTTTGTAAACTCTTGTCTATTTTTTGTAAAATCTCAATAAATATCTTATAAAGAAAAAAATGAAGGCACTCTGCTAAAATTTCACCCATTCCAACTAGAGCATATTTTAGTAAGCGAGGGGCTTGCCTTCTTTTATTCCTAGCACAATACCCCAGTTCCTCTGAGCCCTAATAAGGCCACTAAAGACAACGAACCCTTAAGGGCGTATGTGCTTTAATCGCTTAAACAGGCTTGACACCCACTTTTAAATTACAAGGAATTAAGGGCTAGTGGGAAGCCCCACAAGGCAGGCACCCAGAGCCAGGATCACACAAAGGATTGACCACCAATATATGAATCTCCTTTGGCGAAAGTGAGCTGAATTATTATGATATGGAGTGGGGGTGGGTCTGCAGTTTAAAGGAAATGAAGGGCTGTATCCCCTTCTCCTCGTCACAGCAATTTGTGATTGTCGGGACTTCAGCATTATGTCAAAACTTCAGAAGCTGCTAATATTGCTGGAGCAAGATGAGTGTCCTTGAACAGCTGCCAGGTTTGCTTTCCATTCCATTCCCCAATCTGTGTCAATTTCCCATGCACTTAACTGAAACAGAGCCAAAGCCCTTTTAGTGCAAAGCTTTGGGTCAATAATGTTTTTGTGCATCTTGGGAGCGTTTCCAAGGAAATGGACAATTTCATCTCAAGAACTGCTGGTGTGTTTTCCCCCTGCCTTCAGCCTTCATCTTGAGACAGAGATGACAAGCTGAAATAACACGGTCAGCATAGGCTATGCAGTCCACTTTGGTGGTTAACCATTTTTGCAAGTACGTCACAAACCAAATCCGAAGTGATGCTTAGCGCCACCCAAGTGCATATGGCAATATAAATACAGCTTTCCCCTCCCCAGTATTTCTGAGTTTTTGTCTCTAACCTACTACTGTGCACAATTGTTGAAAAGGGTTTCAGTTGTGCAAACCAGTTACTGTTGTTGCTTTACATACAAAAGTGGCCAATCCATGGTTGTCCAAGGAAGATGTAACACTGGGGGGCGAAGCTAGAAGCATAGCCCTTCTCCAAAGTATACACAGTGGTACCTTGGGTTACAAACACCTCAGGTTACAAACCCTTCGGGTTACAGACTCCACTAACCAGGAAGCAGTACCTTGGGTTAAGAACTTTACCTCAGGATGAGAACAGAAATTGCGCGGCGGCAGCAGCAGGAGGCCCCATTAGCTAAAGTAGTACCTCAGGTTAAGGACGGTTTCAGGTTAAGAATGGACCTCCAGAACGAATAAAGTTTGTAACCAGAGGTACCACTGTACAGCTATGCCCTACAAGTAACCTGTGAACAGGGCTATAGATTCATACACCAAAATCATTGTGTGGCCAAATGTCTGAAATTTAACTTCGGTACTTTCACCTGCCAACTTGCCATCAGAATTGCAGTGTTAAATAAATGCAGCTACAAGGTATTTAGATAGTCTATGACATGTAAACGAAGGAGCTTACGACCTTGGGATTTTAGGCAAACCAGACTTGGAATGTGTTCATTTCTAAAAAAGAATCTAGAAGAATATAGTGTCTATATTCTATATCTGGAATATATCTATATACAGAATATATCTACAGTAATGCGTCCGCAACCATCCGCCTCATCTAGCGTCCGCAGCAAACCCGGAAGTACCAGAATGGGTTACTACCGGGTTTGCCGCTTGCACATGTGCAAAAGCGCAACCTGCTCTGTGCATGTGCGCAGATGCGGCGCTTTGCCCTGCGTGCTTTTCAGTTAATGGCTGGGGCTCCAGAACGGATCCCGGTTGCAAAACAAGGTACCAGTGTACAAGCATAAATTTGACTTTGGTTACTGGATTCTAGTAGACTGTCTAAATATTGTGGAGAAGTGTAAGGAGCCTGGGGGAAGTCGGGAAGAAAAGTGGGGAAGAAAATGCGGGTTAATGTCAGTGCTATTTTTCTAGAAAAAGAGGTACCGTTGTTCTCTTGTAATGACAATGGCACCCACCTGAGAGGTGCCAGAACTGAGTTTCGGCAAGTTCTAGCTGAAAAATAGCCCTGGGTAGAGTTGAGCCCAGTGAATCTCCTCTCTAACTGCCAACTTTGGATGCCATCGCCCACTCCACAAAACCATTTTGTGTCAACAGGATACTCTTACCACCTGGAGGAGAGACTTCACCTTAAACCAGTGTCCTTTCAACTGCCTATCTGGTTTCAGGGCTACTACTAATGCCTCCCAAACAGAACATCAACATGGTAGTTCTGTTTTGTAGCTGACAAGGTCATCGCAACCATCAAGGAAAAACATGTTAAACGCTATTAAGGCAAACAGCAACAAGGACAAGGATTGTAGGTGCACAGATAGGTAAACAAGGAAACAAATGTGCTTTACCTCTCGTATGTACTCTTCTTGCTCTTCCTTCAAGGTAAGCTCAATGAAGATCTGCTGCAGCTTCTCGTTGCAGTAGTTAATAATGAACTGCTCAAAGCTGTTATCCTACAAAAGAAAGTTAGGAAAGAGTGACAATGGAGGCACATGGAAGCCTGGCAGCATATTTATCCAGAGATGAGACCTATCCAAATCTCTGGCCTGCAAGCAGATTTTTGCAATGGGGCTACCTTCTGGGATTTTAATATGATATGCACCTATTCCATGCACGACAGGATTTTTATATATGCCTGAAGACCATTTGCTAATCACGCTTTGTACTGGGTGCTTGGTTCAGGAGTACTACAGGTAGACGACTTTTACTCATCAGAAAGAAAGTCAAAATTTCCCCTAAAAACAGCCTACCCAAAAGAAGTTACAGGGCTAGAAATACACACAGATTCACAGCGTGTGAGCCCATAATTATGTTAATGACAAAAGCCTTGTTCGGACAATCGTATCTCAGTTTAAGAAGCAGTGACACAAGCCCCACGGCTCCTTCCTTCCCTGTATGAGCAAGCAAACCATGAGGTCTTCAGCTGACCATAGCTTCCTGTTTAATCTGAATCAGGAAAACTATTCATATCAAGCACTGGACCAAGCCAGGATATTAAACTATGGTTTGAAGTGGATTTTTAAGATCCTGCCTTGCTCGACAGCTGGAAAACAAAGTTTCCCAGAAGGCTGAAATGATAAATCGTTATTCATTAGAGGCTTCCTGGTTTAATTGCTGCTGGAAAGAGGGAGATGCATGCGCAGGAAAAAGGCTGGTTCGTAACCCAGATTATTAAAATGAGACGTGATCATCCAAACCAGCTATAAAACTTTTAATGCTTGCATGGGTGTCATTACTATATCTTCCAAGATAGGTGCTCAGACAAGAGAAGTCACTATCACAAGCAGAAAATGGATGCTGTGATAGATGGGCCTTGGCCTCATCCAGCAGCCTCTTCTTATGTTCTATTTTATGGTTCTACTTTATTTATGGAATGGTTTGCTCTTTTTTTTTTTTACTTTTGTAAACCACTTTAATATTTTTTGAGGTGACATAGCAGTATATAAATATTTTCAAATAAATAAATAAAAACAAGAGCATCTGTTAGGTGTGTTTTCCAGGATAGAATGTATGCATATACATACATATATATATACATACACACACACACACACACACACACAAATATATATATATATATATATATATATATATATATATATATATATATATAATATATAGTCTGCATCAAATGTTGTTCTTCCCTGAGGATAATACTTGATGCCATCTGATGAAGTGGGCACTAGTCAATTAAAACTTATGTCATATAACATTGTTGGGCCAAACTATACAGTCGTGCCTTCGAAGTCAAATGGAATCCGTTCCGGAAGTCCATTTGACTTCCAAAATGTTCAAAAACTGAAGCACAGCTTCCAATTGGGTGCAGGAAGCTCCTGCAGCCAATCAGAAGCCATGGAAGCCCCGTCGGTCGTTCGGCTTCCAAAAATAGTTCGCAAACCGGAACAGTCACTTCCGGGTTTCGATTGTTCGGGAGCCAAAATGTTCGGGAACTAAGATGTTCAACTTCTGAGGTACATGATGTTATAATACAACCTCTCTCTCTCTCTCTCTCTCTCTCTCTCTCTCTCTCTCTCTCTCTTGAAGTGTTACAAAGTAGCCCCTAAAATCCAGCTTTTTTAATATAAGGGTGATAGCCAGTATCTGAAAAACAAAGTTCTGAAGATAAGGAATGTTTTGTTTTGTTTTGTTTTGTTTTGTTTTGTTTTGTTTTGAAAAGGCAATAGAATGAGCTGGCTGGGTAGCTGACAATTATCAGGAGTGCAACAGTCTGGAAGGACAGGGACGGGACAGGGTTGCAACTGTAGCAATGGGAGGCTTCTTCCAAAACCAAACACCTGCTTCAGAGGATGCATTAACCCTTAGGATGACAACAAGGGAACAGAAAGACACACATCATAAGAGCTGTGCATCACCACCTCACCTGAGATACCATCTGCAATAAAATAGAATCCTGCACTCTATATGCAAAGATGTAATTAACATCCTGTTTACCTTGGCCCTTAATTTAAGGCACCACAATTCTCTTGTTTCACTTTTCAATTTGATTTTTCATATCATATTGGTTTTTTAAAGCAGTGGCTGCCTAGACTCCTCCACGGTAAGTTAAGAATGTTGAGGATGATTCATTTAAAGCCTTTGCCATTGACTTTAATAGAAACAGGATTGATGCCTAAAACGACACTGCCACCCTCTTATAATTTATTTTATCCATGAGCAGCATATTGTTCTCTCCTCATATATTAAAATTCACATTTGTCCTTGCTGAATTTCAGCATATTAATGTTAGATGTCAGCTCAGCAGAAGAATCTTGTATTTCGCTGTCTCATATTTCCGTCTACTCTACCTCTCTGTATTGCTAAGCCAATTAAAAAAAGGCAATATGGGTTGTAGGGACTGTTTTACGCCTCTTCCCTTCTCGCTGAAAAGGGAAAAAAAATGAGCTATAAAAAGCATTTTGGATGGAACAGTCACAGATAAGCCTGAATACAAGAAGCTGCAGTATATGTATTATATTCCTGGCATAATAGCCTTGGGCAGACACAAATTAACCTGACATCTCTCCTTGATCTGAAATGCACGGTTTGTTTTGCTTTCAATCTAGGTATAACCTTAATACTAAAAAAAATGCCATTCAAAGGGCACAGGAACAAATCGCCAGAATTCAGAATTTTGAGATTAAGTGTACGCACATTGCTAAATCAATATAAACTTTGGGCATTGCTTGTCCAATCTGATTTCTCATTCTGCATGATCTACAACAGGAGGGAACTGAGCAAAATTAGCATTTTAGCCCTCTACATTATGAGTTATTACTACTTCCTTAAAATTTTAAATTTAAACATTTATATGCCACCTTTCTGTCAGAAACTCTTAGGAAGCTGAACGCAAAACCTAAAAACAGTGAGTCTTTTTCTATGTGTATGATATGTAAGTGCTAACCAGGGCTTTGGTCTGTACACTTGACATCTACCCTTATGAAGTTCACATGAAGAAAAATCAGTTTTATTTCCTCACACCTTTCCATGTCTACTGCTGATGGAACTTTAGGCTTTTTAAAAAAATACTGAACCATATTTTATCTGGCTGTTCTTTTAGAGTTCTTCTGCCTTGATATTTCAGGGTTCGTTTTAATGTTTTGCTGTTGTTTCCAAGTTACCTATTTTTTCACTTTTTTGCACTGATTGTACCTGCTTCTTGGTAGTCATTTTATTGTAGGCTGGCTTGAGAAACTTTGTTGAAAAGGCTGGTTCAAAACAGAATGAATAATTCACTATATCTTGCTACAAAGCATTAAGATTACAGTCAGAGCAAAGTACCTCAAAAATTTCAAAGCCGTAGATGTCCAAGACGCCCATGACTTTCTTTCTTACTTTCATTTGTGCCTTAAGAAAACAAAAGTTATTTTCAGAAGTTTATTAAATTCAGCAAAGAGGCAGCATTCTATGAAAATCATCATTATGACACAGAGGAAAAGCAGGGGTCAATTATATGAGTACATCTATTGTTTTCCTGCTAAAAAAAACTTTGCATTATTATGCCACAAACTGATGAGCATCTAGTCAGGCTTATTTGTTCTAAGTATACAGGATTTCAAAGAACACTACCTTAATGCTCTCATTGATTCTGGTAACAAGCCAGGAAAACAGTCTACTGTAAAGATTCTTTGCCAGTGCATCCCGTGCATAGTATGCCTAATTAAAGAAGAAGAAAAGACACACAAATATTAGAAACATTTGGGGTTGGCCCAGGACTTTTTCTGGCTCTTACACAACATAAGGAGGAGCAAATCCACACACACAAGTATTGCCTGTCAAATTATGAATATAAACAAACAGGTGTGCTTTGCAGAAGTCATGATACGCAAGGGAATTTTCTAATAAATTGTTTTGAAGTTGTCGTTAAATCGTTATTACATCAATCTCCCACTCTGCTTCTGTAAGAAAGGCGTAGGATTCTCAGGCTGTTTCCCAAACAGGTAGCGACTATTTCTTGATCTGCTTAGCTTTAGGAAGAGAGCTGCATCCTGTACCTTCAAGCTAAAGTCCATTTCCTATTCAGAACATACCTTATCAACAAAAATGAAACGTATTTTTCGCTCCAAAAGACACACTCTTTTCCTCTTAAAAACTAAGGGGAAATGTCTGTGCATCTTACAGAGCGAATGTGTGGTCCCTGGAGATAAATTGCCAGAGTGCGTTTCTGTGCGCTGCTCTGGATCGCCAGAAGCGGCTTAGTCATGCTGGCCACATGACCCGGAAGCTGTACGCTGGCTCCCTCGGCCAATAAAACGAGATGAGGGCCGCAACCCCAGAGTCGGTCACGACTGGACCTAATGCTCAGGGGCCCCTTTACCTTTTTTAGACGAGACAAAGTTTAGTGTGCAGTTAAAGAATGTAATCTGAGAACCAGAATGGGGGGACCAGAGGTCATGTTGAATCCAACTACAAATTGCTACATACATCAAGCACCAACTGTGGAATGAATGTTTGTTTGTTTTTGTTTTTGTTTTTATTTTCTGTTGATCACTTATGTTACACAGTTTTTAAAACCAATAAAGCATAAAAAAGACATATGCAAAGCTTATCTTGACCATGTGGTCATGTGACTCCCATGTACTCCCCTCCAGTGTGAGATTGTGTGGTACAAAAGTGACTCCAACACGGCTGACTAAAGGGGTGCCTTAAGAAATTGCAGAAACTCATGAAATTCAACTACAATAATCAATCCTGGAAAGCAACTGATAGCCTGTGATCCTAGTTAAAGGCGCAAGAGCCCACTTTGAGCTAGGAACTGGCAGCCACAGTAGAATAGAATCATAGAATCATAGAGTTGGAATAGACCACAAGGGCCATCGAGTCCAACCCCCTGCCAAGCAGGAAACACCATCAGAGCACTCCTGACATATGGTTGTCAAGCCTCTGCTTAAAGACCTCCAAAGAAGGAGACTCCACCGCACTCCTTGGCAGCAAATTCCACTGTTGAACAGCTCTTACTGTCAGGAAGTTCTTCCTAATAGTTATTAGTTATCCATATTTCCACAATGGAATAATAGGAAAATACAGGTCCTTCAAGAGGGACCACAGAAGTTCCTCTTTTCAGGTCACATTTTATTCAGTGTGACAAAGGAAAATTCCCCTATGTTTTCTTTCTACCAGAAAGAAAAAAACATATTCACAGTAGTAATTCAATATTACCTGAGACACATTTAAGGTTGTAGAGACTTTCTCCTGCTTGGCTTCAACGGTGCGGAAACTGAAGGCTCTCTCCAGCACTGACTGATCAATGCCTGTCAACTCACATATTTCTTTGAGCTCTATGGAAGCAAATAATCTCAATTAAAAATCATTCCTACCTACCTAGGCAGCAAGTACATTCAGAAGTCATTGTGGGGGGGGGGGGTTTAAACCAGTTATCAAAGTGCAGGTAGATTTGATTGGATCAGAATATATTATTTGAATTACCATTTTTATCCTTGATTTTACTTTCATCCAAACCATTCACTCGAGATTCAGGTTTGAATTCGATGTTTCCCAGTTTTAAGACGGCCGCGACAACTTCAAAAACTGACTGCGTTTCATGGTCCATAAACCCCACAATCTGCATGGCATTCTAGAATAGGGAAATCAAGTTTTATTCGTCGCATTGATTTATCCTGCCTGTCCTTTCTCCAAAGAGCACAAGCTGGCATACGGTGGCAGGGATGTCTTAAGCATATGCGGTGCCGGGGTGCAAAGATCTGCCTGGCATCGTCCCCCCAAGGTTGCCCAGCCCCAGGCACGCAGGAGGGCAGAGCCACCCAGCCACCTCAGCGTCTCACTGGCTCGGTTGCCCCTGAACTTGCGGCGCAGAGAGAAGCAGAAGAGCCCACCGCGGCACTCCAACCGACGGGCGGGCTCTTCCCCAGACTCAGCTCTTGGGACCCGGACTCTCAGCTTGGTGCCCCTGAGAGCCCGGCGCCCGGGTGCCCCACACCCCTAGCACCCATGGGTAAGACGGCCCTGCACAGTGGTCCTCTTCCCCACCCACCTCCCCATTTCATTTTATCCTCACAACCAACTATTACAGTGGTACCTCGAGTTAAGCCTTGGGGCTACCTTTGAAGGTGACCCGGAAACTGCAACTAATCCAGAATGCGGCAGCTAGACTGGTGACTGGGAGCGGCCGCCGAGACCATATAACACCGGTCTTGAAAGACCTACATTGGCTCCCAGTACGTTTCCGAGCACAGTTCAAAGTGTTGGTGCTGACCTTTAAAGCCCTAAACGGCCTCAGTCCAGTATATCTGAAGGAGCGTCTCCTCCCCCATCGTTCTGCCCGGACACTGAGGTCCAGCTCCAAGGGCCTTCTGGCGGTTCCCTCACTGCGAGAGGCCAAGTTACAGGGAACCAGGCAGAGGGCCTTCTCGGTAGTGGCGCCTGCCTTGTGGAACGCCCTCCCATCAGATGTCACAGCGATAAACATCTACCTGACATTCTGAAGACATCTGAAGGCAGCCCTGTTCAGGGAAGTTTTTAATATGTGACATTTTAGTGTATCTTTCATCTTTGTTGGAAGCCGCCCAGAGTGGCTGGGGAAACCCAGCCAGATGGGCGGGGTACAATTATTAAGTACTTAATTCATTCCAGAGGTCCATTCTTAACCTGAAACTGTTCTTAACCTGAAGCACCACTTTAGCTAATGGGGCCTCCTGCTGCCGCCACGCGCTAGAGCACCATTTCTGTTCTCATCCTGAAGCAAAGTTCTTAACCTGAAGCACTATTTCTGGGTTAGCAGAGTCTGTAACCTGAAGCGTCTGTAACCTGAAGCGTATGTAACCCGAGGTACCACTGTATTAGTTTATTTAAAATATGCTTAAATGCCCTTCAGCCTTACAGATACCAAAGCAGCATTAAACTGTGTCTTTCTGCCACTTCCAAATGCACTGAACTGACAGGGCACAGAAACACAGCACAACACTCATTTGGAAGTCACAATAAGCCATTGCTTATCCTGAGAGGAAACGGCCTCATGTCACACCAGAGAAGGGGGAGGGAGCAGAATGAGTTCAGAAACTTTCCCTTTTAACTAACCATAGCTTGCTGTGTCATCTGAACTCAGCAAACTGTGGTTAATCTTAACTATGCCTAGTGTAAAAAAAAGTCAACTTTGAACCCTGGTTTATGAAGCCGGCTTATTTAAGCTAATAAAAGTTAAGTAAACCATAGTTTCATGTCTCGTTGATGTGGAATCCAAATGTAGCCTTTATTGTAACAAGTTTTGTAAAAAAAAAAAAAAAAGTAACACTCATATATTATTATTATATACAAATTTTATTATTATTTGTAATAAATAATAAATAAAGGCCACAGAAGCTTGCTTATGGTAGCAGAAGTAACTTTTAATACCCCAAATATTATTAAACTCTTTTAATGGATCACACCATCAGATTTCATGTTTTTATGCTGCTGATCTTCTTGGCTGACTCAACAATTTAGCAAAATTATAAAATGAAGTCAAGTTTGAACTAATACGGAATTTGCACCAATTCTTACCCGAACCGTTCTGAAATTTGCAGCATCATCTACTCCATTCACTTTTGCAGAGTCCAGGCTAAGGTAGTTGTATCGACTGAAGTCCCTCTCCAGCTTAAGTTTTTCTACGAAATGAAAACAGGCCTTGTTAACAGCTAAATTCCCTGACCCACTATTGCTCTTAATAGCAGTGAGAATTGAAGCCGCTTAACGTGTGTGTGCACTGAAAGGCACACAAACCACGGAAATCAATTATGGAGACTTCGATTAACTTACGCAACTTCATGTGCAATTCTATTAGTCATTTAAAATACCACCAGAGTTGTACTCACTGAGCAAATCTTCCGATCCTCCAGACAATATCTGATAAAAAATGTGGAAATTCCTTTCACCTCTTGGTTGTTTAACAACACGAGACTTTTCCAACAGATCTAAAAAAAAACCAAGATGCCACAGAAATTATTTTCCCACTCCTCTAGTCTGTCTCACTTTTGCCACTATCATGCCTGTATCAGAGAACTGTACGAACCTATTTCCGTTATTTATTTTTTATGTAAGAGAAGTGTGGCACACTGTGGGGTTGAGTTAGATCTGCGGTCTTATACATATCAATGAGCATTTTAGGTTGTTTTTATTCTGATTTTTCTGCTTTGTGTTAATGTTTGTCTCTGTAACTTGCTTTGAGTTCACTTTTCTGGGGGGGAAATGGCTAACAAGTAAACAGACACTTACTGTATTTGTCCATGTATAAGACGTCCCCATGTATAACACACCCCCTATCTTTGAGGACTCCAAATTAAGAAAATGGGGGGAGGATTGCCCATAGTTGTTGAGCTTTTTCTAGGGGGAATTGCTGAAAATCGCTCACCCGACTGACATACGCTGCCACTCACACACATTGCAAAAGCCACCTATCGTCTGTCCCCTCGCCAGCAGAAGCCACCAATCGCCCGCCCAATTGCCACAGTGACAGCCAATCAACACCAGCCCTTGCCACAGCCACCAATAACACGCGCAATAGCCACCAACAATCTCTGGCTCATGGCAGCAACCAATCCTACGCCCCGTCCCCCCCATGCACTATCTATGTATAATAATAATAATAATAATAATTTATTATTTATACCCTGCCCTTCTGGCTGAGTTTCCCCAGCCACTCTGGGCGGCTCCCAATCGAGTGTTAAAAACAATACAGCATTAAATAGTATAAGACTACTCCCAATTTTTTACATTATTTTTTAATAACAAAGCCTTGTCTTATACACGGAAAAGTACGGTATGTTGGGACACTCTGAAACCATCACTGCAGAGCACGCCCTACCAGCTGCCATCTCTTAAATATGAAATACAATAAAGTGTGGCCGGATAATCTAGCCAAACATACACATTTTCCATCCGTATTCAAACAAACGGGTGAAATGGCTCTCCAAGGCATACCTCTGGCCTTCTTCCATTACACAAATTAATCTGCTAACGTACAGTTTGAATACAGCCTGCGTCAAACCAAGGACTTAAGCTAGATTACTTTGGAAACTCTTCAAGCTTATGTCTGGGTAGAATGAATAGGGGCAATAAAAGCCCCACTCTTGCAATGACACCCAGTCATACGTAAACATATCTATCGTTTACTCCTTCACCTTGTCTCTCAAATGCAGATTTGCTATAAGCCTCAAAGGGTGTATTTGCATGCCAAATGCAACTTATCCCCATCGGGCTACTGCTGTGTTTTACGCTACATTAACATTCAGAACAAGAAGCCATACAATAAGGCCTATTAATATTTCAGCACATTACCAGCGGCGTTTTGTCTTCATGTCACCTGCTGCTATTAGAAAAGTAAATATACAGGGGCCTTTCCACAAAGGATGCTCAGAATGAAAGCACTGTTGATCTGCCTCGCAGAACAGGGTAGAATGTTTAGAAAGGCAGTTTATGCTTCAATAAAGAAATCTGTATAAATGAATGTATCTCTGGAGCTCGAAGCAAGGGTATCGTTCTCCCCCTTTAAACCCAAGAATGTGCTAATGAAGTCAAGCACTAATATTTGGAGAATGCAATTTGTTATTGAAGAGTATGTTGTTGTTGTTTAGTCGTTTAGTCGTGTCTGACGCTTCGTGGCCCCATGGACCAGAGCACGCCAGGCACTCCTGTCTTCCACTGCCTCCCGCAGTTTGGTCAGACTCATGCTGGTAGCTTCGAGAACACTGTCCAACCATCTCGTCCTCTGTCTCCCCCTTCTCCTTGTGCCCTCCATCTTTCCCAACATCAGGGTCTTTTCCAGGGAGTCTTCTCTTCTCATTAGGTGGCCAAAGTATTGGAGTCTCAGCTTCAGGATCTGTCCTTCCAGTGAGCACTCAGGGCTGATTTCCTTAAGAATGGAGAGGTTTTATCTTCTTGCAGTCCATGGGACTCTCAAGAGTCTCCTCCAGCACCATAATTCAAAAGCATCAGTTCTTCGGTGATCAACCTTCTTTATGGTCCAGCTCTCACTTCCATACATCACTAGTGGGAAAACCATAGCCACCACTGGGGAAAAAACCACAACTGGGAAACCCATTGAAGAGTATAGTGTGCAACATTTACATGATCTTTAGTTTGATATGGAAAACTGTGATCCTAATCCTTTGCTGCCTTGCGGGATATCATTGGGAGAAGAAAAGGCTAAGGAGTATACCCAGAGTGGAGGTCCTAAGATGGTTGGATGGTGCCCTGTACGCCTCCTTGCGGAAACTCCTGCAGCCAAGCTGGTGCCAAACGTATTGCTCTGCTTTCCTTTGGAGCACATCAGTGAGGCTGGGAGGAGGGTCCTGTCGTCTGGGCAGCCCAGGACCTCCATACACACTCGTGTCCTGAAGAGGTCATGCAGGAGGCAGCCATTGTAAGTTACCAGTCTCTGCAACTACAGAAGGTGTGGTGATTCGCCACTGATTTGACCTCACCACTGGAGATTCACTATCATTGTCTCTTGAGACAGACAGATGCCAACAATAGGTTTGAGATGACCATGATAGTTGAAGCAACAACAATGAACTATGTGATCTTTGGAATCAATACAATCATAATTAACAAGAATGCATGATTTACACACCCAGTAAAGTCAAGTGATCTTTCAAAGGGCTGCCATATTCCCAAAAGTGAAAATCTGGACAGAGTTGTTGAGCTTCTTCCTTCCTTCCTTCCTTCCTTCCTTCCTTCCTTCCTTCCTCCCTCCCTCCCTCCCTCCCTCCCACCCACCCTTTTCCCCTTTCTTTCTTTCTGAGCTTTTTTCCCCCTCCCAAAAGCAAAATTGGTTTTGGGCCTTTTCTTTGATTTTTTTAAGATTAAAAAAATTAACCCAACTTGCCATACGCCTGGGTTTCACCGGACATTCTGCTGATTTGTCAAAAATCTGCCCAGACGCCATTTTTCATGGCAATTCCCGGATGTTGCCAGGAAAATCCAAACATTTAGCAGCCCCTTTCAACAAGGCAAGTTTTAAGAACTGGACAAATTCATATTTCAAACCAGGTAGTCATGAACTAAAGCAACAAACCCCACATGCCCATTCTCTACACAGGAGTAGCTGTTTGCTAGCTGAGTCCAGAGACTGAAGATATCCATTGAGCAATAGCTGTGCCTGCTATCCAAAAGGAGCACACAAGGTGCATGTCAAGTGTTGGGTCAATGTCTTAGTTAAGCCTCTTCATGTATCATAGCACTCTGTTGTGGTTTAATAGCTTATAACCTGTAGTGTAGACCCAAAGTTGGGATGCTGCACTGACTTCATTCATGAAACTTTAAAAACCTCCATTCATGATTATGTGTCAAGTTCTGTGTCTGGGAAGGAGAGCCAGGATAGTACCTGAGCCGAGAAGTCTGTGCTCTCTCTCTCTCTCAACAGTGTACCAAATACACTGTACATTTTAGCTCGGATCATCTACCAAAGTACGCTCCTTTTACATATAGCCACATACTTTTTTTTTTACATATAATCACATACTTTGTCATGTGACAAAGTTCCCTTTTACTCACACACATGCAACAAATCGTCACTTGATGTGGCTGCAGTGTAACAGAGAAAACCACCAACACATGGATCGGGTCACTTGAAGGTGTCTTGCCCATCAAATGATCACATCACTAGAAGCCGGGGAGGGAATGGGGAGAATTCATGGGGTTGTCTTCATCCAAGTAGTTATGGTACTCACACATATACTGTAGACAAACACCATTGCACAATGGGTAACCGGGACCTACAGAGTATTATGTATGCTCGAAGCGTACCAAGGACAAAGAACCCAAGAACTGGGTTTTATTTCAGTTTATTCTTGTGCTTTAAGATTTAGATGTCTGCTGGTCCCCTTTGCACTCCAATTCTGTACAGATTTGTGTATGGTTAACTTCAATAGGTATTAGAACAACTCAGAACACATATCCACATGCCCTGACATGCCTGAAAGATTATACTGCAAAACACTGGGCAGGAATGATAAGACCTTTTGGTGCTCTTTATAATACTGCAATTTCACCAAAAGTATCTGGAAATGGACACAGCTGATGGAAGGGCAACGAGCTAAATGCAGCAGTGATTGGATTCCATAAGCCTATGTTTCTGTTTTCATTTTTCCACTTTGATCTAGGTGCTAATAATAATAATAATTATACCACACCAATCTGGCTGGTATGCAACAAAGTTTTACTAAGAGTAAATCCAGGTAAATGAATGTACCTAACTTAGTTTGTTCATTTCAATGGGTCTACTCAAAGTAAAGCTTAGTTGACGACAACCCATAGCCTTTATAGGTAAAGGTAAAGGGACCCCTGACCGTTAAGTCCAGTCGCAGACGATTCTGGGGTTGCAGCACTCATCTCGCTTTACTGGCCAAGGGAGCCGGTGTTTGTCCGCAGACAGCTTCCGGATCATGTGGCCAACATGACTAAGCCTCTTCTGGCGGACCACAGCAGCACACGGAAATACTGTTTACCTTCCTGCCAGAACAGTACCTATTTATCTACTTGCACTAGTGTGCTTTCGAACTGCTAGGTTGGCAGGAGCAGGGACTGAACAAGGGAGCTCGCCCCGTTGCAGGGATTCGAACCGCCAACCTTCTGATCAGCAAGCCCAAGGCTCTGTGGTTTAACCCACAGCGCCACCCGCATCCCCGCAGCACCCCCACAGCCTTTATACCGTACAGTAAAGTGCCAACTTCATATCTGTCATTTTGGGTCACATTCCATTTAGGAGACGCTAAATGCTATGGCTCTTTCTGCTTTACCCCATGCTAGAAAATACTGCTAGGAACAAAAGTGCAAGGGTAAAAAATTATAATCAGAAATATTCTCCTTCACATATGCAATCCATGCTAGAGACCACAGCAAGAGAAGACATCTGCATACAGAGGTGACTGTTGCAAAGTAGACATCTGTAAAAAGATGCAACAGACATAGGCAAGCTGTTCTGCATCTAGGAATTTATTAGCTTTTCAGCCGCTCAATATACTGTTCGCCATAAGTATTTTCTCTCCCTTTTCAGAATGACTACACACTAAAGGAATTCCGTGGTATCTCCTTGCTTTTGCCAAACACTTACGGACCTCATGTGCAAATCGTTCTAAAACTAGCGTAAGTGTACTTGTTCGAAGGGAGAGTTCAGCTGGTGAAAACACTGCACACAAGGCCTGGCTGCAATTACTTACATGCCCCTAGAGAGATTTATATAAACAGTTTCCTGAAAACGTTCAGCTGATTCTGTTAGAAGTACCAGTCTCTCTCGGATTGTCTTTGGGAGGGAAGTTAAAGCAATTAACAATTTCCATAGAGGAACATTCACGGCACTTATCCTTGCAGGATTATTTTTTTCCAGAGAGTAGTTATAAGCAGGAAGCCAGATATTTACTATAACAGGCGACTACCATTCCCAGTCTTATTTGAAACAGAGCTTAGGTTATGCCAGTTATGTAGATCCCAAGCATGCAGCACAGCCTATAGATACTTTAAAAAACTTCGTAAGGAATCTTCCAAACACTCATTACAGTGGTACCTCAGGTTAAGAACTTAATTCGTTCCAGAGGCCCGTTCTTAACCTGAAACTGTTCTTAACCTCAAGCACCACTTTAGCTAATGGGACCTCCCGCTGCCGCCGCCACGCAATTTCTGTTCTCATCCTGAAGCAAAGTTCTTAACCTGAGGTACTATTTCTGGGTTAACAGAGTCTGTAACCTGAAGCATCTGTAACCTGAAGCGTCTGTAACCCGAGGTACCACTGTATACTGATGGTTATCAACTCTGCATTAAGAAACAAAGATTAAATATTTCAGACATGTTTTCATCCAAAGATGTTTTCATCCAAAGATGAACTTAATTCGTTCCAGAGGTATGTTCTTAACCTGAAATTGTTCTAAACACCACTGAAGCACCACTTTAGCTAATGGGGCCTCCTGCTGCCGCCGCGCTGCCAGAACACGATTTCTGTTCTCATCCTGAAGCAAAGTTCTTAACCCAAGGTATTATTTCTGGGTTAGCGGAGTCTGTAACCTGAAGTGTATGTAACCTGAAGCGTATGTAACCCGAGGTACCACTGTATAGGAAATAAAGTGTGTTTGCACACTGGCAGGCTAGCACACCAAGCTCCCCATTTGCCATTCACCAATTACCTGCCGGACTTATCACAAAATAAATCCTGCAGGGCTCAGGTAAATGCAAGCAGGTAGGTGGTAAGAAGAATGTGCATGCTGGCAAATTTTGTATATTTATCTGCTAGGCTGCTAAGTGCTGGGCGTGGGATGTGTGGGGAGGGAGGATCACAAGAGGTGAAGTTACAAGGAACCTGGCAGAGGGCTTTCTCGGTAGTGGCACCTACCCTGTGGAACGCCTTCCCATCAGATGTCAAGGAGATAAATAACTATAAAACCTTTTAGAAGAAATCTGAAGGCAGCCCTGTATAGGGAAGTTTTAAACGTTTGACGTTTTATTACGCTTTTATATTTGTTGGAAGCTGCCCAGAGTGGTTGGGGCAACCCAATCAGATAGGGCAGAGTACAACTAATAAAATTATTCTTATTAAATTATTGGTGCTAGTGGGAGGATACATCTCCTCAGAAGAAGGCACAATTTGTTGTTGTTGTTGTTTAGTCATTTAGACATGTCTGACTCTTCATGACCCCATGGACCAGAGCATGCCAGGCACTCCTGTCTTCCACTGCCTCCCACAGTTTGGTCAAACTCATGCTGGTAGCTTCTAGAACACTATCCAACCATCTCGTCCTCTGTCATCCCCTTCTCCTTGTGCCCTCCATCTTTCCCAACATCAGGGTCTTTTCCAGGGAGTCTTCTCTTCTCATGAGGTGGCCAAAGTACTGGAGCCTCAGCTTCACAATCTGTCCTTCCAGTGAGCACTCAGGGCTGATTTCCTTCAGAATGGAGAGGTTTGATCTTCTTGCAGTCCATGGGACTCTCAAGGGTCTCCTCCAGCACCAGAATTCAAAAGCATCCATTCTTCAGCGATCAGCCTTCTTTACGGTCCAGCTCTCACTTCCATACATCACTACTGGGAAAACCTTAGCTTTAACTATAAGGGCCTTTTTGGCAAGGTGATGTCTCAGCTTTTTAAGATGCTGTCTAGGTTTGTCATTACTTTTTTCCCAAGAAGCAGGCGTCTTTTAATATCGTGACTGCTGTCACCATCTGCAGTGATCATGGAGCCCAAGAAAGTAAAATCTCTCACTGCCTCCATTTCTTCCCCTTCTATTTGCCAGGAAGTGATGGGCCCAGTGGCCATGATCTTAGTTTTTTTTGATGTTGAGCTTCAGACCATATTTTGCGCTCTCCTCTTTCACCCTCATTAAGCTCAAGTCAAATATCAAATTGCTTGATGGTAAATGTACATCTAACAGAAAACTTTTGTTTGAAACCTGCAGGCAGCATAAGGTGCTGAAGGTTATTTAAGTTTCCTGTTGTCTCTGGGGCAGTAACTGCAGCCTGCCAATGATGTAAGAATAACTCATTTACTTCCTATGCAGCACTACATCTTACTACTTGTGCATTCTGCCACACATCCACCACATCTGCTTGTTGTTTAGTCATTTAGTCGTGTCCGACACTTCGTGACCCCATGGACCAGAGCACGCCAGACACTTCTGTCCTCCACTACTTCCCGCAGTCTGGTCAAACTCATGCTGGTAACCTCAAAAACACTATCCAACCATCTCGTCCTCTGTCGCCCCCTTCTCCTTGTGCCCTCCATCTTTCCCAGCATCAGTGTCTTCTCCAGGGAGTCTTCTCTTCTCATGAGGTGGCCAAAGTACTGGAGCCTCAGCTTCACGATCTGTCCTTCCAGTGAGCACTCAGGGCTGATTTCCTTAAGAATGGAGAGGTTTGATCTTCTTGCAGTCCATGGGACTCTCAAGAGTCTTCTCCAGCACCATAATTCAAAAGCATCAATTCTTTGGCGATCAGCCTTCTTTATGGTCCAGCTCTCACTTCCATACATCACTACTGGGAAAACCATGGCTTTAACTATACGGACCTTTGTTGGCAAGGTGACGTCTCTACTTCTCAAGATGCTGTCTAGGCCTGTCATTGCCCTTCTCCCAAGAAGCAGGCGTCTTTTAATTTCGTGGCTGCTGTCACCATCTGCAGTGATCACCACATCTGCTACACCCCAAAATTTTCCCCTTCCCTACAGAAGTATGGTACAGAGGATGAAGCTGCCATCATAGGGTGAAACTTCACCCCAGGATTTTTCTCTGTATAGGCTCACAGCAGTGATATGCCCAGCCACATGATAAAAAAAAGCAGTGCTCAACACTATGGCCATGTTTGCATGTCAGGATAAGCCATAGTTGCTGGCTTATCACTGTTTACCATGCAAAAGCAGTGTGCTTGCACACGCTACCTGATTGCTCCTGGCTTGGCACGGACAAGAGAAACAAACTAGGAAGCTTATGTAGCTTCTGAACCTTTTAAAAAGCCAAGACAGTAAGAGAATTCTGGGACACAATATATAATGAACTTTAAAAAAAATCTTTAAATGTTCATTTCAAAAAAATCCAAAGGGAGCCTTCCTATTAGGCATTATGCCTACTGAAATCCCCCCCCCCCCATTAGAAGAATCTTCATGTATGTGACAACGGCAGCTAGAATTTTAATAGCAAAAAATTGGAAAGGAGAAGTGATACCCACCAAATTAGACTGGCAGGTGAAGATGACAGAATATATAGAATTAGCCAAAATGACTGGAAGATTAAGAGACGACTCAAAACAGAGATTAAATAAAGAATGGAATGTCTTTAGAGAGTATATAAAACAGTAGTGTAAAAATCTAAATGCTTTGATGGGTCTGGACTGAATCTTGCAAGACAATAGAGGAACATTAAATAATAAAGTATTTTTAAATATTTAGAAAGAAGAAATATAAATGTGTGAAGTGGAAAATGAAGTTTAGATAACACAAGGGGATGAATAGAAATCAAGAGAATATGTGATGTTTTTGGTGTTTTGTTTTGTTTTGTTTTGTTTGTTTGTTGTGTTTTGATTTGGTTTGGTTTTGCTTTTTTCAAAATGTATTGTATGTATTGTTCTAATAAAGTTAGATAGATAGATAGATAGATAGATATAGATAGATAGATAGATAGATGATAGATAGATAGATAGATATGGGAAAAAGAAAAAAGCCAAGACAACAAGCCATAGTTTAAGGCTGGCTAGTCTACATACAGAAACACCACCTCTTTTAAATGTGTACAATTGGTAAGCCATGCCACACAAAAAACACCTTTGGGATGCTTTTCTCGTCTATTATACAACAGAGTTAACTTCTCCTTTCATTTGCGTTACAAATTGAATTCACATTTGGGAAAGGAATGACTATATAACACAAGCAAGAAATAAATGTCAGTAGTATAATATATTCTAAATGGTCCAGGAACAGTTATTTTTAGTCACTTCCTCTTCTTCCATTGCACAGTAGGGACCATCCTGGCTAACCAGTCTTTCCCTCCCTTTTCTTTCCTTTTTTTGTGTGGCAAGCAACAGAGTTGAAAGCTAAATATAAACTTGCAGCCTGACAAGCCACACACTTCCTTCCAAGACATGTGTGTCATCCCAAAGTGCTACTGAGGGGAAAGGGGTGGGGTGGGGGGGGTTTTGGACAGAGGAAATCTGCCCAGACAAGGATTACCGCCTCTTCACCAGAGCAGTAGCAAATTCAGAACTGGATGGGAGCAGGAAAAAACAGAGCATTGTTAGCAGTTTAGTTAACCCTTTAGAATGGTACATACAAAACTACTGAAACAAGCAGTTACCATAGTTGTTTAAAAGGGAAAGGTAAAGGAACCCCTGACCATTAGGTCCAGGCATGACCGACTCTGGGGTTGCGGCGCTCATCTCGCTTTATTGGCCAAGGGAGCTGGCATACAGCTTCCGGGTCATGTGGCCAGCATGATTAAGCCGCTTCTGGCGAACCAGAGCAGCGCATGGAAACGCTGTTTACCTTCCCACCGGAGCGGTACCTATTTATCTACTTGCACTTTGACGTGCTTTCGAACTGCTAGGTTGGCAGAAGCAGGGATTGAACAACGGGAGCTCACCCCGTCGCGGGGGTTCGAACCGCCGACCTTCTGATCGGCAAGTCCTAGGCTCTGTGGTTTAACCCACAGCGCCACCCGCGTCCCTGTTAGTTGTTTAGACGTACTTAAATCTGTTGAAACTAAACTACAAAGGGACCCCAAGGATCTTCTAGCCCAGGGGTCGGGAAACCAAGGCCCGTGGGCCAGATCAGGCCCAATTGCCTTCAGGATCCAGTCTGCAAACAGTCCGTGGACCGGCGTGGGGATTCTGTTCGTTTGGGCTGCGCCATTTCCCTTCCTGCGCCATTCCATTTCCCGCTCTACCTCACACACACCTTGGCGGAGCCTCCCTCCCTCCCTCCTCCTGGCTTCTCCCCGCCCTGCCTAGAGGAGGAAGGGGGCTGGGCTGAGCTGGCTGAGCACCCTTTTAAGCAGCCCCTCTCCGGAGCCAGCCCTTTCACGCCACTCATCTTCCCTCCATGCCCACTGCCCTGGTGCTCCTGTGGGCCAGAGAGCGGAGCGGATGAGCTCCCTCTGCCTACCCATGAGAAGCAGCAGCAGCAGTGGTGGTGGCGGTGGCAGTTACACTGAAGTCTCACTGGATAGGCTCAGTCGGTGGAACATGAGTCTCTTAATCTCAGGGTTGTGGGTTCGAGTCTCACATCGGGCAAAAGATTCATGCCTTGCAGGGGGTTGGACTAGGTTGTATGATCAACTCCTAATGTTCAAGTGATAGACAACACAGTTCCTTGCTAACTAGCTAAATATTTTCACTGCCACCCTGTCCCTCCTTTAAACGCTCCTCTGTTTCTGCCTCTTTAAACTTGCTGTTCTTCCCTAAACGTCAGCTCTTTTCGCACCTGCTGATCTATATCCTGCTTTTGTCACCCTCCTTCTGCCTCTGCCAGCCGCATGGGTGGCACAGAACCCCACAAATCACTGGCCCTTTCCCCGGAATCTTTCTCCTCTCTTTCCCCCTCTTCTGCCTGCAAATCCTCCTTCTCCTCGGGCTTCTGCCAGCTCCTGACACAACGCAGGTCACTTAGTGGGTTAAGAGTGCTTCTACCAACTATTCCTTTTGGAAGAGCCAAAGGATAGGAAATTGTTATGTACTGAAGTTCTCACCCTGGGCCAGCAGGGGGATACTGTAGATAGTTTTCACTCAGGTCCACATATGCAAATAAGGGATTGAAAGGGACGTTCAGTGATTGGCTAGCTACAGAAAATGGTTACTGTTGCATTCTAGTGGAGCTCTATATAAGCAGGCTGGCTGAACCCTTCAGTTCAGTTCTGGCCTGGCCTGTGAATAAACAAGAGCTGTTTGAAGAATCGCTATGTCGTCTGATATGTTCACCCACAACTTAACAGAAATGATTTGAAGCCTTCAGCAAAAAAGCAGAGCAGAAGTAAGAGGACACAGTCATGCTTTACAGGCCCAGAAAATTGCGTCGGAAACTCATATACGATGCGCTAACAACTTAAAACAAGAGGACTGCATTTCCAAAAAGCCACTAGGGGAAGTACAGTAATCCAACAACAAAATAGGAGCCAAAAATTAATACCATAATATCTAACCATGAAAACAAAATTTAAAAAATCCTTCCAGTAGCACCTTAGAGACCAACTAAGTTTGTTATCGGTATGAGCTTTTGTGTGCATGCACACTTCTTCAGATACATTAAAAAACCATTAAAACCATTAAAAAGCAGAATTCCTTCACAAAACAATATGAAACATTTCTGAGTGTACTGCTTTTGTATCTCGCATATTCACATAATTAAAAGTCCAGCATCAAAGGCCCTGGTGGATAATAACAGATATTCCAGTTACTTGACACATTTTCTCCATTATAAAAGAAGCAAGGGTGGGGGAGTTTCTTTTCTAGCCAACAGTCCTTGTTTGTATTATCGTGTTTCTGGAGGAGGAACAGATTTGGTACTTAATTATAGCCTTGCCCTGCCATTTGGGTTGCAAATATACCCATATTGATGAAAAGCTTTCCAAATAGCCATTACTGTACGTCGTTCCATAGTTATTTCCTAGTCTATCATTATGGTGCTAAAAGGTAGGGCACAAACTCAGGGATCCTGCTCAGATGGTCAATGGCAGAGTTCTGTACCTCCCTTAGCTCTCTTCTCTCTCTCAGCTGAGAATCTGAAAAGGACAAAGCGTAACTTTGCAGTGCTGCAATGACTCGCTTATCTGGGGGGACGGGACTCCAGGATAACTTGTCTGAGGCTGCTCCAAGGCTTCTCATTGCACTAAACCAGGCATAGGCAAATTCAGCCCTCCAGATGTTTTGGGACTACAACTCCCATGATCCCTAGCTAACAGGACCAGTGGTCGGGGATGAAGGGAATTGTAGTCCCAAAACATCTGGAGGGCCAAGTTTGCCTATTCCTGCACTAAATAACTTGTAATTCGAAAACATTAACTGTGTGTATAACATTTTTATATCACGGTTCTTCCATCGTGAACTCAAAGTGGTCTAGATGGGAGTTCCCATGTGGTCTCCAAGCCCTGAAAGACCCAGACCTGATAAACCACAGCATGTTTGCTGAATTGCTCTTTGATTGTGCCTTCAGGGATTTAAAATATTTCAAAGCACGCTCTCTCTCTCTCTCCATATATATATATATGGTTGTGGAATTGTCAGATTTGTTAATTGTCAGCATTCACTACAGCAAACGGAATAGTTGAAACCCATTAGCACAACGCCATCCCCTGGTGCAAGACGTGAAAATTGCTCATTCTGCAAGTGCCCTAAATCCTTGCAATCTCATCCCAACAATAAGCCATGGTTTCAATGGGCTGGAAATTACTAAATGCAAGACTTGTGCAGTTTGTCAAACCACGTTTTTGCATTACGTCTGAACAAGGATGTTGTTTTCGACTCCTGGATTGCAAACCAATGTCAAGCCTTGGTTTACAAACCTGGTTTGCAGTTACAAACCACAGAGCTTAACGAATGGCACAGATTCAAAGGAAAATTGTGGCTTAATATACCCCAGAAGTATTACACTAAAGAGAGAAGGGGAAGGAAGAACAGCAGGCATGGATGCAACGCTAATCCTCAGCCAGATATCCCAAAACAGCTAATTCTAAAATAAAAACAAAATTAAAAATTAAAATCTGCTGCCTCGGCTAGGAGCAACTTTTAAATCAATTCATCTAAATGATTAGTTGACTAAATGTTGCAAACCACCCCACCCCCATTCACCCGCTCAAAGATGCTATTTTAGACTGGAGTAGATTAACAAGGGAATTGCAGTCCTTTGATTTCAAGTTTCATGCACTGAAAAGGAACCTCCAACGAGACTGACATTTTTAGATCAAAGGGTACAGTTTTAACTATTTGCCTGGAGGCTAGCGTGACGGGAGACGGAATGACAGCACTTTCTTTAAGCAAGAGCTTTTACCAGGGAGAAATGTATAGGGAGAGGAAGATTTGCTACTAAGTGAACCCTGGTGAAGTCCCACTTTTACTGGTGACTTCATCCTTTACTGAAACAACTCAGGGAACAATAAGAGTTTGATTAAAAGCTGGCTCCTTCTCTGTTCCACAGAATGGAAGCTATGTGACCGGCTTTTGAAGAGCAGGCGTGCAATAGGTTAAGGAGGACTGTAATTTGATGAACAAACAAATAGCAGCGTTTGGAGGCTTAGGCTATTGTTCTTCAAGTAAGGCTGGCTAAAGCAAAAATAAAAAAGCATGCATAGAACGTATCTGGCTGGGTGAATTACCATGTCATAATGTCGAGTCGAAAGAAAATTCCACGAAGGGAAGCTCAGCTTAATAAGAGAGCCGGGTGACAATGCATCAAAGGGCAGTTGTGTTCTCCAGCGCTTTTGCTTAGTTGGGGACAATGTGAATCTGATAGGTTGCACTCAGTGCTACATACAATTCATTCTGTGATACAGAGAGATCTTTCACAAACACACACCCTTTATGCGCGGCAGCTGCATAACCTCAGGTCTCCATATGTTTCCCCAGAAAGGATCTGGGAAAGGATCTTTTTGAAGAAAAGACAGGCAGGGTAAGGATTCAGGGTTACTTAGATGCCCAAGCCATCTGCTTACACTGGTGGTGTGGAGGGTGGGGCTTTATGGGAACACATGTAACATGTAGTTTGGCAAAAGGATTTGAATGTTTAAATAAGACAGGCCAGTTCTCCATATATATATATTTTTGCAAACTACAGATTTGAGGAATTATGTCCGTCAAATGCTCAATCTAAATTACACCTCCTTTCATGTGGCATAATGAAAATACTCACAGAAATCTATGCCAGTACTTACAATTGCTTATAACTCCTCCAAGCGGATCACCTTTGAAATCAAATTCGATGTCCATGTACTTTCCCTGCAAAGAGAACAAATTGGGGGAGGAAACTTGCATGAAACAAAAGAGGTAGCCTGACATTTTCAAGCCGTCCTTGGAGTTAAATGTTGTACAAGAAATTCCATTGTCCTGAAGTGTGTATATTTAAGTGTAAATGACTTCTAATAATCTTAAGATTAAGATCTCCTGAGCTGCACTATAACTGGGTCAAACCAAATAATGAATGCTAATTTATTTTTAACCAAGCAAAGGAAAGATCTGACAGCTCATAAGAGCCAAGCTATTAAATTAATTTTTGCTTGCAGGCCAGATCACCACTATATCAACTCGGCAAGAAATTTTTAGCAAGCGTTATTTCCGGTGCACATCCGGGTCGGAGGAGGCCCATGCACATGCGCACAAGCTATTTCAAGTGCTCCTCCGACCCTGAAATGCGCCAGAAATAGCGTGTGCGCATGTGTATGGGCATGCGCTCCCTCACCCTCCGGCCCACCACGCAATCGGTCCTGGAGACACCGGCCCAAGGCGCAGTAAGTTTGCTGACCCCTGCCATAACCTTCTGAGGCACAATACTGCCAGCACAGCTTCTCTCCCTGGCTTCTGACTGGACTTTTCCACATCAGAGAGCTTCATGGCTGTACCTTTCTACAGTTTATTTACTTAGCAGAGACTTTACATAAGGGTGACAGGCATTGCTATTTACAGTGACAACAGCAGTAAGGCCCTGTATATATATATATAAAATATTATGGAAACGCCACAATGCTAATAATTCAAACCATTTCAGAAGAACTTTCCGAGGATTTTCAAAAGCTGCAGAGAAGAAGCAGGGTTTTCACATTTCCCACTTAAGGTTGTCCATAGCTTTTCTATTACAAATCCTGGAATATTCTGCATAGGCATTACAGCATTGTCCTCATTTTCCACGAATTCATTTTGCAACATTTCGGATTCAAGGTCACGGTTAGGTGAAGTGGTTACGGCTTTCACTCTCCTGTTCAAAGCATTTCTTAGAATGCCACAGAAACTATTTCTGCCTCGCTTTCAGGAAAAAAGCTACCTGAATATACAGCTACCAAACAGCATTTAAGTAAAACAAATCTGAATATGCCTTGATCCAACATTCTTACACCATAAACAGAAGGGGAGTTGGTTTCACAGAAAGGCCTTGAGCAAGGCTTTAAATGCTAACTCTGAATATAAAAAAGAAAAGAAACAATTGTGGAACATTAGTTCAACATTCCATTGTCATCTTTATGATTCTGGTAGAATCCATCAACCAATAGAATTTGTGTGCCTTCCATACATATATAGATACACCTGTACTTTGGAATTCTCTTGCCTATTGACATTATGAATTATATTGTTTTAGATGTCTGCTAAAAACTTTTCACTTGTTTGTTTCTGCAAGCCTACCCAGACATGTAACCTTGTTTTCAAAACATTTTAATGATTTTATCTTTGTTTTACATACATACAGTAGTTTTAGTTGGACTGTGAATTTTAGCTGTGTTTATCTCCAATTCTATCTGTACACGGCTTGGAGAGCTCTTTGGTCAAAGCAGTTTTTAAATCAATCAATCAATCAATCAATCAATCAATCAATCAATACTTACAAATCTCGATGAGTTGTCATTCCTTACGGTTTTGGCATTTCCAAATGCTGGAAGGAAGGAAGGGGGGGAAAGTAAAAAAATATGTGTTTTAAAAGCCAAGTCAATCTGCAAGAATAAACAAAGACATTTATTGGGGTTGTTGCCAGCTTTACCTTCTAATAAAAAGATAAAAAGGTAAAGGTAAAGGGACCCCTGACCATTAGGTCCGGTTGTGGCCAACTCTGGGGTTGCGGCGCTCATCTCGCTTTATTGGCCGAGGGAGCCGGCGTACAGCTTCCGGGTCATGTAGCCAGCATGACTAAGCCGCTTCTGGTGAACCAGAGCAGCGCACGGAAATGCCGTTTACCTTCCCGCCAGAGCGGTACCTATTTATCTACTTGCACTTTGAAGTGCTTTTGAACTGTTAGGTTAGCAGGAGCAGGGACCGAGCAATGGGAGCTCACCCTGTTGCGGGGATATGAACCGCCAACCTTCTGATCAGCAAGTCCTAGGCTCTGTGGTTTAACCCACAGTGCCACCCGCATACCTAATAAAAAGATAGATAATCAAAAATGAGGGGTGATGAAATCACAATGTAAACCAGAGTTTGATCCTGGCTTGCAGAGTTTTCCTCAAACCATGGAATGAAGGGAACAGCTGGTGGGGGAGGTAGAAAAGGATGAGCATGAGGTCCCCCACCAATCATTCATGTAACATGAAACCATGGTTTGATGTTATGTCTGCACCAGCCCAGTGCAACACTGGTTCAGACAATTACTGGGCCATGCATTTAAAAATAAAATAAAAAAATGTTTGTTCATTTTAGTCCCTCCTTCTGGTCCCAGAGCAAGCAATTTGTCACTATTTTTGGTCCTACACTATGTCATTTGGAATTAATGCTTCATGTTATTATGTGTTGATTAAATTGCATTAATGATCTTCCTATCTCCTACCAACTCCATAGACAGCCATGGTGGATTTGTGTACTTTGCCATCAATACATAACCAATGCTTAAGACAAGTGGACATTTGGGCGGGTGGAAAAATGTTGATTCTGCTTTAGCAAATCTGCATTTTGAGATTTCCCGGGATGAAAGAACTGAAGCCCAAAGGCAGCATGTGTCACTGTTGTTGTTCAGGGTAACTGAAACAATTGTTCTGAAAACTTTATACAGTGCAAAGTTTGCAAGCGATAAATCATATTTCCAGTCTCCGGGCAGCATATCATTAAACATGAGGCTAAACACTGGGATCATTTATAAATGAATGCAGAATCAAACACAAGTGCTCCATTATAAGAGTTTGGAGACACATTCTTCCGTCTCACCATAAGTTCATTGTTTCCTGATATTCATGTACAGCAGATACACACCAGATGGAATGCAGAATTTGATCACTTGGTAACTTAGTCTTAGACAGGCAAAATCTTAAGAAGTTCTTGAAGTGTGATTCCAAACAAAGGTAGAAGACAATGCAATTTAAATACGGTTAGCAAACAGCTTCCATTTGAAGCCATTACATCATAATAAAGAGAGTACAGTGGTACCTCGGGTTACATATGCTTCAGGTTACATATGCTTCAGGTTACAGACTCCGCTAACCCAGAAATAGTACCTCGGGTTAAGAACTTTGCTTCAGGGTGAGAACAGAAATCGTGCTCTGACGGAGCAGCAGCAGCGGGAGGCCCCATTAGCTAAAGTGGTACTTCAGGTTAAGAATAGTTTCAGATTAAGAACGGACCTCTGGAACGAATTAAGTACATAACCAGAGGTACCACTGTACAAGTTAATATTGCTACTCAAATTGTAAACAGAAGGGCAATAGGAAGTATGAAACCATATGGGATAAAAATAAATGTGGGATACTACTAAAATCTACAGGCAGTAAGAGACTAATAGGCTATCTATATAGCATAATTTTGGAATTCAAAAATGAAGGAACATTTGTGGAAACAGGGCAGAGATCTAGAACAAGATACAGAAAAATTGATATGGATTTGTCTGAAAAATCCCACCAAAACTGATCGCTGCTGTTTTGGAACCATGCTCCACATGTGGTGGGTGTGCAAAAAGATCAAAGCCTTTTGGAACATTTTTTTTGCTGAAATGCAATACCAGTGGTGCCAGGGACACCACAAGTGTGGAAGCAGGACTCTGCACACACATGTCCACACTTCCCATCTTGCTATGCACAACTGGGGGTTGTACATGCAGCTCCCCTCTCTGATCCAGAATCCACAATTAGTGGATTGGCTTGGAGATTGGCTTCTTGACTAGGATGGGGAAACCAGGGGATATAAGCCAATCTTCTACACCTCTCCCCAATAGAAGACCGGCAGGATTTCTATCTTTCAAAAGCTAAGGCGATGTAAGAATAGCCAATGGTGCAGATCCACTAGGGACATCAAGCTCAGGTCAGAGTAGAGTGTGAACAAACCTCTAAAAACCACTAATTCATTTGTGGGAGGTAGATGAGCAGTTACATTTAAATGCATCCGTATAATAAATGTTTGTTAGCTGAATAACCTTTTTTTTAAAAAAAAAAATTGTATTAAAGATTTTCTTAAATTACAAAAGAACGTGCAATGTCTCTTCCTTTCTTTTCAGATCACAGAGTCTCTTAGTTATGTTCAATGTAAGTAAGAAAGGGTTGTATCTAGCATAGGGTTAAAGGGAAAGAGAGCTTAGGGGAGAACGTGGTGGGGAGAAATTGGGTAGTCAACTTACGTATTATTTTTCCTTTTTGCAAAATTGGTATACGTGTGAGGTTTTTGTATCAGCATCACTTGGGCAGGTTCTCTTTCTATTCATTTGTTGGTTTACATTAGCAGGTAGGTAAAGGTAAAGGACGCCTGGACGGTGAAGTCCAGTCAAAGGCAACTATGGGGTTGCGGCACTCATCTCACTTTCAGGCCGAGGGAGCAGGTATTTGTCCACAGACAGCTTTCAGAGTCATGTGGCCAGCATGACTAAACCGCTTCTGGCGCAACAGAACACCATGACGGAAACCAGAGCTCACGGAAACGCCGTTTACCTTCCCGCCACAGCAGTATCTATTTATCTACTTGCACTAGTGTGCTTTTTGAACTGCTAGGTTGGCAGGAGCTGGGACAGAGCAATGGGAGCTCACTCCGTTGCAGGGATTTGAACCACCGACCTTCCAATTGGCAAGCCCAAGAGGCTCAGTGGTTTAGACCACAGCGCCACTGGGGTCCCTTGGGTGGAGCGTGGTTGATGGCCTTTGATTAACTTTAGTGAGATTTGTTTGCTTGTGTGGGAGTGGGGGAAGGGTTGTTGGGTCAAGTTGGCCATATTGATCTATATGCTGTTAGTGGATCCCTGTTATTGTTTTGTCATTTTGGACTGTGTACAGTGGTACACAGACGAAAAACTCGCAAAACGAAAGGTTTTTTCGTTTTCGAGTTGCCTCGCAAGACGAATTTCCCTATGGGCTTGCTTCGCAAAACGAAGCTTGCCCCGGGGACAGCGGGTCTTCTCTTTTGAAGCAAGGGGCGGCGGGGAGATCGCTTCTCCCCACCGCCCCTTGCTTCAAAAGAGGTCTGCCCCCGGACCTCTTTTGAAGCAAGGGGCTGCGGGGAGATCACTTCTCCCGGTGCTCCGAAGCGGGGTGGGGGGGGCGGAAACACCTGCCCCAGCCGCCGGGCTTCGTAGCGTTGCTGCGAAGCCGGGCGGGGGGCGGGAACACCTGCCCCAGCCACCCCGCTTCGGAACGCTGCTCCGAAGCGGGGTGGGGGGGCGGGAACACCTGCCCCAGCCGCCGGGCTTCGTAGCGCTGCTGCGAAGCCGGGCGGGGGGCGGGAACACCTGCCCCAGCCACCCCGCTTCGGAACGCTGCTCCGAAGCGGGGTGGGGGGGCCGGAACACCTGCCCCAGCCGCCGGGCTTTTTAGCGCTGCTGCGAAGCCGGGCGGGGGGCGGGAACACCTGCCCCAGCCACCCCGCTTCGGAACGCTGCTCCGAAGCGGGGTGGGGGGGCCGGAACACCTGCCCCAGCCGCCGGGCTTTTTAGCGCTGCTGCGAAGCCGGGCGGGGGGCGGGAACACCTGCCCCAGCCACCCCGCTTCGGAACGCTGCTCTGAAGCGGGGGGGGGGGGCGGGAACACTTGCCCCAGCCACCGGGCTTCGTAGCGCTGCTGCGAAGCCGGGCGGGGGGCGGGAACACCTGCCCCAGCCACCCCGCTTCGGAACGCTGCTCTGAAGCGGGGGGGGGGGCGGGAACACTTGCCCCAGCCACCGGGCTTCGTAGCGCTGCTGCGAAGCCGGGCGGGGGGCGGGAACACCTGCCCCAGCCACCCCGCTTCGGAACGCTGCTCCGAAGCGGGGTGGGGGGGGCGGGAACACTTGCCCCAGCCGCCGGGCTTCGTAGCGCTGCTGCGAAGCCGGGCGGGGGGGGGCGGGAACACCTTCTGAAGGCGGGCGGGGGGCGAAAGTCTTTGTCCCCCCTGCCTGCCTTCCCAGGGGCTTTTAAATCGCCCCGGACAGCGGAGAAGTCCTCCGCTGTCCCGGGGCGATTTTAAAATGCTGCCCGCCAGCATTTTAAGATCGCCCGGACAGCGGAGAAGTCCTCCGCTGTCCCAGGGTTTTTTAAAATGCTGGGGGTGGGAAGAAAAGCCCTTGCCCCCCCCCCCCAGCCTACAGAAGAGGTCCGGGGACAGACTGGTCTGAAGGCGGTTTCCCTAGGAACGCATTAATTGATTTTCAATGCATTCCTATGGGAAACCGTGCATCGCAAGACAAAAAAACCGCAAGACGAAGAGACTTGCGGAACGAATTAATTTCGTCTTGCGAGGCACCACTGTATGTAATAAAGGGGAGCCAAGCTGGTTGGATAACTTAAACCCAATAACTGCTGTTTAGAGCTTTCAACTGTGCATTCAGCAACTGTGTTACTACAAGTGAAGTACATACACCAGTAATAGTTACTACTTTCTTACCTTCAAGCACTGGATTGGACTGCAAAAGCTGTTCTTTCACTTGATTAACTTCTGCTCCTTTGCCACAAACAGCCGCCACATAGGACATGACAAGTTTGCTGGCCTCTAAAGGTTAAACAAACAAACAAACATTGCTTTCTAAGCTGAAAAAGATCCTATCCAAAATCATAACTTGGAGGAGAAATCCCCGAATGAACCACACAGAAATAATGCATTATTCAGGTCTCAAGCCTTATTGTTTTCAGCTTTTATGCTTGACGACACATTGCACTTTTAGTAAAATTGCGCTAAGGAATGAAGGAAATGCCATGGCAAAACCCACACGAGACAAAGTCTAGAAGTCACTATCTCCCGATGCTCCCTGAATGCTGCTGCTGCGGAGGAGGAGGAATACTGCAAAGGAAGGAAGGAGCGAAGGGGGAGAGGGGTGAGCAGGCGGGCGAGGAAGGAATTGGCGGTAGGGAGAGGGAGAAGGATGGGGTGGGGGTGCTCCGAATTTCCCTCTCAAAATGCTGGAGGGTATGTAATATGGAGGAGATGATCCACAGAGACTAAGCGGCTCTTCAAATGGAAGCGGGCATGAAATACCGTATTTTTTGTTCTATAAGACTCACTTTTTTCCTCCTAAAAAGTAAGGGTAAATGTGTGTGCTTCTTATGGAGCGAATGCAGGCTGCGCAGCTATCCCAGAAGCCAGAACAGCAAGAGGGATTGCTGCTTTCACTGTGCAGCGATCCCTCTTGTTGTTCTGGCTTCTGAGATAAAGATTTTTTTTTCTCTTGTTTTCCTCCTCCAAAAACTAGGTGCGCCTTATGGTCTGGTGAGTCATATAGAGCGAAAAATACGGTAGTTTTCAACACAACTAGACCAGACACACACAGTTCTAGGATTCGGATCGAGAACAGGGCACCCGTGCTAATATCCCAGAGTGAATTAAAAGTTCGAAGGTCAGCCCTGGCTCCACTTCATTCTGAGGAAATCACGCATTACCTGTTTTTCCAGCTCCGCTCTCTCCAGTTATAAGTATGCACTGGTCTTTATCCTGGTCCCTCAGAGATCGATACGCCTCATCTGACAGGGCAAAGCTAGGAAAGAGAATACGATAAATTGAGGAGACAGGTAAGCCCCATGTTTAATACACACATCACAGCCTTCAGTCACTTCGGTGAACTGTGAAACACTTCTATCTAGGTCAGATCCATCAGCATCCAGGAGGCAGGAAAAACAATTCCTATTCAAGTCTTGAACACAAGAATTTCTCTGCAGTAGGCTGATAAAGCAGATCAGATGATAGACATTACAAATCAGTGCCACTGTGTGGTTTGGTCTCCTGCAAATCTGCTGACTATACACAATGTCTTGATGGGAGGTTTGTGCAGGCTATACTCCTATCTACAGCCAAAGCAATTCATTTATACAATGCAGAACTGGGTGAAAGTAGCAAGCCTCTTTTTAAGATGTTTATAATGTTTGGGCGTAAAGACAGGATAGACAGGATAGACAGGAGACATGCCAGCTAATATTTTTCTTCCCTGCCCCTGGGTCTCATCCATGAAGTGAAGCAGCAACCATTGCATATTCTGGCAGAGAGACCTTTGATGCCACTACCTGCTGCCTCAAAACAGGGCTTACGGTGGTCAGTTTAGTTGCTGGAATAACATGGTGGCAAACACTGTCCCAGTTTGCACTAATGCTAAGCCAAACCATGGGTTAGTGGGAACACCTGAGTGTGTGTGAAATATACTCGGAGTCAAGTGTGGATTTCATGCTCATAGTAGTGAGGAATGAAAGTTCCCCCAAAATATCTGCTTTATATGCATTATTTACACAACGGGTCGCACAGGATTGGCTAAATCTGGGATTCTCCTGTAGGCCAATCAGGTTGCGGATTCACTTCCACCTGGAGCTGGATTGGGTGGCTCCTGCAGACCAATCATACTGCTGCATTGTTCTAGGACCAATCAGACTGCTGCATTCTGGACCCTATTGTTCTAGGACCAATCAGACTGCTGCATTCTGAATCCTATTGTTCTAGGACCAATCAGACTGCTGCATTCTGAATCCTATTGTTCTAGGATCAATCAGACTGCTGCTTTTTGGATCCTATTCAACTCAGTACATAACAGTGTGGAAACCCCAGGGTGGCGACTGTGGCTGTGGTACTATTCCCCTGGTCCAGCTGCTGCCATGCTGCCCATGGCTAAACCGTGGTTTGGCTTAACATATTATCCAAATGCAGGGTTGTGTTTTGCCTCCCGCAGATAAACCATGAGTGGTAAGCCAAGAGCAAAGCTTGGTTATAGCTCATGGTATGTCTGGAGCTAGGCAAGTTAGAAGCCTGGGTTCAGACAGCATACTAAGCCAAACCAGGACTGAGCAAGGAGAGCTGCAGTTGCAGTCTTCCGGAACTCACTGCTTCCACTAAACCATGGTTTGGCTTTTCATTACATGCAAGCTGAGCCACTGTATACTACAATAACAGTTCAAGGAACCCATCACTTAGAGGCTATTTCCAGAGATATCCACACGATTATCAAAACACATGGCTCTAGAACACAAGAAGTGTCAGGCAGTGTATATAATCTTTTAAAAAGGAGGCTTTATTTTCAGATGATGGACAGTGGCAATTGCCTGACATCAGGGCAATTATTTGGTGTTTGCCACTGCCCAACATTTTGGGGACACATCCTGACACCAATGCCTTTATGTGTGAGGGGAAGGGAATTTAAGAAGTGTTACTGTGACATAGATTTTCTCTAACACGCAGGAAGGATCCACAAATCGAGTTTTTTATTTAATTGAATATCTAGTCCAAATTGCAACCATGTACACAGAACACCAATACCAAATTGTAAAATTAAAAACACGTGAACAAGCCTTTACAAAGATGAAGATGTAAAGGTTTTTCAAAGGCAATGGTGCTGTTCTTACAGTTACATGAAAAGCAACAAAAGAACAGTTATTTGCACAACTTTATTTTTTGCAACGTTCTTACCATTCATAGTAATGAAAAAATGGAAAACACAAATCTAAAAGTATTAAATGAGAAATTTAAATTTGTAAAATGCAAAACTTTTAAACAATTGCAAGTTGAGTGAAAAGTACATATACTGCTTGTAAAAATGTGGCTGTCTTTTCCCCAGTCTTCAGGCTAGATGCTTTTCAGATACAGTATCTGGAAATCACATTTAGAAAAATTTAATAAACTACATTTCTTTCACCGTCAGCAACCTTTTATAGTTCACTGAAATACCAGCAACCAAAAACCACTGGCCTAGCTCACGAAAACCCAGTAAGTTGGTGCTTTTGAGTATCGTCATTTATTTGGGGAAACTTCTTGGATACAAAACTAAGACTTTCTCCACCAATAGCCATTTTTAAACTGACCACAATAAGCATTGAGTTCGTACCCATAAGCCTCTGCAACCAACTTGCTGATTCAGCACTTAGGGAGGCCTGTGCAGTTTCAACCATGACTCAGGCAGGCTCAACGTGACCAAGACTGCCAGTCTGTGTGCTAGAATTTCTGCTAAACTCTTTGCAAGGCTTTGATTTTTCTGCATGATACCATGCTGCTCAGTGTCAACTCTGCTTGCAGACACCATAAACATGAATTAAGACATTCAATCGTACCTACGGGACCGCCTCTCCTGATATGTCCCAAGGAGGACCTTAAGGTCCATAAATAGCAACACCCTAAAGGTCCTGGGCCCTAAGGAAATTATATTAGCCTCAACCAGAGCCAGAGCCTTCTCAACGCTGGCTCCGACCTGGTGGAATGCTATGTTTCATGAGACCAGGGCCCTGCGGGATCTGATTTCTTTCCGGAGGGCCTGTAAGACAGAGTTGTTCCACCTGGCCTTTGGCTTGGAATCAGTTTGATTCCCTCTCCTTCTTTCTTTTTCCTTTCTCCTCCTATGAAGAGATTGCACTCTAATGTTTTAATGTTGTATCTTAATCTTTTAAATTGTATTTTAATCAACTTGTTTTTATTATTGGTTGTTAGCCGCCCTGAGCCCGGTCTTGTGGAGAGGGCGGGGTATAAATAAAAATTTATTAAGGAATAACCAGCCCAAGTAAATATTATCCACACTTAATCCAGAGGATACTTCTGTGGCTCTTGCTGATGTAAAGAATTAAAACGCCCTATTCCCTTTCAAAGTATCCAATAATCTGCGCTGCTCATATCTCTTTGGCCCTTACCAACACTGTTTTCGTTTGCCAGTTTCTGCCAATATCACAGCCAGACTATAAAAAGAATTTCCATGTGTTCTTTTAAGTGCTTTTTTTAAATATAAATTTTATTAAAGATTCGACAATAACAATAAATCAACAGTAACTAAAACATCAATTCATTACAGTTGACCATCTTTAACAATACTTAACAAACTACAAAACATCACTTCGAGTTAGTCAACTTTTCACGTTTAACTTTATCTCTTTCTTAGCAGATCAGAAAGAAGGAGACCAAAAGAAGAAAGTGAAAAGAGGAAAAGAACCGAAGGAGGAGGAAAGGGAGAGAAAGGGGTGGGGGAGGGAAGAAAAGGAGAAAAAAGAAAAAAAGGAAGGAAATTAATAAAGAAAAGAACTGAAAATTTTCCATTTGTTCTCTGCAGACCAACTGTATTAATCTTGCTGCTGAACTCCCATGAATTGCACACCATCTTAAACCTCTGATTCAGTTGTTTAAAGTCATACCAATGAATGTTAAAGCAACTCAGTTGGTTTTCAGAGTTTCTTAGGGGCATGCTGACTGACTGCAGCGCAGTGTCAGAAACTCAGGTATGTAAGCTAGGCGCCAAATGGCTCCTTAAACCAAGCTTACAGTCGCCAAACTTACAGTCTAGTTGCCATTCTGGAGCAAGACGGCTCTAAAGTCATGTTTTTCAAATGGACTGACGGTGATTGATTCTCAGTTAAGCACCTGGCTAGTTCAGCTGACAACCCTGAGCTAGGTTAAGAACTTTGAGAACCAGCCTATTCCGACCTCTTTTTCTTAATGGTGACATGGACCATTCATAATATAAGAATATTCTTCACCACTGTGAGCTGGGCAGTTGGGTGGAGTAAGCAAAGACAAGCTACAGCAATTAACTATAGCTTTGATCACTGCTCCTGCTCAGGCTGCTCAGAAGCATTTAAGATTCCTGAAATTCACTCTGATTGTGCAAATACAATATAACCGTTAGAATTCTACAGGATGCGGTATTAGTGTGTGAAAACAAAGATCCCCAGGAATGCATCTCTGGATGGTGGAAATGTCAGACGCCATCCTGGCACCCAGACCTCTTTACTTGGTCGCAAGTCATCATTAGCCAGGGGCAAAATGCACCTGGTGCCTGGCTAATTCAAGCACTACTGCAACACAACCTTTCCACCCATGGAGAGCCTTTATGCCACTTCGCTCCCCATTTGAAGCATTCATTTGGGAAGAGTCTGCTTAATATTTTGTACATTTCACTATTGTCAGGTGACTGACAAGTAGTAGTACTATTTTAATCTCTTTATCTCACTGAAATGCATAGGACACGCTGTAAGCCATAAATGAAGTTATTTGAACTCAATTTTCTATGCACCTCAGGTCCCTTGGGAGAGGCAGAGTAATTTTTACAATTTATTGCATGACAATTTAATCACTGTGGTGTTGTTTTCAGCCACAAAAAATTGCACCAAGCATTTTCGTCAAGCTCTCTGGAGTTATAATTGAGTGGATAAAGGCCTCATTCTTCCATGATTATGTTAACCATATCAAAGATACAAAAAATGTGTCGCTTCATCTGCATGCTTAAACTTGCAGCCTGCTCCATCTGGCAGCAGTAAAAACCTTGCAAGGTAATGTGAGAGTGCGTCTAAGAAAAGGTACTGCTCAAATGGTGGAAGAGGAGAGATGTGGCAAAAAATTGACTCTGCAAAGGCTAAAATTCTAGGCAGCTGTTTTTAACAGGTAAACCTGTGGGAGTACGTAGACTCCTAACCAACTCTGCAGAAGAGGATCAGAGTTGTAGGGTGACAAAACTCATCTAGTCTGCCACCACTAACAGGCATAACATCAACACCAGCTGCCACCAAACCTTGTCCCCAGGTCACCTTAGGCAATCCAAACGAGTGCCAAGCACAAGCTGAGAGCAGGTGCATTTAAACGCTACCGTGCTTGTAGAATAGAAATTAGAAGTTAGCATCTTATGCATAGAAAAGGACTCTGGAGAGCGATCCAGAAAAAAGTAAGAGAGAGAAAGAACGTTTCTGGATTTTGTTCTAATGGGTTTTCTTTTGTAAGCTAGCTCTTTATTTTGTAAGCTAGAACTTTTGTTTCTTTTAAAGCTGCAAAACTCTTTCTAAATTCACTAGCTGGGAACCTAATTGCTACACACACATGCTATAGGGTTTTTCCAATCCCCTTTGTGTTGCAGACCCTTAGACCCCTTAAAAAGCCACTCCTGAAGGCTCTTCCAGGACAGAAATGTAAAGTGCAATATACAAATGTGACACTACTGTAGATGAAGATAGTGAGTTATGCAAAATTCAATACTTTTCAAAACGTTTTTTAAAAAAGCATATTCACAGGGGGGTATGTGTGTGTGTAGATTCTACCCAGGATTCTCAAGACTATCAATTCTACTTTCATCAACTCAGTCTGAACTATTTGCAAAGGAATATAGTGGACAGATAGCTCCCTTGCTCCCATTATCACCCACAGAGGTGGCTCAAAAACAAGCCCTTATCTCTAGCCAGATTCACTTTTGGGTTTTCTGCCTCACTCTGATAGCTGCTTCATGACTCCCAAGTCCCTGGAAAACCAAGAGCTCAAAGAGGATCTCAGCAGTGGAAGAGGACACAGAGGACTGTGTGTGCATCAACAAACCAAGTAATACAACTGAGAGTGATAAGCGAGGGCTGAAATAAGGTGAAATTAAAGATTCCCTAAGGCAACACCATTGAAGCACAATATCAAAAGAAGTCTCAGTTTTCCTCTCCAGTTTAGAGATTTGAGCAGGGCGTGGCGATCATCCTTTTAATTGCACTAGGTAAAGGTAAAGGGACCCCTGACCACTAGGTCCAGTTGCGGACAACTCTGGGGTTGCAGCACTCATCTCACTTTATTGGCCGAGGGAGCCGACGTACAGCTTCTGGGTCATGTGGCCAGCATGACTAAGCCGCTTCTGGCGAACCAGAGCAGCGCATGGAAACGCTGTTTACCTTCCCACCGGAGCGGTACCTATTTATCTACTTGCACTTCGTGCTTTTGAACTGCTAGGTTGGCAGGAGCAGGGACCAAGCAACGGGAGCTCACCCCATTGCGGGGATTCGAACCGCCGACCTTCTCATCGGCAAGCCCTAGGCTCTGTGGTTTAACCCACAGCGCCACATGCGTCCGTTCAATTGCACTATGGCACAGCAAACTCTGAAGAAGAGTGTTAAAGCTTCTTTTCATTCTATTCCAAACAGCACCATTTTACAGTGTTACCTCGGGTTACGGACCCTTCAGGTCACACACACTTCAGGTTACAGACTCCACTAACCCAGAAATAGAACCTCGGGGGTAAGAACTTTGCTTCAGGATGAGAACAGAAATCGCGGCACGTCGGCAGCGGGAGGCCCCATTAGCTAAAGTGGTACCTCAGGTTAAGAACAGTTTCAGGTTAAGAACGGACCTCCAGAACGAATTAAGTTCTTAACCCAAGGAACCACTGTATTATATTCGCCCACTTCCAAACCTGGAGCTGGGGGCAAAGTAACAGACTGTATGTAACTGCTCGTTTTTTCAGACACAACCTCAAGGAGCAGCTGAGAGAGAAGGCTGCCAGTCTGACATTTTTTGGCTGGCCACTCAGCAGAAAATGTGGAGATCCCTGTCTCAAGGGCTCTCATGGGTCCATTAGCCTGTAGCAGGCAGCACACCCAAACAAGCCCACCAGTTCTGAAGAAAACATCAGGTGTAAATTACTATTATTAATCACATTTATATCCCATATTTCCTTCAAGGAGATTAGGGGTGTGCATGGTCCCCCCCCCCCCGTTTATTCCCCACGACACCCCTGTGAGGTAGTGATTGGCTGAGAGGCTGAGAGGTTGTGATTGGCCCAAGGTCACCCAGTGAGTTTCATGGCTGAGTGGGGATTTGAACCCTTGTCTAGTCCAACACTTAAATCACTACACTACACCCAGTGGCGTAGCGTGGGGGGTGCAGGGGGGGCCGGCCGCACCGGGCGCAACATCTGGGGTTAGGGCAAATCCACAGGTTAGGGGGCGCAAATCCACGGGTTAGGGGGCGCAAATTACTTGCCTTGCCCCGGGTGCTGACAACCCACGCTACGCCACTGACTACACCACACTGCTTCACCAGGAAGTTATAAGAAGTCCCAATGAAGTGTTCTTAACTCACCGTTCTCCTGCTTACATGTGTAGGGTTGATGATGTGTTGGGGGCAGCCCTACGACTCTCATGGCAGCCATGAAGTCCTGACCCATATCAGTGCCTACCCTTCATAACTGTTAACATCCATAGCTGCAAACCTCAATTACCAATCCAGTCTTCTGAGCAATCATGTAATTACTGAACCAAATAAATCTTTCACGTTCCTCTCATTTTAAGAGTTTCAAGCATGTGTTTCCAATTATTTTGCCAGGATGTCAGCAGGGCTATTCACTGCCCTTAAAAAAAATGAAATAAGGGCTTGTTGTGAAGTATTCATGTAAAAGGAAACCGTATTAGTCTCCTACCACATGGGGGGGGGGAACCCTGCCCCCCAGCAAATGTTCTTCAGGATGACGTGGGGTACCTATTTAAGTTACTCCATACTGAGCGGCTACATTTTCTTTGCAAAATTTGTATTTTATTACTCCCCCGCCTCCCAGTGCTCATTTGCCACCTCTTTAATAATAATAATAATAATAATAATAATAATAATAATAATAATAATATTAATTTATTTATACCCCCCTCCCCAGCCAGAGCCAGGCTCAGGACGGCTAACACTAGTAAAATTACAATAAAAACATAATGGGGGGGCACCCAATTTAAAATACAGGTTAAAATACAATTTAAAAAGCAGCCTCCTTTTAATAATAGCCCATAGATCAAAACCATAAGGGGAGGGAAACATAATGGTCAGACTGAGTCCGAACCAAAGGCCAGGCGGAACAGCTCTGTCTTGCAGGCCCTGCAGAAAGATGTCGAGTCCCTCAAGGCCCTAGTCTCTTGTGACAGAGCGTTCCACCAAGTCGGGGCCAGTACTGAAAAGACCCTGGCCCTAGTTGAGACCAATCTAACCACCTTGCGACTTGGGACCTCCAAAATGTTGTCATTTGTGGACCTTAAGGTCCTCCGTGGGGCATACCAGGAGAGGCAGTCCCATAGGTACGTGTGTCACCACCACCATTCTTAAAACCGATAAGGCACCAGGGTAGATTTAAGAGGGATTCGTAAGTTTAAGTCTCCATGCTATAGAAAGCAGCCTTCTGCAACCTGATGCACTCAAGGTGCTTTGAATCGCAACTCCCAAACCAGCACTACTCTGCTCATCGAGGCTGATGGGATTCAATCAATCACCTTTTTCGGCATAGAGAGAATACAAAAATATGTGGGTCAAAGTATAAAACTGGCATCTGTTCAAAAAAAGGAGATACTTTAAGATATAACTATAAGTTTAAAAGTGCCTCTCAAGTCTTATAACAGCTATTGAATAAGAAGAAAGCCCTGTAGGAGTCAGCACAATTCAACCTTTCTTTCAGTATGGGGTTGAAATATCTGTCCTGGATTTTTTGCATTAAATGGACAGTAGAATAAAACACGTGCAATGGTCATAGTCCGAAACATCTGGAGGGCACTGGGTTGGCAAAGACAGAGATTTTCAAATGCTATGAAATGTGCCTCCCTCCCCATTGAGCTTTCCTGCATAATTCTGGCCCACCTTCTCAAAACCACCACTGTTTCAGCGAAGAATCATCTTCAAAACGAGTCTTTAATCCACTTTCTAATCCTGCCCTACTCAAAAGCCTCAGGAGCAAATAAACCCTACCCATGTTAACACATAATATTCTTAATGTTCATACCCCTTAGGCACTAAAAAGAGATCAAAGTTTTAAAACAGAATCTCACAAATGCTCAGGCTTGGATTTTGGGAGCATCCAGCCGCTGTGAAACAGGCACCTCTTTCTCCATAGACTTATGGCCAGGCTACAGAATATGCTCTCAAGTCACCTTCTATTACAGAAACACAGGGTATAGAACAGGCATAGGCAAACTCTGGCCCTCCAGATGTTTGGGACTACAATTGGGACTGCAAACATCTGAAGGGCCAGAGTTTGTCCATGCCTGGTATAGAATAATAGAATTGTGGAGTTGTAGTCCACCCCCCTGCAATGCAAGAATCCTGCCCACGGTCCCTGGGTGGGCTCGAACCTGCAACCTTCTGGTTAACAGCCAGAGACACTGACCTGTTGTGCCACAGGGCAGGCAGTGATGTCTTGGTTTTTAGTCCAAGCAAAACCAAGCCAAATCTTTTAACATGGGCCCCAAGGACAAGGCGCCAGGGGTCATTCCTGAAGACTATCATGTAAAGCGTGTTCTCCCTAAAATGAGAGCACGGGTTGCGGTGGGGGGCGCCAGGCCAGCTCTCTGTTGCCAGGCGGGTTAATGGTTAGTGCCTGGCACCATGATTGGCTGACCGGGTTGCTGGGGCAAATTGCATGTAGCAAATTGTGTGGGTGGGACCATAGGCTTTAAATATTGGGGCTCACTGCTTCTGCTTTCTCTTTCGCAGTGAGCATCGGATCACCCGTCCTCCCGCCCTGTGTTCCGGTTGACCTTGCTTTGCCTGTCATGGGGTCGTCTGCCTTGGGGCAGGGGCCTAGTAGGAATTTTGCCATTTGGCTGATTGGCTGGTGCCACTTGGTTTTTGCCTACTACTTAGCAATTCGTCATAACTTGTAAGGTTAGGCATTTGTTATAAAATTGGTTGGAGGAGGGGTACAGATAGGCTGGGCCTGCCCCTCCAATGGTGGTGTGGAAGGGAATTCCGTTAAAGGAATCCTGAGGCTTGCCACGATTTCGTCCAATCCCTGAAATGGGACCAGGGCCGGCAAGCCTTGGGGAGCTGGTTGGGTGAGCGGTGAGGGACTGTCGCTCAGCTCAACTGATCCCCAACATTGTTTTCCCTTCACTGGCATCCAATGGAGTTTGGATAGTCAGTTCTGTCCCAGGCAGATAGTCATAACCAATGCCTAAGCAACCACTCACAGATTTTGTATTTTAATAAAGTTGTGGCCAAAATAGTGCCAAAAACCTTAAGCTAAAATTACGTGTGAATTGTGAATTATTTCAAGGGGTGGCTTGGGGACCTCCACACGCAACAAGAGAGAGAGAGACAGAACTTTTTCGAACAAGAGAAGCGCGTGTTATGATGAGATGCTTGTGAGGGACATGCTTCCCTTTGAACTTTTCCTTTTTGTCCTGAAATCCCTCGTTTCAGCGAGACGATAACCAGTCAATTTTCTGGGGCCAGAACGAACACTACAAACACAACCCTTCTTGCCCCCCCCCCAGAAACACTTCCCCCCCCCACCGTAAGCAAACAACAGCGCAGTCTGTCCCCCGCTGCTTACTCACAGCAGGTGGCACATCCTTCTCATACAATGTCCCCACCATATGGAATACCCTCAATGCCTCCGAGTCTAATTGACTCATAGCTCTTTTCAAACCTCGCATTAAGGCACACTGCTTCCATTTGCCTTGCAAGCACCAACTCTTAATGCTCCAAGGGGGAAGGGGGGGGAGAAGGAAAATCAGCCACTGCCACTCATTTTCCCTTTCATCCTATCCCACTAATAAGACTCACAAACGGCTGTGCATATTTTCCTCATTTGCGGATACGCAGTTTTAAGTACGCCGCTTTTACGTTTTTGAGCCACATGCTCAATTGCCTGAAACGTTCCTTTTACCGTTTTATCTTTTTTTTTTTATTTGAAAAAATGTGATAAGAGTAGATTTCATGGTGTGTGGTTTTTATAAAGGCGGCGGGGAGTGGGGGAGAGTAATTGTACAAGAAGAGGCAAAGGGCATGGTACACGATACTGAGAATAAGACTTCACACACTTACACAAACGTTTAAAGTTGAAGTCACACTTTGAGTACATTAAGGAAAACTTACTAACTTGATCAATATACAGTGGTACCTCAGGTTACATATGCTTGAGGTTACATATGCTTCAGGTTACAGACTCCGCTAACCTAGAAATAGTGCTTCAGGTTAAGAACTTTGCTTCAGGGTGAGAACAGAAATCGTGCTCTGGTGGCATGGTGGCAGCAGGAGGCCCCATTAGCTAAAATGGTGCTTCAGTTTAAGAACAGTTTCAGGTTAAGAATGGACCTCCGGAATGAATTAAGTACTTAACCCGAGGTACCACTGTATTTTTAAAGCAGAAAAGGGACAATAAATTTGTTCTCTCTCTCTTTTTAGTTAATATTGAGGACTGTCATTTATTATAACTACTTTCAATGTAATATTTCACTTCCTTTGGGGAAATAATTCAATTTTGCTATTCTGTTTACACCTACAATTGGCAGAGGGGGGCAGCGGGGAGAGATATAAGGGGAATGGAACCTCTTTACCATTTCTCTGACTTGCATGCTTCTTTCTCTGAATAATCAATGGTTAGGGACATGGGTGGCACTGTGGGTTAAACCACAGAGCCTAGGGCTTGCCGATCAAAAGGTTGGCGGTTCGAATCCCCACGACGGGGTGAGCTCCGCAACCCCAGAGTCGTCCGTGGATGGACCTAATGGTCAGGGGTCCCTTTACCTTTACCTTATGTTAGGATTGCTATGTTAGTATACAGATAATAAAGTCCTCAACCTGCATGGACAAATGTATGGCACATACCCATCAACTGTCTGGGACATCTGTTGAGGGCGGGGCTGTGCTCTCGTGTGGGTCATGTGACTCGCGTTAGAGCTTGTCCCGGAAGACACGCATCCCCAATTTGAGCTGGGACATGTTGGAGCTATGGTGGTGCTAGTCACGTAAGAAAAACTACCGCAGAGATTTCAACATTTTCAAAAGCAAGGGGTCCATGGTTTGGCTTTTGGAAAAACAGGGGGTCTGCAGTATTTGGCTAATTAGGAACCACTGCTCTAAGCCAAAGCCACCATTCAATTCAGTCTTTAACATTTAAGTTATCAAAAACTGTTGGTTCCATCTTGTACGCGTTTAATAATATTATGTGTATCTTAATAGCTAGAAACTTTTGTTCCCTTTTATAAATCCAAAGCTTCCCAGACCAAAGACAGTTAAAACAAAAATCCAAAATACAAGCAAGATAGGCTAGCCTATTTATTAAGGATTTGCTTAGGGGGTGAGGTTGAAGCTATCAGCTTTTCAGCAAAAGAGCTGTTTCTAAGGACTTATTGCTGCCACCCTTATTGTTACTTTGAATAATGGCCAAAGGCACTTAGGGCAGCAGATGGATGCCATTTGTATGCTGTAAATTGAAGCAGGGAGGGAAAAAATAAAGCCTTAAACATAAATGACACATTTTCAATGAAAGGGACAGGCAGCTGCTGTTAATTGCAACTGGGGGCCTCTACAACTAATGGTCATATTTACTAGGAACAAAGGGAATATAAGAGAGAACCATCAGCACTCATGTCAAATACTTTAGTTTACATCTCTTTCATTTACACAGGGCACATCTTCACACTTCTTATTTAGAATAACAACTTAAACTAAGCAATGTTGACTTCTGACTCCCTGACCCCTTTTGGATTTGGGTGATGGGTTTGACGCTTTACAGTTTTCTCAAATCCATCCATAAACTGTCCTGTCAGAAACTGCTAGGTCCAGGTTTACTTGGGGGGGGGGGGCAGAATTATGCCCCCCATCACCGCTGCACCTGCTCAGAATGTCACTCCTATCTCAGAACTTAATCTGCATCCCACAAGTCCACTAAAGGCTTCCCTCCTTTGCCAAATCTGGGATCAGCTCACATTTCACTTTTTAAGACAATGGGAGCGTTTCCTTGTCTAAAATTAAGACCAAACTTAGGGTTTACTAAAAGGGACGCAGGTGGCGCTGTGGGTAAAAGCCTCAGCGCCTAGGGCTTGCCGATCGAAAGGTCGGCGGTTCGAATCCCTGCGGCGGGGTGCGCTCCCGTCGTTCAGTCCCAGCGCCTGCCAACCTAGCAGTTCGAAAGCACCCCCGGGTGCAAGTAGATAAATAGGGACCGCTTGCTAGCGGGAAGGTAAACGGCATTTCCGTGTGCGGCTCTGGCTCGCCAGAGCAGCGATGTCACGCTGGCCACGTGACCCGGAAGTGTCTCCGGACAGCGCTGGCCCCCGGCCTCTTGAGTGAGATGGGCGCACAACCCTAGAGTCTGGCAAGACTGGCCCGTACGGGCAGGGGTACCTTTACCTTTACCTTTACCTAGGGTTTACTGTCCAGACATTTGCCTGAATGCTTGAAGAGTGGAGACTGGGAAACGCTGCTCCCTGCACACATTTGGTGCAGAATCATAGAACTGGAAGGGACCCCAAGGGTCATCTAGTCCAACTCCCTGCAATGCAGGAATCTCAGCCAAAGCAGAGTGTAAATGTCTAAATGAACCTATGCACATACAAATTTGTGTGTAGGCTCTGCCCATGTGGCTGGGGACCCTAAGGAATGGAGGCAGAGTATGTGGTCATGCTCTCCCTGCTCCCTGCTCATTTGGGCAAACATCTGAAAACGAATAAAACATCTCTCTCTCCAAGACCAGCTATCTTCAAGACCAAAGCTCCTAAAATTTCAATGGGGCAGTTTTTTTATTACAATTATTATTAATAATAAATGCATTAATAATAATAATAATGATAATGATAATAATAATAATAATAATAATAATAATAATAATAACAACAACAATAATGATAATGATAATGATAATGATAATGATAATGATAATAATAATAATAATAATAATAATAATAATAATAATAATAATAATACAGTGGTACTTTCGTTTTGAGTGTTACGTTGATGATTTGAGTGCCACACTTCCGTTTTGAGTGTTACGCTGAGGTCTGTCTGTTTTTGCTTATTTATTTTGCGTTTTTGTTTTTGCAGCTTTTTTGTTTTGTGTTTTTGTGACTGTGTGGAACCCAGTTCAGCTACTGATTGATTGATTGTGTGACTGCAGTACAGTGGAACCTCAGGTTAAGTACTTAATTCGTTCCGGAGGTCCATTCTTAACCTGAAACTGTTCTTAACCTGAAGCACCACTTTAGCTAATGGGGCCTCCCACTGCTGCTGCACAGCCACCATGCGATTTCTGTTCTCATCCTGAAGCACTATTTCTGGGTTAGCGGAGTCTGTAACCTGAAGCGTATGTAACCTGAAGCGTATGTAACCCGAGCATTGTTTATTGCTTTCCTTTTATGGTCTTGTTAGATCATAAAATTCATGTTAAATTGCTGTTTTAGGGGTTGTTTTTAAAAGTCTGGAACGGATTAATCCATTTTACATTACTTTCTATGGGAAAGCGTGCCTTGTTTTTGGAACGCTTTGGTTTCGGAACGGACTTCAGGAACAGATTAAGTTTGAGAACCAAGGTACCACTGTAATAAAATTGGACATCCGCTTCAATGTTTAACCACCCTAGTTACATGTGGAAAGTTAGGATCTCATCTAAGCAGCTAAGTGGGGAAGTCTTGGTTTTCAGGGCATTGGTCATATAGGAGACAAGGGCTGCCAACCAACCAGAAATAGAAATGGCCTGGTTGTGGTTTAGATTTGTTTCTAAGCCAGTAGCCAGAAATCAAGGAGCGAGATGGGAGAGGCCTCCCCATCAAGCTTTTAAACTGTGCACCTTAAGTGAAAAGACTCCATCTGCATTAAATACTACTAACTTCATCCGTTTTTCCAGAGGCCTCCAAGCACTGGGCACAATTTAAAAAAATTAAATAGCTGGCAATCCTAGCATGAGCAGCCTAGTATCTTTTAATGACTGTGTTTCTTTTCTCTTTTTAAATGTACTTGCGAGGCCGCACAGTAGTCTACAATGGAAGTGTCGATGTGTCAGTGCTCAAAGAGTGCAGATGTGTTTACGTTTACAAGTGCATTGTTTTCTCAGCTTTACTTTTCCTCACTGAGAAAAGGCCCCAACATCATTAAGCTACGGTCGGAATCTGGTAGAACCAATTTGCAAAACCGCTTCCCATTACATAAACAAAATGTAGCTTGCAATGCAATTCTAATCCTACAGAACCAATTAATTAAAAATATATCTATGTGTGGAATCGAGAGCAGAAGCGCATGCCATCTCCTAAAATTTTTTACAGGCCATTAAATACTCCAGACACAAAGAAGTTTCATTAAGAAAATACACATATACAATATGGTGAAATACTGAAGTTAGCAGTTCTCTCGCCAGATGCTCACTTTATGAACATTACTTTATAAACTTGTTCACCAAAGCAAGACTGACAGTAGTACACTATGAACATTGAGTAATAAGAGATCTTGCCAGTAACAGGAAATCTAAACAGTGTTCTAGTGAAAGTATTTTAACTATTTCTGATTCATAATCCTGACATACAAGAACAAGAACATTAGGAATTTTACAAAGAAGTGAGCACTGCAAAGTATTTTAGAGGAGGTCTTAGGATAGGAGTGCCAACTGAAATTTAATTTAGGTATCCACTAGGGTTGCCATATTGCCTGATTTACCAGGTTTTACCTTGATTCTGGGACACGGGTGGCGCTGTGGTCTAAACCACAGAGCCTAGGGCTTGCCGATCGGAAGGTTGGCGGTTCGAATCCCCGTGACAGGGTGAGCTCCCATTGTTCGGTCCCAGCTCCTGCCCACCTAGCAGTTCAAAAGCACGTCAAAGTGCAAGTAGATAAATAGGTACTGCTCCGGCATGAAGGTAAACGGCATTTCTGTGCGCTGCTCTGGTTCGCCAGAAGCGGCTTTGTCATGCTGGCCACATGACCCAGAAGCTGTCTGCAGACAAACGCCGGCTCCCTCGGCCTATAGAGCGAGATGAGTGCTGCAACCCCAGAGTCGTCCGTAACTGGACCTAACGGTCAGGGGTACCTTTACCTTTACCTTGATTCTAGCCATGCTACTAGGTGTATCCAATTCCCAATTTTCATTACAAAGAGAAAAGAAATTCAAGTCCTTCAAGAACTCAAGAGGCAAACTGTGCAAGCATCACTATGTCCCATTCTTTCATGAGAAATGTGCCTACTAACATATTTCAGTTTTCTTAGCCAATGAGTGAAGTCACAAATACAACTGATATTTGGGGGAGATGTGTTAAGCCATGGTATAAACTATAGCAGCCATGGGGAACCTCTGGCCTGTTCCTCACCTACCCCACATCTGATGCCGTAAGGGCTTACCCAAACAGAATATTTTTGTCTGCCTTCCAAAAGACAGAAGTGACTTGTACGTAAGAAGTCTCAAACTGTGCCATACAGACCACTGGGATGCCCCTAAATTCCATTCAGGTGGTCCACAAAAAGGTCAAAGAACACTCAGGAATATGTGTCCTTGGCTCTATACTCAATTTATTTTATTTTATTTGCTAATACTGGAGACAGAGAAGCTGCTTTGACCCGAGCCAAATTACCAGAAGCCCTGGAGCTCATGATTTTCATTACACTACAGGGATGGAGACGTCTTAATTTTCCCTAAAAATGTGCTAGTTTGGTGTGCCTCTTCTCAACAGCCTGGGCTTCAAGACCAAATATTTTATTTTTACTAATGTCTTTGTTTTTTTAATTAGCATCACTCTGCTGCACGGTGCTATGTGTGCTTGTTAAGAGTTCCATACAGATTAAGTATGTGCTTTGATTATGGAGGACAAAAATGTTTAAGGCGTATCCTGAAAACCCCCAACCATTCTCATGGGGTCCGGGAGTTAAGGGTGAAGTTTGCTGCAGGGCATGTCTGGCGAATTCCACGCAGACAGGGAGAATGCAAAAGTATCTGCATCATCGCACTGTTAACATCCACATTGATCTGAGTGGCCCGAGGGAAGGCATAGCTGCACAGTGAATTCCACAACCCCCTACACACTAATCTGCAAAAAAAAAAAAAAAAAAAGGAACTTCCTTTTAGAAAAAGTTAGCAGAATTCTCCATGCCTTCTGGACACTTTCAAACCACCACCCAGTTCCACAGGGATTGATGTGAACACACACCACACAGAGAGAATTATGTATTCAAAATAGGTGGGAGTTCTATAAAAAGATAGCTATGCACACATTTTTAAACCATTCATCCAAGCTTTCTTCCCCATCTTTTAATACAGTGGTACCTCAGGTTACATACTCTTCAGGTTACAGACTCTGCTAACCCAGAAATAGTGCTTCAGGTTAAGAACTTTGCTTCAGGATGAGAACAGAAATTGTGCTCTGGCAGCGTGGCAGCAGCGGGAGGCCCCATTAGCTAAAGTGGTGCTTCAGGTTAAGAACAGTTTCAGGTTAAGTACGGACCTCTGGAATGAATTAAGTACTTAACCTGAGGTACCACTGTATATGGTATATGATTTCTCTTCCCCCCCCCCCCGCCCCTGCAAGGCTCCAGCTAAGATGCATGAATTATATCTGCCACAAAAAGGCCTAACATCTTAGTGTACATAATACTGTTCAATAACAGTTCAATACTGAAAGCAGGAAAGCTAAGCAGCACATAATTATCAGGTTAAAGGACGGTCAGTGGCCTTTTGAGACCAACCTACCTTGCCCAAGTCTACTTTTCACTTTTGTTTTACTGGAACCCTGATTGCTTTAAAAAGTATCAATTCTTGGTAAGACTTAAAATTAGGCTGCAACTGTAATTAACAAGTTTCCAAGCACAACCCTGCAAGAGAAGCCATATATAACCTCATGGCCGGCTATACTGCTACAGGAAACTTAGGAGGTTTCTCTCTTCTCCCCCAAAACTGCCACCCCGAGGGGAGGGGGCACAATAAACAACTATTATTTTGCTTATATACACACACATTTAAATAGTGCCTCTAATATCTGCCATTAACGTAGAACAGAGAAGCCAAGAACAGGATGGGCTGAGCTATCCTTAAAAATGTAAAGGTAAAGGGACCCCTGACCATTAGGCCCAGCAGTGGCCAACTCTGGGGTTGCGGCGCTCATCTCGCTTTATTGGCCGAGGGAGCCAGCGTACAGCTTCCGGGTCATGTGGCCAGCATGACTAAGCCACTTCTGGCAAACCAGAGCAGCGCACAGAAATGCTGTTTACCTTCCCGCCGGAGTGGTACCTATTTATCTACTTGCACTTTTTGGGGTGCTTTCGAACTGCTAGGTTGGCAGGAGCAGGGACCGAGCAATGGGAGCGGGGATTCGAACTACCGACCTTCTGATCGGCAAGTCCTAGGCTCTGTGGTTTAACCCACAGTGCCACCCACGCCCCTTTGAGCTATCCTTAGGACGTTCCTATTTTTCGTCAAAGAAATGTTGTTGGGTATGGAGTTATGTGACCCCTGAGGCAAGGAGATAAGTATCTATAGAACCTGAAGGAACACCCTTGCAACAGATGCCAAGGAGATAAGTAACTCCACAATCTTTAGAACAGTGTTTCCCAACCGGTGTTCCGCGGCACACGAGTGTGCCGTCAGACGTTGCCTCGTGTGCCGCAAGATGCCTGGAGGGAGGCGGGCGAGTCGGGCGGCAAGATGCGGGGCGGCGGCGGCGAGGAGAGGCCGCGCCTCCTGCTGCTGCCTGGCGCTCCTCCTCGCAGCCGGCAGCGCTGCCTGGGCGCCTCCGCGCGACTCTGCCTCGCTGGGTTTGGTCTCCCAGCAGAGACGGGTCACACGCGCCCCTCCCTCCCTCCCTCAGCCTGCGCGGAGGGAGAGCCAGAGAGAGGCATCGCTCCTGCGCGGCGGGAGAAAACTTTCACTTTTGTGCGTCCCTCCCGGCGTGACGCTGCGCGCTGATGTCACGGGGCGGGGCTTTAATGGTGGTGTGCCGCGAGATTTTTTTTCAGTAAACAGGTGTGCCGTTGCCCAAAAACGTTTGGGAAACACTGCTTTAGAAGACACCTGAAGGCAGCCTTGTATGGGGAAGCTTTTAAATGTTTAATGTTTTATAATGTTCTTATTATGTTGGAAGACACCCAGAGTGGCTGGGGCAACCCAGTCAGATGGGCGGGGTAGTTATTATTATTAATGAATAGGATGTCCCTATTTTCATCAGAGAAATGTTGGAGGGTATGCATATGTACTAATAAGCAGCATATGAATACCAGATAAGAGGGAATCAATTTAAGTTGGAAGGAACTGTTATTTAAGATTTTGTTTTCCTGATGTCTGTCTTTAATTTGTTCTCCAGTGATACAGAACTGCACATCCCATGACCTCTTAGCTTGACATTTGCCTTCCTGCTTCCTCAGCACATTCTTCCCTCGCTGCTCAAAGTGAGATCGGGCAGAAGTGGGCCAGAACCACACAAAGCACATCAGCAAAAGTTTTTTCTTTGCCCTCCAGCAAAATCGCAGCGGTAGTTAAGGTGGTCTCAGAGGCGGCGCTTGAGACCTCCATGCGGAGCTTTGACATTGAATGCCAATACTTATTCGCTTGGTAAACATCAGGATTTCATGGCCTCCTTGGCAAACACAGATTCCTGTTATCTCTTGGGGATTTTCCATCTGCAGATGCTATTGATACACTGGGGAGTGCCTAGAATGCAGAGATGGCTCAGGCTATTGCCATGATTATTCTTATACCAGGCATCCTCTCGTGTCGCACAGAACTAAACAATTTCAATGGTTTTCTGAGAAGGCAAAAGCAACAAAAGGAGTGGGGTGATGGATAAAGAACAAATCCCCCATCCCTTCCAAAAAGGACAAGACTCAGAATCTGAGTACAAGTAAATCTTAGAACAGAGATGTTCCTCAACTGCAACTCCCACCAACTCCCAGCTGAGGGAATTGGCAGCAGTTAGAAACTCAGAAGCATAAGCGAATTGCCAAATGGCACCTTAAGCCTAGGTTACAGTAGTGACAATGGAAGGTCTAGACACCTTTTTTTGCCATGGAATTTATCATCGTCGTCATCATCATCATTTCTGTACAGCTTCATTTGTAAAGAAAAACCCCTCAACACATCAAAACATCAAACAATTAATTTATACAGCTGCCCCCATAGCAGAAGTACTCTAGGAAGTCAGTGTGGTGTAGTGGTTGAGTGTCGGACTAGGACCTGGGAGATCAGGGTTCAAATCCCCACTCAGTCATGAAGCTCAAGTGATCTCAGGTCAGTCACAGCCTCTTAGCCTACCTTACAGGGTCATTGTAGGGATTAACTGAGGGGGGGGGGGTGAACCATGTGCCCCTTGGTGAAAAAGCAGGGATATATATGCAAAGCCCTATTCTCAATTTGGAATTACATATACCCAATCTCAATTCGCAAGGTTTCGGTTTGCAGAGAAATCAGAACATTTAATCACGGAACTTTCTTAATACAGAGCAAGGGCGAAAGCAAGGTGACAGGGAAGTTTTTTATAAATAGAAGGTGCAACTAAAATTGTGACAGGGAGAAGGAAAAGAAAGGAGTGATGAAGGACAGAGGACCCACATCCCTGGCTAAAGGAAGAAAGGCACTTTGACCCAGTTAACATTACAAAACAAACTGAGTTGGGAATCTCCATTTGTAAACCGCGGCTTAGCACAAATAATAAAACTGAAGATTGTGGTTGCAGCCCTCCTTCCCCAATCCTGCTGATGACATGCCTCCCAGGGCTAAGTCACGGTCTGGCTTCGCATTTGACCTCCAAAGTTGGGCTCATAGTTTGTCTCATTCCTGATAAGCCACGAGTTTCAACCAAGATTTGTTCTTGGCTCCCAGCACATGATTCGTGGAGATTCAGAGGTAATGCTAAGCCAGACCACAGCTTAGCCAGAAGTAGCATGGCAACAGCAGGAGGACCAGGGGAGGAATGTAGAGGCTTGACTTAATATTACATGTGACATGTCTACCATTTCAGCAAGCAGGTATTCCTAACCCAGCTGGCCTTGTAAGGTCAACCTTTCAACTTTTCCATGTCCATCCATTCATTTGCAAATACTCCTCCAGCCACTTCCTCTCTCTCCCTGCCTCCCAGTCAGGTCTAGTTACTGAAGGCAGGAAGAGTAGGAGAGAGCGCAAAACACAGGGCTCCTATTTTCAGCGGCCACCAAGCATCTGCTGTGTCATCTAATTCTGGCCTAGGATGTAACTAGAAAGCAGCGTCATCTGTAAGACCAACTTCTATCACAATCAGTGAATAAAATATCCAGATTTCTTCCCTTGGAACAAAAAATTCTGCGAATAAACTTAGAGCTAATCAAAGGCACGATGGATCAAACACATTCTGTGACTTGCAGGAAACAGCTGTTCCTGTCTATAAACTGCATTTCTTGAAGAAGAAGATGAAGAACCTGAAACTTTTTACATACTTACATGTGAGGTCTGAGTTCATAGAAGTTTCTGTTTCTGTATTCTTCCACTTTTTCCGGGGAATAAATAGGGAGCAATCTGTATGGATTTATCGATATCACCACACTACCGATGTAAGTCTGCCGAAAAGAAAGAATGCACAGTGGAGTTTTAACAGCTGATGTGACAATTTAACTTACAAAACACGTTAAGGAATGCTTACCTCTACCTTATCATTTGCATTGGAACAATTATCACCTGAACTCCCCAAATACGAAGGAAATTTCAAAACTGGCCAAATTAAAAAACAACCACCCAGCTTTAATTCTAAAAAGTAAAGTGAAATACAGGATTAACTTGATGAATTCATCATGAAATATTATTTTGCCTTTAAGAACACAAAACCAGCAAGTCAGTAGAGGATAACACTCTTAATATCAGGGCTGTTGTGGGTTGGAGTCATACACTGGGTGAAATAATCATGCATTGCAGGGGGTTAGTCTAGATGACCCCTATGGTCCCTTCCAACTCCATAAATCTGTGATTCTGTGAAGAATGTTTTTGGATTTGTTTAGGCCTGTGCATACTTTACAAAGTGAGAAGCGTTATGCTATAACCTACCCTAAAGGCTCTGTTGCTCCATTTAAAAGGTTGTAAATCCCAAAGGGGGGGGGTAGGGAGCCCTTCATATTTAGTAGTACTGAAGAGCGATTTGGCAAAACGTCATGTTCGTATTTTACAAATGCTCAAAAAGCAGGGTGACTTCATCTCTCATTACTGAATGGCAAGAGGAAAATACAGCTGGAAGTGAAGACAGATGAACTGTGATTTGATACCATATAATCAGCAACGGTCTCAAGAAACTGAGGTCTCAAACAACTACCGCACAAAAGCATTACATATTTGAACTCAAATTCTTCGGGGGGGGGGGTTGGAATCTTCTTCGGACAACATAAGGGGAAATTAAGCAAGATACAAAAGGTTGTCGTCTGAGGAGAACTGGGGGTGCTATTTTTCTTTTTTGTAAGCTGTTCTGATATTCTGAGAGTGAGGAACCAGCTGTTCACCAGTGTGCTCCAAATCCAGTATACCACATCCTAAAATATCCCATTTTTTTCAAGAGGTCAAAGAGCGACGCCTAGTCAGGGGCACATCCATGTTCTCTTGTTGAAGTATGTCAAGAAGTCCCTGCTTTGGGTTCGGTATGACTCGGAAAGAACTCTTTGCACTAATTTAGTCACCTACAGATTCACTCCAAAGTTAACTGTGTTACAGTCCCAGTAATGGGAAGAGGTGGGGGGGGAGGCGGAACGCCAGGGAAAGAAAATTTTCCCACACAAAACCCTCCTTCCCACCAGGACTCCAGTATAAACAAGTCCAGATATAAATGACTTAATTCCTTGAGCATGGAATGAGTGCAATTGCATTCCAGCGATGAAAACAGAACTCCTATGGGTAGGGGGAAGAAAATGCCACAGCATCGAAGGGATTAGAATATCTACAGCTTGCTGCGAGTTCTTATACTGCTACTATTTTGGAACTGCAGCCCCAAAGGACTGGTCTCATGATTAAAGCACAGGAAGACATTGATCTGAATTCCTCTCTCTGCTTTGCCACAGAGGTTTGTGTAAGCCTGGGCCACAATTTGGCTTATCTGGGCATTAATAGTTCACACACACACACACACACACACACACACACACACACACTTCACTAAGACTGATGGATGGAATCTAGCTGTTGCCATGTTACATAAGTTCTAACATGTGTTAAAAAGGTAAAGGGATGCCTGACCATTAGGTCCAGTCGTGACCAACTCTGGGGTTGCGGTGCTCATCTCGCTTTATTGGCCGAGGGAGCTCGCATACAGCTTCCGGGTCATGTGGCCAGCATGACTAAGCCGCTTCTGGTGAACCAGAGCAGCACACGGAAACACTGTTAACCTTCCCACTGGAGTGGTACCTATTTATCTACTTGCACTTTGACATGCTTTTGAACTGCTAGGTTGTCAGGAGCAGGGACCGAGCAACGGGAGCTCACCCCGACACAGGGATTCGAACCACCGACCTTCTGATCAGCAAGTCCTAGGCTCTGTGGTTTAACCCACAGCGCCACCCGCGTCCCTCTAACTTGTGTTAGCCACCACTAAAACCATTGCAAAGCCATGGATCTGCTCATTATTTGAGCCGCTGAGATCCAAAACAAACACAAGCCAGCAGGTAGACAGATCCAGTTCCCACTCATCCCATCACTGTGCAACATAATACAATAATGAACTGGGCCCACAAGGGCTTGTGAGGCACTGACCCAAGGAAGCGAAAAGAGATTATCCTGAAATAGAATGTTATTCTGCTCTGGAGGCAATAAGTACCAGTGGACACTCTTGGTTGCTCTCGGTCTAAAGGCACCTTGAACTGGCAAGAGGTGGAAAAAAGAAACATGAAAATAGCAAGTATTACAGTAGCTACTCTGCCCCAGAAGTAAAATCAGAAGTGGCCTTTTTGGAAGTTTGCAGTAAGAATACTACAAGGATCTTCCTTGTGAGAGCACACAAAGTGTCCTTCCAAAATCAGAACAGCATATACATGCATGCTCAGTAAAAACTCTGGAACAGAGTCCCTTAGCAACCAATCGTTCCAGAGTTTCTAGAAATTCTGCCTCCCCTATTCATTAATACCAGTTCTTTCTTACCAGACGCTCTCATCTCAAAAAAGTTCACACATTCTAAAATATGGCAGAATGCCCTGGATCATGCTCAAACAATTTTTGCAACGAAAGCCCATTAAAACCTCTGATAGAAAAAGCCATTTACTGTAGCACACACAGTGGTGTTGTGCAGCTGGGCGACTGTTGACCCTGAACTCAATGGTCTCATCAGGCCATGCTTATTACTTCGATTGTGAAGAACGCAATGGACGTTTCTCCCCACCCTTCCACCATTGCATGCTTTACAACTGCTGCTACTATCCAGATATGTTGAAGCAGAACATGCACCCAAAGTGGTGTCCATGCACATTCTCATATTTTGTGTCTGGATTTTCACTTTTTGAAATATGGTGATCCTACATATATCAGGGGTGGACCTTGGTTATATTGCACCCTGTGCAAAGGCCAAAATTTGACACCCCCCACACAACCCTTGTGCCACCTTCGCAAAACTGGGTAAGGGAGGTTACTGGTCTTTGAGGAGGAGGTGTGAGACTCTGGTAAGATCCTAGAGCCCTCCATCCTCATTCACCAAGCTGAAGGTGGTTGGAGGATGGATGGCGGCTAACAGATTGAGGTTGAATCCTGACAAGACAGAAGTACTGTTTCGGGGGGACCGGGGATGGGAGGGTGTGGAGGACTCCCTGGTCCTAAATGGGGTAACTGTGCCCCTGAAGGAGAAGGTGTGCAGCCTGGGAATCATTTTGGACTCACAGCTGCCCATAGAGGCACAGGTCAATTCTGTGTCCAGGGCAGCTGTCTACCAGCTCCACCTGGTATGCAGGCTAAGACCCGACCTGCCTGCAGACTGTCTCGCCAGAGTGGTGCATGCTCTGGTTATCTCCCGCTTGGACTACAGCAATGCGCTCTATGTGGGGATACCTTTGAAGGTGACCCGGAAACTACTACTAATCCAGAATGCGGCAGCTAGACTGGTGACTGGGAGCGGCCGCCAAGACTATATAACACCGGTCCTGAAAGACCCAAATTGGCTCTCAGTACGTTTCCGAGCACAATTCAAAGTGTTGGTGCTGACCTTTAAAACCCTAAAAGGCCTCGGCCCAGTATACCTGAAGGAGCGTCTCCACCCCCATCATTCTGCCCAGACACTGAGGTCCAGCTTCGAGGGCCTTCTGGCAGTTCCCTCACTGTGGGAAGCAAAGTTACAGGGAACCAGGCAGAGGGCCTTCTTGTTAGCGGTGCCCACTCTGTGGAATGCCCTCCCATCAGATGTCAAGGAAATAAACAACTATCTGACTTTTAGAAGACACCTGAAGTTTGTAATGTTCAATGTTTTATTCTGTTTTTAATCTGTTGGGAGCTGCCTAGAGCGGTTGGGGAAACCCAGCCAGATGGGCGGGGTATAAATAATAAATTATTCTTATTATAAATTATTATATTATTATTGGGGGAAGAAGGCAGGAGGACTCTATGACCGTGTCAGAGCCCTCACACCTCCTTCCCAAAGTCTAGCACTTACTAGGCTTTGGGAAGGAGGCAGGAAGGCGCCCTATTGGAGGAACCGGCCATGCTGCCCTAAATCCACCTCTGCTTAAATCCCAGCACCATTATGACTACAGAAATAAAGCAGAACTTGCTTCTGCTGTCCTGGTGTTAAAACCAGGAAATAAGAACCATTTTGTGGTAGAAAACGATAATAAAACAGTAAAATAAAAGTAATAAAATGAAGATCTACAACCTGGCAGGCCACCACCAATTATAAAATGATTTCAAGGCATATTGGAAGAAAGCATATTGGGGAGACCAGCGGCAGCCCAGCTTGCTGGTGCTGGGCCAGGTGCAGACCTGAGGCATGTTTGTCGCTGTCTCCACCTCCTGCTGCTCTCTATGTAGTCATTAGGGGACCCTTGGGCTGCAGACCCCTAGATTTTGGCCTAGCTGCACCACAGACTATTCATTATCATGACTATCATTATCCTAAGATAAGATAGCTCCAAACCTCATGATTGAAAGCAAGATTGCTGAAGCCCAGGAAGGGCAACACAAGACACTAACCAGATTCCCCTGGGAACAGACTGGCAAGCCCACTTTAACCAATCTTTGAAACCAGGGTGCAAAAGAGGAAATTTGATTAGCGGTGACCCAAATGTCATGCTGCCACAGCATGCTTTAAAATGACATTTGCATAGCCCTGTGGTTATTGCCCACAAAGCAGCAGCACTTTTATTGCATCCAATAAATAGGCTTTTTGATGTGTGTGCTGGCTTTTATGTATGTGCCAGAACCTGGGCATAAGCTTGCAAAGAATTGGAAACACTAATATGAAACCAAAGAGATGGGAAAATAATATAAGCCCATATAAAATTTGCTGATAAGGCCACAGTTGGCTTCAGTCTATATTAATTAAATTCAGTCCCACATTCACCAACACGTCAGGCAGAACAAGTCCCAAAATGTTCCAACGCCACATGAAATAATTGAAGGGGAGTCCAACATTCAGTACGCTCCTGGTCAAGAGCCAATTTTGTTCGATTTTCTAAGCACATCCTTCAAGTCTGTAATTCGGGGCCGCAACTGGACACCCAAGTCCTGCAAAGTGGCCCTGAGAAAACCATACGAACAAAAACGTAACTAATTTCAGAACCCGGTTCTATAAGTATTTAGGAGCATTTCCTTCCTTTGCTCAAAGAGCACATAGTCCTTATAAAGCCTTCACTGTCCCGCAATGTCTCTTCCAGTGTTATTTAATATACATGTGTGCCCTGGTACCTATGTTTAGAGGCTAAAGGACCTGCTCAGCAGAGCTTGTAAGCCTTGCTAGGGAGGAAAAAGAAAGAGTATTTTTAAAAATGCTATTGCTTCCCCACCCTGGAATATTTGTAACCTGGTTATGTAATTAACCCTCCAAAAAAGACACCGAAATGACAAACCTTCCATTTTTACTTCTTGCTTTGAACTATAACGGATTTAACCATAGCTTCTAACCCACACCTAGCTATCACCTCAGGGGCAAATTATACATTATATGCAAATGTGGGTAACAAAGCCCTGACTCGAAAAAAATTATAAACAGTCTCAGGATGCTGCAATTTGGAGCAGAGAGGCGGCTGAAGGAGTGGATACTGTTTCCCCTTCTTACAAGGCTCCAGGATCTGGGAAGGATAAGCTAGAGGCATTTTGAAGGGGGAAGTCTCTTCATGGGTTCAGTGTTCAAAATTCCCCAGGCGCCAGGCACATTTTGCTATTGGTGCAGGTCCAGGTGTGCATATGTGGAGATTTCTGGGCAGCCAGGTTGGCAACCACAGAGGTTTAAAGACCTCTGACTTAGTCCATAGTTAATGCCATTTCCATCATGTGTGTTTCTCCTTCTTGCACACTGGGACAAGTGAATTGTGGTAAGAGAGAGAGAGCTACAGTCAAGCAATGTACCGTATTTTACGCTCTATAAGACGCACCAGACCACAAGACGCACCTAGTTTTTGGAGGAGGAAAACAAGAAAAAAAATATTCTGAATCCCAGAAGCCAGAACAGCAAGAGGGATCGCTGTGCAGCGAAAGCAGCAATCCCTCTTGCTGTTCTGGCTTCTGGGATAGCTGTGCAGCCTGCATTCGCTCCATAAGACGCACACACATTTCCCCTTACTTTTTAGGAGGGAAAAAGTGAGTCTTATAGAGCAAAAAATACAGTAATTAAGATCATAGAAACGAAAAACTTTAGCGCTGGAAGGGGTTCCCAAGAGTCATCTAGTTTAACCAACTGGTGAACAGACGTTCCATTGGGGTGACTATAACCCAGGTTTAAGGGGTCATTTGGTGCCTAGCTTATATATATGAGTTTCTAAAACTGCGCCTCCACCCCCATCGTGCAGCCCAGACACTGAGGTCCAGCTCCGAGGGCCTTCTGGCAGTTCCCTCACTGCAAGAAGTGAAGTTACAGGGAACCAGGCAGAGGGCCTTCTCGGTAGTGGCGCCCCGCCCTGTGGAACACCTCCCCATCTGACTTTTAGAAGACATCTGATGGCAGCCCTGTTTAGGGAAATTTTTAATGTATGATGTTTGATTGTGTTTTTAATATTCTGTTGGGAGCCACCCAGAGTGGCTGGGGAAACCCAGTCAGATGGGTGGGCTATAAATATATTATTATTATTATTATTATTATTATTATTATTATTATTATTATTATTATTAAATACAGACAGACATTCAATATGGTCAAAAGCTTTTCCGGCATTCATAAAAAGAAATGCTCCTGGTTCTTTTTATTTGTTTTTATTACACTGTGTCACTCTTCTGTCTTTTACAAAGTCTGGTTGTTCTCTTTCAATTATTCTATTTAAACGGTTAGCTAGTACTTTGGTCCATAACTTTACATTGTAATTGAACAATGACAAAGAACTATACAATGAAGTTTTAAGATGTTTTCTTTAAGAACAACTACTATTTTGGCATTCTCCCAGGTTCTTGGCATGTTTTTAGACATTTTTATTGAATTAATCATAGAGGTTAGTGTGTCAAAGCTGCTCCCTTATAAAATAAAATTATGGTACAAGTCCATCCATTCCTGCAAGTCCTTTTAGAGCAGCTTTTACTTCCTCCATTTCAACTGGTGCATTCAATTTCCTTACATCCTCTTCTTTTAGTTTAGACAATATTAAAGAGTTTAAGAATTTATTAATCTCAGTCGATAAAGGACTCTCCATTTTATATTATGTTCTATTAAATTTCTCAAATTCCATAACAATCTATTTGGGTGTTAGAGCCCATTCTTGTCTGGTGGGGGGGGTTATAGGGCTATTCATTTATCTCTTCCTTCTTCAACATATGGGGCAGAAATTTATCAGCTTTGTTCGGTTTCTCAAATATCTTTTTATTTGTTTGGGGGGGTTTTGTTTTTGTTTTTAATCTCAATGGTCTTGCCACATATTTGCCTTTTTTTCCGTTCTTGTTTTCAAGCCAGGAGTAATTGTTTACAGATTTCTGAAGCACAAGTTTCTAAATTTTCTCTCTCAAGTTCTCTTATTTGTTGTTCTAATAAATATATTCCTTGTTTCCTTTTCTTTCTTATATAAGCTGTCTTCTTTATCAGCTCTCCCTATATTACTACTTTACTGGTATCCCATATTGGAATCATAGAATTGTAGAGTTGTTACAACGACGCGGGTGGTGCTGTGGGTTAAACCATAGAGCCTAGGACTTGCCAATCAGAAGGTCGGCGGTTCAAATCCCTGCGACAGGGTGAGCTCCTGTTGCTCAGTCCCTGCTCCTGCCAACCTAGCAGTTCGAAAGCACGTCAGAGTACAAGTAGATAAATATGTACCACTCCGGCGGGAAGGTAAACGGTGTTTCCGTGCGCTGCTCTGGTTCACCAGAAGTGGCTTAGTCATGCTGGCCACATGACCTGGAAGCTGTACGCCGGCTCCCTCGGCCAATAAAGCGAGATGAGCGCCGCAACCCCCGAGACGGCCACAACTGGACCTAATGGTCAGGGGTGCCTTTACCTTTAAGGGACTACAAGGCTCATCTCGTCCACCCCCCCTGCAATGCAGGAATCTTTTGCCTAACGTGGGGCTCAAACCCATGACCCTTAGTTTAAGAGCATAATGTTCTACCCACTGAGCTATCCCACATTTTGGTTTTGCTTATTGCTTTCCTGTTGGCCTTTATGTGTTTGCAAAATCGCATGGCATTTCTTCTCCAAATGAAAAGCAGTACAGTGGTACCTCGGGTTAAGTACTTAATTTGTTCCGGAGGTCCGTACTTAACCTGAAACTGTTCTTAACCTGAAGCACCAATTTAGCTAATGGGGCCTCCTGCTGCCTCTGTGCCGCTGCTGCACGATTTCTGTTCTCATCCTGAAGCAAAGTTCTTAACCTGAAGCACTATTTCTGGGTTAGCGGAGTCTGCAACCTGAAGCGTATGTAACCTGAAGCGTATGTAACCCGAGGTACCACTGTATAGAAATCCTTTTAATAATAACTGCTGCCATTTACAACAGCCACAAGCACAGAAGTTAAGTCAGATACTGAAATTAAACTGTAATACAGTGATACCTCAGGTTACATACTCTTCAGGTTACAGACTCTGCTAACCCAGAAATAGTGCTTCAGGTTAAGAACTTTGCCTCAGGATGAGAACAGAAATCGTGCTCTGGCGGCGCGGCAGCAGCAGGAGGCCCCATTAGCTAAAGTGGTGCTTCAGGTTAAGAACAGTTTCAGGTTAAGTACGGACCTCCGGAACAAATTAAGTACTTAACCCGAGGTCCCACTGTATATCAAAAGGCCTTTTAATAAGTCTGGTAGCACTAAGAGTTGAGGACAATCAAGAGTATTTGCATCACTAAGGCCGTCCAATCAACCAACTAGTTGATTCGTAGCATCTGATGCCCTCCAGATGCTACTGGACTCTATGGGAGGAATTCATTGTTGCACTAAGTGGGGGATGTGGGCAATGAATGAAGTCCACTTACATAGCAGGACTTTTTCCTTTCTCTTTGCCCTGTGCCTCCCTAAGCATGTTCTGGGGTTTTCCAAAGCCTCCAGAGCAGATTTATAGGGCGCCCAAGGGGAAAAGAGTGGTGGGAATCCTGATGTGGACCTTATTCTGCGCACGCAAGAACTTTGCTGAATCTCGCCCTATATTCCATGTTTCCCAGCCAGGATGTCCAATTGTCAGGAATGATGCAAGCTGCAGTGCAAGATCTGGGGAACCACCGATTCCCTCCCCTGATCTAGACACTATAGTTTGCAGATCTGTTAATGGGCTGAAAATCAGACGCAGCCATAGCACATTTCATTGCACCTTCTAAAAGAGAGCTGTTTTACACACCTAGTCATCTCTCCCCTAGTTAGTTGAAGGCACCATGCCAGTTCTTGGATCCAAGTCAAAGGCAGTAAACGGTGAGGCAGCGACTGAGAGGGTGGGGTGGGAGAGAAGAGATGGCGCTCTTCCCTGCTCTTAAAGAACTCGCTGCACTGGATCAATAGAGCTGAAAGAAAATTTACTTGGCCGTTGAAGACTGACAAGGAGAGGCAGGAGGGGAGTGCCCACCCCTCTTTTATTCCAGGAAATCATAAATACAAAAATGCATTAACTCAAGTCCTCGGGCCAAAAAGGGAGAGAATGTAATTCTGCATTGCATCATTATTGATTCTATCGGGAGGATTAGATACTTTCATTAACACAAGAATCATGGCCAATTGAATGGCCAAGCTGTTTCAAGGGCAGAATACAGAATCTAACTGGCAAAGGTAGACAGGTATATGTGATTTATGCAACCCAGCACTTACGGGATAGACAGCCTACCTTTCGAGTAAAGAAAATTAAGAACAATTTTGCCTGTGACTCATTCCACAGTTACCACTCAAGGTAGTTTACCTTGAGACTCACAGACGCTCTCCGTTTCTACCTTGGTGCCAGTAACAGCTATTCTCTTCCCTCTGCGCTTCCTGCCCCCAACACATGTTGAATTCCTGGTGCAGACAGAACTGCTAGACCACTTCTTGATCTTCCCCAAGTTTTTTTGTTTAAAAAATGCATCATGAAGACTCTAAATGAGAGGTGCTGGTTCAAAGATCTCAAATCTGAGGTTCAGGTATCTCAAGGGCTGTCACATGGAAGATGGAGCAAGATGTTTTCTCCTGTTCTGGAAGGTAGGACCTGAACCAATGACCAAGAAAGAAAAGTCCGACTAAACATCAGGAAAAACTTTCTGATGGTAAGAGCTGTTTGAGAGCGAAACAGTCTCCCAGGGAGGTTGTGGACTCTCCTTACTTGGAGGTTTCTGGGCAAGTTGGATGGCCATCCGTCATGGATGCTTTAGCTGAGTTCCCTGCTTTGCAGATGATTGAACTAGATGGCCCTCAAACTCTACAATTCTACAAGAGATATTCTACTGCTGGGATGGCTCAGTCAGTAGAACATGAGGTTCTTAACCTCAGGGTCGTGGGTCTGAACCCCATGTTGGGCAAGAAGGGTTTGGACTACATGACCCTTGCGGTACTTTCCAACTCTACTCTGTGTGTGTGTGTGTGTGTGTGTGTGTGTGTGTGTGAAGGTTTGGTGGGAAGGGTGTGCGTGAGACGTGAGGTATGGAGCAAATGAAATGCAGAAAAACGCGATCATCATTTCTCATTACCCAATAATGTTGGTAGGTCACCTATCGCATAAAATGTGTGAAAAATTCTTTGTCTCGGTTCGACCCGCAATTATGATAGCCTTGAAATACCTGGTGTGTTTCAGCAGTCTCCCTTTGAAGTTCCTTCGCTTTAAAAGAGTACATTTTCGGCATCTCACATGACAACCCCTTTCCCCTAAATTGCATTTTAAAGCCCTGGGGAGACTGAAAAGCAGCCTGATTGTGGGTGAGGGAGAGGGGAAGAAGAGTGGCTAGCATATACCTTTGAATATACACTTGATTTCTCTGTAGCTTTTCTTACTGCCTTATATTCACTAAAGAACCGTGCCCCGTATCCAAAGCCCCACATGCACAAAGCATTTTAGAAAAGGGAAACCTTGCACCTTGACGAAGGCAAGAGTTTGTGTCTGTACTTGAATGCTCCCTCACTAGAACAGAACCACCACGGATCCTTCTGCGCATTTAGCTATGTATCAGGTTCAAAATTCTTGCAAATCCAACAGCAGTCTGTGCCTTCCTTGATCAGTCACGCCAAGCAAAGTTTCAAATTTCAGGATGTGAGGCTTCAGGGCTGAGGTTTGCTTTACAATTAAGTAGAGCACATTTAACAAGCGGTACAACATGCTCCAGAGGGCAGGGAAACGGGTTCAGTAAGGAGGGAAAGCAGCGAGGGCAGCAAAATTTACATAGCGATAGAAGGATTGGGAGCACAAACAACATTCTTAGCATTACTTGGAAAATTAAAAAAAGTAACAGAGCAGCACTGGTAGCAAGAACATGACCTGGTGTCTCAGTGAAAAAGCTACCTTCTTTACACTAACAATCAAAGGCATATCTAAGAAGCAAGTGTTTGCTTCAGTCTCATTGGTCCTACCTATTGTTTTAAGTGAAAATAATCAGATATGTTGGCTGCCCCCATCTTTTCTCTTTTTTGGCCAAGATATGATGACTAGGATTTTCATACTTGCTTGAAAGTCTTTTTTAATCTGACACCGGACAAAACAGCTCTGTTTTAAGTTAATAGGCATTACCACCCGGAAGGCAAATGTTTCTAAGTAAATTGCACCAAACCAAACACAGCAACTAATTTTGGCGTGGTAGCAGGTCATCATTTCCCCCCTCGTACGTTTGACAACCACCTGGCTATCCAGAAAGGACAGAGTCAAAAAGAAAGAGTAGAAACTAACAGGCAAAAACAAGCATCTCACCTCCATACCTGAAAGTTGTTCAAGGCAGTAGGTTTAACAGCCAAATCCTCCTAAAGGGCCATTTGGGAGGATGGGCGGGGATATAAATAATAATAAATTTCACATGCTGCAAGTGTCAATCAGTCTGGAGCTTCAGCCAATCCCAGTCCTCTGAGATGCATTTGCCACATTCAAATGCAACATCTTTAGCTATGCACCTTGAGAGGTAAAGAGACCCCTGACCATTAGGTCCAGTCGCGGATGACTCTGGGGAGATGACTCTCACTTTATTGGCCGAGGGAGCCGGCGTACAGCTTCCGGGTTATGTGGCCAGCATGACTAAGCCGCTTCTGGCGAACCAGAGCAGCGCACGGAAACGCCGTTTACCTTCCCGCCAGAGAGGTACCTATTTATCTACTTGCACTTCATGCTTTTGAACTGCTAGGTTGGCAGGAGCAGGGACCAAGCAATGGGAGCTCACCCTGTTGCGGGGATTCGAACCGCCAACCTAAAATGTGTGAAGTGGAACCAAAATGGTGTGAGGTGACACTAAAACTAAGTTCTACATCTGAACGTCGAGGGTGGCAATAGTTAACCAAAGTCTATAGCTTTTTTGAACTTTTAAAGAAAGAAAAAAACAATTGATCCCATTTTATCTCTAACAGACAAATGCAGGGCTATATTACTTAATGAACAGACATACACACACTTTGCTTTTCTTAAACTTCGCAAGCAATTTTAAAAAAAAACTGATCTCAAAACAAAATTAAAAAATTCCTTCCAGTAGCACCTTAGAGACCAACTAAGTTTGTTACTGGTGTGAGCTTTCGTATATCTGAATGCACACGAAAGCTCATACCAATAACAAACTTAGTTGGTCTCTAAGGCGCTACTGGAAGGAATTTTTTTATTTTGTTTCGACAACGGCAGACCAACACGGCTACCTACCCGTGTCTAAAACCCTGATCTGCCTAGCTTTCAGCACAGATACTGAGAATCCCAAGACAAATGCAGAAAAGTAACAGAAGTCTGGACTATCACACAGTGCTTGCTAGGTTTTTAAAAAATAAATATAAGTGAAGCAGGCTCTCACATGCCCTTGATATGAAGAGACAATTCCCATGAGGCTTCCTGTAGCCTGGAGCATGTGAAATCCTGCTTTCCTTTTTCTTTTCTTTAAACAACCTTGTTTATAAGCAGGTCCCTGTCAGCCCTTAAGAACAATACTGTAACAGCAAAATGAAAATTAGCTAACAGTCCTAAATAAATCTCTTTTAAGCAATAGAACAGAGGGTGAGAGAGAAAGGAGAAGAGGCATGGTAGAAATGGCAGGTAAAACAAGTGTAATTCTGCATCCAGGGCGGCTGTCCACCAGTTCCATCTGGTACACTGGCTGAGACCCTACCTGCCTGCGCACTGTCTTGCTATATTGGTACATGCCCTGGTTATCTCCCACTTGGACTACTGCAATGCGGTCTACGTGAGGCTACCTTAGAAGGTGACTCAGAAACGACAACTAATCCAGAATGCAGCAGCTAGACTGGTGACTGGGAACAGCCGCCAGGACCATATAACACTGGTCCTGAAAGACATACTGTACATTGGCTCTCAGTTTGTTTCAGAGCACAATTCAAAGTGTTGGCGCTGACCTTGAAAGCCCTAAATACCCTGTATACCTGAGGGAGTGTCTCCACTCCCATCGTTCAGCCTGGACCCTGAGATCCAGCACCGAGGGCCTTTTGGCAGTTCCCTCACTGTGAAATGTGAAGCTACAGGGAACTAAGCCGAGGGCCTTCTCAGTAGTGGCACCATCCTATCAGATGTCAAGCAAATGAGTAATTACATATCCTTTAGAAGACCTCTGAAGACAGCCCTGTATAGGGAAGCTTTTTAATGTTTGATGTTTTGTTATGTTTTTATATATGTTGGAAGCCACTCAGAGTGCCTAGGGCAACCCAGTCATGATGGGCGGTGTCAGGGAACTGACATCGGAGCAGAGTGGAGAGGTGAGGCTCCCCGATGATGCCGGAGAGGGAACCAGTAAGGGAAGAGAGAGAGCTTCCGCTGGGGAAGGAAGTCCAGGTGACACCAGGAAGAAAGGAGAGGCTGAGAGCACTTCGGAGGGGAGGCTCCGAGACTCTTCCAGTGAGGTCAGTGAGGAGAGTGGAGGACCACCGCTTGGCACGCCCACTCTGCACAGAAGGCTTCCGCGCAGAGAGGCGAGGAGGAGGTTGTCCGTTAAGGAATGCTTATGCTGGAAGAAGTTTAGGAAACGCCCACTGACGGATTCTACCAGCGACTGAAGCAGCCGCGCAAAAGGGCTGCTCAGCTAGGGAAAGACGCAACCACCCCAAGCAGTTTGGAGCAGTTGGAGGTTTACACACAAGCAACCCCAATTCCCATGATAGGCGGGGTACAAATAATAAATTAATGTTATTATAGTTTCGTTTCTAACTCTGGTTAGCAATGCTTTCATGTTTATTCTGAAATGGAAGCTGAGTGAGACAAGGGGAGTTCACCGGGGTAGGATGGGGAGATTACATCTTTGTGGCCCTGCACCCAACCTCTAAACCTTTATAGCTGTACACCTGCACAGATCACCGTTCTAAACTAGCCTGCGCCTCTCACTTTGGCAAAGCCTGTTGGCTGAGTCTATGCAAGCGGCTGAGCAGACGAAAAGCCTAAAGCAATTCTGAATCACAGAATACTCTCCTTATCAAAAGGGAAGAATGCCCTTTGAAGACAGACCAACACTGCGATCCTTTCTCTTTTTTTGAGGTCCTAAACAGTAGCAGTTTACACACAAAAAAAGCTTGGGGGGGGATCTGCTCAGAGGAGGGAAATCTCATGTGCATAAATCAAGAGTCTTGTCAACAGAGGAGTCCACCAAGCAAACTCCGGAATGAGTTCAAAAGGAAAGGAAAAGCAAGGTGTATTGTTATGCAGTTCACTTTCAGGAATCAAGGCCACCTGTTGACCCCTAGGCAAGTTTCCCAGTTACGAAATTCATGCATTTGCTTTAAAAACTGGCCTTGACCAAACTTTTTGTTACCTTTCCACCCCCAAGATAACCCTGCCTTGAAAGTTGCCTCTCCTCCTCCAACTCTACCACCCTGAGCCACTCCAGGGTTTCCTGCTGTCAAACAACTCCACCCCTTCTTCTCTGTTGCTCCATATGCCTTAAACTCCCTCCCAGCACCACTTCTCCCCCCCCCCCCCAACCTACTTAATAAAGTCTTAATGCAATGATGGTTTTATGTTGTTATGAAACATTCCAGAAGACCCAACAACAAAATTCAGTTCCCAGCATTTATTTATTTTGAATAAAACAGGCAAGTGGAAAATATTGCAATTCATCACCTTAAAATGACATCGCTTCAGGATTACCATGTTATCAGCTGAATGGGTTTATTTGTCCACTGTTATGCATACAACCGGGACGCGGGTGGCGCTGTGGGTAAAAGCCTCAGCACCTAGGGCTTGCCGATCGAAAGGTCGGCGGTTTGAATCCCCACAGCGGGGTGCGCTCCCGTTGCTCGGTCCCAGCGCCTGCCAACCTAGCAGTTCGAAAGCACCCTCGGGTGCAAGTAGATAAATAGGGACCGCTTACTGGCGGGAAGGTAAACGGCGTTTCCGTGTGCTGCGCTGGCTCGCCAGATGCAGCTTGTCACGCTGGTCACGTGACCCGGAAGTGTCTCCGGACAGCGCTGGCCCCCGGCTTCTTAAGTGAGATGGGCGCACAACCCTAGAGTCTGTCAAGACTGGCCCGTACGGGCAGGGGTAACTTTACCTTTTACCTTTATGCATACAACAGTTCAAACCATTTATCAGTTTTTTAAAAAATACCCTAAGCATTTTAAATCCATGTAGAACACATGGTGGATAGCTGACATCTAAAACCTAAGATCTGGAGATGTTCCTAAAACATATATGACTGGGCCTGTGTGGAGAAACACCATTGTTTCATGTTTACCGAGTGGGTATTTGCAGCCTTATGTATTTGATTGGTCAGTTCAGAGTGTCAACTATCAGGCAAGTGGCTAATTTTGGGTGACAAATTGTGCAACAGATTTCCTGACTAGTAAGGCAGAGCTCATGGGAGTCGAAACATGTTTGGTGTTTAGTTATTGTTTGTCACATTGGTTTGATGCATAGGTATCAATGAGAACCATACCGTTGCATTCCATTAATGTTATTCACATCTTCATTGCATAACCTGATTTTCTATGTGTTTATTTGTCTGTTTTGTGTCTAAATACAATTTTGAATCCCTGTACCTAAATGCATGGAACGATCCCATATTTCTTTCTATCTATCTATCTATCTATCTATCTATCTATCTATCTATCATTCAATTTATATACCACAATTTATCCGAAGATCCCAGGGTAGTGTACAACATTAAAAGCATAATTTACATAGCATCATAATAAAAGACAATAAAAAAATCACAGAAAAAAATCATAATAACAGTAAAGGTAAAGGGACCCCTGACAGTTAAGTCCAGTCGCGAACAACTCTGGGGTTGCGGCGTTCATCTCGCTTTACTGGCTGAGGGAGCCGGCATTTGTCCGCAGATAGTTTTTCCAGGTCATGTGGCCAGCATGACTAAGCCGCTTCTGGCGAAACCAGAGCAGCGCACGGAAATGTCGTTTACCTTCCCACCTTTATCTACTTGCACTTTGACGTGCTTTCGAACTGCTAGGTTGGCAGGAGCTGGGAGCTCCCACATTTTAAAGGCCATAGATTGTTTAATGGCCGAAGGCATGAGTAAACAGGAATGTTTTTGCCTGGTGCTTAAAGACATACAATGATGGCACCAGGCAAGCCTCTCTGGAGAGAGCATTCCACAAATGGGGAGCCACCACAGAAAAGGTCCATTCTCATGTTGTCACCCTCCAAACCTCTTGGGGAGGGGACACACAGAGAAGGGTCTCAGATGATCTGGGTCAGGTTGTATGGAGGCAGTCCTTAAGGCAGCCTTTCTCAACCTGTGGGTCCCCAGATGTTGTTGAACTACAACTCCCATCACCCCTAGCTAGCAAGGCCAGAGCTCAAGGGTGATGGGAGTTGTAGTCCAACAACATCTGGGGACCCACAGGTTGAAAACGACTGCCTTAAGGTATGGAGATCCTGGGTGAGGCTTTCTATACAAGCTCCATTATAGAGTAAGGTTACAACATACTTACATATATCTCACTGTGATCAAAACGCTGTTTGAGATTATCGATAAAGGATTCCTCCGTGAGCGGCTCGAGAAGCACCATATCCCCTACCCCGATCATGTTGTCCAAAAGAGATGTCTTCACCTCCATCTTTGCCATTTTCTCCTTACTGCAGGCAGAAACCAAAAGCAAGGAGATTAAACTTTAACATAAAACACAAGTACAAAGTACCTCAAATGACATTTCAAGCACATAGCAACACAGGAGGGGGGAAGGGGTATTTTGGAAAAATTGCTCACAGCAGGCAGCGTAATCAAAAGAAACTGAGCAGAAGCACTCGAGAGCATTGCCTTCAAGGTCAGAAAACAACTGTTTCCACTGTTTGCTTTTGCTATATCGCAACTATGAAAAAACCATTCAAGGAAGGTAGAAGGCGCCGAGAACTCAGGTCTCCTTGCAGTGTGGTTCTGTAACTTTTCTAGCCCTAAATGGCTTCGGCCCTGTATACCGGAAGGAGCATCTAAACCCCAGTAGTTCACCCCAGACACTGAGGTCCAGCTCCAAGGGTCTTCTGGCAGTTCCCTCCCTGCGAGAAGTGAGGCTGCAGGGAACCAGGCAGAGGGCCTTCTCGGTAGTAGTGCCTGCCCTGTTGAACACCCTCCCATCAGATGTCAAAGAAATAAACAACTATCTGACATTTAGAAGACATCTGAAGGCAGTGTTGTGCAGTGGTACCTCTGGTTATGAACTTAATTCGTTCCAGAGGTCTGTTCTTAAGCGGAAACCATTCTTATCCTGAGGCCCACTTTCGCTAATGGGGCCTCCCACGTGCCTCCGATGCACGATTTCCGTTCGCATCCTGGGGCAAAGTTCGGAAACCAGGAGCAGCTACTTCCAGGGTAGTGGAGCTCGTAACCTGAAGCATTCGTAACCAGACGCGTTCGTAACCAGAGGTACCACTGTATAGGGAAGGTTTTTAATGTTTTATAATGTTTTTATATATGCTAGAAGCTGCTCAGAGTGGCTGGGGCAACCCAGTCAGATGGGCGGGATACAAATAATAAAATTATTATTAGCCATGACAAAATCATAACCATCCTAAAGAATCAAGTTGCAAATTTACAGCTAAAACAAGCAGACTTACTGCCTTGTAAGAATTATCGTGGCTACATCTCAAAAGCAACCAGGGTATCACAGCACTGGGGTGGCCAACCATTAAGAAGCAGGGCCTCTGTACCTTAATTAAAACATGTACATGGTAGAATTATGGTCATGGCAGCTTATCTTGCCAGAGTGTTACCTCCATGAGAATTATTCCATCTGCAAAGCTAACTGAAGGTACAGGAAAATTGAATGCACACTGTAAGGTCGCAGCCTTGTGTTTATCTCCACACTATCTACATAGAAAGAGTCCCTTTAATTCACATGTTTCCAAAAAGCTGTAATTAGACGCATCCATGGCTTCCAAACAAAAGGAAACAGTTTGGCTTTAGTGAACATGTACTGAAGGGGTTAATGGGCAGCCCAGCTATTTAATCGACTGCAGGTGGTTAATAAGCCTGGTATTAGCACTGAACTGGGAGGGTCCGGCATGGAACAAAACTCATCAGAAAAGACTAGAAGGATCCCAAAGGATCCCACCGCCTTGCGTAGGCTTGACTGAAAGCCTTGCTGTGTTCTTTGTAAAAAGGAAATAAAGGCATTTGGTCTGGAAGAAGAAAACCAAGCAAAAGGAAAACGTAACTGCATAGAACAGGGGCCTGCAAACTAAGGCCTGGGGGCCAGGTGCGGCCCTCCAGGCTCATAAATCCAGCCTGCCGCCAGCTCAGTAACTCCCCGCGCACTGCGTACGCCTCACTGCACGGGGACTGACTTCCGCAACGCTGGCATGGCTTCTGGGCGGGCAGCGACGCTGGCGCAGCTTCAGAATGGCTGCAGGAAGTTCCTGCAGCCAATCCGAAGCCTCGCTGCCTGCAGCTGAGGTAAACACAGCATGGCCATGGATGGATAGTGTTATGTATTGAAGTTCTCACCCTGGGCCAGCAGGGGGATAGACCTCAAAGCAACCTACCTAATTTATTTAGATAGACTTAGACAGGCTTGTCAAGGATAAAGCTAACCATGGTTGCTGTATACTAGTTCCAAGATCAGAGGAGGATGCTACAAGGTCCTGCTTTGGGGCTTCCTGCAAGTCACCTGTGTTATGTACTGAAGTTCTCACCCTGGGCCAGCAGGGGGATACTGTAGATAGTTATGCAAATAAGGGATCGAAAGTGACGTTCAGTGATTGGATAGTTTTAGAAAATTGTTACAGTTACGTTGTTCAGGAGCTCTATATAAGCAGGCTGACTGAACCTTTCAGTTCAGTTCTGTTCTGGCCTGTGAATAAACAAGAGCTGTTTGAAGAATCGCTGTGTCGTCTGATATGTTCACCCACAACTTAACAGATAGGGCGGTGGGCGGGCGGGCGGCGGGTCTGGGCCGCGCTATGGCCACCGTGACGGGCGCATTGCGGGGCTTCAGCTGGAGCTTAGCGTGCCTAGCGCCCGGCTCAGCGCTGCTTATAACCCGTGTATAAGACGCCCCTCAATTTATCACAAAAAATTCAGGGGAAAAGGTCATCTTATACATGGAAAAATACAGTACATCCCCATTCTTTGAGCAAGAGATTCTAAAACCTCACACCCATTCTGCATCAACTGCCTCTAGGATTCATGCAGATCACCTTCAGAACCCGAAGTGTCAAACTTTTCTATGTCAGAAACACCAAAACAACAACTTCTGACTTTAAGTTAATAATTGAAATTTGTTGCATTGGATCTGCACTTCTCAAAGCATGCTTTCCTGAGCAATACAAATCCTAATAAGGTCATTTGTGGCTAAATTTTTTCAGTCTGAAGCAGAGTCTCGGTTTTTTACCACTCTAAATTACAAGCTACCTACCATACTAAAATGCATCACCGCTGTGGAATTTCAAGTGTGGACAAAGCCAAACCAATAAGCCTCCTATTCCAACAAGATGAAACCAAGAAACAGTTCTGATCTAAAGTGACATTTAAAGTGTTCCAAACTGAAACAGCAGCACAGCTTACGCAGCCGCATTAGTTCTGGGTCAAACTGCCAAATCAAAAAGATCTACCTACAGCAAGACTAAGCAAGGAGAACACAAGAGCACCCCTGCTGGATCAAAAACTCTTGGATCAGCTAACCAGTTTGTTAAGTTGTAGGTGAACATATCAGACGACACAGCGATTTTTCAAACAGCTCTTGTTTATTCACAGGCCAGGACAGAACTGAACTGAAGGGTTCAGTCAGCCTGCTTATATAGAGCTCCTGAACAACGTAACTGTAACAATTTTCTAAAACTATCCAATCACTGAACGTCACTTTCGATCCCTTATTTGCATAACTATCTACAGTATCCCCCTGCTGGCCCAGGGTGAGAACTTCAGTACATAACACAGGTGACTTGCAGGAAGCCCCAAAGCAGGACCTGGTAGCATCCTCCTCTGATCTTGGAACTAATATACAGCAACCATGGTTAGCTTTATCCTTGACAAGCCTGTCTAAGTCTATCTAAATAAATTAGGTAGGTTGCTTTGAGGTCTTGCCCATAAACACTGTGCAAAGTCAATTGTAGCCAAAAGCTCTGTATTCAAGTCTGCTTGAAACCCACACACCCAACATTTATAGGACAAACACTGTTTAAAAGGGGTGTGTGTGGAAAAAGGTTTGTTTCTCTAGCATGGATGATCTAATGATATCTTTTATTAATGCTTGCAAGTGTATACTGTACTCCAAAATCAAAACTACCTTAGACTTTAGTGACAAAAACTAGTCATTCCCACCAAGTGGAAATGATGATGGTGCCCACATTATACACTCTTAATCAACGATGTATTGCAATAACTAAGAGAAATTAGTAGGTTAGTTACTGTCACCAATATCCTCCTAAAGTTAACGTAGTGGCTAAAATGAACAGGCATACTAATAAAAGACTCCTCATTAAGCATTACCCAGTGTTCAACAATCTTAAACATGTACACAATAAGTTTTCTGCAGCTGCTTTGTCAGCGCCCTTTCAAATTGTTTAATAAGATCATAAATATATTCCACGATGAACTCCAAAAACAATATGAGAAGTCTCCATTTTTAACAAATAAATTAAGAATGCACAAGGAAACAGTTCAGTGTGCTATTCAAATTAAGCATCCATTCAGGAAAAGGATAATAACATCAGGGCCTAAGGAGCTCAGCAGATTCTATTTTTAAAGACCGTCACCACTCCAAAATATCCTCAGAAGCAAAAACTGGGCAGGATCATTAACATAAATACCTTTTCCCCCCATTTCCTTATTATATTTAGAAACTGTGACGGCAATCACATGCATATTTACCTGGGAGTAAGCCCCACTGAACACAGTGAGGCATGTTTTCGAGTAAACGCAAGGTTGAATGAATCGCCTCTGGCACAGTGTCCTAATTTATGATGTCACAGTGACACAGGCACTAAAAATGTATTCAGCCATTTAGGTTATTAAAAATACATTCTTTCAAGATATATAGATTGACTGAGACTGAGGAGAAAGAAAGCTGTAAATCTTTCAATTCAAGTCAAAGAACACGGGGGAGGGGTGGAGAATTGGCCCCATTTTAGGCCATATGCTATAATATCATAAATCTCTGCCAAATGAAATTAACTAAAGGACATTCTCAAGGATTTTCAAATCAGCATTAGACAAACTCCATTTCCAGCAAGCAAAGTGCTGCATATCAACAACGCCTTTAGGTATCAGACGTTATCGATAAAATATTATGCTCCCCATTATTATTCCTACATTATTTTACTTGGGGTGTATGGGGTGTTAGGTGAGGGGGGGTACCTCTGGTAGGAGACACGTCGTGCTCCTTCTGTGATAGTTTGTCCAGCTTTGGTTCCCACCCTGGCCTCAGCTCTCACCTGTGGCTCCTAGAAGCTGTCAGCATGAGACAGCAGCCACACCCTGAGAAACGGCTTTGGCTGGCCAGCTAAACCAGGTGAGAGCAGCTGATGGGTCTCAAGCCCTCTGTGAGTTAGGGACTTCCCCTGCAGGCAAAGACAGACTCTGGCAGATTGAGCGGATGTGACCAATAGTGGGTTCAATGGTCAAGAATGTGGGAATGTTCTAGGGTGCAGGAGAGGATATATTTACTAATTATATCCTTATCCAACTTGTGCTAACAAGTTCCCAAAATATCAGCAGAGTTTATAAACATTCCCCTTTAAGTCTGCAACGTTAACGTGTGCACAGGTTCGCTAGAACCTCTATAATAATTACTCTGGTAATTTCCCCTTTTGTTCCCTCTTAAAATACAAGACACGACACAGTCTTCATAAAAGTATAAAAGAGTTTACTCACATTCTGTTCACAATGTGATCCCAGAAGGCAGACCGGCTTTAAAAGGTTACATACATTTAGAATCTATTTTGTAGCAGGATAGTCCCCTTGTCCTCTCTTGGCTGGGAGCCAAGAGAGCATCCTTAGATGTTTCCTCATCGAAGGAAGATGGCAGAGAGAGAGAGAGTGGCTGCCTGCCCTGTGCTTTTGTCATTACCTGCACAGGTGAGGCCACACCCACCTCTGGTCACATGCGGAGGAAGTCCATCCCCAGGAAGTTTACCTGCTTGCTGGACAGACATCCCTCCCCATGTTCTAACATGTACACTCTAGGAATGTTGTCATTGACTGCTCCTGTGTTTACATCCCACAAAGAAGGCAGTCTCTGCACATACTGTAGAGGGAAGTGAGGGGCAGATGGGGCCCATCAACCTGGGAAGACAATCCATCTAGGACAGGGGTCAGCAACCTCTTTCAGCAGGGGGCCAGTCCACTGTCCCTCAGACCATGTGGTGGGCCGGACTATATTTTTTGGGGTGAGAAATGAACAAATTCCTATGCCCCACAAATAGCCCAGAGATGCATTTTAAATAAAAGGACACATTCTACAGTGGTACCTCGGATTAAGAACTTAATTCGTTCTGGAGGTCTGTTCTTAACCTGAAGCTGTTCTTAACCTGAAGGACCACTTTAGCTAATGGGGCCTCCTGCTGCTGCCGCTGCACAATTTCTGTTCTCATCCTGAAGCAAAGTTCTTAACCCAAGGTAATATTTCTGGGTTAGCGGAGTCTATAACCTGAAGTGTATGTAACCTGAGGTACCACTGTACTCATGTAAAAAAACACGCGGATTCCTGGACCATCCATGGGCCGGATTGAGAGGCAATTGGGCCGCATCCGGGCCCCGGGCCTTAGGTTGCCTGCCCCGATCTAGGAGAATGAAATATCTCATCCTAAACCTTGCAGGATACCTTTGGGGGAAGAAAAGCCTAAGGAGTAAACCCTATACAGTGGTACCTCGGGTTAATAATAATAATAATAATAATAATAATAATAATAATAATTTATTTATACCCCGCCCATCTGGCTGAGTTTCTCCAGCCACTCTGGGCGGCTCCCAATCGAGTGTTAAAAACAATCAGCATTAAATATTAAAAACTTCCCTAAACAGGGCTGCCTTCAGATGTCTTTTAAAGATGGGATAGCTGCTTATTTCCTTCACATCTGTCTGAAGGGAGGGTGTTCTACAGCATGGGCACCACTACAGAGAAGGCCCTCTGCCTGGTTCCCTGTAACCTCACTTCTCGCAATGAGGAAACTGCCAGAAGGCCCTTGGAGATGGACCTCAGTGTCCAGACTGAATGATGGGGGTGGAGACGCTCCTTCAGGTATACAGGACCGAGGCTGTTTAGGGCTTTAAAGGTCAGCACCAACACTTTGAATTGTGCTCGGAAACTTACTTAATTAAGAACTTAATTCGTTCTGGAGGTCCATTCTTAACCTGAAACTCTTCTTAACCTGAGGTACCACTTTAGCTAATGGGGCCTCCCGCTGCTGCCGCGCAGCCGCTGCATGATTTCTTTTCTCATCCTGAGGTACAGTTCTTAACCCGAGGTACTATTTCTGGGTTAGCAGAGTCTGTAACCTGAAGCGTATGTAACCTGAAGTGTCTGTAACCCAAGGTACCACTGTACAATTCCAGCAACTCCTGCAACCAAGCTGGTGCCAAACATATCACTCTGCTTTCCTTTGGACCACATCAGCGAGGCCAAGAAGGTTGTCTTGTTGTCTGGGTTGCCCAAGACCTCCATACACACTGCCCAGGTCTGCACCCCAGGGAGGTCAATTTTGTGCTGTGAGTGCAGTGATTTGGCTTTGCCCCCCAGAGTCACACTCTACTGTCTCTCGAGACAGATGGATGCCAACAGCAATTTGCCTTAAAGACCTAGATCAGATTCCCATTTGAGTCTTCTTTAATAAGAGAAGTGGAAATGTTTGGTTTTCAACAGGTCAGCGATGGAACAGAATTTCCCCCTCAATTCCTCAAAATTTCCCCTCAGCTGACAACTTCCTCTGCATTTCTGTCGCCTAAAGTGTCTGGGGAAGGTGGGAGAACCTGTTCACCAGCTAATGCCATAATACAGAGACTGGGCAAATGGTCCACTAATATACATCTTAAAAGAGCTTGAAACAAGATTCTAGCATTACTGAGAGAAGCTGGTGCTACGGTGGTTCAAAATCAGATTACACTTCAACATTGCAGACTTCTCAGAATATACTGAGCAAGTTACTTTTTGTGCTTCTACCCTTACTCCGTGACATTAAACTTTCCTCTCCATTATGAAATTCAAATTCCATACATACTATGATGTATCACCAGCCCACATTTCTTTAAATTTATTATTTATTTGCATATGTGGTATCACTAGCCTCTGGTCTAAAAGGTAAAGGTACCCCTGACCATTAAGTCCAGTCGCGGATGACTCTGGGGTTGCGGTGCTCCTCTCACTCTATAGGACAAGAGAGCCAGCATTTGTCCACGTACAGCTTCCGGTTCATGTGGCCAACATGACTAAGCAGCTTCTGGCGGACCAGAGCAGCGCACGGAAACGCCGTTTACCTTCCCGCCAGAGCGGTACCTATTTATCTACTTGCACTTTGACGTACTTTCGAACTGCTAGGTTGGCAGGAGCAGGGACCAAGCAATGGGAGCTCACCCCGTTGCGGGGATTCGAACCGCCAACCTTCTCATCAGCAAGCCCTAGGCTCTGTGGTTTAGACCACAGCACCACCCGCATCCCGCCTCTGGTCTAGCAAGGTATAAAAACTAGAGCTTTAATAAAGGCATGTTATTCACAAGCTCTAGTTATCTCCCACTTGGACTACTGCAATGCGCTCTACATGGGGCTACCTTTGAAGGTGACCCAGGAACTGAAATTCATCCAGAATGCGGGAGCTAGACTGGTGACTGGGAGTGGCCGCCGGGACCACATAGCACCAGTCCTGAGAGATCTGCATTGGCTCCCAGTATGTTTCCGAGCACAATTTAAAGTGTTGGTGCTGACCTTTAAAGCCCTAAACGGCCTCGGTCCTGTATACCTGAAGGAGTGTCTCCACCCTTATTGTTCAGCCCGGACACTGAGATCCAGCGCTGAGGGCCTTCTGGCAGTTCCCTCATTGTGAGAAGTGAGGTTACAGGGAACCAGACAGAGGGCCTTCTTGGTAGTGGAGTCTGCCCTGTGGAACGCCCTTCCTTCAGATGTGAAGGAAATAAGCAGCTATCCTATCTTTAAAAGACATCTGAAGGCAGCCCTGTTTAGGGACTTTTTATATTTAATGCTGTATTGTTTAAACACTTGATTGGAAGCCACCCAGAGTGGCTGGGGAAACTCAGCCAGATGGGTGTGGTATAAATAATAAATTATTATTTCTATTATTATTATTTCTATTATTATTATTATTATTATTAGCCTAAAATTAAGTTTATCGGGGGGAATGCTATTTGCCGTGGAATACGCTTTTTTAACAATTTTCTGTTATCTTCAGGGTGATCTTAAGAGGATCTCCAGTAATTTGCTCCTTGACAGAATGTATTTTTAGGCCTCTGCCAGGTAGCGCAAAGTTTCCAAATTCAGCAGACCAACTTGAGTCAACCAGTCATGCAAGCAGTGCAAGCTATGGCCAAGAGGGAAGGGAAGTTATGGAATCTTTAATGATAGATAAACAAAATATGCCAACCAAAATTTTCAGCAGACTATTTTTTTACTAGGACAACAAGCCAAACAAGTGCCTCAAGTTATCTCATAAGCGTACATCCCAGCCTTCAATGTAAAATGTTTCCAGGGTTGCTTGCAAGATAACAACTCCACAATAATGTACCACCATAGAAAGCTAGAACTCGTCTTTCTAACATGTTTGAGATGCTTCCAAACCGATGGCGCTGTCACACACCCAAGCTCCTGAGCAAACAAATCAGCCTGTGCTGGAATAGGCAGTAATTCACAGTTGTTGCAATAAATCTATAATAAGTAAATGTGAAATTGGAAAGCACTGTTCCCCTACATCACGTTTGTCTGGGCCAAAGACAAAATATTTTTGCTCTATGCGTCTTGTTTGCATGGGTTTTGTTTTGTTTCGCTTTTGCTGATGTCAAAGAAGCACTAAGCTATCAAAAATAGATCTGCTGCATTCAGTATCGCAAACCACAAGTGCTGGAAGAACGAGCAAGCTTCCAAACCAGGTTTTTATATGTTTCTTCTGGATTTGTACCTTGTGAAATCGCTTTCAGAAAGGCCACTTTTAGATATCCATCATGTTTATTTTTATATGATTCCACAATTAACTTGTTCCCAAAGCAGAATAAAAGGCAACAACAGAAGAACAAAAACATCATAACAGTTATGCTTAGCTACTCTGCTCAGGTGGCAAGCAAGCTCAATTTAATCTGCAATCCTAAAACCAACTATTTAGGAAGTAAGTCCCATTGAACATATTGGGACTGGCTTCTGCGGGCACTTCCAGACAAACCGTTTATTGAGAATTCATCCTCAATATGCAGAAAGGATGGCTCAGTCAGCAGAGCATCAATGTTGTGGGTCTGAGCCCCATGTTGGGCAAGATTTTTGCCTTGCAAGGGGTTGAACTACTCGATGGCCCTTGGGGTACTTTCCAACTTTACTGTGTGAGTGTAGGATTCTATGATCTATGATCCTGATTTGTTTACAGAGAGGTAAGACAATGTTGGCTATTTAACTGGCTTTATTCTGGTTTGTTTGCAGGGCAGTTAGACAGGACTGCATCAAAGGAAATGTCACCTCACATTTTCCAGAGCATTTCCACATCCCCTATCGCTCAGAAGTCTGATCTAGTGTTTGCCATCAGCAAAACAGCCGGGAAGAACCATGCATACTCCAGGCATATGAGTTGAACCCTGTTGCTTCCTCTGGGTTGGCTACTTAGCTGTTAAGTTTTGTTTATTTATTTTATCTTGCACTCTACTTACCTCCTTCCTTATTCCTTATTCATGATTGCACAAATAAATTATATTGTAGTGGAATGCTAGAGGGTGGCTGGTTGCGTAAGTCACTACAGTTTATCTTCAATGAGCCGGACTACTCCAGAAACAAGGGCAAAGTTTGGACAAATGGGAAATTGGTGATGATAGGCTGTCCTTGCCTTCCAGTTTGCTAAACGCTTCTCAAGATGATAGGCTGCAGGCTGTGGGTGTCCCTGAAACCTGCTAGAGTAGAGGCTTATAAGCAGGGTAGTGGCAGAGGGGTCGGGGGTAGCATTTTACCGCCTCCCTGGTGGATGCACTCATAAGGCTCTGTGACATGAGCATAATACAGTAATGACAAGGACCCTGACCCTAAGACCACAACAAAAATGCTGTATATGATCAGGTGGCAACAGTTTGGAGCATAAGTTTTTTCTCCAGCATTGTTGATCCTTTTTTATTTCTAGAATCTATAACAAGTTATCCTTTTTCTTCCTAGGATGACACATAGTCTAGATTTCCTACCAGTGTAATAATAATAATAATAATTTTTATTTATAGCCTGCCCTCCCCAGCCAAGGCCAGGCTCAAAGCGGCTAACAAGCAATAATAAAAACAAGTTGAATGAATACAACTTAAAAACAAGATTAAAATATAACATTAAAATATTGAAACATTAAAATATTAAAATGCAGCCTTTCACAGGAGGAGAAAGGAAAAAGGAAAAAGAAAGAGGGGGAGGGAATCAAATTGGCTCCAAGCCAAAGGCCAGGTGGAACAACTCTGTCTTACAGGCCCTGCGGAAAGAAATCAGATCCTGCTGGGTCCTGGTCTCATGAGGCAGAGCGTTCCACCAGGCCAGAGCCAGAGTTGAAAAGGCCCTGGCTCTGGTTGAAGCTAATCTAACTTCCTTAGGACCCGGGACCACTAGGGTGTTGCTGTTTATGGACCTTGAGGCTCTCCGTGGGGCATATCGGGAGAGGCGGTCCCGTAGGTACGAGGGTCCTAGGCCATGAAGGGTTCATGCACTCATGTACTCATGCACACACATCCAGAACGTTGATTTTTCCTTTTCCTTTCCCAGAGGTCTCTTCCAACACCAAATAAATAGCTACAAAAAATCTGAAATTCTTGCTACGATCATCACTGCATGCATCTCTGAGCCCTGCAGTGAATACTGGACCTTTTCAATTTGAAGCTGTAACCAGAGCTTTGGGGAGCAGCAAAAGTTTCTCTTCCCCGCCCTCAATCCTTTCACTCCCCCCCCCCTTTTTCCTGCACTTACTTACTTCCTCTCTGCTGCTACACCACCATACCTGCCCTGCTTCAAATTACCAAGTCCTTTTCTTCTTTATGATGCAAGGGATCACACAGTGAATGGAACATCATGATACTATATTTATAAGCCAAATCAGATCTGGTTATGTGACAATATCACTAAGGTCAAGCATGGGTGTAGCCAGGATTTTTGTTAGGGGGGCCAGGCCTTTTGTCGGGGGTGGGGTGTCAAAACCTCAGCTAGCTATGAATTTTTAATATTTTTGTTATTGGGAGGCAGCTGCCCCTCCCTCCCCCCCCAACTTGGCTACACCCATGATTCCTATATTACTCACACAGGTGAGATTCCAGTCAATGGGATCACCAGCAGACCTTACCCTGCATGGGAAAATACTTTGGCACCTTTCAGTGCAATCCCTGAAGGGCAGAAATGCTACAAAAGGGAATGGAGTGGGTTCTTTTCAATGCTGTTGAGAACATCCGCAACTCAAAAAACACTAGAATCCTGGACTTTTGGGGGCTGACATAGTAAAAGTTCTAAGCTTGAGGCTTACATAGTGATTTTGAGACTACAGTACAACAAATTCCAGAAATTTTATCTCTATTTCCCAGTGTTTTAGTCTGAAAGAAAACTATGTGAGCTGCTAGTTTCTAAAGCAGGCCAAGGCAAAACTAAGCCTAATGAGTCATGAAATAAAAACTGGATATCACAGATCAATCCATAAGCATTACTCCACTTCATTAATTCCCAATGAACGCGAAGTAGAGAAGCAATTCCTTGCAAAGTGAACACAACAAAATGCAAGCAGAGAAATCTACATACAATTTTAAAATGTTGTCTAAGTCAGCTATGCTAAGGAACAGCTTCTGCTGCTTTTGCAATGCTAAAACATTCATCTTTTAGTGACTACAAATCATGCAGACAAAACATTTTCTCCAACCCTTATCTTCTGTGGAACTAAGATGTTCATACACATGACTATGGGATAATTTTAACTGTGTAAACTTTACTTCTGTTCTTAACATTTAAGGATCTCCATAGGATGGTTTCCTGAACCACCCAAATATGCAGTGGCTACATTTGGGCTCAGCCTCATACGTTTCCAACTCCCCTCTCCTTGCAGTCGCATCAGGAGGAGATTGGAAGCTTTTCTTTCTCATTAACCACAGTTTAGGAGGTCGTCTGAATCCTAAACTGTGGTTAATCTTGACTGTGGTTAGTTGAGAAATGCGGCTGGAAACTTGTTTGTTTCCACTAACCATAGTTAAGAACCAAGTTTGAAGGACACAGCAAGCTGTGATTCATCTAAAACGCAAGTGAAAGCTTCTGAACTCCTTGTGGCCAGGCCGGAGGAGGAAGAGGAAGCAGCTGAGACTCAAAGACATGGATCCCTAATGCAAAGATATAGTGTCATGTTCAAATACAGTGGTACCTTGGGTTAAGTACTTAATTTGTTCCGGAGGTCCATTCTTAACCTGAAAATGTTCTTAACCTGAAGCACCACTTTAGCTAATGGGGCCTCCTGCTGCCACCGCACCGCCAGAGCACGATTTCTGTTCTCATCCTGAAGCAAAGTTCTTAACCCGAGGTACTATTTCTGGGTTAGCGGAGTCTGTAACCTGAAGCATATGTAACCTGAGGTACCACTGTACACCCAATATGTAGTGAGGGAAACGTACACGGCAGGTTTTATCTGGCCACGCTGAACAGGCAAAACTGTGGGCGGTGTAGCACCCACATGCCGCTGAAGGGTATTCATTCTGAAGACAATTCATGAGAAGTATTCCAGCTTTCGATCTTAACTCATCGCAGCACAAATGCACCCTGGTACCAGCTAAATGTCAACATTTTAAGGATATGTCAATGCTATGGAAGGCATGTGCATCAGCATTATGTTTTGAGAACTTTAAGCTGCATACATTACTAAGTCAGACAGGTATTTCCTCTAAACTACAGTGGTACCTCGGTGTAATGGGTATGAGTTACTCGTGCGTAAACTGGCGCCTCTCTAGGCTAAATTGCCTTGTTAAACCTTTCTGACTGCACAGCCCTTCTCATCGTGGCTGCCTCAGTCGCTAGCAGAATCCGTCAGTGGGCGTTTCTTAAACCTCTTCCAACATAAAAGCTGTTTGACACCCAGTCTCCTCCTCCTCTCACTGCGCGGGAGTCTTCTGCGCAGGGAGGGCGTGGGTAGCGGAGGACCTGTGCTCTCCTCACTGATGTCCAGTGAAGAGTCCTGGAGCCCTCTCTCCGATTCCCCCATCTGCCCCCCTTTATCCCTGGTGTTGCGCTGATTTGCTTCCCCCTCTACTGAGCTGTTTCTCCCCCTGCTGGGCCCTTCTCCAGCATCATCTGGGAGCCTCCCCTTCGCCTCTCGCTCCGATGTCAGTTCCCTGACACTCGGGTTACGTACTTAATTCGTTCCGGAGGTCCGTTCTTAACCTGAAGCGTATGTAACCCGAGGTACCACTGTAAGTGAAAGAGGAAAACGACAGGAGTTAATTTTATAGAGAGAAATTGCTACAAAAAGAGCGTAGCTCAAGAGAAAGAAATAATACGTCCCATAGCAGCAGATCACTTCAGTTTAAAGTCTAGATGTATTTTTCCCCCTTAAAACTAAGCTGACTGCTCCCTTTTTTTGGTCTTAGGTTACAAAGGTTGTGTTTGTAAAAGAGTTACAGAACAGAAGCACAAATGCCAAGCAAAGGATTGTGTATTTTAGGTGTCATAATTTGGACCAAACACACAAGAGGTCAGCATACACTGTTAGCCAAGCTTAACTGACAAGTTGCCACATTTTGTCTAAGTGAAACATCCTTCTTACACAAACCTAACATTAAACTACAGTGTACACAGTCGAGGGCTACTTGCATCCACAACAATTCCAAACAGACAACTGGGCAGGCTACACCTGCCTTTTCTAGCACGATAATCGGGAGTGCTGACATCCCGCTTCTTCCTAACTTAATTTGCCACCCGCCCTAAAGTCTGGATTGTGTGTGTGAAGCCTAAGTCACACCTTTGTGAAGACAGCTTGTTCAATAAAGAAACTTGATTGGCAGCCTGTTTTTCCACCTGCTGCCTTGTCAATTGACACAATGAACAGGAATCATGCTAATAAGCATGAATAGTAATGCACATGGTTGACGTATTGGCTGGCAATATTACTAAGGCACTGAGTCCTGCATATCCAACCAGCCTTCTCTCCTCCCTGTAGTTCCTAAGTGGCAGACAATGGAGGATTTATCTGACATGCCAAATCACAGAGGGGGAAAAGGTAAAGGACCCCTGGACAGCTACCATATTTTTCGCTCTACAGGACGCACTTTTCCCCCTCCAAAAATTAAGGGGAAATGTGTGTGCGTCCTATGGAGCGAATGCAGGCTCCTTGGCTTCAGCAATAGCAACGCGAAGCCTCCAAGTGCAGATGGAGCGCACCCTCCACGCTCCGGAGGCTTCGCGTTGCTTTTGCTGAAGCCTAGAGAGCGAGAGGGGTCGGTGTGTACCGACCCCTCTTGCTCTCCAGGCTTCAGGGATAGCTGCCTGAAGCCTTCAGAGCGCAGCGCGAGTTCCCGTTGCACTCCGGAGGCTTCAGGTTCCTTTCAGTGAAGCCAGGAGAGCTAGACTCTCCTGGCTTCAGCAGAGAAGGAGAGCTGTGCAGCGCCCCTTCAGCCAAGCGGGAGGAGAAATGAAAGGGGTTCTGTTTCTCCTGCCACTTCGCTGAAGGGGCGCTGAGCAGAGAGGGGGAGATTTTTTTGTGTGTGTTCTCCCCCTCTAAAACAAGGTTCATCCTATGGTCCGGTGCATCCTATAGAGCGAAAAATACGGTCCAGTCAAACTTGACTATGGGGTCCAGTGCTCAACTCGCTTCAGGCCGAGGGAGACGGCATTTGTCTGCAGATATATTTCTGGGTCATAAGGCCAGCATGCCTAAACTGCTTCTGGCACAATGAGAAACCGTGATGAGTGAGAGCACACAGAAATGCCGTTTACCTTCCTGCCACAGCAGTACCTATTTATCTACTGGCGTGCTTTCGAACTGCTAGGTTGGCAGGAGCTGGGACAGAGCTCACCCGGTCACGCAGATTCAAACCACCGACCTTCGGCAAGCCCAAAAGACTCAGTAGTTTAAACCACAGCACCACCTGCTCCCTACAAGTCACAAAGAGGACAAAGCCAGCCCCTCAGCCCGATATATCCTACGCAGATCCTCAAAGCAATTCAGGAGAAGGTGGACAGGCAGGCAGAAACACAAAATACTATACAGTGGTACCTCGGGTTACATACGCTTCAGGTTACATACGCTTCAGGTTACAGACTCCGCTAACCCAGAAATAGTGCTTCAGGTTAAGAACTTTGCTTCAGGATAAGAACAGACAGCAGGAGGCCCCATTAACTAAAGTGGTGCTTCAGGTTAAGAACAGTTTCAGGTTAAGTACAGACCTCTGGAACGAATTAAGTACTTAAACCGAGGTACCACTGTACTGCTTCTCTGTCTCTCTCCGCCTTCCTCCAATGAACTCAGTTTGGGGTGGCATAGAAGATTCCCCTATCCTATTCTTCTCATATCAACTCTGTGAGGAAACTTAGGAAGAAATAGAGACTGAGGGAGGATTTGAATTACTCCCAGTCTGACTTTCTAACCAATATATACTGCTGGTTCTCCTGTACTGTATATAACTATAGTGTATAACTATAGTATATACATAACTATATACACTATATACTATATATTATATACTAACTATACACAGATTAATATATCAGCTGATACACCTTCCAAGAACACTCTGCAAAATTCCCCTTCATTAGACATTAACTTTTGAAAAAAAGAAATAAAAAGCCACACTGGTCCATCTCTTGCATGTGTTTACAAGAAAAATGTCAATTAAACATGCACACTACTAGGAACAAACTAGGTCACGCTTCAAACTGCTCCACTTCAAATCACTTGATACTTTTATCACTGCAATGTTAAATAACTGTGGAAATTACAAAATTCTTTTGTCCATCTGACTTCCACCAGTCTTCGTCATCAGGGCCAAATAAGAAGGTGAAAGGTTTTTTGTTTTTGTTTTTTTAAAGAAAGGGGTCAGATTAACCTCACCCAAGCCAAGAAAACAGGATAGATGCTCAGACCCAGAGTTAGAAAACAGTTGCTCTATCCAGAGCAAAGGCAGAGAATAACACGCCAGGGGGAATCAAAGCAAGCAACGCTAGCACAATTAATGGCATCGTGCCATGCAAATAAGGCTGGATAATTGCCTAAGGAAGCAAAAGCAGCATACCTGTTACAAATCACATCAGAAGCTTCCTGCTACTATCAGTTGAGCCGGCAATTCTATATGCTCTTAACTTCAGCCAAACAGCTAAGAGATTTCCTGTCTACCACTAATCTTAAAACTATTCCATGGGACAGCAAGCACTGAGCAAGCTGCTGTTTATGCAGACATGTGAGCAGGAGGTAAAGGGATGGGGAGAGAAAACTGGTCCTTAGACAGGCAAGTCATGGGGCCAAGTGAAAACCTTTGGATGTCTCTTGCCACCTAAGAAATACAGAGCTGGTAGGTGCAATATTGCCTTCTGGCCAGTTCTACTGTCAGATGCAGATGGCGTTGTGGTCTAAACCACTGAGCCTCTTGGGCTTGCCAATCAGAAGGCTGGTGGTTCGAATCTCCACAATGGAGTGAGCTCCCGTTGCTCTGTCCCAGCTCCTGCCAAAATAGTTCGAAAGCACACCAGTGCAAGTAGATAAATTGGTACCACTGCGGCAGGAAGGTAAACAGCGTTTCAGTGTGTTCTCGTTTCTGTCACAGTGTTCCGTTGCGCCAGAAGGGGTTTAGTCATGCTGGCCACATGGCCCAGAAAGCTGTCTGTGGACAAACACCAGCTCCCTCGGCCTGAAAGTGAGATGAGCACCCCAACTCCATAGTTGCCTTTGACTGGACTTAACCGTCCAGGGGTCCTTTACCTTTTTACCTTTAGTGGGGGTAAGAGGAAGTTGGCTTCACTATGGTGGAGCAGAGAATAATCAGGATGGATTTTGATGAGTCAAGAGCCATAGCAACCTTACAACAGCTTTTATTCCCAACAGCTTTTATTCCCAAGACTGCAGTGATCTTGCCAACAGACACATGGCATGACTGATATCCCAAGGGAACGTTGAGCTCCCTTCACTTGTTCAATCACCTTTTTGGCATCCATCTGTCTCAAGAGACAATGGAGTGTGCCTCCGGGGGTGAAGACATTAGCAGCACCAAAGTGACCACCCTGGGGCACAAGCCTGGGCAGTGTGTATGGAGGCCCTGGGCTGCCCAGATGACAAGATCCACCTCCCACCAGTCAGCCTCATTGATGTGGTCCAAAGGAAAGCAGAGCAATACGTTTGGCACCAGCTTGGGTCCAGGAGTTGCTGGAAGGAGGCATACAAGATGCCATGCAACCCTACACACTCTGGATTTATGTAGGGTTTACTCCTTGGCCTTTTCTTCTCCTGAAGATATCCTGCAAGGCAGTGGAAGATTAGGATCAGAGGTCCGCTGCATGTGAAGACAGGCGATTAAGTGGATGAGTAGGTCTAGAGAGCAGTTTCTGCATGTGCTGTAGAAGGAAGTGGGGCTCGTCAGCCTGGGAAGGTAGCCCATTCAGGAGAAGGTTCCATCACCCATAGCTCCACTTAACATGTTAATCACATGAAGGTGTCTCTGTGAATAGGAGAGGTTGTGCTGGCCCCATCCCCACTGTCTACACACTGAGTGCCAATATGTGTGTAGCAGAAGCCTAGGCACATTGAGCTCAGAGCACATAGCCTTCCACAGTACAGTGGTACCTCGAGTTACAAACGCCTCAGGTTACAAACGCTTCAGGTTACAAACTCCGCTAACCTGGAAGAGTTACCTCGAGTTGAGAACTTTGCCCCAGGATGAGAACGGAAATCGTGTGCCGGCAGCGCAGCGGCAGCAAGAGGCTCCATTAGCAAAATCATGTCTCTAGTTAAGAACAGTTTCGGGTTAAGAACGGACCTCCAGAACGAATTAAGTTCGTAACTAGAGGTACCACTGTATTTTGTGCCCAGTTCCAGCACACGTTTTGCACTACAAGCATAGGCTTCCCCTGTGCAATGTCCATGGTCAACACAGAGATGTTGCAGGCGGAGACGTTATGTGATGGTGGGAGCACAGCAACTGGTCCTCAGTCATCGTGGGAGAGATCCTTCCATGCAACAAGGGCGACTTCCATCTCTCCATAACAAAACAGTCATGTGACTTGACCATACCAAAGTACGATTACGGAGCTATTCATCGGAACTGCAAATTCAGAAAGGACTCAAATCAAAGGAATTGCTGAACTCCTATGACTTCAAATGTAGTGTGTGTGTGTGTGTGTGTGTTTAAAAAAAACCTGACTGTACCTAGACAACTTAGAAGGAAAGCATTCATTTTTCCACCTAATATTTCAGAAGTCTCAACTACTCGTCGAGTTTTTTTATACATATCAGTTTCAAATTAGGGTAATAAACTGGCTAGATAAGACAAACATGAAAGTGTGATACCCATCAAAGTGTGATTAAAAAAAAAATAATCTTCAAAAGAAGGGAGACATCCTGTGGATTAAATTCCGGTTTACAACTTCCAGTTTTGTCATTCATATTCTTAAGCAAAAAAAACCTAAAAACTCTGGCGCTATTACTTACTGCTGTTGAAGAAATATGATATTTGAAAGGGATATAAGGAGATTCTTTCCCCTTGATGCTCAGAAACGTGATGATCTCAGAGGACCTTGTTGAAAACAGACCCTCCACACTTTCCTATATTCTTCCAGCCTTTTGCAAATCTCTAGCGGGAAACGTAATTACTTGAGTCATGTCTCAAATGCCTATTTCTTAATTACTTATTTCTGCTGCGTGTTATTCTTATCTCCAAGTAAATGAGGCATCTCGATTCAGATCCTAGCTAACCCTGAACTTGGGGGATTTAGACTAAAGTTTTCCTACCAATGATTGCTTCCAATTATCTGAAAATCTAGGTAACATAGGTTTCGCTGCAGTTATGCATACTTTTTTCTGGCTGTCCAGTTTGCAAGTTTTCATAATGCTTCAAAGCTGTCGCATTACTGAGATCAGAAGAGGGAAAATACATCTCTGCTTCTCAAGCTGTTGGTGGAATTTAATACCATTGGCTACAGCGTGGTTATCAGGGATGCTCAACATAAAAAAACTAAGATGGCCACTGGTTACATCACCTCCTGACAAATAGAAGGGGAAGAAATTGAGGCAGTGAGAGATTTTACTTTCTTGGGTTCCATGATCACTGCAGATGGTGACAGCAGTCACGAAATTAAAAGACGCCTGCTTCTTGGGAGAAAAGCAATGACAAACCTAGACAGCACCTTAAAAAGCAGAGACATCACCTTGCCAACAAAGGTCCGTATAGTTAAAGCTATGGTTTTCCCCGTAGTGATGTATGGAAGTGAGAGCTGGACCATAAAGAAGGCTGATTGCCGAAGAATTGATGCTTTTGAATTATGGTGCTGGAGGAGACTCTTGAGAGTCCCATGGACTGCAAGAAGATCAAACCTCTCCATTCTTAAGGAAATCAGCCCTGAGTGCTCACTGGAAGGACAGATCCTGAAGCTGAGGCTCCAATACTTTGGCCACCTCATGAGAAGAGAACTGCTAGGTTGGCAGGAGCTGGGACCAAACAATGGGAGCTCACCCCGTCGCAGGGATTCGAACCACCGACCTTCTGATTAGCAAGCCCAAGAGGCTCAGTTGTTTAGACCACAGCGCCACCAGCATCGCTATGGAGCCATTTGGCACCTAGCTTATGTATCTGCATTTCTAACACTCGTCAAAAAGCCTCAGTGGCTAGGAGTGCCTTCTACCAACTATGGCTAGTGCGCAAGCTATGGCTCTTCTTAGGCAGGAATAGCCTGGCCATAGTAATTAATGCATTGGTAACTTCAAGACTTGATTACTGCAGTGCACTCTATGAGAGGCTACCCTTGCACTTGGTCTGGAGCTCCAGCTCCAGCTCCAGTTGATGGGAACAGACAACCGGCAGCACATAACATATGGGCAGTCAGTACAACCTTTAAGCACTGGTGTTATCGGGCCAAGTTCAAGCTCAGTTGGTTAGAGCATGGTGCTGATAATGCCAAGGTTGCAGGTTCGATCCCCCTATGGGACAGCTGAATATTCCTGCATTGCAGAGGGTTGGACTAGATGATCCTCAGTGTCCCTTCCAACTCTCCAATTCTATGATTAATTTACATGGACCAGAACAACCTGGGTTTTGGAAACTTTAAGGACTGCCTATTCCATTATACCCTCTGCCCAGTTACTGAGACCTTGATTAGTTCGTCACAGCACTGAAGAGAGATGTGAAGTACAGTGGTACCTCGGGATACATACGCTTCAGGTTACATACGCTTCAGGTTACACACTCCGCTAACCCAGAAATAGTCTTCAGGTTAAGAACTTTGCTTCAGGATGGGAACAGAAATTGTGCTCCAGCAGTGCGGCGGCAGCAGGAGGCCACATTAGCTAAAGTGGCGCTTCAGGTTAAGAACAGTTTCAGGTTAAGTACGGACCTCCGGAACGAATTAAGTACTTAACCCGAGGTACCACTGTACACTGCAAAAAACCCAAGAACCCCCCACCCTGGAAATCCAACATAAGACAAAAAATGCACAGCTAGAATTTGTCTACCTAGAAATGGTTTCCTTTGTGATAAGCGTTTCATTTAGATGACTCCGATGCAATTTCAGTTTAATGACTCTAATGCAATTTAACCACAGTACATTAAGCTCATGCCTGATCCCTCTCCCTAAGCAATAAATGTCGCCAAAATATGAATTGTTTTCACACTGTTACTGCTTAAAGCCTATGATCTGAGGGTGAGACCTTGAGATGGATAACATAAAACCACACTGGAACTGTGTCATGAGCCGGTCGGCATCAGGTAAATTTGCAAAAGCACAATTGATGCAACCAATGACAAAGGGAAATGCAGCTTGTTTAAGGTCACTATTCAATACTCTGCTTTGAGATTCTGGGGCATGTCTTTCTTTCTTTTACAGCTCTGTATTCTTCATGTGGGACGTGGGTGGTACTGTGGGTAAAAGCCTCAGCGCCTAGGGCTTGCCGATCGAAAGGTTGGCGGTTCAAATCCCCGCGGCGGTGTGCGCTCCCGTTGTTCGGTCCCAGCGCCTGCCAACCTAGCAGTTCGAAAGCACCTTCGGGTGCAAGTTGATAAATAGGGACCGCTTACTAGCGGGAAGGTAAACAGCGTTTCCGTGTGCGGCTCTGGCTCGCTAGAGCAGCGATGTCACGCTGGCCACGTGACCCGGAAGTGTCTCCGGACAGCGCTGGCCCCCGGCCTCTTCAGTGAGATGGGCGCACAACCCTAGAGTCTGTCAAGACTGGCCCGTACAGGCAGGGGTACCTTTACCTTTACCTTATTCTTCATGTATTATATTTCAAAAAGAATCATACAAGCACAGGGTTATCTCCAATCCCACATGATTCCTGCATGGTAATATATGAGGACTCCTACAATTGCCAAAAGAAACTTAGCACTACAAGTGGGAGGGGGGGGAGTTTCTATACAGAACTGAAGAGAAACAATTCTGGCTAAGGAATGCATGAAACAACAATGCTCTGCACATTCCATTGAAGTGTTCAAGTCTCCTTTGCACCACTTATGTAACACAAAAACTCCTAAAATAAATACCTCCCTTTTTTCCAGGGAAGTTATTTCAGTTGCACTGAGAAATTTTAGGAAGAGTAAGATAAGGGTAGTAAGTCAAATTTTCACATACAGGCAAACCCAACCCCCAATTTACATGTGTTCCATATGTGCATGACTACGCGCACACACACACTGCTCCAAACCCGAAAGTGACCGGAAAACATCACAAAAAGGAGCAGGGATGAAACAGGGACTTTCCCAATGGTATTTCAAATGTATGCAATTTCACTAAACACACGGTGCCTTGGAACGTAACCCCCGCGTAAATGGGGGGGTTGCGTGTACAGCAATTAATGTTAACAAAACAGCCATAGCAACATACATATTGTTAGAACCACTAATGTACAGTGGTACCTCGGGTTACATACGCTTCAGGTTACAGACGCTTCAGGTTACAGACTCCGCTAACCCAGAAATAGTACCTCGGGTTAAGAACTTTGCTTCAGGATGAGAACAGAAAGCGTGCTCCGGCGGCACAGGAGGCCCCATTAGCTAAAGTGGTGCTTCAGGTTAAGAACAGTTTCAGGTTAAGAACAGACCTCCGGAATGAATTAAGTACTTAACCCAAGGTACCACTGTAGTTGTTTCTTTTGTCAAAGACTAACATATAGCACTGAAATTATTAATATTATTGGCATAGAATGAGGTCAAGTATAGAACTTTGCTTCAGGATGAGAACAGAAATCGTGCAGCGGCGGCGCAGCAGCAACAGGAGGCCCCATTAACTAAAGTGGTGCTTCAGGTTAAGAACAGTTTCAGGTTAAGAACAGACCTCCAGATTGAATTAAGTACTTACCCAGAGGATACCCCACATTGGGACTAAAAGTATGCTGCCCAGGAAGTTTTCTGTGAGCATCAGCTTATTAACTGCCCTACTATGCAGATGTGCCAGACCAACAGAGACCAATATGGGAAAAACCTCTCCTTTGAAACAGGATTTGACAAAGCAATGATTCACATAATGGAGGGCTGGTCACCTAGAGCCTTGTTAGATTCACAGACAATGGTAGTCTGGCATATGGAGGGAAAGGGTCATGACTCAAACAGTTCACCTGCCTGACTTTGCAATTTTGTGGGAACAAGAAAAAACTATTTCTACATAGTTTCAGAAGGCAGTGATCCTAGAATTGCTAAGCAAGGGTGGTAGGGGGCATGAAAGTCACCTAGGCCAAAGTGTGGTTCCCAGGATCCTCCCAACATTCCCAAAACATTAACAAATAAAATAAGCCGAGAGAAGGAATATCAGGGTGCGTCATGACTTAGATGCTTGTGGAGTAAGAATTAAAATTAGCATACATGCCCAAATGGCTGAAGTAAATGACTAAATGATTTGGGGGGGGGGGGTCAGATGAGTAGCTCACTATTGCATTTTGCAGAAACATAAAATGTTGCAGAGTAATTACTAGTGTTAGGGACGCGGGTGGCGCTGTGGGTAAAAGCCTCAGCGCCTAGGGCTTGCCGATCGAAAGGTCGGCGGTTCGAATCCCCGCTGCGGGGTGCGCTCCCGCTGCTCGGTCCCAGCGCCTGCCAACCTAGCAGTTCGAAAGCACCCCCGGGTGCAAGTAGATAAATAGGGACCGCTTACTAGCGGGAATGTAAACAGCGTTTCCGTGTGCGGCTCTGGCTCACCAGAGCAGCGATGTCACGCTGGCCACGTGACCCGGAAGTGTCTCCGGACAGCGCTGGCCCCCGGCCTCTAGAGTGAGATGGGCGCACAACCCTAGAGTCTGGCAAGACTGGCCCGTACGGGCAGGGGTACCTTTACCTTTAATTACTAGTGTTAAATACAAAGGATGGAGATGCATGCATCAACTCACTTCTAAAACTGAAGGAATTTACACGTTCCACCTCCATGTCTTTTGAGGAACTTGTAAGCTGAGCAACTTTCTTGGAAATGGATCAAAACTCTAGCAAGAAGAAAATTAGATAATACTGGTGGCCAGCCACATATTGTTGCATTTGTGTGTGTTTTTTAATGTAATTATTTCTGAATTATTAAAGAACAGCCATTGATTTATGCCATAATTGTTATGGCTTTCACTGTCAAGCAGCTTTAGTGCTTACTGAAAGCTCTGTAGGTATGCTACCCTCATGTTGTGTATGCCAATTTAATTCAAGGACTTTCCAAATCAAAGACAGGGCTTTAATGGGACACTGGAGCCAGCATCCCAGAGCACATAATCAATAACATTTAGTAAAACACTGCATCCACGAGGGTAATTTGAGAAGGCAAAGGAAATATGGTGCACATCTCAGTTCAAACTGTTATATTTCTTAGCCCCTTATTTTCACTGATAAAATACATTTCAGCTCATTCATCAATAAAGTGCTTGCGAATACAGAAATGAATTCTACATATTTTAAAACATTAGCTCTGGTCCCCAACTTTAAAATATTGAAGCACATCCTTAAACACCAGGCTTCAATATAAGCTTGCAGACAAGACATTCATGACAGATGGAGTCAAATTGTGCCTGGAGATGACACACTTGAGTTAATCTAAGCACTTTTAATAATTGATCTTCTCTAGAATATCATTTACATTTCACATCTTCCCTTATGGCTTAGATACCAAAAGTTCCTGTTTTCTTGAAAATTCACAACCCTTTTTCTATAAATACAGCTGCAAGGCAATTACTCATCCCATTTGCTTTTCAATAGTGAAATGACACCCATCACTGACAATGATTTCAGCCTAGCCCGTTCAGACCATCTGTTAAAAGTCAACCCCCTAGTGCTTGCAAGACCAACACCAGTTTTTAAACTGAACAGCTACTGGGTTGTGGATCCAGTTTGGGCAAACCCCAAATCCCAAACCAAAGCAAGATGCTTAAGACCTCTTCCAAAGTGAAGCACTCTAAAGCAAAGTGGGCTGGCTGCGAAGCTTTCTGCATATATTGGAGCAGCTATCAAAGCCCCAATGAATGCCACCAGAGCAGTCATGTCATCAGCTTTTACAGCTGTTCCTATATACTGGGAGTAAAGGTAAAAGGTAAACGACCCCTGGACAGTTGAGTCCAGTCAAAGGTGACTATGGGGCACAGCACTCATCTCGCTTTTAAACCAAAGGAGCCAGTGTTTGTCCACAGACAGCTTTCCGGGTCATGCAGCCAGCATGACTAAACTGCTTCGGGCGCAACAGAACACAATGACGGAGGCCAGAGCACATGGAAACGCTGTTTACCTTCCTGCCACAGCAGTACCTATTTATCTACTTGCATTGGTATGCTTTTGAACTGCTAGGTTGGCAGAAGCTCACCCGACTGAGCAGATTCGAACTGCCGACCTTCTGATCAGCAAGCCCAAGAGGCTCAGTGGTTTAGACCACAGTGCCACCCACGTCCCCTATAATGAAGAACCTTTGGCCCACCAGCCAGGGGGGACCAATTTGGCCCAGCAAACCATTTTCCCCAACCCATGCCCACCAATCAGCTAATACCACTCCAATAGATGAATGGCGTCACCTCCACCAGTTCCCCAAAGAAGCAGAATTTAGCCCCCTTCTCATCCGTTGATAAGAAAGGGGTATAGTATAATCCTGCTCAGTTTGGCTGGGAACTGGCGTTTAGCCCCCTCAGCTGATGAGGGGGTGGGTTAAACCATGCTCAACTGGTTCCAGAGAGCAGAACTGAAGTCTCCACTCATCAGCTGATAAATGGCGTTCAGTCCTGTTTGGTGATACTTCATCAGCTTGTTCCCTGTGGGGAACGCGCTGCTGAAGCAAACTCCTGGAAAGAGGATTCAAGTCTCTGCTCATCAGCTGGTTACTGTCTCCCCCTCACTCCAACAAGTCAACTATGACAGGCAAGTCCCCTAGGGCTGGGTGATATAGCAATGTATCATCCAAAACTAGTTTGAAGTCCATATTGTGATGTCGGTTTCATAATTTTTGACCTGGCAATATATTGCGAATCACTATGTGTGTGCGCTACACGAAAATCACAATGCGGGAATACCCATGAAGCCAGCCAATGCCTCTACATAGCTCCATACTTAGTTCAGACACTGTGATATATCAATATATTACAATGATTAGCTGGTGATATATCACAATGTTGAAAACCAGATATCGCCCAGCCCTACTGCCCATCAGTCGTCGGAGCTGCCATTTTGCTAATGTTACTATAGATTCCTCATTGCCCCGCTCTGCATATCAATCTAGTCCAACCGCCTGCAATTCAGGAATATGCAGGTGTCCTATATGAGGATCGAACCTGCAACCTTGGCATTATCAGCACCATGCTCTAACCAACTGAGCTATGTTCACATATGTTCACAGGATGATGGTGTCCCAAAGCAGAGTACTTTGAGCACCCAACCGGGGGCCAGGATAACTTCTGAATAACCACTATCTAGACAGCCTATATTGGAGGACAACCTGTCACTGTCCAGATGGTGTTGTACAACTCCCATAATCATCCCTGGCCATTGGTCATGCTGGATGAGGCTGATACGAGAATCCAGCATCATCTAGCGGGCCACCGCTTCCCCACTCCTGGAAGAGTTCATCAACTAGAAGGTGGTTGGTTCTTCTCCCCCACCTCCCAATTCATGCTCCAGTGTGTGACAAATTCCAAATGCACACAGGTATACAGGCTGATAGGCTAGTAACCTCTGTGGGCTTATTTGCAAGCCTGCCTTGATGATTTCAACACTAGTATGAGAGGTAGAGAAAAATCCTTTGGAAAAAGTACTCCAGGACAATGTCACCTATTGTGCAACTGATGAACTCAGCAATTATTTCCATATGATTTTCCCACTCAGGCACTCCCTTAAGCATGAGCCACCTTTTCTCGAGTTAGGAACATAGTTATAACTCTGATAATGGACCATGCAAAGAAATTTACTCTGAATGGCAACTTCTCTCCTTTACGAAAAGGGGAGGGGGGTATAAATAAAGCCAGAAATGCAACAAGAATTGTTTTTCCTTCTTTATTTGCTTTCCTAAATAACTGAAAGCTTGAACAGCTGCAATATACGTTGAAAAAAGTTCGGGTTTTTTCCTATCACCACTGCATCTCTATGGCAGAAAAAAGCTTCACTTGTTGATTTTCTGTTTCCTCTACAGCTGTTTTAAGGCACAAAGCCTCTGTTCATAAATAAGGTGACAATTGTAGTAAACGCAAGAAGAGAGGCAGAGCAGCAGCTTGCCTCTACCCAATGCCATCCTGCAGCTTTGCTGCTAGGCAGAGAACTTGTTGCAGCTAAAAATTTCTACCTCTGGATTCTTAAACAAAAGGAACAGTCCCCCGCCCTGCCTCCACAAGGCACAGATGTCCAAAGCTTGGGACAAAAGGTCTCTAAAGACAAAGAGTTACATGGGCACCCTAGTGGCTCCAGGGCTTAAACACACTGAAATCTGCAGTCACAGAATCTGGTTTCAATCCCTCTGCAGGCGCCACACATACATGAAGGACAGAAAGGAGCTCTCTCTCGCATCCAGTCCTTGAGACTAAACAAAGACCAGGCAGGGAAGAGAAGAGATGCAGGAGGAGAGAACCGATTTCACAAGAGGGGATCCAAATTCACAAGAGGGGATCCAACTTCACCGGAGAAAACCAAACGCGTGGCTTTAAACTTTAAGTCCCCCTCTGCTCCTAGGAAACGCTGCGCCCTGGCAACATGTTTCCAAGAGTTCCTTTCGAAATCAAACTCAAGAAGGGGGAGGGAGGCGAAAGGCTAAAAGTGGGTGTGTAATGACCTAGTCGAATTCCATTTAGACCTACTTCCCAGGTGCCCGGTCCCAAAGAAGCGCAGATCCGGATCACAGACCAGCAGCCACACATACAGCAACTCAACAAATCCTGGTTCCTCTGCTCATCCCCCGACGGAGCCAAAGTAGCCTCCCTATCCTAACGCTGCCTCCATACCCAATCCCTCGAAAGCCCGTGTTCCCAAATCTCACCGTCATCACACAAACCCCAAACAAGCCTTTCCCTAATCTCCTGCGACCCCCCCTCCCCAAAGGACCTCCCCTCACCACCCTATTCCCACCTTCAGTCTCCAAACCCCAATTCCCCATTTTTTCCCCTTAACCCCCATCTTCGAGACCCACAGGATGGGCTTTTTTTTTTTTAAGGGTCCTTCCCATCCTCAGCCAGACCACTCGAGCTCCCTTAATTCATCCATCCCCCCTCGCCCCTTCCCAAGCCGCCTCTCTCCCCTTCCCTCTCAGCCTCCCTTAAGCAACACGAGCTGCCCCCTCTCCTGCCCTCACGTCGGGGGGAAATGCGCCCTTTTGATCTCCAAGCCAGTCCCTCCCCAAGCCAGCCCTTCGCCACCTAGAGCGGGGGGGGTCGGTGGATGGGGGGGTCGCACTGCCTCTCCAAAAGCCCCTGGCCCAGCAGCACTGGACCAGCACCCTACCCAAGTCCCTTTCCAAAGGCCCCCCTCCCCTTTCCAATCCCCTTCCAAACTCAGCTCCGCGCGCCCACCCACCCCGCGCGCCCCCGAAGCGGCGGGGCACCTGGAGGCGCGCGATCCAGCAGCAGCAGCGCCCGAGGGGGCGGGCAGGAGGGTACCCCCCCCCCCAAAGCAGCTCCGCGGGGAGTTCCACGGGCGCCTCTTGGCGTACCTTCCCCCCTCTTGATCCGACGGGAGCAGCTCCAGGCGCTCGGTTCCTCTCGTTCTCTCCGCGGCACGCGCGCCCTCTGCGCCTGGCGGAGAAACCCTCCCTCCGGCGAAAGAGAGAGAGAGAGAAGAGAGAGGTCGTCCCGGCTTCTCCCGCCAGCCAAAGGGAAGCCGCTGCCGAAGCAGCCGGCGGCCAGGGCGGCCACGCCTCTCGGCCGGCAGGAGGGGTGGGCGCTGCGGAGACGCCCGGACCCCGCGCCTCGGCGTCAAAGGCGAACCGGTGGGAAGCGCCGCCCAGCGGCTGAGGCGGGCGCAGGGGAAGTTTGCATCATTCATTCATTCATTCATTGGACTTCATAGTCCTTGTCACCCGAAGGTTTCTTCTTCTTTTCGTATATAATTTCTATTACGTTTTCTGTTGCAGTTTAAAATGCTCATTCCACATCCTTAAGATATCAGTGACTTCCCTTCTTCTCTTTCCGTGCTTCGTTTTACAGGTCATAAATCCCTGCGCTTTTTACAAAAACCATACCATTCAGTATTCTCTTATTGCATCCATCCAAACTTGTTTACACTGTTGAATTTACTGTATCTCAGTGCTGCCAGCGTTTTCAGCTGTACACAATCATTTCCCATATATTCCATAAACGTTTTCCATCTTCTTCAAACATATGTTCTTCTTGTTCTCTGATTCTATATGTTTAAGTCTGCCAGGTGTGCATATTCTGTCAACACCCGAAGGTTTCCATGCGACTTAGAATCATAGCATCGTACAGCTGGAAGGGATTCCCCCAGGGCCATCTAGTCTAACCCTCTGCAATGCAGAAATCTCAACTAAATCATGCATGACAGCTGGCCATCCCACCTCTGCTTAAAATCCTCCAAGGAAGGAGATTGCTCAACCTCCGGAGGGGGACTGTTCCACTGTCCAACAGCTCTTACCCTAAGAAAGTATTTCCTGATGTTTACCTGGAATCTCCTTTCTTGTAACTTGAAGCTGTTGGTTCGAGTCCTACCCTCCAGAGCACACATACATACACAAACACAAACAAACCATAATATGGCATCTCCCTCTAAATTTCCTCATGCTGGGAGATGCCGAGGCTCAAGAAACACAGCCGTTTACATTCAGGAGTCCTGCTCATATAATCTCATGAGTAGTTTCTCAATAGGTCATGGGAGGAAATGCACTCTGCACCTGCTCAGAGGTGCTCTCACCTCTTCATCTTTCCCACATTTTGTCCAGGCACTGATGGACACCTGGGCCCACAGCTGCAAACTTGAATAAAATATTGCGGGGAGCCCAGGTAAGCCCCACCCTGCATAACTGATCACAGTATGTGGCACACACCCATTGGAATCGCAATGCTCATCAACTGGGGGGTGGGGGCAGCTAACTCAGATATTTTATTTTGGGGGCTGAAGGGACCTCAGCCCCTAGGAGTTGGCTGCTATGCCCAGGCTGAACCCTTTGCCCGGACAAATTTAAACCTTCTGCAAAGAGAGGAAATCTCAGGAAACTCACGATAAGATTGTAGTCTAGTTTTACCAGGTCCAGGATGGCTGCACTTCTGTTTACAGTGCAGAGGTGTACCTAGGCTCCCTTGCGCCCTTGACAAGGAATTGTACCAGCACTTCCCCAGGCCCAGGGAGTGTGCAGACCAGCGGGCAGGCTCCTAGCCCCTCTGAGCCAAATTGGTGAGGCACATTGTGCCCTCCCCACAGGACCTCCATCCTTGGTGGAGGCCAATCTGGCCTACATGTAGGCCCCTGTTCCATTGTCTATGGGAAAGGCTCCAAAATGTATTTTAAGACACAGTGGCTGCTTTATTGACTGCTGCTCTACAGACTCACTTCAAATGACAGCCTCTGAGAGAATAATTGTATTTTTCTTTCTGACAAGGAGAGCATCCAGAAGAACCATGTATTCTGAGATAAAACCTCTGACTAAGGGCTCAGAACACTTGCTTTCCCTCTGTGTTGGTCTAGTTAACATCTTAAGTGTCTACACTTTGACCATGTACATCCGGCTCTCCTTGCTTTTATCAGATTCCCACATTTCTGGATGCTGGCCACCTCAACCTGCACATTGTGTTAAAGAGATGGCCTGAATCTTAGGACTCACACAGGGAGGGCCTGGATCTAGATTAGGACCCCAGCAAGTACAACGGGATAACCTTTGCTCCTTGAGCCATGCTGGTAAAAATTGCTCCCACCCAACTATTTATTTATTTAGAAGCATTTCTACGCTGCTTAATGTTTTTCAAATCCCTAGCAGCATACAGAATGAATATAAAAACAAGAAAACAGTACAGCGGTACCTTGGTGGTCGAACGGCTTGGCTCCTGAACAAATCGGCTCCTGAACACCGCAAACCCGGAAATGAGTGTTCCGGTTTGCGAAGGTTTTTTGGAAGCCGAACATCCAACGCGGCTTCCGATTGGGTGCAGGAGGTTCCTGCAGCCAATCGGAAGCTGCAGCGCCTTGGTTTTCAAACTGTTTTGGGAGTCAAACAGACTTCCGGAACGGATTACGTTCGAGAACCAAGGTACCACTGTACAATAAAAAGAGTAAGGCAGCTTGACAAGTAAATACAAGAATTCAGGAATAACTGGTGCATTTTTTGCAAGTTGTCTGAAGCAACTGATAGATGATACTTCACCTATGGCAGAGCGAAGGGCATTCCACACTTCAGGAGTAATGACAGAAACTTCCTATTTTCACGTCACCACCCCATGTTACTCTGTAGGGTGTGGTGCTACAAGTTAAATTTCCCGCATGACCTAAGTGACCTTAGCTCTTAACAATGGTAGGCAGCCTTTCAGGTAACCTGGTCATTTGTTGTCATTTGCCGCAGAAGAGAAGCTAATATTGGTGCCACTTTTGTTGACCTGCCCTGAGCATTTTACAGGCGGACGTTTTGGAGACTATGACTTTTAGTTCACCAAGCCTACTTCAATATATTCAGCAGGCAGCCAAAAGGAAATTTTGTTCTGAAAACAGAATGCCTCGTGCACATGGAGGGAAATTTTGTGAATAGAATCTACGACCCTGGCTGACAAATACACCTCTATTGTAGCACTTCCAGCAAATCCACTCCTCCCTTACACGGGCATTGGGGCAAGATCCCATAACATTCTGAAGCATGCTGGAAGGCTGCCACTGTTTTTTATGGGCAGCGGTGCCGTGCCTTGAACAGCTGCCAACAGGCAATAATAATTAAAGGGTGGCACTTTGGTGGCAAGAAGATGGAAGTTTTAGCAAGGAGAACCCCAGCTTCTTGAACTGATTCCTGCCTGCTATGTAGCTTGTTCAGAGCAAAAAAACTCCTGGTTCCTGCATTAATGCTGCAACTCTATGTGGGTCCAACCAGAAGGTCTTGTGGTATTAGGCAAATCTAAGCATGTTTATTTCAACAGCTAGAGGCTTGCCTGACTTTGCATAGGATTGGGCTATAAAGTACAGTGGTACCTCTGGTTACGTACTTAATTCATTCCGGAGGTCCGTTCTTAACCTGAAGCACCACTTTAGCTAATGGGGCCTCGCGCCGCCGCCACACGATTTCTGTTCTCATCCTGAAGCAAAGTTCTTAACCTGAGGTACGATTTCTGGGTTAGCGGAGTCTGTAACCTGAAGCGTATGTAACCTGAGGTACCACTGTAGCAATATCTATTGTTATAGATTTGGATGGAATCCTCCTAAAGCCTAGAAATTAATAAATGGTAGGATTTTGATTATTTGGAATGTGAAGGGAGAAATACAAGCTCCAGAGGAATTCCTAAACTAACTTATGCAAAATGACCTGGCCAATCTAGGCCCATCAAGAAGGAATACAGGGCCATTGAGAGTCATTGGCAATGAAAGAGAACTGTCCTCCTTCTGGCCCTGAGGTGTAAACAGAGATTGGGGGTTGGGCGCGTGAGGGAACAGGAAAAGAGAGTTTTTAGCAGGGTGTTCTGGGAAGAAGGGGGAAGAAGAAAGAATGGGATCCATCTTGGGCAGACTGGCTGAAGGCTGGCTGGGAGAGATGCCTTGGACTCCACAGCTGCTCTGCTGTGGGGGACAAGCCCTTCTTGAAATAACCTTGCCGTAAGATCTGGACTCCCTCCATGCAGACTAAAGGTTTAAATAGGTGAATAAACCATATTCCTTAAACCTACAACAGTCTCTGTTGTGTCTCAATTCTCCAAAGGAACACAGATCCTGACTGAAATCCCTTGGAACCTTGCATAGACTGGAGATGGCACCCAATTTTTGTAATACTATTTACATGGAAGGAAGCCTCATTGACATCAGTGGGAGTTACATTTAGATAGATGTGCTTAAGACCAAGCAGTTAGTCTACTCTAATTGAACTCTATAACTTGAACTCTATAACTTTCCACCATGTTGTGGAAAAGTTTGTATTGCACAAAGGTTGCAAGCCTACGCAAGCGTGGGTGGACAAACCCCGTAACATAATTATGGGAGTTTAAAAAGGCGATGAGTGCATCCTACCAACTTTAGAAGTCAGGTGTGTGTGTGTCCACTCCCACCTAGCCTTGACTTTTGATGTTAACAAAATTTTAACCTATGATTATGGAACCATACATACCTATTAGATGGTTTGATGTATTTGGTTTGAAGCTCCCCACAAACCGAGCAGCTGATACTTCAAACATGGGTTTCTTACTTAACTTTAACTATGAAAAATTAGGGATCCCCTCCAAACCAGTGCCAAACTGTTGCAGTTGTTTTTGCAGCAAAAACCGTGTGCAAGACACCCTAAATTTCAGACTAAGCTAGTTTTAGAATTCAATTAAGGCTGGTGTGTTAAAATTGGTTGTTAGACCCATGTATCTTAACACATGGGTCTAACAACAAGTTTTAACACACCAGCCTTAATTAAATTCTAAAACTAGCTTAATACATCTTAACATGTATTAGACACTTATAAATCCCAAGAAATTGACATGTGTTAAGACAGGTCGGTGGTTCGAATCCCTGCGGCGGGGTGCGCTCCCGTTGTTCGGTCCCAGCGCCTGCCAACCTAGCAGTTCGAAAGCACCCCCGGGTGCAAGTAGATAAATAGGGACCGCTTACTAGCGGGAAGGTAAACGGTGTTTCCGTGTGCGGCTCTGGCTCGCCAGAGCAGCGATGTCACGCTGGCCACGTGACCCGGAAGTGTCTCCGGACAGCGCTGGCCCCCGGCCTCTTGAGTGAGATGGGCGCACAACCCTAGAGTCTGTCAAGACTGGCCCGTACCGGCAGGGGTACCTTTACCTTTACCTTAAGACAGGCTTCCTCAACCTTGGCCCTCCAGATGTTTTTTGCCTACAACTCCCATGATCCCTAGCTAGCAGGACCAGTGGTCAGGGATGATGGGAACTGTAGTCTCAAAACATCTGGAGGGCCGAGGTTGAGGAAGCCTGTGTTAAGAACTAATTAAGCCAGGCTGGTGTCCTGCATGAGGTAACGAGCCATTAGAACACAAAGCATCAAAGGAATTCAGTGTGAGGCTACAAATAGGTGAGGCCCCTTTCACTCGATAGACAAAGGGAAACCATGGGTTTTAGAATAGGTGAGTGTTAGGAGTTATGCAGCAGAGAAGGAAGTAAGGGGCTGGAGAGAGAATCAGAGAGCCATGGCTAGGGTCTGTTTGAATCCAATGCTACTCTTATTGAGAAAGGCAGAACCTCTTGAGGTATAAATGCTGTGGATCCCTCCATCCTAGGCTTAGGTTATATATATCATAAAGACACCAGTCTCTGCTGTTCCTCATTGTCCAAAATGAAACACAGACCCTCAGGGTCCCTTTCAACATGATTCTATGTGACTGCCAATGAATACTTAGAATTTCATACAAACTCGCCACACAAATGCAATCTCATGACCCACTGCAACAAGCGTTGGCATGTTGAGCTGACCTACGACAACATCACAATGCATCAGGTTGATGAAGCTGCATTGGAAACAGTTACTACAGACAGATACAGCAATGCCTTGTCCTTCCAAGTTGTTATGGGGTATGAATGGGGCAGAAATGGAATATAGCATGATGGGATGTAGGGGCTAGAATTTAAGGAATTCAGCCAATCTATCCTAATAAAGGAAATATATGACTTTATTGACACTGGATTTCACAATCCTTGGCCAAGGTGGCTATTTGAGTTTTAGCCAGAAAGTCATTTGAAGGAGCAATGTAATTATGAGAAGATTAAACTGTTGGGGAAGTGGAACAACCTTCCTTGGTGAATTAATAACTTTAAAACAATGCCTTGCTTTGCTTCCACAATGTACTTTTAGCCCATGGAATGCTAGCTTCCTCGCCATTATTCTTTCTGACACTCTGGTACATTTGCCAACATTGGCGCTTGTATTGTGCAGCTAAAGGCCTTTCCAGAGATTTGAAGTGACTGGAACATTCAGATTTGATTGGTAGAAGTTCAGCATTGTCCCAGAGAACTATCCAGTGGTGGATGGGGGGGGGGGGGGCTGAAGGTCCAACCAATTGGAAGTTAATTTTTCTGAGAAGGCAACCAGCTCAGTGCTATCAGGGTTAAATGACCGCATTTAATGTTCTTTACAGACAGTAGCTGAGTGTATTTTTTTGAGTCCTGGGCAGAGGGAACACTGGCTCTTTACAGTGATGTCAGAATCTGTTTTTATTATAATATTTTTACAGGATATCCCAGTTGAGCTAGATAGCATGTTTACAATGAAGCCTTGTCCAAGGACAGCTTAACACTATTATACAATACATACAGCAGTACAAAGCAGTTACAGTACAAGCTACCAGCATGTTGTAAATCATGTCAAAGCTTCATGTTACACCAGATTAACTAGCTGGCTGTAATGTTAGCAAACGATCCAAGAACATTTGCTTCGCTGTTGCAAAGGGTGCTGGCAGGATGAATATTGTCTGGTTGTCAGTTCATATGAGAGAGAGATTTTGCTTTTCAGCATTTACTTCATACAAACTCTTAAGGATATACACCACACACCCACCTCAGATGGAAATGGCCTCTTCTGAGGTAGATTGGCTTCCCCACGGATGATTCATTGATGGGATCAAGTTCCAGACATCTTTGCCTTCCTCCAGCATCACTGAGGCCTTAAATATTATATAAAACTTGCTGCTGACAAAGGTGCAGAAAAAGACAATCAAAATGATCAAGGAGTTGGAACACTTTCCATATGAATAGAGGGTGAAGTTTCAAGGACGGAAGAAGACCGGAAGGGATATAAATGATATAAAACAGGGGATATAAAATATAAATGCTACTCCAAGAGTGCATAGAGCAAAGCTCCCCCCCCCCCCGCCCCATCATAGTTCTAGAGATTGGGTTCACCCAATGAAAGTGATAGATCTGAGGCTGACAGAATACAACACCTCTGCAAATAAAATGCAGTTTGGAAATTAAAATGTACCTCCATGTGGGGGAATGAAGTCAGGGGAATCAGTTAACCTTAACATGGTCAAGAGCTCTGTTTAAAACAATTTTGCAAGATTACAGTAGAGCAAATTGGTAGGCAATTTAAACTTAGGAAAGGCGTGACATCACAAAGACAAGATTGCTGTTAGCACTTGGATGTGTCCCTCATCCTGAATCTCATATGAATCACAGCTGAGTGATACAGTGGCAGGCTGGGGCATGTGCTTCTGAGTGCAGTGCGACCAGCTATGTGATGTGCAATGTTTCCGGGTCATGCTTTTGGATTGCTCTGTTACAGAAACGATGCCTACTGTCATTTTGATCTTTTAAAAATGAAAGGTCCAGCACAAATTCTGCTACCTTTACTGGGAGGAGAACTTGATGCCATTAGCATAGGACCCTGAAGAAGTCCACGAATGCCCACCAACAAGAAGACCATTAAGTCCAGAGTCTTAACACTGCCCACCTGCCCTATTGATAGGAAGCCCTGGGCAAGCAGCTTAAAAGCTTGCCAGGGGCACCAACTGGCAATCTAGGAGCTTAAACCACATAGTTAATTCCAATGTGGCTGCCCCTCCAGAGTTGTAAGCAGCAAGAGATGCAAAATTGCTCCTGCTGCTGCTTCTTTTGTTGAGATCTGTGCGTAACAAAATTATTCAACGGGCCAGCAATGACAGCTGGGAAAATGAAGTAATCATTGAAGTTGCTGACTTCGATGAAACCCTTTTATGTCATTCTCATTTGAATATGAGCAAAGGTGAATTGCAGTATCACAGGAAGGCTCGAGAGCAAACACGGCGGCCGCTTCAAGCTCCTCAAGTGATATCTTGTGAAACCCAAGGTGAAGACGTGAAGACAAACAGAGCCTACATGCCTGAGTATAGATAGTGTTAAGACATTTCATAATATCAGTCAGGTGAGTGATTAAGCAAGTACCGGTAGTCAATTAATTTCAAGGGTGTGCTGCCATCACTGACTTCATCAGCTTTAGAAGCCTTGATCTGGGGCTGTCAGCTTTCTTTTCCTCGAAGGCTTCTGTACCTTAAACATCTGTGCAGAAAATGAGCAGAAAATCAGCAGGTGAAGCATTTCACATTGGCTATCAGAGTCTATATATACTGTTGAAGTGACACGCAAGCAGCCCTTTTTTCACTTCATCCCATCTCACCACAGTAGCCCACGAGAAGCGTAGTTCATGGCAAAGAGCAAGAATGTGGGCCCTTCCCATTGGATCGCTTAAAATGAATGGCAAGCACCACCACAGTTGTTACTGTGCACCAGGTGCTGCCAAGCTTTCACATGTTAGCACAGCAACACCTGAGCGAAGCAGCACCTGCACTACTTCGAGTAATGCAAGGACTGATGTATGCAGGCAGCAGAAGTGGGAGATGGCGCAGTTCTGAGAGAGTAGAATGAACCTGCTAATTTAGACCAAAGGTGGGATAGCAATTTCTAATGCTTTGCCGTAGATATATATTCAACAACAAAAAGCCTTTTCCCCACAACTGTAAACCTGTAATAAAGGGGCTAGCATATTTCTCATTGACATGTTACTTTTCCACTCTCAGGGATTTTTTAATTCTTTAACAACACAGCGTTCACAAAGCAGTTTCAACTGTCTTTCAATCTGAAATAGTGCAGTCCTTAAGAATGCCATTGGTGTCAGTATGGAATAATGGTGCTATGAGACCTCTGCTGGTAGTTTATATTCACAGCAATCTCAATTTGAACAGGGGTGTGTGTGTGTGTGTGTTTAATTAATCAGAAGGAGAGGTGGGTGGATATTCTGTTTCTAGTCAGTGTTATGTGTTCATTAATAAGTCCATTCAAATTCTTTTCTACATTAATTTGAGATAGATATAGATATAGATATAGATATAGATATAGATATAGATATAGATAGATATAGACACAGTCGTACCTTGGAAGTCGAACAAAATCCGTTCCAGAAGTCCATTCAACTTCCAAAACGTTCAGAAACCAAAGCACAGCTTCTGACTGACTGCAGGAACCTCCTGCAGCCAAACAGAAGCCGCAGAAGTCACGTCGGATGTTTGGGTTCCAAATAACATTCGCAAACTGGAACACTCACTTCTGGGTTTAGGTACGACTGTATATAAAATTCATATTTAAAATGTGCACATCTGGTCACAAAATAGCCATCTGAATACACATTTCATGTCAATTTGCTTTATTAACATGAAATTATTATTTACATTTATAAACTGCCTGTCACCCAGAAGGATCCCAGGGTGATACATAAATAATGACAACGATAAAACATTTAATTTAAATATCACTAAAATCACATTAGACTGATACAAACATTTTTTTGCGTACACCACTGAAAAAGCCTTTATAAGCTGAAACTCGACTTTCATTTTTCCCAAAGAACATCTGGGTGGCGCAGTTATCACCAACGGGTTGCCATTCTTTTGTGCAACCATATCTTTTTATTTCATTTCAGTGGTACAGTTATTATTGGAAAATATTTTGTCAGCAGACTGAAATTTTAGATATGGAATCACATACAATTTTTGAATCTTATTGTTGTGAACCTACATATGACTATTTGTTAATAACTGTATTGACCTTTGGGCCATAGCTTTGTTTGTTTTAAGTTCCTAATACTTATGCATGATATATAGTAAGATATGACATTCATTTGTATCTAGATAAGTAGTCCAGAAAAGTAGCCACATTGGTTTGTTGCAACAATAATAAAATGCAACGGCAAAGAGGCCTGTGGTACATTCAAGCATAAACAACTTATGGTAGTAGGAACTTTGTAAGCAAAAATCTATTTTATCAGATGCATACAGAGAGATTTGAAGGGCAACTTGTATTCTCTGAGAGCCCACTTAACTGGACAATACATTCAAAGATATGTGTGTGGCACTCAAGGACTAGGTAAGTATTATTATTTGTAGCCTCAAAAGGTGTTTTTCAAAAATATATTTGATATTTTTACTTAACTTTCAATTCGTTTTTTCAAAAACAGCATGTAGCAACATTTTAAACTATGTCTTTTGTATTTATATATATATAAGATTTTGTTTTTATGCCAAACATTTCTTATCTACACAGAGCAGAGGAAGCCCAAGGTCAAAACACATTTGGGTTCTTTGATACTTTGTGAACTATATCTGTTCATATTACTGATCTTTTGTCAATATACTCTGTAGGTGTTTGGATTCTTTTGCTTTGGGGAGAGAGAGAGAAAGAGAGAGAGATGGAGGGAGATTTCCATTGTCATTAGATTCCATAAAATCATTTTTACATACCAAATATATTTTATGATAGCTTGTAACAGTTAATTTTTAGATCCTTTTTTTAAGCACATGTATGCGGACAGAGACATACATAGCAAGGCTGAAGTATGAAGCCCCATATATTGTATCTTCTCATAACCTATGGCAAAGCTTTGTGTCTTAAAACACACAATACTTTGCTGTTGGTTTGGAGGGAATGTGGCAATCATGGTTTGTTGGAGTTGTAAACCAGGAACTATGATTGGATACATCAGTACACACACATGGCCAGCAGCACAAAATTCGGAGTTTGTGGCACAAAAGTCCCAGGAAAGGTTTTGAGGTGATATTAAATGTCAGGATCATGATGTACACGATAAGAGGCTTCAGAATCCTGTATAGAGCTGGCCATGTACTAGACAGCCAGCGGAGCATATCGTTCAACCACTTGATATTTGATTGAATAAAGACAAACACCACAGACAACAGAACCACTGCTGTCGCAACCTTGGTAATAATATAGCAACGGGGGGGGGGGGGGGCTAGTTTATCCTTGAGGTCCCTTCCAACTCTACAGTTACATGATTCTATAGTTCTATGGTAGGGACGTGGGTGGCGCTGTGGGTTAAACCACAGAGCCTAGGACTTGCCGATCAGAAGGTTGGTGGTTCGAATCCCCACGACGGGGTGAGCTCCCATTGCTCGGTCCCGGCTCCTGCCCACCTAGAAGTTCGAAAGCACATCAAAGTGCAAGTCGATAAATAGGTACCGCTCTGGTGGGAAGGTAAACGGTGTTTCTGTGTGCTGCTCTGGTTCGCCAGAAGCGGCTTAGTCATGCTGGCCACATGACCGGAAGCTGTACGCCAGCTCCTTTGGCCAATAAAGCGAGATGAGCGCCGCAACCCCAGAGTCGGTCACGACTGGACCAAATGGTCAGGGGACCCTTTACCTTTACCTTTAGTTCTATGATTCTCTGTGTGGCTCAAGTTTAGGTCTGAGACGGATGTGTCAAGATGGCTGAAGCGATAAGAAGGTTCCTATAATTCCTAGTCATAGCCAGGGCAGCCCACTCATGAAGCAAGGTGAGGTGACTGCCTCAGGTGACAGGATCCACAGGGGCAGCAGATCCTGATGTAGATCTTTATACCTCCTTTGCTCCTGATGTAGATCTTCATTTACCCCTTCTTCCCTGATGGCAGGGGAGGAGCCATTTTGTGGTTTGCCTCTGTGCCAAAATGTCTTGGACCGGTCCTGGTCACAGCCATGCTTGTAAATTTGCAGGTAGCATTATGCTGTAGTCCATGGGTAGGCAAACTAAGGCCCGGGGGCCGGATCCAGGCCAATCGCCTTCTAAATCCGGCCCACAGACGGTCCGGGAATCAGCATGTTTTTACATGAGTAGCATGTGTGCTTTTATTTAAAATGCATCTCTGGGTTATTTGTGGGGCACAGGAATTCATTCATTTCCCCCCAAAAAAATATAGTCTGCCCCCCCACAAGGTCTGAGGGACGGTGGACTGGCCCCCAGCAGAAAAAGTTTGCTGACCCCTGTGACCCTTTTCCAGTCCAGCATTTTGAACTGACCCTGCATGTCTGTGTCGAACACAACTTTTACTATCAAGATCACATGTGTTGACAAGCCTTTGAAAGTGCCCCTTACCTAGTCATCTGTGGCACAGTAAGAATTGCCTCCAAGCAACCAGTCAGAAATACCTATAGAAACAAGAAAGCCAGTTCATTCTCTCTCTCTCTTTCTCCAAATTTCCCCACCCTTTTTTTATGCTGTCGATGTTCCACAGATGATTAACGTAGGTTTCTGTGGTCTGGCAAGTTAGAAAACATTTTTTGTTGTTGTTACTTTTATGGACTTATCTGCAAAGCTGATTTATCAAAGTTGGGTGACTTTACTGGATAGCATCCCCTTTATGGATAATTCAACATGGTTCTCTCCAGTCTGCATACCCAGCACATCCTACCCACGTGTATCTTTGGAAGAAAAATATCTGCCTTTGCCTGGCACCCTTCCTGGAATTGTACCACATTGTGTTGTGGAAATATGCAGTCTATGCGATTTCTGATCAGAGCATAGTCGCATAGTGGCTAAGCTGTTTCCACAAAAGCCTCTGGTCAAATGAGTCTGCCATGAAATCACTAGGGGGCCTTAAGCAAGCCGCAGGCTTCCCACCCTGTCTGCAATAGGGGGGAGAATAATATGGGGCTGTTGTAAGGATTGCAGCTAGGTAATGAATATAAAGTAGGGACGCGGGTAGCGGTGTGGGTTAAACCACAGAGCCTAGGACTTGCTGATCAGAAGGTCAGCGGTTCGAATCCCCGTGACGGGGTGAGCTCCCGTTGCTCTGTCCCTGCTCCTGCAGAACCTAGCAGTTCGAAAGCACGTCAAAGTGCAAGTAGATAAATAGGTACCACTCTGGCGGGAAGTGCATTTCCGTGCACTGCTCTGGTTTCGCCAGAAGTAGCTTAGTCATGCTGGCCACATGACCCGGAAGCTGTACGCCGGCTCCCTCGGCCAAGAAAGCGAGATGAGCGCCGCAACCCCAAAGTCGGCCGCGACTGGACCTAATGGTCACTGGTCCCTTTACCTTAATGAATGTGAAGTACTTTCAATGCTCAACAGCATTCTACACATTAAGCATTTTACGTAACCCTCATGAATACAGGGTTCAAGAGCATTCCCTATACATTTTTGAGAGCGCTTTCTCCATCCCACTTTCTCTGTTCTTCAGGAATCGGAGTGGTGCTCTTTGGTTGGTTATCATCCAATGTCCTTTTAAAATGTCGGGTGGGAAGGGGGTAATTGGGTTGTTTGGGTTTTTATTTTGTGGTTTCTGTATTGTGCTTTTATCCTGCAAACCGCCCTGAGACCTGCAGGTATAGGACGGTAGACCAATTTAATTAATTGATTGATTATAATGTTAGGGGGGGGCAAAAGCTCCATTAGTTTTTTTAATTGATTTGGAGGGGCAGCTGCCCCCCTATGCCCCTTTCAGGGGAAATGGCAGGGCACAAATAAAATAAAGTGGGGTTTTTTGGGGGTGGTTACTGGGTGGTTGTTTTTTTTTTGTGGTTTTACATATTGATTTTATGTTCTGTGAACTGCCCTGAGACCTCCAGGTATAGGGCGGTAAACCAATTTAATTAATTAATTATAATGTCTGCGTGAGGGAGGCAAAACCTGTGTTTAATATATTTTTTATTGGTTTTTATTGATTTGGAGGGACAGCTGCCTCCTCCCCCCCCCCCCCGTACCCGTCAGGGGTTATGGCGGGGCACAAATATATTAATGTGCTTTTTGAAGGGTGGGGGTGATTGGGTTGTTGTTTTATTTTGATTACGTGATTTTTGTGGTTTTATATTTGGGTTTTACATTCTGTGAACCGCCCTGAGACCTCTGGGCATAGGGCGGTATATGAATCCAAATAATAATGATAGTAATAATAATAATGGTATTCTATGGCTGAATATTCTATGACAGAGAACACAGTGGAAAGGAGAAAAGAGAGAGAGACTGAAGAGAATCAATATTATTATTATTATTATTATTATTATTATTATTATTATTATTATTATCTCTCTCTCTTTTCGCCTTTCTGCTCTGTTCTCTGTCATAGAATATTCAGCCACAGAATACCATTATTATTATTATTATTATTACTATTATTATTATTATTGATTCTCTTCAGTCTCTCTTTCTGTCTCTTTTCTCCTTCCGCTCTGTTCTCTGTCACAGAATATTCAGCCATAGAATACTATTATTATTATTATTATTATATCTCTCTTTTCTCCTTCCACTCTGTTCTCTGTCACAGAATATTCAGCCATAGAATACTATTATTATTATTATTATTATTATTATTATTATTAATAGTAGTAGTAGTATTCTATGGCTGAATATTCTGTGACAGAGAACAGAGTGGAAGGAGAAAAGAGAGATATAATAATAATAATAATAATAATAATAATAATAATAATAATAATAATAATAATAATAATAATATTCTATGGCTGAATATTCTGTGACAGAGAACAGAGCGGAAGGAGAAAAGAGAGAGAGAGAGAGACTGAAGAGAAACACATCCTCAGCCCAGAACACTTCGGCCTCAGCAGAGGCTCCGCGGCTGACAGGGAACTCCCCGTTTTTCCGACCGCATTTTTTATTTCTTTTACACAAACACGCACCACACACACCCACACCCCGTCCCGTCCGCTCCCCTGACGCCCAGGAGCCCGGAGAGCCCGCCCAGCCACCCCCTGGACGCCCCTTCTCGCTCTATCGCCAGGCGCCGAAGCCCCTCTTCTCTCGGCTTCTGCAGCCCCTGAGGCAGGTGAGTCAAGAAGGCGCGCGAGGAAGAGAAGGGGGGGGGGGGGAGAGCCGGGAGAGGAAAGGCGGGAAGACGCCGAGAAGCGGGCAAAATTCACCTCAGAACTTCGCTTTTTCTCCCCCCCCCCTTTTTTTTTTGGCCTGAGGCGGAGCAGCATGTGGGCCCCCCAACCCCCCGCCACGTTTTATTATTTAATTTTAACACCGTTAAAGCATGTTATTTCTCTCCCCCCCCCCCCCACTCCTCACCCGCCTCCAGGGAACTGTAGTTCGTGTGAAGGTGGGAATGGTAGCTATGGGTGGCCGACTTGAGGAAAGTATTTGGGAGGGAGGCTGTCCCGACTAAGCTGGAAAACTGTCCCTTTTATTCCTACCCTCTGCTTCCTTTTACTTAACCAATCCACAAGAGGACCTTGCCTCTTATTCCATTACCTCTAAGCTTACTTGTATGAGGTACCTTGTCAGAAGCTTTGAGAAAGTCCAAAATATATATCAACAGGATATCACCTCTATCTGCAGACTTGTTGACACTTGCCAATAACTCACCTAAATTTGTGAACAGGACTTGCCCTTGCAGAAGCTGTGCTTCAGCAAGCCTGTATAAGCTTGATGCTTTTATCCTTAACAATACTTTCCACCAGTTTCCCCATCCCAGGAAGATATTAAGATAACTGGCTTGTCATTTCCAGGATCCCCCATTGGTTACGTTTTTGTTTTTAAGGTGTTACATTGGCTACTTTCCAGTCCTCATGTATGGAGGCAGATCTGAAGAACAAGTTACATATTTTTTGTTAAAATATAAGCAATTCCACAACTGAGTTCTTTGAAATCTGTTGCGTGGATGCCACCCAGATCGGGTGATTTCTCATTAGTTATTTTGTCAATCAGGGCAGGAACATAATCCTCAGATTCCCCTTCTGTCCTACATATTCTTTTCTGAAGAGAGTTGCAAAGAATTCCTTCAGTTTCTCCACAAACTTCTTATCCTCCTTTAGCACACCTTTGATTCCTTTGTCATCCAAACGCCTGCCTAGATGGTCTGCAACTACTAATAGATTCTTAAAAACTTAATGTCATCAGCAATGTGCTCCTCAAATTCTTTTTTAGCATCGCTTACTGTCTGCTTGCAGGGACGCGGGTGGCGCTGTGGGTAAAAGCCTCAGCGCTTAGGACTTGCCGATCACATGGTCGGCGGTTCGAATCCCCGCGGCGGGGTGCGCTCCCGTTGCTCGGTCCCAGCGCCTGCCAACCTAGCAGTTCGAAAGCACTCCCGGGGGCAAGCAGATAAATAGGGACCGCTTACCAGCGGGAAGGTAAACAGCGTTCAGTGCGCTGCGCTGGCTCGCCAGATGCAGCTTGTCACGCTGGCCACGTGACCCGGAAGCGTCTCCGGACAGCGCTGGCTCCCAGCCTCTTGAGTGAGATGAGCGCACAACCCTAGAGTCTGGCAAGACTGGCCCATACAGGCAGGGGTACCTTTACCTTTACCTTACTGTCTGCTTGCATTATGCTGGCATCTTTTTGCTCTCATGATGCATCTCCAATATATATAGAAAGGTAAAGGACCCCTACACAGTGGACGCTCAGGTTTCGAATGTGATCCGTGCGGGATGCACGTTCACAACCCGCAGCGGCGCATCTGCGCACGCGCAGGTTGCGATTCGGCACTTCTGCGCATGTGCAAAGTGTGATTTTAGTGCTTCTGCGCATGCGCAAACACCGAAACCTGGAAGTAACCCGTTCCAGTACTTCCGGTTTCGGCGCGTCCGTAACCCGAAAAAACGCAACCTGAAGCGTCTGTAACCCGAGGTATGACTATACAGTTAAGTTCAGTAAAAGGCGACTATGGGCGGCTGCGACACTCATCTCACTTCAAGCCAAGGGAGCCGCCATTCGTCCATAGACAGCTTTCTGAGTCATGTGGCCAGCATAACTAAACTGTTTCTGGCAGAAACCGTGACAGAAACCAGAATGCACGGAAACGCCGTTTACCTTCCCGCCACAGCAGTACCTATTTATCTACTTGCACTGGCGTGCTTTCAGACTGCTAGTTTGGCAGGAGCTGGAGCAGAGCAACAGGAGCACCCTCTGTCGCTGGGATTCGAACTGCTGACCTTCCAGTCGGCAAGCCCAAGAGGCACAGTGGTTTAGACCACAGTGCCACCCGTGTCCCATCTCCAGTATAAGCTCCAGTTGACTAGTTGAAACTCTAGTTTCTATTATTGTGTTTTTAAATGTCTCCCAAGCATTTTGAAGTGATTTGGTCGTCTTGACTTTGTTTTTCAACTTTCTTTTCACCACTCTCCTCATTGGGAGCAAGTTTCCTCTTTTGAAACCAAATGGTTCTTGATGACATACACATTGCTTGTGTTTTTCCATTGCCTGGGTTTAACAGAAAACAAACAAGTCAGCATTTGCCAGGGGTGGGGGTTTATTATTCATCATTGTCAAAGGCAACTGACTCATTTGTAAATGTGCTATACCTGTATTTTCCAGTGTAGATGAGGGGGCACTTAACCTGGGAGTAGCGCAACACTGAGTTGCTCAAATATCTTTTTTTCCCCAAAGAAGAATTGAAACAAGAAGCTGTAGAATCATATTTCCTTTGCAAACCCTCTATGCCCAGACTCAATTTTAATACTTGGTGGGTATTGTGGTGCATTCATCTTCATTTATTTGTTTCTTTGCATAAGTGGACTTTTCCATCTTGTTTGGTGATAAGAGTCAAATACCTACTAGTTTCCCAAATCTATAAATAAATAAACAAACTCTGCTGTGCCTTACAAAATTGAATATCTCCAAAAGTTTGTGTTCCCAGCCCACACAGAAGGCAATACTCTCTGCTTCTCAAACATCTAAGAATAAATCCTAAAGTTCTTTTAAAAGCACTGTTCATAACATTGTCCAGCTGTAGTTACTGAAGAGTGATTGAGCAGATGTAAAGGAATTTGTTACTCTTCTTTGGAAACGACAACACAAGTTATGCCCCAACATAAGTTGCACCCATCACACTCATAGTGTGAAAACAAGCAACCATCATTGAAAGGCCACAGAATATCAAGGAGATCTATCAAAATGCATCTCCCAAACAACACAAAGTGAATGGTAAAACAGTATACAGTATTCTGACAACTATAAATCCTGAATAGTTCTGATTTTGAACATGTCAAATATATTATACGTCATATGCATGTTTATTATTATGTAAAATAAAAGCAAGTTGGTATTTGAAAAGAAAAATGTTTATTTTCAAAATAAAAGTAAAACCTGGGCAAAATTTGTGCAGGCTGCACACTACAAATGTGTGATCATTTTGCAAAAGGTTATTCACCTTGAAGCAGCAAGTGCAATCTGGAGGAAAGAGTATCATATATATTCTACCTCCACTATCAAAGAGAATATGCCTTAGTACCAGTTTCTGGAAATTGAAGGTGGGCAGAGTTCTCTTGCACTCAATGTCCTACTTGAAGTCTTCTCATAGGCCACTGTGAGAATAGGATGCTGGACTAGACGGGTCATTGGCCCAATTTGGTGGGTTCTGCATATGTTCTTATACACTCCTGCATGATAATGTTTAATATCTCATCAAAACAAGCATTATTCTTTGTAGTATGTCTCAGTGGAATCAAGTCCAGCAGTTAGAAGCAAAATTCCTGGAGCAGATAGACCAGATTTATGATGACAAATTTCCCATGGAAGTCCGACATCTGCTAGCACAATGGATTGAAAACCAGGACTGGTAAGATCAAATGTTCTTTGTCTACATTTTTTTTAAAAAAATGAATTTATCTCCCTTATAAAGCTTGAATTTTAGGAAACTTTTATGTACAGGCAGGATATTGGGTGCATAGTTATTGCTGTGTGCAGATATAAATTCCAATAAAAAGCGTAAGCTTAGGAATATATAGAGAACTTTTTATTATTCTGATAAAATATTGCCTTTAATATAAAGCAGCTTTGTGCCACTTACCACATTTGTTCTCTGTTTATTTTTGATGAAAGTATTGATCAGAAATAAACAGAAAACAAATGTGGCAACTTAAGAAACTATCAAAATCAAGAAACAGTAACTGTAATAACAAATATTAAGTGTGATGTGTAATGGACATGAAAAATTGATATGATACGAAGGATACATGTATACTATGCAATATATACTATGTGCAAATTAACAGAACAATCATATTTCTAAGTAACGTATATATACTGTATGTACTGTACATATGTACAATATGTACTGTAGCTGTACATATTGCTTACATAAAGCTATTAAAATTATTCTCTTTGCTATTAAAGGGTCTATAGGAATAAATACATTTTGTTAGTTGTTTTACAAGCTGCTCAATGAAAACATAATAATATTTTAAAAGGAAAGGAACAATAATCTTCCTAGCATAGTATTAGCTCTTTCCAAAATACTGGCATACGCTTGCAGTTCTATTTTTTATTAGCTAAGCCTGTGGAAGATGATGCATTATGATAGGAACAATCTGAATTTGTAAGCAAGCCTTTTCTAAGCAGTCAGTAGCCTAGTTTTGCATGTAATGTTATCCAACCATGGTTGAACTCTCTAGTTCTTCAGCCTACTGAAATATTTACTGGGGTTTAATGGGACTTTCCTCTGAACATGCTTGGGACTTCAATCTTAAAACAAATAAGAACATGCATGAAGCTGATGATTCCAGACACCCATTCTAGGGCCTAATACTTTTCTTGAACAAATAATTTGAAGGCTTTTACCATTACTTTTTTGTTTTGGTTTTTCATGTATGTGTTTTATTCATATAAATTTTGCGTTGCACAGGGAATCTGCATATAACAATGAACCTATGGCAGCCATCCTCCTGCAGAACTTACTAATAAAGCTGGACGAACATTTTGACCGTGTTTCCCAAGAGAAGAATCTCCTCTTGATACACAATCTAAAGAGAATCAGGAAAGTTCTTCAGGTGAGTCTGTTGCCTTCACACACAACACTTTGAGGCTAAAGAGGAATCATGAAGCACTCTGTTTCATGAGCAATGAACTACCGTAATTTTTATTAGCTTTCAAGCCAGGAAGATCTGCACACAGCCTCAATTTATGGCAATAGATGCAATGCATTCACTTATAAGTATTTGGACATTACAGTCCACCGAAATCAGGGGCTTCAACCTGCTCTTAGTTACCTGTTTATCCATGTGACCAAACTGGGGGGGCCAATATTTCCTATTGCAGTGTGCATCCCTTGTTTCTAGTTGTTGGTGCTGATGCAGGATGGAGGTTGCTTATTAGAGGAACGTTACCAGTACCTTCTGTAAACTAAATGTGATATGTGAGATGCATCTACTCTACACCAAACATTTGAATTTGCCTATGTCCTTAGGACCAGACGGGGGCTAGTTGCACTCCCCCAGACGGTGATCCCCCTGGGGGTCCTCCTATTTGATGTAAGCAATCCTGCTGCCGGATTGACCTATGGCATCACTTCCAGCAGATGGACCGCAAGTAAATGATTGCCCCATGCCCAAGCCAAACCTCTCTCATCTGTATTCAATAAAGTTGTGACCTGCTTCGATCCAAGTTAGTCTATGCTGTTCACTTGGTGGGTCAGGAACGGGGAAGCACAATGCCTTGGCCTGCAGTGGCTTTAAAAACAGATATTGGCAATGAAGAAAAACATTTTTCATGCCTGAGACAGCAATTGCTTCCGTAACATTGTGTGAAAAAGGATAGGCCCGAAAGCCAATTTAAATGAACTTTTCCTGACACGACATAGGACTTTACCACCTGAGTATGGGTGGGTATTTACGGGTGACTTGCTACTTTGAAAGCAACCCCATATTTAACCCTCCTGGTAAAAACAAATGTTTACATGTTAAAGGAAAGTCCTGGGGATTCACAGGCACTATTGGTCAAACTGTGTTTAAAAAAGCATATCTCATGTGCTGTTAGAAGGCAGTTCATGCCTAATTCCTACAAAATTGGGTGGGATTTAAAACACAGCAGAGGGATTGTGAGAGTTGCTGGACTCCCCCCCCCCCACGCCCCCACCTGTGCATTTGCTCATGATTCAGTGGGTATTTTTTCCTTGTTAGGGTTACTTCTATTATATATTTGTTATGTTTTTATTTATTTTTTCATGGTACAAAAGATACCTTTTTAGGAAACAGTTGTTACAACAGTAAAGAACAAATAACTTGTCCTGAAAAAATTACAAACTTTTGTCATTTTTTTGGTAATAAAGTTTCATTTGATTACGTATTCTAAAAGAAATATATCCCAGATTTTTATGTGTGAAATATTCTGCAGCAAATGGAGATTGTGGAAAGTGTTGTTTGAGACTTGGAAGTTTGAACTCTGCGCAGAAGTCTATTGGATGTTGGTCCAGTGAAACCTGTTGCCTTATTTAATAGGTGTTTCTTAATTCTTTGAGACCATCATGGCAGCAAATGTACACCAGCGCTTCTAAGGAAGTGGGTGGAGGCGGGGGGCGGGAAACAACACATGTGGCTTAAAACTAATACTACATTTCTGTGTGAGGTTTTGTAATGCATTTCCTCTTGCTGACCTAGATTTAGAATTCTCAACATAGATAAGTGGCTTCCAATAATGATTACCTGAACTCAAGAAAACTCTCCTTGCATTTTAGCCTCAAACAGTGATAGGGCTGGCTCTAGCCATTTTGCCAGCTGAGACTGAACCCTAAATGGCACCATACTATCCCCAAGTTAGGTGCACACTAGTAAAAGCTGAGCAATGCAAACAACTGGTGCTAAATGAACAACTACTTTATTTCTTTGCAGTGGAGCTGTAATTCTACCTGCACCAGCACTTGTGATTCAGAACCAAGGGTTCTTCTGAACTATTTAATACTGAGCACACATAATCTTGGAGATGTAGAGGTATATATTTAACAGTACAGTTGTACCCTGGATCCCGAATGCCTTGGTACTCGGACATTTTGGCTTTCAAACACCGCAAACCCAGAAGTGAATGTTTTGGTTTGTGAACATTCTTTGGAACCCAAACGTCCACTGGGGCTTTCACAGCTTCCAATTGGCTGCAGGAGCTTTCTGCAGCCAATCGGAAGCTGCACTTTGGTTTCTGGACATTTTGGAAGTCGAACGGAATTCTGGAACGGATTCCGTTTGTATTACAGAAATGTGCATGTTTGACATACTTATCAGCAGATAAAGCAGAGGGAACGTAGGTACTGCAACTGTCAAAAGAAGTAAATTAACAGCTCTCCTTATACAGAACCTGAGGTGCATCGGAGCTAATTGAAATCAAGTGGTCTGAGCACAAGATTTAATAATTTGTCATGACTAACTTCGGTTAAAATTAAGCAATGGAGGGTGGGTTTTTTCTATATAAAAAACCCCTGAAAGCAACCACTATTTTTTTTAAATGTGTGATATAAACGTACACACCACCCAGAAAGGTTTGAAGTTTCAAGCTGGGTATTAAAAAGAGATCATAACTCAGTGGCAGAGTGCATTCTTTTCATATCAGCCCTAGTTCAAGCCTCCTGCATCTCCAGTATCTTGGATAGCAGAGCTAAAAATACCCTTGTCCAAGACATCGAGGGCTACTCCTAGTCAGTGCTGGGATAGTTAGACCAATAGTCTTACTCGGTAACACTAAGCTTCATATATGTTAATTGATTTCAAATAACCAGGCACATCTCTGGAGTGGAAGTATCTAGGACCCAAAGTAACCCTGAAACTCGTGCCAAAAAATCCTTAAGGGTCATAGTGGGTGCAAAACTATTATCAGCAAAGCAGTGCTTCTTGATCTATATGGACTAGGCCTGGGCTATTTCTGATGCTATTTTCTGGGCTATTTTGTCTCTTGTTCTTAGGGAAAATACCAGAGTAGTCCTATGCATATAGCAGTGGTTGTTTCAAACTGTTTAAGAGAAGAAAGAAGAATATTGGCTTCAGCCAGCATGCCGGTACAGGTAACTCTGCTTTTAATTTGATATATATGTTTGTCTTTAAGGAGGCCTAAATCCATTGCAGATTCGGAACACTGATTTTAAAGGGTTTCAGCACATATCATTTCAGTTGGATCATGGCCACTGGGTGCAGTCCTGGCCCATCAAATCCAAGATTGCTGTCAAGTTGTATATACCCTCCAGTATTTCACAGGTCAAAACAAGGCAACTCACGTGTATTTGTAGCACTCCTGTTCTCCCAACAGGAACTATTACCCTTCCTCTTGCTGAGGAGTTTTTGCCCCACCTGCATTTAATTTGCAATAACCTATGCTGCATACATGGAAGTAATCACCACTGAACTCAATGGAACTTTAAGAATCTCTTTGGTTTTAGGCCCAGTGATGATGCCAACACTGTGATATTGGATGAGAAAGTAGTTCTCAAATCAGACATAAATATGCGAGAAATTAGGGAGTAGATTACTTGTACACCCATGCCAGTTTCATGAACAGATGTGGATCTCCATGCTTTGTGTGTTATTGTTTCCCCACAAAAGTGACTTGTGCAAGGTATTTCACATGAATGAAAACATTAAAATCAGAAGTAACTTTTTTTTTGGGGGGGGGGACCATGAAAGCTAACAAATAAGGTCCTAAATCAGTTCTTTTAAAGTTATTGGTCACTGAATTTGTCTCTATGCCAAGAGAACTCATTTTGCTGAACTCATCTGTACAATTCTTTTTTTTTTAGGGACCTCTGGAAAAGTCTCTACAGAATAACCTGGGTTTGGAAAGGCAAAGAAACATTGAACACAAGGTGTCTGCAGTCAAGAACAGTGCACAGGCAAGTTACTACAGTTTGCCACATGTGTACCAAATGCCAACATATCTTCCTCAAGGTGCAGATATATCTCTGTGGACTTGCTATACAGACAGAGCAAGGCTGAGCCTACACATGCAGCAGAATGGGGTGGTAGAATGGAGCTGCACTACATTTGAGGCACACCACTTTTGAATGCTCCCCCGTTTAAGAAATACAGCATGCCAGTAGAAAATTAGCACATCAAGGCTAAAAAGTTTTACTAAAGCTCATTTCATGTAATGCTGGTGGTTTTTTATCTGTGTGGATTTTGTAACATAAAGGAACTTTTGAAAATGTGATTCCCCCCACCTACTGTCTGACATGATGTGGTCTATTCTAGCTCTTTGACATGCTACCACCTTGTTCTGTTGCTTATATCCTGCTTTTCTTAAACCCTGGAAACCAAGGCAGTATGATGTGGTTCCCAGGTGGCCTTGTGTCTCTTCATACTTGCCAGACAGCACTCTATCTCTGTGTGTGGGTGTGCAGGTAGATATAAATGTAGAGAGAGAGAAATGAAATCCTCAGCTTCATTAGTGTGGGCACCTTTTTTAGTTGATAAAATATATTTTTAATTGACTAATCTGAGTTATTAATAAGATAAAATGTTGCTGCCAATGTATCCAATGCTAGTCGTACTCAGAGTAGATTGAAGTTAATGGACGTGACTAGCAATAAGCACAAGATACAAAATAGTTCAGCTCACTTTGCCCATTTAGGGCACACCCAGTTGCTCTGGGAGCAAGGCAGCAGCAAGGGATTCACAGGGAATACTATAGGGAATTCATATGGGATCTGTTTGCCATTAAATAATTTTAATTTTAATTGAAAAAAGCAGATGACAGAACAAGATGTCAAATATTTAGAAGATCTGCAGGAGGAGTTTGACTTGAGGTATAAAACAATACAGAGCATAGGTAAGCTTTTCCATGTGTGTAAACCATATTAATTTGAAGGTTATTAACACTTTTAAAATGTTGTGTTTATTGTTGTTAATGCCTAAGTTCTCCTTGTGTTACATCCAAAAACTCAACAAATGGCATATTTGCAACAACGAAAACACCCAACCTATGTAACTACTGTATAGCAGTGATGAGGTATCCAATAGTTTAGAGGCAAATTCAGAAGTGCAGAGTCCCTTCATGATTGTTGTGTTCACAACTCCTTCTATGGTTATGAGAAACAAGTCTAAAACTTTATTCTTCTTATGGTAGAACAAGGTCTTTAAATCTGCTGCTGTAAAACACCCTCAGCACCTTGATCAAAAACTGTGATTGGCTGTTCAAAAGGGAGCTGTGAAATCCTTCTAATAAAATCCTTTACAAAGTTGAAGATCGGTGTAGGTGAAAATGGATGTTTGCTTTGTAAAGCAAATGCCTTATTATCATATCAAAGGTGGATTTAAGGTAGCGCAACCAGGCCCCTCCCCTCACTGGGCACTGCTGGGGGGCATCACAACTATGATATAGTGAATGCACAGAACAGAATGCAAGAGGTTGGGGGGGGGGAGAATCTTGGCCTCACACAGGGCGCCACTGAAATCTGAAAGACCAAAGTGTGCCCCGATTATATGTAGCATTGCATAAGTGTGTTGTTCTGCATATGGTTCCATAAGCAATGTTCCCCACCAAAGTCCAGCCTCCTTTCAAAATGTATATTTCCCATACAGTGGTACCTCGGGTTACATACGCTTCAGGTTACACACACTGCTAACCTAGAAATAGTGCTTCAGGTTAAGAACTTTGCTTCAGGATAAGAACAGAAATCAGGCTCCGGCGGCGCGGTGGCAGCAGGAGGCCCCATTAGTTAAAGTGGTGCTTCAGGTTAAGAACAGTTTCAGGTTAAGTACGGACCTCTGGAACGAATTAAGTACTTAACCTGAGGTACCACTGTACAGGAAGCAGATAAGTTTACGTATTATAAGCATGAGTTTACACTTGATCAGTTTCAAGAGATGCAGGCTCTTTAAAAGCCATTTCTTCTTGCTAGTCTATTACTAATGTCATACTGTCTTCTGAGTAATAATGTCTTGACTCTTCCCTCAAATGATGACGATGATCCTGACCACAAACGGATCACTACTGCATCACTTTGCCTGACATTTAACCGTTATAAGCAGGCACCTTTGTGGGTCACTGAAATGTGTGAACATATCTCTGGTTTCATCAAACTCTCATAAGTAACAGCTTCCCTGCTGAATCCCCAGGTGTGTGTCAGAATGCAGCCTGCAGGTACTCTTCATGTCTGGAGTCTTAACCCTGCGAAACTTGGTCACAACTGAGGCTGCAATGCTTTGACTCTTACCTGGAAGTAAATCCCAGTGAATACTGTGGACACGTGTACAAAAGTATGCTGCCTGTTCAGCTGAAAACAATTGAACGGCACTTACTTACAACAAATTCCATTGCTTTTAGTTGGACTCAGTCATGACTAATTTTGCTGGCATGTACCATATAGGGCTTATAATGTACATATAATTACTATACCTAAATGATCACTGTGCGCTGCCATTGTATACAATGTCAGAACTGGGTCTTTAGAGTGGTGGTCCTTGCACTTTGGAACTGCTTCCTGTTGAATATCAGGCAGGCATGTCTCTGTTGTCTTTTTGGTTCCTGTTGAACACCTTCCTTTTTGAAGAAGCCTTCTAAGTGGAGATTTTTATCCTAAGCAGTGTCTGTACTGGATTTGAAAGTGTGTGTGTGTGTGTGTGTGTGTGTGTGTGTGTGTGTAATGCTTCATAGGAAGTCATTAATAAATGAAATTAATAATAAAAAAATGTGTATTTAATTTTTCCAGCAATTTCATCATTAAGAGATTATAAAATGGAGGCAGAAGCTTCCCTGTCTCCTCATTGCAGCCTGAAGCTACCTATAGCTCATCATAAGGCTAGACCATGATTTTAGCAGTGTGTATGTGTGTGTGTGTTAGCTGGGCTATGCTGTTTAAGAGGCTTACTCTTCTTGTGCCATACACATGCTATTTTGCATCTTCTTTTAGAACACACCAACAAAAACAGTGTTGCTGTGAAACAAGAGATGCTGCTGTTGCAGGAGATGCTCAATACCTTAGACTACAAGAGAAAGGTTTGCTAAATTGTCTTCGTTGTTTGTACGTTTTTCTTTTGCACGCCACCCTATTCTGCTGATGTAAACGTAGAGGCAGCTTGCTTCAGAGTTCTTCATGTGGTTAAGCAGCAGGAAATTCCCAAGAGCTCAAGAGAGAGTCTGATGACTGCAGAGAGAGTACTGTCTGGTGCCTCCCAGATGTTTTGCACTATAGCTCCCGCCATTCCTGACCATTGGCTATGTTAGCTGAGAATGATGGGACTTGGAATCCAACAACTGGAGGGCACAAAGGTTGCGGAAGGGTGTTCCACATATTTGAAAGTGAGAGGACTTAAGTTTGCATTTCCCCTTACATTTCTGACCTGCCCTTTCTCCAAAGAGCTCAGAGTAGCATGTGTGGGGCTATCCAAACATCTTATAACAGCCTTTAGAGACAGACTAGGGTGGAAGAAAGTGATGAGTCAGGAGACACATGCATGCAATCCTACAATTAGAATGACGTTCAAAAATAATTCTCTCTTAAGCAGGGCTGTTGTCTTCTTCCACAAGGAATAGGTTTGGTGTCGGAACCAAAGGGTCAGTGGTGAAGGAACCTCCATCCCTTAATAAATCACTGTTGATAGCACCTGTTGAATGGTGTGTTTTAAAACAGTATAGAGTACCATTATTTCCTGCCTTGCAGGCTCCCGCATAGTGAGTTTCAAGGTGAGCTAGTGCAAGACAGGCGATCGAAGTAAAGCTGGATTATTATTATTATTAAAATATAATTTATCATGACGGCTGGAGAACATGTCAGCAAAACTAGTGATTTCAGCCTGAGAATCCTCCAGAAACCATGCTTTATTAAGTGCTAAAGTTGTTCACCTCTGGTGAACTTTACATTCACTTGTATCTCTTGAAATTCTAGGCCAGTGGATAGTGGAAATCCTGAAGAATCTACAGGTTAAATATCAGTATTGTTGGGGGAGAAGGTTTTTTTTTTAAAAAAAAACACACAACAACACTATGATTGTTTAAAACTTTCCTACAATTAACTTTGTAAGATAAAATTAGAAAAATAAGGTCTAAAGCTCCCACTTTCGAAATGTCTTACCTTTCCTAAGTAGATAGTAATACTGTTATGTATTCCATGGGGAATTGTGGTCCAGTGTTAGTACTTTATGGACCTTTTGAGCTTCTGAAATTTGTATGCCAAAGTGGTTCATAGGTGGAATTTAGTCCAGACATATTATACAGCACCCTTTGCCAATCTGGTGCCCTCCAGTTGTTTTGGTCTAAACTCCCATCATGTATGTTGCCTGGGGCTGATGGGAATTCTAGTGCAAAATTGCTGGAAAGAAATTATTTGATGAAGGTTGCCCTAAATGCTTTCCTAAACAGAAAAGTCTGATATACGTCCTGGAAGATGTTCAGATTTTGATTACCCTTAGGAAGATGAGAGCCTCAGAGCTGTGGGTAGAAAAAATAGGTCACTTCTTTGCATTGTGTTATTGTAGTAGGCATTGTTGTATGCAGTGCTTTTTTTCTAAAAAAAATGTTTAGGGGTACTCTCATTTTGACTCACGAAAATCACCATTTTATAGTTCAAATCTGGAAAAATAAACACAGTAAATGGACAAAAGTACAAAGATCCACAAAATGTTTAGGGGTATGCGTACTCTTGCGTACCCCCAGAAAAAAGCACTGGTTGTATGGATGGTGAGCTCCAGAGCAGCCACACTGGCTGTGGCTGGTGGGAATTGTAGCTCAAAACATCTAGAGGCCCCCCCAGTTGCTGAAGGCTATTCCAGAGCAATAAAGGACAGTTGCATTTATAAAACATTCTTGGTCCTTGCTTGTACGAGAGATACATATCCTGTGTCTTTTAGGAAGTTCTCAGCAAAATGGCACAAATAATCAAAGAAGCTGAAGCCTTGGTGAATAACTTGCTAACAGAAGAATTAGTGGATTGGAAGAGAAGGCAACAAATTGCTTGCATCGGAGGGCCTCTGCACAATGGGCTTGATCAGCTGCAAAACTGGTAAACTTTTATCGGTAACTCCTATTTTCTGAGCGAAGTGCGACAGGAAGTGGTGCTGCTGCTGCTGCTGCTTCTCCCCAGCCCAGAATACCCAATACAAATTTAATCTTAGAGGTTAACAGAGTTTATGCAGCTTCTTAGAATGTATTCATCTGAAGTGAAAATAACTCTAGCAGGCATCACCTGCTCTGAAAAGGGCTCTTTGAAACAAGGTTGCTGCAATGGAAGAAATAAGGGGCTCTGGCTGAACCACACAGATTGTGTCATGGTCACCCCAAGCAAACACTTTCATATCTGGTGAATCACTGTTAGGGTTGTAGCCAGTTGCGAAACCTCCATCGAAAGTTACCTGATAGAGAGTATATCCCACCCCAGCCATTAGCACTGTGCACTTTATCCTGAGAAAGATAGCTGCTTTTGAATTTCTATTGCTGGTTCTGGAAAAAGGAGACAACAGAGATTTTCTCCTCTCTCTTGTCTCACGGCACCCTAGTTGAATTGTCAATCCATTTATCTGTTTTCTGTGCCTTTCCCCCATCTTCTATCCCTGAGCTCTCACCGTCTGCTGCAATGGGACACATCACAAAGGAATACGGAGAGATAAGAACACAGCTCACTGTATGCAATTATGTAGAACTTGCCAAAGACAAAATATAAAAATAAGACATTTAGATTCCACCGGGTGTCCATTTCACTGCATGTGTGTGAAGGAGAGAGAGAGAGAGAGAGAGAGTTGATTCTTTCTTTTCATTTATTCAGTTTCACTCTGATGGCAGAGAGTCTTTTTCAAATAAGAAGGCAGCTGGAGAAACTGGATGAGCTTTTGGTCAAGCTCACGTATGAGGGAGACCCCATTCCCTTACAAAGACCTCACTTGCTGGAAAGAGTGACCTTTTTGCTCTACAGCCTCTTCCAAAGGTGCGTAAGCTTATGTTACGTGTTAAGTGTAATTTGCGACTGAAAGGCATGTCAACATATAGCTCCTGTCATGAAAATGCAATATGTGTCTGAAAAAGTAACCCTGCCATGTTGAAGAATTTGTCTTCATGAGATGAAATAATCTTGCTTATCCTTCAGTATTTCTCTAGACATGTTTATGCAAAGTACTAACAAATATATTTACTTCCTTGTGTATTAGTTCATTTGTAGTTGAGAGACAGCCCTGCATGCCAACCCATCCTCAGAGGCCTTTGGTTCTTAAAACTTTAATACAGTTCACTGTTAAACTTAGGTGAGTAAAGGCTATCACGTAACCATTTACTTGATTTGCTTAGTGTCCTGGAGTATCTCTTCAAAACTTCTTATGCACACTCAGTGGTGGAGCTTCATGCTCCGGCACCGGAGGGCGGAGAGCAGGCGGGGGCGGGGCAGGTGCATGTCCTGGGGCGGGGCGTGATGTCTGTGGGGGTGTGGTGCCCAGTGCAGGCAGGGCCGCAGCCGCGATTGCACCCCACCGGGATCGCATTGCCGGGGGCAGAGCGCTCCTCCTGCATTCCTCTTCCTCTGCCAGTGTGCACACTGGGCCAAATATTTTTAAACATTAAAACTTCTATTGTCTTTTGTTCTTGAAGAAATCAGTTTGTTAAATGGAGCTGCTAAATAGAAAAGATTATGGACCTGAAGACTCAGGCCAGCATCTATCACAGCATCTTTCAGAAGATGAGAACAACCGCTTCTCTTCACTTTGACTAATTCATATTACTTTTAGTTACTATTGGACTGCATCTGCGAGTCTCATGCATTTGGTGGCACGTTCCACACTAACATCGTGGATGCGATTTGCAAAGTATGCATGGATTGCCTAATTTGGCTGTTGAAGATTATCATAAAAACTGTTATGACAGCTAATTTCCCTAGGCAATTATTATTGTTTGCTATTAAATGTATGAAGCTTTTTTCTTCTTCTTTCTTTTTCTCCCCTAGACTGCTTATTAGATTGCCAGAGCTGAACTACCAGATCAAAGTGAAAGCTGCTATTGACAGGTAGATAACTTGCAGGGTGTTGGGGGGCGGATCTCATGATTTCTTCAGACTGTTAACAACATTTTGGGTAATATGCAACTAAGACTGCAATTCACACGAGAAAACAAGTTGCTGTGATTGCATAGAGACTGGTGTCAGGATTGCTTAGGCCTCCATAGCAAGTGTGGTTTTACAACCACAACTTTCAAAGTACTGATCACTGTTCCGTAGTTTCAGCACAAAATGCAACTTCGGAAGAAATCCTGCAAATGCCCCCACTTGGTAAAATTAACAGCAGTTGCAGTTATCTATGGCAGGATGGAATCCATGCAAATTAATTCTGTTGTATCAATGAAATAAGGATTGCAAACTATCAATCTCTTTATCATGCTCATTGACCAGAAACTTTGGAAAACCGTATACAGTCGCACCTTGGTTTTCGAACAGCTTAGTTCTCAAACATTTTGGCTCCCAAGTGCTGCAAACCTGGAAGTGACTGTTCCACTTTGCGAACTATTTTTGGAAGCCGAACGTCTCACGGGGCTTCCGCAGCTTCTGCTTGGCTGCAGAAGTTTCCTGCAGGCAATCAGAAGCCGTTCTTTGGTTTCTGAATGTTTTGGAAGTCGACTGCACCAAACAAAACAAAATAGAGAACCATGACAATAACATTACTGTATCTCACTATGAATGCCAACTCCGCCACTGCTATTGGTTTTCTTTTAGTTCTCAATTTCCAGGTATACTTTGAATAAGCTCTGAACACGCTCTGAAATATCAGAAACATGAGTCAACCTTTGTGCTTTAAAACACATTCTTTTAGTTCAGCGCAGTAAATTACCTTGGGTTTTCTTGTCTTTTTAATTCAGGAATGCATCTACTATAAGGTAAGACAATATAAATGATGGAACTACTACAACAAACACGTGTTGCTCCCTTATTATTTTTCTGCTGCTGCTTACTGGGATGTGTCTTCTAGCAACCGCAGATTTATCCTTTGCGGCACTCATGTAAAAGCAATGAACATGGATGAATCTGCAAATGGGAGCCTTTCTGTAGAATTTCGTCATTTGGTAAGGCAATACTTCATTAATTATGTCCCAAAAATGGAGAAATGGATGCAGGTATGTGGAGAATCTAACCCTTTCCTTCCCTGCTGCCCAGTGCTTTTTTAAAATAGAAAAATAGGTGAAGGTAATTACCATGAAGTTGTTATAGTAAGAGCCACACTTTTTAACAACAACAACAATGGTGTACCCTTGAGTACCCCTGGGGGGGGAGCACTGCTGCTGCCTATTCTGAACCTGGTGTTTGCTTTGAAGGTACCGTATTTTTCGCTCTATAACACGCACTCGGCCATAACACGCACGTAGTTTTTAGAGGAGGAAAATACGTAGGCATGCAAGCCGTAGGCATTTCCTCCATAACACGCACAGACATTTCCCCTTACTTTTTAGGAGGAAAAAAGTGAGTGCAAAAAATACAGTAATTCCCTAGTTGGGTCCAGTGCAGGTAAGGAAAAGGGATTTCCCTCCAGAATGCAGCTGTGGATAAAACAGTTAAATTTCCCCTCCGATTCTTGCTCTGATCCCATTCACTGATGCAATTTGCATTTTTTCCCCTTCCAATGCTGATTTTTAAAATTTAACAACCACAAAAAGCAGACATGGCAAAATGCATGGAAATTGTGAAATCTGTTTTTGAGTCCCCAAGCTAGAACACTAAACGTCTGATCTGATGGCATAGGAAAATACCAATACAGTGGTACCTCGGGTTAAGTACTTAATTTGTTCCGGAGGTCCATTCTTAACCTGAAACTGTTCTTAACCTGAAGCACTACTTTAGCTAATGGGGCCTCCTGCTGCTGCCGCGCCGCCAGAAGCGTATGTAACCTGAAGCATATGTAACCCGAGGTACCACACTGTACAGTGGAATCTCGTTTTTTTAGCGTATCGGAAGCCAAACACCAAAAACCTGGAAGTAATTGCTTCCGTTTTCGAACGCGCCTCAGAAGTCGTACGGCTTCCACTGCATGTTTTTATTTTCCCCCTCAATGGATTTCGCCAACTGCCCATTGCTCCTCAGTTTTCGAACGTTTCAGAAGTCAAATGGTCATCCGGAACGGATTACATTCAAAAACCGAGGTTCCACTGTATTATAATTATTCTTTTGGAAGGTTTTTTGTCTCCACCAGAGGGCCCACACCATGCTTCTTTGATTGTCATCAACTGAACACAAAAGTACAGTGGTGCCTCGCAAGACGAAATTAATTCGTTCCGCGAGTCTCTTCGTCTTGTGGTTTTTTCGTCTTGCGAAGCACGGCTATTAGCGGCTTAGCGGCTATTAACGGCTTAGCGGCTTTAAGAAAAAGGAAACAAACTCGCAAGAACTCGCAAGACGGAAAACCCTTTCGTCTAGCGAGTTTTTCGTCTTGCAAGGCATTCGTCTTGCGGGGCACCACTGTACCCATCACTAACAGTTTCTGTGAATAAACACTATTGTATATTAATCTCAGTCTTGATTTTTAACCTTTTTTTAGCAACCAAAAGAAATGAAATCATGTACTGGAAACAAGGGCAGTGAGGTAGGAAGATTTAATAATTTGGATTGTATTTGTAGTGTGGCATAGCTTCCCTGTTGAGTTGAAGAAAATGTCATTGTCCATATTTATCCATATAAGTTAAGCATAAATTTATAATGGCCATATAACGCATGGTACACCAATAGTTTACTGCTTAAAATGAACGAATGAATGATAAAAAGTCCTCCCCCATCCTACCTAAATTGAGTCAGAGTTTTGATTTTGAGAGAGAGGGGAGATAAGCAATTGCAGCTGAAATGCTATCATGCTCTGTTATTTTCTTTAAACAATGGCAACATGTGGCAGAAATATTTTTATCAATAGACCTTCTCAGTGCTTTTTTTCAAAAAAAATGTTTAGGGGTACTTTCATTTTCCTACTCATATTGAAATACTGCACCTCAATGAGGCCAAACTTAAATTCAAAAAAATGTTTAGGGGTATGTGTACCCCTGCGCCCCCCCCCCAAAAAAAAAACAAGCACTGGACCTTCTAAAGGGCAGTGACAATTTATTTCTACCCATTAGGGTTTAATAGAAAAGTAGCTTTGGGGCTCCCGCTTCTGGATAAATTGATTCATTTCACTTTCCTACAAAATAAAAATAAAATCTGTAAAATGCATCCCTGATTTTGAAATTAACATTTCCACTGGAATTTAAAACCTGAAGATGATATTTTTGCCATTACTGAAAGCAGCCTTCAAATAGCACAGTTAGTTTTTTTAATGTTTTGAGAAGTAAGATGCATCACTCAACAATTTTGTTTTGTTCTTGTTTAAATTAAATTTGGAAATGCAGGAAACTCTGGAAGCAAGCATAGTGGCGTTGGAATCCACAATGCATCTAATCCTGTTTAACAAAATTTCAAAATATAGTAACTTGGTTGTTTGAGCGGCATTCCAACTCGCCCATGTTTAGTGTCATATGTGTTTCAGATATTCTTTATAAAAACCTTTTCTATCTCTTCAGGGCCCTCAAATGGTAACTGAAGAACTACACTCTATAACCTTTGAAACACAGGTCTGCTTATATGGTCTGACAATAGACCTGGAAGTAAGTGCTCTCAGTATATATTTATATAAAGTGGCCTATAAAGGAAAACTGTACAGTCATACCTTGGAACCCAAATGCCTTGGCTCCCAAACAAATCAGCTCCTGAACGACTGAAACCCGGAAGTGAGTGTTCCGATTTTCAGAAGCCAAACATCCAACGTTGCTTTTGATTGGCTGCAGGATGCTCCCACAGCCAATCAAAAGCCGCGCATTGGCTTTTGAATGGTTCCGGGAGTCGAACGGACTCCTAGAATGCATTCTGTTCTAAAAGCAACATACCACTGTACCTAGAAACAGTGGCCTGTTTTACAAAATGCTAAGCCCTTGTTTGTTTAACAAATCACAAGTTAAACATAAGTTGACCCACATATGGTCAAACAAGCGATGACTTATTTCTCCAAAGTTCCATTTGTTTTCTAGCTCCTCTTGTATCCTGCCTTTGTAGCTTGGGTTTATTGGTTGGCACATGCCACAAGTAGCCCTGCATGTGGAGTCCAGCATAGAAAGCTGAACTCCAACAATATTGTCAGCAAGAGTGCACCTACCATACAGCATTTTGATTGCATTTTATGACATCGCATCAGTAACTTCTAATGCATTCAGTTCAAAACTACAGTCTGTTCCATATAAACAATGAAATCTATGCATCTTTTTCCTCAGACGAGTTCCTTACCAGTAGTGATGATTTCCAATGTCAGCCAATTGCCCAGTGCTTGGGCTTCTATTATCTGGTACAACTTGCCCACAAGTGAACCACAGGTAGGTTTTATATAGCAAAATTCCTGTTTTTCATGAATTGGGTGTAGAAGCACAGAGAGCTTCTTTCCCATGATGCATCTTTCCCACAATTCTCTAAGAGATGCTCATGACACTTGTGTATCCTTATTGGTACTTGAAAGATGATCCTCGTATGTTCTGAATTCTTTTTACAGTCTATATTTACTCGTTCTTAAGATCTCCAAATAATGTATTGGGGGATTGTTGTAGATACTAGGAGAGGATATATTGATTTAATAGTATCCTCCCTAACTCATGCATGTGAGTCAGCAGCAGAGTGCATTCCCCAATATATAGCAGGAAGCTAGTTGGTAGATTTGTTTGAATCTGTTTGCTTAAGCAATCCAATCTGGCTTTGTCCAGATTGGGTTCTGTTCCTGACAAGTCCCCTTTCATCCCTCCTAAAAAGAATAAAGACACAACAGTCTTCTTTTAAAAGTAATAAGTTTACTCACATTCAGTTCGCAGTTGAATCCCTGAAGGCAGGCTTTAGCTTAGAGTTACAGAAAAGAGAGTGGGTTCATCTCACATAGGGATTTGAGCCCATGTCCTTCTGGCTGTCCTTCTAGAGGGACGCGGGTGGCGCTGTGGGTTAAACCTCAGCGCCTAGGGCTTGCTGATCGCATGGTCGGTGGTTCGAATCCCCATGGCAGGGTGAGCTCCCGTCTTTCGGTCCCAGCTCTTGCCCACCTAGCAGTTCGAAAGCACCCCTAAATGCAAGTAGATAAATAGGTACCGCTTTCTATCGGGAAGGTAAAACGGCGTTTCTGTGTGCTGCGCTGGTGCCGACTTGCCAGAGCAGCTTCGTCACGCTGGCCACGTGACCCGGAAGTGTCTCCGGACAGCGCTGGCCCCCGGCCTCTTAAGTGAAATGGGCGCACAACCCTAGAGTCGGACACGACTGGCCTGTACGGGCAGGGGTACCTTTACCTTTACCTTTTACCTTCTGGCTGAGAGCTAGCAGACAGCAAAATACATCAGTATCAGAAGAAAGCAGCAAAAGAGTAAGGGAAGATGGCTGCGTGACTGGCCCTTTTACAAGGTCACTCAGGGTCACGCCCACCTACCTGGTCACACACAGAAATTGGGGTATTATTCATGGAAGGTGAATGTGTAGGGGTTTGGGCTCTGGCACGGACAGCCCAGGTTCGGATTCTGGGCTTGGGCTTGGGTTCAGGTTCTGGCGTGGGTGGCCTGGGCTCGGGTTCTGGTTCTGGATTTAAACCCAATATCCTTAATTTTGGGTTCAAAAAATAGGGGTCGTCTTATGCATAGGGGCGTCTTACACATGGAAAAACATGGTACATTTCTTCTACTGCCCTTTGACACTTCAGAGTTCCCAAGACAGCTCACATATGGAAACACAATGAGTAGCTAACAGAATTCTGTGTTAACTTTCATTTGGCTGCAGAACTTGGCTTTCTTTAATAATCCACCACCCGGCACTTTGAATCAAGTCTTGGAAGTACTGAGCTGGCAGTTTTCATCATATGTTGGCCGTGGGCTCAACTCTGATCAACTTAGTATGCTGGCAGACAAACTTACAGGTGAAACTATAAAGCAAATTTTCAGCATTAATTCTCTGAGTCAAACTGTGTCCTGTTGTAAATCTGGCCAGCCCTAACATTAGGTGGACTGAGGCAGTTGCCTCATGTGGCAAATGCTGTGGGGAAATGGTGGTGAGATATTGGAGGACAGAACTGTGCATACTCCATGGACTATCCTGCATTTCCTAAATTAGCTTGCTACCCTGATGGGCGGGGTATAAATAATAAAATTATTATTATTATTAGCTTTTTCTTTGCAGGATTTTGAAACTCCCAGATTGCTTCATAGTACTTCAATCTTTAGTCCAACTGGGAAATTGTGCTTGTCTTTTTAAATTATTTCAAACTGTGATATTTAAAACAAACATTTTGGAAAGATGTTGGCCTCACATTTCTCCCCCTTAAATTTTAGGACTGCAAGTTAGTTATGGGGACCATCAACTTTCCTGGTCAAAGTTCTGTAAGGTATGTCATTGTTAAGATGTTTCAAAATGCTGCTTGCATTCTTGGCCATGTTCGTACACAAGTCAGATACTGAAGCACCATTTGTCTTTCCAAACACTCAACTTATTCTCCAAGCAACTATTTTAGTCTTTTCGTGATGCTTGCATGTGGGGCCGGCCCACCCATGAGGCTATGTGTGGAAACTGGCTCAGGTGGCAGGACCCACAGGGGAGCAGATCCAGCCTTCAAGGAATGTATTCCCTGCTGTTGCTGCTATTGCACCCTCTCTTGTCCCCAAAATAGATCTTGACTCCTACCTTGTTCCTGATGTAGATTTACCACCCACCCCTTGTTCCTGATGTAGGTCTTCATTCACCCCTTCTTCCCTGGTGGGTGGTGGGCATGCTATTTTGTAGTTCGCTTCAGATGCCTAAATGTCTTGGGCCAACCCTGTTTGCTGTATAGCTTTTGAGTAGCAAAAGTGCAACATCCCATCTGCAAGTAAAAAGGGTAGTGGTGCAGCCTTGCTTCACTGGTGGGTGAATAATAGGGATTTGGGGAGAAATTCAATTCATTTTGCATTTAAATGTGAACTTACATAACTCACACTTCCTGAAACTCAATACCGAAACTGAAGCACAGCCATTCTTTGAAAGTCACACTTCTTGTGAATTTTGCTAGTCAGGTAAGGTGTACAAAAATGCATATATGAGGGTAAAGTGCATATATAAATCCATAGATTGGTGAAAATAACATATAAATGCATTTATTATATTTTGATAAATTGCTTTGCAAAAACCGCTTTGAGGTTTTCTACAAACAAGCTGTATATACATTTTATGAAATGAAAAAGTGTGTATATTAGGAGAGATTTGCACTGATGCTGATGAATTTTCATGAACACTTATTTTAAAATGAAATCACAAACTTATGCAGAAATATGGAGAAATGGTAAACATACAGAAGAATGGTAAAAAAAAAACAAGTGGCTAAGTGAAACTGAAATTGACATATTCACCCATCCCAGCGGATAGCCATATTGTGAGGTTTTGTTGTTTTAAAAAACTCAGAAGTTGAAGAAAGGGAGCTTTTAATTCTAGCAAAGAGCTCCACAACAATTCAGGGATGCAGAGAGTTTTGTTGTATATTATGTACCTATATGTTATATAATAGCCTTTTTCAAGCTTGGATTCCCAGATGTTGTTGGACTACAACTCCCATCATTCCTTGCTAGCAGGGCCAGTGGTCAGGGATGATGGGAGTTGTAGTTTAATAACATCTGGGGACCCACAGTTGAGAAAGACTGGCATTGTTTTGTTCTCACTTCCATTTGATTTTTCTTCTTTTGAGAGACGGGATAGGAGAGGAAATATGGCATTACGATTATAACAAATATGAAATAAAAGTGCTTTATTTAGCACAGTGTTAAAAGACTATAGATTAGGGGTGAATCTACACTGGTCAGTTATAACATGAAAAATGTGTTATGAAGGTGTGACACCAGAGGGCATTGCAGAGTCACAATGGGAATGGGAAATTGCATTGAGAGCTATATGACAGGGTTTTTAAATAGCTTTAATTAGCGTTTTTACAAATCAGTGTAAATCCAGCCTAGGAGTGGGGAACCTTTTCTAGTCCGAGGACCATGTTCCTTCACAGATAAACTTCTTTGGTGGCGGGGTATGTGTGTCACATGTGGTGGGTAGTTCCACAAGCAAAAGTGGGTGGAATAATGAGTGTGTGACTCTTTGTATCGTAAACACTTACTATATTTTTAAAAAGGGAAAATAGGGGAAATAGCTACTTATAGACTGGCTTTGGAACGTTTGATAGCAAAGTGTAGTCTCATATGCTGACGAAGGGAGCTAAAGACTGTTCAGAAATAGTATCACAGGTGACTTCCAGTAGTCTGCAAATACCAAGTGGTTGTTTTCGTTGGAGAATAAGTCTAAAGATAAAGGTTACTGGTACTATATTGGAAACTTAATTTTTCTGTGTATCTAATTTGTTCTATAAACAGGAACACTTACCTGGTAAATCATTTACGTTTTGGGCATGGCTAGAAGCAATCTTGGAGCTAATTAAAAAGCACATTCTTCCACTTTGGATTGATGGGTGAGCAGCATCTTGGTGATTGTACATAAACTGGCAACGGGGAGTTTTGTTTTGTCCTTCCTGTTTGTTAAGTAAGTAAGTAGATACAGACTCTGAAGGCCGCCTCAAGCAGACTTAAGCACTTTTAATTCCTGTCGATTTCAACAGAAGAATTTTAGCAAAAGCAGAAGCAATGGGAGAATATGGCTAAGATTGCAGTTAGGTTAAAAAACAAACAAACAAACAAACAAACAAACAAACAAACAAACAAACTCCTATGTTACCCCGCTTCTGCCTACATTTGAATTGCAAGAGGAGTTTCTTGTGAAAATTTTGTATTGAATTTTAAAAAATTTAATAATGACAATAAGAGTTGCACTAGTGCATTTGTGCCATACTGAGGGCTTGTCCACATTTGAACATTATTTTTCTGTTAATCCACTTCCCACCCCCTCCATTCAGCTTAGGCCATTGTTATGTACTGAAGTTCTCACCCTGGGCCAGCAGGGGGATGCTGTAGATAGTTCAGGCCCACATATGCAAATAAGGGATCAAAAGTGAGGTTCAGTGATTGGATAGTTACGGAAAATGGTTACTGTTGCATTCTAGTGGAGCTCTATATAAGCAGGCTGGCTGAACCCTTCAGTTCAGTTCTGTTCTGGCCTGTGAATAAACAAGAGCTGTTTGAAGAATCGCTATGTCGTCTTCACCCACAACTTAACAGCCATAGTAGTCCTGCTATGTATTCTACTCAATATTGATCCAGAGCAGAACTCCAATGTATAGTTAGTAGAGTAAAAACTTAAACACGTGGCGGGATTCCTCCCAAAATAGACCAGAGGCAATTGTATTTCATCCAGCAGAGCTTTACTGCTACTGAAGGCAAATGAGCATAATGGTCACAAATCCAATACATTCAGGATTGGCACTATCCATAGGAAATCCAGTTGCAGCAGACTTAACTTAAACTTACAATAACTTATAATAAAACTAAACCTTAACACTATATACAGAACACCGCACCAGAAGAGATAGAAAGAGAGGGAAACCCAGGCTCCTTCTGGCCTTACTATTATAGTCAGCATGACCTTGACAGAAAGAGATAATAGAACCAGTTTAAGCCAGCTGTACTCAGCCTCTCTGAAGGAATAACCCAAACATCATGAACCTTCTGCTTTCATGAACCTTCTGCTTCTTTATTCCACACAGAGAAGCTTACAGAACCCTCTTGAATCAATTAGAATAGGAGAGATCACTACATATCAGATCAATACTTTCTGTACTAAGAAATTCAGACTGACAGTCCACACTCACGTTTATTTGAATTTGTATATAAGGAGCAACACTGGGGTTTCCTGTTAATACTAATACTAATAATAATTTATACCCCGCCCACTTGGCTGGGTTTCCCCAGCCACTCTGGGCGGCTCCCAACAGAAATTTAAAATACGATAATTAAAACGTCAAACATTAAAAACTTCCCTAAACAGGGCTGCCTTCAGATATGCTCTAAAAATCAATATGTGATCCTTTTTGCGTTTGTCCCTGTCTTCTAATTTCTTAATTCTCTTATGCCGATTAAGCACCAACAGGGTTCTCATTTTGGGCGTATTTGGGGGATCAAAAGGGGATAAAACAACATGCCTCCATTCAGGGGTACACCGGAAATAGTTTGGAGCACAGCCAGAAAAAAATGAAAGGATTAAAGAAGTAGTGGGCATGGAAAAGAGAGAAGCAGAAATGGATATTGATGCACTCACCCCAAAACGAATGTTCTGTGCCCCCAATTTCCTCCAGTGTATCTGATTATCCTCGTTTCCAGTGCTATTTTTCTAGAAAAAGAGGTATCACCATGAGCACCTCACTCATTCTCTTAGAATGGCAATGGCGCCCGCCTGAGAGGTGCTGGAAATGAGTTCAGGCTGAGAAAAAGCCCTGCTGGTATTGCATAAACCCAAATTCACTTGGGGGAAGCATTGAGACTGGTGTTATCGAAGGGGTAAGGAAATGTGAGCTATGCAAATCAAATGGGAATGCAAACAGCTGCAAAAACATAGTAAACTCCGGAGTGCACAAGCCCCAATTGTAATACCTGGCTGTTTTGCTGCACCAGAGCAACACCATGATTCACCCGAGTGCACAGATGAAAATGTCATTGCCACTCAGTTCCAGGGAGTTTCTAGTGGAACCTTGCAGTTCTGCAAGAGGACAAAGATTAACCACAGGAATTTCTGCCAGGAATATGTGTGCACACAGCCACCATTTATTTCAGATGTATTTGCAGTATTGTTAGCCAGTTTAAGCATTTTGCTTATCCAGCTGGTTGAGAATTTAAGCCAAACCACATATGACCTAAAAAATAAAGTATCCATGATCCAGTCTTCTGAATTTTTACTCCCTCATATATGTGTGGTTTAACTTGCCTCATGGAAACTCCTATTGACCCTGCTGGAGGGAAAGGAAAAGTACTGGACCCATTTCCTACTCCCCATCCTTCAGGATTAATAGGTTTTTTTTAAAAAAAAATCCTGCTTATGTCTCCACAAAGACTCAAGGTGGTTAACAAAAGCAGAGTAAAACAAACACAATCCTTAAAAAAAAAAGCCAATATACACTCAAATTATAAAATTAACAATACCTAACTTGACAAATTTTAGGTGCACAAAAAGCATCATTGGGTTGAGTGAGCAAAAATTACATAATTAACCAAAAGCCCTTAAAAAAAATCCAGAAAAATAAAATCATTACAAAAGAAATAAAACATTTCATTTATATACGTAAATATGAAATATAATTTCATAATATCATATATCCAGATTTTTTAAAAGATGGTTATTGTTTAAAGAGAATTGTATACACTGTTTAGGTGTCGTTGGTTACTATGATATTTTAAGCAGACTGTCAGAAAATGCGAGTGAAAATAATATATAAGGTTAAACATTGCCTTGCAAGTAATTAATTCTGTTTGGTGCATGTCCTTTACTATACCAAGAATCTACCAATCTAGCAAGAATGCTACGGAGAATTACATTTATAATTCTCATCACCTGACCAAAAAACTATTTAAGAAACTATGTATTGAAAGTGCAGAAATATTTACTGCAATGGGTTGCATTTTTGTTTTGTATGGAAGTTTATCACAGGGTCATTGGCACCTGAATACTGATCATAGGGCCTTTGCTGATCCTTCTAGAGACAAGCATTATGAGGAACCACTGGTCTGCCAAAAACTACTTCAGGAGAGCAATATAGAATACGAAACAGAATAGCAGAAAAGACGTAAACATCCCATTCAGCGCCACTTCCCTAATAAAGTTTGGCGCTCCGTGCTGCAGTTTGAATGTAAAAAGTTGCAGGTGACCAGCAATTACATGTGTTTGCTGCATAACATTTTGCCTGGTTCCTGAAGGGGTAGGCAAGTTAGAACTGGTCCACACTAGAGCAAACTGTGGATTCACACTGGTCTGTTTCTCCTTTAATGTAAAGACATCCATAAGACATTCTCCATTCCAGAGTAGACTCAGATTTCCTCCCCTTGAAATGCAGGGGTTTTCAATCCTTGGAAAGTCCAAAATGTCCAGGATTTGTAAACCTGTGTATTTAAAGGGGGGACGGTCCAAGACAACACTGGGATGGGGTCCACATTTTGCTCTGGTGTGGTCAACAAATTGCAGCAACAACTAAGTGTTTGTGCCACCTTAGAAAAATTCTTTAGTCCCTAGCGTGCCACAGGATTTTCTGACAAGCATTGTGCACATATAAACCTATTTCTTTTCCTCTTTTTCTTTTTACAGATGTATTATGGGGTTTGTAAGCAAAGAAAAAGAGAGAAATTTGCTCAAGGACAAGATGCCTGGAACATTTTTATTGAGATTTAGTGAAAGCAACTTAGGAGGGATTACTTTTACCTGGGTATCGCGGTCAGAAAATGGTACGTGCTATATTTTAACATGCTGAACGCTGCACTCCAGACCCCTATTGCCCTTATCCATGAGTTCAAAAAGCAATTTGGGAAATGCACACTAATGGCCTGGCCCCGCCCTCCCTTTTCATCTCACATGCCAAATTGCCAGTACCAAACTTTTTAGGATCCTTTTTAGATCATTCGAATGTTGCTTTTAATGCAAATCTCAGTGCTACCTTAACTACAGATGTAAGATTAAATAAAGACTGCTGTAGCTTCTGTGGACCTCCTTCTCTGGGTTGCAGTAGTCCCCTATAAAGTATATTCAGTTGGTACCTTAACAGGTTAGGACGAAATGGATCTGTTACTTGTCTCAGCTCTCAGCTGGCCAGCATTTGTGTATTTGGCATTTTTATTATTTTAAGTGAGTTTGTGGTTCTTCTTTCCATTTGACAAAAAACAACCTGTGATCAATTAACTGTCTGCTTATTCATAACTATCTTGTCCTTCACAGGAGAAGTGAATTTCCATTCTGTTGAACCATATAATAAGGGTCGTTTAACTGCGCTGCCGTTTGCTGATATTTTACGAGATTACAAAGTTATTATGGCAGACAACGTTCCTGAAAACCCACTGAAATATCTCTATCCAGATATTCCCAAAGACAAAGCCTTTGGAAAGCACTATAGCTCTCAGCCAAATGAAGGTAGGATATTGCTTTAAAAAAAAAAATATTCCCCCACCATTTTACATTAAAACTGCTGAGCATTTGTTCTTTAAAAACAGATTAGACTTGTCCATTTTTAATTACTTCCTGTGGTGCACAAGACATCTTACAATCAAAGCAGTAACAAAAATACAAACCGAAACTAGCAAAGAAGAAAAAGCAAGCTGGCTTGGCAAAGACAGTCACTCCCTGTCTCCCTCACAAATGCGATATTAAATGGAACGTTCTCTGCAAGGTTAATTACTCAACCAGGCATACAAAAACTGCATGCCCCGCCACAAGCACAGATCAGAAAGTCAAATGTGGTTAAGCCCCATCCTAAGAACTTCTGGAGCAGCCTTTAACATAGGAAGCGGCCATATACCAAGTCAAACCATTGGTCCACCTAGCTCAGTATAGTCAACTGTGGCTGCAAGTGGTTCTCCAAGGTTTCAAGCAGAAGCTTCTCCCATCACCAGTACTTTTGGCCAGGACTTGAACCTGGAACCTTGTGCATGTGAAGAATGTGTGCTCTGCCACTGAGCTATGTGTCCTCCCCCACCAGCTGTCTTCAGTGAAGAACAAATTCACCCGGCTGCACTGCTGAATATGCACTTCTGGTTTCCTAGATGGGAGATTTAATGTCCATAATGATGTTGTTGTTGCTTTTAATTTAGCGCCAAGGCCTATGGAAGGAGGAACCAAAGGTTACGTCCCATCTGTATTTATCCCAGTCTCCAAAATGTGAGTCATGCTGATTAAGTCGCGTTTCCCAAACTTCTTAGTGTGGAAAGTCTGGCATACCAGTCCGATTGGTATGTTGCTCTTCAGCAGAGGAAGTGACATTTCTTTTGCTCCTTTGTCTTGGAAACCCTCTCCTAATAAGTGGGTGAACCATCCAGGATTGATTGGAAGTGAAAATAGAATACAGTGGTACCTCGGGTTAAGAACTTAATTCGTTCTGGAGGTCCATTCTTAACCTGAAACTGTTCTTAACCTGAGGTACCATTTTAGCTAATGGGGCCTCCTGCTGCCACCATCCTGAAATAAAGTTCTTAACCAAAGAAACTATTTCTGGGTTAGCGGAGTCTGTAACCTGAAGCATCTGTAACCTGAAGCGCCTGTAACCCAAGGTACCACTGTATGTGCCTGAGGCGCCAATTAAGCTTAGTCCCTTACAACAGTATCTGCTTCTCGCGTATTACTCATTCAAGATGTCATTTTTGTCTGTCTCTTTTTTTTTAAAGCCTGAGTGATTCCACAGACCCACCTTCTCCATCAGACCTTCTCCCCATGTCTCCAAGTGTCTACGCTGTTTTGAGAGAACACCTGAGCCCTACCGTAATGGAAACTGCTGTACGTTCCAAGCTTAATTTCTTCTAAACTTGTGGTTAACAAATGAAGAGGTGCTGTTAAGGAGTGACTGGGTATCTTTTAGAATACAGTTGTACCTTGGATCCCAAACGCCTTGCGAGTCGAATGTTTTGGCTCCCGAACGTCACAAACCCGGAAGTGAGTGTTCCGGTTTGCAAACATTCTTTGGAACCCGAACGTCCGACATGACTTCCACGGCTTCCGATTAGCTGCAGGAGCTTCCTGCAGCCAATCAGAAGCCACGCCTTGGTTTCCAAACATTTTGGAAGTCGAACAGACTTCCGGAACGGATTCCGTTCGACTTCTGAGGTGCCACTGTACCAGACTGCACAAAGCTTTATTGTCACTAACTTTTTTTCGCTGTTGATAAAACGGCACTAAGTATGTCAGCACTGGTTATCAGGTGCTATAACGAAAGAGCTAGTGACTGTGTTCTCACATAATGTGAAATGAAACGATGGCTTAATACAAATGGGTGGTCTCTTTCTGAGCAGATTGCAGCCGCTTTGTACCTGTTCTTGGCTCCCACTCAGGTTGAGAGGGGGACAGCTTAACAGTGATTCTGGGTTCAGACAGCACTAAGCCAGCCCCTGCTAAAAGGACAGCTTTATAGAGAAGACTGAGTAGTTTGTCAGGAGGAGGAGAGAATAGTACTCTAAAACACTTAGCTCTTCACATGGTTAGGAAGCATTAAACAGTTTCCAAATAAAATCCTTGCAGCCGCTCTTAAAAGACTCCCTGCACATGCATGTGCGTTTGCTACCTTGCTGCTCCAGAAACTGCTTACATTTTAAGGAATTATGCAAACACTGCACACAGCACCCTGATAAATGTGTGCTTATAGGAGAAAATTTCTACATTTATAACCAAACTACTGTATCTATAGCTCTCAGTAGGTTGCAGTTTCTTTCGCTGTGATGAATAGTTTTGTATAATTCACAAGCTTGCACATTCCTCCACCGACTAAGGAAAAGACAACACTTTGCTTATTTAGTACTGCTTCCTCCGCAGAACCGATACGGCACAAACTTCCAAAACGAAGCTGGGTCTTTTAAAAATGACTTTAAAGATCAAATTGGGCCTCTAATCCTCAGTGATATTCTCCTCCCCCCCCCGCGCGCTGTATTAATTGGGTCAACAGTACCATTGTGCCTTCTTCATAACGTAACATCTGGATTTCACACCACAGTAGAAAATTGGGTCAATCTTTCACAAGAGGGGAACAAATAGATCTTTTGTTTGCTTCAACTTTCAGTTTTCAGATACACATTTGGCATTTTCATTTCCAGCAAGCTGTAGCTCAACTTGCATTTAAGAAAAACAAACAGCAACGAATTTCCACAAACTGATAGATTCTTCTTCTTCTTCTCTTCCAGTTAAGTTCTCCATATTCAGCTGACTGACGATGCTAAAGTGCATATGTATGTTTTTAAACAGAAACATTCCTAAGAAGATGTTTTTCTAGTTCCCTTTGTAGATACTGTATCTGTACCCTGTGGAGCACAGATGGGGAACCTGTGGCCCTACAGACGTTTCTGGAGTACAACTGCCATCATCAATTACTATTAGTCATCCTGACTGGTGTTGATGAGAACCACAGGTTCTTCATCACTCCTCCAGACACACACAATTGTCTTTGACCAAACTCTGATTTCATAAATTAAGTCAGTACTTGGCCTGGTTCAGACATAACACTAAGCCATGGATTGGGCCCAAAGAACAAGCTGTGATAAGCCTCTGGCTTGTGCACCCCACCCCTGCTCTCCATGGTTTACCCCGAGGGATAGCTCAGTATAATACAGCATGAAATGCTTAATCTCAAGGTCCTGGGTTCAAGCCCCTCGTGGGGCAAAAGATTCCTGCATTGCAGCAAGCTGAACTACATTGTACTTGTGGTCCTTTCCAACTATTCCATGATTCTCTTATTCTAGTCCTGGCTTGTTTGAACTAAGCACAGTGAACATAAATCACCATTTCATCAGTTTTGCCATAACAGAAAGCTGCAGATGATTTAAAACTGCTAAGAAGTATATTAATGTATTACACTATTAATATACTTCTTCTTAATTGTATTTCAGTTCAACAATCACTTTGATAAAATACATATTTTGTTATGTGCAAATGGCTTTAGATACCTATTAGGTCCATAAATTACCATATAGCATATATTAAATTACCATATAGCATATATAGCATATATTCAACACAAAAAGCAGTGACAATTTGTTGTTGACAAAGGACAGCTGGACATATAAAGGGCCCCATTACCTTCAGTAGCTTAGGGCCTCATCAAACCTAAATCCGGCCCTGGATGGAAGTATGCACTTTCCTGACATTGCATGTGAAGGAGGAGAGCATTGGCACTGTGCAAGCCTGAGGCTCACTTTGGCTTATTCTCACAACCCTGGTTTAGCATTATGTCTGAACTGGGACTAGAACTTAGTACATGAAACAAGTGGCAATGAAAAATTAGGAAATGGATGTACTACTGAAAAGCTAGAATCAAATTAGTTGCACAGGTCTAAAAATATTATTTCTGCCTTTATACTCTATATAGATATAATTTAATGGAGAACTGTAGTAGAATTACTGCTGCTCTTTGCAATCTGTCCTTCCCACTCCCTAAAAATTGGGGTTCTATATTTCAATTCTTGCCACTTCTGGATCCTGAACTATGAATCCTGGCAGCCATTCCAAAATCCACCATGTTTTCAACAAATCTTCCAAGTCATGCATATCCACAAAGGTTATGTATTTTTGCTATATATTTATTCTTGTGATATTTTAATCTGTGTGCACCAAACTGTCATTCTTACAATATATTAAACCTTGATACAATGGAGAACTGAGCCAAGCACACATATGTGTGAATAACTCTTCAAAGCAGCCTTAAAAACTACAAGCTAAAGTGACTGCAAGCAACGTAATTATGTGTGAAAACATATTGGGCCTTTCATTGAAGCCTAGCTGCATTGGAAATATTGAATAAATTGACACACATCCAGAAATGGCTGGACATTGAGAACTGGATTTTCTAGCTCCAAGACAAGTGGTTTTTGCATGGCCAAAAGAATAGCAGACCCCCTTGGCTGGAGAGTGTATAGTGAATATGACTATCAGCTGATTATATAAAGAAACCACTACCTGAGCCTGGTTCAAGTACGTGTAGAAAGGTAGAGAATTGTTATATTTTTGTGTCTTAAAACTATAGTCTAGTTGACTATGAGATAAGAACATTGGAATGGGCTTATGTTATGTACTGAGTTGAATAGGATCCAAAATGCAGCAGTCTGATTGGTCCTAGAACAACAGGATTCAGAATGCAGCAGTCTGATTGGTCCACAGGAGCCACCCAATCCAGCTCCAGGTGGAAGTGACTCCGCAACCTGATTGGCCTAGAGGAGAATCCCGGAATTAGCCAATCACGTGGGGCCCATTGTGTAAATAATGTATATAAAGCAGACATTCTGGGGGAACTTCCATTCCTCCTCACCACTATGAGCTGAATAAAGAGCATGAAATCTACTCTCAACTCCGAGTATATCTCAGCTTATCATGCTTAATATCAGCTGTGACATTGAATGAAACTTATATTTTCCCCCTAGATCCCAGGTGAGAGCTGGGAGGGACTACTACCTTCTGTGGGTGGTGAGGGTTAAGAACTACCTTTAAGAGAGGACTCCATAGTCTATTTTTACTACTGTTCGTGGATTTATTTTTTTTTACATTAGTTTTCTGTATCTTAGTGAATAATGAAAAAACAAAAAATCTTAATGGCAAAAAAAGATTTATCTGATGAATTGGTGCATTTGCACAGAAGAAGGGTAGAAAAAACATTTGTCAAATAAATTACTCAAATCTTTTTTGTGTGTTCCTGTGTTGTCATTTTTTATTTTTATAACAGCCAGGGGTTTCAGAAACTAGAAGTTACCCAAGCCCCTCTCAATCTCTGAAAGGACTTGCACACATGAAGCATGTATAATGAATGCTGCTGTTCTTGATCATTGCAGAACCTTCAAGAGATACGTGTGTGTGTGTGTGTGTGTGTGTGTGTAATAGCATGCGTGAATGAATGCCTTAGTATACAGGACAACTAGAAACAACCATAGAAACAAAAGAGTTCAATGCTTTCTGGATCAAGCTTTGCCCATGGTGATAAGAGGGTGGCGCTGTGGGTAAAAGCCTCAGCGCCTAGGACTTGCCGATCGCATGGTTGGCGGTTCGAATCCCCGCGGTGGGGTGCGCTCCCGTTGCTTGGTCCCAGCGCCTGCCAACCTAGCAGTTCGAAAGCACCTCAGGGTGCAAGTAGATAAATAGGGACCGCTTACTAGCGGGAAGGTAAACGGCGTTTCCCTGTGCGGCTCTGGCTCGCCAGAGCAGCGATGTCACGCTGGCCACGTGACCCGGAAGTGTCTCCAGACAGCGCTGGCCCCCGGCCTCTTGAGTGAGATGGGCGCACAACCCTAGAGTCTGTCAAGACTGGCCCGTACGGGCAGGGGTACCTTTACCTTTATTATGCTCATGCTAGAGTCCTCACTTTCTCCATTGCTACCAGAGAAGATGCTAAAATTGGTTACTATATGAGATCGACCAGAGTTTATTTTGGGGTACAGAGAAGTACAAACACTAGTGTGTGTATAATACATGTGTTTTTAAAAGTTTTCTGATTGAGCAGTGTTCTGAACTTTCATGCAAATAAGGAACTGGGTACTATTAACCATCTCCTGCCCCCTTAACTTCCACTTCAATCCTGTTTTAAAAGCTGGATGTGAAACCAGATTTGGGCTCCCTGGCATCATCTATTAAGCCCTGCCGCCCCATGTTGGCCGGTGCAGGAGACGCAACAAATTACAACACTGTCCATTTCAGTCCATGCCAATATTTCCTTGACAGCTCCCCTCTGAACTTCCGGGGTTCCTGTCTTGTTTTCAGAGTGCTTTACAATGGACGCGCTCATACATCGCTTTGCATCGATCCGAAACACTGCAATAGTAAGTTGGGGCTTTGCTTTCTTTTCTTTAACTCAGAGGAGGTTATTGAAATCGAAAGGAGAAAGGAGGTCAAAGCAATCCTCCCGGCCATCTCTCTGAAGCCAGCTCTTTCTCCTTCCCCTCCCCAGGCTCCCACCACGTGGGACCGTTTTTAACTTTCGTTTTCATTGCCGACGAGGGCTTTCCCGTACTTGTCCCTGTTTCTCAGAAAGCACGTGTGGCTGTGCTGTTCCAGGAACAGCTCTCTCCTCCCGCCCTTCACCCAGGCGCGGCATCCGCCTCCTCCCCTTTCTGTGTGGTTTGGCTGGAAAAAGCAGGCTGGGATCTTGGGGGTTTCCTAGAGGTTTCTGCATGTTTGACCCGGGCCGTTCATTGCCTTACCGAAAAGCTTGATAATATTGAACTTGGCAGCTTTGCAGACTTCTGCTTCATTGCTCAAAGGGTGGTAACTTTGGTGGCATCAGTGTAATAAAAGTTCTACACAGGAAACTTATTTCCTGGGATAGACTCTCTTAATCTCAGGGTTGTGGGTTGAAGTCCCACGTTGGGTGAAATCTTCCCTCCTCTCCACCCCATATCTATAGTTTACTAAGAGTTTGAGATATTACCTACAACAGTACTGATGCTAAAGGAAACGCACTACTGTGAAAACCTGATCTTTGTGGAGGTACGAAACCATAGGGAAGCTTCAAATATTTAAACAGAAGCTGTAATCTGATATGCTTTTAAAAAGGTAAAGGGACCCCTGACCATTAGGTCCAGTCGTGGCCGACTCGGGTTGTGGCGCTCATCTCGCTTTATTGGCCGAGGGAGCCGGCGTACAGCTTCCGGGTCATGTGGCCAGCATGGCGAACCAGAGCAGCGCATGGAAACGCCGTTTACCTTCCCGCCAGAGCAGTACCTATTTATCTCCTTGCACTTTGACGTACTTTCGAACTGCTAGGTTGGCAGGAGCAGGGGCCGAGCAACGGGAGCTCACTCGGTCGTGGGGATTCGAACCGCCGACCTTCTGATCAGGAAGTCCTAGGCTCTGTGGTTTAACCCACAGTGCCACCCGCGTCCCTTTTACCTGCTTTTAACTGGTAGCTAATCCTATGCAGCTGGGAGGGGGGCTAACTTCAGAGTAGAGCTACAGAGCATTGTGCAGGAAACCCCTTCTTGCTACAAGTCTTGGATTTGTAGATTCCACCTAGGACTGGGTTGCTAATTATTTTGTGCCAAGCACATGCAAAAATTAGGAAGCCGTCATCATGCAATCCTCTCAAACTCACTAACCTCGAGGTTTTTGTCCCTGTTGGAACAAACAGAGCCCCTTCTTTGTGCGCTTCTTCCAAGTGAGATCTGTAGGGTGGCAACATAAGAACGGGCCTTTTCTGCAGTGGCACCCCGTTCGCGGAATGCTCTCCGTAGGGAGGTTCGCCTGGTGAACATTTCATTATATATTTTTAGCACCAGGTTAAAACATTCCTATTCAATCAACCTCTGGCTGATGAATATTCTACAGCCTTTTAAATGCATCTGTGGGAAGGGGGAGGGTGTTTTGTTTTGGCTTAATTATTTACTGTGTTTTATCTTGAATTTTATTCTTTGAACTGCCTCTGGGATCTCTTGATGAAGAGTAAAAGGCACCCCTGCCCGTACGGGCCAGTCTTGACAGACTCTGGGGTTGTGCGCCCATCTCACTTAAGAGGCCGAGGGCCAGCGCTGTCCGGAGACACTTCCGGGTCACGTGGCCAGCGTGACAAAGCTGCATCTGGCGAGCCAGCGCAGCACACGGAAACGCTGTTTACCTTCCCACTAGTAAGCGGTCCCTATTTATCTACTTGCACCCGGGAGTGCTTTCGAACTGCTAGGTTGGCAGGCGCTGGGACTGAGCAACGGGAGCGCACCCCGCCGCGGGGATTCGAACCGCCGACCTTTCGATCGGCAAGCCCTAGGCGCTGAGGCTTTAACCCACAGCGCCACCCGCGTCCCGCGAGTAGTATATATTTTAAAAATAAAAAAAAGCAGCAGTAGTGTCAAATTCTGTCAAAGAAACATCTGTCAACAGCCCTGAGATACATGGATTGAATTTGATATTTTTTAAATACATAAAAAACCACACCCACACATACCTTGCCAAGGGGAACAATGCTTTTTATTTATTTTTTTAAAGGGCAAGGATGAGGAGACGGTCGAGAGAGCGCGTTAGCTAGCTTTAAGAAACGTTTGCAAAAAGAACACAGCAAGATCAGAAGGACGATAATAGCACGGCCCCTTTTGCTAAACTACAGCTGTGCTTTTGCCGGAGAGGGAGGAGGGCGCAATCGTGGGAACAGCCTGATTATTCAAAGAAGGCGGAACACTCTCTCCTGAATGGTTGCTCGCCGAAAGCAGCGCCTCGCTGATTGGTCGCGCTCCTGCCGCCGCTTGCTATTTCCTAGTCCGACTTACTTTCGTTTTAGATAGAGTCGGGGAGCGTTGTAGGGGGGAATCGGCGCGCGCTCCGGGGCATCTGCAGACCAGCCAGGTAAGCAGAAGGAGCAAGGTGCTGCTTGCATCCGTGCTTGCGTAGTTTTGGGCTCTCCAAGAATGCAAGGGAGATAGATGCATGCAAAAAGGGCCAGCCGTCTGCTTGGGCCTTACGGATTCCCAGGGTCTTCGCGCAAGCGTCTCGCCAACGCCGGGATATAAAATAAGGCTGCTCTCCCTCGAATTATGCGAGAGTAAGGCTGCATCCATTCTAGGCATTGCTTCTCTAAATATATATATCTCTATATATCGGGGAACTGTAGCTTACTCCGCACAGAACTGCAATTCGCAGCACGCTTAAACTGATGGTGCCATGATTTTTTTGGGTGTGTGTGTGTAAAATATGCATCAAGTGTGCTTTAAATTTATGGTGCGAATGGTTTCGAAGTTTTTTCTCTCGCCCTCCTGTGCAAATGCACCAGTTACTCAGGAAAAACCTTTTTTCCATTCAGATTTTTAGTTTTTTCATCATGCCAAGTTCTGTTCGGAAGCAGCTGGACGCGACTTCCAAGTATACGTAGGAGATGGGGCCGCACAGTTGCATTCTTGGAATGTGTCACAAACCCTTCAGTGTTGCAAGCTTCGCTGGCGATTGCACTTATTTTCCGGAGCCAGAATGCGTAGCCGGGGGCGGGCAGCTCCCCCCCCCCACCCCATCAAGTAAATAAATAAAAATATCTCAATCTTCCTCCCTGGCAAGTACTTTTCCCTAGAAAACATCCGTGCCTGATTTTGTATAATAATTTTTATTTAATCACATTGATCCAAAAGAGCCACATTTTCACAATATCAAATTACAATACAATTTTTTTAAAAAAATTATTCTAATGCCAAATTAAACCATTAAGGATGACTTCCCAGGTGTTGGATTTCAGGGTGCAAAGTTCTTATTTCTTTCTGCTTCCATAATCTTGATTATTCTAATGACAGCAGTTCTGATTTTGATCCTTTATTTAGCAGTGCCAGCTTTTGTTACTTATGTATGTGGCATATTATTTTATCCTTCCCTGAAATGTGTGAGCTATTGTCTGCAGAACATCGAAATTTAGAATACTAACTGACTATCTCTCTTGCTCAGCCTTGCACCACTACTTGGACCATAGAGCGGTCATTCAGTACCTTGCAGAGCATAAAGACTGGCTAAGGTCAGAGGTCACAGGGGAGTCTCAGTGGGCTATGCTTACTGAGCGTGCACAGAAAAACTGCATTGGAAAAAAGGAATTGGAGAAGGAAGTGTGAAACGGTTTTCAGCAAATTCAAGAAAACTTGTTTTAGTTCAGGGTTGTTGTTGTTGTTTTTTAAAAGGCGTGTTTTTTGTAATTTTGCAAATTATACCCTTTAACTGCATGAAAGGTACGCCCAGATGTTGTTGTTGTTTTTATTTACCTTCTAGTTGTCAAATGACGTAAGATTTTGACAGATTATTCTGGGGTCAAAAGAAAACAATTTAAAACAGCTGTTGTTGAGACGTTTCATTCTGAATCTGCTAGACAGAGCCAGACAGAAGTCCTGCCCCATTCCCAACATAAATCCTGGCTACGCCCATGGCAGAATTAAAACAAGAGGGAATTGGTTATTAAGGTGCTAAAGATTGGGTTATTTCTCCCTACTTGTCTTGGTCCAGATTGCGATCTGTCTGGAGCCAATGCAGAAATGCACTGAGCATCATGCCGTTCAAATTAAGCATTATTTTGTCCCTCTGATTTCAGTGGGGAACGATTAAAAGCATGCCTGTTAAATCTTGCCCATTGAACCCACTGGTGTGTGATACTGCTTAACTTAGGGGTTAGATTGCACCTCTTTTCTCCAGTTGCTGAATTAATGTAAGTCACAAGAGAGGGGAGATTTCTGAACTTCTTGCAGGATGTGTCCAGATGCCAAACAGTTTGGCAGTTGTCCTGTACATTATACATTATTTGTACCTACATACACTATCCACCTAACCTTATAACAGAAGAATGCTATAAAAGTAAGCCCTGTTGCATTCAGTGCGGCTTACTCCCAGGTAAGTGGGTATAGAATTGCAGCCTAAGTCCTGCTCATCCCCATTTTCCACCCTTACAATTCCTCCACTAGCCTTTTTACTCCCTGTTGCAAAGGCAGAAAAATTGTGCTGTTCGTATAGCATAATAATAATTCATACCCTGCCCATCTGGCCGGGTTTCCCCAGCCACTCTGGGCGGCTTACAGCACATATAGAAACATAGTAAGACATTGAATATTAAACATTATAAAATGCAGTGTTCCTTGGCACAGAATTCAAGTTTGCTTTTTAGTACAGCTGGGCCTAAGCCATTTTCTGATGGAGCAGCCTTGTGAACACACAAGTTACTGGCTTGCAGGTCTCTCTGCCTTTTGCTAGCTTCCTAAACTTTTGGTAGCCTGCAGTTCCATTCTGATCTCAGAGAAGAGGAAGCTAAAATCTCCACTGAGGTGTGTGATAAGAGAACGTTACAGTAAATATTCTTAAAAACAGTTCTCCTTTTGATTCTGCAGGATGAGTCAGTGGTATAAACTGCAGCAGTTGGATTCGAAATTCCTGGAGCAAGTACACCAGCTCTACGATGACAGTTTCCCCATGGAGATACGACAGTATCTCGCGCAGTGGCTGGAAGCCCAAGACTGGTGAGAGGCCAACTTGTGTTGGAGATGTCAAATGATAAGATTGTGTTCCAAACTGTGCATGGCCTAATTTGCTCCTGTCAAAAACGATTGGGCTTTAAAAAGTGCCGAAGATAATGTTTGCATAGGAATTAAGTTTTGGTAAAGCAAGTAAACAACATGTTGTATTGCAAGCCCTTGTTTGGCAACCAGTTTAATGTTGAGATGTAAGCAAGTTGAGCCAACGACATCCTAGGTCTTGTCAACAGAGAAACGTATACTATTGAGGATGTTACTTGCATGACATCACGGTACCTGGCAGTGTTTGAAATTAACAGGCTCATTTTGCATCTGGTCCTTGACCACTTGTGACCAAGTGAAGATGCCTGACATCTCCACCAACCAGGAATCATTGGATCTGGACTGTTTTTACACACTAATACCCCACCCTGGAGAATTCTATCAGTTACGTTTTATCTGCTCAATCGGAATGAATTTCTGGGACGAAATTGCTTTTCCTGAGCAGGAGCAGGTTAAGAAAGAGCTCGGAATAGGCCAATACAGTGGTACCTTGGTCCTCAAACTTAATTCGTTCCGGAAGTCCGTTCCAAAATCAAAGGCACGCATTCCCATAATGCAAAAATGGATTAATCCATTCCAGACTTTTTAAATAAAAAATATAAAAAAGGAATTTAACCTGAATTTTGCTATCTAACGAGACCATTGATCTATAACAGGGGTCAACAACCTTTTTCAGGTTGGTCCACCGTCCCTCGGACCATGTGGTAGGCTGGACTATACAGTGGTACCTCAGGTTACATACGTTTCAGGTTACATACACTTCAGGTTATAGACTCTGCTAACCCAGAAATAGTGCTTCAGGTTAAGAACTTTGCTTCAGGATGAGAACAGAAATTGTGCTCCAGCGGCGTGGCGGCAGTGGGAGGCCCCATTAGCTAAAGTGGTGCTTCAGGTTAAGAACAGTTTCAGGCTAAGAACGGACCTCCGGAACGAATTAAGTACTTAACCTGAGGTACCACTGTATTTTGAAAAAAGGAAAGAAAAAAAGAATGAATTCCTATGCCCTACAAATAACCCAGAGATGCATTTTAAATCAAAGGACACGTTCTACTCATGTAAAAACGCTGATTCCTGGACCGTCCGTGGGCCAGATTTAGAAGGCGATTGGGCCGCATCCAGCCCATGGGCCTTAGGTTGCCTTCCCCTGATCTATAAAATGAAAGCAATAAGCAACATACTGCAGTCACACACACAATCAATCATTAGCTGAACTGGGTTCCACACAGATACAAAAACGCATAAAGCAGAAACAGGCAGACTTCAGCGTAACACTCAAAATGGAAATGTGGCACTCAAATCGGAACCATAACACTCAAAACAGAGCACGTTCCGCTTCCGAAAAACATTTGCAAGCTGGAAAACTTGACTTCTGGGTTTGCAGTGTTTGGGTTCCAAATTGTTTGAGTACCAAGGCGTTTGAGAGCCAAGGTAGCACTGTATATATGAACTGTCCCTGGATCAAGTGACTTTTCTTCTTCAAGTTCTCAAACTTCTCATCCTAGCTCAAGGTTGTCATCTGCCAGATGTTCAACTGAGAATCGATCACAACCAGTCCATCATTTGCAAAGCAAGACTTCAGAGCCGTCTTGCCCCAAAATGGCAACTAGACATTCTGTTTTGGCGACTGCAACCTTGGTTTAAGGAGCCATTTGGCATGTAGCTTCTATATCTTGAGTTTCTAACACTGGTACCTGGTGCTGCTCCAACCCGAAACATAATGGTGGCACACCTGTCTGCTTTATTTGTACCTATTTGAGTCTAGCTGCAGTGCAGTATTGTTATTTGGGATTGCTGCTGCAAATAATAAACCAAAATAGGCTGCTGGAAGGGCAGAGGACCTTGCAAGAAGGTTTGTGGAAGGGTAAAGAAGCTGAAAGTGAACATCTTCCATTGCTCCATCTCCCAGGGACCATGCTGCTAGCGATGTTTCGCAGGCAACTCTGCTGTTCCATAACCTGCTGTCTCAGCTGGATGACCAATACAGCCGCTTCACGCAGGAAAACAACTTTTTACTTCAGCACAACATTAGGAAGAGCAAACGTAACCTACAGGTAATGTCCCTGTGAATGAGAAGTATCTCTGTAAAAAAAAAAAAAAGTAAAATTATTCACATGGTTTACATACGCTCTTCATTCATGCAAGGATCTCGCCATGATCCTTCCGTTTAGAAGGGCCTTGATAGTGTCCCCAAGTAAATGCTGGATGTTTTCCTGGTCATGTACCAGTGAAACAAATGAGAACAGTCGAAGAACACTGCTAAACCAATTTTATTTATCCAGTCAATCCATCTTCATAGGGTACTCTTGAAATTGTACAGTGGTGCCTCGCAAGACGGAAAACCCGCTAGACGAAAGGGTTTTCCGTTTCTGAGTTGCTTCGCAAGATGATTTTCCCTATGGGCTTGCTTCGCAGGACGAAAACGTCTTGCGTGTCTTGCGATTTTTTTTTCACTCCCCCCCCCCTTTTTCTAAGCCGCTAATAGCCTTTTAGCAGCTTAGCTGCTAAGCCTTTAATAGCCGCTAAACCGCTAATAGCGCTAATCCGCTTAGCCGCTAATAGGGTTGCTTCACAAGACGAAAAAACCGCTAGACGAAGAGAATCGCGGAACGGATTCTTTTCGTCTTGCGAGGCACCACTGTACCTCTGGGACTGGAATAATAATTTTATTATTTATACCCCATCCATCCGGCTGGGTTTCCCCAGACACTCTGGGCAGCTTATATAGCACATAGAAAAACCTCAAACATTAAAAACCTCTCAATACAGGAGAGGAGTTGGTCCCCTAACAACTCTCAGCATCTGTAACAAACTATAGCTCCCAAAACTCTCTTGGGGAATGTTTAAAGTGGTATCGTAGTGCTTCAAATGAATGCATGCAATTACCGTATTTTTCGCTCTATAGGATACACCAGCCGATAAGACGCACCTAATTTTTGGAGGAGGAAAACAAGAAGAAGAAAAAATATTCTGAATCCCAGAAGCCAGAACAGCAAGAGGGATCTGGCTTCTGGGATAGCCTCTTGCTGTTCTGGCTTCTGGGGTAGCCGCGCAGCCTTCATTCGCTCCATAAGACGCACACACATTTCCCCTTATTTTTTAGGAGGGGAAAAGTGCGTCTTATAGAGCGAAAAATACGGTACTTCACAGCCAATAGCTTTGTGTATTACGGTCTTGAAAATTTTATCATGTCTTCAAATCAAGGGTAATGTTGGCAGATCCCCCCCCCCCTTTAATGTTTGTTCAACAATTACTGGTCCACAATCTTGGATTTTGTGTGTTGAACTGGCCCCCCAAATTTGGGGTGCTAGATAGCAGCTGCAGTAGTGAGGTTTATGCATATGGACTCTCTACCTGCAATAAGGTGGCTCTCTGAAGGATGTTGGATACTTGCGATCTGTCTTCAGAAATGCAAAATACTGAGATGAGCATAAATAAGGGCAGATTTTTCCCGGGACTATGGTTTGCCCAGGTGCATGTGTGAATAGGCTCTACTTCTGCTTCTTGGCAGCTCACCTGTTGTGAGGCTGAGCACTCAGCATCTTTTATTATTTGAGTTTGATGGGACATCGAAACCTGAGGATGCCTTGGTCAGTGTTGTTAGTTCCTCCTGTTGTTGTTATTTTATAGGCAAATGCAACAAAAAGAGAGAGAAGCTGGGCCAGCTCGCATTAACCTGTTCTTTATGGTGTATTCTAGAACACGTTTGAGGAAGACCCCATGTTCATGGCCATGATGATCTCCAAGTGTCTGCACGAAGAAGAGAAAATCCTCAAGTTGGCTGAGGAAGTAGATAAGGTAACTGTTTTCTCCCTTGCTTTTTTGTCTCTGGGCAAACAGCATCATGTCGTTGAGAGATACCCTCTAGAGATCCGCAGCGACATTCACACAGCACACCATGTGGAGTGCTGCCCCAACATTACATGCCGAAGCTCAGGCTGGACTTCCAAGAAGATCTCCTTCACTGTCATGTCTGCTCAGAGCCTGCGATTGTCTTTGGGGGTTTCTGTTGTTGCTTGACCTGGGTGTCATCAAAGTTAAAACAAGTGAATGGGAGAGCCTTCTTAGTGCTGGCACCTCAGCTGTGGAACAATCTCTTTTTTTAAATTACTGTTGGGGTTTTTTAATATTTCATTTTTTAAACAATGTTGTTATACATTCACATCATTTTCAGTTTTTACACACCTGGGATTACTTGGGTCCCTCAGACTTCCCCCCTCCCCCACCCCTGGTTTCCAATTCCCCTCTATATATTCTTGCATCTAATTACATTTGTCTAGGTGAGACGCGGGTGGCGCTGTGGGTTAAAGCCTCAGTGCCTAGGGCTTGCCGATCGAAAGGTCGGCGGTTCGAATCCCCGCGGCGGGGTGCGCTCCCGTCGCTCGGTCCCAGCGCCTGCCAACCTAGCAGTTCGAAAGCACCCCTGGGTGCAAGTAGATAAATAGGGACCGCTTACTAGTGGGAAGGTAAACAGCGTTTCCGTGTGCGGCTCTGGCTCGCCAGAGCAGCGATGTCACGCTGGCCACGTGACCCAGAAGTGTCTCCGGACAGCGCTGGCCCCCGGCCTCTTGAGTGAGATGGGCGCACAACCCCAGAGTCTGGCAAGACTGGCCCGTACGGGCAGGGGTACCTCTACCTTTACTTACATTTGTCTAATACATTTTATCTCGTTTTCTACCTTAACTAATATTACATTATAAGTGTTAAAACAATCCTGCTAACGTTTTTAAGTGTACACAGTGGCCTTTAAGATATTCTATAAACTTTCCCCACTCTTCACTGAATTTCTTGTTATCTTGGTGCCTGATCCTCACGGTCATCTTGGCCATTTCGGCATAGTCCGTCCATCTTGGTTATTCACTCTTCTTTAGTTGAGACTTTCTCTTCCTTCCACTTCTGTGCAAGTAGCATTCTTGCGGCTGTTGTCGCCTACATAGTCTTTTTTATTCTTTTGTTATTTCGTCTCCTGTTAACCCTAGTAAAAAGGCTTCTGGTTTTTTGATAAAAGTTATCTTAAACATTTTTTTTCAATTCATTGTATCTCATTTCCCAGAAGTCTCTTCCTATTTTACATGTCCTCTACATGTGGTAAACATAACCTTCTTTATCTTTACACAACATAAATGGAGATTTTTGTACATTTTTGCTAGTTTTACTGGAGTCAAATACCAACAGTACATCATTTTCATGTAGCTTTCTTTCAATGTACAACAAGCCATCAATTTTAAGTGGAACAGTCTCGCTGCAGCCAAGAGAGTCTCGCCCAGTGCCTGCTTTAGGACGCAAGTTTTTTTTTAAAGCCGTATCTGTTTAAATTTCTATCTAAAATCTGTTTTAACTTATTTATTGGTTATGTTTTCTTACCTGCAGTTTAATGTTATTGTTTATAAGCTTTGTAATTGGGCAGCACATGCAATTTTTGGACAAAACTGGCGGACTGTATTTCCAAATATGTTTGCTTTCATGTTGAACCGTAAGTCACCTTCAAGCCACTGTTAAGCTAGATGATACTGAAAATGCAACATTGCGTTTTGGTCCCCCAGAAATGGGTTCCTTTCTCTAAAGCTGCTATCTGCTCTGGAAGCAAAGCTACTATTGATGCTGACGACAACTTCCTTTCAAAGGAAATAGACACTTGTTTTTTGTGGGTGAGGGAATAACCCCCCCACTTTTAGCATTATGGTTCCAATCCTGATCAGGCACCATGGCTGCGTTAAAAAACATCAACGAACAAATGCAGTTTCCCACGACGTCCAATTCAGCCCCAATTCCCTTTGAAACCAACGGTACTAACTGCCCCAAGAACATTGTGCCTGAAGCCAGGCGTTCCCTGGAATGCTGGAATTCACAAAGCATTGGAACGAGCATTGCAGCGTCAGTAGGACTTTCATTTTTGTAGCCTGCATTTCCTTTCCCTGGAGTCTAAAATCCCGTCAAGGCTCCCATATACCTGGGAGTAAGAGATCAAGCAACAGAATAATCTGGCCACATTAAGGAAGTTTTGTCCATTGTACAGTGGTGCCCCGCAAGACGAACGCCTTGGAAGACGGAAAACCCGCTAGACGAAAGGGTTTTCCGTTGTGGAGGCGCTTCGCAAAACGAAAGCCCATAGGGAAATCTCCGGGACAGCAGGGAAGCGCAGCGCGTCTTCCCCACTGTCCTCGGACCTCCTCCAAAGCCTGGCGGCGGGAGGAGGTCTCTCCGCCCCTCCGCCAGGCTTCGGAAGGCTGCTCCGAAGCCTGCGGGGGGGCGGAGAGACCTCCTCCCGCCGCCAGGCTTCGGAAGGCTGCTCCGAAGCCTGGCGGGGGGGCGGAGAGACCTCCTCCCACCGCCAGGCTTCAGAAGGATGCTCCGAAGCCTGGCGGGGGGGGGCGGAGAGACCTACTCCTGCCGCCAGGCTTCGGAAGGCTGCTCTGAAGCCTGGCGGGGGGGACGGAGAGACCTCCTCCCCGTGCCAGCCTTCGGATGGCTGTCCTGAAGACTTGGGGTGGGAGAAGGGTTTTCCTTCCCACCGCCAACATTCAGAATGCTGTTCTGAATGTTGGCGGTGGGGAGGAAAAACCCTCCTCCCACGCAAGCCCCGGGAACAGAGGAAAAGCGCTGCGCGCCTTCCCCTCTGTTCCCGTAGCTGTCCTGAAGGCTTGCGGTGGGGAGAAAAGCCCTTCTCCGCACCGCCAGCCTGGCAAGCGGTTTCCATAGGAACGCATTAATTGATTTTCAATGCATTCCTATGGGAAACCGTGCTTCGCAAGACGAAAAACTCGCAAGAAGAAAAAACTTGCGGAACGAATTAATTTTGTCTTGCGAGGCACCACTGTATGATTATTTTCCACCTGGTCATTTTGACACTTTGGCACCCTATTTGCAAAATTTAACAATTCCAAAATACAGGCGCGCTTTCACTTTTGCAAGATTGAATTATACTGTACTGCCTTCGGCTGGTACTTGAGGGTCGATTCCACTGGGAAAACGGTTATGTTCCTGTGGAGATGGCAGTATTGAGTCAGTGGCTCACGTGCTTCTGGGATGCACTCTTTATAATGATTTGAGGAGTGAGGTTATTATTACCCTTCTATTATTCTCCACGCCGGGTTGCTGAAGTGAGATTTACGTTTGACAACACATGGGTGGGACTGTGTTGATTTGAAAGATTTCTCCAAGTGAGCAGGTGCTCAGTTTGCCCGTCCCTTGTAGAGAATAATTTGTTTTTGGGGTTTAGTTTCTTGTACGTAGCCATGCGGGTGGACAAACTGCAGACCTTCAGATGCTGTCAGTCTCCCATCGGTCCCCGCCAGCATGGGCATTGGTCAGGGGTGATGGGCATTGTAGTCCTTCGTCCCTCCTGCATGTCGCCATGCATTCTCGTTTCCATTCCAGATGCAGGTGGGGACTGTGCAGAACACAGTAGTGCTGGGCAGAGTGAAGGAACTGGATGCGAAAGTCAAAAGCGTGAAGGATAGTGTCACTGTAAGTATTGAAAGTCCAGGAGTTCTTAAGCTGAAACTTGTTGACGAAAAGCACATGCTGAGAGGTGCGAGAGCAAAATACGGGACTTGTCTTTCCTTGCCGCATTTGGACAGGGGTTTGTTCATCTTTGGAGTCGACCAGGGGGCTCTACCTCATCAGTGCTGCTGTAGAGTTTTGTTGTCTGCTTTCTTGCAAGTTTATTTCACTTGGTATCTCACGGGAAGAAACGCAACCACAAATTTTCAACCAAAGAGTGGTTGGCCTATCGCCCTTTCCAGACAGTGTTTTTAGAAACCCATATTATGTTTGTAAGTTGTTTTAATATTTGTTTTTAATGCTGCAACCAAGCCTGGTTTCTTGGGGTGAAGGATGGGCAATAATTAAATAAACATACATGTTAAGCCCTAAATTGTTTTCAGTTTCATTGAAATTGCCTAAACTAGCCTTTCCCAATGCTGGTCCACAAGATATTGCTAGACTATGAGCTTTAGCCCTAGCCAGCTAGATCCTAATGGGAGTTGTCATACCAAATCCATAACCAAGCTTAGGGAAGTTTGATTTAAGCCATGGTTATGGTTGGGAAACCATGGTTTAGAATGAGTGCAGAACCTTTTTGCATCGTCATGGTTAAGAGTGGTCCCAGGGATGGTCTGGGAGCATCCGAGTCGCTGAAGCCCCGTTCCAGATTGGGACCAATGGAAAAACGATGTGTTAAGCATTGCATCTTTGCGGGCTTTCTTAACCCAGCACCACCAACGGGTTTTTCTAGTGTCTCAACGCACATTCCACGATCCCTGTACGTTTGGAATTGAACCAGCATTAAAGTTAACCAGAGTTAAGTGTGAATGTCTTTACTGAGTCACTGACTATCCTAGATGTCTAAATTGGTTTACTTAAACAAGTCATGACTAAACTGTCTCTCCCTTCGGTCCTTGAAACCTCACTATAATAAGGAGCCAGTATGGTATAGTGGTTCAGGTGTTGGACTAGGAATGGGGAGGCTTGGGTTCAAATCTCTACTCAGACACATCTCACTGGGTGATCCTGGGCCAGTCAGTCTCTGTCTCTCTTAGCCTAACCTTACCCCTCACAGAGTTGCTGCAGAGATAAAAGGGGGTGGGAGGGATAAGCTGAGCTCCCAGGAAGAAAGGTGGGTGGGGCAATTTAAGAATTCTTTGCCATTTCCCAGTGCGTAAGCTTGAATGCCGAAAACGAGGTCATTGCTTTTCCAGGGAATCGAACAGATCATCAAAAATCTGGAGGATGCGCAAGATGAATACGACTTCAAATACAAAACCTTGCAGGTCAGAGGTGAGCAGTTCAGCTTTGCAGGGGTTCAAATCCATAACCGTTCTAGCAAAATGCTTGTACTGCTTTGTCGGGAGTTGTGATTTGAGGGTGAGGCCGGCTTTTCATGTGAAGCTTATTATAGAAAAGGTAAAGGGACGCAAGTGGCACTGTGGGCTAAACAATTGAGCCTCTTGGGCTTGCTGATCGGAAGGTTGGCGGTTCGAATCCCCACGACGGGGTGAGCTCCCGTTGCTTGGTCCCTGCTCCTGCCAACTTAGCAGTTCGAAAGCACACCAGTGCAAGTAGCTAAATAGCTACCATTGCGACGGGAAGGTAAATGGCGTTTCTGTGCTCTCTGGTTTCCGTCACGGTGTTCCCTTGTGCTAGAAGATGGCCGCATGACCTACCTGTCTGTGGACAAACTTCGGCCTGAAAGTGAGATGAGCGCCGCAACCCCATAGTTGCCTTTGACTGGACTTAACCATCCAGTAGTCCTTTTCTCTCAGTCTTATTTCCTTAAAAGAATTTTTTTTAGAAAAACCCTTGGGACCATACATTTTCTCTCTGGAGCCAGGCAATTGTTTCCTCAGGGACAGAATGCAGGACTCAACATTATGAAGACTGCCTGAGGCCTTAACAGAAAGGGAAGATTGTCAGATGGGAGAGGAGCTCTTAACCCTTTCTGTATGTGCTGTTTTTCCTTTATAAAAATGCTGGCCTCCGCCATTTAATATTTTTTTATCCCAACAGATCTCTGAAACTGGACATAAACCCGGGGGGGGGGGGGCTGAGGGGTGTGTGTGTGAGAGAGAGAGCACACCACACTTGACTAAGTGCCTCTTATCTCAGCAAATGAAGGTTTGGGGAGGGTCTGCGCAAAACATCTGGCTGCCTGAAGTGGGGCGGCAAATGGCGTCTCCTCCATGGGTCCCAGGATGTGGCTGGCTAAGTTTGCTTCAGCACCTGAGACAGAAAATCCCACAAGCTCATCTGCCAGGGAATAATACAGGAATGAATGAAAAAACTTACCGTATTTTTTGCCCTATAGGATGCACCGCCCCATAGGACGCACCAAGTTTTTTTTGGGGGGGGGATAAAGGGGGGGGGGAATATTCCCACCCCAGGCATGGGGGAAGCCTGAGCTTCCCCCAACCCGAGCCCTGAGAACAGCCTGCTATCCGCAAGCCCAGGCTTGTGGAGAGCTGTGCGAAGCCCAGGCTCGCCCCAGGCTTAGGAATGCAGGCAGCTCTGCGCAACCCTGGGGAGACCAGTGCGACTTCCTGCTGGACTCCCTAGGGTTGTGCAGAGCTGCACGAAGCCCGGGACTGCAGGCAGCTCTGCGCAGCCCTCTGGAGACTGGCGCGAAGTCGCGCCGGTTTCCCGAGGGTTGCACAGAGCTTCCTGAAGCCTGCATTCACCCCATAGGACGCGCACACATTTCCCCTTCATTTTTGGAGGGAAAAACTGCGTCCTATAGGGCGAAAAATACGGTAACTTTGTTTCCCTCTCATTACACTCTAAATCGGCTGCCTATGAACAGCTTGTAGGTTTGGGAACATTGGTTTTTTGAGATAAGATTCTAAGTCCGCCTTCAAGGGTTCTGTTGAACGACACAATATATATGTGGGCTTTGAGGATGGAATTAATACCAGTTTCCCTAAGCATCGTTAACAAGGAAGTCGGTCTTAAAACCTTTGTCTATAATGCGCAGGAATAGGTTCCTGGTTTTCAGAGCACTTCTGCTTTTGAAGGGGACAAAAAAAAAATCAGAACTCCCCTCTCCTAAATACATTCCAGCTGCTCAGCTATATGGTTTTACTTTTCTTTTTAAAAGTTCCACAAACTTAAGAGTGTTCTTTAAATGTAATGCCGTAACACAGGAATTCTTCTTTGGTCTGTTTTTGCAGAAAATGAGCCCTGTGGTATGACCCAGCAAGACTTCCTAAAGGAAAAAATGCAACTCCACACAATGTATCTGCAGCTGGACCTCATGAGACAGGTGATTCTTTGGTGAACTTGTGGAGAGGCATTGTATACCTGTCTAAATTGCTGGTATGCAACTCCCTCCCCCCTCCCTCGTCTTAGCACAGGTGGGGAACTGGCTGGCAGGCAGGCAGGTGTTTTCCTTAAGAAACATCTTGACCACTTGTGCTTCACCTCTCCTTGCAAAGTACAGGGAAACTTTGGTTTTTATTCAAGGCCAGGGGTAGCCAACACACAGGACCTTCCAGATGTTGAACATCAGCCCAAGCCAGCACATAGCTGTCAACTTACAGATTTGAAAATAAGGGACCAGCAGCCAAAATAATGGACCTGCAGCCTCACCTGTTCCAGGCACTCCAGTCTTCCTGTCCTCCTGCAGTCTGGTCAAACTAATGCTGGTAGCTTCGAGAACACTGTCCAGCCAACTTTGTAACCAGAGGTTCAACTGGATAGAATCTGAATCACATGCACCACAAGGCCTATGCAGCCTCTACTTAAGATGGCTCCCTGGCCTGGCTTTGCACTGCAAAGTTTGCAGCAGCATGTGCAACAAAATGGCGTCCAGCATTCAAAAAAACCCTCAGCTTGCATTAACTAGCCACACACAAGGCATGCAAGCTCTACCCCCCCCCCCCAGTCGTTCTTAGACTTCTTATTGGGTGAGCAACACAGCCAAGCAACACAGTTGGAGCCTCCCTCCTCCCTGGCCGGCAGGGAGGGAGGGAGAGGAGCTGCTTCCTTTGAAATTTAAGGAACATCATTTAAGGGACATCCATCAATAAGGGACAGCAGCGGGACATGGCGCTGGAATAAGGGACTGTCCCTTCAAATAAGGGACACTTGACAGCTATGAGCCAGCATAGCCCAATGGTCAGGAAATGAAAAGTCCATTAAATTGGCTGCTCCAGGCCATGCTTTCAGCGGAGGGAGAAACTCGACAAGCTTTCAGTGGTACCTTGGTTCCCAAACTTAATCCATCCCGGAAGTCCGTTCCAAAACCAAAGCGTTCCAAAACCAAGGCGTGTTTTCCCATAGAAACTAATGCAAAACAGATTAATTCATTCCAGACTTTAAAAACAACCCCTAAAACAGCAATTTTCCATGAATTTTACTATCTAACAAGACCATTGATGCATAAAACAAAAGCAATAATCAATGTACTGTACTATAAAATAAATAAGACAGTATTGTAGATGATAAAAATTAATGATGATAGTCATTGTTTGGATGGGGGGCTTTTATCCATTTCCGTAGTCACACAATTGATCAGTAGCTGAACAGCTGCACAGTCACAAAAACAAATTAGCCAAAAAAGCCTCAAAAACAAAAGCGCAAAATAAATAGCAAAAACAAAAGTGCCAAACTTAATCCGTTCCGGAAGTCCGTTTGACTTACGAAATGTTTGAAAACCAAGGTGCAGCTTCTGATTGGTGCAGGCGCCCTGGAAACAATAGCCGACAGCCGCATCAAATATTCAGCTTCTGAAAAACATTCGAAAACCGGAACACTTACTTCCAGGTTTTCGGCGTTTGGGAACCAAAGTACCTGTTGCACTTCCCAAAGCCTATTACTGCAAACGTTTCTGGATGTGGAGGCATGTTTGGAAATGTGAGCAGCTTTCATGGTCATCGCAAAGTACCCATTTTACAGAAGGAAAAACTGGCGAGCCTCGGAAGCGCACCCCGGAGGCAAAAAACCAGAGACCTCAAAGGAGAACCTCTCTGTCCCCAAACATACAACCCCTCTCAACCAATCAAGATATGAGGATGAAGGGGCTGGTTTACATATTTAATAAATAATAAATGCTAATGATGTGAGATGGTTTTTAGAATTCTAAATGCTCTTACTCATTCCTGAATGGGTCTCTGTCTCTAGGATGTGCTACAGAGAATAGCCAATGCGCTGCATGTGTCGGAACACACCCAGAACGCCTTGATTCGAGAGGAGCTGGTGGAATGGAAGCAGCGGCAGCAAATGGCTTGCATTGGAGGGCCGCCCAACGCTTGCTTGGACCAGCTTCAGAACTGGTAGGCCTCTCCTAAGCAAGGCCTTTTGGGGAGGGGTCTGGAAAGAACCGAGCCCTGCAAAAGTTGCTTGAGAATTGTATGTAGAGGCTTCTTTTCCAAAGCTGCTTGGGGAAGCGGAGAGTGTAAATGGGAGCCTTCACACAGCCTTGAAGCCCCCTTATTGAACCTAAGCAGGTCTGAGTCTGCTCAGTGCCTGGATAGGAGACCACTTTTATTTTATTTTATTTTGAATTTATATTCCCAGAGGTCTCGGGGCGGCTCACAGAAAAGATCACAATATATAAAATCCAAATAAGAACAATAAGCCAATAACACACAAACACTCCCCCCCCCCAAAAAAAAGAGCCACATTTTAAAAGGGTATAGGATGTCGCATCAGGTCAACCAGAGGCCTGGTTAAAGAGGAACACTTTTTCCTGCCGCCTAAAGGTGTACAGTTGTACCTTGTTTTGCGACCGGGATCCGTTCTGGAGCCCTGGACGCTAGACAAAAAGGACGCACGACAAAGCGCCGCTCTGCCCGGGTGCGAGCGGCAAACCCGGAAGTAACCCGTTCCGGTACTTCTGGGTTTGCCGCGGACGTTCAACAAAATGGATACTCAACGAGGTACCACTGTATAATGAAGGGGCAGGTGAACTTCCCTGGGGAGAGCATTCCACAGATGGGGAGCCACCACAGAGAAGGCCCCGTTCTCGTGTTGCCATCCTCCAGACCACACATGGAGGAGGCACACAAAGGAAGGCTTCAGAAGATGATCTCAGGGTCCAAGGTAGGTTCATATGGAAAGAGGCGGTCCTGGAGGTATTGCGGTTCTGAGTTCCACATTGGAACTGCACAGTGGAAAGAAAGCAGGTTAATACAGGTGACTGGGAGCGGCCGCCAAGACCATATAACACCGGTCTTGAAAGACCTACACTGGCTCCCAGTACGCTTCCGAGCACAATTCAAAGTGTTGGTGCTGACCTTTAAAGCCCTAACCGCCTTGGTCCAGTATACCTTAAGGAGCGTCTCCACCTCCATCGTTCTGCCCGGACGCTGAGGTGCAGCCCCGAGGGCCTTCTGGCGGTTCCCTCGCTGTGAGAAGCCAAGTTACAGGGAACCAGGCAGAGGGCCTTCTTGGTAGTGGCGCCCGCCCTGTGGAACGCCTTCCCACCAGATGTCAAAGAGAAAAATAACTACCAAACTTTTAGAAGACCTCTAAAGGCAGCCCTGTTTAGGGAAGCTTTTAATGTTTAATAGGTTATTGTATTTTAGTGTTTTGTTGGAAGCCGCCCAGAGTGGCTGGGGGGACCCAGTCAGATGGGGGGGGGGGTATAAATAATAAATTATTATTATTATTATTATTATACAGTAAATGTTTCCTGCAGATTCTCCTCCTCTGTGCTTGGCAACATCCAGTGGTCCAAACACTGGATTCTCTCTGCTCCACACTGGGAGGCATAAACTAAGAAAGACAAGGGCCAGTTTCCCCCACCCTGCCTTCTCAGAAGCAGGATGTTTGTTGGGTCTGCCCTGTTGAGCACCCTGACAGGAAGACAAAACAGGTTCCTGAGCTGCCTCAGAGGTTGACTTTTTTCCCTCTGTCCATTGGCTTTGCGGGCCTTGGAGGAATAAGTTTTTCCCTCCCTCCACCCCACACCCCAAGTCTCTGAAGCGGCAAGTTGACGCAGGAGTGTTTTGATCTCAGGTGCTGGGACCTGCTGTGCTCCTAAGCTTTGCAGAATGGGATATGCAAGCACTGCTTTTCCTTTTCTTTCCTAGACGAAAGAAATTTGTTCCCCCTTGGTCATGTAGAGAGTGTTCAAAACTTAACTCTGCTGTGTTCTAGCTGCATTGCTTAGACCTGTTAAAATACAAGACTCCTTACGGGGTCCTCGCTGTGAGATCACATTCACCCGGTGCTATACCAGCTGCACTGGCTCCCGGTGGAGTACAGGATCAGGTTTAAGGTGCTGGTTTTAACCTTTAAAGCCCTATACGGCCTAGGACCCTCGTACCTACGGGACCGCCTCTCCTGGTATGTCCCACGGAGGAACTTACGATCTTCAAACAAAAACATCTTGGAGGTCCCGGGCCACAGAGAGGTTAGGCTGGCCTCAACCAGAGCCAGGGCTTTTTCGGCTGTGGCTCCAATCTGGTGGAACGCTCTGTCACAAGAGACTAGGGCCCTGCGGGACTTGATATCTTTCCACAGGGCTGGCAAGACAGAGCTGTTCAACCAGGCCTTTGGCCAGGGCACAGCCTGACCCCCTCTCCTTTGGCAATCTTCACAGAACTCTAGCCCAATGGTTGCCATCAATTGGATTTGAATTAATTTTATAATGAAATGATTTTAGAATGTTGTATTGTTTTATTGTTGTTAGCCGCCCTGAGCCCGGCTTAGGCTGGGGAGGGCGGGATATAAATAAAAATTTATTATTATTATTATTATTATTTATTAATGGTAGGTTTACTACAGTAGCAGAGAGTCTTCAGCAAATTCGCCAGCAGCTTAAAAAGCTGGAGGAGTTGGAACAGAAGTTTACCTACGACACAGACCCCATCCCTCAGCAGAAAAATGGGCTGTATGAACGGACATTAAGCCTCTTCAAGCAACTGATTCAGAGGTAGGCTTGGTGGTTTTGTTTTGGGTTTTTTGGGTCCGTTAAAAATGAACCAAAATATTAAAATAGATTATATTTTTTAATGTCGCTCTTTTGTGCCCTTTGCCATAATTCATTCTCTTTTCGAGACAAATTAGAATGCCATTTCTTTATTCCTTGTCCAGTTCTTTCGTGGTAGAAAGACAGCCTTGCATGCCGACCCACTCTCAGAGACCTTTGGTGGTGAAGACTGGAGTGCAATTTACAGTAAAACTCAGGTAATCCCCCCCCCCTTAAATGATCCAGATCATTGCCCTTTTAGGTTAAAAAGACCAACCAGCAACACGTTTCAAGGTGGCTGTGTTCAGTTGTAATGTTACAACTCCAAACCAGGGAGAAAATGGTACCAAGTCTTGTCCAAACCACAGAGGAAAATTGTGCCCAAACAAAAGGGCGGTAATTGGAAAAAGTGTCACGTTTCTGTTTGTGGACCAGTTGCAAACTTGCAGCTAAGGCAACATATCTGACTCTACTAATTTCTCACTACCTCTAGTACAGGGGTCAGCAACCTTTTTCAGCAGGGGGCCGGTCCACTGCCCCTCAGAACTTGTGGGGGGCCAGACTATATTGGGGGGGGGGGTGAATGAATTCCTATGCCCCACAAATAACCCAGAGATGCATTTTAAATCAAAGGACACATTCTACTCATGTAAAAACACGCTGATTCCCGGACCTTCCGTGGGCCGGATTGAGAAGGTGATTGGGCCAGATCCGGCCCCCAAGCCTTAGTTTGCCTACCCATGCTCTAGTAGTTTCTCTGTCTGATGAAAAGCCAATTCTACAGAGCACTTGTCAGGTAGTGGTTGATTGAGCCGAACGACGTGTGGCTATTCCAGCTATTAACTGGCTTCTGGCAAGTGTGTTCATGACAAAACCAGATGGGGGCTGCTTCTCTAAAATGTTGTGGGCACATGTTGATTTTCAGTATATGAATCAGCTCCCCGGTTGCTGTGTTTGGAAAGGAAGCTTTCTTTGTTGTCTTGAGAACTTGAAGGAAATGCAAGGCTCGTCATGAAGTTAAAGATGGGAGTAATTTCTTCATTAACACGCTAGTGATATATGTCTTGTGCTTCCAGATTACTGGTGAAACTGCAGGAACTGAATTACAAATTGAAGGTGCAAGTTGTATTTGACAAGTAAGTGGCGCCTTGCATATGTTATTGACATCCGAATCAAAATTTCACTCAAAACTGAAGCATTAGTTGTTATTTACCTTTGCCCTCTTTCTCTACCCATTTAACCGTAGCCACCTTTATTCCAACCAGAAGGAAGCTTCTCTGAAAGCTTTCCACTTTCTAAGAAACATCATGAAATGAAGGGGATGATGATGATGATGATGATGATGATGACAATAATAATAATAATAATAATAATAATAATAATAATAATAATAATAATAATAATAATTTATTTATACCCCGCCCATCTGGCTGGGCTTCCCCAGCCACTCTGGACGGCTTCCAAAAAAATATTAAAATACTGTAATACATCAAACATTAAAGGCTTCTCTAAACAGGGCTGCCTTCAGATGTCTTCTAAAAGTCTGGTAGTTGTTGTTCTCTTTGACATCTGATGGGAGGGCGTTCCACAGGGTGGGTGCCACTACCGAGAAGGCCCTCTGCCTGGTTCCCTGTAACTTGGCTTCTCGCAGGGAGGGAACCGCCAGAAGGCCCTTGGAGCTGGACCTCAGTGTCCCTGCTGAACATTGGGGGTGGAGACGCTCCTTCAGGTATACTGGGCCGAGGCCATATAGAGCTTTCAAGGTCAGCACCAACACTTTGAATTGCGCTCAGAAACGTACTGGGAGCCAATGTAGGTCTTTCAAGATTGAAAATAGACAATCTACTAGTGATTGTAGGGTTGAGTTTGCATCCACACAACCCATTTAAAGCATACCCTGATTCCACCTGTGACAATAGATCCCTATTGTCCTTCCCCAGCTTTCACACTTTCCTGATTTCTGTTTAGGACTCTAAAGTAAAAATTCTGGTATGGTTTTCTGCTGACAGGTCTTGCTCATCTTTGAAATAGCAGGTCCTGCAGTATATAACATTTGCACACTGGAGAAGTTTACCCCTGCTTAAAACACCCACTAAAAAAACTACAGTACAATGGATAAATTTGCCACATACTCAGCTCTATATAATGGATCTCCCCTCACTATTTTTATTCCTTTGCAGAGACGTCAACGAGAAAGTTGCTGTTAAAGGGTACGTTGAATTCTTGTGTACGCTACTGCTTGTTCTTGTCACACAGTGAATTGATTAGTCTCAAAAAAACTTCTTAAATCTGTTTTCACTGAAGATTTAGAAAATTTAACATCTTGGGGACGAATTCCAAAGTGATGAACATGGAAGAGTCGAATGGAAGCCTGTCAGCAGAATTTAGACATCTGGTGAGGCATATCTTTTTGGCATTCAGATTCTCAAAATAATCTTCATAATGTTCTGTCTTCGTTGTCCCCCAAAACGTTCTGTGCTACTGATGTTTGTGTATTGAAGGGATATATATTCCATACAGGGACGCAGGTGGCACTGTGGGTTAAACCACAGAGCCTAGGACTTGGCGATCAGAAGGTCAGCGGTTCGAATCCCCGTGATGGGGTGAGCTCCTGTTGCTCGGTCCCAGCTCCTGCCAACCTAGCAGTTCGAAAGCACGTCAAAGTGCAAGTAGATAAATAGGTACCGCTCTGGCAGGAAGGTAAATGGCGTTTCCGTGCGCTGCTCTGGTTCGCCAGAAGGGGCTTAGTCATGCTGGCCACATGACCCGGAAGCTGTACGCTGGCTCCCTTGGCCAATAAAGCGAGATGAGCGCCGCAACCCCAGAGTCGGCTACGACTGGACCTAATGGTCAGGGGTCCCTTTACCCTTTATATTCCATACAGGCCACAACTAGCAAGTCTGTCACTGTTTTGTATTCACTTCTGCTTTTATTTAACACACACACACACACACACACACTTATTTGTGTGTATGCATGTACAATGACATACAACACACAAACACCCCTATTCCTTTTTGTCAGGATTGCTTTCGTAAGAAATCTTCTTGTTCTTTCCTTCTGTGCCAGAGCTTTTCCGTTTATAAGACTAGCTGTTTGTTTGTTTTTTACCAAAAAAGTAAGTTTAAAATTGGGACTTGTCTTCTACAGAGGTAGTGCTGAGGGGTGTTTTCTTAAATTGGAGTCCCCAAAAATACGGGGCGTCTTATACATGGGGGCATCTTATACACGGAAAAATATGGTAATTTTGAAATACTTACCTGCTTTGGTTTGTTTTTTTAAAATGTGGGTTTTACATGTGCATTAATTCAGTTATACTCCATATTAATGTTGGTACATATCTTACACAGTGGTACCTCCAGTTGCAAACAGGATCTGTTCCAGAGGTCCAGCTGTATCCTGAAGTTTTTGCTACTGGAGGTGCCGCTTCTGCGCATGTGCAGAGGTGGGGTTTTTTCTCGCTTCTGCGCATGCGTGCATGGCAAAACACTTCCGGGTTTGCCGGTAACGTAACCAGAAGTTTATGTTACCCAAGGTTCCACTGTATAGCACAAACTAATGTTTCTTTAACAGACCCATAACTAGGGCTGGGCAATATCTGTTTTTCAAAGTCGTGCTATGTCACCAGCTAAACATCGCATTATATCAATATATCACAATGTCTGAAGTAAGGACGGAGCTATGCGGAGGCATTGGCTGGCTTCATGGTTTTCCCGGATCGTGAATTTTACCGGATTGTTGAATATTGCTTTAGTTGATATAAGTTGTTAAAGTTATGTTTTTATTACGGCTTTTTTTTTAATAGGATCAGATTGTTATTAGGCATCTATTTTGTTTTTCAGCTTGTAAATGGCCTTGTGTGTAGTAATATAGAAAGGCAATACAGTGGTAACTCGGGTTACATACGCTTCAGGTTACAGACGCTTCAGGTTACAGACTCCGCTAACCCAGAAATAGTACCTCGGGTTAAGAACTTTGCTTCAGGATGAGAACAGAAATCGTGCTCCGGCGGCAGCAGGAGGCCCCATTAGTTAAAGTGGTGCTTCAGGTTAAGAACAGTTTCAGGTTAAGAACGGACCTCCGGAACGAATTAAGTACTTAACCCGAGGTATACAAATTAAAAGTGAAATGAAAATATTGGGGGTGTGGGGAGACACAATATCACAAATTTATCTTTCAATGAGAGGGGAAGAGATTTAAAACAAAATCCTTCATGATTCGCGTGAAATATAATTGCACAATATTGCCACCTGTGAGTCTGATGTTGACTAGTTTCATCCAGAGCTTCCTTTGGGAGAATCTAGTAAAGGGGTAGTCAAACTGGTGCCCTTCCAGATGTTTATTGAATGACAAGTCCCATCATCCCTGACCATTGGCCGCACTGGCGGGAGTTGGAATACAAAACAACTAAAGGGCACTAGGTTGGTGAAGTTTGTGTTAGGGTGTTGCTCACCCCTGGCTAGTCAAAATGTGCACCATGGTTTGGCACCTGACACGTTGGTCTTTGAACTGTGTCTTTGATTGGTTAATATACTGAAAAACGAACATAAATGTCACTCACTTTGAGACATTCCTTCATTCTACAGCAATTAAAGGAGCAAAAGAATCCGGGAAGAACCAATGAGGTAAGAGGAATCAACACCTATGCCGTTCATTTTGCTTACTCGGTTTTCTTTTAATTTAACAGCGGGTTTTTAATAAGCAGTGGTGTAGACTACACAAAGGGATGCGGGTGGCGCTGTGGTCTAAACCACTGAGCCTCTTGGGCTTGCCGATCGGAAGGTCAACGGTTTGAATCCCCGCGATGGGGTGAGCTCCCGTTGCTCTGTCCCAGCTCCTGCCAACCTAGCAGTTCAAAAGCGGACCAGTGCAAGTAGATAAATAGGTACCGCTCCGGCGGGAAGGTAAACGGCATTTCCGTGCACTCTGGTTTCCATCACAGTGTCCCGTTGCTCCAGAAGCGGTTTAGTTATACTGGCCACATGACCCAGAAAGCTGTCTGCAGACAAACACTGGCTCCCTCAGCCTGAAAAGTGAGATGAGCGCCACACCCCATAGTCACCTTGGACTAGACTTAACTGTCCTGGCGTCCCTTACCTATTTTACCGCACACCATGATCCCCCACAGATTTGAGGTTACTCTTGCTTTAACCTTAGCCTGTAAATGTTAAACCTGATATTGGTTAGAGTGATAATATAATTATATAACTGAAAAAAGTACCAAGGCCTCCCTTGTTAACCTTCCATATAGAAGAGCAGGATTTTTAGCTCAGCATACCAGATATTTAATTTTCCCCATCCCACTGGGCCAGCTTTTGACAGGTGGGTGGGGCCACCTTCCTGTTAGGCACCTGATGCAATAATGATGTCGGGTGATTGACACGTGGTTGTCCCACCTATATTGGGGGGGGGGAGATACTGTCCAATGAGGATTGCACAGGAAGTTCAGTCCATTTATAAAAAAAAAAAATTGGAAATTTCAACACAATAGTTTTATCAAAAATATATTATTTTTCCCTCCATTTTTTTTTTGCCCTCCCCTCCCCCTAAACAAACAAACAAACAAACAAAACCAACCTCCCAGCCCACCCTCGGACTTCCCTCAGCTCCTTTCTCTGATTTCTCAACACATATTTCTATCTGCATGTTATAAAATTGTAAAAATCCTCAAGTTGTCTTTCTATATATTACAATAAACAGTTTGTGAATGTTTATTCAAGACCTGCCAAAGAGTCCAGTTCATTTTCAGTCCTATGTTCTGAAGGGTTTGGAGAATCTAACCAGTTCCCTTCTTCCCCAGCGAACATGGCCAGGGATCAGGGGAGTTGTGTAGTGCGACAGATTCCTGTAATTGTTATTTTTTAAATCTGCCTTTTTCCTATATAAAGGGGCCTCTCATTGTAACAGAAGAACTCCATTCTCTCTCTTTTGAGACAACGCTGGAACAGTGGGGCCTCATAATCGATCTAGAGGTAAGTGTGTTAACTACTCAGGACATAAGGCTATGTACCGTATTTTTCGCCCTATAGGATGCACTTTTTCACATCCAAAAATGAAGGGGAAATCTGGGTGCGTCCTATGGGGTGAATGCAGGCTTTCGCTGAAGCTTGGAGAGCGAGAGGGGTCGGTGTGCACCGACCCCTCTCGCTCTCCAGACTTCAGGAAGACATCTGCAGCCTAGGCAGCCCTGCGGAAGCCTGCTTCCGCAGGGCTGTCTAGGCTGCGGATAGCAGCCTGCTTCCCGGAGCGCCGGGCGCCCTGAAAGCAGAGTGCCCGGCGCTTCGGGAACACATCCGCAGCCTAGGCAGCCCTGCGGGAGTTCCCCGCAGGGCTCCCCATGCTGCGGATAGCAGCCTGCCGCCTGGCGCAAAGGGCGCCCTGAAGCAGAGCGCCCCTCGTGCCGGGCATACATCCGCAGCGTGGGGAGCCCTGCAGGAGTTCCCCACAGGGCTCCCCACGCTGCAGATAGCAGCCTGCCGCCCAGCGGGCGGGGCGCCCTGAAGCAGAGCGCCCCTCGCGCCGGGCAGACATCGGCCAGCCCCACAAGCTCGGGGGACAGCAGGGAGGCGCAGCACCGCCATCCCGCTGTTCCTCAACCTGGTTCGGTTTCCCCGACCTGCTTTGGGGGGGGGAGAATAAAGGGGATTTTTTCCCCCTTTATTTCCCCCCCCCCAAAAAAAAACTAGGTGCGTCCTATGGGACGGAGCGTCCTATGAGACGAAAAATACGGTATGTAGCAAGAGCAGAGTGAATTTTGGGAAAAGTCTAGTCCCAATCTGTCCATGAGCTAAACTGTGAACCCAGTCTTGCACTTCCTTGTTTGAGATAGCCCAGACATATCTCGTTTGCCAAACAGGGAGCAGTTTGCTTTTGTGCTAAAAGCAATTATATGAAGTTTGGCTCGCTCTGCAGTTTGTTTTGTTTTTAAATTCACCAAAGAGCTTTGCGCGTAGAAAAGTGAATCTTCCAACCTTGGCTATACAGGCAACGGCCGATTTAGTTGCGTCTGAGCATGTGCGCATGGCGCCAAACCAGGAAGCAGCCCCAAAACGTCACAGATGTCGTGAAAGGCGACATGCGCATGGTCCACCGATGCGCTTGGGGGTCTGGAATGCAACCCGCCTTCGTAAAACGAGGGTTGCCTGTCATATCTTTCTGTGTCAAAATATCCAGCCATGTTTTGCTGATTGTAATGACGTGATACTGCTGCCTAAAAGAATTTGGTACTTTGTCTCTTAATTTCTGTGCCTTTGACCATCTTGGAAGCGTTTGCTCAATTTTTCCCTGTCGCCTTCGCTTGCCAGACCACCTCCCTTCCCATTGTTGTGATCTCCAATGTCAGTCAGCTGCCAAGCGGTTGGGCTTCCATTTTGTGGTACAACATGCTGACAAATGAGCCCAGGGTGAGTATCCTGGCATCCTTTTTTAAGTGCAGGATTTGGGTGGGTGAGTGGATATTGAAACAGTTGAAAGAATACTCTTTATTAAAGCAAGCCCCGTTATTTTGTTCATCGATTTACAGTTGTATCTTTGTTTTCAAACAGCTTAGTTCCCGAACGTTTTGGCTCCCAAACACCGTAAACCTGGAAGTGAGTGTTCCGGTTTGCTAACTGTTTTTGGAAGCCGAACGTCCGACATGGCTTCCGATTGGCTGCAGGAAGCTCCTGCAGCCAATCAGAATCCGCGCTTTGGTTTTCGAACGCTTTGGAAGTCGAACAGAATCCATTTTGGAAGATACGACTGTATTTATTAAATTTATATCCTGCTCCTCGAAGAACCTAGAGTAGCAATTACATCAAGTAAGAGTCTCCGTTTTTAAAAAATAATAATAATTAAAAACTTCTGAATGAAAGCAATCACCCTCTCACAGCTGAAGAGCATTGTAATTTACCAAAGTCAATAATAGTACATGGCACAAAAGGAAAACGATTGTGACAGAGGAGGAAGCAAGCTCTGGTTTTGAAGGCTCTGTTTATGAAGGCTGATAATCCAGCATTGGTCATATCTGTGCACAGACCCATTGACCATAAGTTCAACATAAGACCCATTGAACATGGACATAAGTTATTTCAGTGAGTTTACCCTGAGTATGGCCCATGTTGGAGATCATTTCTTGGAATAACCATTTGGAATGAAAACTGTTTAAGGAGAAAGGAGCTAAAAGTGGCTGACTTTTCAGCTTGTGGTTTTGCAATATTAAATAGCTCATGTAAAATGGTACCTTTTAAAAACGTAATTGGAAAGCTCCATTCAGTGATGTTTTCTTCAGTTACGTCTGCTGAAGACCTGATTGGACACTTGATTTTTTTGGAATTGCTTTTATGACCGTTGCGTAAACATTAGCATTGTTGGAACTCTTTTATACATGGCATTTTGGGGAGGAAAAGCAGCATTTTTCTCTTGATTCAAATTGTACAAGGGCAGTGCATTCTCTCTGTAAGAAGAAATCACTTGCTTTGCTGATGTTGATCATATTTCACTTTAAAAACACACACACAGCAGCTGCTTCCTGTATAAAGTTAAAAATGGGCATGAGAACATGCAAATGGATTGTAGAGTTGTCAACAAAAGGAAATGGAAGAATGTGGACAAAATGTAGACAGGAGAAACTGCACACAACGGTCACAGAGAAAGCTTAAGGATTATAGTTAAATCCACAGCCATTTTTAAAAAATAACATTTTTGAAAGCAAGCAACAAGTCGTAACTACAAAATTGCAGGAAATTTTATTGGCCCTCCCCCTCACTCCAGCTAAAATAAACAATTATTGTTAGAGTTTCCATGTAGGATGTCTGGAAATCCAAAGACCATTTTGGTCTGCCTCCTGTTTCCTTTTGAAATAGTAATGCTTTGTGTTGCATCAGAAGCCACCCCCCTCCTCAAAATGATTCCACGTTTCAGGAGTGTATGTCTTGTTGAGTGGGAAGATTAAAAAAAAAGGTTTTTTTATGAGGAGGTTGAAGCTCCCTGATAGGGATGTAAAAACTCCCCACATGGGTGTTTAGGGCTAGCCTTGTGAGAGCCAATATGGTGCAGTACAGTGGTACCTCGGGTTACAGACTCTTTGGGTTACGTGTTTTCAGGTTACGGATGCGCCGAAACCCGAAAGTACCAGAACAGGTTACTTCCGGGTTTCGGCGCATGTTCGCAACCCGAGGTTCCACTGTACTTAGTATTTCAAAATAAGGGGTGGGTCTAGACCAGGGGTCAGCAACCCGCGGCTCCGGAGCCACATGTGGCTCTTTTACACCTTTGCCGCGGCTCGGGGCGGCATTGTGCGCCCCGACACTCCCCACTGTGGCGGGCGCTGTACTGGCTGTGACGTCGCATGGGGGCGGTGCGTGCGTTAGACACTGCATTGAAAGGGGGCATGTACGCTGGTCACTGTTTTGAAGGGGAGTGAAGAACACACACACACAAAGGTAACTTGTTGATTTAACGTTTATTTCTATGAGCAGGAGTAATTCTGAGGGGTCAGAGAAATAATAAAAAAAGTGACAAAAAAGTTATTTTTATAATGACGAGTTTTGCGGCTCCCTTTTTTTTTCCCTTCGGAAATGGGTCCAAGTGGCTCTTTTTGTCTTAAAGGTTGCAGACCTCTGGTCTAGACACAGGTTAAAAACGCTATAAATAAGTCAGATATTAAATCATTGCAATGAAAGGGGAAAAAATGCCTATGTAAAAATCCATATAAACTATTTTGCTCTCTGGCACCACCTGGTGTTGGATATTTATAACACAATCAAAACGTATTACAGTGGTACCTTGGGTTAAGTACTTAATTCGTTCCGGCGGTCTGTACTTAACCTGAAACTGTTCTTAACCTGAAGCACCACTTTAGCTAATGGGGCCTCTCGCTGCCGCTGCGCCGCTGGAGCACAATTTCTGTTCTCATCCTGAAGCAAAGTTCTTAATCTGAAGCACTATTTCTGGGTTAGCAGAGTCTGTAACCTGAAGCGTATGTAACCTGAGGTACCACTGTAATGTGACGAACTGTAGCTGAGTTCTAGGACCAAGGAGACTGGTTCAAATCTCCACTCTACCAATGGCTGGCCAGTCATCATGTCTCAAGTTTCTCCGACCAAGCAAGGTTATGAGAATAAAATGGGAGAAATTTCTATGACACTTGGGCTCCTTTGGAAGAAAGGTGGGATGATATTCCTGTAAATTAAATGAAAGTCAGTAAGCAGTGGCTCAGATTCTAAATGCTATCCTTTTCCTCTCTAGAATTTGTCCTTCTTTCTGAACGCGCCGTGTGCAAGGTGGTCGCAGCTTTCTGAAGTGCTGAGTTGGCAGTTTTCTTCCGTCACAAAGAGGGGACTCAACGCAGAGCAACTGAGCATGATAGGAGAAAAGTTACTTCGTAAGTGACGTTCGAAATTGTTGCTTGCACTGTCAACCTCCTTTTAAAAAAAATAAAAATGCATGCACCTTCCCACCAGGTTTAATTAGAGGTTATGCCATTTTTTTCGCTGGATATTTTATATCCCATCTTTTCTGGCGCACAAGGCATAACAGTTTTATTTCTTAGCAGTTAGGAGGGAGGAGAGAGAGAGAAAACAAAGCAGGAGACGAGGTAGAATTGAATTGAATTGAATTGAATTTATTATTTATACCCCGCTCATCTGACTGGGTTTCCCCAGCCACTCTGGGCGGCTTCCAACAGAGTATTAAAATGCAGTGGTCTGTTAAACATGAAAAGCTTCCCTAAAGAGGGCTGCCTTTAGATGTCTTTTAAAAGTCTGTTACAGTGGTACCTCAGGTTAAGTACTTAATTCGTTCTGGAGGTCCGTACTTAACCTGAAACTGTTCTTAACCTGAAAGCACCACTTTAGCTAATGGGGCCTCCCCCTGCCGCCAGCGCACAATTTCTGTTCTCATTCTGAAGCAAAGTTCTTAACCTGAAGCACTATTTCTGGGTTAGCGGAGTCTGTAACCTGAAGCGTATGTAACCCGAAGCGTATGTAACCCGAGGTACCACTGTAGTTGTTTTTCTCTTTGACATCTGGTGGGAGGGTGTTCCGCAGGGTGGGTGCCACTACCGAGAAGGCCCTCTGCCTGGTTCCCTGTAACTTGGGCTTCTCGCAGTGAGGGAACCGCCAGAAGGCCCTCGGCGCTGGACCTTAGTGTCCGGGCTAAATGATGGGGGTGGAGATGCTCCTTCAGATATACTGTACCGAGGCCGTTTAGGGCTTTAAAGGTCAGCAACAACACATTGAATTGTGCTTGGAAACATACTGCAAAGTATCTGCAAATTAACTGTAAAGTATCGGTTCAGCTCAGCTACCCCCTGGGAAGCTGTCAAGTCCCCACCTTTTCGCTCACCCATATATTGTCTTTTTGAAACACTCACCACAATGTTATTTCGATACTGGTACTCAACGATATGGCGATTTATCACACAGCCCCTACTGTGGACCACCTGGCTGAAGCTTGCCCAGTTATGTAGCTCCTGCCCTAAAGAAATTGTGAGCTATTCACTCTTAGAATCTGTTTGAAATTGGAAGTATTTTTGGGTTTATTATTATTATCATTATTTCACAAACATCACAGTTGTCAAAAGCGAGAAGGAAGCAAAATCTGCTGACTTGATCAGAATATAATTGGGGAGGGTAGCATCCTGATTTCTCAGTTACTGGGAAATTCCTAAGCCCTTAGCACGGCAGTGTAGATGAGAATATGGCATTTTCCAATCAACAGGGTTTTTCTTTTCTTTCCTGGGAGTCCTTCCTCTCCCTTTGCCCTTGGGATTTAATTTCAGTCCTTTGTGTTCTTGGAGGGTAAGATTCTATCTCCAATGTTACATGTGATACAGATATATTAGCCTAACATAATTACTATCTGAAGAGTAACGTGGCGATAACTTGTTTCCCTTTAGCGAACGGATGCACTGCGGACGGCACTATTACTTGGGTGAGGTTCTGTAAGGTAGGATATTTCCTTTTTTCTTTTTCTAAAGGGGCCAGAGTCCAACCACTGCTGGATCCATTGATAACCAGTTGGTTGCCTAAGTCGGAGACAAACCATAGCATTATAAGGGAGTTTAAGGTGGCGTAATAATAATAATAATTAATAATACATTTTATTTATATCCCGCCCTCCCCAGCCGAAGCCGGGCTCAGGGCGGCTAACAACAATAAAATAGTGCAACATTCTAAAAACATTTCATTATAAAAATTAATTAAAATCAAATTGATGGCAACCATTAAGCTAAAGTTCTGTGAAGATTGCCAAAGGAGGGAGTCAGGCTGCACCCTGGCCAAAGGCCTGGTGGAACAGCTCTGTCTTGCAGGCCCTGCGGAAAGATGTCAAGTCCCGCAGGGCCCTAGTCTCTTGTGACAGAGCGTTCCACCAGATCGGAGCTGCACCCGTGATAAAGGCCTTGGTTCGTCATCTCAAAAAAGTTTTTTGGGTGTGTTTTTGAGCCACTGCAGAAACCTGAAAAAAATGTGTGTGGAGGCCATGGTGGAAAACAGAGCCTGAACTGTCATTTTTAAAAACTTTTTTTTGGGGGGGGGGGGGCAGGGAGGAGCTGTTGTTTGCTAAAACAAACTCACCTCAGGTCTTATAATCTTGCATTCTCTCCAGTTGCCAGCAGAGGGTACTAAATAGAACAGAAAACACGTCAGTGTACTGAGCATCATTTTGCTGTGGTTGTAGTTTTACTGATGCAGTGAGCACCAGGGTGGGGGGAGATTGGGCCGAGGGGGGAGCACCCAAGAGAGGAGTCTTGTATTTTCGGAAAAACAGACTGTCTTGAGTGCACAACCATAGGCAACATTGCTGAACAGCAATGTGTGCAGTAGGAGTCTCTCTCTCTCTCTCTCTCTCTCTCTCTCTCTCTCTCTCTCTCTCTCTCTCACACACACACACACACACACACACACACCCTCCTGATACAGGGAAGTGCACAGTGTACACTGCATGTTTGGACTGTGTGGTTTCGGTCATTTTCAAGAGAAAGGCACATTGCAAAGTGCAATCTCTTGGTGCCCAATTGCCTTCTATGAATCATCTTGCTCCAAACACCTTTTACTAGCTTTCACCAGGCTTGTTCATAGGTTACACTGAGTGCAAGTCGCAGACTGTGTTTGTGCATGTACAAGTGTTTGTGTTGGCTGGTTTTTTAAAAAAAATATATGGTAATTATTTTTATTTTTATTATTTATATCCCACCCGTCTGGCTAGGTTTCCCCAGCCACTCTGGGCGGCTTCCAGCAGAATATAGAAACATAATTGAATGTCAGGCGTCAAAAACTTCCCGATACAAGGGTTGCCTTCAGATGTCTTCTAAAAGTCAGATAGTTGTTTATTTTCTTGACATCTGATGGGAGGGCGTTCCACAGGGTGGGTGCCACTACTGAGAAGGCCCTCTGCCTGCTTCCCTGTAACCTCACATCTCGCAGTGAGGGAACTGCTAGAAGGCCCTCAGAGCTGGACCTCAGTGTCTGGGCTGAATGATGCGGGTGGAGAAACTCTTTATGGAGCAGTAGCTCAACTATTGGGCGCACAAGTTTCACACTCATTGAATGCAATGTGTGAACACCCTTACGCACAATAGCATAGAAGTGGCCTTGAGACTTGTAAGACAGTTGGAATGCATGTGGGAACATGAACACAAAATCGGAAGACCCAAGAACAGCTGTGAGGGAAAAAATTAATGAGAAGAGCACTACTGATATAACGGATACTCTTAACGTACGAGCTCAGTTGTGGTTAGCTGAAGTAGCAACTTCTAACGCGCTGTTCTTTTGTTTCCTTCAATTTCAGGAAAACATAAATGACAAAAACGTTCCCTTCTGGTTGTGGATTGAAGGCATCCTTGAACTCATTAAGAAACATCTTCTCGCCCTCTGGAATGATGGGTAAGAATTTCAGAGGCTTCTAGAGGGCAGTGGATGGCCTTGGAATCCTAAATAAAACCACGTCTGGAATTAATAATAATAATAATTATAATTATAAATTTATTATTTATTATTTATACTGGGTTTCACCAGCCACTCTGGGCGGCTTCCAACAAAAGATTAAAAATACATTAAAACATCAGTTAAATAACATTAAAGGTGTTCCAGTTGGAATTGGGCATCTTACAATGCAGTCTTTGTGCATCTACTCCAATATAAGTGTAATTGAATTCATGGGATTTTATTCCCAGAACCCTCGTCTTCCCCCTTGAAATCAGTGGTGTTCAAACAATGCTTAGCTTTGCCCCCACCAAAAAGAGAGAGACCATTTTGCATATGGAATAGTCTTGGGGGCACGAGGAGAGAGAAACACAACGAAGGAGATTTCAGTTTTAAGGTAAGAAGGTTTACGGCAAGGATGGGGATCCGTCGCTATGCAGATGTTGTTGGAATTCAGCTCCGCCCTGCCTCCGCCAGAATGACAGACAGAGATTTTTGGGAGTTGCAGTTCAGCAATATCTGGAAGGCCACAGTTTCCCTGCTCCTGGTTTAGGGACTGTTGTCAGAATGGCAGCTCAAAGACCCATTAAAACGCAGTTTAAATGGCTTATTATATATCTGCTGGTAGGCTCCAAACAACAGCAGTCTAATTAATTGTGTAAACAGTAATTGCTCAGACCATCAAACGATAGACAGTGCTGAACGTGTGCCCGTTTCTCAAAACAGAACTTTAATAGCCCTGAAATTGCCTTCTTTTTTTTTATGGAGCAGTATAAAGTATATGTGGGGAAGAAGCTGGGGGATAAATAGACCTCTAGAGAGCTATTGTAGCTTGTTATCCACAGCATAGCAAACAGGTTTATTGAGAACATAAAAGCGTTTTTATGGATTGCCTTCGTTATGAAAAAGCAAGTAATGTAAAGAGACGGATAGCTGCGACCGGCAAATATTTGCAGAATATTTGGGAGCTTCTAAACTGTGAAAGGGACGCGGGTGGCGCTGTGGGTTAAACCACAGAGCCTAGGACTTGCTGATCAGAAGGTCGGCGGTTCGAATCCCCGCGGCAGGGTGAGCTCCTGTTCCTCGGTCCCTGCTCCTGCCAACCTAGCAGTTCGAAAGCATGTCAAAGTGCAAGTAGATAAATAGGTACTGCTCCGGCGGGAAGGTAAACGGCGTTTCCGTGCGCTGCTCTGGTTCGCCAGAAGCGGCTTAGTCATGCTGCCCACATGACCCGGAAGCTGTACGCCGGCTCCCTCGGCCAATAAAGCGAGATGAGCGCCGCAACCGCAGAGTCGGTCACGACTGGACCTAATGGTCAGGGGTCCCTTTACCTTTTCTTTAAACTGTGAAAAGGTTCTGTCTTGACCCATCCCCTCCAAATTAAGGTGAAGGAAATGAGGAACAATTAGCAAGTCGCATCCCTAATATATAATGCAACTTTTGATTTTGTGGTCAGTGAAGGTGGGTATTTTCTTAATAGTAAAAGCCAACTTTCACTCCAATGATTCTCCTAAATCTATACTGCTGCCATGATGGGGGTGGAGACGCTCCTTCGGGTATACTAGGCCGAGGCCGTTTAGGGCTTCAAAGGTCAGCACCAGCTCTTTGAATTGTGCTCGGAAACGTAGTGGAAATACTCATTTGTAAGCCGTTTCAGCAGTTGTGGGCGGATAGGACTTTACCATAAATCGGTGCGCTCTGGATGTTGCTGGACTTTGACGTCCATCAGCCCTGATCATTGGCGTGTGAGGAGAGTTGGGAATCTCTAGACAATACCTTCAGGGCCCCAGGTTGGTGTCCTCTTGACTTACTACAAGGCCCAAGTCCTGTCACACAATGTTTTTGTGCATCTGTGCTCTTCTCTTTTTGACATTTCAGAAGCATCATAGGCTTCATAAGCAAAGAACGAGAACGTTGCTTGCTCAAGAATAAGCCCACCGGTACCTTCCTCCTGAGGTTCAGTGAAAGTAGTCGAGAAGGAGCCATCACTTTTACCTGGGCAGAAGGACCACAAAATGGTAGGCAAACACTCAAAAAGAATGCTCATTTTGTGTTCAAGGGCTTAAATTTTTTTAAATACATTAATTTAAAAAAAAAACAAAAACCCATCCATTGCATATTTTTTTGTGGCAGCACATATACAGTGGTACCTCTGGTTACATATGCTTCAGGTTACATACGCTTCAGGTTACACACTCCACTAACCCAGAAATAGTGCTTCAGGTTAAGAACTTTGCTTCAGGATAAGAACAGAAATCGGGCTCCGGCGGCGCGGTAGCAGCAGGAGGCCCCATTAGGTAAAGTGGTGCTTCAGGTTAAGAACAGTTTCAGGTTAAGAACGCACCTCCAGAACAAATTAAGTACTTAACCCAAGGTACCACTGTACTACAATTGGAATGATACAGAGTAGATTAGCATGGTCCCCGCACAAGGATGACACGCAAATTCATGAAGCGTTCCATTTTTTAAAATGTTGTGCATGTGCCATTCTTCCAAGTTTTTCATCTAATACCTGCATACAAGGAATGCTAGAATTCTTAAAAGCATCTTCACGTGGAACACTACCAAGATTGATATAAGAATTCCACACTGTGGATATTACCAGTATAAGAACTGAATAGATTGTATTTCCTGATTAATCTGCTGGACTTTAATTTATCATAATATGTTTTGTTTATATGATATGTTGGTCTATAGAACCACATATTTTGATATGAAATGTTGAATCACATTTAAAAAGAACTTATATAGTTACAGTATTTTTCGCCCTATAGGACGCATTTTTCCCCTCCAAAAATGAAGGGGAAATGTGTGTGCGTCCTATGGGGCGAATCCGACGGGAGCCCGGCTTTTGCTGAAACCTGGTGAGCGATAGGGGTCTGTGCGCACCGATCCCTCTCCCTCTCCAGGCTTCAGAAGGCTCTGCGCAGCCCTAGGGAGCCCGGCGCGAAGCCGGTTGCGCAGAGCTGCCTGCGCTCCCAGGCTCCGCGCAACCCCCCGGAGCCTGGCGCGAAGCCGCGCCGGGCTCCCAAAGGTTGCGCAGAGCTGCCTGCGCTCCCGGGATCAGCGCAGCTCCACGCAACCCCCCGGAGTGATGCCGAAGCTGCGCTCAGCTCCTGTTCTGGGGGCTGGGGTCGGGGGAAACTCAGACTTCCCCCGACCCCAGGAGCCAGCTCGGGCTTCCCCCGCCCCAGCCCCGTGCCTGGGTGTGGGGGAAAAATAATTCCCCCCCCTTTATTCCCCCCCCCAAATCTAGGTGCGTCCTATGGGCCGGTGCGTCCTATAGGGCGAAAAATACGGTATATACAGCCTGTATATTTGTTTGTGTTGTTATTTTTTTGTGGCAGTAAATCCTCCCATGTTCGTTGGAGCCTAGCTCTCCAAGCACAGTTGTTTTTTGAATTGGGCCTCCTACACAATAGTAATGCTTATCGCTAAGCTATGGAAATTTTCTCTTGCACCCCAATTTCTCAAAAATAAAAATTGGAATGTGCCTTCCTTTGAAACAAGTCTCTTGCTTCCTGTTTTCCTCTTGGCATAATTGTGGGAAAGGGAGCCCAGGAAGGGATTTTGAGAGAAACGAGGGAATGGAGAAAAACATGGAAGGAGAAGCTGGTTTGTTTTTCTGACTGCTGTGTAATTGGAATTTATAAGATTATGGAACGCAGAAATTACATAAATCGGCAAACCATTCATTCTAGCACACGGGGGTGGGGGGGATGGGCACATAAATTATATAATTTGACATTTGAAAGATTGGCATTGTTAATTATAATTTTGTATTGGCATAATGAGGCTTCCATTGGATTATTGTAATTGAAAACTAATAAAAAATATTTTTTTAAAAAAATGGAAGGAGAAGTTGGCAACTTCTTAAGAGCCTTCCTCCTTTTAACTCTGAGGGAAAGCTCCTCACCTGCTAAAATTCTCTTCTGTTACAGGGCGGGACTTGGGTGGTGGTGAATGGCAACCCTAATGTGAAGGGTAAACAGTAGATAGCAGCTTTCTGAGTTCTGTTAGCTTCTTAGCAGGCCAAGTGTGTTGAAAGCTGAGTTTCTGATCTTGATTTTAATTCTTGTCTCTCTCCACCCTCACTCCCCTGGCTATGTACCAGATAATTTATGTCACTCAGTGGAACCCTACACAAAGAAGGAACTCTCCGCGGTTAGCCTGCCCGATATTATTCGCAGCTACAAGGTGATGGCGGCTGAGAATATTCCAGAAAACCCCCTGAAATTTCTTTATCCAGATATTCCCAAAGACAATGCCTTTGGGAAATACTACTCCAGGCCCAAAGAGTGTGAGTACTTTTCCTTTGAAACAAAAACCTGTGTTGTGGTCAGTTCCATGAAGCATCAGTAGCTGAATTTGTAGCGGTGAAAGGCCATGTTCTTTTTTTTTAAAAAAAAATCCCTCTCATTGCACACAAAATTAGGAGTGCCACCCCATCTTTTCCCCCTGGACCTCAAACAGGGATGGCACTTGTGGGGGACAGGGGGAAGCTGTAAGGAAAATAGCAGGGAATAGCAGCAAGCGGGTGATTTGAAATGTAGTCTTGTCCATTGCTTTTTCCAGTGCTTTTTTTCTTAAAAAAAAGGTTTTCCTACTCATATTGAAATACTGCCCCTCAATGAGGCCAGACTTGGATTCACAAAATGTTTAGGGGTATGTGTCCCCCCCAGAAAAATAGCACTGGCTTTCCCCCCAGTTCTAGACCTGACGATGCACGTTTTGACAATTCTGGGTGCATCCGCTGCAATGTCATAGTCACCAATATGGACAGAATTGTTACAGGGTTGGAATTCCAACATCAGTGTTTTCAGTCGGCACAAGTGTTTCATCTTGCCGGGCAGAACAACCCCACCTCTCCCCCCCACCCACCTCGTGCCGTTGTGGAGGGTCTCTCTTAGCCCCACCCCAAGCCAATTGGGTGCAGAAGGTGGGGGAGCCCCATTGTACGAGCGGAAGTCCTTGCTGGGGGCTTCCACTGGCAAGTCTCGTTCGAGGAAACCCAACTGTTGTCTTTACATTAAAGTGAAGTCCCAAGAAAAGTAGGGAGTGCTTTTGTAGTATTTTAATACTCTGTTAGGGACGTGGGTGGCGCTGTGGGTTAAACCACAGAGCCTAGGACTTGCCGATCAGAAGGTTGGCGGTTCGAATCCCCACGACGGGGTGAGCTCCCGTTTCTCGGTCCTTGCTCCTGCCAACCTAGCAGTTCGAAAGCATGTCAAAGTGCAAGTAGATAAATAGGTAACGCTCCGGCGGGAAGGTAAACAGCGTTTCTGTGCACTGCTCTGGTTCGCCAGAAGCGGCTTGTCATGCTGGCCACATGACCCGGAAGCTGTACGGCCAATAGAGCGAGATGAGCGCCGCAACCCCAGAGTCAGCCACGACTGGACCTAATGGTCAGGAGTCCCTTTACTAATATTCTGTTGGAAGCCACCCAGAGTGGCTGGGGAAACCCAGCCAGATGAGCGGGGTATAAATAATAAAGTATTATTATTATTATTATTATTATTATTATTATTATTATTTATTATACTAGGGGTTGGAATATCTGCACGGCCCTCCGGAAGTTGCTAGACTCCCAACTCCCGTGAGCCCCTGACCATTGGCCATTTTTGGCTGGATGAACCAGCCGTAGTTACTAAAACTGGGTTTTGTATGTGTTTTTCTTTCATCATTTTAGCCGCAGAACCCATGGATGTGGACGGCGGAGGAAAAGGATACATCAAAACTGAATTAATCTCTGTGTCTGAAGTGTGAGTTTGCTGAGAAGACAGCTGAATGTACTTTAAAAAAAAACAAAAAACTGTGATAGATGCTAAGAAGTGAAATTCCTGTGTTGTTATTACAGGGTAGAACACTCCCCACCCCCGCCACCCCACATATACACACACCTTCCTTGCTGCTTTTGCAGTGCGGACCTTCATAGTGACCTCTGGGGTACCAGCACAGCTGAACTATATAACCTGTTCATGCCTAGGCTGGCTCCAGAAGCTCCTCCCATGGACCGTCTTGCCTTCCAAACACATCATCACTTTGTGATGCACTCCGCACTCGGGGCGGGGGGGCGGAAAAACCTCACACACAAAGAAATGTCAAAATAAAATGTTAATTTTGGATATTGGTATAATGTGCTTCTTTGGCGGTACTTAATTTGGGATGGACAACCAGATTTCCCCAGGGCTTTTTTTTGTTTTGTTTTTGGAAGGGGGGCAAAGGGTTACGACTACTGGGTTGTCAGCTGGCAAGGGGATGCAGTTGGGGCTGGGGGGGAGTCTAAAGGGAAGGGACTCGGAGCCTGGGCTGAGCCCACAGGTGGTTCTGCACAAAGGAGCAGCAATGCTTTAGGCAGGCAACTTCCTAAGTGGGGGGAGAAACCTGGTTTCTGTTTTCTCCGTGCCCCCTTCTGCTTGTCCCACCACTCAGATCATTCTTTCCTTTGCTAAATCTCTTTGTGGTCTCCCTGCCCACTCTCTGCATTCCTCTGGTTCCCCTTCCTCCATAAACCCCAAATTGCACCCTCTGTTCCCTAGCTGCCCCCTCTCTTTCCCACTGGAACGCTCAACACCTCCCCCCACAAAACCCAGTCTGCTCCTTCAGTTAGTGTGTTTCAATATTCTGATTTAAAACTTGCCCCTTGTGTGTGTGAAGTAGATGGATGGATAGATAGATAGATAGATAGATAGATAGATAGATAGATAGATGATAGATAGATAGATATAGATAGGTGATAGATAGATAAGATTGTTCCCCATCCATTTGACTCTCTCTAAACAAATTAGATTGTAAGCCTAGAAGGCAGGGACACTTGTCTTGTTGTATGTGTTTTGATACAGCTCCCAGTTCTTTAATGCTAATAAAGTATATAGGCTCCTTCTCTATCCTAGAGAGCCCTTTTATCAGTTTCCAGCTATATAATTGAGAACACAGTATGCCACTGTACATTAAATAATATTCCAGACTTCTCTCTTGTTCATCCATCGGGGAGCAGGCTCCATCAGCTTTGTAGCCACTCCCCCTGGAATGACATCATCAACCATATATGGGCAAGTGGGTGGAGCTATAGCTTAGCAGTAGCGCAGTAGCTTTGCAATCAGACCACTGGTGTCTCCTTGTAGGTGTGGGAATCCCTGGACTACCAGTCAGTGTAGATAATATTTCTTAACTAACCATATATTTTTTTTAAGGTGTTGTCCAATTAACCAGGATTGCCTTTTAAAATTGATTTAAAGGGTTTTTAATTAAAGTTTGCAGCCCTAATTTTTTACATGTCACACTGGCCCAGCCTCCCAAAGTGTCCTAACAAATAGGCAGATCTGGTAAAGTCATGGTTTTTATAATAATAATAATAATAATAATAATAATAATAATGTATGACATGGCAACAGTTGGAAGACTTTTAAGGCCATCTCCGTGCAGCATGTAGGATATTCAAACACACGATCTCTCCCTGCCCCTCTGAATTCGTGCGCTAGCTCCTTACCGGGCTGCTTATATTTAACTGTGCATGCCTGAGCATGGATTGCATGCGCCGTGTATCAAATAGGAACCGCCTCCGAAGGTGTGGCTATCCTAACTTAACGCTTGCATTGCCAGTTAGGCCTCTGTGTACAGGGATGATTCCCCACTTGGGTCCTGTTCCAGTTTGGCTCCTGTATTGGCAAGGGTAACGCTAGACTTCTGTGCCCTAGTAATATTGGGGGATGCTGTTAAAATTCTACTGTGCTGTTTGAGGCGATCCAATTGTCTTAGCAGGGCAAGAAGGGTCTGCTGTTGGGTTTACATTGCCTTTGGGCAACGCTTAATGGTTTCGAGCACTTTAAATTAACAGTTTGGCCAGAGGTATCCTGTACTGCAGGGGTGAGGAGAACCAGTCTCCCTCCAGGTGCTGTTAGATCTGACTCCCATCAGTCACACCCAGTTTGGCTTTTTTGCTGGGGATGGTGGGCACTGATCTCCCAACATCTGCTCGGCGTCTGGTTCCCCAACCTTGCTGATACCAGGACTAGTGATTCCCTGGTTGGTCCCAGCTCATTAGAAACAGTCACGTTCTTGTTGTTTTCTTCCCGCTCCCTCCTTCTTATCTTGCAGCCACCCCTCCAAACTGCAGAGCACGGATAACCTCTTGCCAATGTCCCCGGAAGATTTTGACGAGGTCAAACGAGCGATAGGCTCTGCAGACATGATGGTGAGTAAACCACAAAGCCGGGGGCTTCTGAAGCCGTGCTTATCTGTCGGGCACGCTTTTGTCATGGATGCAAGAAATTCACATAGTTCCGCCATCCCCGAGAGACTTAGCGTGATCTTAAATAATATAATAATTATTATTTATTATTTATACCCCGCCCATCTGGCTGGGTTTCCCCAGCCACTCTGGGCGGCTTCCAACTGAATATTAAAAACAATACAGTGGTACCTTGGGTTAAGTACTTAATTCGTTCCGGAGGTCCGTTCTTAACCTGAAACTGTTCTTAACCTGAAGCACCAATTTAGCTAATGGGGCCTCCTGCTGCTGCTGCGCCACCGGAGCCCGATTTCTGTTCTTATCCTGAAGCAAAGTTCTTAACCTGAAGCACTATTTCTGGGTTAGCAGAATCTGTAACCTGAAGCGTATGTAACCCAAGGTACCACTGTACAGCATCAGACATTAAAAACTTCCCTAAGCAGGGCCGCCTTCAGTTGTCTTTTAAAAAAGTAAAATAGTTGTTTATTGCTTTGACATCTGCTGGGAGGGTGTTCCCACAGGGTGGGTGCCACTACCAAGAAGGCCCTCTGCCTGGTTCCCTGTAACTTGGCTTCTCGCAGTGAGGGAACCGCCAGAAGGCCCTCAGCATTGGACCTCAGTGTCTGGGCTGAAAGATGGGGGTGGAGACGCTCCTTCAGGAATATAGGACCGAAGCCGTTTAGGGCTTTAAAGGTCAACACCAACACTTTGAATTGTGCTCGGAAACGTACTTAGTAATATCTTAGTAACACAGGGAAGAACGTCTTGCTGAGCAGCAGTTAGTAAACTCTACAGGTGTGCTTCAGCAATACCCTGCGGCAGTGGTTTTCAATCAGTGCATTGTGGCACCCTGGGGTGCCTTGAATCGTGGTCAGGTTTTCCCTCCCTCCTTCCCACCCTCTTCTCTGATGCCCTCAGCTCTCCCCCTCCAGAGGCTTGCACAGCTGTTTGTTGAAGCGAATGGTGCCTCTGGGACCAGCCGGGGTGATGATGGCCGCAGGAAGCAAGCAAGCGAGGATTCCTAAGGAGAGGAGAAGGGAGACGGAAGGAGGCTGAGGGAACCCTCCACAAGGGTGTCCAAGAAAGGGGTGAGGGGCTGACAGCTCGGCAGGCAAGGGGTGACATAACTGAGCTCCTGAGCCCCACAGGGGAGCCACAGAAAGAATGTAGTTGGTTGAGGAAGCAGTGGACTCAAAAAAGGTTGAAAACCTCTGCCCTGCAGAACTGAAGAAGCTACACTGGAGTCTGTTAGCTTTAAAGCAAAATCGTATCTTAAAAAGCAGAGACATCCCCTTGCCAACAAAGGTCCGTATAGTTAAAGCTATGGTTTTCCCAGTAGTGATGTATGGAAGTGAGAGCTGGACCATAAAGAAGGCTGATCGCAGAAGAATAGATGCCTTTGAATTATGGTGCTGGAGGAGACTCTTGAGAGTCCCATGGACTGCAAGAAGATCAAACCTCTCCATTCTGAGAGAAGACACTGGAAAAGACACTGATGTTGGGAAGGATGGGGGGCACAAGGAGAAGGGGATGACAGAGGACGAGATGGTTGGACAGTGTTCTCAAAGCTACCAGCATGAGTTTGACCAAAGTGCGGGAGGCAGTGGAAGACAGGAGTGCCTGGCGTGCTCTGGTCCATGGGGTCACAAAGAGTCAGACACGACTAAACGACTAAACAACAACCTTTCCCCCTTTGCTAGGGGATGTTCAACTCTGGATTTCCTCCAATGAGCAGAAGTGTAGACTAGGGATTGGCAAGGTTTACCTCGCCTGGGCCGGTTCACTCCAGCAGAGATCCCTCCGTGGGCCAGATCGCGCATGTGTGAGTGCACGCGCCCACGATTTCCGGCGTCTGTGCAGACACAATTTTCAACGCTGCAGAAGCGAGTCCCTGCACCACGTTGCCCCGGTTTAGCGCAGTGTGCAGGGACTCGCCAAGCAGGCGACTCGGTTCGGGGGCAGCTCGTGGGCCGGTTAAATGACCCCCGTGGGCCGCTTGTGGCCCCTGGGCCTTAGGTTGCCGACCCCAGTGTAGACTATGGATATAAGGTTTTTTCCTTAAGGCAGCATAACAGAGCTGTCCCTTTTATCTTAAACACGTGGGTGGCGCTGTGGGTTAAACCACAGAGCCTAGGACTTGCTGATCAGAAGGTCGGTGGTTCGAATCCCCGCGATGGGGTGAGCTCCCGTTGCTCGGTCCCTGCTCCTGCCAACCTAGCAGTTCAAAAGCACGTCAAAGTACAAGTAGATTAATAGGTACTGTTCCGGCGGGAAGGTAAACGGCGTTTCCGTGCGCTGCTCTGGTTCGCCAGAAGTGGCTTAGTCATGCTGGCCACATGATCCGGAAGCTGTACGCTGGCTCCCTCGGCTAATAAAGCGAGATGAGCGCCGCAACCCCAGAGTCGGTCACGACTGGACCTAATGGTCAGGGGTCCCTTTACCTTTACCTTACTCAAAGCCAGCTGGTGCAATTTATAGCAATCCCAATTTTAACCCTGGTCTCCTGTTAAGAGACACCGTTTTTTGGTGTGTGAGGGGGGAGTGATGATGAAGTGGACAGAGGCCATTGTGCAGACTTGGCTTTGGCCCACTGCTTTTCGAGTTAATGCAGGGCATTGTATCTGCTTGCATCTCTCCAAGCAGCCTCCTTTAAATAATAGTGAATAAGCTGGTGCACAGGCCATGGGACTCAAGAGCTGCTCTTCAGCTGGTTAAAAGCGGATTTGTAGGATCAAGCATTCCACCAAAAGTGTAGAATGTTAAGTGTCATTCGTCATTGTCACTTGGGTAACCTGTCTTTTTTTCTTTTCTTTTCCAGCTATGTCCGGATTATTGAACATAAGGGCTGACTGGCTAGGCCTGCATCAAGACTTAGCCACTTGTGAGTTGAGGACCTATAACGGCTGTAGAATCCATATTATGCAGTTCTGGTTTCTGAGCACTGCAGTGCCTTATGTATTGCTGCTGTACTGCTTTGTTTGCCGAAATCGCAGCTTTAAAAAGTTTAAAGGGTTTGTTCTTTTGTTACGAAAATAGTGGTTTAGGCTAGCGCTCCAGGACGTAACTTATTTTCCAGCAACTTTTGTGTGTGTGTGTCAGTTGGCGTGTGCTTATGGCAATTTGATTTTATTAGCTTTGCATGCATTCCCAGCTTGTTCCCTGTGAAATGGAATGTTCTTTTTAAAAACAAAGCACCAAGAACGTTCAAATTGGAAGCCTAGATTTCCTGCAGAAATCAAATCTGGTTTTGTTGCTGTGTCGAAGAGAGGCAAAATGCATACAAATCAGGACTCCTCGGTGGGGTACTGTTAACTGCGCAGTCCTGACTAGCTGGAGTCCTAGTTGTGTCTCTTTCAAAGTACAGCCATACCTTGGGTTGAATGTGCTTCGGGATGAGCACGTTCGAGTGGCGCTCCGCGGCAACCCGGAAGTGACGGAGCGCATTACTTCCGGGTTTCGCCGCATGCGCAGACGCTCAGAATGATGTCACGTGCATGCGCAGAAGCAGCGAAAAGCAACACGTGTGCAGACGCGCTGTCGCTAGTTAGGTTTGCTTCTAGATGCGAACGGGGCTCTGGAATGGATCCCGTTCACATCTAGAGGTACCACCGTACACCCCCTGTAGCTTGACATAAGCATTGTACCCCAAGTACACAGCACTTGTGCCTATTCTAACACTTGCGATTCCATTTTGGCCTACAGGAAAGCTAAGTGAAAGTGTGTGGGAACAAGATCATTCACCAAATGCAGAGCACTGGGGTGGCAGGGAGTCCCCCAGGAACTTTCAAGATCCTGGGGGATATCTCAGTTGGTAGAGCATGAGACTTACTACCAAGGTCATGGGTTCAAGCCCCCATGTTGGGCAAAAGGTTCCAGCACTGCCGGGGGGGCGGGTTGGACATGATAGCGCTGGGGGATGCTGCCAACTGTACGATTCTATCAGAATACATGAAGATACTAGAGGAAATGTTTACTTTTCTGCACTGCCACCTCCTTTTTCTCTGTAGTATTCCAAAGAATGGTTTGCAAGAGAAAATTGCTTCTTCCTGTCTTAATTGTGTATTGTTGTGTCATTAAAACAAAACTGAACAGGTGGATCAGGATTTGCAGCTAAGAGTTACTGCAGAGTTCAGCAACAGGATCACGGTTGTTGCTGTGCCCAGTTTTAAAGAGCAGAATTCCCTATTATATACCTGGTTATCTTTTCCTAAATTCAGGGACGCTTTAATGACTTAACGCTGAAAGCATTTAGAGGGCAGAGGCAGGTAATGGTTCCAGCTCTCGTAACTCATCTGGTGGTGGAGTCAGTTTTTACCAGGAGTGCCCCCCAAAATAATATGCCCATTCTGTAGGATTCTATCCAGTAAGCCGCTTTTATTGCAATCAAGTGGTATATAGATTTTGTTACAGGCACGCTCTGCGTATCAGAGCCATTCAGTAAAAGGATGAATTTGCAAAATAAGCAGCATTGCTAGAGGTTGGGGGGGGAGGGGTTCCCCTATTCCTGCCGTGATAACCTTTTAATGATCCCATGTATTTTGCATTCTGTGTTGGCAGACCATAAATGACACAGAAAGTTTGAAGACTGTAAATAAGTGGCAGTGCCTAATGACACATGTGTAATTGTGGCACACCTTCGGTGTGTTTGGTTGCTAATGGAATACAGTGGAACCTCTGGTTAAGTACTTAATTCGTTCTGGAGGTCCTGAAACTGTTCTTAACCTGAAGCACCACTTTAGCTAATGGGGCCTTCCGCTGCTGCCGCACGATTTCTGTTCTCACCCTGAAGCAAAGTTCTTAACCCGAGGTACTATTTCTGGGTTAGCGGAGTCTGTAACCTGAAGCATATGTAACCCGAGGTACCACTGTAATGGTTTCCCATGGTGTGTCTTTTCGTTAAAAGGGAATTGCTTTCTGGAGAGAGTCTAGATTGTGGAGGGAATTAAGAGACTGATTCTGTTGCATAGGCTGTTGAGTGGCTAAGGCTTGTGTATCTCCCTTCAACTCCAGAAAGATTAGTTCTACAGCCCCTCTATGCAACCCTGAAAGCAATACAATCCTCTTAAGCAAACTATAGAGTCCCAGCAGTGCACGTTTCACAATACACAAGTTCAGACTTGACTCCCCCCACAATCACTCAGCAAATGTGTTTGTAAAGCTGCTATAGAAAGAATGAAAAGCTTAATTAATATGCTTCCACTGAGCACACACAGGCATAGATTGGGGAAGAAAAAGCAAACCACCTTTGTTTTTTTTGTAAGCATGTTTATTATGTTGTAAAATGCAACACCACTGAATTTGGTAATCCTGAAAATAAATCTTACGTTCAGAAGTGGTACAGCTCAAGTATATTAAGTTTAGATTCAGTTTATGGGGAAACTGTCAAGAGGCAAATACAATCATCGTAGTTTCTCCTCTACAATAAAGAATGTCAAATGTCAAGCCCAGGTATTTTACTCATTGGGTCACTACAAACAGTCACTGGTAGTTCTGCTATGAAACTAAAAAGGACATGCGTCCAGCACAACACATCCACACAAAAAATGGGATAGCTGATTCTAGGACTATTGCAGGAGCCATTTATGTACGAAGCATAAAATTGACTTATTTCTATAGGCTGTGATGAACAAGTATAGATTGCTTAGACTTTAAAACTGAGTGTGTTCTTCAAGCAAAACAAGCCTTTTTGGTAAACAAAAAACATGTTAGCAACAGAAAACAGAACTAAAGGACAGTGTATTTATAAATAAACCCACATGTAAATGAACTGCCTCCAATGGGCCACAATTACTTTACAAATTGCAACTTCCTCTTCTAATGAGGAAAAGCTATAACTACCTTCGAAGAGGCTGGTACTAAAATACAGTGGTGCCTCGCAAGACGAAATTAATCCGTTCCGTGAGTCTCTTCGTCTTGCGGTTTTTTCGTCTTGCGAAGCACGGCTATTAGCGGCTTTAAGAAAAAGGAAACAAACTCGCAAGACGTTTCGTCTTGCGAAGCAAGACCATAGGGAAATTCGTCTTGCGGAACGACTCAAAAAACGGAAAACCCTTTCGTCTAGCGAGTTTTTTGTCTTGCGAGGCATTCGTCTTGCGGGGCACCACTGTAGTTGCTATCTACTGGCAGGGTGGAAATACTAATGTTAATCTCAAACTATTTGAGGGAAAATGGCTTTCATTTGCTTGTATGCATAATGCTTTATTTTTTCTTTTGCAGTATTACAATTTGATTAAATAGTGATAACTATAGACTACTGAAATGTCAAAAGGATAAATTTGAATACTTTAAGGAGATACATGTAGAATATGATTCGTTTTGGAGAAAAGAACAGCTATGACTCTCTAGGCCCGGCAAATGGACTTTTATACGTTCAGTCTTCGCAGAATATTGCTAAGCACTCCTGAGGAGTTGCAGTAAACTCTGTCCTCAATTTGGCTCAAAGAACATGAGTGGAGGGGTGTGGCACAGAGCCCAGTGGATGGCATTTAGGAAAATAAAGCATGTGGAGTTCTTGAAAGGAACTCCTAAAACCTGTGAACAAATAGGATATTCTCCCAGTAATGAGAGGTTTGCTAAAATGTGCAACTTCCATCTTTTATTTTTGGAATCCACTTTTAAGCCTCACTTGTTATGCAGGACCTGTTTTGGATCCTCACGCCCATACCGTGTGTTTTTCTGTGCGTCTCCTTTCCTCCTCTTGGCTTTACTATCTACTCTTCCTTATTATACAACAAAAATAACAGAAAATGGTGGCTATGATTCTGGTGCAATCCACCTTCATATGGCCTGCAACCCAGTTCTGATCCACTGCTTATTATAAGGTAAAATCTCAGGCCTCTCTCTTCATATGCTCAGTCTCAAAACCCTCGTCTTTCTATGGTGTGAGCATTTCCTTAAGGATGCAAATCATTCTACTTCAGTCATTGTTTCCTTCAACAAAACCCAGTCCCACTCTCTAGTAATGGCTCAGCTGATCTTCCACAGGAGGGGTAGCAACATCAACACCACATGGAATCCTTATTTCAAGCTCATAGATATTTAATATAGCTCCTACCTTTATAAAATGCCATTTGTTTGCATCTAGATTGATTCTGACATGATGAGCGTCCATAATAACAACATCACCATTACCTGCTTTGGTCAGGTCCCTTAAACAAGTTGCACATAGCATGAGTGTCACCAAGTTGAGAGTGGAGGTTAGTTGGAAGTACCCTTCTGACACCATTGTTGCAATTATTTCCCCTGGCGTGAAACCAGCCCCCACATCACCTTTATCCACAAATAATTTGAATTTAGATTTACACACTATAAAATGCCAGGTTCTCTATTTATACCTGCAGGTCCTTGACTGGAATAAAGCATTTGTCACTGCTAAATAAAAAATACAAGGAATACACTTGCCGTCAGTCATAGTCCAATGTGGTATGTATACAACAATTTGGTGAAAACAAAAAGTGTTGAAAAGAACCAGCGGCTGCCAAAGGACTGAAGAGTATTTCAGCAGCCCGACACAAGGATAAAGCAGATTTGATAGAAACATCTAAGATCTCGTGGTTATCTAATTACATTCCTCTATATCTTTTGGTCAAACAAACCTTAGAACAGATTCCCTGATAAAAACACTATTTGAATAAAAAGTTAAGCCTAGACCACTGACCCCAGTCAACAATCTATACTTCTGAGAATTTACATGATGTAAACAAGTATCATGGGAAATTAAAAACACAAATACGTAAGTGCAGATTGTAGCTCGACACACACAGACTAAATCCACATCCAAACGAAATCCACGTCAGCAACAAATCTTGAAAATCTAGCAAGACCACATTGACACTTGTGTGTGGCCCAGTTCCACTCAGGTACACTTCCCAGACGGCTTATATTAATAATTTTCTTTAAAAAAATAAATGCAGAAAGGGGGGGGGAGTTCTTGACCATGGAGTGAAGCATCACGGAAAACGGAAAAATAAATTAAGTAGTGCACAAAGCCAACAGCAGCTAATATTTCTTTTTCTCTATCGGTTATAAGTAGCACGAGGTAATATTGCTCACATCATGAATGGAGACTTGGAAGTTTTGTTTTTCTGAAAGAGAAACTAGACTTGTCTGTGCGCGATGAAGAAAGCTCTTGTAACACTGAAACAAAGGTACATCACTATCCAATAGAAACACACACGCTCTTCATAATCATTTTTTCCACAATTAATTAGATCAGTAATCTCAATTCCTGGGATCTAGGGGGGGGGGGGAGAGGGTTATAGTAAGCCGTCGAGGTTCTTCTGCACAGTTTGGTTTTCCTTTCCACTGCCAGAATCGTCCGGAGGCGTGTACTGGACCTGATATTCTTGAAGAATTTTAAATACATCATGATGTCCAAAGTGCAAGGCTTCATCCATAGGTGTGTTGTTCCATCTGCAGGAGCAAAAACATTCAGGTTGAAGAAGAAGATGTGGGTATCAAAATATATCGGAAGCTCTTGCCATATTTGTAAAACCGCCCTCCTTTTCACCCAAGCTTGGAGCAGCTTTTTAGAATTAAAATAACCCAGAGAAGCAGGCTGATAAAGTGACTTGCCCAAGGTCAGCCAGAATGTTAAGCGAGGAGATAAAATGGGGATAGTGAGTTTCTCTTTTTCCAAGTGAAAAGGCAGGGAGATGGTGTGTCGGGTTCCACCCAACATTGTGGGTGCCCGGCACACGTGTGTGACATCAGCATGTGACATCACACATCGTCACCGCAGCAGGAGGCATCGATAGGTGTCTTTAAATCACAAGCATTTAATGAAAGCAGCGGGCAACACGTCTGCCTGCTTGCAGAACAAAAATCTGCTTGTGCAATGGCACTGAAAATTTCTCTTAACTCCTCCCCCCTTGTGCACCCTAAAAACTGCTCAAGAGGGTCCCTCCAACCTTCTGGAGCAGAATCTGGGGGAACCACACGAGGGAGGAAGTCCTGCCGCAACCTCACCCAATAAACCGAATTGCTTTTTAATGTACGATGATGGTTATGGCGAGGAACACAGTAGGGAATACAGGGTTCAGGCACGACTGACTACCATGGAAGAAAACCCGTGCAACGTGAATGGTTGTGCCATCATCACAGTTCCCAATCCGTAGGCAGGCTGCATGTTTCTCTCCTCCACAGGAACCCTGAAGCAACCTTGAGGGCCTCAGGTTTGTTTTCTGTAAACAAGGGACTCCACTAACAAGCCCATTTCATTCTACCGGAGAAAATTCCGCATGGGGTTACGTCAAAAGCAATAAAACCGAAGGTGAGACTCAAAAGTGAAGTTGATTATAAGCAATAAAATGGCCTGAGTATGGATATATGTCTCAGACCTTTCAACAGCAGGACATTCCAAATACCATACTTTTCTCTCTATAACACGCAGATTTTTTCTCCTAAAAAGTAAGGGGAAATGTCTGTGCGTGTTATTGAGCGAATGTGTGGTCCCTGGAGCCAACTGGCCCGAGTGCAGGGGCAAAAATCAGGCAAAAATCAAATCGCGCCTGAATAGAGGAGGCTGTTGCTTTCCTGCATTCTGCCTCTGGGTCTTACTGCCCACCCTCTTCTGTTTGGGTTGCTGTTTGCTCAAACGGAACAAAGAGCAGGGAAATCCCCTCCCCTCCAGGCAAGCAGAGGGGAAAGGAAAGGATCGCGTCCTTCCTTCTAATTCCTCTCCGTGCTCTGGTGCTGCTGCGTCCAGGGAAGCATTTTAGGGACTTGCAGGCAGCCGGAAAACATGCAGGTGGGAGAGAGAGAGAGGGCTGGCTTGGGTGGGTGGGGGAAAACTTTTGCCTTCCTTTCCTCCCTCCCGTTAAACCCCTCTCCTGCATTCTTAGCCAGCTGCTTCTCCGCACACCCCTCTCGTGCTCCTTGTCGCTTCTGTGTTTTTCCTTCCCTTCCCACTTAAAACGTGGTTACAAAGCACGGATCCACATGGATCCTCAGGATCTTTGCATTGGGTCACCCCAAATTCTCCATTAGATCACATAGCATGTCCTTGGCTACAGCCTGCACCAAAAAAATCACGCACCCACTGTTGCCTGGGGCCACAATGGTGCAAAAACGTGGTTACAAAGCATGGATCCACAGGGATTCTCAGGATTTTTGCATTGGGTCACCCCAAATTCACCATCAGATCACATGTCTGTGGCCACAGCATGAGGCACAAAAATGATACATCCACTGTTTCATTCAGAATTCCCCCCCCCCTTGTTTTCCTCCCCAGGGTCATCCAGTCTAACCCGCAAACAATGCAGGAATGGTTTGATGTGCCAAAGCTGGTTGAATTAAATAGGCTTAAGGACATCTGACATTGCACAAGACCAGGCTAGTCTGTTAGTTTGTACAGGGAAGCATGTTGACAAAATGTAAAAAAAATATTGGAGCACAATGTCTAGGCTCAGGTGGCCCGGAATGCCTTCCATCAGCTTTGGCTGGTGGTCCAGCTACGCCCCTATCTGGACAAGGATAGCCTAACTACTGTTGTCTATGCTCTGGTAACATCAAGGTTAGATTACTGCAATGTTGTTATACGTAGGGCTGCCTCCGAAGATTCAGAAACTTCAGCTGGTGCAGAATTCAACGGCCAGGTTGTTCACCGGAACAAGAAGGTTTGAGCATATTAGACCGATCCTGGTCCAACTGCAATGGCTACCAGTTAGTTTCTGGGCCCAATTCAAAGTGCTGGTTTTGACCCATAAAGCCTTAAACGGCTCAGGGCCGCAATACCTCAAGGACCGCCTCTTTCCATGTTAACCTATGTGGACCATGAGATCATCTTCTAAGGCCCTTTGTGTGCCTCCTTCTCGAAAGGTCCAGAGGGTGGCAACACGAGAACGGGCCTTCTCTGCAGTGGCTCCCTGTCTATGGAATGCTCTCCCCAAGGAAGTTCGCCTGGTGCCTTCATTACACACCTTTAGGAACCAGGCAGAAAGGTTCCTTTTTAACCAGACCTTTGGTTGATCTGTTTGACATTCTGTGCCCTTTTAAATGTGGCTCTTTTCAGGGGATATTATTGGGTTGTTGTTTTTATTCTGATTATATATGTTGTGATCTTTTCTGTGAACCACCCTGAGACCTTTGGGTATAGGGTGGTATAGAAACTCTAATAATAATAATAATAATAATAATAATAATAATATTCTTCCCATTTCACTGCCTTGATTCCCTCCCAAGCACATGTAGACTAGGCATATTCTGTAACTAAGCCCAGAACCCTTCCTCCCGACTTCCCTATTAGCAGAATCAGCAGCCGCCTGGCTTGCATATAGAGAATTCTCATTACGTTCCCCATAAAATACCCCCTTTTCAACACACAAATTCCTCGGAGAACAGCGCCCACGAAGCCAGCGCTGCCGTAATTTAATGGACTGCGAATACTCCCCTGTATGTTCAAGTGCAGGTGCTCACCTGTCTTTGGGGAAAGGGTTCACTTTGCAGGCTTCCAGCAAAAATTTAACTACCTCTACGTGACCTACAAAACACAAGGAGGAGGGTAATTTTATGCACTCGTTATATTAAACGACGCTAAAATGTTAACAAGAAATGCCGGAGATTATTCACTGCCACAACCTTCCGCAGCCGCTACGTGCAGCGCTGTCCGGGAATCGTAGTCTCTCTGCTCCATATCCATGCCTGACAAAGCAAACCTGAAATAAATAAAATTATTATTAAAATTTGAGAGGATAATGGGGGGGAGAGGATAAAAAGCTCAGTCCCAAATAATGCAGAACCAAGCATCTAGTGTTTCCTAAGCCTTGGATAAGAGGAAAGCTCAAAAATTAGAAGTTCAAAATATATCGATTGGTATCTAAAGCTTTCCATATGCTGATGGAAGAACTTTGTCAGCGGAATGGGAGGAAGGCCATTTTGGGCAATTCCCCCTCTGCCCTCTTCCCAAATCTGTTCCACAAAGTGTTGGTGGCTCTGTCTGGAGGCAGATTCAGGAGGGCTGAAGGGGGACACACCAAAAAATGCCTCTCTTCCTCATTTCACTGACTGAGTCCTTTCATTAGGAAATCGAACACTGGTCCTGAAAGACCTACATTGGCTCCCAGTACATTTCTGAGAATAATTCAAAGTGCTGATGCTGACCTAAACCGGGCACCCCCAAACTCGGCCCTCCAGATGTTTTGGGACTACAACTCCCATCATCCCTGACCACTGGTCCTGTTAGCTAGGGATGATGGGAGCTGTAGTCCCAAAACATCTGGAGGGCCGAGTTTGGGGATGCCTGCCCTAAACGGCCTTGGCCCAGTATACCTGAAGGAACATCTCCATCTCTGTCATCCAGCCTGGACACTGAAGTCCAGCTCTGAGGGTCTTCAGCTGGTTCCCTCACTGCAAGAAGTGAAGCTACAGAGGGCCTTCTCAGTAGTGGTGCCCTCCCTGTGGAACGCCCGCCCATCAGATGTCAAGGAGAGAAAGAGCTACGCAACCTTTAGAAGACATCTCAAGGCAGCCCTGTATAGGGAAGTTTTTAATGTTTAATTACACTAATTTTCCTTCTATAAGATGCACCCATGTATAAGACACCCCCTATTTGGGGGGACTCCATTTTAAGAAAATGGGGGAAGATGGCCCCCGTGTATAAGACGCCCCCAAATTTTGGACATTATATTTTAGGGGGAAAACCTAGTCTTATACACAGAAAAATACGGTATGTTTTGGTATATGCTGGAAGCTGCCCAGAGTGGCTTCAGCACCCCAGTCAGATGGGCTGGTTACAAATAAAACTATTTATTATTATTATTATTATTATTATTATTATTATTATTATTATTACTATAGCATTGGGCACCACCCACTGACCTGGTTTGCACTTAATGCTAAACCCATGGTTTATTAAACCATGATTTAAGCATTGTGTGAACCCAATTTAGCGGCTTAGCTCATTCTGGTTGAATTCACTCATTAACTAAGGCTTGTAGTTGCTTTTGGACGCGGGTGGCGCTGTGGGTAAAAGCCTCAGCGCCTAGGGCTTGCCGATCGAAAGGTCGGCGGTTTGAATCCCCACGGCGGGGTGCGCTCCCGCTGCTCGGTCCCAGCGCCTGCCAACCTAGCAGTTTGAAAGCACCCCCGGGTGCAAGTAGATAAATAGGGACCGCTTACTGGCGGGAAGGTAAACGGCGTTTCCGTGTGCTGCGCTGGCTCGCCAGATGCAGCTTTGTCACGCTGCCCACGTGACCCGGAAGTGTCTGCGGACAGCGCTGGCCCCCGGCCTCTTGAGTGAGATGGGCGCACAACCCTAGAGTCTGTCAAGACTTGCCCGTACGGGCAGGGGTACCTTTACCTTTTTATAGTTGCTTTATAAGCCTTTGCTAACATTAATCATAGCTTAGTGTTATGTGCAAACCTAGAGCTCCTGCTCAACTATAGTTAAATGTGGCTAGCAGCATTTGAGCAGCGCTGGCTCGAATAAAGAGTGGGAAGTGGGGGAATTTGAACCTCTCTCAAGGCTCAGCTGCTGGTGTTTTTAACTACACTGGTACCTTGGGTTACAGACGCTTCAGGTTACAGACTCCGCTAACCCAGAAATAGTACCTCGGGTTAAGAACTTTGCTTCAGGATGAGAACAGAAATCACGCAGTGGCGGCGCAGTGGCAGCAGGAGGCCCCATTAGCTAAAGTGGTGCTTCAGGTTAATAACAGTTTCAGGTTAAGAACGGACCTCCAGAACAAAATAAGTTCTTAACCCGAGGTACCACTGTATTCTTCGATATAATAAAGTTAGGTTTAAGGGTTCATCTGCCAGACACCACAGCTTTAACTATGGTTAGTGTTTGCCATGCCTTAGCTAACCGGGCCATTAACTGGGGAATGTGTTTCAGTCATCCAAATTGTAATGCGTTTGCTAGGAGGCTCTGTGTGAAGAGCTTTCCTTTCCGGTCATTCTGAAAAGCCTGGGTTCCCCCCTTTGCATTCAAGCACTGTCCTGGCTTGTAAAACAAAATACCGTATTTTTCGCTCTATAAGACACACCAGACCACAAGACACACCTAGTTTTTGGAGGAGGAAAACAAGAAAAAATAATATTCTGAATCTCAGAAGCCAGAACAGGAAGAGGGATTGCTGCACAGTGAAAGCAGCAATCCCTCTTCCTGTTCTGGCTTCTGGGATAGCTGCGCAGCCTGCATTCGCTCCATAAGACGCACACACATTTCCCCTTACTTTTTAGGAGGGAAAAAGTGAGTCTTATAGAGCAAAAAATACGGTAACATCAGAGCAGCCATTGGTTCTGCATATACACTAGAAAAGCTGGAATGTTTCAAAACAAAGGCAAAAAAATTAAAAAAGGAGCAGAGGGCATGTAATCTCGCTCCTGTAATATTTTCACCACGGCTCTGGAAGCTTTAATCACTTTGCAGAATTAATTGATGAAAGCTTTAACTGGTATGCTTTTTTAAACCCGCAATTGTACTAGCTTTGTGGAACAGGTTCCTGGCATTCCCAACAGTATTCATTTAAAATAATGGAGCACAAACAGGGTTGTGGGGAGTGTGCATCTCAATCGCAATATTAGGTATTAAAAAATAAATTATATTGCCAGCGGTCACATGCACACAATGCACTTAAATCACATTTATACCATATATAAATGGCCTCCCCCCCTTTTTTTCTTGGAAGGCTCGAAGGGAAGTGTGAAACATGGCTAAGCGACACCTGGAAACTTTCCTCTCAATCTTATCCCCCGAATCCTTGAAACTATGTACACTGATAGTTCTCTAGGTAAGTCAGGTCAACTTCAAAGGAACCGACTGGTGCTCAGTGCCAAAGTCATGGCTCACCGGAAATAATCCAAGGAACCTTAGATTACCCCTCGCAAAGCGACAATTCCCAGCGCCCTTAAACTACCGTTTGCAGGATTATTCCCTGGGGGGAAGACATGTGCTCTGGCTGTATGGGGCAGATGTGGCCACTCTGCAGCCAGAATTTATATTTATTTTTTATTTTATTTATTTATTTATTTTTAATTTCTATAAATATTAAAATCAATAAATCAATAAAAGTCAATGGGTGTCCATCAATATGCAGATGATACCCAGCTCTACCTCTCTTTCAAATCAAAACCAGTGAAGGCGGTGAAGGTCCTGTGTGAGTGCCTGGAGGCAGCTGGAGGATGGATGGTGGCTAATAGATTGAGGTTGAATCCTGACAAGACAAGTACTGTTTTTGGGAGACAAGGGGTGGGCTGGTGTGGAGGACTCCCTGGTCCTGAATGGGGTAACTGTGCCCCTGAAGGACCAGGTGCGCAGCCTGGGAGTCATTTTGGACTCACAGCTGTCCATGGAGGCGCAGGTCAATTCTGTATCCAGGGCAGCTGTCTACCAGCTCCACCTGGTACGCAGGCTGAGACCCTACCTGCCCGTGGACTGTGTCACCAGAGTGGTGCATGCTCTAGTTATCTCCCACTTGGACTACTGCAATGCGCTCTGCATGGGGCTACCTTTGAGGGTGACCCAGAAACTGCAACTAATCCAGAAAGAGGCAGCTAGATTGGTGACTGGGGGCGGCCACCGAGACCATATAACACCGGTCTTGAAAGACCTACATTGGCTCTCAGTACGTTTCCAAGCACAATTCAAAGTGTTGGTGTTGATCTTTAAAGCCCTAAACGGCCTCGGCCCAGTATACCTGAAGAAGCGTCTCTACCCCCATCATTCTGCCCAGATGCTGAGGTCCAGCGCCGAGGGCCTTCTGGCGGTTCCCTCATTGCGAGAAGCAAAGCTACAGGGAACCAGGCAGAGGGCCTTCTTGGTAGTGGCGCCCGCCCTGTGAAACGCCCTCCCATCAGATGTCAAAGAGATAAACAACTACCTGACATTCAGAAGACATCTGAAGGCAGCCCTGTTCAGGGAAGTTTTTAACGTGTGATATTTTACTGTATTTTTGGTCTTTGTGGAAGCCGCCCAGAGTGGCTGGGGAAACCCAGTCAGATGGGTGGGGTATTATTATTATTATTATTATTATTATTATTATTATTAATCACTGGTTCCCCACAGGAGACATTATTATTAAGGAACCATGTAGTAATCGAATCCTCTTTCCACCTTGAATAGAGTGTCTCCGGAATCTAAGACTATTATTATTGTTCAAATGGATCTTCCATCGCTCACAGTGTCTCTGAACATGGCCCGGCCAGGTTTAATATATACATTATATAGGATTGCCATACGTCCGAGATTCCAATGATGGAATTAGCGTCTGGGGGAATTTTTTGGGGAAATTTGCAAAATGTCCGGGTTTTTGAAACTTAAAAAAAAAACGCTCAGATGTTTACTTCTTGAAATATGGCTACCCTATATGGCATACACATTTCATATAATGCAGCACAAAGCAAAATATGGATTTTACCTTCGTAGTGCAGACACATCACCAGTGTAGGCAGCAAACAGGAGATTTATGACAGATTTCACCTGTAATGGAGAAGGGAAAGGGAGAGGGATTTATAATGGGTTTTTTTCCATTCTATTTTCCTGGGAGGTTCAGAAGGGAGTATAAAAACATGCTAACATCTGCAAACTTTCATGTCAGCCTTATCAACAGCAAATTGGCCTCTGTATAAATTTCTAGTTCTGGACAACTTCAAAGCTATTAAACCGGTAGAACACAGCCAAAGTTGTCACTTGGAAAGGTTAGCAGCTGATATCTGAGAAAGGCTGTATTTAAAAGGGAGGTAGGAGAGCAAAAGCAAAACAAAAAAGTATCTTCTGGCAACCAATCCGCCCCTTTGGTTTCAGATAGTACATGGGTAGTCGAGTCTACGAAGGCCAGGACACAAATTTCCACAGCCCTCTAGTAGCTCATTTACCAGAAGTAATGTATTTAGCATTAACTCTGGAAGTATATGGGACGTAGGTGGCGCTGTGGGTTAAACCACAGAGCCTAGGACTTGCTGATCAGAAGGTCGGCGGTTCAAATCCCCGCGACGGGGTGAGCTCCCATTGCTCGGTCCCAGCTCCTGCCAACCTAACAGTTTGAAAGCACGTCAAAGTGCAAGTAGATAAATAGGTACCGCTCCGGCGGGAAGTTAAACGGCATTTCCGTGCGCTGCTCTGGTTCGCCAGAAGCGGCTTAGTCATGCTGGCCACATGACCCGGAAGCTGTACGCCAGCTCCCTCGGCCAATAAAGCGAGATGAGCGCCACAACCCCAGAGTCGGCCACGACTGGACCTAATGGTCAGGGGTCCCTTTACCTTTACCTTTACCTTTTACTGGAAGTATATACTCAATTCTGACCACAATGTATATTGTGCTCTAGGAGGCTTAGTTTGGTCTAAATTTGTGTCCCAGGCTTTTTTGACTCATCTACCCATATACTATCTGAAACCAAAGGGGTACATTGGTTGCCAAATATATTGCCAGAAATATATTGACATTATAACCCTAACCCTACCCCACTACAATGTCAGGTAACCAAAATACTATTTAAAAAGAATGTATATTCACGTTCGTACCAAATTTATATTTTATGTACGTTTTATTATTTAAAGAGACCCAAGAGAGTGGGCGAAAGAAGATAATTAAACATAGGACAGGCAGAAACTGTTGGGAGACAGCTTTATACAAGTGCTGAGCACACTTTTCAAGCTCTTACTATTTCACATGTTGGACTTAGGCACAGGTTATTTATCCAGTTAATTCCAATTATACCCCCACCTTTCCTCCCAAAGGGACCCTGGGTATCAAACATGGCAGCAACCATATTGTTTCCAATAAGGCGTGACCCATGCAAAGGCTTCTGGGAAACTGCAGCACAGCGCAGAGTCCATTCCAAAGAGGAAGCTTGTGATATATATATATATTATATGTTAAGAGTCATCCCACAGAGACCCCAAAACACATAGCCAGCTCCAGCACTATTTGTAGAAGAAATTACAATGGTACCTCAAGTTACAGATGCTTCAGGTTACAGACTCCACTAACCCAGAAATAGTACCTCAGGTTAAGAACTTTGCTTCAGGATGAGAACAGAAATCGTGCTCCGGCGGTGCAGCAGCAGCAGGAGGCCCCATTAGCTAAAGTGGTACCTCAGGTTAAGAACAGTTTCAGGTTAAGAACGGACCTCTGGAATGAATTAAGTTCTTAACCAGAGGTACCACTGTACAGTGTGTTCCACTTAAACAGGGATCTCCCAGAACAAATAGTACCCACTCGATCCCTACTTGGGTGCTGTACTAGGAACTTGCTAGTGGGAAGTGGGCCCCTCCCAGTGACATCACATATACAGGAAAGGGAGTCCACACACACTCACACACGGCTTTCAGGCAGTTTGGAACCCTGATCCCTCAGCATCCCAGAACCCTGACCCCTCAATGTTCCAGAACCCTGACCCCTCAGAGTTCCAGAACCCTGACCCCTCAGGGTTCCAGAACCCTGATCCCTCAGCGTTCCAGAACCTTGATCCTTCTGCGTTCCAGAACCCTGACCCCGAGTTCCAGAACCCTGACTCCTCAGGGTCCAGAACCCTGACTCCTCAGGGTCCAGAACCCTGACTCCTCAGGGTTCCAGAACCCTGATCCCTCAGGGTTCCAGAACCTTGATCCTTCTGCGTTCCAGAACCCTGATCCCTCAGTGTTCCAGAACTCTGACCCCTCAGTGTTCCAGAACTCTGACCCCTCAGTGTTCCAGAACCCTGATCCCTTAGTGTTCCAGAACTCTGACCCCTCAGTGTTCCAGAACCCTGACCCCTCAGCGTTCCAGAACCCTGATTCCTCAGCGTTCCAGAACACATAGAAACCTGTATGCAAGGTGGCTCCCTCCCTTCTGACATTTGTACATGAAGATGCCAGGGAAGAAGAGCTATCCCCACCCTCCCATTTTCTGTTCCTGCTTCCTCTTTAACCGTGAGCAGAACGGTGCTTCCAAAGTGGAAGCAAGCCGGATTGGGAGGGAGCTCGTCCCAGATTTTGTCACCTCGTGCAACCTCTGCGCAGGCCTGCCTGCTCACCTCTCAGCCTGCCTGCTTGCCTCTATATGTTGAATTGCCAGTGTGTTATCTTGGCAAAAAGAGATTATCGCCAGCAACTCTCCCTGATAAGCAGAACTCAAAGCCAAGGATACGGCGGCAATGATACACTATCCTGGCCTATTTGCAAGACTGACTCAAAATGTGGCAGCTTCCGTCCTTGCGTGGGTAAGGAATAGAGAGTCCTTGATGCTGTTTTGCTTAGATACAGAAATGGAGGAACAGGCAGAGTAACACGAGAACAATGAGAATGATGAATTCGCAAAAGGTCAAATGTCCCTGCCCAGCTAATCAATTATTAAATTGACTCAAATAACTCTTGGCCAAATAATCCATTTCCCCCCAAGTTTTGGTGATAGTAAGGAAGCAGCTTGTTGGGAGAGCATGTGCCCTGCTTGCAGAAGGGCTCGTGTTAAGTGACCGGCATCCCTAGGTAGGGTTGGGGCAGTCCAGTCTGAAAACCTGCAGGCCCGTCAGTATAGAAAACATTGAACTTGGTGGACCGATGATCAGTGTATGCAATAAGGCTGCTTCCAACATTTAAGAGCGAGTTTATACTAAGCCAGAATGATTTCCTAAATCCATTCGACAGTTCGCTGGCATGAGGCATTTTTCTTGCTGCCATCTAAAATAGCACTCATGTTTAAGATTTTTTTTAAGAAAGAGCTGAGACCAAGAAAGCCAAATGGAAGGATGCGAAATACAAGAAGCAGAAACCAATTATATCACATAAACCAGCTTTGCAACTAGTTACCATTTTCTTGGTTTAAACATGATAAGATTTTTATCAGCCTGCAATCCCTTATGTGTAACTCCTGGCTTCGGGCTCATAGCTTTCAAAAGACAACACAGGGGCAAGTGTGATTTCCCCTCAAACATTTCCCACTCGAAGGGAACCTTCATAGCAGCTTATGGTTTTCTTGATATGGTGCTGGTTTTGACACCAGCGCTAAAGAAAAACGTTAAGTTTGTTTTTGTTCTATTTAACCCAGAAACACACCCATTGCATTAGAAAGGCAAGACTACATCTATGTGCTTCGATTTATATATACAGTGCTACCTCAGGTTACAGACGCTTCAAGTTACAGACTCCGCTAACCCGGAAGTAGTACCTCAGGTTAAGAACTTTACCTCAGGATGAGAACAGAAATCGTGCTCTGGCGGCAGCGGGCGGCCCCATTAGCTAAAGTGGTACCTCAAGTAAAGAACAGTTTCAGGTTAAGAACGGACCTCCAGAATGAATTAAGTTCTTAACCCGAGGTACCACTGTATGTATTTGAAAACACATAAGCAATATTCCACCAGCAATATTCTATTAGTCGTGAAGGTAAAGGTTTGAGAACTGCTGTCCTAGAACGGGCAGAGAATTTGTGATTAAGGACTGATTCATCCAACAATCTGTTTCAGACTCCCCAAATGAATCACTCCTAATGTGGCAGTCTAGTTTTCGCTTAAAATGCACATTTTCCTTCTCAACTCAAAAGGGGGGCAATTCCCTCCTCACCTAGCCTCTGGATTGCTATGCATGCAAAAACAAATTCCTCAAATGAATCAATTTTGCTCAGAGCTTGATTAAATTCCCTGAGATTTTTCTGCCCGAGGTCACTGTGGTTTGATCTACAGATGTCGGAATGGTCTGCTTTCCAGGCAACTCCTTCCCTGCTGTCTTTGAGATAGCATCCCACTCCTTTAGATTCCTGATTATTAAATATAGATATTAGAGGCTTTTAAACTTTCCACACGATTACTCTGCAGAATAAAGGAAAGCAGAACGTAAATGTTACATTTGTTGAGAAATTCTTCCTTACATCACCACGACAAAAAGCAGGAGAGCAGCATTAATCAAAGATACCACTAAGGCAAAGAATCTCTTGCCAAAATCTAGGTATTAACATTTACAAAGGTGTTAAGCAAATGTCAATTATCTTGGTAAAGGTAAAGGGACCCCTGACCATTAGGTCCAGTCGTGACCGACTCTGGGGTTGCGGCGCTCATCTCGCTTTATTGGCCGAGGGAGCCGGCGTACAGCTTCCGGGTCATGTGGCCAGCATGACTAAGCCGCTTCTGGCGAACCACAGCAGCGCACGGAAATGCCGTTTACCTTCCCACCGGAGCAGTACCACTTTATCTACTTGCACTTTGATGAGCTTTCGAACTGCTAGGTTGGCAGGAGCTGGGACCGAGCAACAGGAGCTCACCCCGTTGCAGGGATTCGAACCACCAACCTTCTGATCGGCAAGTCCTAGGCTCTGTGGTTTAACCCACAGCGCCACCCACGTTCCTAATCATCTTGGTAAGATTATACAAAACCAGGTCTTTTCCCCCCCAGCCAGAATTGAGTTCCGGCACTTTTGAGGTGGGCGCCATTGCCATTCTAAGAGAACGAGGGAGGTGTTCATGGTGAGTTCCGGCAACTCTCTTTCTAGAAAAAATATCACTGTGCTGAACCTATTTTACTCATCCCAACAACTGCAAAACTGCTCAGTAAAATTGACCAAATTCACCTCACTTTCTGAAACCGCACAAACGGAGCACACACACAACACACCCTCCCTGGCTCATTGACGCAAGCAGAACACACACGAGAGCATGGCATTAATAAAACGATCCTGGTGTCAGCACTGCTCAATGGCTTTCCTGGCCTGTTTCCAACAGACCTTCAGGATCTGCAGAGCACTGTAACGGACTTAAATTCTGCGTGTTGCTGTTCAAAGAAAAGGTATTAGCAGCAGCCAAGTGGCGGCGTCTTCCGTGTTTATCCTTGGCCCATCTCCAAAGACGTTCAAGATAGTAATCTTTGATTTCAGCTGTGTCACAATCAAAGCAGCATTCTGACCAGTTCACAGGCAGCCTCAGGATCTTACATTGCACCCAAGTGAGCTGTATTAGGGGGGCAAGTATCCAAGAGCAAAATGAGGCAACAGCTGTTGTCCTTGCAGGACCTCGGCACCTATTGTTAACAGGATGTGCCCCCCGTTAATCCGGCTCAAAGTGGGATTAGCGCCGATGTGCAAAAAATAGATTCTGTACTGTCTGAGGTGAGTGTGTTTCTGGTGAACCAGAATCAGTAGCTTACTGGGAGAGCTCTGCATTTGCGATGACAGGTTTTCTCTCTCCTCCTATCAAATAAAAAGGAAAAAGGCATCAAGAAAGTTATCTATGCAATGCCTGTGTATGAAAGAATCTGAAAAAATAGCCCCATTTGACATCATGCTAGGTACAGGTTACAAATGGTATCTGGAAACTCAAAAGGGCAACACTTAATTTCGCTGAACCATATTAATCAGTGCCACCACACAACCCTTGCCCTATTCAAAACCAAACCAAGCGCCAGGGAAGTGAAAACTGAGCAAATCCCATCCCCAGACTTCAAAGCTAAAACGGAACTGCAGTGCTGAACATGGCAGCGAAAACCTCAACGCTACATTACGAGATGCCCTCCGACAGCATCGAGTCTTGCAGCATACCTGAAGGAGAGTCTCCACTCCTATCGTTCAGCCCGGACACTGAAGTCCAGCTCCGAGGGCTTTATGGCGGTTCCCTCACTACGAGAAGTGAAGCTACAAGGAACCAGGCAGAGGGCCTTCTCGGTAGTGGCGCCCACCCTGTGGAACGCCCTCAAGGAAATAAACAACTATCTGACTTTTAGAAGACATCCGAAGGCAGCCCTGTTGAGGGACGTTTTTAACACTTGACGTTTTATTATGTTTCTATATTCTTCTGGAAACCCCCCCCCCCCCAGAGTGGCTGGGAAAACCTAGCCAGACGGGCGGGGTATAAATAATAAAATAATTATTACAGGGAACCAGGCAGAGGGCCTTCTCGGTAGTGGCGCCCACCCTGTGGAACGCCCTCCCACCAGATGTCAAGGAAATAAACAACTATCTGACTTTTAGAAGACATCTGAAGGCAGCCCTGTTGAGGGAATTTTTTTATGCTTGATGTTTTATCGTGTTTTTAATATTCTGTTGGGAGCTGCCCAGAGTGGCTGGGGAGGCTCAGCCAGATGGGCGGGGTATAAGTAATAAATTATTATCATCATCATCATTATTAGTGCAACTGTGAAAAACTTCCACAGTAAACCCTGCATGCAGAAATCTTGTATCCGCAAGAAGCCTCAGGGTCATCTCAAAACTGAAACTGGTGTGAGGACAAAGCAAAGAGGACGCCTTCACCCTGGTATGGCTCCCCTTTATTACATACACAGCCCAACTAGACAACAAGAAAAAGCACAACAACTCCGATTTGGCTAATTTGACCCAACAGCACCCCCCCCTTTACACACAAACAAAACTCACTGCAGTCAACTTTAGGCAGCCAATCAACGAAAACATGAATGGAAAGAGAACCTACTTTCCCTGTGATACTGACACACAAACTGCACACACAACACTATGTAAAAGTGTATTCCCCCCCCCCACTCCTCTTCTCCCCCAAACCCATACTGCCTATAACATTAGGGTCTCACATCGAATGAAACTGACTTGTGGGGAGGACTCTGTGAACTGAAAGCACAGATGCCGTACACTTGTTACCCAAGGAAATCTTAATAAAAACTTTTAAAAAAATAAATAGGTTGATATGGCGGAAGATAATGCAATGGCACAGAATGAATAAAGAAAGACTACAATATATTCTGCTTTTGACTCTGCCGGCAACAGCATTGATTTTCGTACTGTACAATTTTGCCAAAAATAATTGTGCGCGCTCTCTCTCTCTCTCTCTCTCTCTCTGTAAAGCACTCAGTCTGGCTATTCTGGTACAGCACCCAGAAAGATGGTCTAAAATTTACTATCCTACCAAAACCATGAAACTCCCCCGTTTTCAGGTGCCACATTATTCTTAATCATGTCACTGCAAGCAAGCAAAGAGGAATATCATCAATTGGACAATTCGGGAGATGGTGTTGGACTTTCGGAGGAAGAGAGGAGAACTAGCCCCGCTGTACATCGGAGAGGGCTGTGTGGAGATAGTCTCTTCCTTTAAATTCCTAGGAGTTTATCTCAGCGAAGATCTTACTTGAAAAATAAATACAACCCAGGTGGTTAAGAAAGTCCAACAGAGACTCCATCTCCTCAGAGTATTGCGGAAGAACAATGTCAATCAACACCTGATGATCGCCTTCTACCGGTCCACAATAGAAAGTGTCCTTTCATACTGCATCACGGTGTGGTATGCTGGTTTGACACCATCTGATAGGAAATGCCTACAGAGGGTGGTGAATACAGCACAAGATATTATGGGCTGTCCCGTGAATCCGCTGGATGAAATAGTGAAAGAACGTTGCCTCATGAGAGTGAGGAAAATTCTCAGGGATGATTCACACCCTGGCCAGCACTTTCTTGATCTCCTGCCCTCAGGCAGAAGATATAGAAGCATGATTAGTCCCACCAACAGGGTAAAGAACAGCTTCTATCCGTGGGCTGTTAGGCTGCTGAATGAAAAGATAACAACAGGGCAACTGACTTTCGGGTGTGGCGGGTGTGCGTCAGTAAACGAGGAGAATTAAGACTAACAGAGCTGAGTGGGGGGTGCTTGTGTAATCTCACTGCATGCAAGTTGTACAAGTGACAATAAAGTATTTCAATTTCAATTCTCAGGAGAGAGACAGATCCTGGTTTGCCCCCTAGGTGGTGCACAGTCACAATATTGTAGTGTCTGTTAGGTTGTTCGATATTTCCCCCTCAACCCTCTGCCTCCCTACAAACGCACTGGCATTAACTTCACAATGCTGTTAGGGTAGCTTTTATTTTGGGAGGCCGGCGGCAGCATTAACTCGCAAAGCTGCTTCCAGGGATTTCATTTTGGAACCACAGATGCAGAATTAACTTGAAATGATGCCCACCTAAGCATTTATATTTGCGCGGATACCTCCCCCCGCACCCCCACAAAGTCCCAGCTTGCTCTCGGCCGTTTCAAAAGTCGAGCTGAAAATACAAGTGTAAGGAACCCAGAAAAGAATAACTGCAGCAGACAACGGATCGAGCGGGAAGCTCTCCCAGCCTTCACTCAAATCATCTTAATATAGAAATTCGTTATCTACAGAAGGGTGCGATTTCCGAAGATTGAGAATTATTAGACAAAAGAGCCGGACGCAACAATAATTTGGATTTCCGAGATCTCCGAAAACCGTACTAGGTGTTAAGTTCAGTAAAGTAAGAACACAAGAGGAGCCAATGACCCACCTAGGGCAGGGTCCTGTTCTCAGTGGTGAACCGCTGTGACACCCACAAACCAGACCTGGGCGCAACAACACGCACAACTCCCCATTTGTGTTTCCCAGGAACCTGCATTCAAAGGTAAAGGCACACTTTCTGACCGTGGAGATAAAAGCAGCCATTCAATGTGCCACTAGAATCGTGGCAATTGTTTTCTGGGTGGAGAAGTGCAAAATGTTCTCTTTAAGAATGTGTCCCCCAGACTAACAGGGAACACACAGAGAAAGCCGAGACTATCACCAGGGCAAACAGCTCCTCTGTTCACATATTAGAGGACAGTTTTGCAAACTTGGGTTTGCTGCTGCTGTTTTTGGACTACAACTCCCATCATCCCTGACCACTGGTCCTGCTAGCTAGGGATGATGGGAGTTATAGTCCAAAAACAGCTGGAGTCCCAGGTTTGGGAAACCCTGTAAGCTACCCTTTCAAGGATCCTCCCGAACAGTCTCCTTCCAGAGCAACATCCCATAAGGTCACCGTTACAAGTTAGTTTCACCCTCCCTGTGCACGAGCCAAAGCACTCCGAATTTATGGGATGTGCATATGGATTTCACCCACTGTCACTGCATGTAAATATGGATATACACTGGTTTTCGCTTCTGGGCTTCTCATTGATTTCTGATCCTGTGGGCAATGGCGTTTTATTATACCAATAATAAACTATCATCTTCCAAACCAACTACTCTATTCCGAACTTAAAAATGGAAAGCACAATGCCGGTGGACAACAAAAGAGGTTCAAAGACTCTCTCAAGGCAAATCTTAATAATTTTTTTAGTATAAACACCAACAACTGGGAAACACTGGCCTGTGAGCACTCCAGTTGGAGAACAGCCTTTACCAAAGGGATGTGGGTGGCGCTGTGGGTTGAACCACAGGGCCTAGGACTTGCCGATCAGAAGGTCGGCGGTTCGAATCCCCGCAACGGGGTGAGCTCCTGTTTCTCAGTCCCTGCTCCTGCCAACCTAGCAGTTCGAAAGCAAGTCAAAGTGCAAGTAGATAAATAGGTACCGCTCCGGCAGGAAGGTAAACGGCGTTTCTGTCCGCTGCTCTGGTTCGCCAGAAGTGGCTTAGTCATGCTGGCCACATGACCCAGAAGCTGTACGCTGGCTCCCTCGGCCAATAAAGTGAGATGAGCGCCGCAACCCCAGAGTCAGTCACGACTGGACCTAATGGTCAGGGGTCCCTTTACCTTTACATGGGCTTTGAAGATGCTCGAACTCAGGATGAAAGGGACAGATGCGCTAAGAGGAAGGCACGCTTGGCAAACCCTCACCATGATCGACTCCCACCCAGAAACCTATGTCCCCACTGTGGAAGGATGTGTGGAACTAGAACTGGCCTCCACAGTCACTTACGAACTCACTGTTAAAACCATGTTTATGGAAGACAACCTTACTCGGCTACGAGTGATCTCCAAAGAAGAAGATGATCACGCAGAAATTCAGATGGGTGCCATTGCCATCAAATGGCAAGAAGGGAAGCATTCGTGGCGTGTTCCAGCAACTCTTTTTTCTAGAAAAATAGCCCTGGCTATACTGTGGGTTAAACCACAGAGCCTAGAACTTGCTGATCAGAAGGTCAGTGGTTCGAATCCCTGCGACAGGGTGAGCTCCAGTTGCTCGGTCCCTGCTCCTGCCAACCTAGCAGTTTGAAAGCACATCAAAGTGCAAGTAGATAAATAGGTACCACTCCGGCGGGAAGGTAAACAGCGTTTCCGTGTGCTGCTCTGGTTCTCCAGAAGCGGCTTAGTCATGCTGGCCACATGACCTGGAAGCTGTATGCTGGCTCCCTCGGCCAGTAAAGCGAGATGAACGCCGCAACCCCAGAGTCAGTCACGACTGGACCTAATGGTCAGGGGTCCCTTTACCTTTACCTTTATACTGCCATCCACCTCGGTAACTAAGCTATAAGAAATGACTGCAACTGTCCTGGACAAACGTTTGGAAGCTGTAATTCAAGGTGAAGAGGGTCAGCAGGGGTTGACAGCCTGAATTCTGAAAAGATGGAGATAAGGGAAGACTGGGAGAAAAAAGTTTGCCTGAAAATAATGATCTGGCAATTAATGGGCTGGACCCGATCTCACACAGCCAGGAGAGCTTCTTGAGCTCAGCTTTGATAGCTGAAACAAATGGCACTACTGACAACACACACCTTTGGATATCAGATGTATACAAAATACTGGCTGCGTTCCCTCCTGACCCGCAAAGATCTTGCGAAAGATCATCCATGCCCTTGTAACCCGCAGATTGACTGCAGCATTGCACTCTGGCTGCCCTGTAAGATTACCACAGTCCACCTACTCAGAGGAATAGCTTTGCTGTTAGCTTCAGGAGCCAATTCAAAGCACTCAGATTCTGACATTTAAAACCACACAAAGACTGAGGACCACATACCTCAGAGGGCCACTCCCTTTAAAGGACACACTCGCAAACAGGGAGATGTTTGAACAGTTTTGGGATGAAGGAGCGAATCAAAATATTTAAGGGGTTGGAAGTCGCAAGTATTTTAGGCTTTCTCGGCCAGGAACAAAAAAATAGGATAACTCACTGGGGACATGAGAGTGGTTTGTAAAATTGTGCACCGAGGCCTGTGAAACCTTGCGGAAAATGACAGAGAAGCATATGATGAGCAGGATAGATGGTAAAGAGAGGTTAGAATTTGGGGTTTCCCAAACTTGGGTTTGCTGCTGCTGTTTTTGGACTACAGTTCCCATCAACCCTGACCAGTGGTCCTGCTAGCTAGGGATGATGGGAGTTGTAGTCAAAAAAAAGAAAAAGAAAAGCTGGTGACCTGAGTTTGGGAAACCCTGGGTTAGATAAAGAGGTGAGATTCAATATTTTATATATTTTATATATATATATATATATATATATATGCTTTCGTAGATTTTCACGGGTACAGGAATGCAGGTTTTGGTGTCCTCGGGTATCTTCCCGTGTAAAAGTTGGGGTGTCTAGGCGACGTTTCGACGAGGTCTCACTCGTCATCTTCAGGCAGGTGCTTTCGGCTTCTTGTTACTGGAACAGAGCAGGATCTCAGTGTTTGAGTTCCTATAAATACTGTTGAGGTATTGTTGAGGGAAGAAAAGGCACACTAGCCTAGGAACTTCCTCTCTGCCCAAAACATTGGAGGCCACACCTCCTCAACAGTATTTATAGGAACTCAAACACTGAGATCCTGCTCTGTTCCAGTAACAAGAAGCCGAAAGCACCTGCCTGAAGATGACGAGTGAGACCTCGTCGAAACGTCGCCTAGACACCCCAACTTTTACACGGGAAGATACCCGAGGACACCAAAACCTGCATATATATATATATATATATATATATATATATCCCTACAAACTAAGAATGTTTCCTACTATGCCTACTGAAAATGCAGACTTAACATTAATCTCCATTAAAATGTTTTTCATGTATATTTTAATCACAAAATATGTATTTAAATGCTATGGGTCACAGTCTACGTAGTGCTAAAGGTTACAAGTGTGCAGAACGACTTCTGCTTGGTTGGCGAGACATTCTCTCCTCTCCTCCCCCTGCTCCCCCAAACCTGCTCTGGGTTCCCACCCAAAATCCCCAGAGCAGATTTAGGGGGCCTGCAGGGCACATCTGAGTGGAGGAGAGAGAGGGGCGCAAGTCTTGTTGCGCTTAGCAGACCCCGCTTTTGTGTGTGCCCAAAGTTAGTTGAACACCACTCATATTATCTCAGTGCAGGCATTTCTAGACATATTTTATCCTAAATTATAAGGAGTAGCATTTTAATTTTTTTAAGCACCCATTTTGGAACATGTTTTGAGTTGAAGACTGTATTGTAAAATTCAGAGAAGGGCAGAATCTGACGAATAACTACATTCCAGTTTTTACATCAAGATGTGGACTTCCTTAAAAATACGGAAAAAGCAAAATTTTCTGTTATGCCCGGTATTAAGTGCACTATCATACATAGCACATGGAAGAGAACGAGGTTTTTAAACTGTTTCATATACCTCCACAGAACAAGCCACAGGAAATTGGAGGGGTTAAGCCTGATGATGTTCGGTTGTTCTTGTAAGATCAGAAGAGCCCTGTTATATAATATCAAATGCCCTTTTAAAATGTGGGTTGCTCTTGTTCTTGTTTTTATTATGTGCCGTGTAGAATTGTAATTTTATGTTGCGGATTGCCCTGAGACCTGCAGATGTAGGGCGGTGTACAAATTTAAATATTAATAATAATCTGGGTTTTCCCCCACACAAAAAAGAGGTGCCAAAACTCACTGTGAGGCTGTTCCAGTAAGTGTCACACTTAAAAAACAACAACAACCCCAAAATAGGCGCCAATACTCTCCATGAAGCTGTTCCAGTAAGTGCCACACTTTTTAACAGCGACAAGAGAGGTGCTGGTACTGTGTACCTTTGAGTACCCCCTGGAAAAAAGCACTGATAATAATAATGATAGATCAGTCCAGTATTTCGTTCACACAGTGGCCAAGCCTAAAAACAGAAACTAGGCAAACAGCACTCTTCCTACTTGTTATTGCAAGTGATTTTCAACGCTGTCATCAAGCAAAAAGAAGTGTCAACATGCCTCAGTCCAATGAAAGTACTCGCATGCGAAGCATCATAGTTCCCACTTGCATTTGCTAATTATTTTAATAATTGGTGGCGGGGAGCTTCAATGCAAACTCAGCGATTTGCATCCCATTTACACAGTGGGGACAAAGATATTTTGAATCACCGTATGGCAAGAAATAGCTGGCTCCATGGGAAGGCAGTGAAAGAGCTTCAGCCGGAATAATCCCTTCATTTTTAACCAATATGTTTGCCATTGGAGCAACTGGGGCACTGATGTAGCACATGCTACGAAACGAATGGGCATGGCCGTTTGTATTTCAAAATTTATTGGTAATGCTAATGATGATGAGCTGCGCTTTCTAAGTCACAATTCAAAAGGATCTGCACTTGTCCTGCGTTGTTATTATATATAATAATATATTTAACTACTGGCAGTTTTAAGATGCGCTCCTGCCACTAAAAGATTTAGAGCAGAGCAGCTCAATCAAAGCACCTAATCTGGAGACTTTGAAAATAGGACTTTCAAATCAACAATTCAAGCCAGGGTTTTTAAAACTGACCTTCAATGGTTCTACCTGCCTTTACTGGACTGAGAATACCCTCCACTCCAGACACGTGAGGTATGTTGGCTATACAGTGGTACCTTGGTTCTCAAATGCCTTGGTTCCCAAATGCCGAAAACCCAGAAGTGTTCCGGTTTTTGAATGTTTTTCAGAAGCTGAACGTCCGATGTGGCTGTCGGCTATTGTTTCCAGGGCGCCTGCACCAATCAGAAGCTGCGCCTTGGTTTTCAAACATTCCAGAGCGGATTAAGTCTGGCGCTTTTGTTTTTGCTATTTATTTTGCATTTTCGTTTTTGAGGCTTTTTCAGTTAATTTGTTTTTGTGACTGTATGGAACCCAGTTCAGCTACCGATTGATTGCTTGACTGTGGAAATGGATAAAAGCCCCCCCATCCAAACAATGACAATGCAGGTAAGAAAATAATAATAATTTTAATTTTTATCATCTACAATACTGTCTTGTTTATTTTATAGAACAGTACATTGATGATTGCTTTCATTTTATGGATCAATGGTCTCGTGAGATAGTAAAATTCATGTTAAATTGCTGTTTTAGTTCTGAAGAAGTGTGCATGCACACGAAAGCTCATACCAAGAACTAACTTAGTTGGTCTTTAAGGTGCTACTGGAAGGAATTTTTTTTGTTTTAACTATGGCAGACCAACACGGCTACCCATCTGTAACTGCTGTTTTAGGGGTTGTTTTTAAAAGTCTGGAACAGATTAATCCGTTTTGCATGACTTTCTATGGGAAAGCGTGCCTTGGTTTTGGAACACTTTGGTTTTGGAACGGACTTCCGGAATGGATTAAGTTTGAGAACCAAGGCACCCCTGTAAGATTTCTATCATCTGAGATGAATGAAAATTTAATATGGGAAACAGTGGGAACACATGGGGAAAGCCACAGGATGTAATGAGCCTTTAAAAAGGAGACCAGAAAATCTACAAGTGTCCTATCAGCCCTTAATACATTTCTAAACAATGTTAAGTTGGGTTTGGGATTTTGCTTTTAAGGAAATCACACATTCCTCAGCAGGTAAATCTGCTGGTCAAGGGGAAACTGACTAGAAGTCAGCAGGCAAGCAGGCAGGCTTCTTACCTCAAACGCCTTCTACTTAAATTGCATTCAGGATTTCAAATTGCCCTCTTTTAAAATGAAAGTTATTGATCTCATACCGATGGAGTGGGTTAAGAATCGGTTCTGCAGCGGAGGACTATAAAATTGACACATCAGATTACAAGAGGCAAAACTCAATGCACTGGAAGAGGTAAGTGGAAAGGAAGTACACACCCAAAATATTTGGTTCAGTAAATCTAAATGGAGCACACATGCAGAGAGCTGATACGATTTGACTACAGGCAGAGATCAAGGAAGTGAACTTTGAAGTATTAAAGTAAGAGAGCTTTCAGAAGAGGCAGAGGAAGATCAGGAAAGTCTGTAGCCTGAATACAGGAGAAGATAACCCAATTCCCGTCAGTGGCATAAAGGAGAAAAAAGATGTTTCTTGTGAAGTTAACAATGTTAAGGATAAAAGCAGGCACTGCTAGCAAATAAATGGGAAGTATCACTGACATTTGGGTTTAGAGGTCAGAGCCTTTAGCAACATCTATTCAGAAGAAGTAAGAAGAGACCTCAAGATTTAAGTGTACGTTTGAAGGAAAGGAAAATGCATGAAGTGCGTTTGGATGTAAATACACAAGCCATGGTTTGGGCATCAGGGCTGAACGTTGGGCTCACACTTTCCCTTCTCCCCATAGGAACACTGAATTTATTCCCACAATGAATGGTTTAAGTTTGCCATTGTCTCCAGGTCAGGCAAACTATAGTTTGTGCAAACCATGTATTGCCTCCAAACCAAAACTAGAATTTCATTTCAAATTCTGCCTTCCACCTCTGGTTTGGGGTAGACAATGGTTTCCCCAAACCGTACCTTACTCGGTTTGGATGTAATGGCAAACCATGGTTTCCCTAGATGCAGATTAGAAGGTGGGAACCTGAAGGTTGTAAGCAACTGTCAACACTAGCGTGACCCATTGAATCAATGGACTTAAGTTAGTAATGTCCATTCGTTTAAATGGGTCTACTCAAGAGGATGATTTTGTGTGATACAGTCCATGAGAACAGAGAAGGAAGCCTAAGGCTCAGCCCTGAGCGCCAAACCACGGTTTAGCAACCACATCCAAACTGGGCCAAAAAAGTTGACCGTAGTGCAAGCAACAGAGAATGTCCAAGAATTATTGCAAATTTAGAAGGATTCACCATTACATGCACTACCTAAAAAAACCAAGGGAATAAAATTTGTATATTGTGTGTTCTCCTTTGTTCTCCTCTTTCTTCTCACTGTATTGGAAAGAAAGAATAAATGTCTAATTAATATTGAAATCCAAGCATGATGGCATTTAAAATGCTTTTCATCAAGTATCAAAGGATTAAATCCAGGGAAAAGTAAAATAAAAATAAAAATGCTCTCATTTATTAAAAGAGGAGAAAGCATGTTCTTCTCTTGCAGGTAAGAAACACATCTTAAAAAGAAATTAAGAACTGCGGGGAATGAAACTTGGAAAAGTTTGTGTCACATCTACACAGAGAAAACAAAAGTTATCTTTTTTAAAAGCTGAAGGATATAAGAAAGATGGTAATGGGAGATATATCATCTAGAAATTTTATTATTATAGAAAAATGACACCTGGATGTGTAAATGGGCCCAACATCACTCCAAAAGATTTCTTTAAAATGTGGAAAACTTGGGCAGATTTTCCTGAAAGCAATCAGAAAAAACAAAGAGGGCCTCTTTAGTTACTAAAGTTTACCACCTCCTTTTACATAAGATTAGGAAAATTTCAAATGCTTAATATTTGGCAGTGTTTTAATCCAACAAACGGCTAGATATTATTATTTTCTTACTGCCACATTAAAGAATATACTCTTTTGCAACATCAAGTATATATATATTTAACATCAGGTAAATTTTTCCTATACCTCTCAAGAAACTAATGAGAAACTAAGTACACAAGAAAGTTGCATGCAGTTAAAATAAGTTTTTTTAAAAAATCAATGTTAAGACTATTATTTCAGAGAAATTTTTAACAATGAACTAACTACACCGACAGGTGGAAGTTCAATAGTGTGGGCATGTTAAACATGTGACAATATTAGGGGGGGGGGATCTTTTACATCTCAAAAATCCAAGATCTCAAAGAGTTAAATGGGGAGAGCAGTCTCTGAAGTTTACCATTACAAACTAGAACAAACTTGTAAATAATAAATCATGCCATTCCTACGTTCTCTGGTTTTGGATTTAACGTGTGATTCTGTTAAGATTCTGCACATGCAGTCGACATGGAGCATGCTTGATGACTAAGGAAGGCGTATAACGTGCAGAATTCCTTTACTGTTAAGCACAAGGAAACTCTTACTGGAATGCTGTGAACCATGTGATCACTGAAGCAGTCTTTTGTCTGGTGCCTATGTTTGATATGTGGGTCTATTTACTCAATTTTACTTGCAAACGTTTTACACAATTGTTGCCTCCTGGCGCTGTGGGTTAAACCACAGAGCCTAGGACTTGCCGATCAGAAGGTCGGCGGTTCGAATCCCTGAGACGGGGTGAGCTCCCGTTGCTCGGTCCCTGCTCCTGCCAACCTAGCAGTTCGAAAGCACGTCAAAGTACAAGTAGATAAATAGGTACCACTCTGGCGGGAAGGTAAACGGCATTTCCGTGCGCTGCTCTACTTTGCCAGAAGTGGCTTAGTCATGCTGGCCACATGACCAGTATGCCGGCTCCCTCGGCCAATAAAGCGAGATGAGCGCCGCAACCCCAGAGTCGGTCACGACTGAACCTAATGGCCAGGGGTCCCTTTACCTTTACCTTTATTCACATCTAAGATCTTCTTCTGATCCCAGGTAAATTTGGACAGTGTTTCCAGGGTTGGCAGCTGAACTTTCAAAAGGATCTTTGTCTAGTGTCGGGAACTGCCATTCCTGGGGACAATGCAACAAATGCCCTTGCGTGTGATGCTTTTAGCACACCTATGCAAACATTATGAGCCAGGGGGTATTTCCCCCCCCCAAAAAAATACACTTGTTGAAAAGCTCAGAATTTCCTAGTCAAATCTAACACAAGCAAAGGGAAGTTCACCATCACCAAAGCCAATAATTAAATGTTTTTTAAAGTGTTATTAGATGGAATTTTTTGAACTTTTCCGAAGCAAGAATAATAAACCATGTAGATCAGCAACTTTCTGACGAGTTAAAAAAACAAGACCAAAAACCCACAACACACCACTAAGAAACAGTATTTGAAAACCTGTTCAAAACCAAGGTGAGAGCCCAGTAGAAAAGGCAACTTTTGTTTTGTTTTTTGCTTTTGTATAATATTTTAAGAAATATTGTTTAGAACCAGATTTCAGCATTTGGGGATCAGTTGAAAACCCCTAGAGGTTCTCAATGCACGATAATAACTTTTGAAGCCACCAGTTATAAAAGATGAAATCAATTTAGCTATTTTGAAATTTAAAGTGGTAAATCTCCAAGATTGGCTGGACTTGCTTGACTGTTTTATTCAATCCTGTAACCAATAGTATAATTAAAGTTACAAAGACAGGCATCTTACCTGTTAGCATGGGAACACAGATTTATAACTGGAGAAAACCGTACCACACCAGACTTACGTTGTTCGAGATCTGTGCATCAGGTTTTCAAAGTTATGGACATCTTGACAGCTGAATTAAAACTCTTAAATATACTCATGGATGTCAAACAGACTTTACTAAGGGACAAAATATAACAGGTGTGATTGTGAACTTTAAATGGAACCTGTAGTATTGCTACAGAATTGGGTGAAAAGGTCTAACTGAACTATGAAATATCAAATTTATTTTGCTGCAAGAATCTGTGAAATAAAATGAATGACTGGATGACTGTCTTTAAAAAGTGGCAAAAAGCAGAAATGTTTTAACTGAATGTTGAGGTTTAACTTGGAAATAATGCCCAAATCTTTGTTTTAATTCACTATTGAAGTATAATGATTCTGTACTACAATGTTTGTTTCTTCACACTAGTGTGGTTTTTGTAATCTGGGTTTTGTTGACAAATATGAAATGGAAAATGGGACGCGGGTGGCGCTGTGGTCTAAACCACTGAGCCTCTTGGGCTCGCTGATCAAAAGGTCGGCGGTTCAAATCCCCGCGGCGGAGTGAGCTCCTGTTGCTCGGTCCCAGCTCCTGCCAACCTAGCAGTTCGAAAGCACATCAAAGTGCAAGTAGATAAATAGGTACCACTCCAGCGGGAAGGTAAACGCCGTTTCCATGCGCTGCTCTGGTTTCGCCAGAAGCAGCTTAGTCATGCTGGCCACATGATCCGGAAAAACTGTCTGCAGAGCGGACAAACACCGGCTCCCTCGGCCTGTAAAGCAAGATGAGCGCTGCAACCCCAGAGTCGTCCGTGACGGAACTTAACTGTCAGGGGTCCCTTTACCTTTATGAAATGAAAGCCTTCCAAACTACAGTGGTGCCTCGCAAGACGAAATTAATTCGTTCCGCAAGTTTTGTCGTCTTGCGATTTTTTTCGTCTTGCGAAGCACGGTGTTGGAAAAGTTTTGGAAAAGCTTCAAAAATCACCAAAGTCTTCAAAAACCTCAAAAAAGGCTACCACACCGCGTGCTATGAGTTGCTCCGCGAAGTCAAGTCACAACTGTATTAATGGTGTTAAGAAAAAGGAAACAAACTTGCAAGACGTTTCCGTCTTGCGAAGCAAGCCCATAGGGAAAATCGTCTTGCGAAGCAGCTCAAAAAACCCTTTCGTCTAGCGAGTTTTTTGTCTTGCGAGGCATTCGTCTTGTGAGGTACCACTGTACTCAGTTTTTAACCAGTTGCCAAGTCCACATAGGTATCTGTGCTAAGACATCTAGAATAACTGTTTGTGCAATACTGGTCTGCAGCTGGATGTTTCAGGGACGGAAAAAATGAATAAACCTTGCATCCGCAAACTTCAGAGAATCAGCTGAAACGTGAGTACCGCATATCAACTCTAAAATAATGCTCACTAACCACAATTGTCAGGTACAGGGATTAAATCAGACTTGAAATAATACACTCAAGGGATAAGAATGAATTTAGTGTGAAGATGATCCAGTGAAGTACTATGCTGAGTATCTGTTAGCTCAGCCGGTAGAGCATGAGGCTCTTAATCTCAGGGTTGTGGGTTCAAGCCGCACATTGGGCAAGATATTCCTGCAAGGGGTTGGAATGGATGACCCTTGGGGTCCCTTTCTTCTTTTCTGCAAGGCACAAAGTTGGCTTCGCAGCACTAACAGCCGCAACGAACTTGTAAAATACCAAGCAAATGTGGCACTATTTTTTAAAGGATATTGCTCCAAAATGGGGCAGGAATATTGGGAAGCAACCTCTATTCTCAGGTGCAGATCTAGAGACCAGAAATAAAAATAGATGTTGCATGACAAGCCGAGGATTACCTAGCTTAGAATGCCGTAAATCTACGTTCGAGTTAAGCTGGAGTACTAGGATTTGAGATGATTTAATGCTGTTTGGACTTTAGTTTCTCCTGCTTGTGCCTTACATATGACTTTGATAATAATTAACCTTAAATAAGGAAAGTGAGCTTTCGGCATCCTCCTAAGGAAGCTAGCATGAAAGGAGGACTGGAGAGGAACACCTGACAAGCGTCTTTATTACTTGAAGTATACACAGCTTGTGGACCAGATTCAGGGGCAGAGGGGATCTGCATGACAAAGCTGGTCCCATCATTTAAGGGAAGAGGGAAGCCTGTAGATTTGGGATCACCCCAACCACAGAGATCAATCCACTTGGTTCTTATATTCTGGTTCTTTATACAGATCTACTAGCACCCAAACAGCGACAGGTTGCGTTTTGTTTACCTAGCAAGTTTCGCAGGACATTTTCAACCACCAAATCTACAAATACTTCAAATAATGGTACAGTGAATTCTTCACTGCAGAGAATACCAGTCACCTAGCAAACTGTGTTTCCCTCTACTGATTTTGGATCCCCTATAGATGGGACACAAAGATTGAAGGCTACTTTTTTGTATATGATAATCTGACACTTTACTGGGAAGAGACTTTAGATTTAATATTTATTTCAGATAAACTGCTCGTTATTAAAACCACATACAGAGGTTTTAATGTTGCTCAGTAAAATAATTAAAAATAAACATAACCAAGCACACACTGTGTATCATATGTTATAGCACAATCCTATACAGTCATACCTTGGTTGTCGAACGCCCTGGAATTCGTACGTTTTGGCTCCCAAATGCCGCAAACCCGGAAGTGAGTGTTCCAGTTTGTGAACGTTCTTTTGGAACCCGAACGTCCAACGGTGCTTCCGCGGCTTCTGATTGGCTGCAGGAGCTTCCTGCAGCCAATCAGAAGCCGCATTTGGTTTTCGAACGTTTTGGAAGTCAAACGGACTTCCGGAACAGATTCCGTTCAACTTCCAAGGTACGACTATACATGTTTACTCAGCAATATGTCCTACAGACTTCAGCAGGGATTATTCCCTAGTAAGTGGGTATAGAATTGGAATCCCAATGGCATGTACAGTGGTACCTCTGGTTACGAACTTAATTCATTCCAGAGGTCCGTTCTTAAGCTGAAACAGTTCTTATCCAAAGTAGCTGCCCTATCCAAAGATAGGGCAAAGTTTGCAACCAGGAGCAGCTACTTCCAGGTTAGCGGCGCTCGTAACCAGAAGCGTTCATAACCAGAGGTAACATTGTATTATCAAGACCTGGGGAAAAAGCACAAACAACAGTATTTCCAAGAAGTGTGCATGTTGTTTTGCCTTCCTTGTATTTCCTTGCCATTTCCTTTTACCATTTCCTTTGGCTTCCTTTCCATTCTATACATTTTGCATTATTAGTAGTTAGTCACAATAACCAAATCTATAAAGATGCAGCAAGGTGCACAAGATTAAACCCGGGAGAAACCAGTCATTTCTGAATGCAGTTAGTTGTGTCTAACTGTGGCCAATGATTTCAGCGAACTATTTTTTTTAAAAAAAAAAAATTCTCAGTTGGCGTCTACAGTCACAATCCACAGAATTATGTGCAAGCATGTGCATGCACAAAGGCAGAAAAGCTTATTGAAAATGATTTTGCACAGCAACCCTACCTGCCAAAAAGACATTTTTTTTGGCTGATGGGTACTGCTTTGATAAAAAATAGCAAAGGGAATGTTCATCTGTGTGATCAGTTCTTGCCTACACAAGCATACAGCTTGTAAAGGATATAACATAAGGTATTAGACTAATTAAGACACTTGTTTAAGCTCAAAACTGCATGACCTAGTAAGTAAGCATCATTATATACGTTACATAATCCAAAGTGCCCAGTGCATGAATGTATGGCATTTCTGATAATTTGCAGGGATGGGTGAGAATCACCTGTTTTTGCCAACTGGTCCTAACTAGCCTTCCACCCACCACCACCCAAAACCAAAGATTTTTCAAACACTCAGGAGTGCTTCTTCAGTTAGCACAATGTTCTACATCAGAAATGTGGGTGGTGGCAGCAAATACGGCATGCCGCCGTTTGGATTCAAGCCAACATGTTCACAAAACATAAAATGTTCACAAAACATAAAATGTTGGATTCCAGCCAACATGTTCACAAAACAAAAAATATAATGTTGTTTTAACAAAAATTGCAGGACTAGACAACGAACAAGAGCTGTTATGCAAAAAAGTTAAAAATTACAACTTTAAAATGGAACTAAAAGCTGGCTAGAGCTTATACTGAACTCTCAATACTTCAGATTTATACAGAATGCTATTTTGATTTAAACACAGAAGATTATGGAAAGTGTTTTTTATTCCTAGTTTCAAATCATGGATCTAGTTGCTATTGAAAAGGAACAAAAAAATACAAACTGAGCAGCTCAAAATAAAATTTATTATAATACAAAAGTGTATGTGCTGGAGATACATAAATAGCATACAGTGCAAATGAAAAAAATAGGACACATGACATACCACTTCAACTGAAGCAAAAGCATACAACACATGCCAAAGCAAAATCTAAATGCATTTACATTTCCAAAGGAGCATTAATGATGCCAACAAAAAAGGGAAAGGAAAAAGAAATACGACAAGTAAAATGCTTGAATATCAAGAACTGTTATTGCCGTGAACACAAATGTACATTGAGCTTTATTAAGAACATTTAGACAAAAGCATGCTAATATTCTATCAGCTTTTAATAACATATTCATGCTCTTGCTCCCCGCTGGAATGTAGCCACTGCTCTGTTTAACCAGACCCACTAATAAGCTGAGTTCACATTCTTTTTCTTAAAGTCATATAGAGCATTTTCATACACAAGGTGCTACAGATGGTGTTGAACTTGAATGCAAAACCTACATTCGCCAGAATGTTCATTCATATGACATTTTCTTTTGCAGAGATGCTCACATGGCTGGTTTTGTTTCACTTTCTGTGAACGCTGGGCTTGTCGTTACACACAAATCAGAAATAAATTTCAAATAATGAACGCTGGTCAAAAAGCAAAGCAGCTGGGTTTAGCCAGCCAGAGTTTAAAAATTTTAAATCAAGGTCTCCATTTCATACTTTCTGACAAGCCAGGATTAATAGAAAGTGAAATCAAATGCTGTAGAGAACACGCAAACCTGAGGCTTGAGCTTGTTTCAGCTCATGCACATAGCAGCGAGGCATGTCTGAAAGGTTTTGGACAGTTGAGGTTGCTCATTCATATTGGTCCAGGCATTATGGATTGCATCCAAAAAAGTCATCTCTTTTGCACAAGTCCCTTCTCTCTTCCTATGTCATTTCCCCACAACCCCTCCAAACTCTGGCGTATTGCAGAGAGGAGAGGGAGGGGAACTTTCATTGCACAAGCAGAAATTATTGCACGGACAGGACAACTTTGTGGAGTACAACCATAAGTTAGTAAAGGAAAGAGTTTAAAGTGCTTTCAACTCAAACGCATTGAACCAATTATAGGGGCATGCAAAGGACACCAAAAGGACGCCAAAGACCAGCAAATATTTTGTCATTAACTGAAACCGACAGCCCAGACAAGTCGTAACAGCGCTGATGGGTCAGGGAAGTGTCACCTCCATCACAAAGTGTACTTCAAAGAAGCTGAAACCCATTCCCTGAGCATCACTTTCCATACCACATAAATAAATGTTTTAATGGACTCCCATGAGCCATCCTCCGGGCTAAACCTTGTGTAGGCTCAACTTTCTGAAAGTGTGAGGCCAATATACCCAAGAAAACGGGGAGAAAAATATGGACAGGAGTGGAGGATTACACAGGCGAACACAAGTCCATGCTTCATCCTCTCTCCTCAGGAAGCATGCAGTGCAACAGAAATTTAAAGAGGACAGAATTGTTGTTATTATTATTATGAATTGCCACTCTCCGTTTTAGAGCAAGCCATCACAAGGCAGCTTATAACAGATGTGTAAACATAAAACAGCTGAATGCAAAAAAACAAAAAACAACCACCCCATAACAGCAGAAAATAAAATTATAGGCAGCCAGCAATATAGGGGGCAATTAGGAAGCCCAGCAGTATAAAAACCACCATCAGAGTTTGCTTAAAGACCTCAAGGGAAGGGGCCAAGCAGAATTCTCAGGAAAGGGAATTCTTTGAATACGGGGGCCGCTACTGACAAGGCCTTGTCCCTGATACTCACTGACCTTGATCAGCCTTAGTGGTAGGTCAGGAAGCAGGACCTGTGAGATCAATCTTAGGACCCAGGGAGATTCATGTAAGATATAGGAGGTCCTTCAAATAACATTTAAACTAAGCCTCAAAACAAATGGATAACCAATGTAAAATTGGTATAACGAACCACCTAGCCCCTACAAGCATTCTGGTGGCTGAATTTTGCACCAGCTGAAGATACCAGATTGTCTTCAATAGGCCACCCTACCAATAGGAATGTGACGAGCTTGCACCGTAACACCTTCCAGTCCAAATACAGTGGTGCCTCGCAAGACGAAATTAATTCGTTCCGCGAGTTTTGTCGTCTTGCGATTTTTTTCGTCTTGCGAAGCACGGTGTCGGGAAAGTTTTGGAAACGCTTCAAAAATCACCAAAGTCTTTAAAAACCTCAAAAAAGGCTACCACACCGTGTTCTATGAGTTGCTCCTCGAAGTCAAGTCGCAACTGTATTAACGGTGTTAAGAAAAAGGAAACAAACTTGCAAGACGTTTCCGTCTTGCGAAGCAAGCCCATAGGGAAAATCGTCTTGCGAAGCAGCTCAAAAAACAAAAAACCCTTTCGTCTAGAGAGTTTTTTGTCTTGCGAGGCATTCGTCTTGCGAGGTACCACTGTACAATTATTCAGGTCATCCCAATCACAACAACACAGGAGACTCTGAGTGCCACATTCCACTCTCTCAACAGTTGTGCTGATTTATCATTCCGGACCCCATAGAATTTTTGCATGCTTTTTGGTTTAGGTTTATTTCATCTCCTGTGCTCTTCTTTTTAAAGCTTTAAGAGCACATCCCTGGCTTAGTGCATGGTCCTCTTTATTGCTGCTCAGGTTCATCAGTCACCGCATCTCCCATACAATGAAGACACCCATATTTGTCTGAGGGGTTGTTTGGATATTTTCCTTCCTTGGGATCAACTGGTGGTGGGTCTTCAGATTGCAACTCTCTCCTCTTTTAGAGAAGATTTCATGTTCAGAAAAATGCAGGGGCCTCCTAATTCATTTGGGAGGATGGCAGATACACAAAACACCCATCCCTTAATTACAGATGCCGCCTCGCTCCCTTGCCCTCCATTCCCACTCAAAGGTTTGAATGTCCCTTAACTAGGACAGGGAAAGCATTATTTCACTCTTGTGTGATTCACCAACATGTTTTAAGCTCACAAAGACAGACTTCAATACTCCAGATCTCCTAGCAGTTTAGGAATAATCAATGTGCATTAAAAAGTTAGCCAGTGATTACATTGAGAAGTACCATACAAAATCAGACTCTCATCCACTTAATCCAGCATTCTTTTCAGGAATCCCAGTAGCCCAAAGGCGCTAAGTGGTACACAAGTGGATCATGGTCTACTTTCTTCATGGCTGGTTCTAGATCAAAGATGTAGGTTGCTTCCACACTAACCCTTTCCTCTGGGGTGGACGTCTCTTGTTCATTCAATTTTTGCAAGGAATCGGCACAACGCTGCTGTTAAATCATTGCAATCTAGTGTTTTGTGTTATCCTTCTGTGCTTTTCCCAGACCTGATTTGTTGTGGGGGTTTTGCTGTAAAATGCAATTGCAGCAACATCCTGTCAGTTGTGTACGAGCAATTCACTACTAGGACTTCTTAGGGGAACTGTACCTTTCACGTGAAAGCTTCCTGTTTCAGACTGTTTTATTACTTCCCCAAGTCAGCAGGTGGGGATAAACTGCCCTTTATTTAACCCCCCCCCCCTTTTAAGGGAGAGGTAGTGCTGGATACCTAATCTCCTCTCAGGACCATTGTTGTATTTACTGGGAGGGAGAGCTGGTGGTGAGGTTAGTGTTTTCAGGTACGTTGCCAGAACCAATCCTGTACTGGAACTGGTGCACTCACAAAGTGCTGACCCCTGACCCCCTCTCTTTTCCCAGAAAGCACAGAAATGTCACTGACTGCACTTCTGTCCCCCACAAAAGGGAGGGAGGAAAGAGGGTGTTGCTTCCCATTATTACTTTTAATCCCCTCTTTTATTTCATTATAGTGAAGCAGCACAGACTTAAATTGACACACACCAGGAACAGAAGCTGACTAAATAAGGGGTAATTCATCACCGCTCTTTCAGCCACAAGGATCACAGAAGCAATGAAGGAGGTTGAGCTTCTGAACAGGAAGCTTTTAATTAACATTAGAAAGGGCATTTGTTGAATGTAAATTTCCTGTGAGCAGACATTCTAAGAAGATATTGGTCAAGGGGAAACAGGGTTGCTAATTACATAGGAAGTTGACTTATACGAAGTCAGACCACCAGCTCATCCACCTCACTACAGCCAAACCTCTCTAGGAGTTTCATACAAAAGCTCCAGATCTACCTGGAGGTGCCAGGATTTGAACCCAGCCCCTTCTGCATGTAAAAATTTGCAGACTATCACAAAGTTCCTTCCCCATGCTATGTTAAAACTGGAGGTTCTGAAAAGCGTTTAATACCACTTTCAGCGAACGGCAGAAAAGCAATGCCTCCGTGTGTTAAAGGGCTCTCAAATGTGAAACGCTTTCTTTCTTATTGCACCTATTGTTATTTATTTCTGGCAGAATCTAGAGTAATATATATATTATAATATATATGGAGTGTGTGTCTCTCAACCATTGGTTCTATCATTTTTCAGAAGTCAAAGGCACAACGCAAGCATGGTTTCCTAATATGCTGCTATTAGAAGATTAACTTGAACTTATCAATACTATTCTATACTTTGGTATATTTCAATATTCAATATATTTAAGAGTTGTTTAAACTAGGTTTCTACATATTGTTACATAACGACTGATACAAAGAATCCTATCACCTCCATTCATTTTCAGCCTTTTCCAATGTTGCACAAGTTGAATGAATGACTTTGCATATATTTGCTTGAACTGAAAGCAAATGAACCTGCTTCCAAATGTTTAGGATTAAGATACTAAAAGACACAGAGAGAGAAAAATCTAACGGAGGATTTGTTTAACAGTCTGTTAAAATCTAAGCAAATTGTGACAACAGTAAAATTTATCCACTTATAAAAAATATATGATCCGGGTATTATTTTTTCTATATCTATTGTTCCATTTTTCTTTTGTAGCCAATATACCTTTGTGTTTTGCTGCACTGCAAATTTTCTGTATTTTTTTTTAAATACCCCATGAAATTCCCTTTTGAATTCATTCCTTAAGCATGATACAATTGCAAGTATAGGCCACACACATTTTCGTGCTTTATTTCCGCTTGCTTTCTGAAAAAAGTGATTAAAAGGAATCTGCATAAAACCAGATACTAATCTTTGGTATCTCGGAGCAGTTATTTACAAAACACTGAAATCAAAACTAGCTTCTCTGGAACTGTGCGATCTAGAAAAACGGGAGCATGTTTAAAGATGAAAAGCAACTCTCTCTGAAACTAGAGCCCATTTCTTTAGTTTTGCTCTCCTCGACCTTCCATTCTATACACTACAGTGGTGGAGATGTCCTCGTTTGCCTCGGGTGACACTTTTTTCCACACAGTCTCTTTTAATGCAAGTTCGTGCTGAAGGCTCTCATAGTCCAGCGGTCCATAGGAGTGCTAGTTGTTCAAGCAACACACAGTATTTGTTAGATTACCGGTGGGGGGGGGGACATTCTAGCATTATTGATATTTAGCAATTAGCATTAAGCCAGCTGTTAAGCACTGACTTTCCGCTACCTCTTGACATGGTTATGCATTCAGTTTTGAGACAGTTAAGGGGATTTCTGCAATGCAGAAGGGGGAGGGGGAGGGAAGGCAAGAGCCACTCCTCCAACCAGCTTCATTCACTATACGGGAAATTGGTGATATTCAGAAGGCCCAATTCTTGGATTCGGGGGTTCGCTTTCCTTCTTCAGCTGTCCCCTCCCCATAAGGCTTCACACACTGCTTCTCCCCTGACCTTGGAGCTGCAGGTGGGCAGAGGGTCATTCCCACAATAGCATGGTGATCCTAGCCATGGGTCTGTTTGACCTGGCCAAAAATTGTAGTCCCTCCCCCCCATATCAAAACTGTGCCCCCAAAGTACTCTGTGAGAGCTATAGCCAGAAGAGGAAGATTGCATAAGCGTCTCTCCAAGCCATCCGGTATAGTTAGGAGAAAAACTAAATGGGAAGCTTCCTTCCTTTTTCTAGCAATTCTTAATGCAGCCAACAGAGCACCAGACACTGCAAAAGGCAGTTCACAACTGCTACCCTGAGCACCAAGAATAACAAAGGGGTTTCTTCGCATCTATACTGAAAACATGTACACGGAGACTTGACTATACAGTGGTACCCCGGTTGCCGAACGTAACCTGTTCCAGAAGACCATTCGACTTCCAAAATGTTCAACAACTGAGGTGGCAAAAGGTGGTCGGCAAAGTCAACTGAGAAAATTGAGAAACACGCCTCGGAAGCCGTTTGACTTCTGAGGCACGTTTGAAAACGGAAGCATTCACTTCTGGGTTTTCGGTGTTTGAAAATCAAAATGTTCGGCTTCCGAGACACTCGAAAACCAAGGTGCCACTGTACTTTGGAAGGCATGCCAATGTTGCTCCAGAGTTAATTGGCCCAAGATGACTTTAGATCTTTCTATAACTGACGGCCTTGCTTGAGGCTGGCTTGAATATACTAAACCAAACCAAGGCATGCTAAAAGCAACAGCAAAACCTAGTGTGCTACCAGGTGCCAAGTTACTAACAGAGTAGGCAAAATGGCAAAAACACAACATCTGGCACTAAGCTCCACTTATGGCAATTAGGTAAACTGAACTTGAACCATTAGAATTTACATATTGATGCAATACATGTCATTGATCGATCTTATTTTGGAAAAGGAGAAACCTAGTAAATACACAATACACACTAATAACCTGAAATACCTTTCCTACTTACCCGCTGATCACCACCTTCCCTGCGAGGATCAAGCTTCTTCGCAAAGTGCCTCAAATTATCGTAATTATGGAAATTGCACAAAGATACCAGTTCCTGCAATGGTCAGAACATCACATCATTCTATGTGCAAACCAGCAAAGTTTATAAGTTTCGATGCTTTACACATCTAGTCTGTTATTATCCTATTACATAGCTAACTGGAGCCCATTAGAAAAGCTCACTGGTTGATATGAATTTTGCAATAATAATAATCTAAAATTGGTTTGAAATATTGTTGAAACTTATGGATTCGTAGGTGAACAGAAAGCAAAGAACCAGCATTTTTGGCAGCCCACAATATGTGAACTGCTAGACTGAAACAGATAAGTGCATTTTGGAAGACTTTTTTCACCTGCAAAATGTACTCCCTCTTTGCAGTTGCAGCTTAAAGCTGTAGATTTAGCATCATTTTTGTTTAACAGGTAGCCTCAGTGACATCATGATATAACACTGACCAGTTGCTTTTTGGGGCTCTATTATTCAGAAGACAGCTGGCTCTTTTCTCAAAATACCATGCAAATTGCAGCCAAATGGGGCAAGGAACAAACAGTAACAAGCCAGCTGAGATGGGTGTGGCTCTGTCAAACATCTGGGAGCCCTGAATATCTTTCACATTGAAATAATGTACATGCCTTAGTATCTGGCTCAGCCCTAACATGAAACACCGTTCATGCTGGAATCTGAAAAAGGTTTTTCCAGATGACATTTTCCAAGCACTTGCAAAAACCAATTCTGCAGAGCAAGTACAGCTTTGCCTGCCCATCTGTTAGATTATGACGAAATTAGAGGTGGGCATGAAAACGGAAAGTCTCCTAAATTTCTGGTGCAAACCAAAGAAAATATGCAAGTGAGAAGGCTTGCTGCTTACGTGACAAAAGTGTATCCCCTTAACGCTGTTGCCCATCTTGTCCAGAGGAGGGGACCAGCACATCATGCCCATAACATTGGGAACAACCAGCAGAATGCCACCAGCAACCCCTGATTTTGCAGGAAGACCAACCTAGATTAAAGGGAACAGCAGGAAGGCTTACATTTAAGAATTTAAAATATATTTAAAATTTAAGGACTTAAAAGATATCAGAACTTAAATATTTGGTGGCCATCCATAACTGAAGTAGTCCTAAAGACAGCTTTTCAGGATCGACTTATTGGTGTCAACTCATGTCCCAGGTATTATTTAGTTGGTGCACTCATACAGGTAAGCTCGGAGTTTGCCATTATCACAGACACAACTTGGGCCTCCAAAAGACGAAGTGCCTTTGACTAGCTGCAGCTGTGACCACTGCTGGATAGGGATAGTATTACTATGGTGACCTAGGCTGCCATAACCTCCTGGTTGAGCTACTGCGGTGTGTTGTTACATGTGAAACAGTCTCCAAAGACTGACTGGAAGCTTCAGTTCAGAACATCAACTAGAACAGTTCATTAAGACCACGATCACACCTGCTTTTAAAAGAATTTCATGATAGAATTGGACCCTGAAACAAACAGGCAAGGTCCTAAACAGTTTGAGATTCAGTATCAGTGTCCCCATACACTTAATTCCAATGCCCTTGTCAGAGTGCGCCTGCCATCAGAAGGGAAGCAGCTGCCAACCAGGTATGTAATGACTTCCCTATGGATGTTTGCTTGGTGTCAACTTCGCTCAACTTTTTGTTCTCACCTACTTATTTTATTTATTTAAATAACATTCTGCTGGGTTTTTTTTTTTTATTTACTTGCTATTTGAACTACAGCTTTTACTGTTAGCTTTGTTTTATTGAGTTGTATTTTCAACTTTGTGTCTTGTCACTTTATATTGTTATGAACTGAATCAGTTTTGACGGAAGGCAGCAGATAAACATTTTAGATAAAATAACATTAAGTAAAAGCTTAAAATTGCTACTTCAGAGAGTGAATGATACCGCTTAGCCTAAATGTTTCCTATTGGCGCATCTACTAAATGCTAGTTTGAAAATGCTACTTACGTGGAAGGCAAACTGTCCTGAGAAGTCATACATGCCACAGGAGTGCATTAAACTTAGAGTGTTCCGAACGGCTTCTGGGCTCAGTACCCTCTCACCAGTGATTGGGCAAAACCCTCCATTAGCCAATGTTGCTGCCATTACACTGGCCGATTCGCAAGTCACTTCTATGGAACACAGCTTAAGAAAGGTGGGGAGTGAGAGTAGGAACAGTTACAAACTATTACACACAAGTGGTATACTGCGCAAGTAAACAGATTAAAAGACTGCCTTACAAAAACTGGATCTAGCTATAGACTACAGCATCTGGAATGAGCTGTCAGAAATTTAGGGAGGAAAGCCAAAGAGCTGCGCGCCTTCCATTCCATTTGTCTGCAGTCGGCGCTTCCATGGGATGATGCTGTAGCGACCCCGTTCTCCGTTTCTTGGTCCCTCTGTTGTGGAAGTGCTGACTGCAGGCAAACGGAATGGCAGGTGTACGGCTCTTTGGGTTCCCTGGCTCCAGCTGCCGGCCTGCGTTGCTGAGCCCGCCCCACTCTGGGAAGGAGGCAGGATGAGACCGGAAGGAATGGGGAGCCCGGCTATGGCAACCAGGACGATCGATCCGAAGGAAGCAGTAGGCAAAGCACAGGGCTTGTGGCACACTGCTCTGGGCTGCAGGCGGCTCCCTCATTTGCCACCACCACCGGGCTGAGCTCCGCGCTCGCTTGCTCTTGAGCTGGTGCTTGGCGCCAGATGGTAGGAGGCGCACCTCTTGAATCTGGGAGAGCAGAGCGCGCCGAGAGGCTGGGGCGAGGGAACCTGGCATGCGTTGTGGGGAGAAAGCACTGGGTCCCTCTGCTGCCGCTGTTGCTGAGCAAGGGAAGGCTGTGCCAACAAAACGGAAGTGCACACCCAGAGTACGTTCGCAATCTAAAAAATAATACGCAAACCAGAACACTCATTTCTGGTTTTGAAGTGTTTATAATCCAAAAAGTTCGTTGGCTAGGCTGTTTGTAACCTGAGGTACCACTGTAATAGGAATCCACTGCTAAGATAACTTACTCTAACTTCCATAGACTAAAGCTACAATAACAATTTAAAGAGAGTTGGATAGCATCTGATATTGGGGTACGGCATTTTTATTGTCTTTATGAAATATGCAAAAGTAATTTAGTATTGCAGTATAGTTAATTGTTGACCCCAGTTTTGAGATTTTTGTCAACCTTACACTTGCCCAATTGTTTCTGTAGCTTTTTACATTTCCCTTTCAGGATTATAAAAATGAAGTTCAGATAATTACCTGGAAGTAGAAGTCCAATATGCCAACCATATCTGTGCCTTCTGGAAAACACTAGAAAAAATAGCAGAGGATTTTAGTACACAAGCTAGGCCATGAGGTTTCACAGATATGGAGGTGGTATCATGAAATCACAGCCAAAAGCCAATTAGAGGTAGTTTTTGATGACAGAACAGGCTGTTTGTGACTTCATATTTGTAGAGGAATAGGTACATCTGACAAGAAGGTGGAAGTGCAAGTGACTTATATTTATTGCTGTTTATCAGATATGCAAGAGCCACTTTGGACACCATCTTGTGGGAAAGTGGCATACAAATAAACAAGTCTGTTAAGTGTGCTTCCAGACAGCAGAAACTGCTGCTTTACCTTGCATGCACCCTTTGGTGAATCACCATTATATCCTATACTTATTATGCATATAGTCACACCTTGACTCCCAAACGCCTCCATTTTGGAACGTTTCGGCTCCTGAACGCCAAAAACCTGGAAGTAACTGCTCCTGTTTTTTAACAATTTTCGGAAGCTGAATGGCTTCCCGGGGAGTTTTTTTTTCTTTTTTCCTCCATTGACTTTGCTGACTGTGCTTTGATCCTCGGTTGTCGAACGTTTCGGAAGTCGAGCTGTCTTCCGGAACAGATTACGTTTGACAACTGAGGTTTGGCTGTATTTGAAAGGCTGTTCTGTGGTAGTTTGCTTAGTACATAGCCTGAAAAGTGAAGAAACTGGTGGCTATGTAATCCTCCAACATACCTTTTTCTCTTTCAGATAGTAACCTATTGCAAAGTTTCGATCTCCACTCTCTCTTTCAGACTGGAACCTAGTGTGAGGAAATACGAAAATGCACCATAAGACCAGGACACTTATTAACAGTACTGAAAGCTTCTGACTAGGATACAACTTTTTAAAAAACAACATATTTATTTAGCAAGATAGAACTAATTTCTGTATGCTGAAAACATTTTGTTAATGTTGATAGTTCTGCTACCTTCTTTAAGAGAGAGGTTTAAGTGGCTACATCAGCTGTTGCCGACTCATGGGTGCCTCTCCCGTGGTGTCTGTGAAAGGTCTTTGTCTTTAATCCCTTAAAAAGCCACAATGCATATGAGACCACTGAGCATAGTGATGGTTGGTGTACACGACTTTTTTCCACTGATGAGGAGGAGGGGAAGCACGCCTGTGCCTTTTTGTGGGCCTGTCTTTTTTTCCTTTTCTTTTGGATGTGGCAGCCACCAGGAAATTTTAAAAAATCCAAATGTGCCTGTCCACTGTCCCAAAAAATGTTAGCTACCCAATCTACAGGTTTAGCAAGACACAAGCTTAGTTCAAAAACAAATTAGTGTCATAGGGCATTACTAGCCAAAACAACAACAAAGGCTGCCTATTGAGAATTTTCCCATTGTCCGATTTGAATAAATTTTCAGTAAAACTGCAAATTATTAAATAAGGAAACTAGAAAGGGTTGTAAAATACGGTCAGTGCAAACCTAAACATGTCTATACAGAAGTAACTTGTACTAAGTGCAATGGGGCCCACTCCCAGGAAAGGGGAAGTGTTACAGATGCAACAAGCAATTCTTAGTTTTGCAGCAAAAAACAAACAATTTCTAAACTAGAAGGATTCCATGATTGTGTTTCATTGCATATATCGAATGAGCAAGGGAGTGGCAACCTGCAGCTCCCATATAATGTAGCTCAGTGGGTACAGCATGAGACTCTTAATCTCAGGGTTGTGGGTTTGAGTCCCATGTTGGGCAAAAGATTCCAGCATTGAAGGGGGTTGGACTAAATGGCCCTCGTGTTCCTTTCCTACTCTGATCATGCACCTTTCTATGAACTTTGAAGCTAGGCCAGGCTTTAACTGGTACAGCAGGCTGCTTCCTGGCAAGCCATCAATGGATGTCAATTCTACCAGCACTCTAGAATCTGCACTGGCTTCATGTTGCTTTTGAAACACAGTTCAAGGTGCTACCTCCCTCCATAACTTTTACAAAGCTATTAACAGTTCGGTTTGAGCATCTCCAAAGCAGTCTGTTCCTTGAGCCAGACCACATAACACCATGAGTCAAGTATAGACTGCAAAGGACACAGAGAAGCATTCACTCAGGGGTGGCTGAACTACATCAATCCAGCTCTTTCCGTAGAAGATGCTCTAATGCCAAAACATCTTTCAGCAGCTTTTAAGATCTGTTTATTCTGGTTGACTTTTGTTGGCTGAAGCGAAGGCAATGAAGCAATGGAATTTTAGAATGTCCTCTTTTTTTCCAAGCATCCTGAGCGTATTTTAATCAGGATTTCATAATCTTATTTGCTAGTGGCAATGTCCTTCTGCTGTCCAGCGAACACTCCCTGTGCTTTCGCAAAATGTCCTGCTAGTGGCAAAAACTCTTTCTCCTTTCATCCTCAAAAATGCTTTCCCTCCTGGCACGTTGAGCTGCTGAGAAAAAACACCAGCCGCTGCATCTAGCAAAACCTGATGGAAAAAGGAACAGTACTGCCTGCCTTTTTCATGGAGAAAAGGGGTGGTGGTAGTCTCTTTCCTTTTCTGCTCAGTTATTGCAGAGGGAACCTTCCACCCAACTCTGCAGCTGAAAAACCACCTACTTCCCTCCACAATAATATGGAGAGAACTAGTTTTTGTACTGCAGTTGGGCATGCCCTCCTACTGCTCCCCCCCCCAAAGAAAAATCCTAAAAAAAGAAAAAGAAATATATTTTCCTCTCTCAAGAGAGCTTGGAAGAAGTGGAGTTTTGGAGGCGGCAACAGTAGTGAGGCACTGCTGGTGCTTTCCCCAAAAGCCAAACTTACAAAGGAGAAACTGCCTCCCTGGGCTTTTGCAGGAATCACATCTCCTTTTCCTTAAGTGCTACAGGACTCAGAAAAGGGAATGTTTGGTGAGGACAAGCATAAATAATGCTCCATTTGAATAAACCATCACTTGTTTGAACTACAGTGGAACCTCGGTTTTCGAGGGTCTCCGAAGCCGAACATTTCTGTTTTCAGACACTGAAAACCCGGAAGCAATTGCTTTCGTTTTCGAACATGCCTTGGAAACTGAGGGTTTTTCAATTTTCTCCACTGAAATTGCCGACTGCCCATTGTGACTTGGTTTTTGAATGTTTCGGAAGTTGAACGGTCTTCCGGAACGGATTACGTTCGAAAACCGAGGTTCCAATGTACTTACTACCTAACTTATGGTAACAGAACTAAGTATAGACGTAAGAAGAAACTGGGTAAAGAGGTAAAACTAAAAAACATACTTACGTGGCATTACTAAACCCAACGTATTCATTTCCAGCCATCTTATTCATGAACTGCATCACCTATTAAAGAAGCATCACAATGTTTTCAGAATGTACAGTATCCCCATACGCCTAGGATTCAACATTCATTGGCCTGGTTCAGATGAAATATGAAACCTTGGTTTTGAATCACAAGAACAAGCCTTAGGTTTATGCGCTTCCACTCCTCCTTCAGCACAGCCATGAGATTGGGAGCTTCCACTTCTGTGGTCTAGAAGACGCCACAGTTTACTATGTTATGTCCCACTGAGGGACTCAGGTTAATTTAACTGATTTTTTAATGAAACAAGACAAGATCAAAGTAGGGTTTATTATCTGGCTTATTTCAATAAACCATAGTGTAAAGTAACTACAGTTTTGGTCCAGATTAGATGTAAACTGTGGTTATTTAAAACCAGGAAACAAATGCTTCCGTTTCCTCCTTGGACTGAAAGATGAAAGGGCAGTGTGTGCCTCCAAGGACTGTCCCTATAATGCTGAACAATGGCTTAGCATTTTGTGAGAACTGGCCTGTTAAGCTGCACAAACAATACTTAGGTGTTTCAATGTTTTCGCTGTTTCCGCCAGTGTTAGAGGTATCGGTTGGTTGCTCGAGAACACTCAGGCAAAATGCCTCAATAGTCTGTTCTAAAGCTTTCTTATTGGTGGTAAAAACCTTTAGAATGCAGAGAGCCTCTATTCCGTCTCTTGCTCATTCACTGGCAGAATCTGAGAGTGGGCGGTGCTTAAATCTTCCCCAGCAGAGTAGTTTCTTGACCCCCAGTCTGCGCCTCCCCTCTCTGCGTGGAAGCCTACTGCGCAAGGACGGCTTGGGTAAAGGAGGACATCCCTCCTCCCCGCTTTGCTCAGGCAAGGTGTCCTGGCACCGCCTTGCCTCCTCCGAGCCCTGCATCTCCTCTTCACTAGAGGCGTGGCTTCCTTCCTCCGCTGAGGAAGTGCTGCTTCCCACGATCTTTGGGGGCTCTCTGTAATCCATCCGGCTTTTCCCCTCTCTCCCCTGAGCCGATGGCAGTTCCCTGACAGCCAACTATTCAAGTTTATTGACGTTTGGCATGTTTTGGAACTGAAGTTCCTTCTCCAGCAGCAATGTAGACTTTCAGAAATTGAAAATAATACAAAAAGGAAAAAAACTGATTCTCGAAAGCACCAACTATGAAAAGTTTATCATAGCTTGGTGTGTTTCAGAACCCAAGTTCATTCTACAGGAGGAAGATTATGGCTTTTCTTTTCTTTTGCTTAAATTAGACTCTGAATGCCAGTTCACAGATTAGAAATGAAGGGGGGAAAGCAAATACAAAAATAAAATCTTACCCTGCAGTTTCAAACTCAACTATGGGAAATAATTTTTAAAAGGTTTGATGGTTCACTTACATAGTCAAATTTCTCAGCATTATTTGCTCCTTGCTGAAAGGAAAGAAGACATATTTACAAAGTTTGTTAATACAAGAGAAGTTTTAATTCTAATTTAACTTAGTTTAAAGAAAATAATTCATAATAATCTATAACTACTTAAATATTTAATATTAAACTATTGTTTTATTTATTAGTCTAAATACCTAAAGTTAGATTACTAAATTGTTTATATCAAACTTAAGAACACTACAGAAAGTTTCAATTTTTGAAAATTACTAAGGTGAGGAAAGAGAGATGAACACTGAATAAGGCTAGCTTTATTTTAAGTGCTCTACTCAATTATGAATTAGCGCCTTGGAAATTCACTTATAGATCATTGTAATCGGTGGATACATTAACGTTCCATTCTTGTAGTCCAAGACTTTATTTTACATTATGCTGGATACTAGAATGTTCAGTGCTATTTTATTTAGGGGCCAGTGACGGTTGTACGTAAACTATTGAGTAGAAGATGAGTATTACCACTGTTGTAAGGGCAACTGCATGAAAAAGTCTAGCAATAACCAAAGAGCCCTGCTGGGAACTTCCATTTGTGCATCCCTTCCGCCACTTGTTAAGCTGCTGTCAAAACTGAGGAAATGACTCCAAAACAGCACAAACAGCAACTGGGGAAAGTATCAAGGATGCCCTGATGCACACATGGGAAATCCTGGGTGCTTGCATAAGCATCTTTACACCCCAGCCATTAATTCCAAAGTTTTATAGGTAAACATCTTACAGTATAACAGAAATTGCAGTAGCAGATATACTGTCCAAATGCAGTTCAAAAGATGCCTGGATTTTATTAACTGGCGAACATTTTAAAATGTCCAGTTAAGCATCAGTGGGACTCAAAGGACAGAGCACAATCCTTATGCTTCTCTCCCTCTACCTTGACACAGCCTCTATTTCAGCACTATACCCTTGCTTAGAAACTCAAGGAACTATATAAAGGCAATTGACACTGTTATGTTTTCATGCTTGCTATATGATATAGCAAGTGTAAAGCCTGCAATCATCAATGCCTGGCCCAAGCTGTTACTCTGCGTAAATTATATTGGGGCAGAGAACTTGCTACCTCAAAAGGGAAGCCCTCTCTGTACAGATCTCCATTCACTCTACTCTGGGTTGTGGCCACAGAATCAAGTTCTTGCTACAGATACTTGATATGTGGATATTTAAAATGGGTATTTCCTTTTGTCAAAAAAACAGAACTTTTTTTTTTAACTGTGCTGTCTTTTTCCATATGTAGTCTCTTATTTTCAAGAATATCCCTGGTTGCCAGCTCAAAATTTAAAAAATAAATACTATGGAAACACAGCTATAAACCGCTATGGAGGTAGGGTATTTTAAATGAGGCAGATTTACCATATTTGATGGGAATGCGGTGGTATAGGATAAAGGAGCATTGTCCTTATCCTGAACAACAGTCTAGCAACTGTATCTGTGTGTCCAAAGGACTAACTTGACAGGCAATTTCTAAGAGATTTGTTGTGAATACCATTTTACCAACAGACCATCTCCAGAACTAAATGTGGCTGGGAATCTATTGTTAAGCATCAGGATGGATGGACGCATATTGCATAAGTTTATTTTTTTATTATTATAAATATACTTAATAAATTTTAAAAACAGACTGTCACAAATTAATAGGCATTACTTAATGCCTCAGAAACATCGGGTTAATATGTTATATAGTTCTGTTATCTAAAAGCACTACCTCAAATCAATCCAAAAAACATTACTTGAACTATGTTTAATATAGGGGAAAGAAAAAAAAACCTGAATCCTGTATGTACCAGAATTCTACTCATGAAATGCATAAAGCCAGCCTCATTTCCCATTCTACAAGTGGATTAGGGTGTTGCAGATAATCTGTGAAGCCACACGCACCAGCTCATCTAGTGATGTGCAGTCATACACGTATGATCACCAGCTGAAAGAATACCACACTGTTGTGTCAAAAGTTATGCACCAATAAAGTAAAAATACTGCTACCCATAGTCAATGACTATTTAAGAAATACGCTAAAAAGGTTAAGCATTGTGTTGAAAGGCATTAGAAAAACAAGCTTTTAAAAAAGTGTAACTCCAAATCTGTTCAATGAAAAAATAATTAAAAGAAGAAATTACCAACTTCATTGAACTGTTGCAGTTGTCAAAATATTCCATAGATCCTAATGCTGTAAAATATGTAACAACATTTAAACCACAAAAACCTTTTAAATGCACAGTGAATGTTGCTTTGGGAAAGTGGGTCAGCATTAGTTACGGGATGCCGTACTGGTCATTGTCGTTAAGGTTAAGGCAGTTAAAAACTGAAACAAGTTTTGCATTTCTCCCCCATATTACAGGGTAAGGAGAAAGATGCTTAATGCCAAAAGTACAGAAAGGATTGGTTCTCTCCCCGCACCCGACCTTAACTGCAAAAAAACAAAGGAGCATCTTCATATGTTTGATACTATTAGCAGAGTAAACATAGCAAAACAATGGTGTCTGAGCAAACTTATTTCAGCATTTATCAAATTCAGGGTTTCCCTGCCTTTAGCTCCAAAAAAAACAACACCTGACACACACACAAAAACACTCTTTCACAGCACCTTCTAGATACCAGTTTAAGCACATTGATTAAAAAGTAAGCATCTTTAAAAAGCAAAACCCTAAACTTGGATTTAGCTTGTACTGCATGAACTATTCGTTAAAATGGGACTCTTAATGCAGGTTCTTAACACTGCCAGTTTTCCCCATTTCTTTTACAGATTAAAGGAGGCAAAAGCTGTGTAGGTAAAGTCAACCAGAAATGAGGCACCAAATATGTGAGAGTTGCTTTCCCCCCTGGCAATTTTGAAAATATTTTCCCCGGCAACTTTAAGGAACACAGAGCAGTTCTTTGTTCTCTCCAAATTTTATTTTGACTTCAGTCTAATTTTCCACTTTGTGGAGTCTCAAGTTTTATAGATATGAAGTTTTACAAGCAGTTCATCTGTCTACAAACGTACCATGCAATAACTTCACAAACATAATATATACATATACACACTTGCAGTGTGCATGCTTGAATGTATATTTATGTGTATATGCACACTTTTGTGTATATACAATGAACGTCTATGAACACAAAGTAGTTTTAGACTCAGACAATCCAATGACACACCATTCATGCAAGTTTTTAAAAGAACGTTTACATATCCATATTAAATTAGAGGACAGGCTCTCATTTTATTTATTTGTATTATAATTGCATCAGCATGCAATAGGATCTCAGCAATACTTAGATTTTTCTTATAGCTCTCAGTTTTGAGGTACTACCTCACCGTGTTTAATTCTGTGCTTAATACTGCTACTTGACTTTTATTAGGCAAGCTTATGTGGTTCTTCCTCCAAAGGCTGATTATGCAACTATGTACTTGCAAGGAATAGCACCTGTGCAACGGAACTTACCCCACCTCCCTCTGCAACATCCCCAGGGTTGAAAGAATCCCCCAGAACAGATTTTTTTTTTGGGGGGGGGGGGTGTCAGAATACTTAAGATACTTAAGATATCCTGATTCAAAGTTCCAGAATTATTCAAATAAATATCTATAAACCACATGCTCACTGGAGTTGCGTGAAACCCGTAAGTTCAGTGTCAGGAAAATAAGTATCAGCAAAATCAACACCATATGCATACAGTTTTCCCAAACAGTGGCACAGAAGAGAACTTTCAGTGTGCAAATTGGAAGTCACAGATAATTTGTCCCACTGATTTCAAAGGGTCTGCTCAAAATATGACTTTGTCTGGATCTAGCCTCTGATCAGGGATTGACTGAATGATTTGAGAGCATCTCTAAACACAAACAAGATCAATTCTTGTAGTACTATATTTATGGCTAGTATTAAATTTATGGCTAGAATTTTAATATGTAAACTCAATTTGTAATTGTTGCTCACAAGTTACATTTAAACCTTCGAATGGACCATATTGTTTAATAATCTTTTGCTTTGTTTGTGTTTTACATCTGACCAGCACTTCTAGTCTAGCTTGAATTGGAACCTAGGAGACCCTGGATTAAGTACCGGTAAGTCTCACCTCAGAAATGGACATACTGAGGAGCCTTGGTCAATTCACTCAGTGGGACTACTTCTATAAAATTGGAATAAAGGATTGTCAAGATGAAAGAGACAACCTCAAACAGCAGAAGTGTTGTATTAATTAATATTTTCATAAACAACAACAATAATAATAATAATTTTTATTTATACCCCGCCCTCCCCAGCCAAGGCTGGGCTCAGAGCGGCTTACAGACCATGCATTGGAAAACTAAGCAAGTTGCTATTTATCATGTCTGAGTAAGCAGGAGGGAGGGAAAGGGAAATGTGATCTATGTTTAAAGAAATAAAGCTGTTTCTGTACATATATCCATTTAGCTGCAGGATTACTAAACTGAGTAATCAGCTGAAACACAGAACAAAAGGCTGAATATATTCAGAAGCTATAGGGTATGAAGAGCAGAGTTGTCGTATAACATTTATAGGGATGAGCCTGCAAGAACTGCTAGCTTTCATTACATCTAGTACAACTTCTATGCAGATAGAGGTTAGTTCAGTTCTCAACCATTTTCATAAGTAAATGGGCTCCAATCTGAGACTTAGGTTGCCCTAGTCAGTTTAATCACTAGGAATATGTCCACACAAACATTACTTAACTCCATTTATTTCAATGGGTCTATTCCAGGTATTACTTTGTTGGCTCTCATGATTGCATTTATTATTTCATAGCTGAAGCTGAAGAAATGATTTATAAATGGTTTTCCTTCCCCTCATTTTTAGATAAGATTGTTGGAATCCTTCCATTGATGGAGTCCATCCATTGACAAGCAAAATCCTTTATCAGTTCTGATACTGAATTGCTAAAGAGTTTCCTCTAAGTGAGTGCAAAAAAACCTTGAAGAACATTTTCTCTCCAAAGCATAGTTTGACATCAGTTCTATTAGTTATCCTGATTCTTTCACTGTCTCTATATAAAAAATTAAACAAAAAGGGTCCGCTGGGTATATAAACCAACCTAGTCTATTTTCTGGGAGTTTATTCTGGATTGCAATAGACACTGCAAAACTTATCAAACATTAACTGAAAAAGTGACCACTACAAGCATTAGGACAAATATTTCAATAATGGAAAACCATGTTTTCTGAGGGGTTAATGGCTGGCAACTAGGGCTTACCTCCAACTGCTATGCTTATTAACTACAGCTAAAAATAATAATTACAAATACTGTTTCAAAATGTAAATCTAGAAACTGCAAAGACGTTCAGATACAGCAGTTTATTTAAGACTCGTGTATCTTTTAACTAGAGCTTGGGATTCCCACATAAGGGAATTTTTGTATTTAGAATTTAGGAAAAGAGAATAGCTTTCATTAATTAAATTGTGCACTTGCCAGGGGGCGGGGAAAGGTAGTAACACCAAACTGTAAAACTGTAACGTGTATGTATAAATTTCAATCATAGTAAGAACTGCAAGGTCTGACCGAGGGAAGAATTCACCTCATGCTATGGTGGTGCACACTAGAAAATGGGTGAAAAGGAGCAATCATTGTTATTGAATTCTCCGCTCACCTATGTACATGATTATAACTAGATGACCTCTAGATGACCTCTCTCTCGTAACAGTGGTCATGCGGTATGTTGCATGAGAATTAAAAAATTTTGAATTCTAATGCCAAACATTCACCTATGTCCTACATCACAAACTTGGAGCTGTAAATACACTATTATTCAGCAGGTTGACATAGCAAGCATCTCTCATTCATTAAGGCTTTTATGCACAGCTCCTGACATACGGCTGCCACTATGCAAGATCCAAAACTGTATAGTAGCACTTTGAGAAGCAACAGACCAGAGTATGCGCAAGAACAAGAAACCTTACGTCACTAAGAACGGCTTTCTTAGGCCATATCAGAGATCTATTTAGCCCAGCAATCTCCCCAGTAAAGGTAAAGGTAAAGGTACCCCTGCCCGTACGGGCCAGTCTTGCCAGACTCTAGGGTTGTGCGCCCATCTCACTCAAGAGGCCGGGGGCCAGCGCTGTCCGGAGACACTTTCCGGGTCACGTGGCCAGCGTGACATCGCTGCTCTGGTGAGCCAGAGCCGCACACGGAAACGCCGTTTACCTTCCCGCTACTAAGCGGTCCCTATTTATCTACTTGCACCCGGGGGTGCTTTCGAACTGCTAGGTTGGCAGGCGCTGGGACCGAACGATGGGAGCGCACCCCGCCGCAGGGATTCGAACCGCCGACCTTTCGATCGGCAAGCCCTAGGTGCTGAGGCTTTTACCCACAACAAAAACCCGGCACATCTTTACTGCACACTCAATACAGCTGCATCTATGTACAGTACAAAGTGAGTTTAATTTTAATTGAGATGTTTATCACTGACCCAATTTGTACATGACATCAAACCATAGTTTAAAACAAACTATGGCTTTATGTTAGCATGCTAGTGCTCAAACGGTTCCTGCAATGCTCCTATCCAACTCCCGCAGCTACGACATCACAGCCAAAGTAAGTCAACGCCTGGCTTGTTGCACTCTTTGAACCCAGACCCTCAAAATCATGGCTTAATATCAGTGGTGGCCATTGACTGCTCTAGAAAATAACTTTACTTTCTCTTACGTACCATACTTTAGGAGTCAGTGACTAATATGCTTTAACCACTCAAGCTAAAGGAGCTTCTATAACTTTCCTTATATACAGGAAAGGACTTGGGTACAATTCAGCATTGTCTTGCCACTATATGTGTTATATGTTAATGGTTTCAAATGGCAGTAGGTTTAGAAAGGCATCATGAAAGGCAGTAGTAAACAAAATATGTTAACCAGTTAGAACTATTGCCCTATTCAATATACAATTGTGAAAAACAACATGTAATAAGGTACACATTTAAGAGACGCAACGAATGAATTCCCAAGGTTTTGCACCCTCTTCAACAAAACAGATTACATCTTTGGACTGTAGCTTTAAACAGCCATTTGCCTTGCCACTCTGTACTAGACCAGGCAGATAAATTTTAGTATTCTATGATCTTGAGCTAACAAATGCTCAGAATTCATGTATGAAGCTACTCTAATTCTATACATAGGCATTAGAAGTAGGTCTCATTGGAGACAGCAAGGCTTATTTCCAAGCAAACATACCATTAGCCTGTGGTTGTGAATGTTACTAAGTGTGAGCTTACAATTAACTCAGAATGATAGGGAAAATATTTCTAAATTAAAACCAAGTATTAAAAACCCAGTGCTGATTCCTAAGTTTTCATAGTCACTCAATTTTTATAAAATAGCTTCCCAGTAGATGTATCACAAAAAATGTCTTACAATCACTTTAAACAGATGATGCAATATGGTGATTTATGTCTGCTGGACATGCAAATATACTACATGCAAAGTTTCAATGCAATCCAGTACTGGCTACAAAAGTTGCTATAGTGTTCTTGTCATGATATCACGATTGCATGCAGTAAAAACTAAAACTGCAGAATATTACAACAGCCTGAAACCTACACTGTTGTGATAGAAAAACACATTTTAGACTAATTACAGTGGAACTTATTTCCAGGAAAGTTTGCACTTTGGATTTTACCCTACAGTACTTTTTAACAGGCTGTACTGTGGCAATAATTACAGTCAAGTATTTGATGTATTGTATATTGCTTATTCTAACCCACTGTCAAAATGAATTTCAAAGTTATTTAAACCTACAGAGAAAAGTTAAACATGAATAAATTTACCTGTCATACTTAAGGCCATTTTCCTTCACCTATAGCTATTAAAAATAAATGTTTTAAGCAGGATTTTATTTTATTTTATTCAATATAACGAAAAGCAGAAAATCATCAGCCAAGACTGAAGTAGCCTCTCATATCTAAAAGTCTGAAAACAAATTAATGGATGTTAAGATGTAATCAACAGCATAGGTTGTCCATTTTTAAGGCTACTAGGGGAGTGAAATGTTGATTAGCTTTCACTTATTTCTAGAGAGCCACTGCTTCCAGTATAAGTTTTTAATTCTTACAGGTATCTCATCACACTAAATGAGCAATTAAGGCATATTAATGATGTAAACACCCAAAGTATGTTAATACTTGTAAATATAATGAACAATTCTGACATTCAAAATATACACTTGATGCAGAAACAATTTTTGTTTTAAATCCTCTAGAAGAGCAGCACTGCAACAAAAGCTAAAATATGTAAGAAACAATTTAAACTGTATATTAAAACTGATGTACAAGTTCTCATTTAACAGACTTTAAAATGAGTTGCATGTTTCACAGAATCCATAAAATCTCAAGTAGAAGGTGTTGTGCTTATCTAATATTCCTTCCATTTTAATATAATTCAGGCCACAAATCTAGAGAAGCATGTGTTACTCTGAAAAAAGTAGGAGCCCATCTTTAACCCAACCTATTTCAAACAGCAGTTTGGAATGCAGCAAATTTAAAGGAGGAGGGAGAAGAGAGAAATAACACACCAGGAGCATTTCCCCTTAAAATTATTTCGTACCATACCTCAGAACTGGTTTTTGAACATACAGGGTAGGGTTTAGTTTCAGAAAACTAACAAGGAAAACAGTTACTTTCACACATACCCCTCTAGATTCAAATATTTTTGCATATTTGCCCGCATGCTTGTGTGGACTACAAACTGCAATTCAAATTAGAATTTTCATTGTCCGTGCAATATCTAACATTGCACAACATAGCTTTCCACAAAAATGTTAATAATGCACTTCAGAAAATTTGTGTAAACATTTTACCTTGATCAAGGAAGTGATCACAATTGCTCCAGCATTCACCATAGGATTGTGAGGTTTGTCTGCAAAACAAAAGCTATTCAGTCATGTACATTCACTTCTCAAGGAATTAAATTAACAAAACGTGTGTGAAAACCAGCACAATCTATTCTCTTCTCCATCAATCAACTTTCCACATGTAGTCAGGATTCCCTACTGCATAAGTGGACTAAATTCCAAACCAGAATGAAATGAAATAGACAGCTCTTACATGCCAGAGATAATGGCACATGCATTCACTTCATCTAAAAAGAAGTAACTCTGCACTGAGAAACGGTAGAAATAAACGTTTCCAATTAAACTAAATGAAGCAAACTTTTTTTAAAAAAAAATTGATTAACATATACAAACTTATTAACATGGGGCTTTATTCACCTAATGAACCCTGTTCTAGTACTTCCACTTCTGCAAAGGGCTCCCCCCTCCCCCCAAAAAAATAAGCTCAGTGGGAAGGGTCCAGGAGAACCCCCAGAATGCACTGGGAGAGATAATTCAGTCTGGCAAGCTGATATGCTTGCGCAGACAGATTTGGAAATCTCAACATTGAATTAGTTTTGTTCTGTTTACTACACCCCATTTATGTTTCAGCTATAAATTCTACACGCAGAAAAGGGAGTTGTTACTGAACTAGAACATCTTGGCTACAGGGCCTAGTGGTGTAAGGGTATCCAATAAAATATGCTGTAAAATATATGCAAGGAGAAAACAGGTAAAAAAAAATAGTTCAGTCCTAAAAACAAATGTTAGTAATTTTTTAAAAAGTCTTACGGTGAGGTGAAATTACCTCAGCTGTTTTCAACATTCAGCGATGATTATCCATACTGTTAAGATGACACTGTGATATAGGAAAACTAGTGGACTATATTTAGGATAGTCAATGAAAGTGCATGTGCTCTACTCCTAATGAAATATTGAGTTGGCACATCACAGTAACTTTTAGACACAACAGTTGGCGCATCCTGCCTGTGGAAACAACTGCTGGTACTCACACACTTGGAACTGTGCCAAGGACATTACAGTATCCTAGTTCTTATGTATTAAGAGCTTAGTAATCACCATCAAGAAGTTAATGGCCTGGAATTCAAGGCTAAATACACCTACAAGTGAACCAAGTTACTTATGCTCCTAGGCTAATGATTCCCACAGATGGGTCCAAAAAGAGCAAAGAGGGCAAAAAAGGAAATTAACAGACAGCCTATGGAACCAGCAGTCCTCTGGACCAAGTTTCTTCTCCCCCCCCCCCCCCTTTCAAATCCTTTATTATTTTATTCACATAATATGCATTCATTACAACAAACAACTCCAAAATAAAACCAAGCTTCTTTTTAATGTCTCAACAAAAAGTAGCATCAGTTACATCTCAGACTACCAAGGGGACTTTTCTATATCAGTATTTGTTGATGCTTAATTAAAGTTCTGTCTTTCAAACCTATATTCTCTATTCAAAGTATAAACCAGCACAAATCCTTAACGTACAGAGCTGTTCAAATGCTCCACATTAATTGTGAAATCAAGAACTTTCCAGAGTCTCTACGACATCTGTGAGCATTAATAAAACTATATTAAAATACAAAAAGAGCTAGACAGGCTAATTTTATGACTAAATATCTATCTTTTAGCAGTGGCTTTAAGTCAAAAATGTGTACTGTATTTCTAAATTACGAGCATTTGCTTTCAGATAAACAAACACATGAAATCTATTCCTCGGCAGAAAGATCACATGGTCTTCAACTGCCATCTCTTAATTATCATTGTATTAAAAATTAATTTGGTGTCATGGCAACCGAGAGGTGTCTTCTCTCACCAAGCAAAGATACTGGGAGTATGCAGGTTTTTCACTAATAAACCCAGACTTTCATTCCTCAGCTAGATGAGTCACCAGAATGTAATTTCACCTTTCAGCATATTTAGTGACAGCTTATGCAAAAAGCCACACAGAGGGAGAGATCCAACATCACAGCAAAGGACGCAACTGTCCCCTCCCCAATTTGCCCCAACCCTCCAGAGCAAATTTGGGAAGCATGTGGGGTATTGCGGGGGGAAAGAGAAAAAAAGACAAGTTCTGTTCATACAAGCAATGGTCGGTTGAACAGGTGGGGTGCCACAGTTGGGTATCACCCAGAAAAACATGCAATTAAAAAAAAAGATTTTTACTTAAGAGCAATTTATTAACTCTATCAACTGATGAGCAACAAAGCAGCAGTCAACTCCCACCAACCACACCTTAAAACCCTAATGTCACATCCCATGCTGTTCTAAAGGGCCCCCTGCCCCCAGAAGAGGTCTTAGGGGTTTGCAGCGGGAAAGGGGGCAGTAAAGCCCTGGCAAAGTTTGGCAGACTAATGTTCACATAAAGGATTTCTTTTCTCCACACAAAACATTCCCAAGTGCACCATAGGTACAATGCGGTGTTTATAACCGCAGCACATGGGAGACCATATATAGTCAAGGATATCACATAAACTGACAGCACAATATACACAACTCCCACTGATGTTAGGTTACCAATAGTATTACTTTCTATAATGGAGAAGACTGACAAACAAGGTCCCTCATCTTATCACCATAAATCAGAAGGAAGGAAGGAGTTTCACTCAACAACAGCAACGGCTAATCTTTCCCAGCCTACAGGTCACATTCACGTTGGCAATCTGCCACCCTTCCAAGGACTGCAGTGGTGAGCATGACCAAAGTATGTACATCACATATACATTTTCCCTTGTTCATGCAGTCATGCGCTCATACTTGCACGCATATGATCGCATGCACAGAAGCACACAGCCCTCTCACATAGCACTCTAATTCTGTCCCTCCCCCTCCATGATGGGGCAGAGAGGAAATGCTGTCCTCTGCTCTTTCAAGACAGTGTTCCCTTTCCTGTCCTGGAGGGTAAAGCCTTGTGAATTTGAGCGCCAAAAGGTTCCTTGAGATTGGAGAATCTTTCAAAGATGGTCACTACTTCTTGATACTGGATCTACTGACCGGAAATCTGCTGGTAGCCATAACCATAAGCAAGTACCTATGAATGACAACAGATCAGGCAGCTGCATGGGTGAGCTGCTAAGTATGCAAGCTTGGTTTTTCTGTAACACTGCTGCTTCACTTTGGGGTCACTAGGAATAGCAGGGTCCAGGATGAGGAGATGCAAAGGGTAATAGCTGTCCCATCTGTATGAACCATCTGTAATAGTGCATCTCTATGAACTATAAGGCTGGCCCAGAAACCAGTGGGTTTACTTGGCATTAATCAAGCCCACAATTCTAGAGCAGGAGTGATTAACTCACACATTTGAAGAGAAGAGAAAGGTTAAGCAGGTGGGAGGGGGGAATCATAACAGCATTGGACTGGATAGTGAAGTTCTTTATACCTTTTCTCTCACCCTGGTGCTACAATCCTTTCCCCACAACCCACCTCTGGTATGGAACACACCAAATGAGTATGTGGGACAATGCAAACACCACAATTTCCCCAGGAAAATATCTAGCTAAAGTATGCACTCAAGTTTCTTTGTTTTACACAGTCTGCTACCTAAGCACTCTGGCAAGCACATCTGAATATGCACAACATCTTCTCATTCACTCTCCTTAAACCATAAAACGACATTAGTTGCAATTGTTTCTAAAACCAGAAAAAAGATCTGCCCAAGCAATTTCATAGAACAGGCAGAGGGAGGGGGCACTCCAGTTCATTCTTCCCTGGTACTCACTTCTCCATCTTCCTCCATTCCTCACTGGTTTTTTTAAGATAGACTATTGGAAAGTGGCAAATACATATACAGCTAACTTACCATCTTCATTGAGGAACAATTTGTTGAATCTTAGTCCACTAGGCTCTTTACCAACATATCTGTGTACATAGTCCGTGCCAAGGTCATTAACAGCAATAGCATACTTCAAAGGCTTTACACAGGACTGAAGACAAAATGGAACTTTGGTATCTCCAACAGAATGCCTGAGAGACAAATAACATATTAGTAACTGTGCATTTCAACTTAAGGGGAAAATAAAATTGTCACACTAGGTTTGAGAAATAGCTATAATCCTGGGGAAAGGGACTTTTGAAGCGGGTTCTATTATTTTTGTTCCGTTTATATGATGCATCAGGCTGGAATATAGGTTTATTATTATTATTATCATTATTTCACTACTATCCTAGTTTGTTTGGGTGGGAAAGGTAAACAATTAAAATATATATGCGAAAATTACCAGTTAAAATATTCAACTGTACAGTTCTTTAGGTGTTGCAACAATAATAATGAAGCATGAATAACTGGCTCCCCCTGGAACCTCTAAGAAAACAGTATTGGCTACAATTGGGCTGAGGGGAAGAGGAGGTTTTAACTTTACCATTCTCACACATCAAGGGCGAGGGGAGAAGAAGAGCGTTTGTGTTTATATGGTTGTGGGTGGGGGACTATATGTCTGTTTATCCCACATCTCTAAGGAAAATCCTGCAAAAATACAGCAGCTACAATATGTGGCAGGGCACGTAAACAGGAAGGTTATAAATTGCACAGGCATTTCTTCCAAAGACAAGCCATAGTTTAACCTTGCCCTCAGCAGTTTCCTGTTCAGGCTTAAAAGATGAGCGCAAACCATAGTTTACAGACTTTGATGAAACAGCATCAGACGAAGAGCTACAATGCAAGAGTAGAGAGGGAGAGTATGAAATCTTTAACAATGAGAATCATAATAAGGTGTTGACGCAAGTTTTCATCTGTTTGACTCTATTGATATTTTAACTTAATGCAAGTTTCTTGCTGATTTATTTCATCTTTTTTGTAAACTGTTCTGAGGGTGTGTCCTTTTTAACAATCAGTGTAAAAAATCAAGAAATAAATACAGTGGTGCCCCGCAAGACGAATGCCTCGCAAGACGAAAAACCCGCTAGACGAAAGGGTTTTCCGTTTTTCAATGAGCTTCGCAAGACGATTTTCCCTATGGGCTTGCTTCGCAAGACGGAAACGTCTTGCGAGTCTTGCGATTTTTTCGCCCCCCCCCCCTTTTTCTAAGCCGCTAAGCCGCTAATAGCCTTTTAGCCTTTTAGCCGCTAAGCCTTTAATAGCCACTAAGCCGCTAATAGCCTTTTAGCCGCTAAGCCTTTAATAGCCGCTAAGCCACTAATAGCCTTTTAGCCGCTAAGCCACTAAGCCTTTAATAGCCGCTAAGCCGCTAATAGCCTTTTAGCCGCTAAGCCGCTAAGCCTTTAATAGCCGCTATGCCGCTAAACCGCTAATAGCGTTAATCCGCTAATAGGGTTGCTTCGCAAGACGAAAAAACCGCTAGACGAAGAGACTCGCGGAACGGATTATTTTCGTCTTGCGAGGCACCACTGTAAATAACATCTGCAGAGGCCAGGGCACATAAAGCAGGGGTGGTTAACCAGTGGACCGCCACATGTTGTTGGATTTTAACTTCCATCAGCCTCAGCCAGCATAGTCAATGTTGCTGGGAGTTGTAGTCCAATGATTAGCTTCCCCCCAGACACACACCTGGAAGCGAACTGAGCTTTTATTTAGTCATGCCAGGGAGGTTTACTAAGCTTCATTTTTGTGGACTAACTCAGGAAACTGAGCTCTGAAGGCTGGAAACCTTTCCCTCAATTAGATCCTATGGCCTGGCCTCAAGCCAGAAAAACAACTATTTGGTGCTTCCTGCACTTCCCTGTGAGAAGTGCTGTGTGTCCAGTATTTTAATTAAAAGATTAAAAACAAATGTGAGACAACTGTTAAAAATCTGATATATAGTAATGAAAATGAAACCAAAATCAAAACTAAGTATATCATTTTAGTTCAACTCTGCTTTATCTGATTCTCAACACATCCTCAGAGGAAGTGTTACACTTAAAATGTGTCAAGACCTCGGTATTTTCATTGTTTGTAGATTTCTAACCTGTTGGCTTGGATCAGAGAAACAGGCAATTTCCTCATTATTTTCAAAGAGACTTGCATAAAAATCTCATAACCAGAACACATACACCAAAATGGTGTAGAATAAATTCCAAATATATATATTAGCTTCAATTGTACAAGCCACAACCTACAAAAGTCACATCTCTCATTGGTTTTAATTGTCAAGGATCTCACCTTAATTAGAGGCTAGCTATGAAGTAGCATTACTGTATTGATCAGGGGTTGGCAAGGTTTACCTTGCCTTGGCCGGTTCACTCCAGCAGAGATCCCTCTGTGGGCTCTCTGAGCAGGCGTGGCTGCTATTTCTGGTGTCTGTATTGACACAATTTCTGGTGTCTGTGCAGACACGATTTTTGACATCTGCATCTGCACAGACACAATTTTTGGCATCTGAGCATGCACAGACGCTATTTCCAGCACCGCACGGGGACTCGCTGAGCGGGCAGCTCAGTTTGGGGGCAGCTCGTGGGCCAGTTAAATGACCCTTATGGGCCACTTGTGGCCCATGGGCCTTAGGTTGCCTACCCCTGGTATAGATAATCTGGATAACTACCCACCCTCAAACGGAGCAAAACTGCAAAGTCTTAACACTACTTCAGAAATACGCTCAGAAAAGTGCTTAGGCAAACTGCTACTGATATGACTACCAAAAATTCTTCCATATATTGGGAAGAAACTAGAAAGCAGATCACATAGAATGCTAAGCCAAATCATGCTAAGCAAACATCAGTCCAGATAAGCCATGAGCTGTAACCAACGGTTGTTCTTTCTTGCTACTTGTGGTTTGTCTTCTTCATACAAATTGCAAGCCCAGGTTTAGACACAATGCAAGCCCAAACCATCACTTATCAGCCAAAATCTTCTCTCCAAAAACCTGCTCATTTGTTCAATTGCGCTAAGCCATTGTTTAAAGAAATGTCACCCTAGAACTATACTGAATATGAGAATGTACTGAACAGAACATAAATAAAAAAGCAAACCCTACAGCTAGTGCGATAAAGAATACACACCATGGATTTTACAGAATTGCCTTGATGCAAATTTAGTTCCTCAAAGTTAGCGTATTGTTTCTATCACCTATAGCTGAAATTGGGACAGTTAAGATATTTAAGAATTGTACCTTACCTCTGTCCATCAACTGTACAAACAGAAACTGCCCACAAGTCAGGACTGAATTTAGCCAGTTGTGGAATATAGTCAGCAACCTATCCAAAATGAGATTAATAATGTCAATTTAAGACTATCACACTGCATTACTCCAAGTGTCTTGGAGGAAAAGTACAACTAAGGAAAAAATGCTAGAGAGATAAATAAAACTAAGTTCAAACCCAAACTCCCCCAAACAAGAAGTGTACAGGGAAGGTTCTTTGATCACAAACTTTCAAGGGTGTTTAATCACACAGCCTTTGACAGGAGCTTACTTGAATTAACACGTTTACCACAGGCCAAAATAATGTATCCATCAATTATTGTGCCAAACCAACAAAAGCTGCTTACAAATACCATTGGCTTGGAGCCCATGACAAACTGTTGAATGATTTTATGCTGCTTGGGTGTTTTGTTTTGGTTTTTTTGTATCACTGCTATTTTTACAGCATGTTGTGTTTTAATTTGGAAGTGGTAGCAAATATACTTCTAAATGAAGAAAGACAACCAAAAATATCTAAAACTGAAAAGAAACAAGGAATTCACATCTTGCACTGATTCTGAAATCAAGAATTCCAGTGGCCACTCTTTACTCAAAGTATTCTTCAAGGAACATAAAGAGCAAAGGTTGGCCCATAAGGGGGAGGACCCCAGCTGGGCAATCTCTTTATTAGGACCAAAATATCTATACTAGTCACAAAATGCAACAAGCTTTTGCATTCTCTAGGGTTCTTCATCAGGCAAAATGTTTTCCAGCTTGCACTCCATGCTTTGTGAAACAACTCACCAGAAGAGCTCTGGGAAACTCAGAAGCTTGTCACATTTTTGTGACTTTTTGGTTGGTCCTAATAAAAGTATTGCCCAACTGCGGAATAAGGAGGGTTTTTTTCTTAAAAGTACATGAAAACATACGAACACAACAAATATTTCATATGAACGCTTACCGTTCCTCCAGATTGTGTTTTAGCATTTTCGTACAGTTCATCAATGTGAGAAGTAAATGACACAAAATCTGGAATGACAAACTTTCGTCTGAAAGCCTGAGTAAGCAAGACAATATTGCTTTGGACACACCTATGAAACATGAAAAAAAAAATGAGTGAAAATCTCAATTATGCTCATTATCATACAGTACACGTGAAGGCCAAAGTAAGCTCACTCATACATGCTAGAGCAAATGCAAGAGCTTAGTATACTAGACAGTATAGTGTTTTTCCATTACATGCCAAGTAAGAGTTCAAATGTCTAAATATTTATAGTTATTAAATTATGGAAGCTCCCCTCCCAGAACTAGTTGCTTTGAGGTGAGATCATCAGGACTGTGTTGCAGGGGTGGGGAACATTAAGCTCTCTTTACAGACCTGATCAGTCCACATTCCTGTAGCCGCCATTAAATTTTAAAAATTGAGACATGTTAATTGTAATCAAGCAGGAGTGGCCCTAATAGCTTGGCTCCAAGGGACAAAGGTTATATGTTAATAAGGTAACATTATGGTACAAGTGTTTTAAAATCTTTTCATTCTTCAGCACATATTTCCACTACACTGCCAGCAAAATGAAGCAAATTTTGTCAAACTGTTTTTCTAGGAATATTGTTAGTTTGCCTCACTCAAGTTCCCCCCCTCCCATCACACTATTTTCATATCAATAAGCTGAATGTGGCAAAATTTAAGTTTTTGTTTCAGATTAATAAATAAATAGGGGACGCGGGTGGCACTGTGGGTTAAAGCCTCAGTGCCTAGGACTTGCCGATCGAAAGGTCGGCGGTTCGAATCCCCGCGGCGGGGTGCGCTCCCGTTGCTCGGTCCCAGCGCCTGCCAACCTAGCAGTTCGAAAGCACTCCCGGGTGCAAGTAGATAAATAGGGACCGCTTACTGGCGGGAAGGTAAACGGCGTTTCCGTGTGCTGCGCTGGCTCGCCAGATGCAGCTTTGTCACGCTGGCCACGTGACCCGGAAGTGTCTCTGGACAGCGCTGGCCCCCGGCCTCTTAAGTGAGATGGGCGCACAACCCTAGAGTCGGACACGACTGGCCCGTATGGGCAGGGGTACCTTTACCTTTAATAAATAAATAGATATTTACTTTTTAAAGAGATCTTTATCGAGCATGACACCATCTGATGTTGTTTGAAGAGTCAATCTTAGCATATCCATGCATTCTTTCAGTCTTGGGTCAGATGTACGTAAACCTGTTGATTTCAGCGCCTGTAAAAAAGGAGTAAAGGGGTAGAACGTTAGAAATATTTCCTGTTCTAAAAATTGACTCAGATAATATGCTATCCTGGTATCAAGCACCATCTGATCTCATTTTCCAACACAATGCAATTGACAGCTGACAGACACATTCAGAGTACCGGTAGTTCTGTTTTTCAATACCTTGCCATAAACACATTTAGAAGATTTATAACAGTGTACCCTCAGTTTTACTACAAGAGTATGTAGATTATATCATAGACGGACATATTTAGAGAGTTAAATGTATGGAATGTTCATCTTTAATAACCATCCTATCAACACACTGAGTTGTTGTGAGGATAAAATGAGGAGGGGTACATCATATTTGCCACCATCAGCTCCTTGAAGGAAAGGTGAGGTAGAAATGTAATGAAGAATAAAATTGACCTTTAGCAACCTTGAGCCATGCACTGCTTTTCAAAAGTTACCAAAAAGTATTAAACTGTGCTATTTACCATATAGTTTATTTAAAACAAAACAAAAAAGCTTACCGTGATGAATTTGTGAACTGGTATTTTTTCTTGCCCTTCTGCAATAGTATAGAACAGCAAATCCTCCAAACTAGGCAAAAGACCTTGCTTTATCTTACTGAGAAGAAACAATACATGGAAAGGGTGAGAAACAACAACAAAATTCTAGGCCACTGATACTCTTATCATTTCACCACTGAAACACATCTGACCACTATTTGGGTGATTATATGCCCACCTGCTAGCACAAACATTCGACTGACAATTTTATTAAGCTATCATATCTAACTAGGAACAGGCATTTTACTGCTTTCATCAGCAACTTCTGTTGCTTGGTTTATTTTCATTTTACAGTATTACTTATATATTAAATGTCTATTCCACCCTTCCTCCCAAAGGATCCTAAGGTAGAAAAGTATGATTTCAAGCTAAGAAAATGTACATGTCAGAAAACTATAAAGTATAGCTGAATATAATGCATACTTTCCCCCATAATAATAGATTCTCTAACTATGAAAAACTTAAAACAATGTGTGGAGCAGAACTAGGTATTCAGATATTTCCCTAGTGCAGAAGGGCTATAGTAAAACACATTATGAAACTGTAAATAAGTGTAACCCATTAATGTTTATTGTAAGCTTTATGTTTCATGTGGCATGTACAAGTCTCCTAAAATACGCACATAGTATGTTAGTATGTTATAGTATGTTAAGAATGCTAGTGTTCAAAATTCAAAATATTAAGCATTAGTTTTGTGAAATATTATGTTTTTGAAAAAGTATATAGACTGCATATCATTCACAGCTGTTGCAGTTAAATCAAGCAGACTAGCCCAATATTTAGCTTTGAAAGTAACCCAGCCGAGAAAACAAACATGGCAAACGTTCAATTTTCATACAGAATACCTTAAATGGACTATTATTGTACAAAGCTTATCAGTTAAACTGCAGTATAAGCTTTTTCTCCCCCTATTTCCCAGGTCAATACTGTTATATAATGTTTGTTCAACCTAAGAGCAGTGTTTTAGCATCATTAAATACTTAGAAAAACACATATTCAGCATATGCCAAAAAGAGCTAAGATGTAAAGTGGGCATGGTATTGTCACAGTTATCTTTACTATATGCAAGTGAATGTTTCTTATCTGCAAAGTTTAAACCTGGAAAATGCATAGAAAGCTAATTTGAAGGCAAAACGCGTTAAGAGTCACTGTGTTGCAAACATGGTGCTGCCCTTCAAATGCTTGGTACAAGACCATGCAGTGAATTTGAAACCTGTTACTGAATCTCAGTTCTCCGTTTGCAAAATGGAAATGTTAGTGACCTAGTCATTATCCTAAAACCAATTCTGGACTGATCAAGTATGTTTGATTTATGTTTGGTAAACAAGTCAAGGGGAGGGGAAAGAAAATGCCATGATACTTTTAAACAGTGTTGGTAGCACCCAATCATGTCCCTTTCCACAGTTTTTTGATCCAGCAAAGGCTTCCAATTAGCTAAAAGGATAGAGGCCACTTTTTGTTGGGTCCCTCAGTAGCTCCCGGTACCCTTCCAATCTGGTCAAGAGGGTTGTGAGACTTTTCGTAATAGCCTGGCAGTTAGCATATGGGGGTGCAGGAAAGGGTGGGGGGACATGCAAAAATATCACCTTCCACCTTTTAGCTCACAAAGTCATGGTAGATCACGGTCTTTCAACAGTGAGGAGACTCAACTGGATACAACAGACTCCTCCCGCAGCAGCTAAAAGAAATTTCTCATTGGTGGGAGCATCACTATATTATCAAGTATCATAGCACATTCAAAATGTTGTGTGGACGTTTTTTTACCAGGATACGTCTAAGTCTTTTAACAGTATAAACTTCCATTCTACATTTTAGATTTTATGGGGGGAGGCAGGGAATAATGACAACTGTATTCATTTTATCATGCGTTATAATCAGCTGAAAATGAAAATCACAAGTTTCATTTTCGATACCACAAGTTTGGAATGGGTACTAAACCAATCAAATCACAGTATTTTTTGCCCCATAGGACGCACCGGCCCATAGGACGCACCTAGTTTTTTTGGGAGGAAATAAAGAAAAAAAATTATTTCCCCCCCAGGCTGGGGCGGGGGAAGGCCGAGCTTCGCAAAGCATAGAGCTGCGTGAAGCCCGAAGCTTGGGGCATGCTGAGCTCAGCGTGCCCCAAGCTTCTGGGTGCAGGCAAGCTCTCCGCTAGCTGTGGGAGAGCTGCGTATCCCGCGGCTAGCAGATAGCTTCCTGAAGCCTGGAGAGCGAGAGGGGTCGGTGCGCACCGACCCCCGTCGCTCTCCAGGCTTCAGCGAAAGCCTGCATTCACCCCATAGGAGGCACACACATTTCCCCTTCATTTTTAGAGGGGGGAAAGTGCATCCTATAGGGTGAAAAATACGGTACTCAGTCTTAGCTGATTATGTTAGTAATTACATTTTTAGAAATGTACAATTCAGTTAAATTACTTTTCCCTTTGCATATTTTCTAATCTCCAGATTACTTCCCACAAGCACATTCTTAGAGTGAAGCATGAGAAAGCCTCACTCTTTTAATAGTTAAAACTATAACGAGAACAGTAGTCTCTTTCTTCCAAAATGTCACTCAGTGCAATCACATACTCAGTCGAGTCACATACTTCTTTCATTTTATATGCACTAACTACATAACCTATAAACTTCTGTGTTTTGTACTACAGCTTAGTCCCCAAAAGTTTTGGTTCCCGAACGCAGCAAAGTGACTGTTCTGGTTTGCGAACTATTTTTGGTAGCCGAACGTCCGAAGGGGCTTCCACAGCCTCCTGCAGCCAATCAGAAGCCGCACTTTGGTTTCCAAACATTTTGGAAGTCGAACGGACTTCCAGAATGGATTCTGTTTGACTTCCAAGGTACGACTGTACATAGTTTTCTATGTATGAGTTTGTTGCTCTCATCAGGCAAATAAATGAAAAGATGCAATTTAAGACATAAGAAAAGCTCCGTATAAGAATCAGTTTGTTTTTCAGAAACTTAAAAGGATATAGGCGACGACCATTTTAGGCGCATCCAATTGACAAGTGATCGCCAACGCACAGGTCTTTTTAGATCCAAAGAGGGCAGACTGGGGGCATGGCATAACAGGGTGGGGTGCATTTATGCACACTCCGCCAATGAGCATATAATACAATCGCCACCTGGTATTATAAAGCCTTCTAATGTAAAAGCATGGCATAAAGCAGGAGTGGCTAGGCTTTTTTTCCATGAAGGATCTCACAGAAATAAAAAAGATCCAGTCTATCATGTCTAACCCATGACTAAGCAGAGATGACTCATCGGATGGACCCTGATGACATAAAGCTGAAAAAACTTAATGGGGCCTCCTGACTCCAGTGCTAACACAGGCACAAACCCACAAACATCTCTGGAGAAGTGACCTTACACCAATCTGAAGCTGTGGATGAGTTTGCCAACACACCTGGGACAACTTTCTCACTTGTGGAATCAAAAGGGGAGGTCAAACTACTTCCAGTCCCTGGGAATGCTGGCTTCCAATGGTACAGCCACCAGCAGCCACCCACTAAGGGGCTGTGTGCCTCAAGGACCATATGAACCAGGCCCCTCAAAAATGAAAGCAGGGACTGCTGAAGACTGAGTTAACAAGTTGCAGCTGCTGCCTACCCTGACTGACCCTGTGCTACAGACCCCTACCTCTTGAAAATCTGCCTACCTTTGGACTGCTCTGCTGTGTTTGCCCTCGGCTTTACTTCATGACCTTGGTGTTGGACCAGACCACACCTTATCGGACTGCCTCACCATGCTTGTCCTCAGCTTCTCCTTAAGACACCGTGTTTCTGGATTGCCCTGATATAGAACTGCTACGGCAACTCTTCAGATTTTGGTCATTTCCCTATCCTGGGGATCTAACTTCACCACCCAAATACAGTGGTACCCTTGCATACGTTTTGAATTACAAACACATCAAACCTGGAAGTGTGTGTCCCGGTTTCCAACCTTTTTTTGGATTACAACCTTTTTTTTTTATTACAAACAATATTTTTGGAGGCCCCATTGATGAAAGCGTGACTTGGGTTACAACCTGTTTTGGTTTACAAATGGACCTCCGGAACGGATTATGGTTGTAAACCAAGGTACCACTGTTATAGTCTCTTTTAGATAGCGCTTTAACATATTTGGTAACAAAAAGTTACAGTTTAAAACAGAATGCTCTTTTATATAGTACCAGACACATAAGTAGCACTCTATAAATAAACATTTAAGAAACAAAAAAATCTGAAATGGTAACAATTACAAAGGCATACTGAAAACCTTTTGGGAGTCAAATGGACTCCCAGAACGGATTAAGTTCAAGAACCAAGGTTCCACTGTATATAATTATATCTTCTCAAGCTAAATATATTTAGGAAATATCTATATATTTAATGCATGCTAAATTTTGTAGTTTAAGAATTTGCAGTGCATTTTTTTCTTTGAATTTACACAATGCACATGTATTGAATTCCTATGAAAATAGTTAAAAGTATTCCAATAACAATATTTTCCAATGAAAGTTTAAAAAACAAAGTACATTATGCAGTACAGGAAACTTTCCAGCTTTATTTTCCTACAGAAAAAATATGTTTCATAAGCTGATTAGAAACAACAAATGGATGGAAGTAACAAATAATGAATGTCAATTGAATGCAGTATTTTAAAAAAAACTTAGAATTTTTTTAAATTCTAAAGTTTGGCATTATTATAATGGACTAGCTCTATGGCTTACTGGAACCATAAGGGATCCTAGAAAGAAGTTCATGACCACTTTGTTCCTCCATGGTATTTTTTACTCCCACACCACACTAAGTTAAGTCAAAGGCTCATGGCAACTATGCACTGTAGTCAAAATTCCTACCCCAACCACTAATTTGCTACTTTTAGCTACTGGAAACACTTCTGAAGTATTTATGGATCGGGGAATAGGGATTCAACCTGTGTTGGATGGGGCAACACTCCCCTTGAAGACTCAGGTTCGAACTCTGGATGTACTTCTGGATTCTGCCCCAAACCTGGCCATTGTTAGAAACTCAGATATATAAGATAAATGCCAAATGGCTCCTTAAACCAAGGTTACAGTCACCAAATGGGATATCTAGCTGCCATTTTGGGGCAAGACGGCTCTATAGTCTTATTTTTCAAATTATGGACTATCACTGATTATGGGTTAAACATGTGACTAGTTCAGATGACAACCTTGAGCTAGGTTAAGAACTTTGAGAACTTTAACCTGGGACAGTCCACATACACAAGAAATGTGGCCAAGAAACTTTAAGGTGGTTATGCAATTAACTGCATGCAAAGGGCTAACTGTAATGCATGGACGTAATATTCAAAATAGTATCTGGAAGCATCTCACCAGGTTTAGTCTATTCGACAGCTTCATTGGTTACCTGATGTGGATAACAGCATGACATGCCAAGCCAAACTATGACTTATTGAGACCACACACACATGCAGGCTCCCAGAGAGATGCTAGCAGCTGCTTTTCTCCTCCTGGGTCCTTTTTGCTCCTGCGTCACACTGTGCTAAACTTTGGCTTAGCACGTAGCCTGAACTGGGAGTCATGGCTAAGCACTTTTCTCACTAACTGCAAGCTGCAGCAGAGGTGGGAAGCCTACTCTATATATGCAGGCTCACACATTATTTAAAACCCTGTGTTCACTAGCAAGCCAACACATGCAGAACAGGCTACTCACTTCCAGACTTTCTCCCTTATTGGGGCTGGAGTCAATGAAAACAGCCCTTCTTACCTCCACACAATTCTCATTGCAAAAGCAACTTAAATTTCAGCTACAAATCCCATGCTAAAGTATTTATATCCCACCATCAACAAATCCAAAAACTAATGAAGTTAATTGATTTTAGTGTTACTTAATTCCTTTTAAGTTGCAGAGCCTGGTGTCTTTGCAGAATGTCTGCTGAGAGTCTTTCTTTCATCATGAAACAAGGCAACGTATGTGTGGTTCCCAGGCAGTATCCCATCCAGGCAGTAACCAGTTAAACCAGCTTAGCTTCTGCAGGGAAATAGCCTCATATCCTTTCAGGTCTGTAGTGGCATGAACTTGAACCATGGGCACCATACAACTGTCTGCTTACATTATTTTCCTGACCCCTGAAAGCTCCATATAGACCCCTGCTGGTTTCAAGGTATATAGTTGACAACAGTTATATGGTGATAGGAGGGACAAGCACTTTAACTTTTTACCCTCAAGCCATTTCCCCATTCAAAATCACCCTCTAGTTGCTTTTCCATGAAGAAGAAAAAATACAACCTGCATATTTTCTCATGTTGGGATTCAAAAGTGAAAATATCTAGGGAGTGGGGATAAATAAGCAGCCCCTTCCTATGCCCATCCTCATAACTTCCAGGCTGCTTTTGGTTTTGAGTTGGGAGAAAACACAAACAACAATGCATAACTATTGTGGGCCTCAGTCTCAGAACTTTTCTTGATATTTCCATTGTTATTCCAGATGAAAGTGAGCAGTTTAGAAAATGGTACCAATGAATGTTTTAAAACAGTCTTTGCCAATCTGGTGCCTTTCAGATGTTTCCAACTATACCATGAGCCCAGGCCAGCAGGAGGGCACCAGCTTGGCAGAGACTGTTCTAAAGACTGCATACTACTCTACAGTACTATAATAGCTTCTGATCAACCTTTTTAAAGGGAATGTAAAATTATATTTCATGGAAATAAAAGACAAAAACGTTTTTTACTTTAAATTTATTCAGCTAAGAGAACATATTTTACCCAGCGTGAGATAAGTAAGCCTTAATCTGAGTAACCATTATTTATAGCAGGCAGCTTTTGTTCACTTTCGACAATAATACACAGCAAATATGTAAAGTGTGCTGCCTGAATAGCACTGTAGTACTAAAGTTAAGAGTAAGCACCAAGATCTCTGGTCCTGCATACTATTCCTCAAAGCCATAACTGACCCCTTGTGTGCTCCAGAAACCAATGCAGTCTCTGGACATAAAACTTAAATTTTATTATCTTTTCATTAATCCTGCCCCATGCCTGCTATAATCTCAAAGCAGTTTCATCTACATACCAGCCAATGATGCAAATGACAACAAATGGTAGCTAGTTCTGATAGAGATATTGCACACTATCTTGGCCAAAGTTTTAAAGGTGATCTCTAGCACTGCCTACTTGTGTTACCAAAACCAGCTTTTAAAATTAAATTATTTTACTTACAACCTTGAGATACTAGCCAATACAAAAATAATATTCTGTATGACCAGTTGTCACTGGTCTAGGGGGGGAAAGCCAGAAAAATTGCATCAAACTTGATAATTCAATTTCTTCATGCAGCCAACATTATCTTTACTGGGGAAAAAAGTTATTTATCACAGTGCCTTCCTAGAGAGAAAAATAAAAAACTTTTGTGGCACTTTAAGACTAACAATGCCATTCATTCTAAGATGTGTATCCACTTATTTCTTTTGCCAACATTGAAGGAATGACTAATTCAACTAGAATATTCTTCACAAACTATATGCAACTCAGATGTTTCATTGTTAAAGATAAATGTTTCATCTTACGCTATCTGTAACATTCAGTTCTTGAGGCTGGGAACTTGCAAGGGTCAAGAAAACTGATCCAAGAAGGGTAAAGGATGACACAGCAGCCAGTGTAGCATTTCAGGGACAAATTTCTCTGAATTTATCCCCTCTTGCATTCTGTACAGTGATAAAGCTTTGCATTGGGAAGGGAGCAGTATAATACCGCTAATCGCTGCCTGATCAAATCTGAATAATACATTGCCAATACTACATATAAGTGATCACTTTTATACACACATTCCTTCATCCAACACTCCCAGCAGAACAGCAGTTCCCATTATTTTGTAAACATATGACAAAAGAAGCTGCCTTACACCAAAGCCAGGCCACTGCTCATCTAGCTCAGTACCATCAACACTGTGGTCCTCCAGGGTTTCTGGCAACTCTCTCTAGAAATGACAGAAATTGAAACCTGGGACTTTTTGCATGCAAAGTATGTGATCTGTCACCGGGCTACAACCCTTTCTCAAAGGGGAAGATGGTAGATCATGCTTCTACAGCTACAAACCTGAACACGCTTCTTAGACAGTAAGCTACACCAAATGTAATGGTGCTTACTTCCAAGTAAACATGCACAGGGTTGTGCTGTCAGTCACCTTGTGGCTGTAGCTAACAGGCTTTAACACCACAACCAGCTACCACAAATGAACAGCATTTCTCATGTGGATTCATAGAATCAGATTTGGAAGGGACCCAGAGGGGTCATCTAGCCCAACCCCCTGCAATGCAAGAGTCTCAGCAGCAGTGTCTAATGTTTAAAATCAAAGGTGCCAGACTTCAAGCTTAACAGGAAGCCACCTGAGTGCCTGGCTTGGGGCCCCACTTCTTTGGAGTCCTTAGATGAGTGGAGCGCTCACCAAAATTTTATTCAGCAATGAGGAGGAGGAGCCAGCACGTGCTTAGAGGCATCTTCCAACCACATGACTTGAAGTTTTCCGAAACCAAGCCCTTAGGTCAGGGCAGTGCATGCCCCAAAACCCAGGGAGTGAGAGAGTGGCTCCCAATTCCCGTGGGGAAACTAAACGTCAAGAGGAATATGGACCCGGGCAGGGGAAACTAAACTTATCCATGCACATAAAGCAAAAGGACACAAGCTTCAGCTTGGGGTTTGCACTCCTAGAAAAACCTGTACGTACCAATTTTGGAAGGTTTGAAGAACCTTAAGTGGTTAGATCCTTTTTAACTCAGTACATAACAACACCATGAAGAGAAGGTATAGAGTTAACTATAACAACGTGCAGCACGATTTAGAAAATTAGGGAAACCATGGAGGGATTTTTTAGGGGGGAGGGCTGGAGAGCCCGAAGTTAAATAATTGCAGATTGGAAAATGCTGTTGTAACTTCTTCCCCCACCCTCCTCCCGGAAATACATAAATGAGAACTTATTCAAGGGGGGGGGGGGTAAAGATCCTAAATGTGTGGGTAGAGAAACGCAGGACTGCCCCCATCCTGACGTGCAAGGCGGCGGGCGTCCTGTCACGTGTCAAAAGCAAGGAGGAAGCCGAGCAGCATCCTCCTCCCCGCGTGGCCGAAATATATAAATAAAAACTTATTTTTATTTTTTTAAGATCCTAAGTGCGTGGGGTGGAGAACACGGGACTGCCCCATGCTGACGTGCAAGGCGGCGGGCGCCCTGTCACGTGTCAAAGGCAGGGAGGAAACCGAGGCACCTCCCTTACAGCCGGCTGGCATCCTCCTCCTCCTCCTCCTCCCCGCGTGGCCTGGCATCCCCTCTCCGCCACCCGCACTCACTTGTCGCCCATGCCGCCGGCTTCGGCGCCGTGGCTGTTGTTGGCGCCGGGCTTCTCCGCCGAGGGCGCCGCCTGCTGCTGCTGCTGCTGAGGCGGCGGAGGGCCCTTTCCCGGCTCGTCCAGAATCCCCTCCGAGCGGGTGCATAAGGAGCGGGCGGCGCCGCTAGGCAGGCGGCAACCGGCGGCGGCGGGATGGAGCCGCCTCAGCAACGGGTGGCGGCAGCAGCCAGGCCCGCCAACGGCCGCTGCTCCGCTCTGGCTGAGCCTCAGCAGGTCCCTCAGCAGCGCGGGGCTCCGGAGCCGCATCATCCTCTCTCTCTCTCCCTTCAGCTGCCGAGCGGGAAGGAAAGTGCCTCAGCCAGCCGCCGACCCGACGTCCCCGCTTCTCTCACACGCCCCGGCGGGGCCCGCCTCAGGGCGCGCGCCGCCGATTGGGCGGCGGCCGCCGTCACCGCCCGACGCTGTCGGAGGCCATTGGCTCAGCCCGCTGCACGTCAATCCTCCGAAAGCGGCCCAAGGCCCGACGCCTCCTCCCCACTTCAAGGGGAGGCTGGAAGATGTGGCGCACTTGGAGCTGGGCCTGCAGAGCGAGGAGGGGAAAGGAGGGAGCGGCGGGCTTGTGAGGGGAGATAGCCGAAGTCGAGCCAACTCCGAGGCTGCTTCCAGCCGACTCTTCCAGCCCTCAGAGATTTCGGGGTGTTTCCCCTGCTCTCCCTCAAAAGCCACAAGTGTACAAGCACAACTAACACTTCTCACGTTGTTGTTTTGTTTCAATAAACGCCCTTGGGCCTGAGGGGAAGGGAAATATTCCTGGCTCTCCCCACCACCACCAGCAAATGATGGGAGAAAAAAATAGCTTGTCATGAGGGAATGGGGCAACAGGGGGTCAAACCAAGAAAACAGGAGAAGAGGACCTGACAGCTAGGTCACTAGTCCCTGGTGAGGCGGGCTGCAATCTCCCCACCTCCCAAACCGTTAGGTTTTTTTCCCCATAGCTGAGCGATTCCTAAACTCTTGGACGATCACTCCTCCCTCCACAAATTGACAATATTCCTGGGGCAGAGCCGTTGCTTAGTTTGTTACGAATGCACAATAACTGAGGTGGAGATTTTTAAAAGCAAGGGCAGCCCAAGTGGCTCCCTCCAAATATTTCAGGGGTTGGACTGGATGACCCTTGGGGTGCCCTTTCCAACTCTACAATTCGATTAAAGGTTGCGGGTTGCCGCAATCGGGACGCCACCACGCTGACTAGCCAGCCCCTTCGCAAAAAGGATTTGTGGTGGCAGCAGCTTTCCAGAGCTTGCATCCCAACAATACGTTAGTCCTGGATGATATGCTGCTTTTGAAGTAATGCAAAATAATAATAAAAAAACCGTTTTTTCCTCGGTGCATGCTTGGATTGGATTTCATTTGCATCCCAGAAACAGGGTAGACATCGCCCAAGACTGACGTATAATGTGTGTGAGAGAGAAAATCAGAGAAAAAAGAAGGATCAATAGCTTGCCCAGAGGCCTAAGTAGGAAGCTAAAAGGGGGGGGGGGGGGTCGGCCAGCAGGACTAGTGGGCAGGAAAACTTGTGTGGGCAGGAGGCAGACGCTCGAAAGAGCACGTAGGATTCGCTTGTGATTAGATTCCTGGGCATTTTAGCCCAGATGTCGTATTGCAAGTTCAACGTCATCATGCTCGGTTTTCCCTCTTCATCCCTCAAGCTCAGACATATTTGGCATTCTCCTTTTTTAAAAAAACTGGTTACAGTTTCCCTTTCTGGAAGTTTGCACAAACCCCAGGCGCTTTGGTCGAGTAACTGACACGAGCAGAAAGGGAAAAAGGCAGAAGATCTCTGAACCCCGACGGCGTCGTTTTCTTATTAATATCTTATTTGAAAACGGAAGTTTTGAGTTAAGAAGGAGAGAGAGTTTGGATCGACGCCGATAGAGAGGGATACAAAAAGCCGGCGGGGGTGGGGTGCATTTAAAAATGCATATGCATTTAAATACATACATTTAAATGTGCGTTTTAATACATATGCATTTAAAATGCATTTCAATGCACATGCATTTGAAATGCATTTTGACGCACATGCGTTTAAAAATGCATAGGCAGCAACATTTTGGAACCTTTCCAAATTTTCCGTGGGATTTCGCTAAAATAGACATGTTCTGTCCTGAAATGGAGAAGTGCCTTTCTCTTTTTCGTTAGCGAAAGGGAAACAGCCGGCCTCATGGCAATAAAATGACTGTTTAGCACCTTTTAGCAGGGCTTAGTATCAGAAACAGTTAAAGTGTTCCTGAAGGTGTTGATCTGAGCACGTATTACATATGTAGCACTTTCTATTCCTGACTCATTTAAAATGTGTTAGGAATGGAGGGAACAGCTGTAAGTAATGTCACGCTGTAGTTACCATGGATACAAGTTACTTTTCATGACATACCAAATGTGCTGCCACCTTCTGGGGGAAAGGAGGAACCCACATTTACATTCATAGCGATATATATATAGACACACAGCAGTAATTTATAACACAATCCTTAAGCATTTAGCAATTAATACATTTTGATCGAAATCTCTTCAACACACCCAAACTACTGAAAATATGAGGGGTTTAAAAAAAGGGCTGTGGCAATTTATAGATGATCCAGGCATTTATAGATCTCTGAGGTCCATATTCTTTAAATACTGTATACAAAATCCTTCTCCTGACTATATACCATATGTCATCTCTCTCTAATTAGTATATCTCATATTTCATAGTTCTCTGGTTAGTATGGGAGTAGTTTAACAATTTGGGGGTATAACTGATAGCCTGGTTTTGTAGTGGAAATGTAAAAATGTGGCATTTTAACGTCCTTCTAGTGATTAAGATGTCTTAGGCTATACATATTGCAGTTTTCAAGTATCTGATTTCTTTGGAAATCTCTACAACTTTATAGGGCTCACATATCTTTATATCTATACCACGATTCTGTGCCCTATAGCTTATGAACAGTCAATCCATCCTACTCTATGACTCCTCGCAAATTATCATTTGTTGATAGTTACATTTTTATCTCTATAGTGCAAAGGAAACTTTGCTAATTCCTTTGTAGAAAACCTTCTCTGGGAAGAAGGCAGCAGAGGGTTTTTTCCAGTTCAGGCAAATCCATCAACAAATGTCTGAGGGGAACTATAAATCAGCACATCAGACCTGCAGGACCAATATTATATAAGGAGCAGAAACTAAGGATTATCTAGAAAGTGACATGGAATTTTTTTACAATGCTATTTTAAGCAGTTTGGCCGGTTGCATCACATTTAATATAGAAAAATAGCTTTCTGAACAGAAAAGCTAAAGATTCGGACACATAAATCCTGATTTCTAGAAGCAAATCATATTCCTCTCGGGTAACTTGACTCTAACTGGATTCAGCACATACCGTATAAATGTGAATAAAGGCAGAATACCCACTGGGCACATAATACCAACACAAAAGGTTGTTTTCAGCTCTCCATACTGAAAATAATATGTATTTTATTCTGGCACCAATTACAATTATTTGTCATTCCAACTCAAATGGGAATAGTTCCTATTCAACAGATTCCCTGGAGGAGAAGGAACAGAAGTATAAACAGTAACTATGGTAATTTTAACCTAGAAAACATGTAAAAGGCAAACAGTTGGAGAACAGCGATCTGATAGCCAGATTGCAATATGATAGATGAAGGGAGAGATTAAGAGATCATATGATAAAACAAGGAAATTAGATATTATATAACATCATTTGTGCATTTCCCATTGCAAAATGATTTCACAGGCGCTAGACAAATGAAGGTTCTCTACCAGGGACAGCTGCAGATTTCCATGGGCCTGCAGAACTCCTGCCCCATCATGTTATGGGGTCTCCCCACTGTAAGTGGGTCCAGTTGCCTTCACACATCCTCCCAACTTCCTCCGTCCTTGACCCAGGAAGCTGCTGGGATGGGCCAGAGAACATTAAAGATTCATCATTTCAGCACTCTTTCCACAACAATTATCAGTCAGGTGGTTCTGGGAAGATCATACTAACACGTGAAGATGGTCCAAGATAACCCTAGCACACATCATTTCCCTCTGTAGTTGTTGTTGTTGTTGAAAACGTATTTACTGAAGTGTTTTTCGCATAAGTATAACAACTATACGGGACGCGGGTGGCACTGTGGGTAAAACCTCAGTGCCTAGGACTTGCAGATCGCATGGTCGGCGGTTCGAATCCCTGCGGCGGGGTGAGCTCCCGTCTTTCGGTCCCAGCTCCTGCCCACCTAGCAGTTCGAAAGCACCCTCAAGTGCAAGTAGATAAATAGGTACCTCTTTATAGCGGGAAGGTAAACGGCGTTTCCGTGTGCTGCGCTGGTGCTGGCTCGCCAGAGCAGCTTTGTCACGCTGGCCACGTGACCCGGAAGTGTCCTCGGATGATGCCGGCTCCCGGCCTTTAGAGTGAGATGAGCGCACAACCCTAGAGTCTGACAAGACTGGCCCGTACGGGCAGGGGTACCTTTACCTTATAACAACCATAAGCAAAAGCAAAACACAGAAACGAAAGCACATATGGAAATCAGGAATTAAGTATGCTTCTTTCTTTTACAACCGGGTGCACAGAAGAAAAAGAAATTGATGTCCTCATTAGACAAGCCATTTGGTCTGACGGACTGAAGGTACAAAACGACATGTTCCTTCTTGGTTTGTGAAAGGTATAAAACACCAGTTTGCAGCAAAGGAGTCTTTTTTTATTCTTGCCGTTTGCCAGATGCTAGCATTGCGTTAGCTTTTTCGCTAGGGCTGTTTCCCACACCTTATTGTACCACCTGTCCCAGGTGAGCCCCTTTAGGTGCTCTCAATGTTGGGCTCTCAATGTTCTGGCTGCTATAAGGAGATATTCAACTTACTTCTATTAGTAGCATATTGATTTGGTCCTATATACAGATATAATTAGGGACACGGGTGGCACTGTGGGTTAAACCACAGAGCCTAGGACTTGCCGATCAGAAGGTCGGTGGTTCGAATCCCCGTGACGGGGTGAGTTCCCATTGCTTGGCCCCTGCTCCTGCCAACCAGCAGTTTGAAAGCACGTCAAAGTGCAAGTAGATAAATAGGTACCGCTCTGGCGGGAAGGTAAACGCCATTTCCGTGCGCTGCTCTGGTTCACCAGAAGAGGCTTAGTCATGCTGGCCACATGACCTGGAAGCTGCACGCTGGCTCCCTCGGCCAATAAAGCGAGATGAGCGCCGCAACCCCAGAGTCGGTCACGACTGGACCTAATGGTCAGGGGTCCTTTTACCTTTACCTTACAGATATAATAATGCTAATTCCAATGTTGCTACTATTCCCGAGTTTGCTTCTTCTTTAATTTCTATGAAACCCATCATTTCCCTCTGTTCTACCTTCTTTTTCATCATCTTGATTTTCTTTTGTCTCCTGCTTTCATTTATTTGTTTTAAGAATGTACAAACAAACTGCCATCCATCCACCCATCCATCCAAGAAAAAAAGACTCTGTAGAGGCACACAAAGCAATGTGAAACTGCAAAAATTACAAAAGTGTTATGCATCCACAGTACGATACGTTAAAAATTTACCCGATTTCTAACCTACACTGCATAGTTCAAACCTCCTGCCTGTTCTTTAGACCCCCTTTCATCTTTTAAATCTTTCTTTGATGCCAGCTGTAATCACTCCTACTTTGGGAAAGAAAAAAAAACACTTCTGTTGAGCCTTCTCATCTCCATTGCCTTTCTTCGCTAAATCTTCTGAAATAGCTTTATTTTACAGTGGTACCTCGGGTTAAGTACTTAATTTGTTCCGGAGGTCCGTACTTAACCTGAAACTGTTCTTAACCTGAAGCACCACTTTAGCTAATGGGGCCTCCTGCTGCTGCTGCTGCTGCACCGCTGGAGCACAATTTTTGTTCTCATCCTGAAGCAAAGTTCTTAACCTGAAGCACTATTTCTGCGTTAGCGGAGTCTGTAACCTGAAGCGTATGTAACCTGAAGCGTATGTAACCCGAGGTACCACTGTACTGATTTTCTTTTTCTATCTAATGAAATGCTTTCATTTCTGAATCTTTCTTCTATTTCTTTGTGAGCTTTCTAGTCTTTTGCCACCTTCATATGACTTTTGGTTTCTGCCACCTTGTTCCTTTGTACTTGCCTTCTCATCTGTCCAGCTGTTCCTATTGTCTTTCCACTAATCAACATTTTTCTTCTTCGTTTCCTTACTCTTTTGGCGTTCTCAGGATTCCAAATACTTTTTAAAACTCATCCTTTCTCTCTCTCTGTTGCCAATGGCACGATTCATATGTTCTTTTGTTATTATCACTTTCACGTTTCAAAAATTTCAAAAATTATTTTGGGGGCCCGGGATCATACCCCATCTTCAGTCCCACCCCCCTCTTCCTCCTTGTTGGCTCCATTTCTTTTTTGACAATATTTTGCTTCCTTAAGTTGAATTTCTCTGAGCGTCTTTCTCTCTCTCTTTCAGCTTCTTCCTGAGTTCCTTCCATTTCCAGTTCTGTATGTCGCACACCAGAAATCTTGAGTTTGTGAGTTTGACTGACCTTGTGTTTTTCACTGCATCTTCAGGCACGTTTTTGATTACACCATTGTGCTTATTAATATTCATTAAAGTTTTTAATGTTTGACATTTTACTGTGTTTTTATATGTGCTGCAAGCCACCCAGAGTGGCCAGGGAAACCCAGCCATGTGAGCAAGGTATAAATTGTTGTTGTTGTTTAGTCGTTTAGTCATGTCCGACTCTTCGTGAGCCCATGGACCAGAGCATGCCAGGCACTCCTGTCTTCCACTGCCTCCTGCAGTTTGGTCAAACTCATGTTAGTAGCTTCGAGAACACTGTCCAACCATCTCATCCTCTGTCGTCCCCTTCTCCTTGTGCCCTCCATCTTTTCCAACATCAGGGTCTTTTCCAGGGAGTCTTCTCTTCTCATGAGGTGGCCAAAGTATTGGAGCCTCAGCTTCAGGATCTGTCCTTCCAGTGAGCACTCAGGGCTGATTTCCTTAAGAATGGAGAGGTTTGATCTTCTTGCAGTCCATGGGACTCTCAAGAGTCTCCTCCAGCACCATAATTCAAAAGCATCAATTCTTCTGCGATCAGCCTTCTTTATGGTCCAGCTCTCACTTCCATACATCACTACTGGGAAAACCATAGCTTTAACTACGGTATTATTATTATTATTATTATTATTATTATTATTATTATTATTATTTCTCTGAAGAACCCTGCTGGATCATGCCATGGGTCTATCTAGCCCACCAAACTGTTCTTGCAGTGGCCAATCAGAAGTTTGTGGGAAGTCCAAAAGCAGGACAACAGTGGTCTCCCCATCCAAGTCCTACTGCCTCCAACAGTAGAAGCAAAACATAGCCACCATGTCTAATAGTCATTGATAGCCAGTGATCTTCTATGCCTCTTCATTTTCATACCGTCAAGAGGGGCTGGGAGCTGGGGGCACTGTTATACAGTGGTTCCGCTCCTTCCTCCTGGGCTGTGTTCAGAAAGTGCTGGTGGGGGGGATGAGTGTTCAGACCCCTGGGCCCTCACTTGTGGGGTGCCTCAGGGTTCCGTCCGCTCCCCCATGCTTTTTAATATCTATATGAAGCCGCTGGGAGAGATCATCAGGGGGTTTGGGCTGGGTGTTCATCAGTATGCGGATGATACCCAGCTCTACCTCTCCTTTAAATCAGAACCAGTGAAGGCGGTGAAGGTCCTGTGTGAGTGTCTGGAGGCGGTTGGTGGCTAACAGATTGAGGTTGAATCCTGACAAAGACTCTCCTCCCTGGAAGAGAGGGGAGTGGTTGTGGGCGGGAGACCGAGCTCCGCCCCTGGTAGGGGGCCTTAGCCCCCTCCCCTCCTTACCTGGCTGGCGCCCACGCCCACCGGAGGCAGCCAACCAGGTGCCTCCGGGGGGCGTGTGTAGCAGCTTAATGCTGTGGCGCCAGCTCCGCCTCCTCCTCATTCGTCGTCGTCCCTCAGCGAGTCACCCACCCTCCACTCCCATTTAGCTCAGGGTCTAGGTTTTTTTGGCCTTGCTATGGACCTTAGGTTGGTCGCCCCGGTTGTCTGGGGGGCCTGGTAGGAATTTTTCCATTTGGCATTAGGCTTTTTTGTTTTTTTCGCCTACCTCGTAGCAATCGTCACAACTTTTGTGGTATTGGTGGGTAGGTTAGGCATTGGATTCATGTGTTGTGCTGTGTCAAGGGCTAGGTGTGGCCATCGCCTATGCTATCTACTGTGGGTTATTCCGTTAAAGGAATCTGGCGGTCGTGTATTCCGTCCGATGCCTGCTTGGCGGGAGGCCATGGCACGACCCTCGGTGACATCAGGGGGTGAGCCTATAGTTGGATTGGCATCAACAGGCTCCACCTACTGTTGAATAAACCCACCTCCTATAGTCATCCAATGCCTAAGCCAATACCTTTTCACTGCTGTAATCAATAAAGTTGTGGCCTTTCCTTGCCCATTAACCTTATATCACGTGTCCTTGTGTATTTATTTCACATAGCGGGGGTCGGGCCCTCAATCCACAAGATAGAAGTACTGTTTTGGGGGGACAGTCTGCGGGCAGGCATGGAGGACTCCCTGGTCCTGAATGGGGTAACTGTGCCCCTGAAGGACCAGGTGCGTAGCCTGGGAGTCATTTTGGACTCACAGCTGTCCATGGAGGTGCAGGTCTATTCTGTGTCCAGGGCAGCTGTTTACCAGCTCCTTCTGGTACGCAGGCTGAGACCCTGCCTGCCCGCAGACTCTCTCGCCAGAGTGGTGCATGCTCTGGTTATCTCCCGCTTGGATTACTCCAATGCGCTCTATGTGGGGCTACCTTTGAAGGTGACCCGGAAACTACAACTAATTCAGAACGTGGCAGCTAGACTGGTGACTGGAAGAGGACGCCGAGACCACATAACACCGGCCTTGAAATATCTACATTGGCTCCCAGTATGTTTCTGAGCACAATTCAAAGTGTTGGTGCTGACCTTTAAAGCCCTAAACGGCCACGGTCCAGTATACCTGAAGGAGTGTCTCCACCTCCATTGTTCTGCCCGGAAGCTGAGGTCCAGTGCCGAGGGCCTTCTGGCGGTTCCCTCACTGTGAGAAGCCAAGTTACAGGGAACCAGGCAAAGGGCCTTCTCGGTAGTGGCACCCAACCTGTGGAACACCCTCCCACCAGATGTCAAGGAAATAAACAACTACCAGACTTTTAGAAGACATCTGAAGGCAGCCCTGTTTAGGGAAGCTTTTAATGTTTAATGGACCATTGTGTTTTAATATTTTGTTGGAAGCCGCCCAGAGTGGCTGGGGAAACCCAGCCAGATGGGCGGGGTATAAATGATAAATTATTATAATAAATTCTTATTATTCATAGCTTACTTGCTGATCTTCCTTCATCCCATCCAAAACCACTGGCACCCACTCTATCGCTTAACTTCACTTCTATTCTGGGGACACGGGTGGTGCTGTAGTCTAAGCCACTAAGCCCCTTGGGTTTGCCAATTGGAAGGTTGGCGGTTGAAATTCCCATGACGGGGTGAGCTCCTGTTGCTCTGTCCCAGCTCCTGCCAACCTAGCAGTTCAAAAGCACACCAGTTCAAGTAGATAAATAGGTACTGCTGTGGCGGGAAGGTTAACGGTGCTTCTGTGCGCTCTGGTTTCCATCACAGTGTTCCGTTGACCTAGAAGCAGTTTAGTCATGCTGGGCACATGACCCGGAAAGCCGTCTGCGGACAAACACCGGCTCTCTTGGCCTGAAGGCGAGATGAGCACCGCACCCCATAGTTGCCTTTGACTGGACTTAACCGTCCAGAGGTCCTTTACCTTTTTTTACCTACTTCTATTTTGATTGATAGGACTATGCGTCGCTTTTTTTTTTTTTTACTGTGTTTTTTCTCTAGTTGGGTTCATTTAATTTTTCCCATTTTTAAAAAATTAATGCTTGCCCTCTGTTTCTCCTATTTTTCTCCTCTAAATTCCGCTTTACACTTCTTCCAGAGCTCTGCATTCCTCTAGTACGAATAGCACGAGGTGGACTAATGATACATCTGCTGTCTCACGCCTCTGTCCAATTTCTTTGGCACAGTCATATCTGTGGAATCTGTTGCCTCCAGATATTTGCATGACTCAGTCCCTCCCAGATATCTCTTTTCATGCACTTTTCCCTAATTAACAGAGATATGTTAATTGAGTCTCACTTCCTCCATAGTCTCTCCTTACATCCTTCCTCTTTCCTTTTCCTCGTATGCCATGTTTATTTAAATTGTAACCCCGTGGACAGAGTTTTAGTGTTGTTTAGGTCAGAGTATTTGATATTGTACAGTGCCTCCTTGAATTGTTTCGTTTTGCATTCTTTAATCTTTATTTTCATTGGCAAACTCGCATAGTTCTGCATACCTAAGAATGCATACCACAGTCAACAGCTCCATATTGCTTCACATAGATTGGCATTCAACCACCTCTGATTCTGGCAATATATACAAGTCAGACTGCAACAAAACGTTGCAGAATATCATCACCAACTAGAAGGAGTGCACTACTATTCAAAATGCAGCATACAAGCTTTCAAATGTCTGTGCAATATGAGGCTTTACTGCTCAGGACACGGGTAGAAGAGAAACCATTTGAATTTCCAAAACAATGTGCAAAGCAAAACACAACCATCCTTTTAAAATCTGCACTTTTCTGCATTTTGCAAAGCACTTCTCTGTCCGGGTAATATGTACGAGTGCATATCCTAGGGTAAATGCACATATTAGTGAAAACAGCATGCAAAAATGCATTGCATTGAGCAAAATTGCTTTTGCACAAAAAAATGTGTATTAGGCAAAATTGCATAAATTGATAAAATTGTGCTAAGGTGGTGATGAATTTTCACACCACTTAAGTGGAAATGTATGTGGAGATGTGAAGAACTGAATTCAGGATTGGAAAACTGAGAAGGTGAGAGAAACCAAAACTGGTGGATCTGCTCTGCCACCAGCTCAGGCCCAAAGGGCAGGCAATCAGCTATCTTTGGCAGGCAGGCTAGTAATCTGGTGGCCTCTTCACTGCTAGGCTTTCCTGATTTAGTGGAGGCAACATGCTTGGGAATACAATATGAGCCTGTGGTATCTGATAAGCCATGCAAGGAGAATTATGGAATGTGGCGTGACTGTCTCAGCTGAAACTTCCTGCCACCCCTTTCTCTGATCTGCAGTCATGGTGGACACAAGGAACCAGCATGACATGAAATTAGTACCTTTACTTAGGCAGAATCCACAGTTCTTGGAAGCACCTTAAGTGTGCCTTTGCTATTGTTATCAGCATTGCAAAACTCCAAAAAAAAATATTAACTTCCGTCAGCAAGAGATATGGGAGGGGGAAACCCCCACCTCATAATCCAAGCTACATCCTATCCAGCTAGTTCTCTTTGAAAAAGTAAAAAAATGTTGATGGTGGTGTAACTCTTGGATCAACAGATCTGCACACGTGTCCAATCGTTTGGACAAGTTCTTGTTTGACATTGATACATTTATCTTATCAACTTGACCTACGCTGATATACAGCACTCCTGGGCCAATTTATGTTTGTATATACACAAGGAGATTGCACCTGGTTAGCTAACATTGGTCTGGAGAACGAGCTGGCTATGTGGGCAAAGGCTTGCAAACGATGTGTCGCCATCCCCTCTTTCCAATGCTCTGGCCCTGGTTTTGCTACCACTGCCACATCGACATGAACATTTAAGTTGCACGTCTTTCCTCAAAGAACTCTAGGAACTATAGTTTGTTAAGGGTGCTGGGAGGAGTAAACAGCAGTTCCTGGGTGCTGTGGGAGAAGTCACGGGCTTGAAATGTGCTCAGGATATAAGATGTGTAACTCAGTTAGCAGATACACAACCTTGCTTATGATTCTATGCAAAAAAATTAATTAGAGAAGTGTGCACTGGTGAGCAGGCATGAAATATAGCATGGGGAACCTATAGTCCTCTAGATCAAGACTAGGCATCCTCAGGCTCAGGGGATGGATATCTGTGACTGGCTCTCAGAACTCTTCCCAGGCCACTAGCTTCATCCCTCAGGTGTTTTCGACTGGTTGGAATACCGTATTTTTCGCTCCATAAGACACACTAGACCATAAGGCGCTCCTAGTTTTTGGAGGAGGAAAACAAGAAAAAAAAATATTTTGAATCGCAGAAGCCAGAACAGAAGAGGGATCTGGCTTCTGGGATAGCCTCTGGCTGTTCTGGCTTCTGGGATAGTCGCGTGAAGCCTCTTCAGGGCAGCGGGATGAAGGCTCCCCCTGCCCGGAAGAGGCTGCGTGCGGCTAAGGCAGAAGCCAGGACAGCAAGCGGGGCTCCGTTCCTGTCCTGAGGGAGAGCTGCACAGCGCCCCTTCAGCAAAGCGGGAGGAGGAACAGAAGGACTCCGTTCCTCCTCCTGCTTCGCTGAAGGGGCGCTGCGCAGCTCTCCCTCTCTGCGCTCCATAAGACTCACTCACATTTCTCCTTACTTTTTAGGAGGAAAAAAGTGTGTCTTACAGAGCGAAAAATACGGTATGTCCCTGAACACTGATAATGCCTCTTGCTTGCTGTCAGGCTTTGGGGAATCGGATTCCTCCCACGGTGGCAGTCATGAAGCAGAGAAACGATAAAAGCTCTTACCATGCAATTTATTCAATAATTCACAGAGAGCGACGAAGGAATGCCGTCTTCCCTAAATAATGGCATTGCTCCAAGTAAAGTCCCACCCTCCTTTCATCTCCCCTATTCTACATCACTCCTGCGCTGGCTAATCTGAGCTTTCTGCCTCTGAGCTCTCTGTTCTACTACCCACCATACATGCCTGGTCCTTGGGGGGTGGTTAGGAATGCTCTCCAAAGAGACCGAGTCTGTCAGCTGTCTCTCCTCTGGTGCTTCTTCTTCTTCTTGCTGTTCCTCTTCCAATATTTCCCAGGTTCTCCCCTCTGCAGCTTCTGAACCATGCCCTTCTGCAAACCACTGTTCTAAATCTATACTGTCCTCCTGTCCTCGGGAAGGTTCAGGAGAAGCGGTGGTGGTCCCCACCATCCCTCCTCAATCCAGCCCATGACATCTGCTTGGATGGAGGGTTGTGTGAGTCTCTGTATAAAACAGCCTACCGTTTCAAGGTAACATCTGCAATTGTTGCTCCACCCACTGGGCAGAAAGAAATGCATCTGAAGAATTATAGAGCTGGAAGGGACCAGGAATATGCAATGTCCCCTGTGCCCCCATGCTCTGGATCAGAGTTCTTCAACCTTTAAGTCCCTAGGTGTTGCTGGACTACAACTCCCATCATCCCTAACAATTGACTAAGTTGGAGTTGTAGCCTGACGAAATCTGACGACCCAAGATTATTATTATTATTATTATTATTATTAATAATAATAATAATAATATATTACTGTATTTTTTGCTCTCTAGGACGCACCCGACCATAGGACACACCTTGTTTTAGAGGGGGAGAACAAGGGGAAAAAATTTTCCCCTCCCTGTGCAGCGCCCCTTCAGCGAAGCGGGAGGAGAAATGGAGCCCCTTCCATTTCTCCTCCCGCTTCGCTGAAGGGGGGCTGCGCAGCTCTCCCACTCTGCTGAAGCCAGGAGAGTCTTGCTCTCCTGGCTTCAGCAAAAGGAACCTGTAGCCTCCAGAGCGCAGCAGGAACTCGTGCTGCACTCCAGAGGCTTCAGACAGCTATCCCTGAAGCCTGGAGAGCGAGAGGGGTCGGTGCGCACCAACCCCTCTCAGTCTCCAGGCTTCAGCGAAAGCAACGCAAAGCCTCCGGAGCACAGAGGGAGTGCTCCCTCTGCGCTTCGGAGGCTTTGTGTTGCTATTGCTGAAGCCAAGGGGCCTGCATTCACTCCATAGGATGCACACACATTTCCCCTTAATTTTTGGAGGGGGAAAAGTGTGTCTATAGGAAAATACGGTATTTATACCCCGCCCATCTGGATGAGTTCCCCCGGCCACTCTGGGCGGCTCCCAATCAAGTGTTAAAAACAATACAGCATTAAATATTAAAAACTTCCCTAAACAGGGCTGCCTTCAGATGTCTTTCAAAAATAAGACAGCTGCTTATTTCCTTGACATTTGATGGGAGGGTGTTCCACAGGGCGGACACCACTACTGAGAAGGCTCTCTGTCTGGTTCCCTGTAATCTCACTTCTCGCAATGAGGGAGCCGCCAGAAGGCCCTCGGCGCTGGACCTCAGTGTCTGGGCTGAACTATGGGGGTGGAGACGCTTCTTCAGGTATACAGGACCGAGGCCGTTTAGGGCTTTAAAGGTCAGCACCAACACTTTGAATTGTGCTCGGAAACGTACTGGGAGCCAATGCAGATCTCTCAGGACCGGTGTTATGTCCCAGCAGCCCCTCCCAGTCACCAGTCTAGCTGCCACATTCTGGATTAATTGCAGTTTCCGGGTCACCTTCAAAGGTAGCCCCACACAGAGCGCATTGCAGTAGTCCAAGATTGGAGAACTCTGCCCAAGACATTTGACTCCAATTCCTGCCAGCTGTGGAGCTGTAATCTAACAACTTCTGGAAGGTCACGGAGTAACCTTCAAGAGTAACGAAAGCCCATCAGAGCCACCTCATATGGGCTGAGGTCCCTTTGGCCACCCAAAAGATGTGATCGATTATGCAGGTGAGGCTTAACTGGGGCCCCTCTATATTTCATTCAAGTTGACACCCCTGATTAAGCTGATCTCCTACCTTTCTTCTCTTTTAAAGGCCCTTGCACAGTACAGCTGAGTCACAGAGGAAAATACTGGCAGATTGCTACCCCAACAAAACAAGCTGTTCTTTGCTTCAACACTTAAAAACACTATTTTATTCAAATTATAACCTGCCTTTTCTCTGAGGAGCTCAAGGCAGTGAACATGCTTGTGCCTCCATAAATTTATCCCTCACAACAAATCTGTGAGGTAGATTATGCTAAGAAGAGAGAGAAAAAAATGACTGGCCAAAGGTCATTCAGTAAGTTTCATGACTAAGCAGGGGTTTGACCCACGGGGTCCATTCCAACTCTACAATTCTATGATTATATGAATCTGGGTCTCCATTGTCACTCACAACCAGTTTTTCTGTCTTGAGGATGCTGGCACATTTTGTTCCTCAAGCGTACAATCTCTGTACCAATACAGTAGTACCTTGGGATGCGAACGGAGCCCCGTTCACATCCTGAAGCGAACGCAATCCGCGTCTGCGCGTCTGTGCATGCACGGGTCGTGTTTTGCCGCTTCCACGCATGCACATGACATCATTTTGACCGTCTGTGCATGCGCGGGGCGAAACCCGGAAGTAACACACTCTGTTACTTCTGGGTCGCTACACAGCGCAACCCAAAAATACTTAACTTGAAGCACATTTATCCCAAGGTATGACTGTATGCGCAAATAGTTGAGCTGTATGCTCATAATATTGATTCACATGTAATTTCAGTGACTCTGCATTCTGTGTCCCTGCGTACACAATAGCTCAGCTAAACAATTCGACAAGTGTACACCTAGGACAGGCATACGCCCGGAATTTCCCAGACATAGCCAGGATTTGGCTCTCGGAAACACTGTCCAGGCAGGAATCATCGAAATGTCCAGGAAAATCCGGACGTATGGCAACCCATGTCGGAAGTGTATGTTTTGTCATATTCCCTTCAAAGTAGCTCAAAACTTCAAAAACTGGTGGAAAAAAATACCAAATTACCAAAGGTCAACAACTCTGCCCGCCCTGCCCCCCCAAAGCTCAACAACTATGCACACAAATTCATACAAGGGTGTAAAAAGGCAAAGGTAAAAGGTAAAGGACCCATGGATGGTTAAGTCCAGTCAAAGGCGACTATGGGGTTGCGGCGCTCATCTCGCTTTCAGGCCGAGGGAGCCGGCGTTTATCCACAGACAGCTTTCTGGGTAATGTGGCCAGCATGACTAAACTGCTTCTGGCACAATGGGACACCGTGATGGAAACCAGAGTGCACAGAAGCACCGTTTACCTTCCTACCGCAGCAGTAAAGGTAAAGGTAAAGGGACCCCTGACCATTAGGTCCAGTCATGGCTGAATCTGGGGTTGTGGTGCTCATCTTGCTTTATTGGCCGAGGGAGCCGGCGTACAGCTTCCGGGTCATGTGGCCAGCATGACTAAGCTGCTTCTGGCGAACCAGAGCAGTGCACAGAAACGCCGTTTACCTTCCCACCGGAGTGGTACCTATTTATCTACTTGCACTGTGACGTGCTTTCAAACTGCCAGGTTGGCAGAAGCAGGGACCGAACAACGGGAGCTCACCCCGTCACAGGGATTCGAACCGCCAACCTTCTGATTGGCAAGTCCTAGGCTCTGTGGTTTAACCCACAGCACCACCTGTGTCCCTTGCCACAGTAGTACCTATTTATCTATTTGCACTGGCATGCTTTTGAACTGCTAGGTTGGCAGGAGCTGGGACAGAGCAACGGGAGCTCACCCCATCACGGGGATTCAACCCCCCAAGCTTTTGATTGGCATGCCCAAGAGGCTCAGTGGTTTAGACCACAGCACCACCCACACCCACAAGGGTGCATGTTCTTGATGTTATTTCTGTTGTCTGGTCTTTGACTGCAATAAGGATCGATTGCATCAATCGACCCTTTCACACACACACTTGCACACATGTAGAGACAGCTTGTACCTGTGTTCAATGTGTGAACAAGCCTACTGCCATCTATTCATGGTGGTGTTTCTCTGTTATCATCTACTTTAAATGGATACTCTCGGATGATGTACTGATTTTATTTTTACTGGCACTCCCAGCATGTTCAGTCTTCTGTGCCTTTCTTGTCTGGTTGCTAAATACACTTCCATTAATTTCTGCCTGTTTTGCCTGCTGTCTCTTATCAGTGCTTCCATAGCCATGGCAACAGTCCAGCTAAGAACCATTGATTGAGCTATGGGCATTTGCTTCCTGCAAAGGAAGTGGATAGTGATTCTACTACCCGACCATTTCCACCTGCTGATAGTGGTAGCTGCAACTAACCAGTGTTTATTGCCCTTGAGGAAACTAGGGTTGTTTGTCTAGAGAATAAAAGAAAAGTAGCAGCCGTGTGGCAAAGCTTCTGCTGTAACCTCAGACCCTCCAAGTGGCTCTGTTTTCCAGGGAGAATCCTGGACTTACAGAAGCTGTCCAGGTTTCTGTTTTGATCATGGAATGTCCCGCTTTTCCTTAGGACGTCCCTCTTTTCATCAGAGAAAGGTTGGAGGGTATGGAGTTATGTGACCCCCGAGCCAAGGAGATAAATAAATATACAACCTTTAGAAGGCATCTGAAGGCAGCCATGTATAGGGAAGTTTTTCAATGTTTAAAGTTTTATTATGTTTATATATATATTCTGGAAGCGGCCCAGAGTAGCTGGGGCAACCCAGACAGATGGGTGGGGTATAATTATTATTATTATTATTATTATTATTATTATTGAATAGGATGTTTTCGTCGGAGAAATGTTGGAGGGTATGCAACTTGAATAAAATATTAGGGAGCCCAGGCAAGCCCTGCCTGCATAATCTATCACAAGATGTGGCACATGCACACCATTTTATTTTATTTTATTCAATAATTTTTTATTGGAAATTTTATTTACAACATAACACAAACCCCCCACCCCCCAACACGGAAATCCACCCCTATCAGACACAAACTGTTAAGGAAAAATCTAGGTGCGAGGCTGCTCAGTCACCCAGCTCATTGGGCAGAGCCCGCGGATCCCTGCGGAATAAAGGAAGGAGTCCAGCCAACCGAAGCAAATAGCTGTAGACCGAAGTTTATTGCGCAATAGGTTCAAAGAGCAAATTTGAACCCCGAGGATGGGGTGACAAAGACTTTTAAAACTTTCCCACCATATCCCAGAATACAGTTTGTACAGCATCATTGCTACATCATTGCTACATCACTGACATGTCACAAAAGGGGAGGGGTTAACCTTGGCAAACAGGTCAGGACAAGTCCTTGGTACAAGATTAGCATAAGCAGACATGGGAGGGCAAGACTCAGGTATAAGATTAGCATAGACAAATATGTCTTAAGTACCCACCACCCAAAAGTACAATAGAAGTTCCTTTGCATGTCTGGAGCCTGAGGCGAGTCAGGTGATGAGATTTGGCTTCCCTTGGCTAACAATGAGCCCAGCAATTGTCACCTCTGGGAACTTCCTGGAGTCCCTTTTCAAGGGGAAAATAGCTTTGGAATGGAGGAAACTGGGAAAGGAGATGATTTATATTATTTTTAAAGCTAGGTAACTTCCCTGAGCTGTCAAGTTGAAAGGATACATTCAGGTATAATATTTGTAATATTTAACTTTAAAGATGTGCCCCCACCCCGCAATTTCCGTAACACAAACATAACAAACAACAAGCATAATTTACAACAATACAAACAACCAAATAAAAGACTTCCTTTATCCTGTTTCTGGCATCCTTATTTACTTCTTATAAGCTGTTTCCTTTATGAATAATTATTAAGATTTTTCTGATTATAACTTAAATATCCACAAAGTCTCCTGCAAACATTAATCGAAACAAGTTCAGGTATGAATTTTAGGGCACTGTTTTGTGAAGTATTCTCTGCATTTTCCCCATGCTTTTTGACATTCTTGTCTAGTATGATCTCTAATTGCCTCTGTTAATCTAGCTAGTTCAATATACTCTAACAGTTTGTCTTGCCATTCCATTTTTGTTGGCACAATTTCTTTTTTCCAGTTTTTCGCAATTAGGATCCTTGCCACTCCTGTAGCATAGAGGAATATTTTCCGATCTTCTCTTGCTATACCTGCGTCCGTTATCCCTAGTAGAAAAGCTTCTGTATTTTTTATAAAGTTATACTTAAACATTTTTTTAAGCTCGTCATATACTATGTTCCAGAAGCTTTTGATTTTTTCACAGGTCTACCGAACATGTATAAATGTCCCCTCTGTTTTACCACACCTCCAACACAGATTTGTTTTTGTCTTATACATTTTAGCTATTTTGGAAGGTGTTGCACCTCAAAGTGCAAGTAGATAAATAGGTGCTGCTCTGGCGGGAAGGTAAATGGCATTTCCGTGCGCTGCTCTGGTTTGCCAGAAGCGGCTTAGTCATGCTGGCCACATGACCCGGAAGCTGTACACTGGCTCCCTCGGCCAATAAAGCGAGATGAGTGCCGCAACCCCAGAGTCGGCCACGACTGGATCTAATGGTCAGGGGTCCCTTTACCTTTTAGTCTGACAGAATATGACAGTTCCTAATATCTAGCAGCAAGAGCTCTGTGGTATAAGGCTGGCAGTGAGCGGGTGCTTGTGAGCTTGATCTTTTGTTCTTGAATTTCTCATTTCATCTGTTCAACAGAAGTCTTACAATTCCAGAATGCTGAGCTTTTAGAAATGTGTCGGGCATCAAGAGACGCGCAACAAAATTTCCTGCATTGTCAATGCAGGAAAACATCTATGAAAATCAACAAAAATAATCCCTTTAACAGAAGCCATGTAACTGGGCTTTTCTTCTGGTATCCATTTTTGTTTGGAAAGCTTTTTTCTCCCCCCCCCCCATACGTGAACCTCATGTCTAATAAAGGATTTTGTTTCTTCTGTATAAGGGAAATTTTATCTAATGTTTCTAGTTTTTGACAGCATGCTTACCTGAAACATCACACAATGTTCCCTTGCAGTATAAGGTCATTCACCTGTGTTTGAACAAGATTCTAATCTTCCAAACCGTTCCTAAGCATGAAAATTCCGGTGATGACTGAATGTTTATGACATTGACCGAGTTATAGGAAGGGGAAATAGTAAGGCCTGTCCCGATTAATAATTGACAATAAAAAAGGTAAAGGTACCCCTGCCCGTATGGGCCAGTCTTGACAGACTCTGGGGTTGTGCGCCCATCTCACTCAAGAGGCCAGGGGCCAGCGCTGTCCGGAGACACTTCCGGGTCACGTGGCCAGCGTGACATCGCTGCTCTGGCGAGCCAGAGCCGCACACGGAAACGCCGTTTACCTTCCCGATGGTAAGCGGTCCCTATTTATCTACTTGCACCCGAGGGTGCTTTCGAACTGCTAGGTTGGCAGGCGCTGGGACCGAACGATGGGAGCGCACCCCGCCGCGGGGATTCGAACCGCCAACCTTTCGATCGGCAAGCCCTAGGCGCTGAGGCTTTTACCCACAGCACCACCCGCGTCCCTCAATAATTGACAATGCCACATAATTATTTTATTACAAAGGCACTACACATGCTCTATGCCGTGAGAGGGCATATGCTATAACTGTGTGTAGACATACAACAGGCAGAGGTACAGATCCATGCCTTTGACACTGATGGAAATAGTTTTCCTGCTGTAAAAGTAACTGCCCATCCTGTAACAGATTCCCACCCCCCCACCCCCATAATAACTTTGCTTTCTAGGGAAATCAGCCAGTTTGAGCTTGCTGATCATAAGGTCAGCGGTTCGAATCCCTGCAACGGGGTGAGCTCCCGTTGTTCTGTCCCAGCTCCTGCCAACCTAGCAGTTCGAAAGTACGCCAGTGCAAGTAGATAAATAGGTACTGCTGTGCCAGGAAGGTAAATGGCGTTTCAGTGCACTCTGGTTTCTGTCACAGTGTCCCATTGTGCCAGAAGCGGTTTAGTCATGCTGGCCACATGACCCAGAAAGCTGTCTGTGGACAAACGCCGGCTCCCTTGGTCTTGAAAGCGCCACACCCCATAGTCAAATTCAACTCGACTTAACCATCCAGGGGTCCTTTACGTTTACCCCATCTACAGAAATGAACAGGCAATGGGGACCTGTGGAAATCCTCACTGCTCCCTATAGGTAAAGGTTTAATAACTTTTCTTGTGTATTTGAATTAAGAAAAGCAATCACCTTGGAATGCTTCAAATGTGCCCAGGCCATTTGGTCTCAAATGTCACATGTCTCTCACTGTTTCCCTGGCAAGCAGACTTTTGTCAGGCTGTTGACATTCCTTCCTTTATCTCACTTCCCTTGCTTCTTCTTTCTTCCAGGAAGTTTCAAGGATAGATGGTTTTACACTCTGGTCCTAACTCATGATGAACTTAGAATAACAACCTGGAGGGTCATTTGTGCCCCACATGATCTATGCTACAAAGAGCGTAATGGGTGTAGGCATATAATAGACAGAGGTGTTGTTGTTTAGTCATTTAGTCGTGTCTGACTCTTCGTGACCCCATGGACCAGAGCACGCCAGGCACTCCTGTCTTCCACTGCCTCCCGCAGTTTGGTCAAAGTCATGCTGGTCGCTTCGAGAACACTGTCCAACCATCTCGTCCTCTGTCGTCTCCTTCTTCTTGTGCCCTCAATCTTTCCCAACATCAGGGTCTTTTCCAGGGAGTTTTCTCTTCTCATGAGGTGGCCAAAGTACTGGAGCCTCAGCTTCAGGATCTGTCCTTCCAGTGAGCACTCAGGGCTGATTTCCTGATAAAAGACAGAGGTAGATGCATGCTACCTCTGTAGGTTGGGGTAGGTTGGGACGCGGGTGGCGCTGTGGGTAAAACCTCAGCGCCTAGGACCTGCCGATCGCATGGTCGGCGGTTCGAATCCCCGCGGCGGGGTGAGCTCCCGTCGTTCGGTCCCAGCTCCTGCCCACCTAGCAGTTCGAAAGCACCCCTTAAGTGCAAGTAGATAAATAGGTACCGCTTTATAGCGGGAAGGTAAACGGCGTTTCCGTGTGCTGCGCTGCTGCTGGCTCGCCAGAGCAGCTTTGTCACGCTGGCCACGTGACCCGGAAGTGTCTTCGGACAGCGCTGGCTCCCGGCCTCTTAAGTGAGATGAGCGCACAACCCTAGAGTCTGTCAAGACTGGCCCGTATGGGCAGGGGTACCTTTACCTTTACCTTTACCTTTAGATGCATGCTATTTTCCTAAGGAAAAGTAGGACATTCTGGGATCAAATCAGAAACCGGGACGGCTTCTGTAAATCTGGGACTGTCCCTGGAAAATAGGGACACTTGGAGGGTCAGCATAAGTAGAACTACCCTAAAAGCTGAAGATGGAGGGCAGTACAGTTGTACCTTGGATCCCGAACGCCTTGCGAGTCAAACATTTTGGCTCCCGAATGCCTCAAACCCGGAAGTGTGTGTTCTGGTTTGCGAACGTTCTTTTGAACCCGAACATCCTCTTTGGCTTCCAATTGGCTGCAGGAGCTTCCTGCAGCTAATCAGTAGTCATGACTTGGTTTCCAAACATTTTGGAAGTCAAGCAGACTTCCAGAACTGATTCCATTCGACTTCCGAGGCACCACTGTATATTAATTTCAACAACAACAATATAGCCCATCTTGACTTGTAGCCATTCATAGCCCTATCCTCGCATAGTACAAGCCTATGCATATTTACTCTGAAGTAAGCCCTACTGAGTTCAATGAGATTTTACTCTTATGGTAAGTGGATTTTGGATTGCAGCCTTGTGTAAAGATAGATCAATATTATGGGGCCTGTGTAAAACAGCTCAGAGTGAATTACAAGCTCACTGGATTTTAAGTAGCAAATTGTCACCTTGAATTTTATACTACAGGGAAGTGGTCAAATATTAACAGTATCTGTTTGAGCTCCCTGGAACTTGAATTTAACAAGATGAAACTGTTTCTCCAAATGTTCTTCGCCTTCCACCCAACCAAGCAGTTACGACGGATAACCTTTGTGTGCAGACTTCATTTATGAAACCAGCCTGCTTATTCCAGTTAGGATCAGCAGCTACTTAATCTTCAGGTCTTATCTCCAGGTGAAGAGCAACGGTTCATAAATTTTTCAAAAAGGAAGATATAAGAACGTTAAAACAAACTTCCTAGAAGGCTTGGTCGAAAGAAAATGTCACAAATCTAAATCTAAAAGCGATGTGGAGACCAGTGCCAAACTGTATGTTGTGGGTGAACATGACTTAGCGATCATAAAATCTAACTTGGGCAGAGTTCATGAGCTGCTTACCATTAACCTGTTGAGGAACATGTTCATTTTCCTACACAACTTTTAGAAGACGTCCGAAGGCAGCCCCATATCGGGAAGTTTTTAATGTTTGCCATTTTATTAGGTTTTTATATTTTACTGGAGTAGCTGGGGGAACCCAGCCAGATTGGCGGAGTTTAAAGAATAACATCATATCATCATCAATTAGTTTTTGATGTATTTGGCATATTCCTGTTGATCTTGGTACACAATTTATTAATATAACTTTAAAAACAAAATAAAAAACAAACCTTTCATGTCCCCCCCGCCCCGCAAAATGGAAGTCATTTGGCAACCGATTTAAATGACAGCTCAGGGGAGGGGCATTTTAAAAAACTGTCAGCTAATCAGAACTTCTCTGATAGCAGTTTGGTATAGATCTGGTCCCCCCGAATCTATAACAATATCCCCCCACACACATACACAAGCGCCTACTCCATAGTTTGAACCACAGCTGCTGAAAGGTTTGGTTTTACTTTCATTTTAATAGTTTATTTATAACTTGCCCTGGGGGAAAACCCGCAGGTTTCTTTTCTCCCAAGTCACTGAAGTGTAGTTTACTGTTGTTAGCCGCTCCGAGCCCGGCTTTGGCTGGGGAGGGCGGGATATAAATAAAATGTTATTATTTTATTATTATTATCAGTAGTAGTAGTAGTAGTAGTAAAAGCTTGAGATTTCTCCTTTGTAGATGGAACTGCTGTCAATGAACTGAATGACCTTAAGTGATATATTGGCTACATCAGGTGTAACCCATAAATGGAACACAAGATACAGAAAAGTAATGCATCGCGATGCCCAGAGATTGGCTCCAAGCGACAGCTCCATAGGTCATATAGCTCACATATCGTCCCGTGACTGTGCCTTGCAAGCTCTCCACATAACTCTGGCCAGTCCTGTCCTGGACAATAGACGGTTTTCCCCAGTGCCCTTTTATATACGAGTTCACACTTTGAAACTATTGATGCAGTCACGTGCCCAAACATGCCTGCTTGATAAATGGCATAGTGATAGCTTTATGAGAGCAATATGGGTCAAAGCCCAAAATATATATGCTTTGCAAGAGATATGTAGCAGAGAGAGGAAGTCCCGGCAAGAGGGCAGCCAGCAGCTGTTTACCACTGAACCATAAAGGTCATGTGAGGAGAACAAAATTAATACTCTGACTAGCTGTGACCTAACCGGCGTTTGTGTGACACAGAGAGAAAGAAACTAGCTCACAAGTGCATGCACAGAGACCCACACAGGGAGACAGAGCCTTGCTAACTCTCTCACACAAAGGTCTAATGTTATGTCATATTGTTCTTTGTTGTTGTTGTTTAGTTGTTTAGTCGTGTCCGACTCTTTGTGACCCCATGGACCAGAGCACGTCAGGCACTCCTGTCTTCCACTGCCTCCCGCAGTTTGGTCAACTTTGGTAGCTTCCTCAGTAGCATGTTGGACGCCTTCCGACCTGAGGGGCTCATCTTCCAGCGTCATAACTTTTATATGCCTGTTGTCTTTGTCCATGGAGTTTTCTTGGGAGGGATACTGGAGTGGCTTCCGGCTCCTGCTCCAGGTGGATCACATTTGGTCAAAACTCTCCACTATGACCTGTCCATCTTGGGTGCCCTGCACGGCATAGTTCATAGCTTCTCTGAGTTATTCAAGCCCCTTTGCCACGGCAAGGCAGTGATCCATGAAGGGGCATATTGTTCTTACCCTAACGGAAAACTATAAGGGGGAGGAGTCCACTGCCATTAGCTGTGACAGGAAAGGCTGAAATGTGTCATAGGTGGAATGTAGACACATATATAGAAAATGCTGTGAAAATGCTTTAAAAAAAACCAACAACTTTTGGAAAATATGTTGAATTTGCCATAAGCTCACCATTGCCGTCTAGTGCCACATTTGTATAATGTACTGTCAGAGACTGCCTCCAGGTCCCAGCTCACAGAAGACCAACGCTAGCCAGCAGAACTGTACAAAAGTCTTTATTGAAGTTTAGTTCCCATTTTCAGACTCTAGCGTGCGTCTCTACGTCTAGACCCTAGACCAGCGAAGCCTCGTCTGAGTCTCCGCCCCCTGTACACCAGTTTAAGACTCTAGCCTTACTCCACCTTCTACGTTTCTCCTTCCGCCTCTGGGTCCTACTACCCCCCTGGGTGCCTTCCTTCCTGGACGCCTCGGAAGCGGACCCTTCGGACTCCTCCCCCTCTCTTCGGCGGGCTTTGGGACCCGGCTCCCTCTCCGGACTGCTCATTGCGCCCCCTCTTGTACATTTGAACTTGGCGCGCGCGCGCTGCCCCTGACCTTCCTTTTGACCGTTTCCTCGCTCTCTGATGCAGGCGTGGCTAACCCTGACTCATGTCCTTCCGCTGACGGAAAGCTGCCTGCTGCCGATGTTTGGGACTCCTCCCCCTTACTGCTCTCCGGTGGGGAAGCTGGTCCCGATTTCCAGCTGCTGCTCTCTGAGTCCCCTCTGGCCCCTCCTTCCTGGGGTGTTCCCTCTGGCAACCCCCTAGCTCTGACCACTGGAGCCCCTTTCTGTGAATCCTCTGATTCACTGGAGAGACTTAGAGACCTCGGATGGCTATCATCGCTGACCTCTCCCTCGGATTCCTCTCCCTCGGTCTCTAATTCCTCCCTTTCCTGTCCCTCTGCTCCTGAACCCCTGACATGTACTTAAAACTCTATATTTGCATATGTGGTGGGAATGTCGAGAAGTTAAAAAATTTGGGGAAATGATATATAATTAATTGGGAAAAAATGTTTAAAATGACATTTGTTAAAAAAAAACCCAGAAGCATATTTGTTAGAGATTGTAGGACAAGACCTGCCAAGAAAAACAAAGAATTTATTTACGTATGCTACAACAGCGGCAAGAGTCTTGATAGCACAAGGATGGAAGAATGAGGAAATCCCAAAGAAAGAACAGTGGCAAGAAAAATTGATGAGCTATGCAGAGTTCACTAAATTGACATACAAACTGCGTGATAAAGACAACTGTGACTTTAAGGAAGAATGGGAACTTTTTACAATTTATCTAAAAAAAGAACAAAATGAACTGGACTCCTTGGCAGGTTTTGAATAAACATACACAAATTTAGATAAGGTAAGGATGTGTATAATTTTATAACATGCAGAGAATAATATGTGTAAATAAATCAGAGAGAGGAGCTGAGGGGAGTCCTTGGTGGGGGGGGGGAATTGAAGGGGGAATGGGGAAAAGGGGGAGGGGAAGTAACATATGTGATTATATGGTTTGATAATTTGTTATGTTGAAATTGCTTAATAAAAATAACTTTTTAAAAAAACACACACGTTATATTTGCAGCTGTATAGCAGAGTATAGGGATGTGGGTGGCACTGTGGTCTAAACCACAGAGCCTCTTGGGCTTGATGATCGGAAGGTCAGTGGTTTGAATCCCTGCGACGGAGTGAGCTCCTGTTGCTCTGTCCCAGCTCCTGCCAACCTAGCAGTTCAAAAGCACACCAGTGCAAGTAGATAAATAGGTACTGCTGTGGCAGGAAAGTAAACAGCGTTTCCATGTGTTCTGGCTTCTGTCATGGTGTCCCGTTGCGCCAGAAGCGGTTTAGTCAGGCTGGCCACATGATCCGGAAAGCTGCCATTGGACAAACACCAGCTCCTCGGCCTGAAAGCGAGATGAGCGCCGCAACCCCATAGTCGCCTTTGACTGGACTTAACCGTCCAGGGGTCCTTTACCTTTTACCTCTTATAGCGGAGTCCATAATGTGGTAGAGCAGAGGGGCCTAGCCCATGGGCCATATCTGCATCCCCAAAAGGTTTTAGAGACACCTCCGAGTGCCCCCTTTTAAAAATAAAAGTAAAAATAGGTTGTTGTTTTTTTAAAAATGCTCCCATCAATCCACATTGCGGTGCCAAGATGCTACGAGGGTGTTTGTCTCTCCCACCCAATTTTGTCCTTTAAAAAAAGTAATGTTAGCTATTGCAGTTGGTTCGACCCTTTGGCTCCCTTACAACTCTATAATTCTAAGTAGAGTTTGGCTAAATGGATACCTGAACCTAAATTCCTCCCGCCTCCCCACCCCGTGCCATGGAGAAAGTTGCGCAAACAAACAAAATGGAGAGAGAATATTAACTACTGCTCCCTGTCATTGTCAGTTGTGTGTATTTATAAGGGTCTGGAGGACTCAGCCCCTCTCCGAATACTCAGGTTTTAGGGCTTGTGGGAATACAGTGCTGGTTGTTAAGGCGTCGGAGGCAAGGGCGTTCTGTGGGTAGGCACCGTCTTAATTCCAGAAATGGCAGTCAGAGGTGAAAGGGGTTTGAGGCAAATATCATCATTTGAGAACGACAAGCCAGGTGGTTATACCCCGAAATGCAGCAGTACAGTAGATGTGGAAGGAAGCAGAGGCAAGGCAAGGCATCAGGTGTCCATGTAGCAACTCCTACATGGAGCCAGTGTGGCGTAGTGGTTAAGAGCGGTAGACTTGTAATCTGGTGAACCGGGTTTGTGTCTCCGCTCCTCCACATGCAGCTGCTGGGTGACCTTGGGCTAGTCACACTTCTCTGAAGTCTCTCAGCCCCACTCACCTCACAGAGTGTTTGTTGTGGGGGAGGAAGGGAAAGGAGAATGTTAGCAGCTTTGAGACTCCTTCATGTAGTGATAAAGCGGGATATCAAATCCAAACTCCTCTTCTTCTTCTCTTCTTCTTCTCCTCTGGCTGACAGATTGCTCTGGGCCAAAGTGCACATGACGATGGAGAGCTCTCTCTCTTCTTTTTCTCCAAATAGAAACCACTGGACGGTTAGGAGAATCTGGATCAGGACCACTGGGGTTTAAGACCATCCATTCAAACACTTGGGGACAACGGTCCTTAACGTTCACGTCAGCCTATTGCCAAGTGAATTGTTTGGGGCGCAAAACACCTAGAGAGGTGGGAGTGAAAGGGGCGGAGGTAGGAGGGAAACTCACGGGAGAAGAGAGTTTCATACTCCTGGAGTATAAGGACTTCAGGGACGTGTTCTGTGAGAAGGAGGCAGATAGGTTACCCCCACACCGGCCTTATGACTGCAAAATAGACCTGGTTCCATGGGCCCAAATACCCACCAGTCGTCTCTACTCCATGTTGGAGGCGGAGTTAGCCTAGCTGAGGGAGTTATTGTGGAAGAATTTGGCAAGGGGTTTTAGACAGGAGCCCCTGTCTTTTTTATAAATAAGAAGGACACCCCAGAGAAAAGGCTCATCATGGACTACAGAAAGACCAACCAACTCATGATTCTCAGTGGGTATCCCTTGCCACATATTGGGGATCTGCTAGAGAGATTGAGATCAGCGAACATTTTTATTAAGCTGGACCTGAGTGGGGCCTACAATCTGATACATGTGAGGCAAGGAGATGAGTGGAAGACGGCCTTTAATACCAGTTATGCGACTTTTGAGTACCTAGTGATGCTGTTTGGGTTGCAGTCGGGCACTGCCACCTTCCAGGCCTTCATAAACCATGTCTTGGCAGGCTTGCTGGACAGGAATGTGCTAGCTTACCTCGACGGTATTTTGATCAACTTGGAGAGCCTTGATGAGCACATGCAACATGTAAAGGAGGTGTTGCGACGACTGCGGGTGCACAGACTCTACGCCAAGTTGGGGAAGTGCCAGTTGCAAGTGAGGGAAGCGGATTTTTTGGGATAGTGTTGCCTAACGGCGTATACATGGATCCCACGAAGGTGAAGGCGGTGTTGGGAGTGGCAGAAGCCCAAGATGAAGAAGGATCTGCAGAGGTTCTTGGGCTTCGCTAACTATTACCGGAAGTTCGTGCCCAGCTACTCGCAACTCACTGCACCCCTCACGGACTGCTTCAAGGGCAAGAAGCTGTTTGCCTGGACAGAGGAGGCACAGCGCACATTCGGCAAGCTCAAGGAGATGTTCACAGCAGAGGAGCATCTGCACCACGCAGATCCATCTCGACCGGTGGTGGTGGAGACGGATGCTTCTGAAAGGGCAGTAGGAGCCGTGCTGCTTTAGGAAGACAGCCACGGTGACTTGAAGCCATGCGCATCCCACTCTCAGAAGCTGAACGCATCGGAACAGAACTACACCATTTGGGAGAGAGAACTGCTGGCTATAAAGGAAGCCTTCAGAACATGGAGGCACTTCCTAGAAGGAGCACAACACCAAGTGGAGGTGAGTATGGCTCACAAGAACTTGGAATATTGGCAGACCGTGAGACAACTAAACTAGAGACAAATCAGATGGGCACAGTTTTTTGCCCATTTCAATTTTCACATACAATATGTGCCGGGGCATTTGAACCAGAGGGCGGATGCCTTGTCCAGGAAACCAGAATACATGGAGGGAGAACAGAAACAAGAGTTGAAACACATTCTGAAGCCAGAACAGTTGCGACTGGCGGTGGCGACTGTAGTCGGAGTAGAGGAGTTTAAGCAGCAAACAGAAGGAGATGCATTCATGCAGAAGAAACTGGCGGTGATACGGAGCGTTGAGAACAACGTTGAAAGATTTGCTGAAAGGGAAGGCCTCCTGATTAAGGCAGAGGCGCTCTATGTGCCAGAAGGGGACTTGCAGGCACAAGTAATGCGGCAGTGTCATTACAACCCAACAGCAGGTCACTTTGGGCAGTATAAGACCGTGGATCAACTAAGGAGGCAGTTTTGATGGCCCAGGGTGACAGAAGAGGCTAACGAGTATGTCAGGGCATTTGTCAACGAGCACAAATGCCTAGGGCAGTGCCGGCAGGACTGCTGCAGCCACTTCAAACTCCACAAGGACCTTGGGAGTTGGTCACAATGGACTTTATCACGGACTTGCCACCCCCTCGGAAACAGACAGTGGTCTGGGTGGTGGTGGACTTGTTTATGAAAATGTCACACTTTGTGCCATGTCCAAAGCTGCCGTTAGCACAGGAAAGGGCACAGTTGTTTGTCGACCACATATTCAAACTGCATGAGTTGCCATTGCGAGTGAGTTCGGACAGAGGAACACAATTTACCTCACAATTCTGGAGGAAGCTGATTCAGCTGTTGGAAGTGGAAGTGTGTCTGACCTCAGCGAGGCACCCTCAAACCAACAGGGAATCAGAGAGGACCAACGTGACGCTGCAACAATACCTGCGTTCCTACATGAACTACCAACAAGAAGAATGGGTGGACAAATTGGGTCTAGGAGAGCTTGCAAATAACAATGCGGTGCATGCATCTACCCAACAAACACTGTTCCTAGCCAACAACGGAAGACATCCAAGAGTGTTTCCGGAACCGTGGAGCACCTTGTTGGTGTCTGCCACAGAGCAGCTCGTGGGGGAGATGCAGACCTTGCAAGAACTACTGAGGGGAAAACCCAACAAGAAATACGTGGATGAACGCAGATGACAGGGGGAGGAGATTACAGTGGGGGATAAGGTGTGGTTGTCAACGAAGGACCTGCCGATGAAAGGAAGGTGCAGGAAGTTGGAGGCAAGGTGGATGGGCCCCTTTGAAGTGGCAGATCAGATAAATCCAGTGTCGTTCAAAGTTAGCTGACAACATCAATGAAGTTATACCTGATATTCCACAAGGCTCTCTTCTCACTCTACATTCCTGCACACCAGTACCAGGAACCTAAGCAGGCACCTCCTCCCCTAGTTATGGTAGGAGATCAGGAGAAATTTGATGTCTAAAATATTTTAGAATTCAGGTGGTGTACAAGGTGGTGTATTTAGTGTCCTGGAAAGGTTATGGAACAGAAGAAAACTCTGGGGTACGCAGCCAGGATTTGCACGCCTCAGACAGAGGCAGATCCAATATAGGTACCCCCACATGCCCAAGCGCAGAGGGTGGGGGGGGAAGATGAGGACCTTAGTGAGGAATGAGATGAGGAGAGTGATAATGGGTGGGCGCCAGAACCGAGAGAACCCTCTGGTAGCAGGCAGCGAGGCTGAGGAGGAGGAGGAAGGGGGGCTTGGAGGAGGGGGTGATGTCAGCTGCATCCCATTGCTGACATAGGGTTTTTATCATAGGCCAAGAAATCAGCTGTCGACTACTTCACCTGCGGAAGAAAATTTTTGTGAAGAAATCCCTAACCCAGCCGTTTTCCACTTCACTAAAAAATGGTACCAAACTGTTGAAAATGCTTCCCTGAAAGGTTTGGCAGTGGAAATGGAAGGGTTTTGATCAATGGCCAAGAAATGAGCCCTCAACAACGTCACCTGCGGAGAAATATTTTTCTAAAAAAATCCCTAAGGCGCGCGGTCACAATTTCATCAAAAATTGGTCCTTTTCCACTTCACTGAAAAATGGTGCCAAACTGACCCATGGGGTCAGAATATCACAAAAAATCTGATGTTCTGCAATTCACTCAAAAATGGTGCCAAACTGTTGCAAATGCTCCCCTGAAAGGTTTGGCGGTGAAAACAGAAGGCTTTTTATCCTAGGCTAAGAAATCAGGCCTCAATGCCGTACGCTGCGAAAAATCTTTTTTTAAAAAAAATCCCTAACACGCGGGGTCAGAATTTCACAAAAAAATCTGACGTTATGCAACTCAATGAAAAATGGTACCAAACTGTGGCAAATGCTCCCCTGAAAGGTTTGGCGGTGAAAACAGAAGGCTTTTTATCCTAGGCTAAGAAATCAGGCCTCGATGCCATAAGCTGCGGGAAAATCTTTTTTTGAAAAAATCCCTAACCCTGAGCGCAGGCCAGGCCATGCTGTTTTATACCTGCTGCTGGGATTGACAAAGCTGCCTCTGATTGGTTGACAAGGCTGCTGGGATTGACAAAGCTGCCTCTGGTTGGTTGACAAGGCATTCTTTGATTGACAAGGCATCTGACCCTCCCCTTCACCTCATAGCTCACCAATTAACCCATTAACCAACGCATAGCCAAACCAATCAACCCACTTGAAGGATTACTGTTAATCTCTTTTCCTTAGGGTGTTCCTATTTTCAATGGAGAAATGCTGGGGGGTATGGAGTTCTCCGACTCCCGAGCCGTCTGAAGGCAATCCTGTACAGTGAAGGGTTTTTTAAAAAACGTCTAGTGTTTTATTATGTTTTTATACATGATGGATGCCGCCCAGAGTGGCTGGGGCAACCCAGTCAGTTGTGTGGGGTATAAAGAATAAAATTATCATTATGGAATGGGGCATCTGTGTGTGTGTGTGTGTGTGTGTGTGTAATGCACTTGGAGGGAAGAGCTGGCTGGAACTCTAAACAGAAGCAGCAGAACGCATTCCAACATTTGGTTGCAGGTCCCATTTGTGACATACCACCGATGAAGTCCCTACTTTGAAGCATTTATCATATAGAAATCCTCCTCCTCCTTTTGGGCTGACCAGTGTACAGGGGCGCCGACTTATAAAAAATATTGGGGGGGCCCATACCGGGGTCCTGCCCCGGGAAGTTTTCTAAATTTTAGATGAAAATTAGTGAGTTTTAAAGTTTTTAAAAAGTATTTTAGAGTCATATGATCAACATTAGAATGCTAAACACGTCTGCAGCATGCACTGAACGAAACTATCCACACTGAATGACTGGGCCAGCAGGGTGGGCTTTATTATAAAGCCTCACCATCGCAGGAAGGGGATCGCTCGCTAATGATCTGAAAATCGCAGCTGCGCTTCCCTAACGGTCCTGCTTAGAATTCACTAAAGGAAAGGGTCTCATTATGCAAATATTTCATTCCAGAAAGGGAAAGGAGGGAGGGGAGATGTCAGTTATTTAAATATGACAGCTCGCCGTGCATCCTCTCTCCCCAACCCCCACCGCCGTCCCAAATTAAGGCTGCATCTTCCTTGGGTTTACTCTCCCCTCCTCCCATCCATTCACATCAGCGAGTATCCCCGGAACACCCCTCCGAAGTGTGTGTGTTTTTCCCCGATCGGAGGAAGGAAGGCTGAAAGGTGGCAGGACCCTGTGCCGGATAACTTCAGCGAGTGGTAGCGAAGCAGCCCCAAAGGGGCTTCCCTCCCCTACGCCACTACCACGCCAGGATCCCTGATCCGATCCAGTCCCTGTTGCAGCTGAGCGCCGGTTCCTTCGAGCGCAGAAGTAACCCTGAAAAGGTTAAGGAAAAGCCCCGCCATCCCCAGTCGCGCTGCCAAATCCCGCTCTCCCTTTAATGCCTGAAGGGATTAAGCTGGCTGTGTGTGCTGCAGACCAGAAGGAAAAACCGGGGAGGTTCCGAAGAAAACTACCCGCCTTTAACCACCAGGGTTAGGAAGACGCACACGCACCCCGCCCCCGACGTAGTAGGGCTGCCCCCAGAACCTGCACACCGGGGCTTTCTGGATGATCTGGAGAGCAGCCAGATTTCACCCCCAATTGCACCCTGGTGGCGTCCACCGAGTGGATGCATTCCAGAATCGAGCTCCGGCATCCTCTACTTTTAAAAGCGAAAAAATAATAATATATCGAACAGTATGCAAAGCAGATCGCCGGACTTCCTGCGCTTTATCAAAAGCAACCAGCCACCAACCCGAGTCATTCATCTAGAACAAGTCGGTCTCTCTCTCCCCATACACACACACATACAAGTGTAATGGCTAATATGTCCCTACTGTACTGCCATGAAAAGATCCGTGCTGCCCTTTTGCCAACAACGAGCCAGCCAAACGCTGGCGACTCAAACTCCTTCCCTCCCGCAGCTTTCAAGCCATCCCCAAACTGCAAACGGGGGGGGGGGGACAACTCCCGAAACTGCAACCCGAGCGTTTTCCAAGCCAGTCCTTGTTTGCCCGGTTCCCACCAATCGATCTTTCTGTGCTGGACGCTGACAGCGCTGCAAAGGCAGCCCGGACGCCGCGCGCAGGACTCTGTCAAGTGCAACGCACCCCCTCGGGGATCCGTCAAAACCTTGCCGTTCCCGAGAGCCGAAAAAGCCCCGAGAGCTGCGAGCGGCGCCGGTGCCTCGGCGCCCAGAAACTCCGCTTTCTTTTCATCACCGCCAATCAATTAAGCAGGACGCGGACGTAACAATTTCTTATTAATTACTGAGCGAGAGACTTCGTGTGTGTTGCACAAAAGAGAGAGAGAGAAAGAGAGAAGAGGAGATAGGAAAGAAAAGAGCGAGGAAGGATAGAGCAGCTGGGAGTCTGGAGACGCCAGGTTCAGTCTGGCAGCATGCATCGGAAAGGTGCCCTTTTTCATATTTAAACCACGCGGAATAGGTACATTTTTGATTCCTACTTATGCTTTCAGGGGGTTGTGAATGACAGTCACCATTTTGCTACAATGTAACAGAATACTGTGTCTCGGAGTTCTAAAGGTTCGCTCAGGGGAAGCACTCGGCCAATGGAGAAAGTGGATACCGGCTCGCCGCCCAATCAAACTCCAAGGGCGGAGCAGGGGCGCCGACTTATAAAAAATATAACTAATAATTTTCTTAAATTATTGGGGGGGCAGAGCCCCCCAAACGAATTTTTGAGGGGGCTCGAGCCCCCTCAGGCCCCATGGAGTCGGCGCCTATGCCAGTGTAAAAGCATGAGACAAAAGCAGCTGGAAGGAAAGAGGGAACTTTGCACAATCTGGAAGAGAGTGAAAGAAGGAAAGAGGGGTAAAGGAAATAAAGAAAACAAAAAACCTGAGATTAGGTGGGGGGGGGGGGGAGAGAAGAAGAAAAGTCAAATCCAGAGGGAAAAGAGAGAGAGAAATTGGGCGGACTGAGAAGAAAAGTCAAATCCAGAGGGAAAAGAGAGAGAGAGATTGGGCGGCCTGAGCGCAGGCTAATGGCCTGAGCACAGGCCAGGCCAGGCTGTTTTATACCTACTGCTGGGAGTGACAAAGCTGCCTCTGATTGGTTGACAAGGCTGCTGGGATTGACAAACGGCCTCTGGTTGGTTGACAAGGCTGCTGGGTTTGCAAAGCTGCCTCTGGTTGGTTGACAAGGCTGCTGGGATTTCCAAAGCTGCCTCTGGTTGGTTGACAAGGCTGCTGGGATTGACAAAGCTGCCTCTGGTTGGTTGACAAGGCATTCTTTGATTGACAAGGCATCTGACCCTCCCCTTCACCTCATAGCGCACCAATTAACCCATTAAAGTAGGAGTAAAGTAGGAGTAAAGCAGGAGTAAAGTAGGAGCAAAATGGGAGTAAGGTATGAGTAAAGTAGGAGTAAAGAATGAGTAAAGTAGGAGGGACTAGGAGGGACTAGGTGGAGGAACTAGGAGGGACAAGGAGGGACTAGGTGGAGGAAACAGGAGGGAGTAGGGAGTAAGGTAGGATTAAAGTAGGAGTAAAGCAGGAGTAAAGTAGGAGTAAAGTGGGAGTAAGGTCTGAGTAAGGTAGGAGTAAAGTAGGAGTAAGGTATGCATAAAGTGGAGTAAAGCAGGAGTGAAGTAGGAGTAAAGCAGGAGTAAGGAAGGAGCAAAGTAGGAGTAAAGTAGGGGTAAAGTAGGAGTAAAGTAGGAGTGAAGTGGGGGTAAGGTGGGAGTAAGGTTGGAGAAAAGTGGGAGTAAGTTAGGACTAGGAGGGACTAGGAGGGACTAGGTGGAGGAACTAGGAGGAACTAGGAGGGACTAGGTGGAGGAACTAGGAGTGAATAGGAGGGACAAGGTGGAGGAACTAGGTGGAGGAACTAGGAGGAACTAGATGGAGGAACTAGGAGGAACTAGGTCGAGGAACTAGGAGGGACTAGGAGGGACTAGGTGGAGGAACTAGGACGAACTAGGAGGGACTAGGAGGGACTAGGTGGAGGAACTAGGACGAACTAGGAGGGACTAGGTGGAGGAACTAGGAGGGACTAGGTGGAGGAACTAGGAGGGACTAGGAGGGACTATGAGGGACTAGGCGGAGGGACTAGGAGGGACTAGGTGGAGGAACTAGAAGGAGGAACTAGGTGGAGGAACTAGGAGGGACTAGGAGGGACTAGGTGGAGGAACTAGGAGGGAATAGGAGGGACTAGGTGGAGGAACTAGGAGGAGGAACTAGGTGGAGGAACCAGCAGGAACTAGGAGGGACTAGGTGGAGGAACTAGGAGGGACTAGGTGGAGGCACTAGTAGGGAGTAGGAGGAACTAGGTGGAGGAACTAGGAGGGACTAGGAGGGACTAGGTGGAGGAACTAGGAGGGACTAGGAGGGACTAGGTGGAGGAACTAGGAGGAGGAACTAGGTGGAAGAACTACGAGGAACTAGGAGGGACTAGGTGGAGGAACTAGGAGGGAATAGGAGGGACTAGGTGGAGGAACTAGGAGGAGGAACTAGGTGGAGGAACCAGCAGGAACTAGGAGGGAATAGGTGGAGGAACTAGGAGGGACTAGGAGGGACTAGGTTCAGGAACTAGGAGGAGGAACTAGGAGGAACTAGGTGGAGAAACTAGGAGGAACTAGGTGGATGAACTAGGTGGAGGGACTAGGAGGGACTGGGCGGAGGAACTCGGAGGAGGGACTAGGAGGGACTACGTGGAGGAACTAGGAGGAACTAGGAGGTACTAGGAGGGACTAGGTGGAGGAACTAGGAGGGACTAGGTGGAGGAACTAGGAGGGATTAGGAGGGACTAGGAGGAGGAACTAGGTGGAGGGACAAGGAGGGACTAGGAGGGACTAGGTGGAGGAAGTAAGAGGAACTAGGAGGGACTAGGTGGAGGAACTAGGAGGAGGAACTAGGTGCAGGAACTAGAAGGGACTAGGAGGAGGAACTAGTCATGTAAAAACACGCTGATTCCTGGACCATCCGTGGGCTGGATTGAGAAGGCGATTGGGTCACATTTGGGCCCTGGGCCTTAGGTTGCCTACTGTTCCCTAAAAAAATAACCTCCAAGCCTGCAAGCAGGATGTGAGCACCACAGCACTCATCCTCACATGCGATCTCCAGCAACTGGCATTCAGCCGCAAAGTAGTAAGGTAGGAGTAAAGTAGGAGTAAAGTGGGAGTAAAGTGGGAGTAAGGTATAAGTAAAGTGGAGTGCAGCAGGAATAAGGTAGGAGTAAAGTAGGAGTAAGGTAGGAGTAAAGCAGGCAAAAGGTAGGAGTAAAGTAGGAGTAAGGTATGAGTAAAGTGGAGTAAAGCAGGTAGTCGGAGTTGGATGAGGACAAACTGAGATTTGTGGGAGGCAGTGTCCTAGTAGCCCTAAAACAGGGGTCAGCAACCTTTTTCAACCATGGATCAGTCCACCATCCTTGACACATGTGGTGGGCCGGACTATGTTTTGAAGAAAAAAATGAACAAATTCCTATGCCCAATACCCAGACGTGCATTTTAAATAAAAGCACACATTCTACTCATGTAAAAACACGCTGATTCCTGGACCAACCGTGGGCTGGATAGAGAAGGCGATTGGGCCACATCTGGGCCCCGGGCCTTAGGTTGCCTACCCTTGCCCTAAAAAATTAACCTCCAAGCCTGCAAGCAGGATGTGAGCACCACAGCACTCATCCTCACATGCGATCTTCAGCAACTGGCATTCAACCGCAAAGTAGTAAGGTAGGAGTAAAGTAGGAGTGAAGTGGGAGTAAGGTGGGAGTAAGGTAGGAGTAAAGTGGGAGTAAGGTAGTAGTAAGGTAGGAGTGGATTTAATCAGTGGATTGATAATATGAAAGAACTGCTTACAGACATAGTCTGCTTGGATAAATACGACAGTATTTCGTATGAATTTATCCAAAATGTAGTTGACTAATTTATGTTAGGATAATATCAGATTTATAAAAGAATGTATGGGTTAGGGTATTTTTTGTATATATTCATGTCATGTCTTTCCCCCCTTTAAAACAACATTTTATTTTGATGGTGTGTTTTTTTAAAAAAACCAACACCTTCCTTTTTGGCCTTCAGGTGTCTTCTAAAGATTGCAAAGTTACTTATCTCCTTGGCTCAGGGGTCGCTAAGCCTCAAAGCCGCTAATAGCACTAATCTGCTAAGCCGCTAATGGGCTTGCTTCGCAAGACGAAAAAACCGCAAGACGAAGAGACTTGTGGAACGGATTCCTTTCGTTTTGCGAGGCACCACCGTACAGCCGACTTGTGGTGTTTGGGTAATACCTCATCATTCACCACGGAGTTATAAGTGAAAAAGAAGGCAGTCAGAGCTGGATGAGAACCAACTGAGATTTGTGGGATGCAGTGTCCTTGTAGCCCTAAAACAGGGGTCAGCAACCTTTTTCAACCATGGATCAGTCCACCGTCCTTCACACATGTGGTGGGAAGGATTATATTTTGAAGAAAAAAATGAACAAATTCCTATGCCCCACACCCAGAGGTGCATTTTTTAAAAAAGCACACATTCTACTCATGTAAAAACACACTGATTCCTGGACCATCCGTGGGCTGGATTGAGAAGGCGATTGGGCCACATCTGGGCCCTGGGCCTTAGGTTGCCTACCCTTGCCATAAAAATTCAACCTCGAAGCCTGAAAGCAGGATGTGAGCACCACAGCACTCATCCTCACATGTGATCTCCAGCAACTGGCATTCAGCCGCCAAGTAGTAAGGTATGAGTAAAGTATGAGTAAAGTAGGAGTAAAGTAAGAGTAAAGCATGAGTAAAGTAGGAGTAGAGTATGAGTAAAACAGGAGTAAAGCATGAGTAAAGTATGAGTAAAGTATGAGTAAGGTATGAGTAAGGAAGGAGTAAAGCAGGAGTAAGGAAGGAGTAAAGTAGGCACAAGGTAGGAGTAAAGTAGCGTAAAGTAGGAGCAAAGGAAATAGGAGGGACTCGGTTTAGGAACTAGGAGGAAGAACTAGGTGGAGGAAATAGGAATTAGGAGAGACTAGCAGGGACTATGTGGAGGAACTAGGTGGAGGAACTAGCAGGAACTAGGAGGGACTAGGTGGTGGAACTATCAGCAACTAGCAGGGACTAGGTGGAGGAACTATGAGGAGGGACTAGGTGGAAGAACTAGGATGAACTAGGAGGGACTAGGTGGAGGAACTAGGAGGGACTAGGAGAAACTAGGTGGAGGAACTATGAGGAGGAATTAGGTGGAGGAACTAGGATGAACTAGGAGGGACTAGGTGGAGGAACTAGGAGGAACTAAGAGGGACTAAGTGGAGGGACTAGGAGGGACTAGGAGCGAATAGATGGAGGAACTAGGTGGAGGAACTAGGAGGGACTAGGTGGAGGAACTAGGAGGGACTAGGTGGAGGAACTAGGAGGAGGAACTTGGAGGAACAAGATGGAGGAACTAGGAGGGACTAGGTGGAGGGACTGGTTGGAGGCGCTAGGAGGGACTAGGTGGAGGAACTATGAGGAGGAAATAGGTGGAGGAGCTAGGATGAACTAGGAGGGACTAGGTGGAGGAACTAGGAGGGACTAGGAGAAACTGGGTGGAGGACTTATAAGGAGGAACTAGGTGGAGGAACTAGCAGGAACTAGGAGGGACTAGGTGGAGGAACTAGGTGGCAGTAGGAGGGTCTAGGTGGAAGAACTAGGAGGGACTAGGAGGGACTAGGAGCGAATAGATGGAGGAACTAGGTGGAGGAACTAGGAGGGACTACGTGGAGGAACTAGGAGGGACTAGGGGGGACTAGGTGGAGGAACTAGGAGGGACTAGGTGGAGGAACTAGGAGGGATAGGTGGAGGAACTAGGAGGAGGAACTTGGAGGAACAAGATGGAGGAACTAGGAGGAACTAGGTGGAGGGACTGGTTGGAGGAGCTAGGAGGGACTAGGTGGAGGAACTATGAGGAGGAAATAGGTGGAGGAGCTAGGATCAACTAGGAGGGACTAGGTGGAGGAACTAGGAGGGACTAGGAGAAACTGGGTGGAGGAACTATAAGGAGGAACTAGGTGGAGGAACTACAAGGAACTAGGAGGAACTGGGTGGAGGAACCAGCAGGAACTAAGAGGGATTAGGCGGAGGAGCTAGGAGGGACTAGGAGGGACTAGGTTGCGGAACTAGGAGGAGGAACTAGGTGGAGAAACTAGGAGGAACTAGGTGGCTGAACTAGGTGGAGGGACTAGGAGGGACTGGGCGGAGGAACTAGGAGGAGGGACTAGAAGGGACTAGGTGGAGGAACTAGGAGGTACTAGGAGAGACTAATTGGAGGGACTAGGAGGGACTAGGAGGGACTAGTGGAGGAACTAGGAGGGATTAGGAGGGACTAGGTGGAGGAACTAGGTGGAGGGATTAGGAGGGACTTGGTGGAGGAAGTAAGAGGATCTTGGAGGGACTAGGTGGAGGAACTAGGAGGGACTAGGAGGGATTGGGCAGAGGAACTAGGAGGAGGAACTAGGAAGGACTAGGTGGAGGAACTTGGAGGAACTAGGCGGGACTAGGAGAAACTAGGTGGAGGAACTATGAGGAGGAACTAGGTGGAGGAACTAGGATGAACTAGGAGGGACTAGGTGGAGGAACTAGAAGGAACTAGGAGGGAGTAGGTGGAGGAACTAGGAGGATCTTGGAGGGACTAGGTGGAGGAACTAGGAGGGACTAGGGTGGACTAGGTGGGGGAAGTAGGAGGAGGAACTAGGTGCTGGAACTAGGAGGAACTAGGAGGGATTAGGTGCAGGAACTAGGAGGTTCTAGGTGGAGGGACTAGGAGGGAGTAGGGGGAGGAACTAGGTGGTGGAACTAGGAGGCACTAGGAGGGACTAGGTGGAGGAACGAGGAGGACCTTGGAGGGACTAGGTGGAGGAACTAGGAGAGGAACTATGTGGAGGAACTAGGAGGAGGAACTAGGTCCAGGAACTAGGAGGGACTAGGAGGGACTAGGTGGAGGAACTAGGAGGTACTAGGAGGGACTAGGAGGGACTAGGAGGGACTAGGGGGAGGAACTAGGTGGTGGAACTAGGAGGCACTAGGAGGGACTAGGTGGAGGAACTAGGAGAGGAACTATGTGGAGGAACTAGGAGGAGGAACTAGGTGTAGGAACTAGGAGGGACTAGGAGGGAATAGGTGGAGGAACTAGGTGGAAGAACTAGGAGGAGGAACTAGGAGGAACCTGGTGGAGGAACTAGGAGGAAGAACTAGGTGAAGGAAATAGAAGGAGGAACTAGGTGCCGGAACTAGGAGGGACTAGGAGGGACTAGGTGGAGGAACTAGGAGGTACTAGGAGGGACTAGGTGGAGGAACTAGGAGGAGGAACTAGTCATGTAAAAACACGCTGATTCCTGGACCATCCGTGGGCTGGATTGAGAAGGCGATTGGGCCACATCTGGACCCTGGGCCTTAGGTTGCCTACCCTTGCCCTAAAAAATCCACCTCCAAGCCTGCAAGCAGGATGTGAGCACCACAGCACTCATCCTCACATGCTATCTCCAGTAACTGGCATTCAGCCGCAAAGTAGTAAGGTAGGAGTAAAGCAGGAGTAAAGCAGGAGTAAAGTAGGAGCAAAATGGGAGTAAGGTATGAGTGAAGTAGGAGTAAAGAATGAGTAAAGTAGGAGGGACTAGGAGGGACTAGGTGGAGGAACTAGGAGGGACTAGGAGGGACTAGGTTGAGGAAATAGAATGGAGTAGGGAGTAAGGTAGGAGTAAAGTAGAAGTAAAGGAGGAGTAAAGTAGGAGTAAGGAAGGAGCAAAGAAGGAGCAAAGAAGGAGTAAAGTAGGGGGTAAGTTATGTGTAAAATGGAGTAAAGCAGGAGTGAAGTAGGAGTAAAGCAGGAGTAAAGTAGGAGCAAAATGGGAGTAAGGTATGAGTGAAGTAGGAGTAAAGAATGAGTAAAGTAGGAGGGACTAGGAGGGACTAGGTGGAGGAACTAGGAGGGATTAGGAGGTACTAGGTTGAGGAAATAGAATGGAGTAGGGAGTAAGGTAGGAGTAAAGTAGAAGTAAAGGAGGAGTAAAGTAGGAGTAAGGAAGGAGCAAAGAAGGAGTAAAGTAGGGGTAAGTTATGTGTAAAGTGGAGTAAAGCAGGAGTGAAGTAGGAGTAAAGCAGGAGTAAGGAAGGAACAAAGAAGGAGTAAAGTAGGGGTAAAGTAGGAGTAAGGTAGGAGTAAAGTAGGAGTAAAGAAGGAGTGAAGTGGGGGTAAGGTGGGAGTGAGGTAGGAGTAAAGTGGGTGCAAGGTAGGACTAGGAGGTACTAGGAGGGACTAGGTGGAGGAACTAGGGGGAACTAGGTGGGACTAGGTGGTGGAACTAGGAGTGACTAGGAGGGACTAGGTCTAGGAACTAGGTGGAGGAACTAGGAGGAACTAGATGGAGGAACTAGGAGGGACTAGGTGGAGGAACTAGGTGGAGGAACTAGGAGGGACTAGGTGGAGGAACTAGGTGGAGGAACTTGGAGGGACCAGGTGGAGGAACTAGGAGGAGGGACTAGGTGGAGGAACTATGAGGAGGAACTAGGTGGAGGAAGTAGGAGGGACCAGGTGGAGGAACTATGAGGAGGGACTAGGTGGAGGAACTATGAGGAGGAACTAGGAGGGACTAGGTGGAGGAACTAGAAGGAACTAGGTGGGACTAGGTGGAGGAACTAGGAGTGACTAGGAGGGACTAGGTGGAGGAACTAGGTGGGGGAACTAGGAGGAACTAGATGGAGGAACTAGGAGGGACTAGGTGGAGGAACTAGGTGGAGGAACTAGGTGGAGAAACTAGAATGAACTAGGAGGGACTAGGTGGAGGAACTATGAGGAGGGATTAGGTGGAGGAACTATGAGGAGGGACTAGGTGGAGGAACTATGAGGAGGAACTAGGTGGAGGAACTAGAATGAACTAGGAGGGACAAGGTGGAGTAACTAGGAGGGACCAGGTGGAGGAACTAGGTGGAGGGACTAGGTGGAGGAACTAGGAGGGACTCGGAGGGACTAGGTGGAGGAACTAGATGGAGGAACTAGGAGGGACTAGGTGGAGGAACTAGAAGGGACTAGGAGGAGGAACTAGTCATGTAAAAATACGATGATTCCTGGACGATCTGTGGGCTAGATTGAGAAGGCTATTGGGCCACATCTGGGCCGTGGGCCTTAGGTTGCCAACCCTTGCCCTAAAAAATCAACCTCCAAGCCTGCAAGCAGGATGTGAGCACCACAGCATTCATCCTCACATGCGACCTCCAGCAACTGGCATTCAGCCGCCAAGTAGTAAGGTATGAGTAAAGTATGAGTAAAGTATGAGTCAAGTAGGAGTCAAGTAGGAGTAAAGTAGGAGTAAAGTATGAGTAAAGCATGAGTAAAGCATGAGTAAAGCATGAGAAATGCATGAGAAAAGTAGGAGTATAGTATGAGTAAAACAGGAGTAAAGCATGAGTAAAGAATGAGTAAAGTGGCAGTGAAGTGGGAGTAAGGTATGAGCAAGGTATGAGTAAGGTTTGAGTAAGGTAGAGTACAGCAGGAGTAAGGTAGGAGTAAAGTAGGAGTAAGGTAGGAGGAAAGCAGGCGCAAGGTAGGAGTAAAGTAGCGTAAGGTAGGAGCAAAGGAAATAGGAGGGACTCGGTTTAGGAACTAGGAGGAAGAACTAGGTGGAGGAAATAGGAATTAGGAGGGACTAGCTGGGACTAGGTGGAGGAACTAGGTGGAGGAACTATCAGGAACTAGGAGGGACTAGGTGGTGGAACTAGCAGGAACTAGGAGGGACTAGGTGGAGGAAATATGAGGAGGGACTAGGTGGAAGAACTAGGATGAACTAGGAGGGACTAGGTGGAGGAACTAGGAGGGACTAGGAGGGACTAGGTGGAGGAACTAGGAGGAGGAACTTGGAGGAACTAGATGGAGGAACTAGGAGGAGGAACTTGGAGGAACTAGATGGAGGAACTAGGAGGGACTTGGTGGAGGGACTAGTTGGAGGAACTCGGAGCGACTAGGTGGAGGAACTAGGAGGAACTATTAGGGACTAGGTGGAAGAACTAGGAGGGACTAGGAGGAAATAGGTGGGGGAACTAGGACGAACTAGGTGGAGAAACTAGGAGGCACTAGGAGGGACTAGGTGGAGGAACAAGGAGGAACTACGAGGGACAAGGTGGAGGAACTAGGTCGAGGAACTAGGAGGGGCTAGGAGGGACTAGGTGGAGGAACTAGGAGGGACTAGATGTAGGAACTAGGAGGGACTAGGTTTAGAGACTAGGAGGGACTAGGAGGGACTAGGACGAACTAGGTGGAGGAACTGGCAGGAAGTAGGAGGGACTAGGTGGAGGAACTAGGAGGCAGTAGGAGGGTCTAGGTGGAAGAACTAGGAGGGACTAGGAGGGACTAGGTGGAGGAACTAGGAGGAGGAACTAGGTGGAGGAACTAGGAGGGACTAGGTGGAGGAACTACAAGGAACTAGGTGGAGGAACTAGGAGGGACTAGGTGTAGGGACTAGGAGGGACTAGGAGGGACTAGGTGGAGGAACTAGGAGGGACTAGGAGGGACTAGGTGGAGGAACTAGGATGAGGAACTAGGTGGAGGAACTACAAGGAACTAGGAGGGACTAGGTGGAGGAACTACGAGGGACTAGGAGGGACTAGGTGGAGGAACTTGGAGGAACTAGGAGGGACTAGGTGGAGGGACTAGGAGGGACTCGGGGGAGGAACTAGGAGGAGGAACTAGGTGCAGGAACTAGGAGGGACTAGGAGGGACTAGGTGGAGGAACTAGGAGGAGGAACTAGTCATGTAAAAACACGCTGATTCCTGGACCATCCGTGGACTGGAATGAGAAGGCGATTGGGTCACATTTAGGCCCTGGGCCTTAGGTTGCCAACCCTTCCCTAAAAAATCAACCACCAAGACTGCAAGCAGCATGTGAGCACCACAGCACTCTTCCTCACATGCGATCTCCAGCAACTGGCATTCACCCGCAAAGTAGTAAGGTAGGAGTAAAGTATGAGTAAAGCAGGAGTAAAGAAGGACCACCGGTATGAAATTTACGGCATGTAGTGCCTTAAAAGAAAACATTATGAAAATGATGTACAGGTGGTACATGACCCCAGTCAAACTTGCAAAGATATACCATTTGTCTGACAATAAATGTTGGAAATGTAAGGAGGCTGAAGCAACGTTCTTTCACCTTTGGTGGACATGCCCGAGGGTGAAGGCTTTTTGGGAAATGATTTATAACGAGTTGAAAAAGGTATTTAAGTATACCTTTCAGAAGAAACCAGAGGCCTTCCTCCTGGGCATTGTAGGCCAGAGAGTGTTAAAGAAAGATAGAACTTTCTTTTTATATGCAACTACAGCAGCAAGAATCCTCTTAGCCAAATATTGGAAGGCACAGGAGTTACCCACACTGGAAGAGTGGCATACGCAACTGATGGACTACATGGAATTGGCTGAAATGACCGGCAGAATTCGAGATCTGGGAGAAGAGGCAGTGGAAGAGGATTGGAAAAAATTTAAGGACTATTTACAAAAACATTATAAGATATATGAATGTTGAGAATTTGCTAAGTTTTGAGAAAAACATGCTTCAATATTGAAACTCGGATATGATTGAAACTGAGTTATGACCGAGAAAAGTCTAAATTTTAGAGTAAATAATTAGATGAAATACAAAAACATACGAAACAAGGTATTAATTTGCTGTTTAATTTTATTGTAAAGAATGCAGGGATGGAAGATGTGGGGAAGTCCAGTTGATAATGAAAAAAGACTCGGAAAAATGAATTTTCTTTTGTTTAATTTATTCTTTCTTTCTGTAAAACAGCTTTTGTTGGGTTATTGATGATGTATTCTGACCTTGGAAAATAAAGCAATAAAAAATAAAAATAAAAAGAAGAAGGAGTAAAGTAGGAGCAAAATGGGAGTAAGGTATGAGTAAAGTAGGAGTAAGGTATGTGTAAAGTGGAGTAAAGCAGGAGTGAAATAGGAGTAAAGCAGGATTAAGGAATTAGCAAAGAAGGAGTAAAGTAGGGGTAAAGTAGAAGTAAGGTAGGAGTACAGTAGGAGTAAAGTAGGAGTGAAGTGGGGGTAAGGTGGGAGTGAGGTAGGAGTAAAGTGGGAGTAAGGTAGGACTAGGAGGGACTAGGAGGGACTAGGTGGAGGAACTATGAGGAGGAACTAGGTGGAGGAACTAGAATGAACTAGGAGGGACAAGGTGGAGGAACTAGGAGGGACAAGGAGGAGGAACTAGGAGGGTCTAGTTGGAAGAAAGAGGAAAGAGTAGGGAGTAAGGTAGGAGTAAAGTAGGAGTAAAGCAGGAGTAAAGCAGGAGTAAAGTAGGAGTAAAGCAGGAGTAAAGCAGGAGTAAAGCAGGAGTAAAGTATGAGTAAACTATGAGTAAAGCATGAGTAAAGTAGGAGTAAAGTATGAGTAAAGTATGAGTAAACTAGGAGTAAACTAGGAGTAAAGTAGGAGTAAAGTGTGAGTAAAGTATGAGTAAAGCATGAGTAAAGTATGAGTAAAGCATGAGTAAAACAGGAGTAAAGTATGAGTAAAGTAGGAGTAAAGTGGGAGTAAGGTATGAGTAAGGTATGAGTAAAGTGGAGTACAGCAGAAGTAAGGAAGGAGTAAAGTAGTAGCAAGGTAGGAGTAAAGCCGGTGCAAGGTAGGAGTAAAGTAGCATAAAGTAGGAGGAAAGGAACCAGGAGGGACTCGGTTTAGGGACTAGGAGGAAGAACTAGGTGGAAGAACTAGGAGGGACTAGGTGGAGGAACTAGGAGGAGGAACTAGGTGGAGGAACTACAAGGAACTAGGTGGAGGAACTAGGAGGGACTAGGTGTAGGGACTAGGAGGGACTAGGAGGGAATAGGTGGAGGAACTAGGTGGAAGAACTAGGTGGAGGAACTAGAAGAAGGAACTAGGTGCAGGAACTAGGAGGGACTAGGATGGACTAGGTGGAGGAACTAGGAGGTACTAGGAGGGACTAGGTGGAGGAACTAGGAGGAGGAACTAGTCATGTAAAAACACGCTGATTCCTGGACCATCCGTGGGCTGGATTGAGAAGGCGATTGGGCCACATCTGGACCCTGGGCCTTAGGTTGCCTACCCTGGCCCTAAAAAATCCACCTCCAAGCCTGCAAGCAGGATGTGAGCACCACAGCACTCATCCTCACATGCTATCTCCAGTAACTGGCATTCAGCCGCAAAGTAGTAAGGTAGGAGTAAAGCAGGAGTAAAGCAGGAGTAAAGTAGGAGCAAAATGGGAGTAATGTATGAGTGAAGTAGGAGTAAAGAATGAGTAAAGTAGGAGGGACTAGGAGGGACTAGGTGGAGGAACTAGGAGGGACTAGGAGGGACTAGGTTGAGGAAATAGAATGGAGTAGGGAGTAAGGTAGGAGTAAAGTAGAAGTAAAGGAGGAGTAAAGTAGGAGCAAAGAAGGAGCAAAGAAGGAGCAAAGAAGGAGTTAAGTAAGGGTAAGTTATGTGTAAAGTGGAGTAAAGCAGGAGTGAAGTAGGAGTAAAGCAGGAGTAAGGAAGGAACAAAGAAGGAGTAAAGTAGGGGTAAAGTAAAAGTAAGGTAGGAGTAAAGTAGGAGTAAAGTAGGAGTGAAGTGGGGGTAAGGTGGGAGTGAGGTAGGAGTAAAGTGGGTGCAAGGTAGGACTAGGAGGTACTAGAAGGACTAGGTGGAGGAACTAGGGGGAACTAGGTGGGACTAGGTGGTGGAACTATGAGTGACTAGGAGGGACTAGGTCTAGGAACTAGGTGGAGGAACTAGGAGGAACTAGATGGAGGAACTAGGAGGGACTAGGTGGAGGAACTAGGTGGAGGAACTAGGAGGGACTAGGTGGAGGAACTATGAGGAGGAACTAGGTGGAGGAACTTGGAGGGACCAGGTGGAGGAACTAGGAGGAGGGACTAGGTGGAGGAACTATGAGGAGGAACTAGGTGGAGGAAGTAGGAGGGACCAGGTGGAGGAACTATGAGGAGGGACTAGGTGGAGGAACTATGAGGAGGAACTAGGAGGGACTAGGTGGAGGAACTAGAAGGAACTAGGTGGGACTAGGTGGAGGAACTAGGAGTGACTAGGAGGGACTAGGTGGAGGAACTAGGTGGGGGAACTAGGAGGAACTAGATGGAGGAACTAGGAGGGACTAGGTGGAGGAACTAGGTGGAGGAACTATGTGGAGGAACTAGAATGAACTAGGAGGGACTAGGTGGAGGAACTATGAGGAGGGACTAGGTGGAAGAACTATGAGGAGGGACTAGGTGGAGGAACTATGAGGAGGAACTAGGTGGAGGAACTAGAATGAACTAGGAGGGACAAGGTGGAGTAACTAGGAGGGACCAGGTGGAGGAACTAGGTGGAGGGACTAGGTGGAGGAACTAGGAGGGACTCGGAGGGACTAGGTAGAGGAACTAGGAGGAGGAACTTGGAGGAACTAGATGGAGGAACTAGGAGGGACTAGGTGGAGGAACTAGGAGGGACTAGGAGGGACTAGGTGGAGGAACTAGGAGGAGGAACTAGTCATGTAAAAATACGATGATTCCTGGACGATCTGTGGGCTGGATTGAGAAGGCTATTGGGCCACATCTGGGCCGTGGGCCTTAGGTTGCCAACCCTTGCCCTAAAAAATCAACCTCCAAGCCTGCAAGCAGGATGTGAGCAGCACAGCATTCATCCTCACATGCGACCTCCAGCAACTGGCATTCAGCCGCCAAGTAGTAAGGTATGAGTAAAGTATGAGTAAAGTATGAGTAAAGTATGAGTAAAGTAGGAGTCAAGTAGGAGTCAAGTATGAGAAAAACAAGAGTAAAGCATGAGTAAAGCATGAGCAAAGCATGAGAAAAGAATGAATAAAGTGGCAGTGAAGTGGGAGTAATGTATGAGCAAGGTATGAGTAAGGTATGAGTAAGGTAGAGTACAGCAGGAGTACGGTAGGAGTAAAGTAGGAGTAAGGTAGGAGGAAAGCAGGCGCAAGGTAGGAGTAAAGTAGCGTAAAGTAGGAGCAAAGGAAATAGGAGGGACTCGGTTTAGGAACTAGGAGGAAGAACTAGGTGGAGGAAATAGGAATTAGGAGGGACTAGCAGGGACTAGGTGGAGGAACTAGGTGGAGGAACTATCATGAACTAGGAGGGACTAGGTGGTGGAACTAGCAGGAACTAGGAGGGACTAGGTGGAGGAAATATGAGGAGGGACTAGGTGGAAGAACTAGGATGAACTAGGAGGGACTAGGTGGAGGAACTAGGAGGGACTAGGAGGGACTAGGTGGAGGAACTAGGAGGAGGAACTTGGAGGAACTAGATGGAGGAACTAGGAGGAGGAACTTGGAGGAACTAGATGGAGGAACTAGGAGGGACTAGGTGGAGGGACTAGTTGGAGGAACTAGGAGCGACTAGGTGGAGGAACTAGGAGGAACTATTAGGGACTAGGTGGAAGAACTAGGAGGGACTAGGAGGAAATCGGTGGGGGAACTAGGACGAATTAGGTGGAGGAACTAGGAGGCACTAGGAGGGACTAGGTGGAGGAACAAGGAGGAACTAAGAGGGACAAGGTGGAGGAACTAGGTCGAGGAACTAGGAGGGGCTAGGAGGGACTAGGTGGAGGAACTAGGAGGGACTAGATGTAGGAACTAGGAGGGACTAGGTTTAGAGCCTAGGAGGGACTAGGAGGGACTAGGACGAACTAGGTGGAGGAACTGGCAGGAAGTAGGAGGGACTAGGTGGAGGAACTAGGAGGCAGTAGGAGGGTCTAGGTGGAAGAACTAGGAGGGACTAGGAGGGACTAGGTGGAGGAACTAGGAGGAGGAACTAGGTGGAGGAACTAGGAGGGACTAGGTGGAGGAACTACAAGGAACTAGGTGGAGGAACTAGGAGGGACTAGGTGTAGGGACTAGGAGGGACTAGGAGGGACTATGTGGAGGGACTAGGAGGGACTAGGAGGAACTAGGTGGAGGAACTAGGATGAGGAACTAGGTGGAGGAACTACAAGGAACTAGGAGGGACTAGGTGGAGGAACTACGAGGGACTAGGAGGGACTAGGTGGAGGAACTTGGAGGAACAAGGAGGGACTAGGTGGAGGGACTAGGAGGGACTAGGAGGGACTCGGGGAGGAACTAGGAGGAGGAACTAGGTGCAGGAACTAGGAGGGACTAGGAGGGACTAGGTGGAGGAACTAGGAGGAGGAACTAGTCATGTAAAAACACGCTGATTCCTGGACCATCCGTGGACTGGATTGAGAAGGCGATTGGGTCACATTTAGGCCCTGGGCCTTAGGTTGCCAACCCTTCCCTAAAAAATCAACCTCCAAGACAGCAAGCAGGATGTGAGCACCACAGCACTCTTCCTCACATGCGATCTCCAGCAACTGGCATTCACCCGCAAAGTAGTAAGGTAGGAGTAAAGTATGAGTAAAGCAGGAGTAAAGAAGGAGTAAAGTAGGAGCAAAATGGGAGTAAGGTATGAGTAAAGTAGGAGTAAGGTATGTGTAAAGTGGAGTAAAGCAGGAGTGAAATAGGAGTAAAGCAGGATTAAGGAATTAGCAAAGAAGGAGTAAAGTAGGGGTAAAGTAGAAGTAAGGTAGGAGTAAAGTAGGAGTGAAGTGGGGGTAAGGTGGGAGTGAGGTAGGAGTAAAGTGGGAGTAAGGTAGGACTAGGAGGGACTAGGAGGGACTAGGTGGAGGAACTAGGAGGAACTAGGTGGGACTAGGTGGGGGAACTAGGAGTGACTAGGAGGGAATAGGTGGAGGAACTGGGTGGAGGAGCTAGGAGGAACTAGATGGAGGAACTAGGTGGAGAAACTAGGAGGGACTAGGTGGAAGAACTATGAGGAGGAACTAGGTGGAGGAACTAGAATGAACTAGGAGGGACAAGGTGGAGGAACTAGGAGGGACAAGGAGGAGGAACTAGGAGGGTCTAGTTGGAGGAAAGAGGAAAGAGTAGGGAGTAAGGTAGGAGTAAAGTAGGAGTAAAGCAGGAGTAAAGTAGGAGTAAAGCATGAGTAAAGTATGAGTAAAGCATGAGTAAACTATGAGTGAAGTAGGAGTAAACTATGAGTAAAGTAGGAGTAAAGCATGAGTAAAGTATGAGTAAACTATGAGCAAAGTATGAGTAAACTATGAGTAAAGTAGGAGTAAAGTATGAGTAAAGTATGAGTAAAGCATGAGTAAAGTATGAGTAAAGTAGGAGTAAAGTGGGAGTAAGGTATGAGTTAAATATGAGTAAAGTGGAGTACAGCAGGAGTAAGGAAGGAGTAAAGTAGTAGCAAGGTAGGAGTAAAGCCGGTGCAAGGTAGGAGTAAAGTAGCATAAAGTAGGAGGAAAGGAACCAGGAGGGACTCGGTTTAGGGACTAGGAGGAAGAACTAGGTGGAAGAACTAGGAGGGACTAGGTGGAGGAACTAGGAGGAGGAACTAGGTGGAGGAACTACAAGGAACTAGGTGGAGGAACGGAACTAGGAGGGACTAGGTGTAGGGACTAGGAGGGACTAGGAGGGACTAGGTGGAGGAACTAGGAGGGACTAGGTGGAGGAACTAGGATGAGGAACTAGGTGGAGGAACTACAAGGAACTAGGTGGAGGAACTAGGAGGGACTAGGTGTAGGGACTAGGAGGGACTAGGAGGGACTAGGTGGAGGAACTAGGAGGGACTAGGTGGAGGAACTAGGATGAGGAACTAGGTGGAGGAACTACAAGGAACTAGGAGGGACTAGGTGGAGGAACTACGAGGGACTAGGAGGGACTAGGTGGAGGAACTTGGAGGAACTAGGAGGGACTAGGTGGAGGGACTAGGAGGGACTAGGAGGGACTCGGGGGAGGAACTAGGAGGAGGAACTAGGTGCAGGAACTAGGAGGGACTAGGAGGGACTAGGTGGAGGAACTAGGAGGAGGAACTAGTCATGTAAAAACACGCTGATTCCTGGAGCATCCGTGGACTGGATTGAGAAGGCGATTGGGTCACATTTAGGCCCTGGGCCTTAGGTTGCCAACCCTTCCCTAAAAAATTAACCTCCAAGCCTGCAAGCAGGATGTGAGCACTACAGCACTCATCCTCACATGTGATCTCCAGCAACTGGCATTCAGCCGCAAAGTAGTAAGGTAGGAGTAAAATAGGAGTAAAGAGTAAGGTGTGAGTAAAGTGGAGTGCAGCAGGAGTAAGGTAGGAGTAAAGTAGGAGTAAGGTAGGAGTAAAGCAGGCGCAAGGTAAGAGGAAAGTAGGAGGAAAGTAGGAGTAAGGCATGAGTAAAGTGGAGTAAAGCAGGCAGTCGGAGCTGGATGAGGACAAACTGAGATTTGTGGGAGGCAGTGTCCTAGTAGCCCTAAAACAGGGGTCAGCAACCTTTTTCAACCATGGACCAGTCCACCGTCCTTCACACATGTGGTGGGCCCGACTATGTTTTGAAGAAAAAAATGAACAAATTCCTATGCCCCATACCCAGACGTGCATTTTAAATAAAAGCACACATTCTACTCATGTAAAAACACGCTGATTCCTGGACCATCCGTGGGCTGGATTGAGAAGGCGATTGGGCCACATCTGGGCCCCGGGCGTTAGGTTGCCTACCCTTGCCCTAAAAAATTAACCTCCAAGCCTGCAAGCAGGATGTGAGCACCACAGCAGTCATCCTCACATGCGATCTCCAGCAACTGACATTCAACCGCAAAGTAGTAAGGTAGGAGTAAAGTAGGAGTGAACTGGGAGTAAGGTAGGAGTATGGTAGGAGTAAAGTGGGAGTAAGGTAGTAGTAATGTAGGAGTGGATTTAATCAGTGGATTGATAATATGAAAGAACTGCTTACAGACATAGTCTGCTTGGATAAATACGACAGTATTTCGTATGAATTTATCCAAAATGTAGTTGACTAATTTATATTAGGATAATATCAGATTTATAAAAGAATGTATGGGTTAGGGTATTTTTTGTATATATTCATATCATGTCTTTCCCCCCTTTAAAACAACATTTTATTTTGATGGTGTTTTTTTTTAAAAAACAACACCTTCCATTTTGGCCTTCAGGTGTCTTCTAAAGATTCCAAAGTTACTTATCTTCTTGGCTCAGGGGTCGCATAACTCCATACCCTCCAACATTTCTCTGATGAAAATAGAGATGTCCTAAGGAAAAGCAGGACATTCTGGGATCCAGTCAGAAACCGGGGCGTCTTGTGTAAATCCATGACTGTCCCTGGAAAATAGGGACACTTGGAGGGTCTGCATTCTCCACGCCTCCCCCATCCAAACTGGCATATGTTTCCTTTTGAAATAAACAGTACAGTGGTGCCCCGCAAGACGAATGCCTCGCAAGACGGAAAAACCGCGAGACGAAAGGGTTTTCCGTTTTGGAGGTGCTTCGCAAAACGAATTTCCTATGGGCTTGCTTCGCAAGACAAAAATGTCTTGCGAGTTCCTGCAGGGTTTTTTCCCTTTTCCGCCCCTTTCCCCCAACCCGCTAAGCCGCTTATCAGCTGATCCGCTAAGCCCGCTAAGCCGCTAATAGCACTAATCCGCTAAGCCGCTAATGGGCTTGCTTTGCAAGACGAAAAAACCGCAAGACGAAGAGACTTGTGGAACGGATTCCTTTCGTTTTGCGAGGCACCACCGTACAGCCGACTTGTGGTGTTTGGGTAATACCTCATCATTCACCACGGAGTTATAAGTGAAAAAGAAGGCAGTCAAAGCTGGATGAGAACCAACTGAGATTTGTGGGATGCAGTGTCCTAGTAGCCCTAAAACAGGGGTCAGCAACCTTTTTCAACCATGGATCAGTCCACCGTCCTTCACACATGTGGTGGGAAGGATTATATTTTGAAGAAAAAAATGAACAAATTCCTATGCCCCACACCCAGAGGTGCATTTTTTAAAAAAGCACACATTCTACTCATGTAAAAACACACTGATTCCTGGACCATCCGTGGGCTGGATTGAGAAGGCGATTGGGCCACATCTGGGCCCTGGGCCTTAGGTTGCCTACCCTTGCCATAAAAAATCAACCTCGAAGCCTGAAAGCAGGATGTGAGCACCACAGCACTCATCCTCACATGCGATCTCCAGCAACTGGCATTCAGCCGCCAAGTAGTAAGGTATGAGTAAAGTAGGAGTAAAGTAAGAGTAAAGCATGAGTAAAGTAGGAGTAGAGTATGAGTAAAACAGGAGTAAAGCATGAGTAAAGTATGAGTAAAGTATGAGTAAGGTATGAGTAAGGAAGGAGTAAAGCAGGAGTAAGGAAGGAGTAAAGTAGGCGTAAGGTAGGAGTAAAGTAGTGTAAAGTAGGAGCAAAGGAAATAGGAGGGACTCGGTTTAGGAACTAGGAGGAACTAGGTGGAGGAAATAGGAATTAGGAGAGACTAGCAGGAACTAGGAGGGACTAGGGGGTGGAACTATCAGCAACTAGCAGGGACTAGGTGGAGGGACTATGAGGAGGGACTAGGTGGAAGAACTAGGATGAACTAGGAGGGACTAGGTGGAGGAACTAAGAGGGACTAGGAGAAACTAGGTGGAGGAACTATGAGGAGGAACTAGGTGGAGGAACTAGGATGAACTAGGAGGGACTAGGTGGAGGAACTAGGAGGAACTAGGAGGGACTAGGAGCGAATAGATGGAGGAACTAGGTGGAGGAACTAGGAGGGACTAGGTGGAGGAACTAGGAGGGACTAGGTGGAGGAACTAGGAGGAGGAACTTGGAGGAACAAGATGGAGGAACTAGGAGGGACTAGGTGGAGGGACTGGTTGGAGGCGCTAGGAGGGACTAGGTGGAGGAACTATGAGGAGGAACTAGGTGGAGGAACTAGGATGAACTAGGAGGAACTAGGTGGAGGAACTAGCAGGAACTAGGAGGGACTAGGTGGAGGAACTAGGTGGCAGTAGGAGGGTCTAGGTGGAAGAACTAGGATGGACTAGGAGGGAATAGGTGGAGGAACTACGAGGAGGAACTAGGTGGAGGAACTACAAGGAACTAGGAGGGACTAGGTGGAGGGACTAGGAGGGACTAGGAGGGACTAGGAGCGAATAGATGGAGGAACTAGGTGGAGGAACTAGGAGGGACTACGTGGAGGAACTAGGAGGGACTAGGGGGGACTAGGTGGAGGAACTAGGAGGGACTAGGTGGAGGAACTAGGAGGGACTAGGTGGAGGAACTAGGAGGAGGAACTTGGAGGAACAAGATGGAGGAACTAGGAGGAACTAGGTGGAGGGACTGGTTGGAGGCGCTAGGAGGGACTAGGTGGAGGAACTATGAGGAGGAAATAGGTGGAGGAGCTAGGATGAACTAGGAGGGACTAGGTGGAGGAACTAGGAGGGACTAGGAGAAACTGGGTGGAGGAACTATAAGGAGGAACTAGGCGGAGGAACTACAAGGAACTAGGAGGAACTGGGTGGAGGAACCAGCAGGAACTAAGAGGGACTAGGCGGAGGAGCTAGGAGGGACTAGGAGGGACTAGGTTGCGGAACTAGGAGGAGGAACTAGGTGGAGAAACTAGGAGGAACTAGGTGGCTGAACTAGGTGGAGGGACTAGGAGGGACTGGGCGGAGGAACTAGCAGGAACTAGGAGGGACTAGGTGGAGGAACTAGGTGGCAGTAGGAGGGTCTAGGTGGAAGAACTAGGATGGACTAGGAGGGAATAGGTGGAGGAACTAGGAGGAGGAACTAGGTGGAGGAACTACAAGGAACTAGGAGGGACTAGGTGGAGGGACTAGGAGGGACTAGGAGGGACTAGGAGCGAATAGATGGAGGAACTAGGTGGAGGAACTAGGAGGGACTACGTGGAGGAACTAGGAGGGACTAGGGGGGACTAGGTGGAGGAACTAGGAGGGACTAGGTGGAGGAACTAGGAGGGACTAGGTGGAGGAACTAGGAGGAGGAACTTGGAGGAACAAGATGGAGGAACTAGGAGGAACTAGGTGGAGGGACTGGTTGGAGGCGCTAGGAGGGACTAGGTGGAGGAACTATGAGGATGAAATAGGTGGAGGAGCTAGGATGAACTAGGAGGGACTAGGTGGAGGAACTAGGAGGGACTAGGAGAAACTGGGTGGAGGAACTATAAAGAGGAACTAGGCGGAGGAACTACAAGGAACTAGGAGGAACTGGGTGGAGGAACCAGCAGGAACTAAGAGGGACTAGGCGGAGGAGCTAGGAGGGACTAGGAGGGACTAGGTTGCGGAACTAGGAGGAGGAACTAGGTGGAGAAACTAGGAGGAACTAGGTGGCTGAACTAGGTGGAGGGACTAGGAGGGACTGGGCGGAGGAACTAGGAGGAGGGACTGGAAGGGACTAGGTGGAGGAACTAGGAGGTACTAGGAGAGACTAATTGGAGGGACTAGGAGGGACTAGGAGGGACTAGGTGGAGGAACTAGGAGGGATTAGGAGGGACTAGGTGGAGGAACTAGGTGGAGGGATTAGGAGGGACTTGGTGGAGGAAGTAAGAGGATCTTGGAGGGACTAGGTGGAGGAACTAGGAGGGACTAGGAGGGATTGGGCAGAGGAACTAGGAGGAGGAACTAGGAAGGACTAGGTGGAGGAACTTGGAGGAACTAGGCGGGACTAGGAGAAACTAGGTGGAGGAACTATGAGGAGGAACTAGGTGGAGGAACTAGGATGAACTAGGAGGGACTAGGTGGAGGAACTAGGAGGAACTAGGAGGGAGTAGGTGGAGGAACTAGGAGGACCTTGGAGGGACTAGGTGGAGGAACTAGGGTGGACTAGGTGGGGGAAGTAGGAGGAGGAACTAGGTGCTGGAACTAGGAGGAACTAGGAGGGATTAGGTGCAGGAACTAGGAGGTTCTAGGTGGAGGGACTAGGAGGGACTAGGGGGAGGAACTAGGTGGTGGAACTAGGAGGCACTAGGAGGGACTAGGTGGAGGAACGAGGAGGACCTTGGAGGGACTAGGTGGAGGAACTAGGAGAGGAACTATGTGGAGGAACTAGGAGGAGGAACTAGGTGCAGGAACTAGGAGGGACTAGGAGGGACTAGGTGGAGGAACTAGGAGGGACTAGGAGGGAGTAGGAGGGACTAGGAGGGACTAGGGGGAGGAACTAGGTGGTGGAACTAGGAGGCACAAGGAGGGACTAGGTGGAGGAACTAGGAGAGGAACTATGTGGAGGAACTAGGAGGAGGAACTAGGTGTAGGAACTAGGAGGGACTAGGAGGGAATAGGTGAAGGAACTAGGTGGAAGAACTAGGAGGAGGAACTAGAAGGAACCTGGTGGAGGAACTAGGAGGAAGAACTAGGTGGAGGAACCAGAAGGAGGAACTAGGTGCAGGGACTAGGAGGGACTAGGAGGGACTAGGTGGAGGAACTAGGAGGTACTAGGAGGGACTAGGTGGAGGAACTAGGAGTAGGAACTAGTCATGTAAAAACACGCTGATTCCTGGACCATCCGTGGGCTGGATTGAGAAGGCGATTGGGCCACATCTGGACCCTGGGCCTTAGGTTGCCTACCCTTGCCCTAAAAAATCCACCTCCAAGCCTGCAAGCAGGATGTGAGCACCACAGCACTCATCCTCACATGCTATCTCCAGTAACTGGCATTCAGCCGCAAAGTAGTAAGGTAGGAGTAAAGCAGGAGTAAAGCAGGAATAAAGTAGGAGCAAAATGGGAGTAAGGTATGAGTGAAGTAGGAGTAAAGAATGAGTAAAGTAGGAGGGACTAGGAGGGACTAGGTGGAGGAACTAGGAGGGACTAGGAGGGACTAGGTTGAGGAAATAGAATGGAGTAGGGAGTAAGGTAGGAGTAAAGTAGAAGTAAAGGAGGAGTAAAGTAGGAGTAAGGAAGGAGCAAAGAAGGAGTAAAGTAGGGGTAAAGTAGGAGTAAGGTAGGAGTAAAGTAGGAGTAAAGAAGGAGTGAAGTGGGGGTAAGGTGGGAGTGAGGTATGAGTAAAGTGGGTGCAAGGTAGGACTAGGAGGTACTAGGAGGGACTAGGTGGAGTAACTAGGGGGAACTAGGTGGGACTAGGTGGTGGAACTAGGAGTGATTAGGAGGGACTAGGTCTAGGAACTAGGTGGAGGAACTAGGAGGAACTACATGGAGGAACTAGGAGGGACTAGGTGGAGGAACTAGGTGGAGGAACTAGGAGGGACTAGGTGGAGGAACTAGGTGGAGGAACTTGGAGGGACCAGGTGGAGGAACTAGGAGGAGGGACTAGGTGGAGGAACTATGAGGAGGAACTAGGTGGAGGAAGTAGGAGGGACCAGGTGGAGGAACTATGAGGAGGGACTAGGTGGAGGAACTATGAGGAGGAACTAGGAGGGACTAGGTGGAGGAACTAGAAGGAACTAGGTGGGACTAGGTGGAGGAACTAGGAGTGACTAGGAGGGACTAGGTGGAGGAACTAGGTGGGGGAACTAGGAGGAACTAGATGGAGGAACTAGGAGGGACTAGGTGGAGGAACTAGGAGAGGAACTATGTGGAGGAACTAGGAGGAGGAACTAGGTGTAGGAACTAGGAGGGACTAGGAGGGAATAGGTGGAGGAACTAGGTGGAAGAACTAGGAGGAGGAACTAGGAGGAACCTGGTGGAGGAACTAGGAGGAAGAACTAGGTGGAGGAACTAGAAGGAGGAACTAGGTGCAGGAACTAGGAGGGACTAGGAGGGACTAGGTGGAGGAACTAGGAGGTACTAGGAGGACTAGGTGGAGGAACTAGGAGGAGGAACTAGTCATGTAAAAACACGCTGATTCCTGGACCATCCGTGGGCTGGATTGAGAAGGCGATTGGGCCACATCTGGACCCTGGGCCTTAGGTTGCCTACCCTTGCCCTAAAAAATCCACCTCCAAGCCTGCAAGCAGGAGGAACTAGGTGCTGGAACTAGGAGGAACTAGGAGGGACTAGGTGCAGGAACTAGGAGGTTCTAGGTGGAGGGACTAGGAGGGACTAGGAGGGACTAGGAGGGACTAGGGGGAGGAGCTAGGTGGTGGAACTAGGAGGCACTAGGAGGGACTAGGTGGAGGAACTAGGAGGACATTGGAGGGACTAGGTGGAGGAACTAGGAGAGGAACTATGTGGAGGAACTAGGAGGAGGAACTAGGTGTAGGAACTAGGAGAGACTAGGAGGGAATAGGTGGAGGAACTAGGTGGAAGAACTAGGAGGAGGAACTAGGAGGAACCTGGTGGAGGAACTAGGAGGAAGAACTAGGTGGAGGAACTAGAAGGAGGAACTAGGTGCAGGAACTAGGAGGGACTAGGAGGGACTAGGTGGAGGAACTAGGAGGTACTAGGAGGGACTAGGTGGAGGAACTAGGAGGAGGAACTAGTCATGTAAAAACACGCTGATTCCTGGACCATCCGTGGGCTGGATTGAGAAGGCGATTGGGCCACATCTGGACCCTGGGCCTTAGGTTGCCTACCCTTGCCCTAAAAAATCCACCTCCAAGCCTGCAAGCAGGATGTGAGCACCACGGCACTCATCCTCACTTGCTATCTCCAGTAACTGGCATTCAGCCGCAAAGTAGTAAGGTAGGAGTAAAGCAGGAGTAAAGTAGGAGCAAAATGGGAGTAAGGTATGAGTGAAGTAGGAGTAAAGTAGGAGTGAAGTGGGGGTAAGGTGGGATTGAGGTAGGAGTAAAGTGGGTGCAAGGTAGGACTAGGAGGTACTAGGAGGGACTAGGTGGAGGAACTAGGAGGAACTAGGTGGGACTAGATGGAGGAACTATGAGGAGGAACTAGGTGGAGGAACTTGGAGGGACCCGGTGGAGGAACTAGGCGGAGGGACTAGGTGGAGGAACTATGAGGAGGAACTAGGTGGAGGAGGTAGGAGGGACCAGGTGGAGGAACTAGGTGGAGGGACTAGGTGGAGGAACTAGGAGGGACTCGGAGGGACTAGGTGGAGGAACTATGAGGAGGAACTAGGTGGAGGAACTTGGAGGGACCCGGTGGAGGAACTAGGAGGAGGGACTAGGTGGAGGAACTATGAGGAGGAACTAGGGGGAGGAAGTAGGAGGGACCAGGTGGAGGAACTATGAGGAGGGACTAGGTGGAGGAACTAGAAGGAACTAGGTGGGACTAGGTGGAGGAACTAGGAGTGACTGGGAGGGACTAGGTGGAGGAACTAGGTGGGGGAACTAGGAGGAAATAGATGGAGGAACTAGGAGGGACTAGGTGGAGGAACTAGGTGGAGGAACTAGGTGGAGGAACTAGAATGAACTAGGAGGGACTAGGTGGAGGAACTATGAGGAGGGACTAGGTGGAGGAACTATGAGGAGGAACTAGGTGGAGGAACTAGAATGAACTAGGAGGGACAAGGTGGAGTAACTAGGAGGGACCAGGTGGAGGAACTAGGTGGAGGGACTAGGTGGAGGAACTAGGAGGGACTCGGAGGGACTAGGTGGAGGAACTAGGAGGAGGAACTTGGAGGAACTAGATGGAGGAACTAGGAGGGACTAGGTGGAGGAACTAGGAGGGACTAGGAGGGACTAGGTCTAGGAACTAGGTGGAGGAACTAGGAGGAATTAGATGGAGGAACTAGGAGGGACTAGGTGGAGGAACTAGGTGGAGGAACTAGGAGGGACTAGGTGGAGGAACTATGAGGAGGAACTAGGTGGAGGAACTTGGAGGGACCAGGTGGAGGAACTAGGAGGAGGGACTAGGTGGAGGAACTATGAGGAGGAACTAGGTGGAGGAATTAGGAGGGACCAGGTGGAGGAACTATGAGGAGGGACTAGGTGGAGGATCTATGAGGAGGAACTAGGAGGGACTAGGTGGAGGAACTAGAAGGAACTAGGTGGGACTAGGTGGAGGAACTAGGAGTGACTAGGAGGGACTAGGTGGAGGAACTAGGTGGGGGAACTAGGAGGAACTAGATGGAGGAACTAGGAGGGACTAGGTGGAGGAACTAGGTGGAGGAACTAGGTGGAGGAACTAGAATGAACTAGGAGGGACTAGGTGGAGGAACTATGAGGAGGGAATAGGTGGAGGAACTATGAGGAGGGACTAGGTGGAGGAACTATGAGGAGGAACTAGGTGGAGGAACTAGAATGAACTAGGAGGGACAAGGTGGAGTAACCAGGAGGGACCAGGTGGAGGAACTAGGTGGAGGGACTAGGTGGAGGAACTAGGAGGGACTCGGAGGGACTAGGTGGAGGAACTAGGGGGAGGAACTTGGAGGAACTAGATGGAGGAACTAGGAGGGACTAGGTTGAGGAACTAGGAGCGACTAGGAGGGACTAGGTGGAGGAACTAGGAGGAGGAACTAGTCATGTAAAAATACGATGATTCCTGGACCATCCGTGGGCTGGATTGAGAAGGCTATTGGGCCACATCTGGGCCGTGGGCCTTAGGTTGCCAACCCTTGCCCTAAAAAATCAACCTTCAAGCCTGCAAGCAGGATGTGAGCACCACAGCATTCATCCTCACATGCGACCTCCAGCAACTGGCATTCAGCCGCCAAGTAGTAAGGTATGAGTAAAGTATGAGTAAAGTATGAGTAAAGTAGGAATCAAGTAGGAGTCAAGTATGAGTAAAGCATGAGTAAAGCATGAGTAAAGCATGAGAAAAGTAGGAGTATAGTATGAGTAAAACAGGAGTAAAGCATGAGTAAAGAATGAGTAAAGTGGCAGTGAAGTGGGAGTAAGGTATGAGCAAGGTATGAGTAAGGTATGAGTAAGGTAGAGTACAGCAGGAGTAAGGTAGGAGTAAAGTAGGAGTAAGGTAGGAGGAAAGCAGGCGCAAGGTAGGAGTAAAGTAGCGTAAAGTAGGAGCAAAGGAAATAGGAGGGACTCGGTTTAGGAACTAGGAGGAAGAAATAGGTGGAGGAAATAGGAATTAGGAGGGACTAGCAGGGACTAGGTGGAGGAACTAGGTGGAGGAACTATCAGGAACTAGGAGGGACTAGGTGGTGGAACTAGCAGGAACTAGGAGGGACTAGGTGGAGGAAATATGAGGAGGGACTAGGTGGAAGAACTAGGATGAACTAGGAGGGACTAGGTGGAGGAACTAGGAGGAGGAACTTGGAGGAACTAGATGGAGGAACTAGGAGGAGGAACTTGGAGGAACTAGATGGAGGAACTAGGAGGGACTAGGTGGAGGGACTAGTTGGAGGAACTAGGAGCGACTAGGTGGAGGAACCAGGAGGGACTAGGAGGAAATAGGTGGGGGAACTAGGACGAACTAGGTGGAGGAACTAGGAGGCACTAGGAGGGAATAGGTGGAGGAACAAGGAGGAACTAGGAGGGACAAGGTGGAGGAATTAGGTCGAGGAACTAGGAGGGGCTAGGAGGGACTAGGTGGAGGAACTAGGAGGGACTAGATGTAGGAACTAGGAGGGACTAGGTTTAGAGACTAGGAGGGACTAGGAGGGACTAGGACGAACTAGGTGGAGGAACTAGGAGGGACTAGGTGTAGGGATTAGGAGGGACTAGGAGGGACTATGTGGAGGAACTAGGAGGGACTAGGAGGGACTAGGTGGAGGAACTAGGATGAGGAACTAGGTGGAGGAACTACAAGGAACTAGGAGGGACTAGGTGGAGGAACTACGAGGGACTAGGAGGGAGTAGGTGGAGGAACTTGGAGGAACTAGGAGGGATTAGGTGGAGGGACTAGGAGGGACTAGGAGGACTCGGGGAGGAACTAGGAGGAGGAACTAGGTGCAGGAACTAGGAGGGACTAGGAGGGACTAGGTGGAGGAACTAGGAGGAGGAACTAGTCATGTAAAAACACGCTGATTCCTGGACCATCCGTGGACTGGATTGAGAAGGCGATTGGGTCACATTTAGGCCCTGGGCCTTAGGTTGCCAACCCTTCCCTAAAAAATCAACCTCCAAGCCTGCAAGCAGGATGTGAGCACCACAGCACTCTTCCTCACATGCGATCTCCAGCAACTGGCATTCAGCCGCAAAGTAGTAAGGTAGGAGTAAAGTATGAGTAAAGCAGGAGTAAAGAAGGAGTAAAGTAGGAGCAAAATGGGAGTAAGGTATGAGTAAAGTAGGAGTAAGGTATGTGTAAAGTGGAGTAAAGCAGGAGTGAAATAGGAGTAAAGCAGGATTAAGGAATTAGCAAAGAAGGAGTAAAGTAGGGGTAAAGTAGGAGTGAAGTGGGGGTAAGGTGGGAGTGAGGTAGGAGTAAAGTGGGAGTAAGGTAGGACTAGGAGGGACTAGGAGGGACTAGGTGGAGGAACTAGGAGGAACTAGGTGGGACTAGGTGGGGGAACTAGGAGTGACTAGGAGGGAATAGGTGGATGAACTGGGTGGAGGAGCTAGGAGGAACTAGATGGAGGAACTAGGTGGAGGAACTAGGAGGGACTAGGTGGAGGAACTAGGAGGAGGAACTAGGTGGAGGAACTAGAATGAACTAGGAGGGACAAGGTGGAGGAACTAGGAGGGACAAGGAGGAGGAATTAGGAGGGTCTAGTTGGAGGAAAGAGGAAAGAGTAGGGAGTAAGGTAGGAGTAAAGTAGGAGTAAAGCAGGAGTAAAGTAGGAGTAAAGCATGAGTAAAGTATGAGTAAAGCATGAGTAAACTATGAGTAAAGCATGAGTAAAGTAGGAGTAAACTATGAGTAAAGTATGAGTAAAACAGGAGTAAAGTATGAGTAAAGTGGGAGTAAGGTATGAGTAAAGTATGAGTAAAGTGGAGTTCAGCAGGAGTAAGGAAGGAGTAAAGTAGGAGCAAGGTAGGAGTAAAGCCGGTGCAAGGTAGGAGTAAAGTAGCATAAAGTAGGAGGAAAGGAACCAGGAGGGACTCGGTTTAGGGACTAGGAGGAAGAACTAGGTGGAAGAACTAGGAGGGACTAGGTGGAGGAACTAGGAGGAGGAACTAGGTGGAGGAACTACAAGGAACTAGGTGGAGGAACTAGGAGGGACTAGGTGTAGGGACTAGGAGGGACTAGGAGGGACTAGGTGGAGGAACTAGGAGGGACTAGGTGGAGGAACTAGGATGAGGAACTAGGTGGAGGAACTACAAGGAACTAGGAGGGACTAGGTGGAGGAACTACGTGGGACTAGGAGGGACTAGGTGGAGGAACTTGGAGGAACTAGGAGGGACTAGGTGGAGGGACTAGGAGGGACTAGGAGGGACTCGGGGATGAACTAGGAGGAGGAACTAGGTGCAGGAACTAGGAGGGACTAGGTGGAGGAACTAGGAGCAGGAACTAGTCATGTAAAAACACGCTGATTCCTGGACCATCCGTGGACTGGATTGAGAAGGCGATTGGGTCACATTTAGGCCCTGGGCCTTAGGTTGCCAACCATTCCCTAAAAAATCAACCTCCAAGCCTGCAAGCAGGATGTGAGCACTACAGCACTCATCCTCACATGTGATCTCCAGCAACTGGCATTCAGCCGCAAAGTAGTAAGGTAGGAGTAAAATAGGAGTAAAGAGTAAGGTATGAGTAAAGTGGAGTGCAGCAGGAGTAAGGTAGGAGTAAAGTAGGAGTAAGGTAGGAGTAAAGCAGGCGCAAGGTAAGAGGAAAGTAGGAGGAAAGTAGGAGTAAGGCATGAGTAAAGTGGAGTAAAGCAGGCAGTCGGAGCTGGATGAGGACAAACTGAGATTTGTGGGAGGCAGTGTCCTAGTAGCCCTAAAACAGGGGTCAGCAACCTTTTTCAACCATGGACCAGTCCACCGTCCTTCACACATGTGGTGGGCCCGACTATGTTTTGAAGAAAAAAATGAACAAATTCCTATGCCCCATACCCAGACGTGCATTTTAAATAAAAGCACACATTCTACTCATGTAAAAACACGCTGATTCCTGGACCATCCGTGGGCTGGATTGAGAAGGCGATTGGGCCACATCTGGGCCCTGGGCCTTAGGTTGCCTACCCTTGCCCTAAAAAATTAACCTCCAAGCCTGCAAGCAGGATGTGAGCACCACAGCAGTCATCCTCACATGCGATCTCCAGCAACTGGCATTCAACCACAAAGTAGTAAGGTAGGAGTAAAGTAGGAGTGAAGTGGGAGTAAGGTGGGAGTAAGGTAGGAGTAAAGTGGGAGTAAGGTAGTAGTAAGGTAGGAGTGGATTAAATCAGTGGATTGATAATATGAAAGAACTGCTTACAGACATAGTCTGCTTGGATAAATACGACAGTATTTCGAATGAATTTATCCAAAATGTAGTTGACTAATTTATATTAGGATAATATCAGATTTATAAAAGAATGTATGGATTAGGGTATTTTTTGTATATATTCATATCATGTCTTTCCCCCCTTTAAAACAACATTTTATTTTGATGGTGTTTTTTTTTAAAAAAACAACACCTTCCATTTTGGCCTTCAGGTGTCTTCTAAAGATTGCAAAGTTACTTATCTCCTTGGCTCAGGGGTCGCATAACTCCATACCCTCCAACATTTCTCTGATGAAAATAGAGATGTCCTAAGGAAAAGCAGGACATTCTGGGATCCAGTCAGAAACCGGGACGGCTTCTGTAAATCCATGACTGTCCCTGGAAAATAGGGACACTTGGAGGGTCTGCATTCTCCACGCCTCCCCCATCCAAACTGGCTTATGTTTCCTTTTGAAATAAACAGTACAGTGGTGCCCCGCAAGACGAATGCCTCGCAAGACGGAAAAACCGCGAGACGAAAGGGTTTTCCGTTTTGGAGGTGCTTCGCAAAACGAATTTCCTATGGGCTTGCTTCGCAAGACGAAAATGTCTTGCGAGTTCTTGTAGGGTTTTTTTCCTTTTCCGCCCCTTTTCCCCAACCCGCTAAGCCGCTTATCAGCTGATCCGCTAAGCCTCAAAGCCGCTTATCAGCTGATCCGCTAAGCCCGCTAAGCCGCTAATAGCACTAATCCGCTAAGCCGCTAATGGGCTTGCTTTGCAAGACGAAAAAACCGCAAGACGAAGAGACTCGCGGAACGGATTCCCTTCGATTTGCGAGGCACCACCGTACAGCCGACTTGTGGTCTTTGGGTAATACCTCATCATTCACCACGGAGTTGTAAGTGAAAAAGAAGGCAGTCAGAGCTGGATGAGAACCAACTGAGATTTGTGGGATGCAGTGTCCTAGTAGCCCTAAAACAGGGGTCAGCAACCTTTTTCAACCATGGATCAGTCCACCGTCCTTCACACATGTGGTGGGAAGGATTATATTTTGAAGAAAAAAATGAACAAATTCCTATGCCCCACACCCAGAGGTGCATTTTTTTAAAAAAGCACACATTCTACTCATGTAAAAACACCATCCGTGGGCTGGATTGAGAAGGCGATTGGGCCACATCTGGGCCCTGGGCCTTAGGTTGCCTACCCTTGCCATAAAAAATCAACCTCGAAGCCTGAAAGCAGGATGTGAGCACCACAGCACTCATCCTCACATGCGATCTCCAGCAACTGGCATTCAGCCGCCAAGTAGTAAGGTATGAGTAAAGTAGGAGTAAAGTAAGAGTAAAGCATGAGTAAAGTAGGAGTAAAGTAGGAGTAGAGTATGAGTAAAACAGGAGTAAAGCATGAGTAAAGTATGAGTAAAGTATGAGTAAAGTATGAGTAAGGAAGGAGTAAAGCAGGAGTAAGGAAGGAGTAAAGTAGGCGCAAGGTGGGAGTAAAGTAGCGTAAAGTAGGAGCAAAGGAAATAGGAGGGACTCGGTTTAGGAACTAGGAGGAAGAACTAGGTGGAGGAAATAGGAATTAGGAGAGACTAGGAGGGACTAGGTGGAGGAACTAGGTGGAGGAACTAGCAGGAACTAGGAGGGACTAGGTGGTGGAACTATCAGCAACTAGCAGGGACTAGGTGGAGGAACTATGAGGAGGGACTAGGTGGAAGAACTAGGATGAACTAGGAGGGACTAGGTGGAGGAACTAGGAGGGACTAGGAGAAACTAGGTGGAGGAACTATGAGGAGGAACTAGGTGGAGGAACTAGGATGAACTAGGAGGGACTAGGTGGAGGAACTAGGAGGAACTAGGAGGGACTAAGTGGAGGAACTAGGAGGGACTAGGAGCTAATAGATGGAGGAACTAGGTGGAGGGACTAGGAGGGACTAGGTGGAGGAACTAGGAGGGACTAGGTGGAGGAACTAGGAGGAGGAACTAGGAGGAGGAACTTGGAGGAACAAGATGGAGGAACTAGGAGGGACTAGGTCGAGGGACTGGTTGGAGGTGCTAGGAGGGACTAGGTGGAGGAACTATGAGGAGGAAATAGGTGGAGGAGCTAGGATGAACTAGGAGGGACTAGGTGGAGGAACTAGGAGGGACTAGGAGAAACTGGGTGGAGGACCTATAAGGAGGAACTAGGTGGAGGAACTAGCAGGAACTAGGAGGGACTAGGTGGAGGAACTAGGAGGCAGTAGGAGGGTCTAGGTGGAAGAACTAGGAGGGACTAGGAGGGACTAGGTGGAGGAACTAGGAGGAGGAACTAGGTGGAGGAACTACAAGGAACTAGGAGGGACTAGGTGGAGGGACTAGGAGGGACTAGGACCGAATAGATGGAGGAACTAGGTGGAGGAACTAGGAGGGACTACGTGGAGGAACTAGGAGGGACTAGGGGGGACTAGGTGGAGGAACTAGGAGGGACTAGGTGGAGGAACTAGGAGGAGGAACTTGGAGGAACAAGATGGAGGAACTAGGAGGGACTAGGTGGAGGGACTCTTTGGAGGCGCTAGGAGGGACTAGGTGGAGGAACTATGAGGAGGAAATAGGTGGAGGAGCTAGGATGAACTAGGCGGGACTAGGTGGAGGAACTAGGAGGGACTAGGAGAAACTGGGTTGAGGAACTACAAGGAACTAGGAGGAACTGGGTGGAGAAACCAGCAGGAACTAGGAGGGACTAGGTGGAGGAGCTAGGAGGGACTAGGAGGGACTAGGTTGCGGAACTAGGAGGAGGAACTAGGAGGAACTAGGTGGAGAGACTAGGAGGAACTAGGAGGAGGTACTAGAAGGGACTAGGTGGTGGAACTAGGAGGTACTAGGAGGGACTAATTGGAGGGACTAGGAGGGACTAGGAGGGACTAGGTGGAGGAAGTAGGAGGGATTAGGAGGGACTAGGTGGAGGAACTAGGTGGAGGGATTAGGAGGGACTTGGTGGAGGAAGTAAGAGGATCTTGGAGGGACTAGGTGGAGGAACTAGGAGGGACTAGGAGGGAATAGGTGGAGGAACTAGGAGGAGGAACTAGGAGGAGGAACTTGGAGGAACAAGATGGAGGAACTAGGAGGGACTAGGTGGAGGGACTGGTTGGAGGCGCTAGGAGGGACTAGGTGGAGGAACTATGAGGAGGAAATAGGTGGAGGAGCTAGGATGAACTAGGAGGGACTAGGTGGAGGAACTAGGAGGGACTAGGAGAAACTGGGTGGAAGACCTATAAGGAGGAACTAGGTGGAGGAACTAGCAGGAACTAGGAGGGACTAGGTGGAGGAACTAGGAGGGACTAGGAGAAACTGGGTGGAGGAACTATAAGGAGGAACTAGGCGGAGGAACTACAAGGAACTAGGAGGAACTGGGTGGAGGAACCAGCAGGAACTAGGAGGGACTAGGCGGAGGAGCTAGGAGGGACTAGGAGGGACTAGGTTGCGGAACTAGGAGGAGGAACTAGGTGGAGAAACTAGGAGGAACTAGGTGGCTGAACTAGGTGGAGGGACTAGGAGGGACTGGGCGGAGGAACTAGGAGGAGGGACTAGAAGGGACTAGGTGGAGGAACTAGGAGGTACTAGGAGGGACTAATTGGAGGGACTAGGAGGGACTAGGAGGGACTAGGTGGAGGAACTAGGAGGGATTAGGAGGAACTAGGTGGAGGAACTAGGTGGAGGGATTAGGAGGGACTTGGTGGAGGAAGTAAGAGGATCTTGGAGGGACTAGGTGGAGGAACTAGGAGGGACTAGGAGGGATTGGGCAGAGGAACCAGGAGGAGGAACTAGGAAGGACTAGGTGGAGGAACTTGGAGGAACTAGGCGGGACTAGGAGAAACTAGGTGGAGGAACTATGAGGAGGAACTAGGTGGAGGAACTAGGATGAACTAGGAGGGACTAGGTGGAGGAACTAGGAGGAACTAGGAGGGATTGGGTGCAGGAACTAGGAGGTTCTAGGTGGAGGGACTAGGAGGGACTAGGGGGAGTAACTAGGTGGTGGAACTAGGAGGACCTTGGAGGGACTAGGTGGAGGAACTAGGAGAGGAACTATGTGGAGGAACTAGGAGGAGGAACTAGGTGTAGGAACTAGGAGGGACTAGGAGGGAATAGGTGGAGGAACTAGGTGGAAGAACTAGGAGGAGGAACTAGGAGGAACCTGGTGGAGGAACTAGGAGGAAGAACTAGGTGGAGGAACTAGAAGGAGGAACTAGGTCCAGGAACTAGGAGGGACTAGGAGGGACTAGGTGGAGGAACTAGGAGGTACTAGGAGGGACTAGGTGGAGGAACTAGGAGGAGGAACTAGTCATGTAAAAACACGCTGATTCCTGGACCATCCGTGGGCTGGATTGAGAAGGCGATTGGGCCACATCTGGACCCTGGGCCTTAGGTTGCCTACCCTTGCCCTAAAAAATCCACCTCCAAGCCTGCAAGCAGAAGGAACTAGGTGCTGGAACTAGGAGGGACTAGGAGGGACTAGGTGCAGGAACTAGGAGGTTCTAGGTGGAGGGACTAGGAGGGACTAGGAGGGACTAGGGGGAGGAACTAGGTGGTGGAACTAGGAGGACCTTGGAGGGACTAGGTGGAGGAACTAGGAGGACCTTGGAGGGACTAGGTGGAGGAACTAGGAGAGGAACTATGTGGAGGAACTAGGAGGAGGAACTAGGTGTAGGAACTAGGAGGGACTAGGAGGGAATAGGTGGAGGAACTAGGTGGAAGAACTAGGAGGAGGAACTAGGAGGAACCTGGTGGAGGAACTAGGAGGAAGAACTAGGTGGAGGAACTAGAAGGAGGAACTAGGTGCAGGAACTAGGAGGGACTAGGAGGGACTAGGTGGAGGAACTAACAGGTACTAGGAGGGACTAGGTGGAGGAACTAGGAGGAGGAAGTAGTCATGTAAAAACACGCTGATTCCTGGACCATCCGTGGGCTGGATTCAGAAGGCGATTGGGCCACATCTGGACCCTGGGCCTTAGGTTTCCTACTCTTGCCCTAAAAAATCCACCTCCAAGCCTGCAAGCAGGATGTGAGCACCACGGCACTCATCCTCACTTGCTATCTCCAGTAACGGGCATTCAGCCGCAAAGTAGTAAGGTAGGAGTAAAGCAGGAGTAAAGCAGGAGTAAAGTAGGAGCAAAATGGGAGTAAGGTATGAGTGAAGTAGGAGTAAAGAATGAGTAAATTAGGAGGGACTAGGAGGGACTAGGTGGAGGAACTAGGAGGGACTAGGAGGGACTAGGTTGAGGAAATAGAATGGAGTAGGGATTAAGGTAGGAGTAAAGTAGAAGTAAAGGAGGAGTAAAGTAGGAGTAAGGAAGGAGCAAAGAAGGAGCAAAGAAGGAGCAAAGAAGGAGTAAAGTAGGGGTAAGTTATGTGTAAAGTGGAGTAAAGCAGGAGTGAAGTAGGAGTAAAGCAGGAGTAAGGAAGGAACAAAGAAGGAGTAAAGTAGGGGTAAAGTAGGAGTAAGGTAGGAGTAAAGTAGGAGTAAAGTAGGAGTGAAGTGGGGGTAAGGTGGGAGTGAGGTAGGAGTAAAGTGGGTGCAAGGTAGGACTAGGAGGTACTAGGAGGGACTAGGTGGAGGAACTAGGAGGAACTAGGTGGGACTAGGTGGTGGAACTAGGAGTGACTAGGAGGGACTAGGTCTAGGAACTAAGTGGAGGAACTAGGAGGAACTAGATGGAGGAACTAGGAGGCACTAGGTGGAGGAACTAGGTGGAGGAACTAGGAGGGACTAGGTGGAGGAACTATGAGGAGGAACTAGATGGAGGAACTTGGAGGGACCAGGTGGAGGAACTAGGAGGAGGGACTAGGTGGAGGAACTATGAGGAGGAACTAGGTGGAGGAAGTAGGAGGGACCAGGTGGAGGAACTATGAGGAGGGACTAGGTGGAGGAACTAGAAGGAACTAGGTGGGACTAGGTGGAGGAACTAGGAGTGACTAGGAGGGACTAGGTGGAGGAACTAGGTGGGGGAACTAGGAGGAACTAGATGGAGGAACTAGGAGGGACTAGGTGGAGGAACTAGGTGGAGGAACTATGGGAAGGAACTAGAATGAACTAGGAGGGACTAGGTGGAGGAACTATGAGGAGGGACTAGGTGGAGGAACTATGAGGAGGGACTAGGTGGAGGAACTATGAGGAGGAACTAGGTGGAGGAACTAGAATGAAGTAGGAGGGAGAAGGTGGAGTAACTAGGAGGGACCAGGTGGAGGAACTAGGTGGAGGGACTAGGTGGAGGAACTAGGAGGGACTCGGAGGGACTAGGTGGAGGAACTAGGAGGAGGAACTTGGAGGAACTAGATGGAGGAACTAGGAGGGACTAGGTGGAGGAACTAGGAGGGACTAGGTCTAGGAACTAGGTGGAGGAACTAGGAGGAACTAGATGGAGGAACTAGGAGGGACTAGGTGGAGGAACTAGGTGGAGGAACTAGGAGGGACTAGGTGGAGGAACTATGAGGAGGAACTAGGTGGAGGAACTTGGAGGGACCAGGTGGAGGAACTAGGAGGAGGGATTAGGTGGAGGAACTATGAGGAGGAACTAGGTGGAGGAAGTAGGAGGGACCAGGTGGAGGAACTATGAGGAGGGACTAGGTGGAGGAACTATGAGGAGGAACTAGGAGGGACTAGGTGGAGGAACTAGAAGGAACTAGGTGGGACTAGGTGGAGGAACTAGGAGTGACTAGGAGGGACTAGGTGGAGGAACTAGGTGGGGGAACTAGGAGGAACTAGATGGAGGAACTAGGAGGGACTATGTGGAGGAACTATGTGGAGGAACTAGGTGGAGGAACTAGGTGGAGGAACTAGAATGAACTAGGAGGGACTAGGTGGAGGAACTATGAGGAGGGACTAGGTGGAGGAACTATGCGGAGGGACTAGATGGAGGAACTATGAGGAGGAACTAGGTGGAGGAACTAGAATGAACTAGGAGGGACAATGTGGACTAACTAGGAGGGACCAGGTGGAGGAACTAGGTGGAGGGACTAGGTGGAGGAACTAGGAGGGACTCGGAGGGACTAGGTGGAGGAACTAGGAGGAGGAACTTGGAGGAACTAGATGGAGGAACTAGGAGGGACTAGGTGGAGGAACTAGGAGGGACTAGGAGGGACTAGGTGGAGGAACTAGGAGGAGGAACTAGTCATGTAAAAATACGATGATTCCTGGACCATCCGTGGGCTGGATTGAGAAGGCTATTGGGCCACATCTGGGCCGTGGGCCTTAGGTTGCCAACCCTTGCCCTAAAGAATCAACCTCCAAGCCTGCAAGCAGGATGTGAGCACCACAGCATTCATCCTCACATGCGACCTCCAGCAACTGGCATTCAGCCGCCAAGTAGTAAGGTATGAGTAAAGTATGAGTAAAGTATGTGTAAAGTATGAGTAAAGTAGGAATCAAGTAGGAGTCAAGTATGAGTAAAGCATGAGTAAAGCATGAGAAAAGTAGGAGTATAGTATGAGTAAAACAGGAGTAAAGCATGAGTAAAGAATGAGTAAAGTGGCAGTGAAGTGGGCGTAAGGTATGAGCAAGGTATGAGCAAGGTATGAGTAAGGTAGAGTACAGCAGGAGTAAGGTAGGAGTAAAGTAGGAGTAAGGTAGGAGGAAAGCAGGCGCAAGGTAGGAGTAAAGTAGCGTAAAGTAGGAGCAAAGGAAATAGGAGGGACTCGGTTTAGGAACTAGGAGGAAGAACTAGGTGGAGGAAATAGGAATTAGGAGGAACTAGGTGGAGGAACTAGGAGGGACTAGGTGGAGGAACGATGAGGAGGAACTAGGTAGAGGAACTTGGAGGGACCAGGTGGAGGAACTAGGAGGAGGGACTAGGTGGAGGAACTATGAGGAGGAACAAGGTGGAGGAAGTAGGAGGGACCAGGTGGAGGAACTATGAGGAGGGACTAGGTGGAGGAACTATGAGGAGGAACTAGGAGGGACTAGGTGGAGGAACTAGAAGGAACTAGGTGGGACTAGGTGGAAGAACTAGGAGTGACTAGGAGGGACTAGGTGGAGGAACTAGGTGGGGGAACTAGGAGGAACTAGATGGAGGACCTAGGAGGGACTAGGTGGAGGAACTAGGTGGAGGAACTATGGGAAGGAACTAGAATGAACTAGGAGGGACTAGGTGGAGGAACTATGAGGAGGGACTAGGTGGAGGAACTATGAGGAGGGACTAGGTGGAGGAACTATGAGGAGGAACTAGGTGGAGGAACTAGAATGAAGTAGGAGGGACAAGGTGGAGTAACTAGGAGGGACCAGGTGGAGGAACTAGGTGGAGGGACTAGGTGGAGGAACTAGGAGGGACTCGGAGGGACTAGGTGGAGGAACTAGGAGGAGGAACTTGGAGGAACTAGATGGAGGAACTAGGAGGGACTAGGTGGAGGAACTAGGAGGGACTAGGTCTAGGAACTAGGTGGAGGAACTAGGAGGAACTAGATGGAGGAACTAGGAGGGACTAGGTGGAGGAACTAGGTGGAGGAACTAGGAGGGACTAGGTGGAGGAACTATGAGGAGGAACTAGGTGGAGGAACTTGGAGGGACCAGGTGGAGGAACTAGGAGGAGGGATTAGGTGGAGGAACTATGAGGAGGAACTAGGTGGAGGAAGTAGGAGGGACCAGGTGGAGGAACTATGAGGAGGGACTAGGTGGAGGAACTATGAGGAGGAACTAGGAGGGACTAGGTGGAGGAACTAGAAGGAACTAGGTGGGACTAGGTGGAGGAACTAGGAGTGACTAGGAGGGACTAGGTGGAGGAACTAGGTGGGGGAACTAGGAGGAACTAGATGGAGGAACTAGGAGGGACTATGTGGAGGAACTATGTGGAGGAACTAGGTGAAGGAACTAGGTGGAGGAACTAGAATGAACTAGGAGGGACTAGGTGGAGGAACTATGAGGAGGGACTAGGTGGAGGAACTATGAGGAGGGACTAGGTGGAGGAACTATGAGGAGGAACTAGGTGGAGGAACTAGAATGAACTAGGAGGGACAATGTGGAGTAACTAGGAGGGACCAGGTGGAGGAACTAGGTGGAGGGACTAGGTGGAGGAACTAGGAGGGACTCGGAGGGCCTAGGTGGAGGAACTAGGAGGAGGAACTTGGAGGAACTAGATGGAGGAACTAGGAGGGACTAGGTGGAGGAACTAGGAGGGACTAGGAGGGACTAGGTGGAGGAACTAGGAGGAGGAACTAGTCATGTAAAAATACGATGATTCCTGGACCATCCGTGGGCTGGATTGAGAAGGCTATTGGGCCACATCTGGGCCGTGGGCCTTAGGTTGCCAACCCTTGCCCTAAAGAATCAACCTCCAAGCCTGCAAGCAGGATGTGAGCACCACAGCATTCATCCTCACATGCGACCTCCAGCAACTGGCATTCAGCCGCCAAGTAGTAAGGTATGAGTAAAGTATGAGTAAAGTATGTGTAAAGTATGAGTAAAGTAGGAATCAAGTAGGAGTCAAGTATGAGTAAAGCATGAGTAAAGCATGAGAAAAGTAGGAGTATAGTATGAGTAAAACAGGAGTAAAGCATGAGTAAAGAATGAGTAAAGTGGCAGTGAAGTGGGCGTAAGGTATGAGCAAGGTATGAGCAAGGTATGAGTAAGGTAGAGTACAGCAGGAGTAAGGTAGGAGTAAAGTAGGAGTAAGGTAGGAGGAAAGCAGGCGCAAGGTAGGAATAAAGTAGCGTAAAGTAGGAGCAAAGGAAATAGGAGGGACTCGGTTTAGGAACTAGGAGGAAGAACTAGGTGGAGGAAATAGGAATTAGGAGGAACTAGGTGGAGGAACTAGGAGGGACTAGGTGGAGGAACGATGAGGAGGAACTAGGTAGAGGAACTTGGAGGGACCAGGTGGAGGAACTAGGAGGAGGGACTAGGTGGAGGAACTATGAGGAGGAACAAGGTGGAGGAAGTAGGAGGGACCAGGTGGAGGAACTATGAGGAGGGACTAGGTGGAGGAACTATGAGGAGGAACTAGGAGGGACTAGGTGGAGGAACTAGAAGGAACTAGGTGGGACTAGGTGGAAGAACTAGGAGTGACTAGGAGGGAATAGGTGGAGGAACTAGGTGGGGGAACTAGGAGGAACTAGATGGAGGAACTAGGAGGGACTAGGTGGAGGAACTAGGTGGAGGAACTAGAATGAACTAGGAGGGACTAGGTGGAGGAACTATGAGGAGGGACTAGGTGGAGGAACTATGAGGAGGGACTAGGTGGAGGAACTATGAGGAGGAACTAGGTGGAGGAACTAGAATGAACTAGGAGGGACAAGGTGGAGTAACTAGGAGGGACCAGGTGGAGGAACTAGGTGGAGGGACTAGGTGGAGGAACTAGGAGGGACTCGGAGGGACTAGGTGGAGGAACTAGGAGGAGGAACTTGGAGGAACTAGATGGAGGAACTAGGAGGGACTAGGTGGAGGAACTAGGAGGTACTAGGAGGGACTAGGTGGAGGAACTAGGAGGAGGAACTAGTCATGTAAAAATACGATGATTCCTGGACGATCTGTGGGCTGGATTGAGAAGGCTATTGGGCCACATCTGGGCCGTGGGCCTTAGGTTGCCAACCCTTGCCCTAAAAAATCAACCTCCAAGCCTGCAAGCAGGATGTGAGCACCACAGCATTCATCCTCACATGCGACCTCCAGCAACTGGCATTCAGCCGCCAAGTAGTAAGGTATGAGTAAATTATGAGTAAAGTATGAGTAAAGTAGGAGTCAAGTATGAGTAAAGCATAAGTAAAGCATGAGTAAAGCATGAGTAAAGCATGAGAAAAGTAGGAGTATAGTATGAGGAAAACAGGAGTAAAGCATGAGTAAAGCATGAGTAAAGTGGCAGTGAAGTGGGAGTAAGGTATGAGCAAGGTATGAGTAAGGTATGAGTAAGGTAGAGTACAGCAGGAGTAAGGTAGGAGTAAAGTAGGAGTAAGGTAGGAGGAAAGCAGGCGCAAGGTAGGAGTAAAGTAGCGTAAAGTAGGAGCAAAGGAAATAGGAGGGACTCGGTTTAGGAACTAGGAGGAAGAACTAGGTGGAGGAAATAGGAACTAGGAGGGACTAGGTGGAGGAACTAGGAGGGACTAGGAGGGACTAGGTGGAGGAACTAGGAGGAGGAACTTGGAGGAACTAGATGGAGGAACTAGGAGGAGGAACTTGGAGGAACTAGATGGAGGAACTAGGAGGGACTAGGTGGAGGGACTAGTTGGAGGAACTAGGAGCGACTAGGTGGAGGAACTAGGAGGAACTATTAGGGACTAGGTGGAAGAACTAGGAGGGACTAGGAGGAAATAGGTGGGGGAACTAGGACGAACTAGGTGGAGGAACTAGGAGGCACTAGGAGGGACTAGGTGGAGGAACAAGGAGGAACTAGGAGGGACAAGGTGGAGGAACTAGGTCGAGGAACTAGGAGGGGCTAGGAGGGACTAGGTGGAGGAACTAGGAGGGACTAGATGTAGGAACTAGGAGGGACTAGGTTTAGAGACTAGGAGGGACTAGGAGGGGCTAGGACGAACTAGGTGGAGGAACTAGCAGGAAGTAGGAGGGACTAGGTGGAGGAACTAGGAGGCAGTAGGAGGGTCTAGGTGGAAGAACTAGGAGGGACTAGGAGGGACTAGGTGGAGGAACTAGGAGGAGGAACTAGGTGGAGGAACTACAAGGAACTAGGAGGGACTAGGTGGAGGGACTAGGAGGGACTAGGAGCGAATAGATGGAGGAACTAGGTGGAGGAACTAGGAGGGACTACGTGGAGGAACTAGGAGGGACTAGGGGGGACTAGGTGGAGGAACTAGGAGGGACTAGGTGGAGGAACTAGGAGGGACTAGGTGGAGGAACTAGGAGGAGGAACTTAGAGGAACAAGATGGAGGAACTAGGAGGGACTAGGTGGAGGGACTCTTTGGAGGCGCTAGGAGGGACTAGGTGGAGGAACTATGAGGAGGAAATAGGTGGAGGAGCTAGGATGAACTAGGAGGGACTAGGTGGAGGAACTAGAAGGGACTAGGAGAATCTGGGTTGAGGAACTACAAGGAACTAGGAGGAACTGGGTGGAGAAACCAGCAGGAACTAGGAGGGAGTAGGTGGAGGAGCTAGGAGGGACTAGGAGGGACTAGGTTGCGGAACTAGGAGGAGGAACTAGGAGGAACTAGGTGGAGAAACTAGGAGGAACTAGGAGGAGGTACTAGAAGGGACTAGGTGGTGGAACTAGGAGGTACTAGGAGGGACTAATTGGAGGGACTAGGAGGGACTAGTTGGGACTAGGTGGAGGAACTAGGAGGGATTAGGAGGGACTAGGTGGAGGAACTAGGTGGAGGGATTAGGAGGGACTTGGTGGAGGAAGTAAGAGGATCTTGGAGGGACTAGGTGGAGGAACTAGGAGGGACTAGGAGGGATTGGGCAGAGGAACTAGGAGGAGGAACTAGGAAGGACTAGGTGGAGGAACTTGGAGGAACTAGGCGGGACTAGGAGAAACTAGGTGGAGGAACTATGAGGAGGAACTAGGTGGAGGAACTAGGATGAACTAGGAGGGACTAGGTGGAGGAACTAGGAGGACCTTGGAGGGACTAGGTGGAGGAACTAGGAGGGACTAGGGTGGACTAGGTGGGGGAACTAGGAGGAGGAACTAGGTGCTGGAACTAGGAGGAACTGGGAGGGACTAGGTGGAGGAACTAGGAGGTTCTAGGTGGAGGGACTAGGAGGGACTAGGTGGTGGAACTAGGTGGTGGAACTAGGAGGCACTAGGAGGGACTAGGTGGAGGAACTAGGAGGACCTTGGAGGGACTAGGTGGAGGAACTAGGGGGACTAGGAGGGACTGGGTGGAGGAACTAGGAGGGACTAGGTGGAGGAACTAGGAGAGGAACTATGTGGAGGAACTAGGAGGAGGAACTAGGTGTAGGAACTAGGAGGGACTAGGAAGGAATAGGTGGAGGAACTAGGTGGAAGAACTAGGAGGAGGAACTAGGAGGAACCTGGTGGAGGAACTAGGAGGAAGAACTAGGTGGAGGAACTAGAAGGAGGAACTAGGTGCAGGAACTAGGAGGGACTAGGAGGGACTAGGTGGAGGAACTAGGAGGTACTAGGAGGGACTAGGTGGAGGAACTAGGAGGAGGAAATAGTCATGTAAAAACACGCTGATTCCTGGACCATCCGTGGGCTGGATTGAGAAGGCGATTGGGCCACATCTGGACCCTGGGCCTTAGGTTGCCTACCCTTGCCCTAAAAAATCCACCTCCAACCCTGCAAGCAAGATGTGAGCACCACAGCACTCATCCTCACATGCTATCTCCAGTAACTGGCATTCAGCCGCAAAGTAGTAAGGTAGGAGTAAAGCAGCAGTAAAGCAGGAGTAAAGTAGGAGAAAAATGGGAGTAAGGTATGAGTGAAGTAGGAGTAAAGAATGAGTAAAGTAGGAGGGACTAGGAGGGACTAGGTGGAGGAACTAGGAGGGACTAGGAGGGACTAGGTTGAGGAAATAGAATGGAGTAGGGAGTAAGGCAGGAGTAAAGTAGAAGTAAAGCAGGAGTAAAGTAGGAGTAAGGAAGGAGCAAAGAAGGAGTAAAGCAGTGTTTCCCAACCTTTTTTGGGCAAAGGCACACTTGTTTCATGAAAAAAATCTCGAGGCACACCACCATTACAGCCCCGTGACGTCAGCGCGCAGCGTCACGCCGGGAGGGACGCACGAAAGTGTAAGATTCAATTTTTTCCCCTCCCCCTTGCCTTCCTTCTGTGCCAACCGCCAAAAAGCCAAGAATCGCGGGACCGCCGGCGGAGGGGGGGAGGGCGAGCGGAGGCAGCGGCGAGCCCCGTTCCTCCCCATCCGCCCCATTCCGTGCAAGGAGCGTGAACAGGTGTGAGAAGGGGGTCAAACCTGTGGGTCGGCGCCGGGGAACCTCCAAGCTTTGGGGGTGGGGGGGAGGAGGCAGCAAAGCGAGGCAGGAAGGAGAGCGCGGCTTGGCGAAGTACTCGGCGGCGAAGGCCAGCAGGTCCGGCGGCCGGTGCCGCAGCACCTCCACCGTGTAGCCCTGCAGCAGCTCAGTCAGACCCGGCGGGATCTCGATGCTCATCTTGTAGCCGAGGCGCGCGGGAGACTCAACGGACGGGCCCGGGAGAGAGAGAGAGAGAGACACGACGGAGAGAGAGCGGGAGTCCCTGCTCACCGTCGCCACCGCTACAACTACTGTGGCGGTTGGTCGTGGTCGTCGCCGCCGCCGCCCACCTCTATCTATCTCTCCCCCTCAGCTTTCTACGCGGGCCTCGAGCCGGAGGTGGGGGGTGGCCGCCGCCGCTTTCTCCGCCTACACGTCCTGCCTCCTCCTCCTCGAGCCCTCCGTCAGCCCTGAGGGAACCGCCGCGCTCGCGCCGCCGCTCTCTGACAAGCGAGAAAGAGAAAGGAACGGAGCGGCGGGGTAGTCGGGGGAAGGAGGGGCCGGAATGGAAGCGCAAGGCGAGCTGCGCATGCCCAGCAGGAAGCGGCGGAGAGCGCCACAGAGAGAGAGAGAGAAGCAAGGGAGGGCGGGGAGTGGGCGGGAACACGCTTCATGCGTCACAATAACGGACAAGAGGCGCTCGAGGGATAGATTAGGACCTAATTTGACTTTTACAAAAAAAAAAAAATCTTTCGAATTTTCCCCACAGCACACCAGGCAACATCTCGCGGCACACTAGTGTGCCGCGGAACAGTGGTTGGGAAACACTGGAGTAAAGAAGGAGTAAAGTAGGGGTAAATTATGTGTAAAGTGGAGTAAAGCAGGAGTGAAGTAGGAGTAAAGCAGGAGTAAGGAAGTAACAAAGAAGGAGTAAAGTAGGGGTAAAGTAGGAGTAAGGTAGGAGTAAAGTAGGAGTGAAGTGGGGGTAAGGTGGGAGTGAGGTAGGAGTAAAGTGGGTGTAAGTTAGGACTAGGAGGTACTAGGAGGAACTAGGTGGAGGAACTAGGAGGAACTAGGTGGGACTAGGTGGCGGAACTAGGAGAGACTAGGAGGGACTAGGTGGAGGAACTAGGTGGAGGAACTAGGAGGAACTAGATGGAGGAACTAGGAGGGACTAGGTGGAGGGACTAGGTGGAGGGACTAGGTGGAGGACTAGGTGGAGGAACTATGAGGAGGAACTAGGTGGAGGAACTTGGAGGGACCAGGTGGAGAAACTAGGAGGAGGGACTAGGTGGAGGAACTATGAGGAGGAACTAGGCGGAGGAAGTAGGAGGGACCAGGTGGAGGAACTATGAGGAGGGACTAGGCGGAGGAACTATGAGGAGGAACTAGGAGGGACTAGGTGGAGGAACTAGAAGGAACTAGGTGGGACTAGGTGGAGGAACTAGGAGTGACTAGGAGGGACTAGGTGGAGGAACTAGGTGGGGGAACTAGGAGGAACTAATGGATGAACTAGGAGTGACTAGGAGGAACTAGGTGGAGGAACTAGGTGGAGGAACTAGAATGAACTAGGAGGGACTAGGTGGAGGAACTATGAGGAGGGACTAGGTGGAGGAACTATGAGGAGGGACTAGGTGGAGGAAGTATGAGGAGGAACTAGGTCGAGCAACTAGAATGAACTAGGAGGGACAAGGTGGAGTAACTAGGAGGGACCAGGTGGAGGAACTAGGTGGAGGGACTAGGTGGAGGAACTAGGAGGGACTCGGAAGGACTAGGTGGAGGAACTAGGAGGAGGAACTAGATGGAGGAACTAGGAGGGACTAGGTGGAGGAACTAGGAGGGACTAGGAGGGACTAGGTGGAGGAACTAGGAGGAGGAACTAGTCATGTAAAAATACGATGATTCCTGGACGATCTGTGGGCTGGATTTAGAAGGCTATTGGGCCACATCTGGGCCGTGGGCCTTAGGTTGCCAACCCTTGCCCTAAAAAATCAACCTCCAAGCCTGCAAGCAGGATGTGAGCACCACAGCATTCATCCTCACATGCGACCTCCAGCAACTGGCATTCAGCCGCCAAGTAGTAAGGTATGAGTAAAGTATGAGTAAAGTATGAGTCAAGTAGGAGTAAAGCATGAGTAAAGCATGAGTAAAGCATGAGTAAAGCATGAGTAAAGCATGAGTAAAGCATGAGAAAAGTAGGAGTATAGTATGAGTAAAACAGGAGTAAAGCATGAGTAAAGAATGAGTAAAGTGGCAGTGAAGTGGGAGTAAGGTATGAGCAAGGTATGAGTAAGGTATGAGTAAGGTAGAGTACAGCAGGAGTAAGGTAGGAGTAAAGTAGGAGTAAGGTAGGAGGAAAGCAGGCGCAAGGTAGGAGTAAAGTAGCGTAAGGTAGAAGCAAAGGAAATAAGAGGGACTCGGTTTAGGAACTAGGAGGAAGAACTAGGTGGAGGAAATAGGAATTAGGAGGGACTAGCTGGGACTAGGTGGAGGAACTAGGTGGAGGAACTATCAGTAACTAGGAGGGACTAGGTGGTGGAACTAGCAGGAACTAGGAGGGACTAGGTGGAGGAAATATGAGGAGGGACTAGGTGGAAGAACTAGGATGAACTAGGAGTGACTAGGTGGAGGAACTAGGAGGGACTAGGAAGGACTAGGTGGAGGAACTAGGAGGAGGAACTTGGAGGAACTAGATGGAGGAACTAGGAGGAGGAACTTGGAGGAACTAGATGGAGGAACTAGGAGGGACTAGGTGGAGGGACTAGTTGGAGGAAATAGGAGCGACTAGGTGGAGGAACTAGGAGGAACTATTAGGGACTAGGTGGAAGAACTAGGAGGGACTAGGAGGAAATAGGTGGGGGAACTAGGACGAACTAGGTGGAGGAAATAGGAGGCACTAGGAGGGACTAGGTGGAGGAACAAGGAGGAACTAGGAGGGATAAGGTGGAGGAACTAGGTGGAGGAACTAGGAGGGGCTAGGAGGGACTAGGTGGAGGAACTAGGAGGGACTAGATGTAGGAACTAGGAGGGACTAGGTTTAGAGACTAGGAGGGACTAGGAGGGACTAGGACGAACTAGGTGGAGGAACTAGCAGGAAGTAGGAGGGACTAGGTGGAGGAACTAGGAGGCAGTAGGAGGGTCTAGGTGGAAGAACTTGGAGGGACTAGGAGGGACTAGGTTTAGAAACTAGGAGGAGGAACGAGGTGGAGGAACTAGGAGGGACTAGGTGGAGGAACTACAAGGAGCTAGGTGGAGGAACTAGGAGGGACTAGGAGGGACTAGGTGGAGGAACTAGGAGGAGGAACTAGTCATGTAAAAATACGATGATTCCTGGACGATCTGTGGGCTGGATTGAGAAGGCTATTGGGCCACATCTGGGCCGTGGGCCTTAGGTTGCCAACCCTTGCCCTAAAAAATCAACCTCCAAGCCTGCAAGCAGGATGTGAGCACCACAGCATTCATCCTCACATGCGACCTCCAGCAACTGGCATTCAGCCGCCAAGTAGTAAGGTATGAGTAAAGTATGAGTAAAGTATGAGTAAAGTATGAGTCAAGTAGGAGTCAAGTAGGAGTAAAGTATGAGTAAAGCATGAGTAAGGCATGAGTAAAGCATGAGAAAAGCATGAGAAAAGTAGGAGTATAGTATGAGTAAAACAGGAGTAAAGCATGAGTAAAGAATGAGTAAAGTGGCAGTGAAGTGGGAGTAAGGTATGAACAAGGTATGAGTAAGGTATGAGTAAGGTAGAGTACAGCAGGAGTAAGGTAGGAGTTAAGTAGGAGTAAGGTAGGAGGAAAGCAGGCGCAAGGTAGGAGTAAAGTAGCGTAAGGTAGGAGCAAAGGAAATAGGAGGGACTCGGTTTAGGAACTAGGAGGAAGAACTAGGTGGAGGAAATAGGAATTAGGAGGGACTAGCAGGGACTAGGTGGGGGAACTAGGTGGAGGAACTATCAGGAACTAGGAGGGACTAGGTGGTGGAACTAGCAGGAACTAGGAGGGACTAGGTGGAGGAAATATGAGGAGGGACTAGGTGGAAGAACTAGGATGAACTAGGAGGAACTAGGTGGAGGAACTAGGAGGGACTAGGAGGGACTAGGTGGAGGAACTAGGAGGAGGAACTTGGAGGAACTAGATGGAGGAACTAGGAGGAGGAACTTGGAGGAACTAGATGGAGGAACTAGGAGGGACTAGGTGGAGGGACTAGTTGGAGGAACTAGGAGCGACTAGGTGGAGGAACTAGGAGGAACTATTTGGGACTAGGTGGAAGAACTAGGAGGGACTAGGAGGAAATAGGTGGGGGAACTAGGACGAACTAGGTGGAGGAACTAGGAGGCACTAGGAGGGACTAGGTGGAGGAACTAGGAGGAACTAGGAGGGACTAGGTGGAGGAACTAGGAGGGACTAGATGTAGGAACTAAGAGAGACTAGGTTTACAGACTAGGAGGGACTAGGACGAACTAGGTGGAGGAACTAGCAGGAAGTAGGAGGGACTAGGTGGAGGAACTAGGAGGCAGTAGGAGGGTCTAGGTGGAAGAACTAGGAGGGACTAGGTGGAGGAACTAGGAGGAGGAACTAGGTGGAGGAACTAGGAGGGACTAGGTGGAGGAACTACAAGGAACTAGGTGGAGGAACTAGGAGGGACTAGGAGGGACTATGTGGAGGAACTAGGAGGGACTAGGAGGGACTAGGTGGAGGAACTAGGATGAGGAACTAGGTGGAGGAACTACGAGGGACTAGGAGGGACTAGGTGGAGGAACTTGGAGGAACTAGGAGGGACTAGGTGGAGGGACTAGGAGGGACTAGGAGGGACTCGGGGAGGAACTAGGAGGAGGAACTAGGTGCAGGAACTAGGAGGGACTAGGAGGGACTAGGTGGAGGAACTAGGAGGAGGAACTAGTCATGTAAAAAAACGCTGATTCCGGGACCATCTGTGGACTGGATTGAGAAGGCGATTGGGTCACATTTAGGCCCTGGGCCTTAGGTTGCCAACCCTTCCCTAAAAAATCAACCTCCAAGCCTGCAAGCAGGATGTGAGCACCACAGCACTCTTCCTCACATGCGATCTCCAGCAACTGGCATTCACCCGCAAAGTAGTAAGGTAGGAGTAAAGTATGAGTAAAGCAGGAGTAAAGAAGGAGTAAAGTAGGAACAAAATGGGAGTAAGGTATGAGTAAAGTAGGAGTAAGGTATGTGTAAAGTGGAGTAAAGCAGGAGTGAAGTAGGAGTAAAGCAGGATTAAGGAATTAGCAAAGAAGGAGTAAAGTAGGGGTAAAGTAGAAGTAAGGTAGGAGTACAGTAGGAGTAAAGTAGGAGTGAAGTGGGGGTAAGGTGGGAGTGAGGTAGGAGTAAAGTGGCAGTATGGTAGGACTAGGAGGGACTAGGAGGGACTAGGTGGAGGAACTAGGAGGGACTAGGTGGGACTAGGTGGGGGAACTAGGAGTGACTAGGAGGGAATAGGTGGATGAACTGGGTGGAGGAACTAGGAGGAACTAGGTGGAGGAACTAGGTGGAGGAACTATGAGGAGGAACTAGGTGGAGGAACTAGAATGAACTAGGAGGGACAAGGTGGAGGAACTAGGAGGGACAAGGAGGAGGAACTAGGAGGGTGTAGTTGGAGGAAAGAGGAAAGAGTAGGGAGTAAGGTAGGAGTAAAGTAGGAGTAAAGCAGGAGTAAAGCATGAGTAAAGTATGAGTAAAGCATGAGTAAACTATGAGTAAAGCATAAGTAAAGTAGGAGTAAACTATGAGTAAAGCAGGAGTAAAGTATGAGTAAACTATGAGTAAAGTGTGAGTAAAGTATGAGTAAAGTATGAGTAAAGTATGAGTAAAGTATGAGTAAAACAGGAGTAAAGTGGGAGTAAGGTATGAGTAAGGTATGAGTAAAGTGGAGTACAGCAGGAGTAAGGAAGGAGTTAAGTAGGAGCAAGGTAGGAGTAAAGCCGGTGCAAGGTAGGAGTAAAGTAGCATAAAGTAGGAGGAAAGGAACTAGGAGGGACTCGGTTTAGGGACTAGGAGAAAGAACTAGGTGGAAGAACTAGGAGGGACTAGGTGGAGGAACTAGGAGGAGGAACTAGGTGGAGGAACTACAAGGAACTAGGTGGAGGAACTAGGAGGGACTAGGTGTAGGGACTAGGAGGGACTAGGAGGGACTAGGTGGAGGAACTAGGAGGGACTAGGAGGGACTAGGTGGAGGAACTAGGATGAGGAACTAGGTGGAGGAACTACAAGGAACTAGGAGGGACTAGGTGGAGGAACTACGAGGGACTAGGAGGGACTAGGTGGAGGAACTTTGAGGAACTAGGAGGGACTAGGTGGAGGGACTAGGAGGGACTAGGAGGGACTCGGGGCAGGAACTAGGAGGAGGAACTAAGTGCAGGAACTAGGAGCGACTAGGAGGGACTAGGTGGAGGAACTAGGAGGAGGAACTAGGAGGGACTAGGTGGAGGAACTAGGAGGAGGAAGTAAGAGGAACTAGGAGGGACTAGGTGGAGGAACTTGGAGGAGGAACTAGGTGCAGGAACTAGGAGGGACTAGGAGGAGGAACTAGTCATGTAAAAACACGCTGATTCCTGGACCATCCGTGGACTGGATTGAGAAGGCGATTGGGTCACATTTAGGCCCTGGGCCTTAGGTTGCCAACCCTTCCCTAAAAAATCAACCTCCAAGCCTGCAAGCAGGATGTGAGCACCACAGCACTCTTCCTCACATGCGATCTCCAGCAACTGGCATTCACCCGCAAAGTAGTAAGGTAGGAGTAAAGTATGAGTAAAGCAGGAGTAAAGAAGGAGTAAAGTAGGAACAAAATGGGAGTAAGGTATGAGTAAAGTAGGAGTAAGGTATGTGTAAAGTGGAGTAAAGCAGGAGTGAAGTAGGAGTAAAGCAGGATTAAGGAATTAGCAAAGAAGGAGTAAAGTAGGGGTAAAGTAGAAGTAAGGTAGGAGTACAGTAGGAGTAAAGTAGGAGTGAAGTGGGGGTAAGGTGGGAGTGAGGTAGGAGTAAAGTGGCAGTATGGTAGGACTAGGAGGGACTAGGAGGGACTAGGTGGAGGAACTAGGAGGGACTAGGTGGGACTAGGTGGGGGAACTAGGAGTGACTAGGAGGGAATAGGTGGATGAACTGGGTGGAGGAACTAGGAGGAACTAGGTGGAGGAACTAGGTGGAGGAACTATGAGGAGGAACTAGGTGGAGGAACTAGAATGAACTAGGAGGGACAAGGTGGAGGAACTAGGAGGGACAAGGAGGAGGAACTAGGAGGGTGTAGTTGGAGGAAAGAGGAAAGAGTAGGGAGTAAGGTAGGAGTAAAGTAGGAGTAAAGCAGGAGTAAAGCATGAGTAAAGTATGAGTAAAGCATGAGTAAACTATGAGTAAAGCATAAGTAAAGTAGGAGTAAACTATGAGTAAAGCAGGAGTAAAGTATGAGTAAACTATGAGTAAAGTGTGAGTAAAGTATGAGTAAAGTATGAGTAAAGTATGAGTAAAGTATGAGTAAAACAGGAGTAAAGTGGGAGTAAGGTATGAGTAAGGTATGAGTAAAGTGGAGTACAGCAGGAGTAAGGAAGGAGTTAAGTAGGAGCAAGGTAGGAGTAAAGCCGGTGCAAGGTAGGAGTAAAGTAGCATAAAGTAGGAGGAAAGGAACTAGGAGGGACTCGGTTTAGGGACTAGGAGAAAGAACTAGGTGGAAGAACTAGGAGGGACTAGGTGGAGGAACTAGGAGGAGGAACTAGGTGGAGGAACTACAAGGAACTAGGTGGAGGAACTAGGAGGGACTAGGTGTAGGGACTAGGAGGGACTAGGAGGGACTAGGTGGAGGAACTAGGAGGGACTAGGAGGGACTAGGTGGAGGAACTAGGATGAGGAACTAGGTGGAGGAACTACAAGGAACTAGGAGGGACTAGGTGGAGGAACTACGAGGGACTAGGAGGGACTAGGTGGAGGAACTTTGAGGAACTAGGAGGGACTAGGTGGAGGGACTAGGAGGGACTAGGAGGGACTCGGGGCAGGAACTAGGAGGAGGAACTAAGTGCAGGAACTAGGAGCGACTAGGAGGGACTAGGTGGAGGAACTAGGAGGAGGAACTAGGAGGGACTAGGTGGAGGAACTAGGAGGAGGAAGTAAGAGGAACTAGGAGGGACTAGGTGGAGGAACTTGGAGGAGGAACTAGGTGCAGGAACTAGGAGGGACTAGGAGGAGGAACTAGTCATGTAAAAACACGCTGATTCCTGGACCATCCGTGGGCTGGATTGAGAAGGCGATTGGGTCACATTTGGGCCCTGGGCCTTAGGTTGCCTACCGTTCCCTAAAAAATTAACCTCCAAGCCTGCAAGCAGGATGTGAGCACCACAGCACTCATCCTCACATGCGATCTCCAGCAACTGGCATTCAGCCGCAAAGTAGTAAGGTAGGAGTAAAGTGGGAAGAAATTGGGAGTAAAGTGGGAGTAAGGTATGAGTAAAGTGGAGTGCAGCAGGAGTAAGGTAGGAGTAAAGTAGGAGTAAGGTAGGAGTAAAGCAGGTGCAAGGTAAGAGGAAAGTAGGAGGAAAGTAGGAGTAAGGCATGAGTAAAGTGGAGTAAAGCAGGCAGTCGGAGCTGGATGAGGACAAACTGAGATTTGTGGGAGGCAGTGTCCTAGTAGCCCTAAAACAGGGGTCAGCAACCTTTTTCAACCATGGATCAGTCCACCGTCCTTCACACATGTGGTGGGCCGGACTATGTTTTGAAGAAAAAAATGAACAAATTCCTATGCCCCATACTCAGACGTGCATTTTAAATAAAAGCACACATTCTACTCATGTAAAAACACGCTGATTCCTGGACCATCCGTGGGCTGGATTGAGAAGGCGATTGGGCCACATCTGGGCCCCGGGCGTTAGGTTGCCTACCCTTGCCCTAAAAAATTAACCTCCAAGCCTGCAAGCAGGATGTGAGCACCACAGCACTCATCCTCACATGCGATCTCCAGCAACTGGCATTCAGCCGCAAAGTAGTAAGGTAGGAGTAAAGTGGGAAGAAATTGGGAGTAAAGTGGGAGTAAGGTATGAGTAAAGTGGAGTGCAGCAGGAGTAAGGTAGGAGTAAAGTAGGAGTAAGGTAGGAGTAAAGCAGGTGCAAGGTAAGAGGAAAGTAGGAGGAAAGTAGGAGTAAGGCATGAGTAAAGTGGAGTAAAGCAGGCAGTCGGAGCTGGATGAGGACAAACTGAGATTTGTGGGAGGCAGTGTCCTAGTAGCCCTAAAACAGGGGTCAGCAACCTTTTTCAACCATGGATCAGTCCACCGTCCTTCACACATGTGGTGGGCCGGACTATGTTTTGAAGAAAAAAATGAACAAATTCCTATGCCCCATACTCAGACGTGCATTTTAAATAAAAGCACACATTCTACTCATGTAAAAACACGCTGATTCCTGGACCATCCGTGGGCTGGATTGAGAAGGCGATTGGGCCACATCTGGGCCCTGGGCCTTAGGTTGCCTACCCTTGCCCTAAAAAATTAACCTCCAAGCCTGCAAGCAGGATGTGAGCACCACAGCAGTCATCCTCACATGCGATCTCCAGCAACTGACATTCAACCGCAAAGTAGTAAGGTAGGAGTAAAGTAGGAGTGAAGTGGGAGTAAAGTGGGAGTAAGGTAGGAGTAAAGTGGGAGTAAGGTAGTAGTAAGGTAGGAGTGGATTTAATCAGTGGATTGATAATATGAAAGAACTGCTTACAGACATAGTCTGCTTGGATAAATACGAAAGTATTTCGTATGAATTTATCCAAAATGTAGTTGACTAATTTATATTAGGATAATATCAGATTTATAAAAGAATGTATGGGTTAGGGTATTTTTTGTATATATTCATATCATGTCTTTAAAACAACATTTTATTTTGATGGTTTTTTTTTAAAAAAAACCAACACCTTCCTTTTTGGCCTTCAGGTGTCTTCTAAAGATTGCAAAGTTACCTATCTCCTTGGCTCAGGGGTCGCATAACTCCATACCCTCCAACATTTCTCTGATGAAAATAGAGGTGTCCTAAGGAAAAGCAGGACTTTCTGGGATCCAGTCAGAAACCGGGACAGCTTCTGTAAATCCATGACTGTCCCTGGAAAATAGGGACACTTGGAGGGTCTGCATTCTCCACGCCTCCCCCATCCAAACTGGCTTATGTTTCCTTTTGAAATAAACAGTACAGTGGTGCCCCGCAAGACGAATGCCTCGCAAGACGGAAAAACCGCGAGACGAAAGGGTTTTCCGTTTTGGAGGTGCTTCGCAAAACGAATTTCCTATGGGCTTGCTTCGCAAGACGAAAATGTCTTGCGAGTTCCTGCAGGGTTTTTTTCCTTTTCCGCCCCTTTTCCCCAACCCGCTAAGCCGCTTATCAGCTGATCCGCTAAGCCGCTTAACAGCTGATCCGCTAAGCCTCAAAGCCGCTTATCAGCTGATCCGCTAAGCCCGCTAAGCCGCTAATAGCACTAATCCGCTAAGCCGCTAATGGGCTTGCTTCGCAAGACGAAAAAACCGCAAGACGAAGAGACTTGTGGAACGGATTCCTTTCGTTTTGCGAGGCACCACCATACAGCCGACTTGTGGTGTTTGGGTAATACCTCATCATTCACCACGGAGTTATAAGTGAAAAAGAAGGCAGTCAGAGCTGGATGAGAACCAACTGAGATTTGTGGGATGCAGTGTCCTTGTAGCCCTAAAACAGGGGTCAGCAACCTTTTTCAACCATGGATCAGTCCACCGTCCTTCACACATGTGGTGGGAAGGATTATATTTTGAAGAAAAAAATGAACAAATTCCTATGCCCCACACCCAGAGGTGCATTTTTTAAAAAAGCACACATTCTACTCATGTAAAAACACACTGATTCCTGGACCATCCGTGGGCTGGATTGAGAAGGCGATTGGGCCACATCTGGGCCCTGGGCCTTAGGTTGCCTACCCTTGCCATAAAAAATCAACCTCGAAGCCTGAAAGCAGGATGTGAGCACCACAGCACTCATCCTCACATGCGATCTCCAGCAACTGGCATTCAGCCGCCAAGTAGTAAGGTATGAGTAAAGTATGAGTAAAGTAGGAGTAAAGTAAGAGTAAAGCATGAGTAAAGTAGGAGTAGAGTATGAGTAAAACAGGAGTAAAGCATGAGTAAAGTATGAGTAAAGTATGAGTAAGGTATGAGTAAGGAAGGAGTAAAGCAGCAGTAAGGAAGGAGTAAAGTAGGTGCAAGGTAGGAGTAAAGTAGTGTAAAGTAGGAGCAAAGGAAATAGGAGGGACTCGGTTTAGGAACTAGGAGGAACTAGGTGGAGGAAATAGGAATTAGGAGAGACTAGCAGGGACTAGGTGGAGGAACTAGGTGGAGGAACTAGCAGGAACTAGGAGGGACTAGGGGGTGGAACTATCAGCAACTAGCAGGGACTAGGTGGAGGAACTATGAGGAGGGACTAGGTGGAAGAACTAGGATGAACTAGGAGGGACTAGGTGGAGGAACTAGGAGGGACTAGGAGAAACTAGGTGGAGGAACTATGAGGAGGAACTAGGTGGAGGAACTAGGATGAACTAGGAGGGACTAGGTGGAGGAACTAGGAGGAACTAGGAGGGACTAGGAGCGAATAGATGGAGGAACTAGGTGGAGGAACTAGGAGGGACTAGGTGGAGGGGCTGGTTGGAGGCGCTAGGAGGGACTAGGTGGAGGAACTAGGAGGAGGAAATAGGTGGAGGAGCTAGTATGAACTAGGAGGGACTAGGTGGAGGAACTAGGAGGGACTAGGAGAAACTGGGTGGAGGACCTATAAGGAGGAACTAGGTGGAGGAACTAGCAGGAACTAGGAGGGACTAGGTGGAGGAACTAGGAGGCAGTAGGAGGGTCTAGGTGGAAGAACTAGGAGGGACTAGGAGGGACTAGGTGGAGGAACTAGGAGGAGGAACTAGGTGGAAGAACTACAAGGAACTAGGAGGGACTAGGTGGAGGGACTAGGAGGGACTAGGAGGGACTAGGAGCGAATAGATGGAGGAACTAGGTGGAGGAACTAGGAGGGACTAGGTGGAGGAACTAGGAGGGACTAGGTGGAGGAACTAGGAGGAGGAACTTGGAGGAATAAGATGGAGGAACTAGGAGGGACTAGGTGGAGGGACTGGTTGGAAGCGCTAGGAGGGACTCGGTGGAGGAACTATGAGGAGGAAATAGGTGGAGGAGCTAGGATGAACTAGGAGGGACTAGGTGGAGGAACTAGGAGGGACTAGGAGAAACTGGGTGGAGGAACTATAAGGAGGAACTAGGCGGAGGAACTACAAGGAACTAGGAGGGACTAGGTGGAGGAGCTAGGAGGGATTAGGGGGGACTAGGTTGCGGAACTAGGAGGAGGAACTAGGAGGAAATAGGTGGAGAAACTAGGAGGAACTAGGTGGCTGAACTAGGTGGAGGGACTAGGAGGTACCAGGAGGGACTAATTGGAGGGACTAGGAGGGACTAGGAGGGACTAGGTGGAGGAACTAGGAGGGATTAGGAGGGACTAGGTGGAGGAACTAGGTGGAGGAACTAGCAGGAACTAGGTCGTGCAACTAGCAGGAACTAGGAGGGACTAGGTGGAGGAACTATGAGGAGGAACTAGGTGGAGGAACTAGGATGAACTAGGAGGGACTAGGTGGAGGAACTAGGAGGGACTAGGAGAAACTACCGTATTTTTCGCCCTATAGGACGCACTTTTCCCCCTCCAAAAATGAAGGGGAAATATGTGTGCGTCCTATGGGGCGAATGCAGGTTTTCCCTGAAGCCTGGAGAGCGAGACGGGTCGGTGCGCACCGACCCCTCTCGCTCTCCAGGCTTTAGGAAGCTATCCACAAGCCTTGCAAGCCCGGCAGGAGGTCCTGCTGGCTCGCAAAGCTTGTGGGCAACAGCCAGCAGCCCACAAGCTCGGGGGATAGTGGGGAGGCGGAGCGCCGTCACCCCGCTATTCCCCGACCTGATCTGAAGGTTGGCGGGGGGGGGGGAGAAGCAAGCTTACGTCTCCCCCCTGCCAGCCCAACAAGCTCGGGGGATAGTGGGGAGGCGGAGCGCTGTCACCCCGCTATTCCCCGACCTGATCTGAAGGTTGGCGGGGGGGGGGGGGGAGAAGCAAGCTTACTTCTCCCCCCCGCCAGCCCCACAAGCTCGGGGGATAGTGGGGAGGCGGAGCGCTGTCACCCCGCTATTCCCCGACCTGATCTGGAGGCCGGCGGGGGGGGGGGAGAAGCAAGCTTACTTCTCCCCCCTGCCAGCCCAACAAGCTCGGGGGATAGTGGGGAGGCGGAGCGCCGTCACCCCGCTATTCCCCGACCTGATCTGAAGGTTGGCGGGGGGGGAAGAAGCTAGCTTACTTCTAGGGACTAGGTGGAGGAACTAGAAGGGAATAGGTGGAGGAACTAGGAGGGACTAGGAGGGACAAGGTGGAGGGACTAGGAGGGACTAGGAGGGACTGGGTGGAGGAACTAGGAGGAGGAACTAGGTGGAGGAAATAGCAGGAACTAGGAGGGACTAGGTGGAGGAACTAGGAAAGACTAGGAGGGACTAGGTGGAGGAACTAGGAAGAGGAAATAGGAGGAACTAGGTGGAGGAACTAGGAGGGACTAGGTGGAGGAACTAGGTGGAGGAACTAGGAGGAACTAGGTGGAGGAACTACGAGGAACTAGGTGGATGAACTATCAGGAGCTAGGGGGGACTAGGTGGAGGTACTAGGAGGAGGAACTAGTCATGCAAAAACACGCTGATTCCTGGACCATCTGTGGGTTGGATTGAGAAGGCGATTGGGCCACACCTTGTCTCTGGGCCTTAGGTTGCCTACCCTTGCCCTAAAAAATCAACCTCCAAGCCTGCAAGCAGGATGTGAGCACCACAGCACTCATCCTCACATGCGATCTCCAGCAACTGGCATTCAGCCACAAAGTAGTAAGGTATGAGTAAAGTATGAGTAAAGCAGGAGGAAAGCATGAGTAAAGTATGAGTAAAGTGGGAGTGAAGTGGGAGTAAGGTAGGAGTAAGGTAGGAGTAAGGTATGAATAAGGTATGAGTAAAGTGGAGTACAGCAGGAGTAAGGAAGGAGTAAAGTAGGAGTAAGGTAGGAGTAAAGCAGGCGCAAGGTAGGAGTAAAGTAGCGTAAAGTAAGAGCAAAGGAACTAGGAGGGACTCAGTTTAGGAACTAGGAGGAAAAACTAGGTGGAGGAACTAGCAGGAACTAGGAGGGACTCAGTGGTGGAACTAGGGGGAACTAGGTGGAGGAACTAGTAGGGACTAGATGGAGGAACTAGGAGGGACTAGTAGGGACTAGGTGGAGGAACTAGGAGGAGGAACTTGGAGGAACTAGATGGAGGGACTAGTTGGAGGAACTAGGAGGGACTAGGTGGAGGAACTAGGAGCGACTAGGTGGTGGAACTAGGAGGAACTAGGAGGGACTAGGTGGAGGAACTAGGTGGAGGAACTAGGAGGGACTAGGTGGAGGAACTATGAGGTGGAACTAGGTGGAGGAACTAGGATGAACTAGGAGGGACAAGATGGAGGAACTAGGAGGGACCAGGTGGAGGGACTAGGAGGGACTAGGTGGGACTAGGTGGAGGAACTAGGAGGGACTAGGTGGAGGAACTAGGAGGGACTAGGAGAAACTACCGTATTTTTCGCCCTATAGGACGTACTTTTCCCCCTCCAAAAATGAAGGGGAAATGTGTGTGCGTCCTATGGGGCGAATGCAGGTTTTCCCTGAAGCCTGGAGAGCGAGACGGGTCGGTGCGCACCGACCCCTCTCGCTCTCCAGCCTTTAGGAAGCTATCCGCAAGCCTTGCAAGCCCGGCAGGAGGTCCTGCTGGCTCGCAAAGCTTGTGGGCAACAGCCCGCAGCCCACAAGCTCGGCGGATAGTGGGGAGGCGGAGCGCCGTCACCCCGCTATTCCCCGACCTGATCTGAAGGTTGGCGGGGGGGGAGAAGCAAGCTTACGTCTCCCCCCTGCCAGCCCAACAAGCTCGGGGGATAGTGGGGAGGCGCAGCGCTGTCACCCCGCTATTCCCCGACCTGATCTGAAGGTTGGCGGAGGGGAGAAGCAAGCTTACTTCTCCCCCCCGCCAGCCCCACAAGCTCGGGGGATAGTGGGGAGGCGGAGCGCTGTCACCCCGCTATTCCCCGACCTGATCTGGAGGCCGGCGGGGGGGGGGAGAAGCAAGCTTACTTCTCCCCCCTGCCAGCCCAACAAGCTCGGGGGATAGTGGGGAGGCGGAGCGCCGTCACCCCGCTATTCCCCGACCTGATCTGAAGGTTGGCGGGGGGGGAAGAAGCTAGCTTACTTCTAGGGACTAGGTGGAGGAACTAGGAGGGAATAGGTGGAGGAACTAGGAGGGACAAGGAGGGACAAGGTGGAGGGACTAGGAGGGACTAGGAGGGACTAGGTGGAGGAACTAGGAGGGACTAGGAGGGACAAGGTGGAGGGACTAGGAGGGACTAGGAGGGACTAGGTGGAGGAACTAGGAGGGACTAGGAGGGAATAGGTGGAGGAACTAGGTGGAGGAACTAGGAGGGAGTAGTTGGAGGAACCAGGAGGAACTAGGAGGGAGTAGGTGGAGGAACTAGGAGGGGCTAGGAGGGAGTAGGTGGAGGAACTAGGAGGAAATAGGAGGGTCCAGGTGAAGGAACTAGGAGGGAATAGGAGGGACTGGGTGGAGGAACTAGGAGGAGGAACTAGGTGGAGGAAATAGCAGGAACTAGGAGGGACTAGGTGGAGGAACTAGGAAAGACTAGGAGGGACTAGGTGGAGGAACTAGGAAGAGGAAATAGGAGGAACTAGGTGGAGGAACTAGGAGGGACTAGGTGGAGGAACTAGGTGGAGGAACTAGGAGGAACTAGGTGGAGGAACTAGGAGGAACTAGGTCGATGAACTATCAGGAGCTAGGGGGGACTAGGTGGAGGTACTAGGAGGAGGAACTAGTCATGCAAAAACACGCTGATTCCTGGACCATCTGTGGGTTGGATTGAGAAGGCGATTGGGCCACACCTTGTCTCTGGGCCTTAGGTTGCCTACCCTTGCCCCCAAAAATCAACCTCCAAGCCTGCAAGCAGGATGTGAGCACCACAGCACTCATCCTCACATGCGATCTCCAGCAACTGGCATTCAGCCACAAAGTAGTAAGGTATGAGTAAAGTATGAGTAAAGCAGGAGGAAAGCATGAGTAAAGTATGAGTAAAGTGGGAGTGAAGTGGGAGTAAGGTAGGAGTAAGGTAGGAGTAAGGTATGAATAAGGTATGAGTAAAGTGGAGTACAGCAGGAGTAAGGAAGGAGTAAAGTAGGAGTAAGGTAGGAGTAAAGCAGGCGCAAGGTAGGAGTAAAGTAGCGTAAAGTAAGAGCAAAGGAACAAGGAGGGACTCAGTTTAGGAACTAGGAGGAAGAACTAGGTGGAGGAACTAGGAGGGACTAGGTGGAGGAACTAGGTGGAGGAACTTGGAGGGACCAGGTGGAGGAACTAGGAGGAGGGACTAGGTGGAGGAACTATGAGGAGGAACTAGGTGGAGGAAGTAGGAGGGACCAGGTGGAGGAACTATGAGGAGGGACTAGGTGGAGGAACTATGAGGAGGAACTAGGAGGGACTAGGTGGAGGAACTAGAAGGAACTAGGTGGGACTAGGTGGAGGAACTAGGAGGGACTAGGAGGGACTAGGTGGAGGAACTAGGTGGGGGAACTAGGAGGAACTAGATGGAGGAACTAGGAGGGACTAGGTGGAGGAACTATGTGGAGGAACTAGGTGGAGGAACTAGAATGAACTAGGAGGGACTAGGTGGAGGAACTATGAGGAGGGACTAGGTGGAGGAACTATGAGGAGGGACTAGGTGGAGGAACTATGAGGAGGAACTAGGTGGAGGAACTAGAATGAACTAGGAGGGACAAGGTGGAGTAACTAGGAGGGACCAGGTGGAGGAACTAGGTGGAGGGACTAGGTGGAGGAACTAGGAGGGACTCGGAGGGACTAGGTGGAGGAACTAGGAGGAGGAACTTGGAGGAACTAGATGGAGGAACTAGGAGGGACTAGGTGGAGGAACTAGGAGGGACTAGGAGGAGGAACTAGTCATGCAAAAATACGCTGATTCCTGGACCATCTGTGGGTTGGATTGAGAAGGCGATTGGGCCACACCTTGTCTCTGGGCCTTAGGTTGCCAACCCTTGCCCTAAAAAATCAACCTCCAAACCTGCAAGCAGGATCTGAGCACCACAGCATTCATCCTCACATGCGACCTCCAGCAACTGGCATTCAGCCGCCAAGTAGTAAGGTATGAGTAAAGTATGAGTAAAGTATGAGTAAAGTAGGCGTCAAGTAGGAGTCAAGTATGAGTAAAGCATGAGTAAAGCATGAGTAAAGCATGAGTAAAGCATGAGAAAAGTAGGAGTATAGTATGAGTAAAACAGGAGTAAAGCATGAGTAAAGAATGAGTAAAGTGGCAGTGAAGTGGGAGTAAGGTATGAGCAAGGTATGAGCAAGGTATGAGTAAGGTAGAGTACAGCAGGAGTAAGGTAGGAGTACAGCAGGAGTAAGGTAGGAGTAAAGTAGGAGTAAGGTAGGAGGAAAGCAGGCGCAAGGTAGGAGTAAAGTAGCGTAAAGTAGGAGCAAAGGAAATAGGAGGGACTCGGTTTAGGAACTAGGAGGAAGAACTAGGTGGAGGAAATAGGAATTAGGAGGGACTAGCAGGGACTAGGTGGAGGACCTAGGTGGAGGAACTATCAGGAACTAGGATTGACAAGGTGGTGGAACTAGCAGGAACTAGGAGGACTAGGTGGAGGAAATATGAGGAGGGACTAGGTGGAAGAACTAGGATGAACTAGGAGGGACTAGGTGGAGGAACTAGGAGGGACTAGGAGGGACTAGGTGGAGGAACTAGGAGGAGGAACTAGGAGGAACTAGATGGAGGAACTAGGAGGAGGAACTTGGAGGAACTAGATGGAGGAACTAGGAGGGACTAGGTGGAGGGACTAGTTGGAGGAACTAGGAGCGACTAGGTGGAGGAACTAGGAGGAACTATTAGGGACTAGGTGGAAGAACTAGGAGGGACTAGGAGGAAATAGGTGGGGGAACTAGGACGAACTAGGTGGAGGAACTAGGAGGCACTAGGAGGGACTAGGTGGAGGAACAAGGAGGAACTAGGAGGGACAAGGTGGAGGAACTAGGTCGAGGAACTAGGAGGGGCTAGGAGGGACTAGGTGGAGGAACTAGGAGGGACTAGATGTAGGAACTAGGAGGGACTAGGTTTAGAGACTAGGAGGGACTAGGAGGGACTAGGACGAACTAGGTGGAGGAACTGGCAGGAAGTAGGAGGGACTAGGTGGAGGAACTAGGAGGCAGTAGGAGGGTCTTGGTGGAAGAACTAGGAGGGACTAGGAGGGACTAGGTGGAGGAACTAGGAGGAGGAACTAGGTGGAGGAACTAGGAGGGACTAGGTGGAGGAACTACAAGGAACTAGGTGGAGGAACTAGGAGGAGGAACTTGGAGGAACTAGATGGAGGAACTAGGAGGGACTAGGTGGAGGGACTAGTTGGAGGAACTAGGAGCGACTAGGTGGAGGAACTAGGAGGAACTATTAGGGACTAAGTGGAAGAACTAGGAGGGACTAGGAGGAAATAGGTGGGGGAACTAGGACGAACTAGGTGGAGGAACTAGGAGGCACTAGGAGGGACTAGGTGGAGGAACAAGGAGGAACTAGGAGGGACAAGGTGGAGGAACTAGGTCGAGGAACTAGGAGGGGCTAGGAGGGACTAGGTGGAGGAACTAGGAGGGACTAGATGTAGGAACTAGGAGGGACTAGGTTTAGAGACTAGGAGGGACTAGGAGGGACTAGGACGAACTAGGTGGAGGAACTGGCAGGAAGTAGGAGGGACTAGGTGGAGGAACTAGGAGGCAGTAGGAGGGTCTAGGTGGAAGAACTAGGAGGGACTAGGAGGGACTAGGTGGAGGAACTAGGAGGAGGAACTAGGTGGAGGAACTAGGAGGGACTAGGTGGAGGAACTACAAGGAACTAGGTGGAGGAACTAGGAGGGACTAGGTGTAGGGCCTAGGAGGGACTAGGAGGGACTATGTGGAGGAACTAGGAGGGACTAGGAGGGACTAGGTGGAGGAACTAGGATGAGGAACTAGGTGGAGGAACTACAAGGAACTAGGAGGGACTAGGTGGAGGAACTACGAGGGACTAGGAGGGACTAGGTGGAGGAACTTGGAGGAACTAGGAGGGACTAGGTGGAGGGAGTAGGAGGGACTAGGAGGGACTCGGGGAGGAACTAGGAGGAGGAACTAGGTGCAGGAACTAGGAGGGACTAGGAGGGACTAGGTGGAGGAACTAGGAGGAGGAACTAGTCATGTAAAAACACGCTGATTCCTGGAGCATCCGTGGACTGGATTGAGAAGTTGCGATCTCCAGCAACTGGCATTCAGCCACAAAGTAATAAGGTAGGAGTAACGTATGAGTAAAGCAGGAGTAAAGAAGGAGTAAAGTAGGAGCAAAATGGAAGTAAAGTATGAGTAAAGTAGGAGTAAGGTATGTGTAAAGTGGAGTAAAGCAGGAGTGAAATAGGAGTAAAGTAGCATTAAGGAATTAGAAAAGAAGGAGTAAAGTAGGGGTAAAGTAGAAGTAAGGTAGGAGTACAGTAGGAGTAAAGTAGGAGTGAAGTGGGGGTAAGGTGGGAGTGAGGTAGGAGTAAAGTGGGAGTAAGGTAGGACTAGGAGGGACTAGGAGGGACTAGGTGGAGGAACTAGGAGGAACTAGGTGGGACTAGGTGGGGGAACTAGGAGTGACTAGGAGGGAATAGGTGGATGAACTGGGTGGAGGAGCTAGGAGGAACTAGGTGGAGGAACTAGAATGAACTAGGAGGGACAAGGAGGAGGAACTAGGAGGGACAAGGAGGAGGAACTAGGAGGGTCTAGTTGGAGGAAAGAGGAAAGAGTAGGGAGTAAGGTAGGAGTAAAGTAGGAGTAAAGCAGGAGTAAAGTAGGAGTAAAGCATGAGTAAAATATGAGTAAAGCATGAGTAAACTATGAGTAAAGTAGGAGTAAACTATGAGTAAAGTAGGAGTAAACTATGAGTAAAGTAGGAGTAAAGCAAGAGTAAAGTATGAGTAAACTATGAGTAAACTATGAGTAAAGTAGGAGTAAACTATGAGTAAAGTAGGAGTAAAGCATGAGTAAAGCATGAGTAAAACAGGAGTAAAGTAGGAGTAAAGTAGGAATAAAGTGGGAGTAAGGTATGAGTTAAATATGAGTAAAGTGGAGTACAGCAGGAGTAATGAAGGAGTAAAGTAGTAGCAAGGTAGGCGTAAAGCCGGTGCAAGGTAGGAGTAAAGTAGCATAAAGTAGGAGGAAAGGAACCAGAAGGGACTCGGTTTAGGGACTAGGAGGAAGAACTAGGTGGAAGAACTAGGAGGGACTAGGTGGAGGAACTAGGAGGAGGAACTAGGTGGAGGAACTACAAGGAACTAGGTGGAGGAACTAGGAGGGAGTAGGTGTAAGGACTAGGAGGGACTAGGAGGGACTAGGTGGAGGAACTAGGAGGGACTAGGTGGAGGAACTAGGATGAGAAACTAGGTGGAGGAACTACAAGGAACTAGGAGGGACTAGGTGGAGGAACTACGAGGGACTAGGAGGGACTAGGTGGAGGAACTTGGAGGAACTAGGAGGGACTAGGTCGAGGGACTAGGAGGGACTAGGAGGGACTCGGGGGAGGAACTAGGAGGAGGAACTAGGTGCAGGAACTAGGAGGGACTAGGAGGGACTAGGTGGAGGAACTAGGAGGAGGAACTAGTCATGTAAAAACACGCTGATTCCTGGAGCATCCGTGGACTGGATTGAGAAGGCGATTGGGTCACATTTAGGCCCTGGGCCTTAGGTTGCCAACCCTTCCCTAAAAAATTAACCTCCAAGCCTGCAAGCAGGATGTGAGCACTACAGCACTCATCCTCACATGTGATCTCCAGCAACTGGCATTCAGCCGCAAAGTAATAAGGTAGGAGTAAAATAGGAGTAAAGAGTAAGGTATGAGTAAAGTGGAGTGCAGCAGGAGTAAGGTAGGAGTAAAGTAGGAGTAAGGTAGGAGTAAAGCAGGCGCAAGGTAAGAGGAAAGTAGGAGGAAAGTAGGAGTAAGGCATGAGTAAAGTGGAGTAAAGCAGGCAGTCGGAGCTGGATGAGGACAAACTGAGATTTGTGGGAGGCAGTGTCCTAGTAGCCCTAAAACAGGGGTCAGCAACCTTTTTCAACCATGGACCAGTCCACCGTCCTTCACACATGTGGTGGGCCGGACTATGTTTTGAAGAAAAAAATGAACAAATTCCTATGCCCCATACCCAGACGTGCATTTTAAATAAAAGCACACATTCTACTCATGTAAAAACACGCTGATTCCTGGACCATCCGTGGGCTGGATTGAGAAGGCGATTGGGCCACATCTGGGCCCCGGGCGTTAGGTTGCCTACCCTTGCCCTAAAAAATTAACCTCCAAGCCTGCAAGCAGGATGTGAGCACCACAGCAGTCATCCTCACATGCGATCTCCAGCAACTGGCATTCAACCGCAAAGTAGTAAGGTAGGAGTAAAGTAGGAGTGAAGTGGGAGTAAGGTGGGAGTAAGGTAGGAGTAAAGTGGGAGTAAGGTAGTAGTAAGGTAGGAGTGGATTTAATCAGTGGATTGATAATATGAAAGAACTGCTTACAGACATAATCTGCTTGGATAAATACGACAGTATTTGGTATGAATTTATCCAAAATGTAGTTGACTAATTTATGTTAGGATAATATCAGATTTATAAAAGAATGTATGGGTTAGGGTATTTTTTGTATATATTCATATCATGTCTTTCCCCCCTTTAAAACAACATTTTATTTTGATGGTGTTTTTTTTTTAAAAAAACAACACCTTCCATTTTGGCCTTCAGGTGTCTTCTAAAGATTGCAAAGTTACTCCTTGGCTCAGGGGTCGCATAACTCCATACCCTCCAACATTTCTCTGATGAAAATAGAGATGTCCTAAGGAAAAGCAGGACATTCTGGGATCCAGTCAGAAACCGGGGCGTCTTCTGTAAATCCATGACTGTCCCTGGAAAATAGGGACACTTGGAGGGTCTGCATTCTCCACGCCTCCCCCATCCAAACTGGCTTATGTTTCCTTTTGAAATAAACAGTACAGTGGTGCCCCGCAAGACGAATGCCTCGCAAGACGGAAAAACCGCGAGACGAAAGGGTTTTCCGTTTTGGAGGTGCTTCGCAAGACGAAAATGTCTTGCGAGTTCCTGCAGGGTTTTTTCCCTTTTCCGCCCCTTTCCCCCAACCCGTTAAGCCGCTTATCAGCTGATCCGCTAAGCCGCTTAACAGCTGATCCGCTAAGCCTCAAAGCCGCTTATCAGCTGATCTGCTAAGCCCGCTAAGCCGCTAATAGCACTAATCCGCTAAGCCGCTAATGGGCTTGCTTCGCAAGACGAAAAAACCGCAAGACGAAGAGACTTGTGGAACGGATTCCTTTCGTTTTGCGAGGCACCACCGTACAGCCGACTTGTGGTGTTTGGGTAATACCTCATCATTCACCACGGAGTTGTAAGTGAAAAAGAAGGCAGTCGGAGCTGGATGAGAACCAACTGAGATTTGTGGGATGCAGTGTCCTAGTAGCCCTAAAACAGGGGTCAGCAACCTTTTTCAACCATGGATCAGTCCACCGTCCTTCACACATGTGGTGGGAAGGATTATATTTTGAAGAAAAAAATGAACAAATTCCTATGCCCCACACCCAGAGGTGCATTTTTTAAAAAAGCACACATTCTACTCATGTAAAAACACGCTGATTCCTGGACCATCCGTGGGCTGGATTGAGAAGGCGATTGGGCCACATCTGGGCCCTGGGCCTTAGGTTGCCTACCCTTGCCATAAAAAATCAACCTCGAAGCCTGAAAGCAGGATGTGAGCACCACAGCACTCATCCTCACATGCGATCTCCAGCAACTGACATTCAGCCGCCAAGTAGTAAGGTATGAGTAAAGTAGGAGTAAAGTAAGAGTAAAGCATGAGTAAAGTAGGAGTAAAGTAGGAGTAGAGTATGAGTAAAACAGGAGTAAAGTATGAGTAAAGCATGAGTAAGGTATGAGTAAGGAAGGAGTAAAGCAGGAGTAAGGAAGGAGTAAAGTAGGCGCAAGGTAGGAGTAAAGTAGCGTAAAGTAGGAGCAAAGGAAATAGGAGGGACTCGGTTTAGGAACTAGGAGGAAGAACTAGGTGGAGGAAATAGGAATTAGGAGAGACTAGCAGGGACTATGTGGAGGAACTAGGTGGAGGAACTAGCAGGAAATAGGAGGGACTAGGGGGTGGAACTATCAGCAACTAGCAGGGACTAGGTGGAGGAACTATGAGGAGGGACTAGGTGGAAGAACTAGGATGAACTAGGAGGGACTAGGTGGAGGAACTAGGAGGGACTAGGAGAAACTAGGTGGAGGAACTATGAGGAGGAACTAGATGGGGGAACTAGGATGAACTAGGAGGGACTAGGTGGAGGAACTAGGAGGAACTAGGAGGGACTAAGTGGAGGGAATAGGAGGGACTAGGAGCGAATAGATGGAGGAACTAGGTGGAGGAACTAGGAGGGACTAGGTGGAGGAACTAGGAGGGACTAGGTGGAGGAACTAGGAGGAGGAACTTGGAGGAACAAGATGGAGGAACTAGGAGGGACTAGGTGGAGGGACTGGTTGGAGGCGCTAGGAGGGACTAGGTGGAGGAACTATGAGGAGGAAATAGGTGGAGGAGCTAGGATGAACTAGGAGGGACTAGGTGGAGGAACTAGGAGGGACTAGGAGAAACTGGGTGGAGGACCTATAAGGAGGAACTAGGTGGAGGAACTGGCAGGAAGTAGGAGGGACTAGGTGGAGGAACTAGGAGGGACTAGGAGAAACTGGGTGGAGGAACTATAAGGAGGAACTAGGCGGAGGAACTACAAGGAACTAGGAGGAACTGGGTGGAGGAACCAGCAGGAACTAGGAGGGACTAGGCGGAGGAGCTAGGAGGGACTAGGAGGGACTAGGTTGCGGAACTAGGAGGAGGAACTAGGTGGAGAAACTAGGAGGAACTAGGTGGCTGAACTAGGTGGAGGGACTAGGAGGGACTGGGCGGAGGAACTAGGAGGAGGGACTAGAAGGGACTAGGTGGAGGAACTAGCAGGTACTAGGAGGGACTAATTGGAGGGACTAGGAGGGACTAGGAGGGACTAGGTGGAGGAACTAGGAGGGATTAGGAGGAACTAGGTGGAGGAACTAGGTGGAGGGATTAGGAGGGACTTGGTGGAGGAAGTAAGAGGATCTTGGAGGGACTAGGTCGAGGAACTAGGAGGGACTAGGAGGGATTGGGCAGAAGAACTAGGAGGAGGAACTAGGAAGGACTAGGTGGAGGAACTTGTTGGAACTAGGCGGGACTAGGAGAAACTAGGTGGAGGAACTATGAGGAGGAACTAGGTGGAGGAACTAGGATGAACTAGGAGGGACTAGGTGGAGGAACTAGGAGGAACTAGGAGAGAGTAGGTGGAGGAACTAGGAGGACCTTGGAGGGACTAGGTGGAGGAACTAGGAGGGACTAAGGTGGACTAGGTGGGGGAAGTAGGAGGAGGAACTAGGTGCTGGAACTAGGAGGAACTAGGAGGGATTGGGTGCAGGAACTAGGAGGTTCTAGGTGGAGGGACTAGGAGGGACTAGGGGGAGGAACTAGGTGGTGGAACTTGGAGGCACTAGGAGGGACTAGGTGGAGGAACTAGGAGGCCCTTGGAGGGACTAGGTGGAGGAACTATGAGAGGAACTATGTGGAGGAACTAGGAGGAGGAACTAGGTGTAGGAACTAGGAGGGACTAGGAGGGAATAGGTGGAGGAACTAGGTGGAAGAACTAGGAGGAACTACGAGGAACCTGGTGGAGGAACTAGGAGGAAGAACTAGGTGGAGGAACTAGAAGGAGGAACTAGGTGCAGGAACTAGGAGGGACTAGGAGGGACTAGGTGGAGGAACTAGTAGGTACTAGGAGGGACTAGGTGGAGGAACTAGGAGGAGGAACTAGTCATGTAAAAACACGCTGATTCGTGGACCATCCGTGGGCTGGATTGAGAAGGCGATTGGGCCACATCTGGACCCTGGGCCTTAGGTTGCCTACCCTTGCCCTAAAAAATCCACCTCCAAGCCTGCAAGCAGGATGTGAGCACCACGGCACTCATCCTCACTTGCTATCTCCAGTAACTGGCATTCAGCCGCAAAGTAGTAAGGTAGGAGTAAAGCAGGAGTAAAGCAGGAGCAAAATGGGAGTAAGGTATGAGTGAAGTAGGAGTAAAGAATGAGTAAAGTAGGAGGGACTAGGAGGGACTAGGTGGAGGAACTAGGAGGGACTAGGAGGGACTAGGAGGGACTAGGTTGAGGAAATAGAATGGAGTAGGGAGTAAGGTAGGAGTAAAGTAGAAGTAAAGGAGGAGTAAAGTAGGAGTAAGGAAGGAGCAAAGAAGGAGCAAAGAAGGAGTAAAGTAGGGGTAAAGCAGGAGTAAGGAAGGAACAAAGAAGGAGTAAAGTAGGGGTAAAGTAGGAGTAAGGTAGGAGTAAAGTAGGAGTGAAGTGGGGGTAAGGTGGGAGTGAGGTAGGAGTAAAGTGGGTGCAAGGTAGGACTAGGAGGTACTAGGAGGGACTAGGTGGAGGAACTAGGAGGAACTAGGTGGGACTAGGTGGTGGAACTAGGAGTGACTAGGAGGGACTAGGTCTAGGAACTAGGTGGAGGAACTAGGAGGAACTAGATGGAGGAACTAGGAGGGACTAGGTGGAGGAACTAGGTGGAGGAACTAGGAGGGACTAGGTGGAGGAAATATGAGGAGGAACTAGATGGAGGAACTTGGAGGGACCAGGTGGAGGAACTAGGAGGAGGGACTAGGTGGAGGAACTATGAGGAGGAACTAGGTGGAGGAAGTAGGAGGGACCAGGTGGAGGAACTATGAGGAGGGACTAGGTGGAGGAACTAGAAGGAACTAGGTGGGACTAGTTGGAGGAACTAGGAGTGACTAGGAGGGACTAGGTGGACGAACTAGGTGGGGGAACTAGGAGGAACTAGATGGAGGAACTAGGAGGGACTAGGTGGAGGAACTAGGTGGAGGAACTATGGGAAGGAACTATAATGAACTAGGAGGGACTAGGTGGAGGAACTATGAGGAGGGACTAGGTGGAGGAACTATGAGGAGGGACTAGGTGGAGGAACTATGAGGAGGAACTAGGTGGAGGAACTAGAATGAACTAGGAGGGACAAGGTGGAGTAACTAGGAGGGACCAGGTGGAGGAACTAGGTGGAGGGACTAGGTGGAGGAACTAGGAGGGACTCGGAGGGACTAGGTGGAGGAACTAGGAGGAGGAACTTGGAGGAACTAGATGGAGGAACTAGGAGGGATTAGGTGGAGGAACTAGGAGGGACTAGGAGGGACTAGGTCTAGGAACTAGGTGGAGGAACTAGGAGGAACTAGATGGAGGAACTAGGAGGGACTAGGTGGAGGAACTAGGTGGAGGAACTAGGAGGGACTAGGTGGAGGAACTATGAGGAGGAACTAGGTGGAGGAACTTGGAGGGACCAGGTGGAGGAACTAGGAGGAGGGATTAGGTGGAGGAACTATGAGGAGGAACTAGGTGGAGGAAGTAGGAGGGACCAGGTGGAGGAACTATGAGGAGGGACTAGGTGGAGGAACTATGAGGAGGAACTAGGAGGGACTAGGTGGAGGAACTAGAAGGAACTAGGTGGGACTAGGTGGAGGAACTAGGAGTGACTAGGAGGGACTAGGTGGAGGAACTAGGTGGGGGAACTAGGAGGAACTAGATGGAGGAACTAGGAGGGACTAGGTGGAGGAACTAGGTGGAGGAACTAGGTGGAGGAACTAGGTGGAGGAACTAGAATGAACTAGGAGGGACTAGGTGGAGGAACTATGAGGAGGGACTAGGTGGAGGAACTATGAGGAGGGACTAGGTGGAGGAACTATGAGGAGGAACTAGGTGGAGGAACTAGAATGAACTAGGAGGGACAATGTGGAGTAACTAGGAGGGACCAGGTGGAGGAACTAGGTGGAGGGACTAGGTGGAGGAACTAGGAGGGACTCGGAGGGACTAGGTGGAGGAACTAGGAGGAGGAGCTTGGAGGAACTAGATGGAGGAACTAGGAGGGACTAGGTGGAGGAACTAGGAGGGACTAGGAGGGACTAGGTGGAGGAACTAGGAGGAGGAACTAGTCATGTAAAAATACGATGATTCCTGGACCATCCGTGGGCTGGATTGAGAAGGCTATTGGGCCACATCTGGGCCGTGGGCCTTAGGTTGCCAACCCTTGCCCTAAAAAATCAACCTCCAAGCCTGCAAGCAGGATGTGAGCACCACAGCATTCATGCTCACATTCGACCTCCAGCAACTGGCATTCAGCCGCCAAGTAGTAAGGTATGAGTAAAGTATGTGTAAAGTATGAGTAAAGTAGGAATCAAGTAGGAGTCAAGTATGAGTAAAGCATGAGTAAAGCATGAGTAAAGCATGAGAAAAGTAGGAGTATAGTATGAGTAAAACAGGAGTAAAGCATGAGTAAAGAATGAGTAAAGTGGCAGTGAAGTGGGAGTAAGGTATGAGCAAGGTATGAGCAAGGTATCAGTAAGGTAGAGTACAGCAGGAGTAAGGTAGGAGTAAAGTAGGAGTAAGGTAGGAGGAAAGCAGGCGCAAGGTAGGAGTAAAGTAGCGTAAAGTAGGAGCAAAGGAAATAGGAGGGACTCGGTTTAGGAACTAGGAGGAAGAACCAGGTGGAGGAAATAGGAATTAGGAGGAACTAGGTGGAGGAACTAGGAGGGACTAGGTGGAGGAACGATGAGGAGGAACTAGGTAGAGGAACTTGGAGGGACCAGGTGGAGGAACTAGGAGGAGGGACTAGGTGGAGGAACTATGAGTAGGAACTAGGTGGAGGAAGTAGGAGGGACCAGGTGGAGGAACTATGAGGAGGGAGTAGGTGGAGGAACTATGAGGAGGAACTAGGAGGGACTAGGTGGAGGAACTAGAAGGAACTAGGTGGGACTAGGTGGAAGAACTAGGAGTGACTAGGAGGGACTAGGTGGAGGAACTAGGTGGGGGAACTAGGAGGAACTAGATGGAGGAACTAGGAGGGACTAGGTGGAGGAACTGGGTGGAGGAACTAGGTGGAGGAACTAGAATGAACTAGGAGGGACTAGGTGGAGGAACTATGAGGAGGGACTAGGTGGAGGAACTATGAGGAGGGACTAGGTGGAGGAACTATGAGGAGGAACTAGGTGGAGGAACTAGAATGAACTAGGAGGGACAAGGTGGAGTAACTAGGAGGGACCAGGTGGAGGAACTAGGTGGAGGGACTAGGTGGAGGAACTAGGAGGGACTCGGAGGGACTAGGTGGAGGAACTAGGAGGAGGAACTTGGAGGAACTAGATGGAGGAACTAGGAGGGACTAGGTGGAGGAACTAGGAGGTACTAGGAGGGACTAGGTGGAGGAACTAGGAGGAGGAACTAGTCATGTAAAAATATGATGATTCCTGGACGATCTGTGGGCTGGATTGAGAAGGCTATTGGGCCACATCTGGGCCGTGGGCCTTAGGTTGCCAACCCTTGCCCTAAAAAATCAACCTCCAAGCCTGCAAGCAGGATGTGAGCACCACAGCATTCATCCTCACATGCGACCTCCAGCAACTGGCATTCAGCCGCCAAGTAGTAAGGTATGAGTAAATTATGAATAAAGTATGAGTAAAGTAGGAGTCAAGTAGGAGTCAAGTATGAGTAATGCATGAGTAAAGCATGAGTAAAGCATGAGAAAAGTAGGAGTATAGTATGAGTAAAACAGGAGTAAAGCATGAGTAAAGAATGAGTAAAGTGGCAGTGAAGTGGGAGTAAGGTATGAGCAAGGTATGAGTAAGGTATGAGTAAGGTAGAGTACAGCAGGAGTAAGGTAGGAGTAAAGTAGGAGTAAGGTAGGAGGAAAGCAGGCGCAAGGTAGGAGTAAAGTAGCGTAAAGTAGGAGCAAAGGAAATAGGAGGGACTCGGTTTAGGAACTAGGAGGAAGAACTAGGTGGAGGAAATAGGAACTAGGAGGGACTAGGTGGAGGAACTAGGAGGGACTAGGAGGGACTAGGTGGAGGAACTAGGAGGAGGAACTTGGAGGAACTAGATGGAGGAACTAGGAGGAGGAACTTGGAGGAACTAGATGGAGGAACTAGGAGGGACTAGGTGGAGGGACTAGTTGAAGGAACTAGGAGGGACTAGGTGGAGGAACTAGGAGGAACTATTAGGGACTAGGTGGAAGAACTAGGAGGGACTAGGAGGAAATAGGTGGGGGAACTAGGACGAACTAGGTGGAGGAACTAGGAGGCACTAGGAGGGACTAGGTGGAGGGACTAGTTGAAGGAACTAGGAGCGACTAGGTGGAGGAACTAGGAGGAACTATTAGGGACTAGGTGGAAGAACTAGGAGGGACTAGGAGGAAATAGGTGGGGGAACTAGGACGAACTAGGTGGAGGAACTAGGAGGCACTAGGAGGGACTAGGTGGAGGAACAAGGAGGAACTAGGAGGGACAAGGTGGAGGAACTAGGTCGAGGAACTAGGAGGGGCTAGGAGGGACTAGGTGGAGGAACTAGGAGGGACTAGATGTAGGAACTAGGAGGGACTAGGTTTAGAGACTAGGAGGGACTAGGAGGGGCTAGGACGAACTAGGTGGAGGAACTAGCAGGAAGTAGGAGGGACTAGGTGGAGGAACTAGGAGGCAGTAGGAGGGTCTAGGTGGAAGAACTAGGAGGGACTAGGAGGGACTAGGTGGAGGAACTAGGAGGAGGAACTAGGTGGAGGAACTAGGAGGGACTAGGTGGAGGAACTAGAATGAACTAGGAGGGACTAGGTGGAGGAACTATGAGGAGGGACTAGGTGGAGGAACTATGAGGAGGAACTAGGTGGAGGAACTAGAATGAACTAGGAGGGACAATGTGGAGTAACTAGGAGGGACCAGGTGGAGGAACTAGGTGGAGGGACTCGGTGGAGGAACTAGGAGGGACTCGGTGGGACTAGGTGGAGGAACTAGGAGGAGGAGCTTGGAGGAACTAGATGGAGGAACTAGGAGGGACTAGGTGGAGGAACTAGGAGGGACTAGGAGGGACTAGGTGGAGGAACTAGGAGGAGGAACTAGTCATGTAAAAATACGATGATTCCTGGACCATCCGTGGGCTGGATTGAGAAGGCTATTGGGCCACATCTGGGCCGTGGGCCTTAGGTTGCCAACCCTTGCCCTAAAAAATCAACCTCCAAGCCTGCAAGCAGGATGTGAGCACCACAGCATTCATGCTCACATTCGACCTCCAGCAACTGGCATTCAGCCGCCAAGTAGTAAGGTATGAGTAAAGTATGTGTAAAGTATGAGTAAAGTAGGAATCAAGTAGGAGTCAAGTATGAGTAAAGCATGAGTAAAGCATGAGTAAAGCATGAGAAAAGTAGGAGTATAGTATGAGTAAAACAGGAGTAAAGCATGAGTAAAGAATGAGTAAAGTGGCAGTGAAGTGGGAGTAAGGTATGAGCAAGGTATGAGCAAGGTATCAGTAAGGTAGAGTACAGCAGGAGTAAGGTAGGAGTAAAGTAGGAGTAAGGTAGGAGGAAAGCAGGCGCAAGGTAGGAGTAAAGTAGCGTAAAGTAGGAGCAAAGGAAATAGGAGGGACTCGGTCTAGGAACTAGGAGGAAGAACCAGGTGGAGGAAATAGGAATTAGGAGGAACTAGGTGGAGGAACTAGGAGGGACTAGGTGGAGGAACGATGAGGAGGAACTAGGTAGAGGAACTTGGAGGGACCAGGTGGAGGAACTAGGAGGAGGGACTAGGTGGAGGAACTATGAGTAGGAACTAGGTGGAGGAAGTAGGAGGGACCAGGTGGAGGAACTATGAGGAGGGAGTAGGTGGAGGAACTATGAGGAGGAACTAGGAGGGACTAGGTGGAGGAACTAGAAGGAACTAGGTGGGACTAGGTGGAAGAACTAGGAGTGACTAGGAGGGACTAGGTGGAGGAACTAGGTGGGGGAACTAGGAGGAACTAGATGGAGGAACTAGGAGGGACTAGGTGGAGGAACTGGGTGGAGGAACTAGGTGGAGGAACTAGAATGAACTAGGAGGGACTAGGTGGAGGAACTATGAGGAGGGACTAGGTGGAGGAACTATGAGGAGGGACTAGGTGGAGGAACTATGAGGAGGAACTAGGTGGAGGAACTAGAATGAACTAGGAGGGACAAGGTGGAGTAACTAGGAGGGACCAGGTGGAGGAACTAGGTGGAGGGACTAGGTGGAGGAACTAGGAGGGACTCGGAGGGACTAGGTGGAGGAACTAGGAGGAGGAACTTGGAGGAACTAGATGGAGGAACTAGGAGGGACTAGGTGGAGGAACTAGGAGGTACTAGGAGGGACTAGGTGGAGGAACTAGGAGGAGGAACTAGTCATGTAAAAATATGATGATTCCTGGACGATCTGTGGGCTGGATTGAGAAGGCTATTGGGCCACATCTGGGCCGTGGGCCTTAGGTTGCCAACCCTTGCCCTAAAAAATCAACCTCCAAGCCTGCAAGCAGGATGTGAGCACCACAGCATTCATCCTCACATGCGACCTCCAGCAACTGGCATTCAGCCGCCAAGTAGTAAGGTATGAGTAAATTATGAATAAAGTATGAGTAAAGTAGGAGTCAAGTAGGAGTCAAGTATGAGTAATGCATGAGTAAAGCATGAGTAAAGCATGAGAAAAGTAGGAGTATAGTATGAGTAAAACAGGAGTAAAGCATGAGTAAAGAATGAGTAAAGTGGCAGTGAAGTGGGAGTAAGGTATGAGCAAGGTATGAGTAAGGTATGAGTAAGGTAGAGTACAGCAGGAGTAAGATAGGAGTAAAGTAGGAGTAAGGTAGGAGGAAAGCAGGCGCAAGGTAGGAGTAAAGTAGCGTAAAGTAGGAGCAAAGGAAATAGGAGGGACTCGGTTTAGGAACTAGGAGGAAGAACTAGGTGGAGGAAATAGGAACTAGGAGGGACTAGGTGGAGGAACTAGGAGGGACTAGGAGGGACTAGGTGGAGGAACTAGGAGGAGGAACTTGGAGGAACTAGATGGAGGAACTAGGAGGAGGAACTTGGAGGAACTAGATGGAGGAACTAGGAGGGACTAGGTGGAGGGACTAGTTGAAGGAACTAGGAGCGACTAGGTGGAGGAACTAGGAGGAACTATTAGGGACTAGGTGGAAGAACTAGGAGGGACCAGGAGGAAATAGGTGGGGGAACTAGGACGAACTAGGTGGAGGAACTAGGAGGCACTAGGAGGGACTAGGTGGAGGAACAAGGAGGAACTAGGAGGGACAAGGTGGAGGAACTAGGTCGAGGAACTAGGAGGGGCTAGGAGGGACTAGGTGGAGGAACTAGGAGGGACTAGATGTAGGAACTAGGAGGGACTAGGTTTAGAGACTAGGAGGGACTAGGAGGGGCTAGGACAAACTAGGTGGAGGAACTAGCAGGAAGTAGGAGGGACTAGGTGGAGGAACTAGGAGGCAGTAGGAGGGTCTAGGTGGAAGAACTAGGAGGGACTAGGAGGGACTAGGTGGAGGAACTAGGAGGAGGAACTAGGTGGAGGAACTAGGAGGGACTAGGTGGAGGAACTACAAGGAACTAGGTGGAGGAACTAGGAGGGACTAGGTGTAGGGACTAGGAGGGACTAGGAGGGACTATGTGGAGGAACTAGGAGGGACTAGGAGGGACTAGGTTTAGGAACTAGGATGAGGAAATAGGTGGAGGAACTACAAGGAACTAGGAGGGACTAGGTGGAGGAACTACGAGGGACTAGGAGGGACTAGGTGGAGGAACTAGAATGAACTAGGAGGGACTAGGTGGAGGGACTAGGAGGGACTAGGAGGGACTCGGGGAGGAACTAGGAGGAGGAGCTAGGTGCAGGAACTAGGAGGGACTAGGAGGGACTAGGTGGAGGAACTAGGAGGAGGAACTAGTCATGTAAAAACACGCTGATTCCTGGACCATCCGTGGACTGGATTGAGAAGGCGATTGGGTCACATTTAGGCCCTGGGCCTTAGGTTGCCAACCCTTCCCTAAAAAATCAACCTCCAAGACTGCAAGCAGGATGTGAGCACCACAGCACTCTTCCTCACATGCGATCTCCAGCAACTGGCATTCACCCGCAAAGTAGTAAGGTAGGAGTAAAGTATGAGTAAAGCAGGAGTAAAGAAGGAGCAAAATGGGAGTAAGGTATGAGTAAAGTAGGAGTAAGGTATGTGTAAAGTGGAGTAAAGCAGGAGTGAAATAGGAGTAAAGCAGGATTAAGGAATTAGCAAAGAAGGAGTAAAGTAGGGGTAAAGTAGAAGTAAGGTAGGAGTACAGTAGGAGTAAAGTAGGAGTGAAGTGGGGGTAAGGTGGGAGTGAGGTAGGACTAGGAGGGACTAGGAGGGACTAGGTGGAGGAACTAGGAGGAACTAGGTGGGACTAGGTGGGGGAACTTGGAGTGACTAGAAGGGAATAGGTGGATGAACTGGGTGGAGGAGCTAGGAGGAACTAAATGGAGGAACTAGGTGGAGGAACTAGGAGGGACTAGGTGGAGGAACTATGAGGAGGAACTAGGTGGAGGAACTAGAATGAACTAGGAGGGACAAGGTGGAGGAACTAGGAGGGACAAGGAGGAGGAATTAGGAGGGTCTAGTTGGAGGAAAGAGGAAAGAGTAGGGAGTAAGGTAGGAGTAAAGTAGGAGTAAAGCAGGAGTAAAGCAGGAGTAAAGCATGAGTAAACTATGTGTAAACTATGAGTAAACTATGAGTAAACTATGTGTAAACTATGAGTAAAGTATGAGTAAACTATGAGTAAAGTAGGAGTAAAGTGTGAGTAAAGTATGAGTAAAGTATGAGTAAAACAGGAGTAAAGTATGAGTAAAGTAGGAGTAAAGTGGGAGTAAGGTATGAGTAAAGTATGAGTAAAGTGGAGTACAGCAGGAGTAAGGAAGGAGTAAAGTAGTAGCAAGGTAGGAGTAAAGCCGGTGCAAGGTAGGAGTAAAGTAGCATTAAGTAGGAGGAAAGGAACCAGGAGGGACTCGGTTTAGGGACTAGGAGGAAGAACTAGGTGGAAGAACTAGGAGGGACTAGGTGGAGCAACTACAAGGAACTAGGTGGAGGAACTAGGAGGGACTAGGTGTAGGGACTAGGAGGGACTAGGAGGGACTAGGTGGAGGAACTAGGAGGGACTAGGAGGGACTAGGTGGAGGAACTAGGATGAGGATCTAGGTGGAGGAACTACAAGGAACTAGGAGGGACTAGGTGGAGGAACTACGAGGGACTAGGAGGGACTTGGTGGAGGAACTTTGAGGAACTAGGAGGGACTAGGTGGAGGGACTAGGAGGGACTAGGAGGGACTCGGGGGAGGAACTAGGAGGAGGAACTAGGTGCAGGAACTAGGAGGGACTAGGAGGGACTAGGTGGAGGAACTAGGAGGAGGAACTAGTCATGTAAAAACACGCTGATTCCTGGAGCATCCGTGGACTGGATTGAGAAGGCGATTGGGTCACATTTAGGCCCTGGGCCTTAGGTTGCCAACCCTTCCCTAAAAAATTAACCTCCAAGCCTGCAAGCAGGATGTGAGCACTACAGCACTCATCCTCACATGTGATCTCCAGCAACTGGCATTCAGCCGCAAAGTAGTAAGGTAGGAGTAAAATAGGAGTAAAGAGTAAGGTATGAGTAAAGTGGAGTGCAGCAGGAGTAAGGTAGGAGTAAAGTAGGAGTAAGGTAGGAGTAAAGCAGGTGCAAGGTAAGAGGAAAGTAGGAGGAAAGTAGGAGTAAGGCATGAGTAAAGTGGAGTAAAGCAGGCAGTCGGAGCTGGATGAGGACAAACTGAGATTTGTGGGAGGCAGTGTCCTAGTAGCCCTAAAACAGGGGTCAGCAACCTTTTTCAACCATGGACCAGTCCACCGTCCTTCACACATGTGGTGGGCCCGACTATGTTTTGAAGAAAAAAATGAACAAATTCCTATGCCCCATACCCAGACGTGCATTTTAAATAAAAGCACACATTCTACTCATGTAAAAACACGTTGATTCCTGGGCCAGCCGTGGGCTGGATTGAGAAGGCGATTGGGCCACATCTGGGCCCCGGGCGTTAGGTTGCCTACCCTTGCCCTAAAAAATTAACCTCCAAGCCTCCAAGCAGGATGTGAGCACCACAGCACTCATCCTCACATGTGATCTCCAGCAACTGGCATTCAACCGCAAAGTAGTAAGGTAGGAGTAAAGTAGGAGTGAAGTGGGAGTAAAGTGGGAGTAAGGTAGGAGTAAAGTGGGAGTAAGGTAGTAGTAAGGTAGGAGTGGATTTAATCAGTGGATTGATAATATGAAAGAACTGCTTACAGACATAGTCTGCTTGGATAAATACGACAGTATTTGGTATGAATTTATCCAAAATGTAGTTGACTAATTTATGTTAGGATAATATCAGATTTATAAAAGAATGTATGGGTTAGGGTATTTTTTGTATATATTCATATCATGTCTTTCCCCCCTTTAAAACAACATTTTATTTTGATGGGTTTTTTTTAAAAAAACCAACACCTTCCTTTTTGGCCTTCAGGTGTCTTCTAAAGATTGCAAAGTTACTTATATCCTTGGCTCAGGGGTCGCATAACTCCATACCCTCCAACATTTCTCTGATGAAAATAGAGATGTCCTAAGGAAAAGCAGGACTTTCTGGGATCCAGTCAGAAACCGGGACGGCTTCTGTAAATCCATGACTGTCCCTGGAAAATAGGGACACTTGGAGGGTCTGCATTCTCCACGCCTCCCCCATCCAAACTGGCTTATGTTTCCTTTTGAAATAAACAGTACAGTGGTGCCCCGCAAGACGAATGCCTCGCAAGACGGAAAAACCGCGAGACGAAAGGGTTTTCCGTTTTGGAGGTGCTTCGCAAAACGAATTTCCTATGGGCTTGCTTCGCAAGACGAAAATGTCTTGCGAGTTCCTGCAGGGTTTTTTTCCTTTTCCACCCCTTTTCCCCAACCCGCTAAGCCGCTTATCAGCTGATCCGCTAAGCCGCTTAACAGCTGATCCGCTAAGCCTCAAAGCCGCTTATCAGCTGATCCGCTAAGCCCGCTAAGCCGCTAATAGCACTAATCCGCTAAGCCGCTAATGGGCTTGCTTCGCAAGACGAAAAAACCGCAAGACGAAGAGACTCGCGGAACGGATTCCCTTCGATTTGCGAGGCACCACCGTACAGCCGACTTGTGGTGTTTGGGTAATACCTCATCATTCACCACGGAGTTGTAAGTGAAAAAGAAGTCAGTCAGAGCTGGATGAGAACCAACTGAGATTTGTGGGATGCAGTGTCCTTGTAGCCCTAAAACAGGGGTCAGCAACCTTTTTCAACCATGGATCAGTCCACCGTCCTTCACACATGTGGTGGGAAGGATTATATTTTGAAGAAAAAAATGAACAAATTCCTATGCCCCACACCCAGAGGTGCATTTTTTAAAAAAGCACACATTCTACTCATGTAAAAACACGCTGATTCCTGGACCATCCGTGGGCTGGATTGAGAAGGCGATTGGGCCACATCTGGGCCCTGGGCCTTAGGTTGCCTACCCTTGCCATAAAAAATCAACCTCGAAGCCTGAAAGCAGGATGTGAGCACCACAGCACTCATCCTCACATGCGATCTCCAGCAACTGGCATTCAGCCGCCAAGTAGTAAGGTATGAGTAAAGTATGAGTAAAGTAAGAGTAAAGCATGAGTAAAGTAGGAGTAAAGTAGGAGTAGAGTATGAGTAAAACAGGAGTAAAGCATGAGTAAAGTATGAGTAAAGTATGAGTAAGGTATGAGTAAGGAAGGAGTAAAGTAGGCGCAAGGTGGGAGTAAAGTAGCGTAAAGTAGGAGCAAAGGAAATAGGAGGGACTCGGTTTAGGAAGTAGGAGGAAGAACTAGGTGGAGGAAATAGGAATTAGGAGAGACTAGGAGGGACTAGGTGGAGGAACTAGGTGGAGGAACTAGCAGGAACTAGGAGGGACTAGGTGGTGGAACTATCAGCAACTAGCAGGGACTAGGTGGAGGAACTATGAGGAGGGACTAGGTGGAAGAACTAGGATGAAATAGGAGGGACTAGGTGGAGGAACTAGGAGGGACTAGGAGAAACTAGGTGGAGGAACTATGAGGAGGAACTAGGTGGAGGAACTAGGATGAACTAGGAGGGACTAGGTGGAGGAACTAGGAGGAACTAGGAGGGACTAAGTGGAGGAACTAGGAGGGACTAGGAGCTAATAGATGGAGGAACTAGGTGGAGGGACTAGGAGGGACTAGGTGGAGGAACTAGGAGGGACTAGGTGGAGGAACTAGGAGGAGGAACTAGGAGGAGGAACTTGGAGGAACAAGATGGAGGAACTAGGAGGGACTAGGTGGAGGGACTGGTTGGAGGCGCTAGGAGGGACTAGGTGGAGGAACTATGAGGAGGAAATAGGTGGAGGAGCTAGGATGAACTAGGAGGGACTAGGTGGAGGAACTAGGAGGGACTAGGAGAAACTGGGTGGAGGACCTATAAGGAGGAACTAGGTGGAGGAACTAGCAGGAACTAGGAGGGACTAGGTGGAGGAAGTAGGAGGCAGTAGGAGGGTCTAGGTGGAAGAACTAGGAGGGACTAGGAGGGACTAGGTGGAGGAACTAGGAGGAGGAACTAGGTGGAGGAACTACAAGGAACTAGGAGGGACTAGGTGGAGGGGCTAGGAGGGACCAGGAGCGAATAGATGGAGGAACTAGGTGGAGGAACTAGGAGGGACTACGTGGAGGAACTAGGAGGGACTAGGGGGGACTAGGTGGAGGAACTAGGAGGGACTAGGTGGAGGAACTAGGAGGGACTAGGTGGAGGAACTAGGAGAAGGAACTTGGAGGAACAAGATGGAGGAACTAGGAGGGACTAGGTGGAGGGACTCTTTGGAGGCGCTAGGAGGGACTAGGTGGAGGAACTATGAGGAGGAAATAGGTGGAGGAGCTAGGATGAACTAGGAGGGACTAGGTGGAGGGACTAGGAGGGACTAGGAGAATCTGGGTTGAGGAACTACAAGGAACTAGGAGGAACTGGGTGGAGGAACTAGCAGGAACTAGGAGGGACTAGGTGGAGTAGCTAGGAGGGACTAGGAGGGACTAGGTTGCGGAACTAGGAGGAGGAACTAGGAGGAACTAGGTGGAGAAACTAGGAGGAACTAGGAGGAGGTACTAGAAGGGACTAGGTGGTGGAACTAGGAGGTACTAGGAGGGACTAATTGGAGGGACTAGGAGGGACTAGGAGGGACTAGGTGGAGGAACTAGGAGGGATTAGGAGGGACTAGGTGGAGGAACTAGGTGGAGGGATTAGGAGGGACTTGGTGGAGGAAGTAAGAGGATCTTGGAGAGACTAGGTGGAGGAACTAGGAGGGACTAGGAGGGATTGGGCAGAGAAACTAGGAGGAGGAACTAGGAAGGACTAGGTGGAGGAACTTGGAGGAACTAGGCGGGAGTGGAGAAACTAGGTGGAGGAACTATGAGGAGGAACTAGGTGGAGGAACTAGGATGAACTAGGAGGGACTAGGTGGAGGAACTAGGAGGACCTTGGAGGGACTAGGTGGAGGAACTAGGAGGGACTAGGGTGGACTAGGTGGGGGAACTAGGAGGAGGAACTAGGTGCTGGAACTAGGAGGAACTAGGAGGGACTAGGTGCAGGAACTAGGAGGTTCTAGGTGGAGGGACTAGGAGGGACTAGGTGGAGGAACTAGGGGGGACTAGGAGGGACTGGGTGGAGGAACTAGGAGGGACTAGGTGGAGGAACTAGGAGAGGAACTATGTGGAGGAACTAGGAGGAGGAACTAGGTGTAGGAACTAGGAGGGACTAGGAAGGAATAGGTGGAGGAACTAGGTGGAAGAACTAGGAGGAGGAACTAGGAGGAACCTGGTGGAGGAACTAGGAGGAAGAACTAGGTGGAGGAACTAGAAGGAGGAACTAGGTGCAGGAACTAGGAGGGACTAGGAGGGACTAGGTGGAGGAACTAGGAGGTACTAGGAGGGACTAGGTGGAGGAACTAGGAGGAGGAACTAGTCATGTAAAAACACGCTGATTCCTGGACCATCCGTGGGCTGGATTGAGAAGGCGATTGGGCCACATCTGGACCCTGGGCCTTAGGTTGCCTACCCTTGCCCTAAAAAATCCACCTCCAAGCCTGCAAGCAAGATGTGAGGACCACAGCACTCATCCTCACATGCTATCTCCAGTAACTGGCATTCAGCCGCAAAGTAGTAAGGTAGGAGTAAAGCAGGAGTAAAGCAGGAGTAAAGTAGGAGCAAAATGGGAGTAAGGTATGAGTGAAGTAGGAGTAAAAAATGAGTAAAGTAGGAGGGAATAGGAGGGACTAGGTGGAGGAACTAGGAGGGACTAGGAGGGACTAGGAGGGACTAGGTTGAGGAAATAGAATGGAGTAGGGAGTAAGGCAGGAGTAAAGTAGAAGTAAAGCAAGAGTAAAGTAGGAGTAAGGAAGGAGCAAAGAAGGAGCAAAGAAGGAGTAAAGTAGGGGTAAGTTATGTGTAAAGTGGAGTAAAGCAGGAGTGAAGTAGGAGTAAAGCAGGAGTAAGGAAGTAACAAAGAAGGAGTAAAGTAGGGGTAAAGTAGGAGTAAGGTAGGAGTAAAGTAGAAGTAAAGTAGGAGTGAAGTGGGGGTAAGGTGGGAGTGAGGTAGGAGTAAAGTGGGTGTAAGTTAGGACTAGGAGGTACTAGGAGGAACTAGGTGGAGGAACTAGGAGGAACTAGGTGGGACTAGGTGGCGGAACTAGGAGAGACTAGGAGGGACTAGGTGGAGGAACTAGGTGGAGGAACTAGGAGGAACTAGATGGAGGAACTAGGAGGGACTAGGTGGAGGAACTTGGAGGGACCAGGTGGAGGAACTAGGAGGAGGGACTAGGTGGAGGAACTATGAGGAGGAACTAGGCGGAGGAAGTAGGAGGGACCAGGTGGAGGAACTATGAGGAGGGACTAGGCGGAGGAACTATGAGGAGGAACTAGGAGGGACTAGGTGGAGGAACTAGAAGGAACTAGGTGGGACTAGGTGGAGGAAATAGGAGTGACTAGGAGGGACTAGGTGGAGGAACTAGGTGGGGGAACTAGGAGGAACTAATGGATGAACTAGGAGTGACTAGGAGGAACTAGGTGGAGGAACTAGGTGGAGGAACTAGAATGAACTAGGAGGGACTAGGTGGAGGAACTATGAGGAGGGACTAGGTGGAGGAACTATGAGGAGGAAGTAGGTCGAGCAACTAGAATGAACTAGGAGGGACAAGGTGGAGTAACTAGGAGGGACCAGGCGGAGGAACTAGGTGGAGGGACTAGGTGGAGGAACTAGGAGGGACTCGGAATGACTAGGTGGAGGAACTAGGAGGATGAACTTGGAGGAACTAGATGGAGGAACTAGGAGGGACTAGGTGGAGGAACTAGGAGGGACTAGGAGGGACTAGGTGGAGGAACTAGGAGGAGGAACTAGTCATGTAAAAATACGATGATTCCTGGACGATCTGTGGGCTGGATTGAGAAGGCTATTGGGCCACATCTGGGCCGTGGGCCTTAGGTTGCCAACCCTTGCCCTAAAAAATCAACCTCCAAGCCTGCAAGCAGGATGTGAGCACCACAGCATTCATCCTCACATGCGACCTCCAGCAACTGGCATTCAGCCGCCAAGTAGTAAGGTATGAGTAAAGTATGAGTAAAGTATGAGTCAAGTAGGAGTAAAGTATGAGTAAAGCATGAGTAAAGCATGAGTAAAGCATGAGTAAAGCATGAGAAAAATAGGAGTATAGTATGAGTAAAACAGGAGTAAAGCATGAGTAAAGAATGAGTAAAGTGGCAGTGAAGTGGGAGTAAGGTATGAGCAAGGTATGAGTAAGGTATGAGTAAGGTAGAGTACAGCAGGAGTAAGGTAGGAGTAAAGTAGGAGTAAGGTAGGAGGAAAGCAGGCGCAAGGTAGGAGTAAAGTAGTGTAAAGTAGGAGCAAAGGAAATAGGAGGGACTCGGTTTAGGAACTAGGAGGAAGAACTAGGTGGAGGAAATAGGAATTAGGAGGGACTAGCAGCGACTAGGTGGAGGAACTAGGTGGAGGAACAATCAGGAACTAGGAGGGACTAGGTGTGGAAGTAGCAGGAACTAGGAGGGACTAGGTGGAGGAAATATGAGGAGGGACTAGGTGGAAGAACTAGGATGAACTAGGAGGGACTAGGTGGAGGAACTAGGAGGGACTAGGAGGGACTAGGTGGAGGAACTAGGAGGAGGAACTTGGAGGAACTAGATGGAGGAACTAGGAGGGACTAGGTGGAGGGACTAGTTGGAGGAACTAGGAGCGACTAGGTGGAGGAACTAGGAGGAACTATTAGGGACTAGGTGGAAGAACTAGGAGGGACTAGGAGGAAATAGGTGGGGGAACTAGGACGAACCAGGTGGAGGAAATAGGAGGCACTAGGAGGGACTAGGTGGAGGAACAAGGAGGAACTAGGAGGGACAAGGTGGAGGAACTAGGTGGAGGAACTAGGAGGGGCTAGGAGGGACTAGGTGGAGGAACTAGGAGGGACTAGATGTAGGAACTAGGAGGGACTAGGTTTAGAGACTAGGAGGGACTAGGAGGGGCTAGGACGAACTAGGTGGAGGAACTAGCAGGAAGTAGGAGGGACTAGGTGGAGGAACTAGGAGGCAGTAGGAGGGTCTAGGTGGAAGAACTAGGAGGGACTAGGAGGGACTAGGTTTAGAAACTAGGAGGAGGAACTAGGTGGAGGAACTAGGAGGGACTAGGTGGAGGAACTACAAGGAGCTAGGTGGAGGAACTAGGAGGAGGAACTAGTCATGTAAAAATACGATGATTCCTGGACGATCTGTGGGCTGGATTGAGAAGGCTATTGGGCCACATCTGGGCCGTGGGCCTTAGGTTGCCAACCCTTGCCCTAAAAAATCAACCTCCAAGCCTGCAAGCAGGATGTGAGCACCACAGCATTCATCCTCACATGCGACCTCCAGCAACTGGCATTCAGCCGCCAAGTAGTAAGGTATGAGTAAAGTATGAGTCAAGTAGGAGTCAAGTAGGAGTAAAGTATGAGTAAAGCATGAGTAAGGCATGAGTAAAGCATGAGAAAAGCATGAGAAAAGTAGGAGTATAGTATGAGTAAAACAGGAGTAAAGCATGAGTAAAGAATGAGTAAAGTGGCAGTGAAGTGGGAGTAAGGTATGAGCAAGGTCTGAGTAAGATGGAGGAACTAGGAGGGACTAGGTGGAGGGACTGTTGGAGGAACTAGGAGCGACTAGGTGGAGGAACTATGAGGAACTATTAGGGACTAGGTGGAAGAACTAGGAGGGACTAGGAGGAAATAGGTGGGGGAACTAGGACGAACTAGGTGGAGGAACTAGGAGGCACTAGGAGGGACTAGGTGGAGGAACAAGGAGGAACTAGGAGGGACTAGGTGGAGGAACTAGGAGGGACTAGATGTAGGAACTAAGAGAGACTAGGTTTAGAGACTAGGAGGGACTAGGACGAACTAGGTGGAGGAACTAGCAGGAAGTAGGAGGGACTAGGTGGAGGAACTAGGAGGCAGTAGGAGGGTCTAGGTGGAAGAACTAGGAGGGACTAGGTGGAGGAACTAGGAGGAGGAACTAGGTGGAGGAACTAGGAGGGACTAGGTGGAGGAACTACAAGGAACTAGGTGGAGGAACTAGGAGGGACTAGGAGGGACTAGGTGGAGGGACTAGGAGGGACTAGGAGGGACCACTTGGAGGAACTAGGATGAGGAACTAGGTGGAGGAACTACGAGGGACTAGGAGGGACTAGGTGGAGGAACTTGGAGGAACTAGTAGGGACTAGGTGGAGGGACTAGGAGGGAGTAGGAGGGACTCGGGGAGGAACTAGGAGGAGGAACTAGGTGCAGGAACTAGGAGGGACTAGGAGGGACTAGGTGGAGGAACTAGGAGGAGGAACTAGTCATGTAAAAACACGCTGATTCCTGGACCATCCATGGACTGGATTGAGAAGGCGATTGGGTCACATTTAGGCCCTGGGCCTTAGGCTGCCAACCCTTCCCTAAAAAATCAACCTCCAAGCCTGCAAGCAGGATGTGAGCACCACAGCACTCTTCCTCACATGCGATCTCCAGCAACTTGCATTCACCCGCAAAGTAGTTAGGTAGGAGTAAAGTATGAGTAAAGCAGGAGTAAAGAAGGAGTAAAGTAGGAACAAAATGGGAGTAAGGTATGAGTAAAGTAGGAGTAAGGTATGTGTAAAGTGGAGTAAAGCAGGAGTGAAGTAGGAGTAAAGCAGGATTAAGGAATTAGCAAAGAAGGAGTAAAGTAGGGGTAAAGTAGAAGTAAGGTAGGAGTACAGTAGGAGTAAAGTAGGAGTGAAGTGGGGGTAAGGTGGGAGTGAGGTAGGAGTAAAGTGGGAGTAAGGTAGGACTAGGAGGGACTAGGAGGGACTAGGTGGAGGAACTAGGAGGGACTAGGAGGGACTAGGTGGAGGAACTAGGAGGGACTAGGAGGAACTAGATGGAGGAACTAGGTGGAGGAACTATGAGGAGGAACTAGGTGGAGGAACTAGAATGAACTAGGAGGGACAAGGTGGAGGAACTAGGAGGGACAAGGAGGAGGAACTAGGAGGGTGTAGTTGGAGGAAAGAGGAAAGAGTAGGGAGTAAGGTAGGAGTAAAGTAGGAGTAAAGCAGGAGTAAAGCATGAGTAAAGTATGAGTAAAGTATGAGTAAAGCATGAGTAAACTATGAGTAAAGCATAAGTAAAGTGGGAGTAAACTATGAGTAAAGCAGGAGTAAAGTATGAGTAAACTATGAGTAAAGTGTGAGTAAAGTATGAGTAAAACGGGATTAAAGTATGAGTAAAACAGGAGTAAAGTGGGAGTAAGGTATGAGTAAGGTATGAGTAAAGTGGAGTACAGCAGGAGTAAGGAAGGAGTTAAGTAGGAGCAAGGTAGGAGTAAAGCCGGTGCAAGGTAGGAGTAAAGTAGCATAAAGTAGGAGGAAAGGAACTAGGAGGGACTCGGTTTAGGGACTAGGAGAAAGAACTAGGTGGAAGAACTAGGAGGGACTAGGTGGAGGAACTAGGAGGAGGAACTTGGAGGAACAAGATGGAGGAACTAGGAGGGACTAGGTGGAGGGACTGGTTGGAGGCGCTAGGAGGGACTCGGTGGAGGAACTATGAGGAGGAAATAGGTGGAGGAGCTAGGATGAACTAGGAGGAACTAGGTGGCTGAACTAGGTGGAGGGACTAGGAGGTACTAGGAGGGACTAATTGGAGGGACTAGGAGGGACTAGGAGGGACTAGGTGGAGGAACTAGGAGGGATTAGGAGGGACTAGGTGGAGGAACTAGGTGGAGGGATTAGGAGGGACTTGGTGGAGGAAGTAAGAGGATCTTGGAGGGACTAGGTGGAGGAAGTAGGAGGGACTAGGAGGGATTGGGCAGAGGAACTAGGAGGAGGAACTAGGAAGGACTAGGTGGAGGAACTATGAGGAGGAACTAGGTGGAGGAACTAGGAGGAATTAGGAGGGACTAGGTGGAGGAACTAGGAGGAACTAGGAGGGAGTAGGTGGAGGAACTAGGAGGACCTTGGAGGGACTAGGTGGAGGAACTAGGAGGGACTAGGGTGGACTAGGTATGGGAACTAGGAGGAGGAACTAGGTGCTGGAACTAGGAGGAACTAGGAGGGACTAGGTGCAGGAACTAGGAGGTTCTAAGTGGAGGGACTAGGGGGAGGAACTAGGTGGTGGAACTAGGAGGCACTAGGAGGGACTAGGTGGAGGAACTAGGAGGACCTTGGAGGGACTAGGTGGAGGAACTAGGGGGGACCAGGTGGAGGAACTAGGAGAGGAACTATGTGGAGGAACTAGGAGGAGGAACTAGGTGTAGGAACTAGGAGGGACTAGGAGGGAATAGGTGGAGGAACTAGGTGGAAGAACTAGGAGGAGGAAATAGGAGGAACCTGGTGGAGGAACTAGGAGGAAGAACTAGGTGGAGGAACTAGAAGGAGGAACTAGGTGCAGGAACTAGGAGGGACTAGGAGGGACTAGGTGGAAGAACTAGGAGGTACTAGGAGGGACTAGGTGGAGGAACTAGGAGGAGGAACTAGTCATGTAAAAACACGCTGATTCCTGGACCATCCGTGTGCTGGATTGAGAAGGCGATTGGGCCACATATGGACCCTGGGCCTTAGGTTGCCTACCCTTGCCCTAAAAAATCCACCTCCAAGCCTGCAAGCAGGATGTGAGCACCATAGCACTCATCCTCACATGCTATCTCCAGTAACTGGCATTCAACCGCAAAGTAGTAAGGTAGGAGTAAAGCAGCAGTAAAGCAGGAGTAAAGTAGGAGCAAAATGGGAGTAAGGTATGAGTGAAGTAGGAGTAAAGAATGAGTAAAGTAGGAGGGACTAGGAGGGACTAGGTGGAGGAACTAGGAGGGACTAGGAGGGACTAGGTTGAGGAAATAGGATGGAGTAGGGAGTAAGGTAGGAGTAAAGTAGAAGTAAAGCAGGAGTAAAGTAGGAGTAAGGAAGGAGCAAAGTAGGAGTAAAGTAGGGGTAAGGTATGTGTAAATTGGAGTAAAGCAGGAGTGAAGTAGGAGTAAAGCAGGAGTAAGGAAGGAACAAAGAAGGAGTAAAGTAGGGGTAAAGTAGGAGTAAGGTAGGAGTACAGTAAGAGTAAAGTAGGAGTAAAGTAGGAGTGAAGTGGGGGTAAGGTGGGAGTGAGGTAGGAGTAAAGTGGGAGTAAGGTAGGACTAGGATGTACTAGGAGGGACTAGGTGGAGGAACTAGGAGGAACTAGCAGGAACTAGGAGGGTCTAGGTGGTGCAACTAGCAGGAACTAGGAGGGACTAGGAGGGATTAGGTGAGGAACTAGGTGGAGGAACTAGCAGGAACTAGGAGGGACTAGGTGGTGCAACTAACAGGAACTAGGAGGGACTAGGTGGAGGAACTAGGAGGGACTAGGAGGGACTAGGTGGAGGAACTAGGTGGAGGAACTAGGAGGAACTAGATGGATGAACTAGGAGGAACTAGGTGGAGGAACTAGGTGGAGGAACTAGGAGGGACTAGGTGGAGGAACTATGAGGAGGACCTAGGTGGAGGAACTATGAGTGACTAGGAGGGAGTAGGTGGAGGAACTAAGTGGGGAACTAGGAGGAACTAGATGGAGGAACTAGGAGGGACTAGGTGGAGGAAGTAGGTGGAGGAACTAGGTGGAGGAACTAGAATGAACTAGGAGGGACTAGGTGGAGGAACTATGAGGAGGGACTAGGTGGAGGAACTATGAGGAGGAACTAGGTGGAGGAACTAGAATGAACTAGGAGGGACAAGGTGGAGGAACTAGGAGGGACTAGGTGGAGGAACTAGGAAGAGGAAATAGGAGGGACTAGGTGGAGGAACTAGGAGGGACTAGGAGGGACTAGGTGGAGGAACTAGGAGGAGGAACTAGGAGGAACTAGATGGAGGAACTAGGAGGGACTAGGTGGAGGAACTAGGAGGGACTAGGTGGAGGAACTAGGAGGAGGAACTAGTCATGTTAAAATACGATGATTCCTGCAGATCTGTGGGCTGGATTGAGAAGGCTATTGGGCCACATCTGGGCCGTGGGCCTTAGGTTGCCAACCCTTGCCCTAAGAAATCAACCTCCAAGCCTGCAAGCAGAATGTTAGCACCACAGCACTCATCCTCACATGGTATCTCCAGCAACTGGCATTCAGCCGCAAAGTAGTAAGGTATGAGTAAGGTATGAGTAAAGTATGAGTAAAGCAGGAGTAAAGCATGAGTAAAGTAAGAGTAAAGTAGGAGGTAAAGAATGAGTAAGGCATGAGTAAAGCAGGAGTAAAGTATGAGTAAAGTAGGAGGTAAAGTATGAGTAAAGCTTGAATAAAGTATGAATAAAGTGGGAATGAAGTGGGAGTAAGGTAGGAGGAAAGTAGCGTAAAGTAGGAGCAAAGGAACTAGGAGGGACTCTGTTTAGGAACTAGGAGGAAGATCTAGGTGGAGGAAATAGGAGGAACTAGAAGGGACTAGGAGGGAGTAGGTGGAGGAACTAGGTGGAGGAACTAGCAGGAACTAGGTCGTGCAACTAGCAGGAACTAGGAGGGACTAGGTGGAGGAACTATGAGGAGGAACTAGGTGGAGGAACTAGGATGAACTAGGAGGGACTAGGTGGAGGAACTAGGAGGGACTAGGAGAAACTACCGTATTTTTCGCCCTATAGGACGCACTTTTCCCCCTCCAAAAATGAAGGGGAAATGTGTGTGCGTCCTATGGGGCGAATGCAGGTTTTCCCTGAAGCCTGGAGAGCGAGACGGGTCGGTGCGCACCGACCCCTCTCGCTCTCCAGGCTTTAGGAAGCTATCCGCAAGCCTTGCAAGCCCGGCAGGAGGTCCTGCTGGCTCGCAAAGCTTGTGGGCAACAGCCCGCAGCCCGCAAGCTCGGGGGATAGTGGGGAGGCGGAGCGCCGTCACCCCGCTATTCCCCGACCTGATCTGAAGGTTGGCGGGGGGGGGAGAAGCAAGCTTACGTCTCCCCCCTGCCAGCCCAACAAGCTCGGGGGATAGTGGGGAGGCGCAGCGCTGTCACCCCGCTATTCCCTGACCTGATCTGAAGGTTGGCGGGGGGGGGAAGAAGCTAGCTTACTTCTAGGGACTAGGTGGAGGAACTAGGAGGGAATAGGTGGAGGAACTAGGAGGGACTAGGAGGGACAAGGTGGAGGGACTAGGAGGGACTAGGAGGGACTGGGTGGAGGAACTAGGAGGAGGAACTAGGTGGAGGAAATAGCAGGAACTAGGAGGGACTAGGTGGAGGAACTAGGAAAGACTAGGAGGGACTAGGTGGAGGAACTAGGAAGAGGAAATAGGAGGAACTAGGTGGACGAACTAGGAGGGACTAGGTGGAGGAACTAGGTGGAGGAACTAGGAGGAACTAGGTGGAGGAACTAGGAGGAACTAGGTGGATGAACTATCAGGAGCTAGGGGGGACTAGGTGGAGGTACTAGGAGGAGGAACTAGTCATGCAAAAACACGCTGATTCCTGGACCATCTGTGGGTTGGATTGAGAAGGCGATTGGGCCACACCTTGTCTCTGGGCCTTAGGTTGCCTACCCTTGCCCTAAAAAATCAACCTCCAAGCCTGCAAGCAGGATGTGAGCACCACAGCACTCATCCTCACATGCGATCTCCAGCAACTGGCATTCAGCCACAAAGTAGTAAGGTATGAGTAAAGTATGAGTAAAGCAGGAGGAAAGCATGAGTAAAGTATGAGTAAAGTGGGAGTGAAGTGGGAGTAAGGTAGGAGTAAGGTAGGAGTAATGTATGAATAAGGTATGAGTAAAGTGGAGTACAGCAGGAGTAAGGAAGGAGTAAAGTAGGAGTAAGGTAGGAGTAAAGCAGGCGCAAGGTAGGAGTAAAGTAGCGTAAAGTAAGAGCAAAGGAACAAGGAGGGACTCAGTTTAGGAACTAGGAGGAAGAACTAGGTGGAGGAACTAGGAGGGACTAGGTGGAGGAACTAGGCGGAGGAACTTGGAGGGACCAGGTGGAGGAACTAGGAGGAGGGACTAGGTGGAGGAACTATGAGGAGGAACTAGGTGGAGGAAGTAGGAGGGACCAGGTGGAGGAACTAAGAGGAGGGACTAGGTGGAGGAACTATGAGGAGGAACTAGGAGGGACTAGGTGGAGGAACTAGAAGGAACTAGGTGGGACTAGGTGGAGGAACTAGGAGGGACTAGGAGGGACTAGGTGGAGGAACTAGGTGGGGGAACTAGGAGGAACTAGATGGAGGAACTAGGAGGGACTAGGTGGAGGAACTAGGTGGAGGAACTAGGTGGAGGAACTAGAATGAACTAGGAGGGACTAGGTGGAGGAACTATGAGGAGGGACTAGGTGGAGGAACTATGAGGAGGGACTAGGTGGAGGAACTATGAGGAGGAACTAGGTGGAGGAACTAGAATGAACTAGGAGGGACAAGGTGGAGTAACTAGGAGGGACCAGGTGGAGGAACTAGGAGGAGGAACTTGGAGGAACTAGATGGAGGAACTAGGAGGGACTAGGTGGAGGGACTAGGAGGGACTAGGAGGAGGAACTAGTCATGTAAAAATACGATGATTCCTGGATGATCTGTGGGCTGGATTGAGAAGGCTATTGGGCCACATCTGGGCCGTGGGCCTTAGGTTGCCAACCCTTGCCCTAAAAAATCAACCTCCAAGCCTGCAAGCAGGATCTGAGCACCACAGCATTCATCCTCACATGCGACCTCCAGCAACTGGCATTCAGCCGCCAAGTAGTAAGGTATGAGTAAAGTATGAGTAAAGTAGGAGTCAAGTAGGAGTCAAGTATGAGTAAAGCATGAGTAAAGCATGAGTAAAGCATGAGTAAAGCATGAGTAAAGCATGAGAAAAGTAGGAGTATAGTATGAGTAAAACAGGAGTAAAGCATGAGTAAAGAATGAGTAAAGTGGCAGTGAAGTGGGAGTAAGGTATGAGCAAGGTATGAGCAAGGTATGAGTAAGGTAGAGTACAGCAGGAGTAAGGTAGGAGTAAAGTAGGAGTAAGGTAGGAGGAAAGCAGGCGCAAGGTAGGAGTAAAGTAGCGTAAAGTAGGAGCAAAGGAAATAGGAGGGACTCGGTTTAGGAACTAGGAGGAAGAACTAGGTGGAGGAAATAGGAATTAGGAGGGACTAGCAGGGACTAGGTGGAGGAACTAGGTGGAGGAACTATCAGGAACTAGGAGGGACTAGGTGGTGGAACTAGCAGGAACTAGGAGGGACTAGGTGGAGGAAATATGAGGAGGGACTAGGTGGAAGAACTAGGAAGAACTAGGAGGGACTAGGTGGAGGAACTAGGAGGGACTAGGAGGGACTAGTTGGAGGAACTAGGAGGAGGAACTTGGAGGAACTAGATGGAGGAACTAGGAGGGACTAGGTGGAGGGACTAGTTGGAGGAACTAGGAGCGACTAGGTGGAGGAACTAGGAGGAACTATTAGGGACTAGGTGGAAGAACTAGGAGGGACTAGGAGGAAATAGGTGGGGGAACTAGGACGAACTAGGTGGAGGAACTAGGAGGCACTAGGAGGGACTAGGTGGAGGAACAAGGAGGAACTAGGAGGGACAAGGTGGAGGAACTAGGTCGAGGAACTAGGAGGGGCTAGGAGGGACTAGGTGGAGGAACTAGGAGGGACTAGATGTAGGAACTAGGAGGAACTAGGTTTAGAGACTAGGAGGGACTAAGACGAACTAGGTGGAGGAACTAGCAGGAAGTAGGAGGGACTAGGTGGAGGAACTAGGAGGCAGTAGGAGGGTCTAGGTGGAAGAACTAGGAGGGACTAGGAGGGACTAGGTGGAGGAACTAGGAGGAGGAACTAGGTGGAGGAACTAGGAGGGACTAGGTGGGGGAACTACAAGGAACTAGGTGGAGGAACTAGGAGGGACTAGGTGTAGGGACTAGGAGGGACTAGGAGGGACTATGTGGAGGAACTAGGAGGGACTAGGAGGGACTAGGTGGAGGAACTAGGATGAGGAACTAGGTGGAGGAACTACAAGGAACTAGGAGGGACTAGGTGGAGGAACTACAAGGGACTAGGAGGGACTAGGTGGAGGAACTTGGAGGAACTAGGAGGGACTAGGTGGAGGGACTAGGAGGGACTAGGAGGGACTCGGGGAGGAACTAGGAGGAGGAACTAGGTGCAGGAACTAGGAGGGACTAGGAGGGACTAGGTGGAGGAACTAGGAGGAGGAACTAGTCATGTAAAAACACGCTGATTCCTGGACCATCCGTGGACTGGATTGAGAAGGCGATTGGGTCACATTTAGGCCCTGGGCCCTAGGTTGCCAACCCTTCCCTAAAAAATCAACCTCCAAGACTGCAAGCAGGATGTGAGCACCACAGCACTCTTCCTCACATGCGATCTCCAGCAACTGGCATTCACCCGCAAAGTAGTAAGGTAGGAGTAAAGTATGAGTAAAGCAGGAGTAAAGAAGGAGTAAAGTAGGAGCAAAATGGGAGTAAGGTATGAGTAAAGTAGGAGTAAGGTATGTGTAAAGTGGAGTAAAGCAGGAGTGAAATAGGAGTAAAGCAGGATTAAGGAATTAGCAAAGAAGGAGTAAAGTAGGGGTAAAGTAGAAGTAAGGTAGGAGTACAGTAGGAGTAAAGTAGGAGTGAAGTGGGGGTAAGGTGGGAGTGAGGTAGGAGTAAAGTCGGAGTAAGGTAGGACTAGGAGGGACTAGGAGGGACTAGGTGGAGGAACTAGAAGGAACTAGGTGGGACTAGGTGGGGGAACTAGGAGTGACTAGGAGGGAATAGGTGGATGAACTGGGTGGAGGAGCTAGGAGGAACTAGATGGAGGAACTAGGTGGAGGAACTAGGAGGGACTAGGTGGAGGAACTATGAGGAGGAACTAGGTGGAGGAACTAGAATGAACTAGGAGGGACAAGGTGGAGGAACTAGGAGGGACAAGGAGGAGGAATTAGGAGGGTCTAGTTGGAGGAAAGAGGAAAGAGTAGGGAGTAAGGTAGGAGTAAAGTAGGAGTAAAGGAGGAGTAAAGTAGGAGTAAAGCATGAGTAAACTATGAGTAAACTAGGAGTAAACTAGGAGTAAAGCATGAGTAAAGCATGAGTAAACTATGAGTAAACTATGAGTAAAGTAGGAGTAAAGTAGGAGTAAAGTGTAAGTAAAGTATGAGTAAAGCATGAGTAAATTATGAGTAAAACAGGAGTAAAGTATGAGTAAAGTGGGAGTAAGGTATGAGTAAAGTATGAGTAAAGTGGAGTACAGCAGGAGTAAGGAAGGAGTAAAGTAGTAGCAAGGTAGGAGTAAAGCTGGTGCAAGGTAGGAGTAAAGCCGGTGCAAGGTAGGAGTAAAGTAGCATAAAGTAGGAGGAAAGGAACCAGGAGGGACTCGGTTTAGGGACTAGGAGGAAGAACTAGGTGGAAGAACTAGGAGGGACTAGGTGGAGGAACTAGGAGGAGGAACTAGGTGGAGGAACTACAAGGAACTAGGTGGAGGAACTAGGAGGGACTAGGTGTAGGGACTAGGAGGGACTAGGAGGGACTAGGTGGAGGAACTAGGAGGGACTAGGAGGGACTAGGTGGAGGAACTAGGATGAGGAACTAGGATGAGGAACTACAAGGAACTAGGAGGGACTAGGTGGAGGAACTACGTGGGACTAGGAGGGACTAGGTGGAGGAACTTGGAGGAACTAGGAGGGACTAGGTGGAGGGACTAGGAGGGACTAGGAGGGACTCGGGGAGGAACTAGGAGGAGGAACTAGGTGCAGGAACTAGGAGGGACTAGGTGGAGGAACTAGGAGGAACTAGGAGGGACAAGGTGGAGGAACTAGGTCGAGGAACTAGGAGGGGCTAGGAGGGACTAGGTGGAGGAACTAGGAGGGACTAGATGTAGGAACTAGGAGGAACTAGGTTTAGAGACTAGGAGGGACTAGGAGGGACTAGGACGAACTAGGTGGAGGAACTAGCAGGAAGTAGGAGGGACTAGGTGGAGGAACTAGGAGGCAGTAGGAGGGTCTAGGTGGAAGAACTAGGAGGGACTAGGAGGGACTAGGTGGAGGAACTAGGAGGAGGAACTAGGTGGAGGAACTAGGAGGGACTAGGTGGAGGAACTACAAGGAACTAGGTGGAGGAACTAGGAGGGACTAGGTGTAGGGACTAGGAGGGACTAGGAGGGACTATGTGGAGGAACTAGGAGGGACTAGGAGGGACTAGGTGGAGGAACTAGGATGAGGAACTAGGTGGAGGAACTACAAGGAACTAGGAGGGACTAGGTGGAGGAACTACAAGGGACTAGGAGGGACTAGGTGGAGGAACTTGGAGGAACTAGGTGGAGGGACTAGGAGGGACTAGGAGGGACTCGGGGAGGAACTAGGAGGAGGAACTAGGTGCAGGAACTAGGAGGGACTAGGAGGGACTAGGTGGAGGAACTAGGAGGAGGAACTAGTCATGTAAAAACACGCTGATTCCTGGACCATCCGTGGGCTGGATTGAGAAGGCGATTGGGTCACATTTAGGCCCTGGGCCCTAGGTTGCCAACCCTTCCCTAAAAAATCAACCTCCAAGACTGCAAGCAGGATGTGAGCACCACAGCACTCTTCCTCACATGCGATCTCCAGCAACTGGCATTCACCCGCAAAGTAGTAAGGTAGGAGTAAAGTATGAGTAAAGCAGGAGTAAAGAAGGAGTAAAGTAGGAGCAAAATGGGAGTAAGGTATGAGTAAAGTAGGAGTAAGGTATGTGTAAAGTGGAGTAAAGCAGGAGTGAAATAGGAGTAAAGCAGGATTAAGGAATTAGCAAAGAAGGAGTAAAGTAGGGGTAAAGTAGAAGTAAGGTAGGAGTACAGTAGGAGTAAAGTAGGAGTGAAGTGGGGGTAAGGTGGGAGTGAGGTAGGAGTAAAGTCGGAGTAAGGTAGGACTAGGAGGGACTAGGAGGGACTAGGTGGAGGAACTAGAAGGAACTAGGTGGGACTAGGTGGGGGAACTAGGAGTGACTAGGAGGGAATAGGTGGATGAACTGGGTGGAGGAGCTAGGAGGAACTAGATGGAGGAACTAGGTGGAGGAACTAGGAGGGACTAGGTGGAGGAACTATGAGGAGGAACTAGGTGGAGGAACTAGAATGAACTAGGAGGGACAAGGTGGAGGAACTAGGAGGGACAAGGAGGAGGAATTAGGAGGGTCTAGTTGGAGGAAAGAGGAAAGAGTAGGGAGTAAGGTAGGAGTAAAGTAGGAGTAAAGGAGGAGTAAAGTAGGAGTAAAGCATGAGTAAACTATGAGTAAACTAGGAGTAAACTAGGAGTAAAGCATGAGCAAACTATGAGTAAACTATGAGTAAAGCATGAGTAAACTATGAGTAAACTATGAGTAAAGTAGGAGTAAAGTAGGAGTAAAGTGTAAGTAAAGTATGAGTAAAGCATGAGTAAATTATGAGTAAAACAGGAGTAAAGTATGAGTAAAGTGGGAGTAAGGTATGAGTAAAGTATGAGTAAAGTGGAGTACAGCAGGAGTAAGGAAGGAGTAAAGTAGTAGCAAGGTAGGAGTAAAGCCGGTGCAAGGTAGGAGTAAAGCCGGTGCAAGGTAGGAGTAAAGTAGCATAAAGTAGGAGGAAAGGAACCAGGAGGGACTCGGTTTAGGGACTAGGAGGAAGAACTAGGTGGAAGAACTAGGAGGGACTAGGTGGAGGAACTAGGAGGAGGAACTAGGTGGAGGAACTACAAGGAACTAGGTGGAGGAACTAGGAGGGACTAGGTGTAGGGACTAGGAGGGACTAGGAGGGACTAGGTGGAGGAACTAGGAGGGACTAGGAGGGACTAGGTGGAGGAACTAGGATGAGGAACTAGGATGAGGAACTACAAGGAACTAGGAGGGACTAGGTGGAGGAACTACGTGGGACTAGGAGGGACTAGGTGGAGGAACTTGGAGGAACTAGGAGGGACTAGGTGGAGGGACTAGGAGGGACTAGGAGGGACTCGGGGAGGAACTAGGAGGAGGAACTAGGTGCAGGAACTAGGAGGGACTAGGTGGAGGAACTAGGAGGAGGAACTAGTCATGTAAAAACACGCTGATTCCTGGACCATCCGTGGACTGGATTGAGAAGGCGATTGGGTCACATTTAGGCCCTGGGCCTTAGGTTGCCAACCCTTCCCTAAAAAATTAACCTCCAAGCCTGCAAGCAGGATGTGAGCACTACAGCACTCATCCTCACATGTGATCTCCAGCAACTGGCATTCAGCCGCAAAGTAGTAAGGTAGGAGTAAAATAGGAGTAAAGAGTAAGGTATGAGTAAAGTGGAGTGCAGCAGGAGTAAGGTAGGAGTAAAGTAGGAGTAAGGTAGGAGTAAAGCAGGCGCAAGGTAAGAGGAAAGTAGGAGGAAAGTAGGAGTAAGGCATGAGTAAAGTGGAGTAAAGCAGGCAGTCGGAGCTGGATGAGGACAAACTGAGATTTGTGGGAGGCAGTGTCCTAGTAGCCCTAAAACAGGGGTCAGCAACCTTTTTCAACCATGGACCAGTCCACCGTCCTTCACACATGTGGTGGGACGGACTATGTTTTGAAGAAAAAAATGAACAAATTCCTATGCCCCATACCCAGACGTGCATTTTAAATTAAAAGCACACATTCTACTCATGTAAAAACACGCTGATTCCTGGACCATCCGTGGGCTGGATTGAGAAGGCGATTGGGCCACATCTGGGCCCTGGGCCTTAGGTTGCCTACCCTTGCCCTAAAAAATTAACCTCCAAGCCTGCAAGCAGGATGTGAGCACCACAGCAGTCATCCTCACATGCGATCTCCAGCAACTGGCATTCAACCACAAAGTAGTAAGGTAGGAGTAAAGTAGGAGTGAAGTGGGAGTAAGGTGGGAGTAAGGTAGGAGTAAAGTGGGAGTAAGGTAGTAGTAAGGTAGGAGTGGATTAAATCAGTGGATTGATAATATGAAAGAACTGCTTACAGACATAGTCTGCTTGGATAAATACGACAGTATTTCGAATGAATTTATCCAAAATGTAGTTGACTAATTTATATTAGGATAATATCAGATTTATAAAAGAATGTATGGATTAGGGTATTTTTTGTATATATTCATATCATGTCTTCCCCCCTTTAAAACAACATTTTATTTTGATGGTGTTTTTTTTAAAAAAACAACACCTTCCATTTTGGCCTTCAGGTGTCTTCTAAAGATTGCAAAGTTACTTATCTCCTTGGCTCAGGGGTCGCATAACTCCATACCCTCCAACATTTCTCTGATGAAAATAGAGATGTCCTAAGGAAAAGCAGGACATTCTGGGATCCAGTCAGAAACCGGGACAGCTTCTGTAAATCCATGACTGTCCCTGGAAAATAGGGACACTTGGAGGGTCTGCATTCTCCACGCCTCCCCCATCCAAACTGGCTTATGTTTCCTTTTGAAATAAACAGTACAGTGGTGCCCCGCAAGACGAATGCCTCGCAAGACGGAAAAACCGCGAGACGAAAGGGTTTTCCGTTTTGGAGGTTCTTCGCAAAACGAATTTCCTATGGGCTTGCTTCGCAAGACGAAAATGTCTTGCGAGTTCCTGCAGGGTTTTTTTCCTTTTCCACCCCTTTTCCCCAACCCGCTAAGCCGCTTATCAGCTGATCCGCTAAGCCGCTTAACAGCTGATCCGCTAAGCCTCAAAGCCGCTTATCAGCTGATCCGCTAAGCCCGCTAAGCCGCTAATAGCACTAATCCGCTAAGCCGCTAATGGGCTTGCTTCGCAAGACGAAAAAACCGCAAGACGAAGAGACTCGCGGAACGGATTCCCTTCGATTTGCGAGGCACCACCATACAGCCGACTTGTGGTGTTTGGGTAATACCTCATCATTCACCACGGAGTTATAAGTGAAAAAGAAGGCAGTCAGAGCTGGATGAGAACCAACTGAGATTTGTGGGATGCAGTGTCCTAGTAGCCCTAAAACAGGGGTCAGCAACCTTTTTCAACCATGGATCAGTCCACCGTCCTTCACACATGTGGTGGGAAGGATTATATTTTGAAGAAAAAAATGAACAAATTCCTATGCCCCACACCCAGAGGTGCATTTTTTTAAAAAAGCACACATTCTACTCATGTAAAAACACCATCCGTGGGCTGGATTGAGAAGGCGATTGGGCCACATCTGGGCCCTGGGCCTTAGGTTGCCTACCCTTGCCATAAAAAATCAACCTCGAAGCCTGAAAGCAGGATGTGAGCACCACAGCACTCATCCTCACATGCGATCTCCAGCAACTGGCATTCAGCCACCAAGTAGTAAGGTATGAGTAAAGTAGGAGTAAAGTAAGAGTAAAGCATGAGTAAAGCAGGAGTAAAGTAGGAGTAGAGTATGAGTAAAACAGGAGTAAAGCATGAGTAAAGCATGAGTAAAGTATGAGTAAGGTATGAGTAAGGAAGGAGTAAAGCAGGAGTAAGGAAGGAGTAAAGTAGGCGCAAGGTGGGAGTAAAGTAGCGTAAAGTAGGAGCAAAGGAAATAGGAGGGACTCGGTTTAGGAACTAGGAGGAAGAACTAGGTGGAGGAAATAGGAATTAGGAGAGACTAGGAGGGACTAGGTGGAGGAACTAGGTGGAGGAACTAGCAGGAACTAGGAGGGACTAGGTGGTGGAACTATCAGCAACTAGCAGGGACTAGGTGGAGGAACTATGAGGAGGGACTAGGTGGAAGAACTAGGATGAACTAGGAGGGACTAGGTGGAGGAACTAGGAGGGACTAGGAGAAACTAGGTGGAGGAACTATGAGGAGGAACTAGGTGGAGGAACTAGGATGAACTAGGAGGGACTAGGTGGAGGAACTAGGAGGAACTAGGAGGGACTAAGTGGAGGAACTAGGAGGGACTAGGAGCTAATAGATGGAGGAACTAGGTGGAGGAACTAGGAGGGACTAGGTGGAGGAACTAGGAGGGACTAGTTGGAGGAACTAGGAGGAGGAACTAGGAGGAGGAACTTGGAGGAACAAGATGGAGGAACTAGGAGGGACTAGGTGGAGGGACTGGTTGGAGGCGCTAGGAGGGACTAGGTGGAGGAACTATGAGGAGGAAATAGGTGGAGGAGCTAGGATGAACTAGGAGGGACTAGGTGGAGGAACTAGGAGGGACTACGAGAAACTGGGTGGAGGACCTATAAGGAGGAACTACCGTATTTTTCGCTCTATAACACGCTCCCAACCATAACACGCACATAGTTTTTAGAGGAGGAAAACAAGAAAAAAAATATTCTAAACAAAACAGTGGATGTATGATTTTTGTGGTTCATGCTGTGGCCACAGACATGTGATCTAACGATGAGTTTGGGGTAGCCCAATGCAAAAATCCTGAGGATCCATGTGGATCCGTGCTTTGTAACCACGTGAATGAAGGAACTGTCAGTAATGTATGGTATCTCCAATACAGTGATGAAGGAAGAGGGGGGGAGCTCGCACTTGTCCTAGGCAAAGCAGCCAACTCCTATAGGCCTAGGTGCCTTCACCCCCTCCATTAAATATTTGAGGGAGTCATCCTCCCCCCATGCTGATGGGCATTGCAATTCAAGTAAGGTACCAGTGTGCATGCACTTTGTCTTGAGATCATTGCAGTCTGTGAGATGGGGCTTACCTGTACCTGCCCCCCCCCAATATTTTATTGAAATTGGAAGAGGGAGGGAGGGAGGGAAGAGAGATGGAGAGCTCAAATTTGTCCTAGGCAAAGCAGCTAACTCCTATGGACCTAGGTGCCTTCACCCCCCCATTAAATATTTGAGGGAGTCATCCACCATCCCCCATTGTGGTATGTGAGTGGGGCTTACCTGGCTGTCTCCCCAATATTTTTTGAAGCTGGAAGAGGGAGGGAGGGAGGGAGGGAGGGAGGGAGGGAGGGAGGGAAGGAAGGAAAAGAGAGGGGGAACTCACATTTGTGCAGCTGCCTTGCCTCGAACTGAAGCAAAAAGAGGAGGAGATGCAGGGACACGAGCCTTGTAAGCTGCTTTGTTTGAATTTACCGGTGAGGTGCTGGGGGAGGGACGGAAGGGGATGCCCTCTTTGTCCCTCCTTCCAGCTCATTGTAAAGAAAGCAGAGTAAGAGCCACTTACATGTGTGTAAGGGAGAGCCATAGAGCAGGCAGACACTGAGAAAAAGAGGCTGTCTCCCTTCTCCCACCTTGGCTTTTACAGCTGCAGGCAGCTCTTGCCGGCTTCCAAGCTGCCTCCCTTCTCCCACCTCGCTAAAAAGCCATAGAGCAGGCAGACAGGAGGGAGAGGGGCTGTCTCCCGACACTCAGCTGTTGCTCAGCTGTTGCCGGCTTCTCAGGGAGCCAAGCGGAGGAAAAGAGGCTGCCGAACAGCCAGCAAGAGCGGCTCCTCCTGCCTGCATTCGCTCCATAACACGCACACACATTTCCCTTTACTTTTTAAGGGGGAAAAACTGCGTGTTATGGTGCGAAAAGTACGGTAGGTGGAGGAACTAGCAGGAACTAGGAGGGACTAGGTGGAGGAACTAGGAGGGACTAGGAGAAACTGGGTGGAGGAACTATAAGGAGGAACTAGGCGGAGGAACTACAAGGAACTAGGAGGAACTGGGTGGAGGAACCAGCAGGAACTAGGAGGGACTAGGCGGAGGAGCTAGGAGGGACTAGGAGGGACTAGGTTGCGGAACTAGGAGGAGGAACTAGGTGGAGAAACTAGGAGGAACTAGGTGGCTGAACTAGGTGGAGGGACTAGGAGGGACTGGGCGGAGGAACTAGGAGGAGGGACTAGAAGGGACTAGGTGGAGGAACTAGGAGGTACTAGGAGGGACTAATTGGAGGGACTAGGAGGGACTAGGAGGGACTAGGTGGAGGAATTAGGAGGGATTAGGAGGAACTAGGTGGAGGAACTAGGTGGAGGGATTAAGAGGGACTTGGTGGAGGAAGTAAGAGGATCTTGGAGGGACTAGGTGGAGGAACTAGGAGGGACTAGGAGGGATTGGGCAGAGGAACTAGGAGGAGGAACTAGGAAGGACTAGGTGGAGGAACTTGGAGGAACTAGGCGGGACTAGGAGAAACTAGGTGGAGGAACTATGAGGAGGAACTAGGTGGAGGAACTAGGATGAACTAGGAGGGACTAGGTGGAGGAACTAGGAGGAACTAGGAGGGATTGGGTGCAGGAACTAGGAGGTTCTAGGTGGAGGGACTAGGAGGGACTAGGGGGAGTAACTAGGTGGTGGAACTAGGAGGACCTTGGAGGGACTAGGTGGAGGAACTAGGAGAGGAACTATGTGGAGGAACTAGGAGGAGGAACTAGGTGTAGGAACTAGGAGGGACTAGGAGGGAATAGGTGGAGGAACTAGGTGGAAGAACTAGGAGGAGGAACTAGGAGGAACCTGGTGCAGGAACTAGGAGGAAGAACTAGGTGGAGGAACTAGAAGGAGGAACTAGGTGCAGGAACTAGGAGGGACTAGGAGGGACTAGGTGGAGGAACTAGGAGGTACTAGGAGGGACTAGGTGGAGGAACTAGGAGGAGGAACTAGTCATGTAAAAACACGCTGATTCCTGGACCATCCGTGGGCTGGATTGAGAAGGCGATTGGGCCACATCTGGACCCTGGGCCTTAGGTTGCCTACCCTTGCCCTAAAAAATCCACCTCCAAGCCTGCAAGCAGAAGGAACTAGGTGCTGGAACTAGGAGGAACTAGGAGGGACTAGGTGCAGGAACTAGGAGGTTCTAGGTGGAGGGACTAGGAGGGACTAGGAGGGACTAGGGGGAGGAACTAGGTGGTGGAACTAGGAGGCACTAGGAGGGACTAGGTGGAGGAACTAGGAGGACCTTGGAGGGACTAGGTGGAGGAACTAGGAGAGGAACTATGTGGAGGAACTAGAAGGAGGAACTAGGTGTAGGAACTAGGAGGGACTAGGAGGGAATAGGTGGAGGAACTAGGTGGAAGAACTAGGAGGAGGAACTAGGAGGAACCTGGTGGAGGAACTAGGAGGAAGAACTAGGTGGAGGAACTAGAAGGAGGAACTAGGTGCAGGAACTAGGAGGGACTAGGTGGAGGAACTAAGAGGTACTAGGAGGGACTAGGTGGAGGAACTAGGAGGAGGAACTAGTCATGTAAAAACACGCTGATTCCTGGACCATCCGTGGGCTGGATTCAGAAGGCGATCGGGCCACATCTGGACCCTGGGCCTTAGGTTGCCTACCCTTGCCCTAAAAAATCCACCTCCAAGCCTGCAAGCAGGATGTGAGCACCACGGCACTCATCCTCACTTGCTATCTCCAGTAACTGGCATTCAGCCGCAAAGTAGTAAGGTAGGAGTAAAGCAGGAGTAAAGCAGGAGTAAAGTAGGAGCAAAATGGGAGTAAGGTATGAGTGAAGTAGGAGTAAAGAATGAGTAAAGTAGGAGGGACTAGGAGGGACTAGGTGGAGGAACTAGGAGGGACTAGGAGGGACTAGGAGGGACTAGGTTGAGGAAATAGAATGGAGTAGGGAGTAAGGTAGGAGTAAAGTAGAAGTAAAGGAGGAGTAAAGTAGGAGTAAGGAAGGAGCAAAGAAGGAGCAAAGGAGGAGCAAAGAAGGAGTAAAGTAGGGGTAAGTTATGTGTAAAGTGGAGTAAAGCAGGAGTGAAGCAGGAGTAAGGAAGGAACAAAGAAGGAGTAAAGTAGGGGTAAAGTAGGAGTAAGGAGTAAAGTAGGAGTAAAGTAGGAGTGAAGTGGGGGTAAGGTGGGAGTGAGGTAGGAGTAAAGTGGGTGCAAGGTAGGACTAGGAGGTACTAGGAGGGACTAGGTGGAGGAACTAGGAGGAACTAGGTGGGACTAGGTGGTGGAACTAGGAGTGACTAGGAGGGACTAGGTCTAGGAACTAAGTGGAGGAACTAGGAGGAACTAGATGGAGGAACTAGGAGGCACTAGGTGGAGGAACTAGGTGGAGGAACTAGGAGGGACTAGGTGGAGGAACTATGAGGAGGAACTAGATGGAGGAACTTGGAGGGACCAGGTGGAGGAACTAGGAGGAGGGACTAGGTGGAGGAACTATGAGGAGGGACTAGGTGGAGGAACTAGAAGGAACTAGGTGGGACTAGGTGGAGGAACTAGGAGTGACTAGGAGGGACTAGGTGGAGGAACTAGGTGGGGGAACTAGGAGGAACTAGATGGAGGAACTAGGAGGGACTAGGTGGAGGAACTAGGTGGAGGAACTAGGTGGAGGAACTAGAATGAACTAGGAGGGACTAGGTGGAGGAACTATGAGGAGGGACTAGGTGGAGGAACTATGAGGAGGGACTAGGTGGAGGAACTATGAGGAGGAACTAGGTGGAGGAACTAGAATGAACTAGGAGGGACAAGGTGGAGTAACTAGGAGGGACCAGGTGGAGGAACTAGGTGGAGGGACTAGGTGGAGGAACTAGGAGGGACTCGGAGGGACTAGGTGGAGGAACTAGGAGGAGGAACTTGGAGCAACTAGATGGAGGAACTAGGAGGGACTAGGTGGAGGAACTAGGAGGGACTAGGAGGGACTAGGTCTAGGAACTAGGTGGAGGAACTAGGAGGAACTAGATGGAGGAACTAGGAGGGACTAGGTGGAGGAACTAGGTGGAGGAACTAGGAGGGACTAGGTGGAGGAACTATGAGGAGGAACTAGGTGGAGGAACTTGGAGGGACCAGGTGGAGGAACTAGGAGGAGGGACTAGGTGGAGGAACTATGAGGAGGAACTAGGTGGAGGAAGTAGGAGGGACCAGGTGGAGGAACTATGAGGAGGGACTAGGTGGAGGAACTATGAGGAGGAACTAGGAGGGACTAGGTGGAGGAACTAGAAGGAACTAGGTGGGACTAGGTGGAGGAAGTAGGAGTGACTAGGAGGGACTAGGTGGAGGAACTAGGTGGGGGAACTAGGAGGAACTAGATGGAGGAACTAGGAGGGACTAGGTGGAGGAACTAGGTGGAGGAACTAGGTGGAGGAACTAGAATGAACTAGGAGGGACTAGGTGGAGGAACTATGAGGAGGGACTAGGTGGAGGAACTATGAGGAGGAACTAGGTGGAGGAACTAGAATGAACTAGGAGGGACAAGGTGGAGTAACTAGGAGGGACCAGGTGGAGGAACTAGGTGGAGGGACTAGGTGGAGGAACTAGGAGGGACTCGGAGGGACTAGGTGGAGGAACTAGGAGGAGGAGCATGGAGGAACTAGATGGAGGAACTAGGAGGGACTAGGTGGAGGAACTAGGAGGGACTAGGAGGGACTAGGTGGAGGAACTAGGAGGAGGAACTAGTCATGTAAAAATACGATGATTCCTGGACCATCCGTGGGCTGGATTGAGAAGGCTATTGGGCCACATCTGGGCCGTGGGCCTTAGGTTGCCAACCCTTGCCCTAAAAAATCAACCTCCAAACCTGCAAGCAGGATGTGAGCACCACAGCATTCATCCTCACATGCGACCTCCAGCAACTGGCATTCAGCCGCCAAGTAGTAAGGTATGAGTAAAGTATGAGTAAAGTATGTGTAAAGTATGAGTAAAGTAGGAATCAAGTAGGAGTCAAGTATGAGTAAAGCATGAGTAAAGCATGAGTAAAGCATGAGAAAAGTAGGAGTATAGTATGAGTAAAACAGGAGTAAAGCATGAGTAAAGAATGAGTAAAGTGGCAGTGAAGTGGGAGTAAGGTATGAGCAAGGTATGAGCAAGGTATCAGTAAGGTAGAGTACAGCAGGAGTAAGGTAGGAGTAAAGTAGGAGTAAGGTAGGAGGAAAGCAGGCGCAAGGTAGGAGTAAAGTAGCGTAAAGTAGGAGCAAAGGAAATAGGAGGGACTCGGTTTAGGAACTAGGAGGAAGAACTAGGTGGAGGAAATAGGAATTAGGAGGAACTAGGTGGAGGAACTAGGAGGGACTAGGTGGAGGAACTATGAGGAGGAACTAGGTAGAGGAACTTGGAGGGACCAGGTGGAGGAACTAGGAGGAGGGACTAGGTGGAGGAACTATGAGGAGGAACTAGGTGGAGGAAGTAGGAGGGACCAGGTGGAGGAACTATGAGGAGGGACTAGGTGGAGGAACTATGAGGAGGAACTAGGAGGGACTAGGTGGAGGAACTAGGAGGTACTAGGAGGGACTAGGTGGAGGAACTAGGAGGAGGAACTAGTCATGTAAAAATACGATGATTCCTGGACGATCTGTGGGCTGGATTGAGAAGGCTATTGGGCCACATCTGGGCCGTGTGCCTTAGGTTGCCAACCCTTGCCCTAAAAAATCAACCTCCAAGCCTGCAAGCAGGATGTGAGCACCACAGCATTCATCCTCACATGCGACCTCCAGCAACTGGCATTCAGCCGCCAAGTAGTAAGGTATGAGTAAATTATGAGTAAAGTATGAGTAAAGTAGGAGTCAAGTAGGAGTCAAGTATGAGTAAAGCATGAGAAAAGCATGAGAAAAGCATGAGAAAAGTAGGAGTATAGTATGAGTAAAACAGGAGTAAAGCATGAGTAAAGAATGAGTAAAGTGGCAGTGAAGTGGGAGTAAGGTATGAGCAAGGTATGAGTAAGGTATGAGTAAGGTAGAGTACAGCAGGAGTAAGGTAGGAGTAAAGTAGGAGTAAGGTAGTAGGAAAGCAGGCGCAAGGTAGGAGTAAAGTAGCGTAAAGTAGGAGCAAAGGAAATAGGAGGGACTCGGTTTAGGAACTAGGAGGAAGAACTAGGTGGAGGAAATAGGAATTAGGAGGGACTAGCAGGGACTAGGTGGAGGAACTAGGTGGAGGAACTATCAGGAACTAGGAGGGACTAGGTGGTGGAACTAGCAGGAACTAGGGGGGACTAGGTGGAGGAAATATGAGGAGGGACTAGGTGGAAGAACTAGGATGAACTAGGAGGGACTAGGTGGAGGAACTAGGAGGGACTAGGAGGGACTAGGTGGAGGAACTAGGTCGAGGAACTAGGAGGTGCTAGGAGGGACTAGGTGGAGGAACTAGGAGGGACTAGATGTAGGAACTAGGAGGGACTAGGTTTAGAGACTAGGAGGGACTAGGAGGGACTAGGACAAACTAGGTGGAGGAACTAGCAGGAAGTAGGAGGGACTAGGTGGAGGAACTAGGAGGCAGTAGGAGGGTCTAGGTGGAAGAACTAGGAGGGACTAGGAGGGACTAGGTGGAGGAACTAGGAGGAGGAACTAGGTGGAGGAACTAGGAGGGACTAGGTGGAGGAACTACAAGGAACTAGGTGGAGGAACTAGGAGGGACTAGGTGTAGGTTCTAGGAGGGACTAGGAGGGACTATGTGGAGGAACTAGGAGGGACTAGGAGGAACTAGGTGGAGGAACTAGGATGAGGAACTAGGTGGAGGAACTACAAGGAACTAGGAGGGACTAGGTGGAGGAACTACGAGGGACTAGGAGGGACTAGGTGGAGGAACTAGGAGGAGGAACTAGGAGGGACTAGGTGGAGGGACTAGGAGGGACTAGGAGGGACTCGGGGAGGAACTAGGAGGAGGAACTAGGTGCAGGAACTAGGAGGGACTAGGAGGGACTAGGTGGAGGAACTAGGAGGAGGAACTAGTCATGTAAAAACACGCTGATTCCTGGACCATCCGTGGACTGGATTGAGAAGGCGATTGGGTCACATTTAGGCCCTGGGCCTTAGGTTGCCAACCCTTCCCTAAAAAATCAACCTCCAAGACTGCAAGCAGGATGTGAGCACCACAGCACTCTTCCTCACATGCGATCTCCAACAACTGGCATTCACCCGCAAAGTAATAAGGTAGGAGTAAAGTATGAGAAAAGCAGGAGTAAAGAAGGAGTAAAGTAGGAGCAAAATGGGAGTAAGGTATGAGTAAAGTAGGAGTAAGGTATGTGTAAAGTGGAGTAAAGCAGGAGTGAAATAGGAGTAAAGCAGGATTAAGGAATTAGCAAAGAAGGAGTAAAGTAGGGGTAAAGTAGAAGTAAGGTAGGAGTACAGTAGGAGTAAAGTAGGAGTGAAGTGGGGGTAAGGTGGGAGTGAGGTAGGACTAGGAGGGACTAGGAGGGACTAGGTGGAGGAACTAGGAGGAACTAGGTGGGACTAGGTGGGGGAACTAGGAGTGACTAGGAGGGAATAGTTGGAGGAACTGGGTAGAGGAGCTAGGTGGAACTAAATGGAGGAACTAGGTGGAGGAACTAGGAGGGACTAGGTGGAGGAACTATGAGGAGGAACTAGGTGGAGGAACTAGAATGAACTAGGAGGGACAAGGTGGAGGAACTAGGAGGGAAAAGGAGGAGGAATTAGGAGGGTCTAGTTGGAGGAAAGAGGAAAGAGTAGGGAGTAAGGTAGGAGTAAAGTAGGAGGAAAACAGGAGTAAAGTAGGAGTAAAGCATGAGTAAAGTATGAGTAAAGTATGAGTAAACTATGAGTAAAGCATGAGTAAAGTAGGAGTAAACTATGAGTAAACTATGAGTAAACTATGAGTAAACTATGAGTAAACTATGTGTAAACTATGAGTAAACTAGGAGTAAACCAGGAGTAAAGTATGATTAAACTATGAGTAAACTATGAGTAAACTATGAGTGAACTATGAGTAAAGTAGGAGTAAAGTGTGAGTAAAGTATGAGTAAAGTATGAGTAAAACAGGAGTAAAGTATGAGTAAAGTAGGAGTAAAGTGGGAGTAAGGTATGAGTAAAGTATGAGTAAAGTGGAGTACAGCAGGCGTAAGGAAGGAGTAAAGTAGTAGCAAGGTTGGAGTAAAGCCGGTGCAAGGTAGGAGTAAAGTAGCATAAAGTAGGGGGAAAGGAACCAGGAGGGACTCGGTTTAGGGACTAGGAGGAAGAACTAGGTGGAAGAACTAGGAGGGACTAGGTGGAGGAACTACATGGAACTAGGTGGAGGAACTAGGAGGGACTAGGTGTAGGGACTAGGAGGGACTAGGTGGAGGAACTAGGAGGGACTAGGAGGGACTAGGTGGAGGAACTAGGATGAGGAACTAGGTGCAGGAACTAGGAGGGACTAGGAGGGACTAGGTGGAGGAACTAGGAGGAGGAACTAGTCATGTAAAAACACGCTGATTCCTGGAGCATCCGTGGACTGGATTGAGAAGGCGATTGGGTCACATTTAGGCCCTGGGCCTTAGGTTGCCAACCCTTCCCTAAAAAATTAACCTCCAAGCCTGCAAGCAGGATGTGAGCACTACAGCTCTCATCCTCACATGTGATCTCCAGCAACTGGCATTCAGCCGCAAAGTAGTAAGGTAGGAGTAAAATAGGAGTAAAGAGTAAGGTATGAGTAAAGTGGAGTGCAGCAGGAGTAAGGTAGGAGTAAAGTAGGAGTAAGGTAGGAGTAAAGCAGGCGCAAGATAGTAGTAAAGCAGGCGCAAGGTAGGAGGAAAGTAGGAGTAAGGCATGAGTAAAGTGGAGTAAAGCAGGCAGTCGGAGCTGGATGAGGACAAACTGAGATTTGTGGGAGGCAGTGTCCTAGTAGCCCTAAAACAGGGGTCAGCAACCTTTTTCAACCATGGACCAGTCCACCGTCCTTCACACATGTGGTGGGACGGACTATGTTTTGAAGAAAAAAATGAACAAATTCCTATGCCCCATACCCAGACGTGCATTTTAAATAAAAGCACACATTCTACTCATGTAAAAACACGCTGATTCCTGGACCATCCGTGGGCTGGATTGAGAAGGCGATTGGGCCACATCTGGGCCCCGGGCGTTAGGTTGCCTACCCTTGCCCTAAAAAATTAACCTCCAAGCCTGCAAGCAGGATGTGAGCACCACAGCAGTCATCCTCACATGCGATCTCCAGCAACTGGCATTCAACCGCAAAGTAGTAAGGTAGGAGTAAAGTAGGAGTGAAGTGGGAGTAAGGTAGGGGTAAGGTAGGAGTAAAGTGGGAGTAAGGTAGTAGTAAGGTAGGAGTGGATTAAATCAGTGGATTGATAATATGAAAGAACTGCTTACAGACATAGTCTGCTTGGATAAATACGAAAGTATTTCGTATGAATTTATCCAAAATGTAGTTGACTAATTTATATTAGGATAATATCAGATTTATAAAAGAATGTATGGGTTAGGGTATTTTTTGTATATATTCATATCATGTCTTTAAAACAACATTTTATTTTGATGGTTTTTTTAAAAAAAAAACCAACACCTTCCTTTTTGGCCTTCAGGTGTCTTCTAAAGATTGCAAAGTTACCTATCTCCTTGGCTCAGGGGTCGCATAACTCCATACCGTCCAACATTTCTCTGATGAAAATAGAGGTGTCCTAAGGAAAAGCAGGACTTTCTGGGATCCAGTCAGAAACCGGGACGGCTTCTGTAAATCCATGACTGTCCCTGGAAAATAGGGACACTTGGAGGGTCTGCATTCTCCACGCCTCCCCCATCCAAACTGGCTTATGTTTCCTTTTGAAATAAACAGTACAGTGGTGCCCCGCAAGACGAATGCCTCGCAAGACGGAAAAACCGCGAGACGAAAGGGTTTTCCGTTTTGGAGGTGCTTCGCAAAACAAATTTCCTATGGGCTTGCTTCGCAAGACAAAAATTTCTTGTGAGTTCCTGCAGGTTTTTTTTCCTTTTCCGCCCCTTTTCCCCAACCCGCTAAGCCGCTTATCAGCTGATCCGCTAAGCCGCTTAACAGCTGATCCGCTAAGCCTCAAAGCCGCTTATCAGCTGATCCGCTAAGCCCGCTAAGCCGCTAATAGCACTAATCCGCTAAGCCGCTAATGGGCTTGCTTCGCAAGACGAAAAAACCGCAAGACGAAGAGACTCGCGGAACGGATTCCCTTCGATTTGCGAGGCACCACCGTACAGCCGACTTGTGGTGTTTGGGTAATACCTCATCATTCACCACGGAGTTGTAAGTGAAAAAGAAGGCAGTCAGAGCTGGATGAGAACCAACTGAGATTTGTGGGATGCAGTGTCCTAGTAGCCCTAAAACAGGGGTCAGCAACCTTTTTCAACCATGGATCAGTCCACCGTCCTTCACACATGTGGTGGGAAGGATTATATTTTGAAGAAAAAAATGAACAAATTCCTATGCCCCACACCCAGAGGTGCATTTTTTAAAAAAGCACACATTCTACTCATGTAAAAACACACTGATTCCTGGACCATCCGTGGGCTGGATTGAGAAGGCGATTGGGCCACATCTGGGCCCTGGGCCTTAGGTTGCCTACCCTTGCCATAAAAAATCAACCTCGAAGCCTGAAAGCAGGATGTGAGCACCACAGCACTCATCCTCACATGCGATCTCCAGCAACTGACATTCAGCCGCCAAGTAGTAAGGTATGAGTAAAGTATGAGTAAAGTAGGAGTAAAGTAAGAGTAAAGCATGAGTAAAGTAGGAGTAGAGTATGAGTAAAACAGGAGTAAAGCATGAGTAAAGTATGAGTAAAGTATGAGTAAGGTATGAGTAAGGAAGGAGTAAAGCAGGAGTAAGGAAGGAGTAAAGTAGGCGCAAGGTAGGAGTAAAGTAGTGTAAAGTAGGAGCAAAGGAAATAGGAGGGACTCGGTTTAGGAACTAGGAGGAACTAGGTGGAGGAAATAGGAATTAGGAGAGACTAGCAGGGACTAGGTGGAGGAACTAGGTGGAGGAACTAGCAGGAACTAGGAGGGACTAGGGGGTGGAACTATCAGCAACTAGCAGGGACTAGGTGGAGGAACTATGAGGAGGGACTAGGTGGAGGAACTATGAGGAGGAACTAGGTGGAGGAACTAGGATGAACTAGGAGGGACTAGGTGGAGGAACTAGGAGGAACTAGGAGGGACTAGGAGCGAATAGATGGAGGAACTAGGTGGAGGAACTAGGAGGGACTAGGTGGAGGAACTAGGAGGGACTAGGTGGAGGAACAAGATGGAGGAACTAGGAGGGACTAGGTGGAGGGGCTGGTTGGAGGCGCTAGGAGGGACTAGGTGGAGGAACTAGGAGGAGGAAATAGGTGGAGGAGCTAGTATGAACTAGGAGGGACTAGGTGGAGGAACTAGGAGGGACTAGGAGAAACTGGGTGGAGGACCTATAAGGAGGAACTAGGTGGAGGAACTAGCAGGAACTAGGAGGGACTAGGTGGAGGAACTAGGAGGCAGTAGGAGGGTCTAGGTGGAAGAACTAGGAGGGACTAGGAGGGACTAGGTGGAGGGACTAGGAGGGACTAGGAGCGAATAGATGGAGGAACTAGGTGGAGGAACTAGGAGGGACTAGGTGGAGGAACTAGGAGGGACTAGGAGGGACTAGGTGGAGGAACTAGGAGGGACTAGGTGGAGGAACTAGGAGGAGGAACTTGGAGGAACAAGATGGAGGAACTAGGAGGGACTAGGTGGAGGGACTGGTTGGAGGCGCTAGGAGGGACTCGGTGGAGGAACTATGAGGAGGAAATAGGTGGAGGAGCTAGGATGAACTAGGAGGGACTAGGAGAAACTGGGTGGAGGAACTATAAGGAGGAACTAGGCGGAGGAACTACAAGGAACTAGGAGGAACTGGGTGGAGGAACCAGCAGGAACTAGGAGGGACTAGGTGGAGGAGCTAGGAGGGATTAGGAGGGACTAGGTTGCGGAACTAGGAGGAGGAACTAGGAGGAACTAGGTGGAGAAACTAGGAGGAACTAGGTGGCTGAACTAGGTGGAGGGACTAGGATGTACTAGGAGGGACTAATTGGAGGGACTAGGAGGGACTAGGAGGGACTAGGTGGAGGAACTAGGAGGGATTAGGAGGGACTAGGTGGAGGAACTAGGTGGAGGGATTAGGAGGGATTTGGTGGAGGAAGTAAGAGGATCTTGGAGGGACTAGGTGGAGGAACTAGGAGGGACTAGGAGGGATTGGGCAGAGGAACTAGGAGGAGGAACTAGGAAGGACTAGGTGGAGGAACTATGAGGAGGAACTAGGTGGAGGAACTAGGATGAACTAGGAGGGACTAGGTGGAGGAACTAGGAGGAACTAGGAGGGAGTAGGTGGAGGAACTAGGAGGACCTTGGAGGGACTAGGTGGAGGAACTAGGAGGGACTAGGGTGGACTAGGTATGGGAACTAGGAGGAGGAACTAGGTGCTGGAACTAGGAGGAACTAGGAGGGACTAGGTGCAGGAACTAGGAGGTTCTAGGTGGAGGGACTAGGGGGAGGAACTAGGTGGTGGAACTAGGAGGCACTAGGAGGGACTAGGTGGAGGAACTAGGAGGACCTTGGAGGGACTAGGTGGAGGAACTAGGGGGGACTAGGTGGAGGAACTAGGAGAGGAACTATGTGGAGGAACTAGGAGGAGGAACTAGGTGTAGGAACTAGGAGGGACTAGGAGGGAATAGGTGGAGGAACTAGGTGGAAGAACTAGGAGGAGGAAATAGGAGGAACCTGGTGGAGGAACTAGGAGGAAGAACTAGGTGGAGGAACTAGAAGGAGGAACTAGGTGCAGGAACTAGGAGGGACTAGGAGGGACTAGGTGGAGGAACTAGGAGGTACTAGGAGGGACTAGGTGGAGGAACTAGGAGGAGGAACTAGTCATGTAAAAACACGCTGATTCCTGGACCATCCGTGGGCTGGATTGAGAAGGCGATTGGGCCACATATGGACCCTGGGCCTTAGGTTGCCTACCCTTGCCCTAAAAAATCCACCTCCAAGCCTGCAAGCAGGATGTGAGCACCACAGCACTCATCCTCACATGCTATCTCCAGTAACTGGCATTCAGCCGCAAAGTAGTAAGGTAGGAGTAAAGCAGCAGTAAAGCAGGAGTAAAGTAGGAGCAAAATGGGAGTAAGGTATGAGTGAAGTAGGAGTAAAGAATGAGTAAAGTAGGAGGGACTAGGAGGGACTAGGTGGAGGAACTAGGAGGGACTAGGAGGGACTAGGTTGAGGAAATAGGATGGAGTAGGGAGTAAGGTAGGAGTAAAGTAGAAGTAAAGCAGGAGTAAAGTAGGAGTAAGGAAAGAGCAAAGTAGGAGTAAAGTAGGGGTAAGGTATGTGTAAAGTGGAGTAAAGCAGGAGTGAAGTAGGAGTTAAGCAGGAGTAAGGAAGGAACAAAGAAGGAGTAAAGTAGGGGTAAAGTAGGAGTAAGGTAGGAGTACAGTAGGAGTAAAGTAGGAGTAAAGTAGGAGTGAAGTGGGGGTAAGGTGGGAGTGAGGTAGGAGTAAAGTGGGAGTAAGGTAGGACTAGGATGTACTAGGAGGGACTAGGTGGAGGAACTAGGAGGAACTAGCAGGAACTAGGAGGGTCTAGGTGGTGCAACTAGCAGGAACTAGGAGGGACGAGGAGGGATTAGGTGAGGAACTAGGTGGAGGAACTAGCAGGAACTAGGAGGGACTAGGTGGTGCAACTAACAGGAACTAGGAGGGACTAGGTGGAGGAACTAGGAGTGACTAGGAGGGACTAGGTGGAGGAACTAGGTGGAGGAACTAGGAGGAACTAGATGGATGAACTAGGAGGAACTAGGTGGAGGAACTAGGTGGAGGAACTAGGAGGGACTAGGTGGAGGAACTATGAGGAGGAACTAGGTGGAGTAACTTGGAGGGACTAGGTGGAGGAACTATGAGGAGGGACTAGGTGGAGGAACTATGAGTGACTAGGAGGGAGTAGGTGTAGGAACTAGGTGGGGAACTAGGAGGAACTAGATGGAGGAACTAGGAGGGACTAGGTGGAGGAAGTAGGTGGAGGAACTAGGTGGAGGAACTAGAATGAACTAGGAGGGACTAGGTGGAGGAACTATGAGGAGGGACCAGGTGGAGGAACTATGAGGAGGAACTAGGTGGAGGAACTAGAATGAACTAGGAGGGACAAGGTGGAGGAACTAGGAGGGACTAGGTGGAGGAACTAGGAAGAGGAAATAGGAGGGAGTAGGTGGAGGAACTAGGACGAGGAACTAGGAGGAACTAGATGGAGGAACTAGGAGGGACTAGGTGGAGGAAGTAGGTGGAGGAACTAGGTGGGGGAACTAGAATGAACTAGGAGGGACTAGGTGGAGGAACTATGAGGAGGGACTAGGTGGAGGAACTATGAGGAGGAACTAGGTGGAGGAACTAGAATGAACTAGGAGGGACAAGGTGGAGGAACTAGGAGGGACTAGGAGGGACTAGGTGGAGGAACTAGGAGGAGGAACTAGGAGGAACTAGATGGAGGAACTAGGAGGGACTAGGTGGAGGAACTAGGAGGGACTAGGTGGAGGAACTAGGAGGCGGAACTAGTCATGTTAAAATACGATGATTCCTGCAGATCTGTGGGCTTGATTGAGAAGGCTATTGGGCCACATCTGGGCCGTGGGCCTTAGGTTGCCAACCCTTGCCCTAAGAAATCAACCTCCAAGCCTGCAAGCAGAATGTGAGCACCACAGCACTCATCCCCACATGGTATCTCCAGCAACTGGCATTCAGCCACAAAGTAGTAAGGTATGAGTAAAGTATGAGTAAAGTGGGAGTGAAGTGGGAGTAAGGTAGGAGTAAGGTAGGAGTAAGGTATGAATAAGGTATGAGTAAAGTGGAGTACAGCAGGAGTAAGGAAGGAGTAAAGTAGGAGTAAGGTAGGAGTAAAGCAGGCGCAAGGTAGGAGTAAAGTAGCGTAAAGTAAGAGCAAAGGAACTAGGAGGGACTCAGTTTAGGAACTAGGAGGAAGAACTAGGTGGAGGAACTAGCAGGAACTAGGAGGGACTCGGTGGAGGAACTAGGGGGAACTAGGTGGAGGAACTAGTAGGGACTAGATGGAGGAACTAGGAGGGACTAGTAGGGACTAGGTAGAGGAACTAGGAGGAGGAACTTGGAGGAACTAGATGGAGGGACTAGTTGGAGGAACTAGGAGGGACTAGGTGGAGGAACTAGGAGCGACTAGGTGGTGGAACTAGGAGGAACTAGGAGGGACTAGGTGGAGGAACTAGGTGGAGGAACTAGGAGGGACTAGGTGGAGGAACTATGAGGTGGAACTAGGTGGAGGAACTAGGATGAACTAGGAGGGACAAGATGGAGTAACTAGGAGGGACTAGGTGGGACTAGGTGGAGGAACTAGGAGGGACTAGGTGGAGGAACTAGGAGGGACTAGGAGAAACTACCGTATTTTTCGCCCTATAGGACGTACTTTTCCCCCTCCAAAAATGAAGGGGAAATGTGTGTGCGTCCTATGGGGCGAATGCAGGTTTTCCCTGAAGCCTGGAGAGCGAGACGGGTCGGTGCGCACCGACCCCTCTCGCTCTCCAGCCTTTAGGAAGCTATCCGCAAGCCTTGCAAGCCCGGCAGGAGGTCCTGCTGGCTCGCAAAGCTTGTGGGCAACAGCCCGCAGCCCAGAAGCTGGGCGGATAGTGGGGAGGCGGAGCGCCGTCACCCCGCTATTCCCCGACCTGATCTGAAGGTTGGCGGGGGGGGGGGAGAAGCAAGCTTACGTCTCCCCCCTGCCAGCCCAACAAGCTCGGGGGATAGTGGGGAGGCGCAGCGCTGTCACCCCGCTATTCCCCGACCTGATCTGAAGGTTGGCGGGGGGGGGAGAAGCAAGCTTACTTCTCCCCCCCGCCAGACCCCCCAAGCTCGGGGTATAGTGGGGAGGCGGAGCGTGGTCACCCCGCTATTCCCCGACCTGATCTTGAGGCCGGCGGGGGGGGGGAGAAGCAAGCTTACTTCTCCCCCCTGCCAGCCCAACAAGCTCGGGGGATAGTGGGGTGTCGGAGCGCCGTCACCCCGCTATTCCCCGACCTGATCTGAAGGTTGGCGGGGGGGGGAAGAAGCAAGCTTACTTCTCCCCCCCCCGCCAGCCCCATAAGCTCGGGGGACAGCAGGGCAAGCGCTGCCCCACGGAGGCTAGAGGCTGTCCCTGAAGCGCTCCGTCTCCCTCTTCTAGCTTGGGGATGGCTGCGCAAACCTGGGGGGGAAATAAAAATTTCCCCCTTGATTTCCCCCCCAAAAAGCTAGGTGCGTCCTATGGGCCGGTGCGTCCTATAGGGCGAAAAATACGGTAGGTGGAGGAACTATGAGGAGGAACTAGGTGGAGGAATTAGGATGAACTAGGAGGGACTAGGTGGAGGAACTAGGAGGAACTAGGAGGGACTAGGAGCGAATAGATGGAGGAACTAGGTGGAGGAACTAGGAGGGACTAGGTGGAGGAACTAGGAGGGACTAGGAGGGACAAGGTGGAGGGACTAGGAGGGACTAGGAGGGACTAGGTGGAGGAACTAGGAGGGACTAGGAGGGAATAGGTGGAGGAACTAGGTGGAGGAACTAGGAGGGAGTAGTTGGAGGAACCAGGAGGAACTAGGAGGGAGTAGGTGGAGGAACTAGGAGGGGCTAGGAGGGAGTAGGTGGAGGAACTAGGAGGAACTAGGAGGGTCCAGGTGAAGGAACTAGGAGGGAATAGGAGGGACTGGGTGGAGGAACTAGGAGGAGGAACTAGGTGGAGGAAATAGCAGGAACTAGGAGGGACTAGGTGGAGGAACTAGGAAAGACTAGGAGGGACTAGGTGGAGGAACTAGGAAGAGGAAATAGGAGGAACTAGGTGGAGGAACTAGGAGGAACTAGGTGGAGGAACTAGGAGGAACTAGGTGGATGAACTATCAGGAGCTAGGGGGGACTAGGTGGAGGTACTAGGAGGAGGAACTAGTCATGCAAAAACACGCTGATTCCTGGACCATCTGTGGGTTGGATTGAGAAGGCGATTGGGCCACACCTTGTCTCTGGGCCTTAGGTTACCTACCCTTGCCCTAAAAAATCAACCTCCAAGCCTGCAAGCAGGATGTGAGCACCACAGCACTCATCCTCACATGCGATCTCCAGCAACTGGCATTCAGCCACAAAGTAGTAAGGTATGAGTAAAGTATGAGTAAAGCAGGAGGAAAGCATGAGTCAAGTATGAGTAAAGTGGGAGTGAAGTGGGAGTAAGGTAGGAGTAAGGTAGGAGTAAGGTATGAATAAGGTATGAGTAAAGTGGAGTACAGCAAGAGTAAGGAAGGAGTAAAGTAGGAGTAAGGTAGGAGTAAAGCAGGCGCAAGGTAGGAGTAAAGTAGCGTAAAGTAAGAGCAAAGGAACAAGGAGGGACTCAGTTTAGGAACTAGGAGGAAGAACTAGGTGGAGGAACTAGGAGGGACTAGGTGGAGGAACTAGGTGGAGGAACTTGGAGGGACCAGGTGGAGGAACTAGGAGGAGGGACTAGGTGGAGGAACTATGAGGAGGAACTAGGTGGAGGAAGTAGGAGGGACCAGGTGGAGGAACTATGAGGAGGGACTAGGTGGAGGAACTATGAGGAGGAACTAGGAGGGACTAGGTGGAGGAACTAGAAGGAACTAGGTGGGACTAGGTGGAGGAACTAGGAGGGACTAGGAGGGACTAGGTGGAGGAACTAGGTGGGGGAACTAGGAGGAACTAGATGGAGGAACTAGGAGGGACTAGGTGGAGGAACTATGTGGAGGAACTAGGTGGAGGAACTAGAATGAACTAGGAGGGACTAGGTGGAGGAACTATGAGGAGGGACTAGGTGGAGGAACTATGAGGAGGGACTAGGTGGAGGAACTATGAGGAGGAACTAGGTGGAGGAACTAGAATGAACTAGGAGGGACAAGGTGGAGTAACTAGGAGGGACCAGGTGGAGGAACTAGGTGGAGGGACTAGGTGGAGGAACTAGGAGGAGGAACTTGGAGGAACTAGATGGAGGAACTAGGAGGGACTAGGTGGAGGAACTAGGAGGGACTAGGAGGAGGAACTAGTCATGTAAAAATACGATGATTCCTGGACGATCTGTGGGCTGGATTGAGAAGGCTATTGGGCCACATCTGGGCCGTGGGCCTTAGGTTGCCAACCCTTGCCCTAAAAAATCAACCTCCAAGCCTGCAAGCAGGATCTGAGCACCACAGCATTCATCCTCACATGCGACCTCCAGCAACTGGCATTCAGCCGCCAAGTAGTAAGGTATGAGTAAAGTATGAGTAAAGTATGAGTAAAGTAGGAGTCAAGTAGGAGTCAAGTATGAGTAAAGCATGAGTAAAGCATGAGTAAAGCATGAGTAAAGCATGAGAAAAGTAGGAGTATAGTATGAGTAAAACAGGAGTAAAGCATGAGTAAAGAATGAGTAAAGTGGCAGTGAAGTGGGAGTAAGGTATGAGCAAGGTATGAGCAAGGTATGAGTAAGGTAGAGTACAGCAGGAGTAAGGTAGGAGTAAAGTAGGAGTAAGGTAGGAGGAAAGCAGGCGCAAGGTAGGAGTAAAGTAGCGTAAAGTAGGAGCAAAGGAAATAGGAGGGACTCGGTTTAGGAACTAGGAGGAAGAACTAGATGGAGGAAATAGGAATTAGGAGGGACTAGCAGGGACTAGGTGGAGGACCTAGGTGGAGGAACTATCAGGAACTAGGATTGACTAGGTGGTGGAACTAGCAGGAACTAGGAGGGACTAGGTGGAGGAAATATGAGGAGGGACTAGGTGGAAGAACTAGGATGAACTAGGAGGGACTAGGTGGAGGAACTAGGAGGGACTAGGAGGGACCAGGTGGAGGAACTAGGAGGAGGAACTTGGAGGAACTAGATGGAGGAACTAGGAGGAGGAACTTGGAGGAACTAGATGGAGGAACTAGGAGGGACTAGGTGGAGGGACTAGTTGGAGGAACTAGGAGCGACTAGGTGGAGGAACTAGGAGGAACTAGGTGGAGAAACTAGGAGGAACTAGGTGGCTGAACTAGGTGGAGGGACTAGGAGGTACTAGGAGGGACTAATTGGAGGGACTAGGAGGGACTAGGAGGGACTAGGTGGAGGAACTAGGAGGGACTAGGAGGAAATAGGTGGGGGAACTAGGACGAACTAGGTGGAGGAACTAGGAGGCACTAGGAGGGACTAGGTGGAGGAACAAGGAGGAACTAGGAGGGACAAGGTGGAGGAACTAGGTCGAGGAACTAGGAGGGGCTAGGAGGGACTAGGTGGAGGAACTAGGAGGGACTAGATGTAGGAACTAGGAGGGACTAGGTTTAGAGCCTAGGAGGGACTAGGAGGGACTAGGACGAACTAGGTGGAGGAACTGGCAGGAAGTAGGAGGGACTAGGTGGAGGAACTAGGAGGCAGTAGGAGGGTCTAGGTGGAAGAACTAGGAGGGACTAGGAGGGACTAGGTGGAGGAACTAGGAAGAGGAAATAGGAGGAACTAGGTGGAGGAACTAGGAGGGACTAGGTGGAGGAACTAGGTGGAGGAACTAGGAGGAGGAACTAGGAGGGACTAGGTGGAGGAACTAGGAGGTACTAGGAGGGACTAGGTGGAGGAACTAGGAGGAGGAACTAGTCATGTAAAAATACGATGATTCCTGGACGATCTGTGGGCTGGATTGAGAAGGCTATTGGGCCACATCTGGGCCGTGGGCCTTAGGTTGCCAACCCTTGCCCTAAAAAATCAACCTCCAAGCATGCAAGCAGGATGTGAGCACCACAGCATTCATCCTCACATGCGACCTCCAGCAACTGGCATTCAGCCGCCAAGTAGTAAGGTATGAGTAAATTATGAGTAAAGTAGGAGTAAAGTAGGAGTCAAGTAGGAGTCAAGTATGAGTAAAGCATGAGTAAAGCATGAGAAAAGCATGAGAAAAGCATGAGAAAAGTAGGAGTATAGTATGAGTAAAACAGGAGTAAAGCATGAGTAAAGAATGAGTAAAGTGGCAGTGAAGTGGGAATAAGGTATGAGCAAGGTATGAGTAAGGTATGAGTAAGGTAGAGTACAGCAGGAGTAAGGTAGGAGTAAAGTAGGAGTAAGGTAGGAGGAAAGCAGGCGCAAGGTAGGAGTAAAGTAGCGTAAAGTAGGAGCAAAGGAAATAGGAGGGACTCGGTTTAGGAACTAGGAGGAAGAACTAGGTGGAGGAAATAGGAACTAGGAGGGACTAGGTGGAGGAACTAGGAGGGACTAGGAGGGACTAGGTGGAGGAACTAGGAGGAGGAACTTGGAGGAACTAGATGGAGGAACTAGGAGGAGGAACTTGGAGGAACTAGATGGAGGAACTAGGAGGGACTAGGTGGAGGGACTAGTTGAAGGAACTAGGAGCGACTAGGTGGAGGAACTAGGAGGAACTATTAGGGACTAGGTGGAAGAACTAGGAGGGACTAGGAGGAAATAGGTGGGGGAACTAGGACGAACTAGGTGGAGGAACTAGGAGGCACTAGGAGGGACTAGGTGGAGGAACAAGGAGGAACTAGGAGGGACAAGGTGGAGGAACTAGGTCGAGGAACTAGGAGGGGCTAGGAGGGACTAGGTGGAGGAACTAGGAGGGACTAGATGTAGGAACTAGGAGGGACTAGGTTTAGAGACTAGGAGGGACTAGGAGGGGCTAGGACGAACTAGGTGGAGGAACTAGCAGGAAGTAGGAGGGACTAGGTGGAGGAACTAGGAGGCAGTAGGAGGGTCTAGGTGGAAGAACTAGGAGGGACTAGGAGGGACTAGGTGGAGGAACTAGGAGGAGGAACTAGGTGGAGGAACTAGGAGGGACTAGGTGGAGGAACTACAAGGAACTAGGTGGAGGAACTAGGAGGGACTAGGTGTAGGGACTAGGAGGGACTAGGAGGGACTATGTGGAGGAACTAGGAGGGACTAGGAGGGACTAGGTGGAGGAACTAGGATGAGGAACTAGGTGGAGGAACTACAAGGAACTAGGAGGGACTAGGTGGAGGAACTACGAGGGACTAGGAGGGACTAGGTGGAGGAACTTGGAGGAACTAGGAGGGACTAGGTGGAGGGAGTAGGAGGGACTAGGAGGGACTCGGGGAGGAACTAGGAGGAGGAACTAGGTGCAGGAACTAGGAGGGACTAGGAGGGACTAGGTGGAGGAACTAGGAGGAGGAACTAGTCATGTAAAAACACGCTGATTCCTGGAGCATCCGTGGACTGGATTGAGAAGGCGATTGGGTCACATTTAGGCCCTGGGCCTTAGGTTGCCAACCCTTCCCTAAAAAATCAACCTCCAAGACTGCAAGCAGGATGTGAGCACCACAGCACTCTTCCTCACATGTGATCTCCAGCAACTGGCATTCACCCGCAAAGTAGTAAGGTAGGAGTAAAGTATGAGTAAAGCAGGAGTAAAGAAGGAGTAAAGTAGGAGCAAAATGGGAGTAAAGTATGAGTAAAGTAGGAGTAAGGTATGTGTAAAGTGGAGTAAAGCAGGAGTGAAATAGGAGTAAAGTAGGATTAAGGAATTAGAAAAGAAGGAGTAAAGTAGGGGTAAAGTAGAAGTAAGGTAGGAGTACAGTAGGAGTAAAGTAGGAGTGAAGTGGGGGTAAGGTGGGAGTGAGGTAGGAGTAAAGTGGGAGTAAGGTAGGACTAGGAGGGACTAGGAGGGACTAGGTGGAGGAACTAGGAGGAACTAGGTGGGACTAGGTGGGGGAACTAGGAGTGACTAGGAGGGAATAGGTGGATGAACTGGGTGGAGGAGCTAGGAGGAACTAGGTGGAGGAACTAGAATGAACTAGGAGGGACAAGGAGGAGGAACTAGGAGGGACAAGGAGGAGGAACTAGGAGGGTCTAGTTGGAGGAAAGAGGAAAGAGTAGGGAGTAAGGTAGGAGTAAAGTAGGAGTAAAGCAGGAGTAAAGTAGGAGTAAAGCATGAGTAAAATATGAGTAAAGCATGAGTAAACTATGAGTAAAGTAGGAGTAAACTATGAGTAAAGTAGGAGTAAAGCATGAGTAAAGTATGAGTAAACTATGAGTAAACTATGAGTAAAGTAGGAGTAAACTATGAGTAAAGTAGGAGTAAAGCATGAGTAAAGCATGAGTAAAACAGGAGTAAAGTATGAGTAAAGTAGGAGTAAAGTGGGAGTAAGGTATGAGTTAAATATGAGTAAAGTGGAGTACAGCAGGAGTAAGGAAGGAGTAAAGTAGTAGCAAGGTAGGCGTAAAGCCGGTGCAAGGTAGGAGTAAAGTAGCATAAAGTAGGAGGAAAGGAACCAGAAGGGACTCGGTTTAGGGACTAGGAGGAAGAACTAGGTGGAAGAACTAGGAGGGACTAGGTGGAGGAACTAGGAGGAGGAACTAGGTGGAGGAACTACAAGGAACTAGGTGGAGGAACTAGGAGGGAGTAGGTGTAGGGACTAGGAGGGACTAGGAGGGACTAGGTGGAGGAACTAGGATGAGAAACTAGGTGGAGGAACTACAAGGAACTAGGAGGGACTAGGTGGAGGAACTACGAGGGACTAGGAGGGACTAGGTGGAGGAACTTGGAGGAACTAGGAGGGACTAGGTGGAGGGACTAGGAGGGACTCGGGGGAGGAACTAGGAGGAGGAACTAGGTGCAGGAACTAGGAGGAACTAGGAGGGACTAGGTGGAGGAACTAGGAGGAGGAACTAGTCATGTAAAAACACGCTGATTCCTGGAGCATCCGTGGACTGGATTGAGAAGGCGATTGGGTCACATTTAGGCCCTGGGCCTTAGGTTGCCTACCGTTCCCTAAAAAATTAACCTCCAAGCCTGCAAGCAGGATGTGAGCACTACAGCACTCATCCTCACATGTGATCTCCAGCAACTGGCATTCAGCCGCAAAGTAGTAAGGTAGGAGTAAAATAGGAGTAAAGAGTAAGGTATGAGTAAAGTGGAGTGCAGCAGGAGTAAGGTAGGAGTAAAGTAGGAGTAAGGTAGGAGTAAAGCAGGCGCAAGGTAAGAGGAAAGTAGGAGGAAAGTAGGAGTAAGGCATGAGTAAAGTGGAGTAAAGCAGGCAGTCGGAGCTGGATGAGGAGAAACTGAGATTTGTGGGAGGCAGTGTCCTAGTAGCCCTAAAACTAGGTGGGGGAAGTAGGAGGAGGAACTAGGTGCTGGAACTAGGAGGAACTAGGAGGGATTGGGTGCAGGAACTAGGAGGTTCTAGGTGGAGGGACTAGGAGGGACTAGGGGGAGGAACTAGGTGGTGGAACTAGGAGGCACTAGGAGGGACTAGGTGGAGGAACTAGGAGGACCTTGGAGGGACTAGGTGGAGGAACTAGGAGAGGAACTATGTGGAGGAACTAGGAGGAGGAACTAGGTGTAGGAACTAGGAGGGACTAGGAGGGAATAGGTGGAGGAACTAGGTGGAGGAACTAGGAGGAGGAACTAGGAGGAACCTGGTGGAGGAACTAGGAGGAAGAACTAGGTGGAGGAACTAGAAGGAGGAACTAGGTGCAGGAACTAGGAGGGACTAGGAGGGACTAGGTGGAGGAACTAGGAGGTACTAGGAGGGACTAGGTGGAGGAACTAGGAGGAGGAACTAGTCATGTAAAAGCACGCTGATTCCTGGACCATCCGTGGGCTGGATTGAGAAGGCGATTGGGCCACATCTGGACCCTGGGCCTTAGGTTGCCTACCCTTGCCCTAAAAAATCCACCTCCAAGCCTGCAAGCAGGATGTGAGCACCACGGCACTCATCCTCACATGCTATCTCCAGTAACTGGCATTCAGCCACAAAGTAGTAAGGTAGGAGTAAAGCAGGAGTAAAGCAGGAGTAAAGTAGGAGCAAAATGGGAGTAAGGTATGAGTGAAGTAGGAGTAAAGAATGAGTAAAGTAGGAGGGACTAGGAGGGACTAGGTGGAGGAACTAGTAGGGACTAGGAGGGACTAGGTTGAGGAAATAGAATGGGGTAGGGAGTAAGGTAGGAGTAAAGTAGAAGTAAAGGAGGAGTAAAGTAGGAGTAAGGAAGGAGCAAAGAAGGAGCAAAGAAGGAGTAAAGTAGGGGTAAGTTATGTGTAAAGTGGAGTAAAGCAGGAGTGAAGTAGGAGTAAAGCAGGAGTAAGGAAGGAACAAAGAAGGAGTAAAGTAGGGGTAAAGTAGGAGTAAGGTAGGAGTAAAGTAGGAGTAAATAGGAGTGAAGTGGGGGTAAGGTGGGAGTGAGGTAGGAGTAAAGTGGGTGCAAGGTAGGACTAGGAGGTACTAGGAGGGACTAGGTGGAGGAACTAGGAGGAACTAGGTGGGACTAGGTGGTGGAACTAGGAGTGACTAGGAGGGACTAGGTCTAGGAACTAGGTGGAGGAACTAGGAGGAACTAGATGGAGGAACTAGGAGGGACTAGGTGGAGGAACTAGGTGGAGGAACTAGGAGGGACTAGGTGGAGGAACTATGAGGAGAAACTAGATGGAGGAACTTGGAGGGACCAGGTGGAGGAACTAGGAGGAGGGACTAGGTGGAGGAACTATGAGGAGGAACTAGGTGGAGGAAGTAGGAGGGACCAGGTGGAGGAACTATGAGGAGGGACTAGGTGGAGGAACTAGAAGGAACTAGGTGGGACTAGGTGGAGGAACTAGGAGTGACTAGGAGGGACTAGGTGGAGGAACTAGGTGGAGGAACTAGGTGGAGGAACTAGAATGAACTAGGAGGGACTAGGTGGAGGAACTATGAGGAGGGATAGGTGGAGGAACTATGAGGAGGAACTAGGTGGAGGAACTAGAATGATCTAGGAGGGACAAGGTGGAGTAACTAGGAGGGACCAGGTGGAGGAACTAGGTGGAGGGACTAGGTGGAGGAACTAGGAGGGACTCGGAGGGACTAGGTGGAGGAACTAGGAGGAGGAACTTGGAGGAACTAGATGGAGGAACTAGGAGGGACTAGGTGGAGGAACTAGGAGGGACTAGGAGGGACTAGGTGGAGGAACTAGGAGGAGGAACTAGTCATGTAAAAATACGATGATTCCTGGACGATCTGTGGGCTGGATTGAGAAGGCTATTGGGCCACATCTGGGCCGTGGGCCTTAGGTTGCCAACCCTTGCCCTAAAAAATCAACCTCCAAGCCTGCAAGCAGGATGTGAGCACCACAGCATTCATCCTCACATGCGACCTCCAGCAACTGGCATTCAGCCGCCAAGTAGTAAGGTATGAGTAAATTATGAGTAAAGTATGAGTAAAGTTGGAGTCAAGTAGGAGTCAAGTATGAGTAAAGCATGAGTAAAGCATGAGTAAAGCATGAGAAAAGTAGGAGTATAGTATGAGTAAAACAGGATTAAAGCATGAGTAAAGAAAGAGTAAAGTGGCAGTGAAGTGGGAGTAAGGTATGAGCAAGGTATGAGTAAGGTATGAGTAAGGTAGAGTACAGCAGGAGTAAGGTAGGAGTAAAGTGGGAGTAAGGTAGGAGGAAAGCAGGCGCAAGGTAGGAGTAAAGTAGCGTAAAGTAGGAGCAAAGGAAGTAGGAGGGACTCGGTTTAGGAATTAGGAGGAAGAACTAGGTGGAGGAAATAGGAATTAGGAGGGACTAGCAGGGACTAGGTGGAGGAACTAGGTGGAGGAACTATCAGGAACTAGGAGGGACTAGGTGGTGGAACTAGCAGGAACTAGGAGGGACTAGGTGGAGGAAATATGAGGAGGGACTAGGTGGAAGAACTAGGAAGAACTAGGAGGGACTAGGTGGAGGAACTAGGAGGGACTAGGAGGGACTAGTTGGAGGAACTAGGAGGAGGAACTTGGAGGAACTAGATGGAGGAACTAGGAGGGACTAGGTGGAGGGACTAGTTGGAGGAACTAGGAGTGACTAGGTGGAGGAACTAGGAGGAACTATTAGGGACTAGGTGGAAGAACTAGGAGGGACTAGGAGGAAATAGGTGGGGGAACTAGGACGAACTAGGTGGAGGAACTAGGAGGCACTAGGAGGGACTAGGTTGAGGAACAAGGAGGAACTAGGAGGGACAAGGTGGAGGAACTAGGTCGAGGAACTAGGAGGGGCTAGGAGGGACTAGGTGGAGGAACTAGGAGGAACTAGGTTTAGAGACTAGGAGGGACTAGGAGGGACTAGGACGAACTAGGTGGAGGAACTAGCAGGAAGTAGGAGGGTCTAGGTGGAAGAACTAGGAGGGACTAGGAGGGACTAGGTGGAGGAACTAGGAGGAGGAACTAGGTGGAGGAACTACAAGGAACTAGGAGGGACTAGGTGGAGGAACTACGAGGGACTAGGAGGGAGTAGGTGGAGGAACTTGGAGGAACTAGGAGGGACTAGGTGGAGGGACTAGGAGGGACTAGGAGGGACTCGGGGAGGAACTAGGAGGACGAACTAGGTGCAGGAACTAGGAGGGACTAGGAGGGACTAGGTGGAGGAACTAGGAGGAGGAACTAGTCATGTAAAAACACGCTGATTCCTGGACCATCCGTAGACTGGATTGAGAAGGCGATTGGGTCACATTTAGGCCCTGGGCCTTAGGTTGCCAACCCTTCCCTAAAAAATCAACCTCCAAGACTGCAAGCAGGATGTGAGCACCACAGCACTCTTCCTCACATGCGATCTCCAGCAACTGGCATTCACCCGCAAAGTAGTAAGGTAGGAGTAAAGTATGAGTAAAGCAGGAGTAAAGAAGGAGTAAAGTAGGAGCAAAATGGGGGTAAGGTATGAGTAAAGTAGGAGTAAGGTACAGTGGTGCCTCGCAAGACGAAATTAATTCGTTCCACAAGTTTTTTCTTCTTGCGAGTTTTTCGTCTTGCGAAGCATGGTTTCCCATAGGAATGCATTGAAAATCAATTAATGCGTTCCTAGGGAAACCGCCTTCAGACCAGGTCCGGGGACAGTCTGTCCCCCGACCTCTTCTGAAGGCTGGGGGGGGGAACAAGGGCTTTTGAAGGCTGGGGGGGCTGGGGGGAACAAGGGCTTCGCTGCCGACCCCCAGCATTTTAAAATCTCACCGGGACACGGGGAGATTTTAAAATGCTGGGGGTCAGCAGCGAACGCTTCGCTGATCCCGGGACGGGAGGCAGATCTGCACCGCCATCCAGAGCGGGGCGGGACTTAGCCCCGCTCGGGATGGCAGTCCCGGGAGGGCAGACAGCTCTGCGCTGGCATCCAGAGCGGGGCGGGACTTAGCGCCCCGCTCGGGATGGCGGCACAGATCTGCCTGCAGTCCCGGGACGGCAGACAGCTCTGCGCCGGCATCCAGAGCGGGGCGGGACTTAGCGCCCCGCTCGGGATGGCGGCACACATCTGCCTGCAGTCCCGGGATGGCAGACACCTCTGCGCCGGCATCCAGAGCGGGGCGGGACTTAGCGCCCCGCTCGGGATGGTGGCGCAGATCTGCCTGCAGTCCCGGGACGGCAGACAGCTCTGCGCTGGCATCCAGAGCGGGGCGGGACTTAGAGCCCCGCTCGGGATGGTGGCGCAGATCTGCCTGCAGTCCCGGGACTGCAGGCAGCTTTGCGCGGCCATCTGTAGCGGGGCGGGCTTCGCCCCCGGCTCCCGATGGCCGCGCAGAGCTGCGCTGATCCCAGGATGGCAGACAGCTCTGCGCCGCCATCCCGAGCGGGGCGGGACTTAGCTCCCCGCTCGGGATGGTGGCGCAGATCTGCCTGCAGTCCCGGGACTGCAGGCAGCTTTGCGCGGCCATCTGGAGCGGGGCGGGCTTCGCCCCGGCTCCCGATGGCCGCGCAGAGCTGCGCTGATCCCGGGACAGCAGACAGCTCTGCGCCGCCATCCCGAGCGGGGCTGGACTTAGCGCCCCGCTCGGGATGGTGGCGCAGATCTGCCTGCAGTCCCGGGACTGCAGGCAGCTTTGCGCGGCCATCTGTAGCGGGGCGGGCTTCGCCCCCGGCTCCCGATGGCCGCGCAGAGCTGCGCTGATCCCGGGATGGCAGACAGCTCTGCGCCGCCATCCCGAGCGGGGCGGGACTTAGCGCCCCGCTCGGGATGGTGGCGCAGATCTGCCTGCAGTCCCGGGACTGCAGGCAGCTTTGCGCGGCCATCTGGAGCGGGGCGGGCTTCGCCCCGGCTCCCGATGGCCGCGCAGAGCTGCGCTGATCCCGGGACAGCAGACAGCTCTGCGCCGCCATCCCGAGCGGGGCTGGACTTAGCGCCCCGCTCGGGATGGTGGCGCAGATCTGCCTGCAGTCCCGGGACTGCAGGCAGCTTTGCGCGGCCATCTGTAGCGGGGCGGGCTTCGCCCCCGGCTCCCGATGGCCGCGCACAGCTGCGCTGATCCCGGGATGGCAGACAGCTCTGCGCCGCCATCCCGAGCGGGGCGGGACTTAGCGCCCCGCTCGGGATGGTGGCGCAGATCTGCCTGCAGTCCCGGGACTGCAGGCAGCTTTGCGCGGCCATCTGGAGCGGGGCGGGCTTCGCCCCGGCTCCCGATGGCCGCGCAGAGCTGCGCTGATCCCGGGACAGCAGACAGCTCTGCGCCGCCATCCCGAGCGGGGCTGGACTTAGCACCCCGCTCGGGATGGTGGCGCAGATCTGCCTGCAGTCCCGGGACTGCAGGCAGCTTTGCGCGGCCATCTGTAGCGGGGCGGGCTTCGCCCCCGGCTCCCGATGGCCGCGCAGAGCTGCGCTGATCCCGGGATGGCAGACAGCTCTGCGCCGCCATCCCGAGCGGGGCGGGACTTAGCGCCCCGCTCGGGATGGTGGCGCAGATCTGCCTGCAGTCCCGGGACTGCAGGCAGCTTTGCGCGGCCATCTGGAGCGGGGCGGGCTTCGCCCCGGCTCCCGATGGCCGCGCAGAGCTGCGCTGATCCCGGGACAGCAGACAGCTCTGCGCCGCCATCCCGAGCGGGGCTGGACTTAGCGCCCCGCTCGGGATGGTGGCGCAGATCTGCCTGCAGTCCCGGGACTGCAGGCAGCTTTGCGCGGCCATCTGTAGCGGGGCGGGCTTTGCCCCCGGCTCCCGATGGCCGCGCAGAGCTGCGCTGATCCCGGGATGGCAGACAGCTCTGCGCCGCCATCCCGAGCGGGGCGGGACTTCTCTGCTGTCCCGGGGAGATTTTAAAATGCTGGGGGTCGGCAGCGAACGCTTCGCTCCCGCCCGCCAGCATTTTAAGATCGCCCGGGGCAGCGGAGAAGTCTCCGCTGTCCCGGGAAGGCAGGCGGGGGGGGGAGCAAAGACTTTTGCCCCCCGCCGGCCTTCAGAAGAGGTCCAGGACCTCTTCTGAAGGACGGCTGTGGGCGAAAGTCTTTGCTCCCTACCGCCAGCAATTTAAAACAGGTCCCCGGAGATTTCCCTATGGGCTTTCGTCTTGCGAAGCAAGCCCATAGGGAAATTCGTCTTGCGAAGCACCTCCGAAACAGAAAACCCTTTCGTCTTGCGGGTTTTCCGTCTTGCGAGGCATTCGTCTTGCGGGGTACCACTGTATGTGTAAAGTGGAGTAAAGCAGGAGTGAAATAGGAGTAAAGCAGGATTAAGGAATTAGCAAAGAAGGAGTAAAGTAGGGGTAAAGTAGAAGTAAGGTAGGAGTACAGTAGGAGTAAAGTAGGAGTGAAGTGGGGGTAAGGTGGGAGTGAGGTAGGAGTAAAGTCGGAGTAAGGTAGGACTAGGAGGGACTAGGAGGGACTAGGTGGAGGAACTAGAAGGAACTAGGTGGGACTAGGTGGGGAAACTAGGAGTGACTAGGAGGGAATAGGTGGATGAACTGGATGGAGGAGCTAGGAGGAACTAGATGGAGGAACTAGGTGGAGGAACTAGGAGGGACTAGGTGGAGGAACTATGAGGAGGAACTAGGTGGAGGAACTAGAATGAACTAGGAGGGACAAGGTGGAGGAACTAGGAGGGACAAGGAGGAGGAATTAGGAGGGTCTAGTTGGAGGAAAGAGGAAAGAGTAGGGAGTAAGGTAGAAGTAAAGTAGGAGTAAAGGAGGAGAAAAGTAGGAGTAAAGCATGAGTAAACTATGAGTAAACTATGAGTAAACTAGGAGTAAACTAGGAGTAAAGCATGAGCAAACTATGAGTAAACTATGAGTAAACTGTGAGTAAACTATGAGTGAACTATGAGTAAAGCATGAGTAAAGTATGAGTAAAGTATGAGTAAAGTATGAGTAAACTATGAGTAAAGTAGGAGTAAAGTGTGAGTAAAGCATGAGTAAAGCATGAGTAAATTATGAGTAAAACAGGAGTAAAGTAGGAGTAAAGTGGGAGTAAGGTATGAGTAAAGTATGAGTAAAGTGGAGTACAGCAGGAGTAAGGAAGGAGTAAAGTAGTAGCAAGGTAGGAGTAAAGCCGGTGCAAGGTAGGAGTAAAGTAGCATAAAGTAGGAGGAAAGGAACCAGGAGGGACTCGGTTTAGGGACTAGGAGGAAGAACTAGGTGGAAGAACTAGGAGGGACTAGGTGGAGGAACTAGGAGGAGGAACTAGGTGGAGGAACTACAAGGAACTAGGTGGAGGAACTAGGAGGGACTAGGTGTAGGGACTAGGAGGGACTAGGAGGGACTAAGTGGAGGAACTAGGAGGGACTAGGAGGGACTAGGTGGAGGAACTAGGATGAGGAACTAGGTGGAGGAACTACAAGGAACTAGGAGGGACTAGGTGGAGGAACTACGTGGGACTAGGAGGGACTAGGTGGAGGAACTTGGAGGAACTAGGAGGGACTAGGTGGAGGGACTAGGAGGGACTAGGAGGGACTCGGGGAGGAACTAGGAGGAGGAACTAGGTGCAGGAACTAGGAGGGACTAGGTGGAGGAACTAGGAGGAGGAACTAGTCATGTAAAAACACGCTGATTCCTGGACCATCCGTGGACTGGATTGAGAAGGCGATTGGGTCACATTTAGGCCCTGGGCCTTAGGTTGCCAACCCTTCCCTAAAAAATTAACCTCCAAGCCTGCAAGCAGGATGTGAGCACTACAGCACTCATCCTCACATGTGATCTCCAGCAACTGGCATTCAGCCGCAAAGTAGTAAGGTAGGAGTAAAATAGGAGTAAAGAGTAAGGTATGAGTAAAGTGGAGTGCAGCAGGAGTAAGGTAGGAGTAAAGTAGGAGTAAGGTAGGAGTAAAGCAGGCGCAAGGTAAGAGGAAAGTAGGAGGAAAGTAGGAGTAAGGCATGAGTAAAGTGGAGTAAAGCAGGCAGTCGGAGCTGGATGAGGACAAACTGAGATTTGTGGGAGGCAGTGTCCTAGTAGCCCTAAAACAGGGGTCAGCAACCTTTTTCAACCATGGACCAGTCCACCGTCCTTCACACATGTGGTGGGACGGACTATGTTTTGAAGAAAAAAATGAACAAATTCCTATGCCCCATACCCAGACGTGCATTTTAAATAAAAGCACACATTCTACTCATGTAAAAACACGCTGATTCCTGGACCATCCGTGGGCTGGATTGAGAAGGCGATTGGGCCACATCTGGGCCCCGGGCGTTAGGTTGCCTACCCTTGCCCTAAAAAATTAACCTCCAAGCCTGCAAGCAGGATGTGAGCACCACAGCAGTCATCCTCACATGCGATCTTCAGCAACTGGCATTCAACCGCAAAGTAGTAAGGTAGGAGTAAAGTAGGAGTGAAGTGGGAGTAAGGTGGGAGTAAGGTAGGAGTAAAGTGGGAGTAAGGTAGTAGTAAGGTAGGAGTGGATTTAATCAGTGGATTGATAATATGAAAGAACTGCTTACAGACATAGTCTGCTTGGATAAATACGACAGTATTTCGTATGAATTTATCCAAAATGTAGTTGACTAATTTATGTTAGGATAATATCAGATTTATAAAAGAATGTATGGGTTAGGGTATTTTTTGTATATATTCATATCATGTCTTTCCCCCCTTTAAAACAACATTTTATTTTGATGGTGTTTTTTTAAAAAAAAAACAACACCTTCCATTTTGGCCTTCAGGTGTCTTCTAAAGATTGCAAAGTTACTTATCTCCTTGGCTCAGGGGTCGCATAACTCCATACCCTCCAACATTTCTCTGATGAAAATAGAGATGTCCTAAGGAAAAGCAGGACATTCTGGGATCCAGTCAGAAACCGGGACGTCTTCTGTAAATCCATGACTGTCCCTGGAAAATAGGGACACTTGGAGGGTCTGCATTCTCCACGCCTCCCCCATCCAAACTGGCTTATGTTTCCTTTTGAAATAAACAGTACAGTGGTGCCCCGCAAGACGAATGCCTCGCAAGACGGAAAAACCGCGAGACGAAAGGGTTTTCCGTTTTGGAGGTGCTTCGCAAAACGAATTTCCTATGGGCTTGCTTCGCAAGACGAAAATGTCTTGCGAGTTCCTGCAGGGTTTTTTCCCTTTTCCGCCCCTTTCCCCCAACCCGCTAAGCCGCTTATCAGCTGATTCGCTAAGCCGCTTAACAGCTGATCCGCTAAGCCTCAAAGCCGCTTATCAGCTGATCCGCTAAGCCCGCTAAGCCGCTAATAGCACTAATCCGCTAAGCCGCTAATGGGCTTGCTTCGCAAGACGAAAAAACCGCAAGACGAAGAGACTCGCGGAACGGATTCCCTTCGATTTGCGAGGCACCACCGTACAGCCGACTTGTGGTCTTTGGGTAATACCTCATCATTCACCACGGAGTTGTAAGTGAAAAAGAAGGCAGTCAGAGCTGGATGAGAACCAACTGAGATTTGTGGGATGCAGTGTCCTAGTAGCCCTAAAACAGGGGTCAGCAACCTTTTTCAACCATGGATCAGTCCACCGTCCTTCACACATGTGGTGGGAAGGATTATATTTTGAAGAAAAAAATGAACAAATTCCTATGCCCCACACCCAGAGGTGCATTTTTTTAAAAAAGCACACATTCTACTCATTTAAAAACACCATCCGTGGGCTGGATTGAGAAGGCGATTGGGCCACATCTGGGCCCTGGGCCTTAGGTTGCCTACCCTTCCCATAAAAAATCAACCTCGAAGCCTGAAAGCAGGATGTGAGCACCACAGCACTCATCCTCACATGCGATCTCCAGCAACTGGCATTCAGCCACCAAGTAGTAAGGTATGAGTAAAGTAGGAGTAAAGTAAGAGTAAAGCATGAGTAAAGCAGGAGTAAAGTAGGAGTAGAGTATGAGTAAAACAGGAGTAAAGCATGAGTAAAGCATGAGTAAAGTATGAGTAAGGCATGAGTAAGGAAGGAGTAAAGCAGGAGTAAGGAAGGAGTAAAGTAGGCGCAAGGTGGGAGTAAAGTAGCGTAAAGTAGGAGCAAAGGAAATAGGAGGGACTCGGTTTAGGAACTAGGAGGAAGAATTAGGTGGAGGAAATAGGAATTAGGAGAGACTAGGAGGGACTAGGTGGAGGAACTAGGTGGAGGAACTAGCAGGAACTAGGAGGGACTAGGGGGTGGAACTATCAGCAACTAGCAGGGACTAGGTGGAGGAACTATGAGGAGGGACTAGGTGGAAGAACTAGGATGAACTAGGAGGGACTAGGTGGAGGAACTAGGAGGGACTAGGAGAAACTAGGTGGAGGAACTATGAGGAGGAACTAGGTGGAGGAAGTAGGATGAACTAGGAGGGACTAGGTGGAGGAACTAGGAGGAACTAGGAGGGACTAAGTGGAGGAACTAGGAGGGACTAGGAGCTAATAGATGGAGGAACTAGGTGGAGGAACTAGGAGGGACTAGGTGGAGGAACTAGGAGGGACTAGTTGGAGGAACTAGGAGGAGGAACTAGGAGGAGGAACTTGGAGGAACAAGATGGAGGAACTAGGAGGGACTAGGTGGAGGGACTGGTTGGAGGCGCTAGGAGGGACTAGGTGGAGGAACTATGAGGAGGAAATAGGTGGAGGAGCTAGGATGAACTAGGAGGGACTAGGTGGAGGAACTAGGAGGGACTAGGAGAAACTGGGTGGAGGACCTATAAGGAGGAACTAGGTGGAGGAACTAGCAGGAACTAGGAGGGACTAGGTGGAGGAACTAGGAGGGACTAGGAGAAACTGGGTGGAGGAACTATAAGGAGGAACTAGGCGGAGGAACTACAAGGAACTAGGAGGAACTGGGTGGAGGAACCAGCAGGAACTAGGAGGGACTAGGCGGAGGAGCTAGGAGGGACTAGGAGGGACTAGGTTGCGGAACTAGGAGGAGGAACTAGGTGGAGAAACTAGGAGGAACTAGGTGGCTGAACTAGGTGGAGGGACTAGGCGGGACTGGGCGGAGGAACTAGGAGGATGGACTAGAAGGGACTAGGTGGAGGAACTAGGAGGTACTAGGAGGGAATAATTGGAAGGACTAGGAGGGACTAGGAGGGACTAGGTGGAGGAACTAGGAGGGATTAGGAGGAACTAGGTGGAGGAACTAGGTGGAGGGATTAGGAGGGACTTGGTGGAGGAAGTAAGAGGATCTTGGAGGGACTAGGTGGAGGAACTAGGAGGGACTAGGAGGGATTGGGCAGAGGAACTAGGAGGAGGAACTAGGAAGGACTAGGTGGAGGAACTTGGAGGAACTAGGCGGGACTAGGAGAAACTAGGTGGAGGAACTATGAGGAGGAACTAGGTGGAGGAACTAGGATGAACTAGGAGGGACTAGGTGGAGGAACTAGGAGGAACTAGGAGGGATTGGGTGCAGGAACTAGGAGGTTCTAGGTGGAGGGACTAGGAGGGACTAGGGGGAGTAACTAGGTGGTGGAACTAGGAGGACCTTGGAGGGACTAGGTGGAGGAACTAGGAGAGGAACTATGTGGAGGAACTAGGAGGAGGAACTAGGTGTAGGAACTAGGAGGGACTAGGAGGGAATAGGTGGAGGAACTAGGTGGAAGAACTAGGAGGAGGAACTAGGAGGAACCTGGTGCAGGAACTAGGAGGAAGAACTAGGTGTAGGAACTAGAAGGAGGAACTAGGTGCAGGAACTAGGAGGGACTAGGAGGGACTAGGTGGAGGAACTAGGAGGTACTAGGAGGGACTAGGTGGAGGAACTAGGAGGAGGAACTAGTCATGTAAAAACACGCTGATTCCTGGACCATCCGTGGGCTGGATTGAGAAGGCGATTGGGCCACATCTGGACCCTGGGCCTTAGGTTGCCTACCCTTGCCCTAAAAAATCCACCTCCAAGCCTGCAAGCAGAAGGAACTAGGTGCTGGAACTAGGAGGAACTAGGAGGGACTAGGTGCAGGAACTAGGAGGTTCTAGGTGGAGGGACTAGGAGGGACTAGGAGGGACTAGGGGGAGGAACTAGGTGGTGGAACTAGGAGGCACTAGGAGGGACTAGGTGGAGGAACTAGGAGGACCTTGGAGGGACTAGGTGGAGGAACTAGGAGAGGAACTATGTGGAGGAACTAGGAGGAGGAACTAGGTGTAGGAACTAGGAGGGACTAGGAGGGAATAGGTGGAGGAACTAGGTGGAAGAACTAGGAGGAGGAACTAGGAGGAACCTGGTGGAGGAACTAGGAGGAAGAACTAGGTGGAGGAACTAGAAGGAGGAACTAGGTGCAGGAACTAGGAGGGACTAGGAGGGACTAGGTGGAGGAACTAAGAGGTACTAGGAGGGACTAGGTGGAGGAACTAGAAGGAGGAACTAGTCATGTAAAAACACGCTGATTCCTGGACCATCCGTGGGCTGGATTCAGAAGGCGATTGGGCCACATCTGGACCCTGGGCCTTAGGTTGCCTACCCTTGCCCTAAAAAATCCACCTCCAAGCCTGCAAGCAGGATGTGAGCACCACGGCACTCATCCTCACTTGCTATCTCCAGTAACTGGCATTCAGCCGCAAAGTAGTAAGGTAGGAGTAAAGCAGGAGTAAAGCAGGAGTAAAGTAGGAGCAAAATGGGAGTAAGGTATGAGTGAAGTAGGAGTAAAGAATGAGTAAAGTAGGAGGGACTAGGAGGGACTAGGTGGAGGAACTAGGAGGGACTAGGAGGGACTAGGAGGGACTAGGTTGAGGAAATAGAATGGAGTAGGGAGTAAGGTAGGAGTAAAGTAGAAGTAAAGGAGGAGTAAAGTAGGAGTAAGGAAGGAGCAAAGAAGGAGCAAAGAAGGAGCAAAGAAGAAGTAAAGTAGGGGTAAGTTATGTGTAAAGTGGAGTAAAGCAGGAGTGAAGTAGGAGTAAAGCAGGAGTAAGGAAGGAACAAAGAAGGAGTAAAGTAGGGGTAAAGTAGGAGTAAGGTAGGAGTAAAGTAGGAGTGAAGTGGGGGTAAGGTGGGAGTGAGGTAGGAGTAAAGTGGGTGCAAGGTAGGACTAGGAGGTACTAGGAGGGACTAGGTGGAGGAACTAGGAGGAACTAGGTGGGACTAGGTGGTGGAACTAGGAGTGACTAGGAGGGACTAGGTCTAGGAACTAGGTGGAGGAACTAGGAGGAACTAGATGGAGGAACTAGGAGGGACTAGGTGGATAAACTAGGTGGAGGAACTAGGAGGGACTAGGTGGAGGAACTATGAGGAGGAACTAGATGGAGGAACTTGGAGGGACCAGGTGCAGGAACTAGGAGGAGGGACTAGGTGGAGGAACTATGAGGAGGAACTAGGTGGAGGAAGTAGGAGGGACCAGGTGGAGGAACTATGAGGAGGGACTAGGTGGAGGAACTAGAAGGAACTAGGTGGGACTAGGTGGAGGAACTAGGAGTGACTAGGAGGGACTAGGTGGAGGAACTAGGTGGGGGAACTAGGAGGAACTAGATGGAGGAACTAGGAGGGACTAGGTGGAGGAACTAGGTGGAGGAACTAGGTGGAGGAACTAGAATGAACTAGGAGGGACTAGGTGGAGGAACTATGAGGAGGGACTAGGTGGAGGAACTATGAGGAGGGACTAGGTGGAGGAACTATGAGGAGGAACTAGGTGGAGGAACTAGAATGAACTAGGAGGGACAATGTGGAGTAACTAGGAGGGACCAGGTGGAGGAACTAGGTGGAGGGACTAGGTGGAGGAACTAGGAGGGACTCGGAGGGACTAGGTGGAGGAACTAGGAGGAGGAACTTGGAGGAACTAGATGGAGGAACTAGGAGGGACTAGGTGGAGGAACTAGGAGGGACTAGGAGGGACTAGGTCTAGGAACTAGGTGGAGGAACTAGGAGGAACTAGATGGAGGAACTAGGAGGGACTAGGTGGAGGAACTAGGTGGAGGAAGTAGGAGGGACTAGGTGGAGGAACTATGAGGAGGAACTAGGTGGAGGAACTTGGAGGGACCAGGTGGAGGAACTAGGAGGAGGGACTAGGTGGAGGAACTATGAGGAGGAACTAGGTGGAGGAAGTAGGAGGGACCAGGTGGAGGAACTATGAGGAGGGACTAGGTGGAGTAACTATGAGGAGGAACTAGGAGGGACTAGGTGGAGGAACTAGAAGGAACTAGGTGGGACTAGGTGGAGGAACTAGGAGTGACTAGGAGGGACTAGGTGGAGGAACTAGGTGGGGTAACTAGGAGGAACTAGATGGAGGAACTAGGAGGGACTAGGTGGAGGAACTAGAATGAACTAGGAGGGACTAGGTGGAGGAACTATGAGGAGGGACTAGGTGGAGGAACTATGAGGAGGAACTAGGTGGAGGAACTAGAATGAACTAGGAGGGACAAGGTGGAGTAACTAGGAGGGACCAGGTGGAGGAACTAGGTGGAGGGACTAGGTGGAGGAACTAGGAGGGACTCGGAGGGACTAGGTGGAGGAACTAGGAGGAGGAGCTTGGAGGAACTAGATGGAGGAACTAGGAGGGACTAGGTGGAGGAACTAGGAGGGACTAGGAGGGACTAGGTGGAGGAACTAGGAGGAGGAACTAGTCATGTAAAAATACGATGATTCCTGGACGATCTGTGGGCTGGATTGAGAAGGCTATTGGGCCACATCTGGGCCGTGGGCCTTAGGTTGCCAACCCTTGCCCTAAAAAATCAACCTCCAAGCCTGCAAGCAGGATGTGAGCACCACAGCATTCATCCTCACATGCGACCTCCAGCAACTGGCATTCAGCCGCCAAGTAGTAAGGTATGAGTAAATTATGAGTAAAGTAGGAGTAAAGTAGGAGTCAAGTAGGAGTCAAGTAGGAGTAAAGCATGAGTAAAGCATGAGAAAAGCATGAGAAAAGCATGAGAAAAGTAGGAGTATAGTATGAGTAAAACAGGAGTAAAGCATGAGTAAAGAATGAGTAAAGTGGCAGTGAAGTGGGAGTAAGGTATGAGCAAGGTATGAGTAAGGTATGAGTAAGGTAGAGTACAGCAGGAGTAAGGTAGGAGTAAAGTAGGAGTAAGGTAGGAGGAAAGCAGGCGCAAGGTAGGAGTAAAGTAGCGTAAAGTAGGAGCAAAGGAAATAGGAGGGACTCGGTTTAGGAACTAGGAGGAAGAACTAGGTGGAGGAAATAGGAACTAGGAGGGACTAGGTGGAGGAACTAGGAGGGACTAGGTGGAGGAACTAGGAGGAGGAACTTGGAGGAACTAGATGGAGGAACTAGGAGGAGGAACTTGGAGGAACTAGATGGAGGAACTAGGAGGGACTAGGTGGAGGGACTAGTTGAAGGAACTAGGAGCGACTAGGTGGAGGAACTAGGAGGAACTATTAGGGACTAGGTGGAAGAACTAGGAGGGACTAGGAGGAAATAGGTGGGGGAACTAGGACGAACTAGGTGGAGGAACTAGGAGGCACTAGGAGGGACTAGGTGGAGGAACAAGGAGGAAGTAGGAGGGACAAGGTGGAGGAACTAGGTCGAGGAACTAGGAGGGGCTAGGAGGGACTAGGTGGAGGAAGTAGGAGGGACTAGATGTAGGAACTAGGAGGGACTAGGTTTAGAGACTAGGAGGGACTAGGAGGGGCTAGGACGAACTAGGTGGAGGAACTAGCAGGAAGTAGGAGGGACTAGGTGGAGGAACTAGGAGGCAGTAGGAGGGTCTAGGTGGAAGAACTAGGAGGGACTAGGAGGGACTAGGTGGAGGAACTAGGAGGAGGAACTAGGTGGAGGAACTAGGAGGGACTAGGTGGAGGAACTACAAGGAACTAGGTGGAGGAACTAGGAGGGACTAGGTGTAGGGACTAGGAGGGACTAGGAGGGACTATGTGGAGGAACTAGGAGGGACTAGGAGGGACTAGGTGGAGGAACTAGGATGAGGAACTAGGTGGAGGAACTACAAGGAACTAGGAGGGACTAGGTGGAGGAACTACGAGGGACTAGGAGGGACTAGGTGGAGGAACTTGGAGGAACTAGGAGGGACTAGGTGGAGGGACTAGGAGGGACTAGGAGGGACTCGGGCAGGAACTAGGAGGACGAACTAGGTGCAGGAACTAGGAGGGACTAGGAGGGACTAGGTGGAGGAACTAGGAGGAGGAACTAGTCATGTAAAAACACGCTGATTCCTGGACCATCCGTGGACTGGATTGAGAAGGCGATTGGGTCACATTTAGGCCCTGGGCCTTAGGTTGCCAACCCTTCCCTAAAAAATCAACCTCCAAGACTGCAAGCAGGATGTGAGCACCACAGCACTCTTCCTCACATGCGATCTCCAGCAACTGGCATTCACCCGCAAAGTAGTAAGGTAGGAGTAAAGTATGAGTAAAGCAGGAGTAAAGAAGGAGTAAAGTAGGAGCAAAATGGGAGTAAGGTATGAGTAAAGTAGGAGTAAGGTATGTGTAAAGTGGAGTAAAGCAGGAGTGAAATAGGAGTAAAGCAGTATTAAGGAATTAGCAAAGAAGGAGTAAAGTAGGGGTAAAGTAGAAGTAAGGTAGGAGTACAGTAGGAGTAAAGTAGGAGTGAAGTGGGGGTAAGGTGGGAGTGAGGTAGGAGTAAAGTGGGAGTAAGGTAGGACTAGGAGGGACTAGGTGGAGGAACTAGGAGGAACTAAGTGGGACTAGGTGGGGGAACTAGGAGTGACTAGGAGGGAATAGGTGGATGAACTGGGTGGAGGAGCTAGGAGGAACTAGATGGAGGAACTAGGTGGAGGAACTATGAGGAGGAAATAGGTGGAGGAACTAGAATGAACTAGGAGGGACAAGGTGGAGGAACTAGGAGGGACAAAAAGGAGGAACTAGGAGGGTGTAGTTGGAGGAAAGAGGAAAGAGTAGGGAGTAAGGTAGGAGTAAAGTAGGAGTAAAGCAGGAGTAAAGCATGAGTAAAGTATGAGTAAAGCATGAGTAAACTATGAGTAAAGCATAAGTAAAGTAGGAGTAAACTATGAGTAAAGCAGGAGTAAAGTATGAGTAAACTATGAGTGAAGTGTGAGTAAAGTGTGAGTAAAGTATGAGTAAAGTATGAGTAAAACAGGAGTAAAGTATGAGTAAAACAGGAGTAAAGTGGGAGTAAGGTATGAGTAAGGTATGAGTAAAGTGGAGTACAGCAGGAGTAAGGAAGGAGTTAAGTAGGAGCAAGGTAGGAGTAAAGCCGGTACAAGGTAGGAGTAAAGTAGCATAAAGTAGGAGGAAAGGAACTAGGAGGGACTCGGTTTAGGGACTAGGAGGAAGAACTAGGTGGAAGAACTAGGAGGGACTAGGTGGAGGAACTAGGAGGAGGAACTAGGTGGAGGAACTACAAGGAACTAGGTGGAGGAACTAGGAGGGACTAGGTGTAGGGACTAGGAGGGACTAGGAGGGACTAGGTGGAGGAACTAGGAGGGACTAGGAGGGACTAGGTGGAGGAACTAGGATGAGGAACTAGGTGGAGGAACTACAAGGAACTAGGAGGGACTAGGTGGAGGAACTACGAGGGACTAGGAGGGACTAGGTGGAGGAACTTGGAGGAACTAAGAGGGACTAGGTGGAGGGACTAGGAGGGACTAGGAGGGACTCGGGGCAGGAACTAGGAGGAGGAACTAGGTGCAGGAACTAGGAGCGACTAGGAGGGACTAGGTGGAGGAACTAGGAGGAGGAACTAGGAGGGACTAGGTGGAGGAACTAGGAGAAGTAAGAGGAACTAGGAGGGACTAGGTGGAGGAACTAGGAGGAGGAACTAGGTGGAGGAACTAGGAGGGACTAGGTGGAGGAACTACAAGGAACTAGGTGGAGGAACTAGGAGGGACTAGGTGTAGGGACTAGGAGGGACTAGGAGGGACTATGTGGAGGAACTAGGAGGGACTAGGAGGGACTACGTGGAGGAACTAGGATGAGGAACTAGGTGGAGGAACTACAAGGAACTAGGAGGGACTAGGTGGAGGAACTACGAGGGACTAGGAGGGACTAGGTGGAGGAACTTGGAGGAACTAGGAGGGACTAGGTGGAGGGACTAGGAGGGACTAGGAGGGAGTCGGGGAGGAACTAGGAGGAGGAACTAGGTGCAGGAACTAGGAGGGACTAGGAGGGACTAGGTGGAGGAACTAGGAGGAGGAACTAGTCATTTAAAAACACGCTGATTCCTGGACCATCCGTGGACTGGATTGAGAAGGCGATTGGGTCACATTTAGGCCCTGGGCCTTAGGTTGCCAACCCTTCCCTAAAAAATCAACCTCCAAGACTGCAAGCAGGATGTGAGCACCACAGCACTCTTCCTCACATGCGATCTCCAGCAACTGGCATTCACCCGCAAAGTAGTAAGGTAGGAGTAAAGTATGAGTAAAGCAGGAGTAAAGAAGGAGTAAAGTAGGAACAAAATGGGAGTAAGGTATGAGTAAAGTAGGAGTAAGGTATGTGTAAAGTGGAGTAAAGCAGGAGTGAAATAGGAGTAAAGCAGGATTAAGGAATTAGCAAAGAAGGAGTACAGTAGGGGTAAAGTAGAAGTAAGGTAGGAGTACAGTAGGAGTAAAGTAGGAGTGAAGTGGGGGTAAGGTGGGAGTGAGGTAGGACTAGGAGGGACTAGGAGGGACTAGGTGGAGGAACTAGGAGGAACTAGGTGGGACTAGGTGGGGGAACTAGGAGTGACTAGGAGGGAATAGGTGGAGGAACTGGGTAGAGGAGCTAGGTGGAACTAAATGGAGGAACTAGGTGGAGGAACTAGGAGGGACTAGGTGGAGGAACTATGAGGAGGAACTAGGTGGAGGAACTAGAATGAACTAGGAGGGACAAAGTGGAGGAACTAGGAGGGACAAGGAGGAGGAATTAGGAGGGTCTAGTTGGAGGAAAGAGGAAAGAGTAGGGAGTAAGGTAGGAGTAAAGTAGGAGTAAAGCAGGAGTAAAGTAGGAGTAAAGCATGAGTAAAGTATGAGTAAAGTATGAGTAAACTATGAGTAAAGCATGAGTAAAGTAGGAGTAAACTATGAGTAAACTAGGAGTAAAGCATGAGTAAACTATGAGTAAGATATGTGTAAACTATGAGTAAACTAGGAGTAAAGCATGAGTAAACTATGAGTAAACTAGGAGTAAACTAGGAGTAAAGTATGAGTAAACTATGAGTAAAGTATGAGTAAACTATGAGTAAAGTATGGGTAAAGTAGGAGTAAAGTAGGAGTAAAGTGTGAGTAAAGTATGAGTAAAGTATGAGTAAAACAGGAGTAAAGTAGGAGTAAAGTGGGAGTAAGTATGAGTAAAGTATGAGTAAAGTGGAGTACAGCAGGAGTAAGGAAGGAGTAAAGTAGTAGCAAGGTAGGAGTAAAGCCGGTGCAAGGTAGGAGTAAAGTAGCATAAAGTAGGAGAAAAGGAACCAGGAGGGACTCGGTTTAGGGACTAGGAGGAAGAACTAGGTGGAAGAACTAGGAGGGACTAGGTGGAGGAACTACAAAGAACTAGGTGGAGGAACTAGGAGGGACTAGGTGTAGGGACTAGGAGGGACTAGGTGGAGGAACTAGGAGGGACTAGGAGGGACTAGGTGGAGGAACTAGGATGAGGAACTAGGTGCAGGAACTAGGAGGGACTAGGAGGGACTAGGTGGAGGAACTAGGAGGAGGAACTAGTCATGTAAAAACACGCTGATTCCTGGAGCATCCGTGGACTGGATTGAGAAGGCGATTGGGTCACATTTAGGCCCTGGGCCTTAGGTTGCCAACCCTTCCCTAAAAAATTAACCTCCAAGCCTGCAAGCAGGATGTTAGCACTACAGCACTCATCCTCACATGTGATCTCCAGCAACTGGCATTCAGCCGCAAAGTAGTAAGGTAGGAGTAAAATAGGAGTAAAGAGTAAGGTATGAGTAAAGTGGAGTGCAGCAGGAGTAAAGTAGGAGCAAAATGGGAGTAAGGTATGAGTGAAGTAGGAGTAAAGAATGAGTAAAGTAGGAGGGACTAGGTGGAGGAACTAGGAGGGACTAGGAGGGAGTAGGAGGGACTAGGTGGAGGAAATAGAATGGAGTAGGGAGTAAGGTAGGAGTAAAGTAGAAGTAAAGCAGGAGTAAAGTAGGAGTAAGGAAGGAGCAAAGAAGGAGCAAAGAAGGAGTAAAGTAGGGGTAAGTTATGTGTAAAGTGGAGTAAAGCAGGAGTGAAGTAGGAGTAAAGCAGGAGTAAGGAAGTAACAAAGAAGGAGTAAAGTAGGGGTAAAGTAGGAGTAAGGTAGGAGTAAAGTAGAAGTAAAGTAGGAGTGAAGTGGGGGTAAGGTGGGAGTGAGGTAGGAGTAAAGTGGGTGTAAGTTAGGACTAGGAGGTACTAGGAGGAACTAGGTGGAGGAACTAGGAGGAACTAGGTGGGACTAGGTGGCGGAACTAGGAGAGACTAGGAGGGACTAGGTGGAGGAACTAGGTGGAGGAACTAGGAGGAACTAGATGGAGGAACTAGGAGGGACTAGGTGGAGGGACTAGGTGGAGGACTAGGTGGAGGAACTATGAGGAGGAACTAGGTGGAGGAACTTGGAGGGACCAGGTGGAGGAACTAGGAGGAGGGACTAGGTGGAGGAACTATGAGGAGGAACTAGGCGGAGGAAGTAGGAGGGACCAGGTGGAGGAACTATGAGGAGGGACTAGGCGGAGGAACTATGAGGAGGAACTAGGAGGGACTAGGTGGAGGAACTAGAAGGAACTAGGTGGGACTAGGTGGAGGAACTAGGAGTGACTAGGAGGGACTAGGTGGAGGAACTAGGTGGGGGAACTAGGAGGAACTAATGGAGGAACTAGGAGTGACTAGGAGGAACTAGGTGGAGGAACTAGGTGGAGGAACTAGAATGAACTAGGAGGGACTAGGTGGAGGAACTATGAGGACGGACTAGGTGGAGGAACTATGAGGAGGGACTAGGTGGAGGAACTATGAGGAGGAACTAGGTCGAGCAACTAGAATGAACTAGGAGGGACAAGGTGGAGTAACTAGGAGGGACCAGGTGTAGGAATTAGGTGGAGGGACTAGGTGGAGGAACTAGGAGGGACTCGGAAGGACTAGGTGGAGGAACTAGGAGGAGGAACTTGGAGGAACTAGATGGAGGAACTAGGAGGGACTAGGTGGAGGAACTAGGAGGGACTAGGTGGAGGAACTAGGAGGAGGAACTAGTCATATAAAAATACGATGATTCCTGGACGATCTGTGGGCTGGATTGAGAAGGCTATTGGGCCACATCTGGGCTGTGGGCCTTAGGTTCCCAACCCTTGCCCTTAAAAATCAACCTCCAAGCCTGCAAGCAGCATGTGAGCACCACAGCATTCATCCTCACATGCGACCTCCAGCAACTGGCATTCAGCCGCCAAGTAGTAAGGTATGAGTAAAGTATGAGTAAAGTATGAGTCAAGTAGGAGTAAAGCATGAGTAAAGCATGAGTAAAGCATGAGAAAAGTAGGAGTATAGTATGAGTAAAACAGGAGTAAAGCATGAGTAAAGAATGAGTAAAGTGGCAGTGAAGTGGGAGTAAGGTATGAGCAAGGTATGAGTAAGGTATGAGTAAGTTAGAGTACAGCAGGAGTAAGGTAGGAGTAAAGTAGGAGGAAGGTAGGAGGAAAGCAGGCGCAAGGTAGGAGTAAAGTAGTGTAAAGTAGGAGCAAAGGAAATAGGAGGGACTCAGTTTAGGAACTAGGAGGAAGAACTAGGTGGAGGAAATAGGAATTAGGAGGGACTAGCAGGGACTAGATGGAGGAACTAGGTGGAGGAACTATCAGGAACTAGGAGGGACTAGGTGGTGGAACTAGCAGGAACTAGGAGGGACTAGGTGGAGGAAATATGAGGAGGGACTAGGTGGAAGAACTAGGATGAACTAGGAGGGACTAGGTGGAGGAACTAGGAGGGACTAGGAGGGACTAGGTGGAGGAACTAGGAGGAGGAACTTGGAGGAACTAGATGGAGGAACTAGGAGGAGGAACTTGGAGGAACTAGATGGAGGAACTAGGAAGGACTAGGTGGAGGGACTAGTTGGAGGAACTAGGAGCGACTAGGTGGAGGAACTAGGAGGAACTATTAGGGACTAGGTGGAAGAACTAGGAGGGAGAAGGAGGAAAAAGGTGGGGGAACTAGGACGAACTAGGTGGAGGAAATAGGAGGCACTAGGAGGGACTAGGTGGAGGAACTAGGTGGAGGAACTAGGAGGGGCTAGGAGGGACTAGGTGGAGGAACTAGGAGGGACTAGATGTAGGAACTAGGAGGGACTAGGTTTAGAGACTAGGAGGGACTAGGAGGGACTAGGACGAACTAGGTGGAGGAACTAGCAGGAAGTAGGAGGGACTAGGTGGAGGAACTAGGAGGCAGTAGGAGGGTCTAGGTGGAAGAACTTGGAGGGACTAGGAGGGACTAGGTGGAGAAACTAGGAGGAGGAACTAGGTGGAGGAACTAGGAGGGACTAGGTGGAGGAACTACAAGGAGCTAGGTGGAGGAACTAGGAGGAGGAACTAGTCATGTAAAAATACGATGATTCCTGGACGATCTGTGGGCTGGATTGAGAAGGCTATTGGGCCACATCTGGGCCGTGGGCCTTAGGTTGCCAACCCTTGCCCTAAAAAATCAACCTCCAAGCCTGCAAGCAGGATGTGAGCACCACAGCATTCATCCTCACATGCGACCTCCAGCAACTGGCATTCAGCCGCCAAGTAGTAAGGTATGAGTAAAGTATGAGTAAAGTATGAGTAAAGTATGAGTCAAGTAGGAGTCAAGTAGGAGTAAAGTATGAGTAAAGCATGAGTAAGGCATGAGTAAAGCATGAGAAAAGCATGAGAAAAGTAGGAGTATAGTATGAGTAAAACAGGAGTAAAGCATGAGTAAAGAATGAGTAAAGTGGCAGTGAAGTGGGAGTAAGGTATGAGCAAGGTATGAGTAAGGTATGAGTAAGGTAGAGTACAGCAGGAGTAAGGTAGGAGTAAAGTAGGAGTAAGGTAGGAGGAAAGCAGGCGCAAGGTAGGAGTAAAGTAGCGTAAAGTAGGAGCAAAGGAAATAGGAGGGACTCGGTTTAGGAACTAGGAGGAAGAACTAGGTGGAGGAAATAGGAATTAGGAGGGACTAGCAGGGACTAGGTGGAGGAACTAGGTGGAGGAACTATCAGGAACTAGGAGGGACTAGGTGGTGGAACTAGCAGGAACTAGCAGGGACTAGGTGGAGGAAATATGAGGAGGGACTAGGTGGAAGAACTAGGATGAACTAGGAGGGACTAGGTGGAGGAACTAGGAGGGACTAGGAGGGACTAGGTGGAGGAACTAGGAGGAGGAACTTGGAGGAACTAGATGGAGGAACTAGGAGGGACTAGGTGGAGGGACTAGTTGGAGGAACTAGGAGCGACTAGGTGGAGGAACTAGGAGGAACTATTAGGGACTAGGTGGAAGAACTAGGAGGGACTAGGAGGAAATAGGTGGGGGAACTAGGACGAACTAGGTGGAGGAACTAGGAGGCACTAGGAGGGACTAGGTGGAGGAACAAGGAGGAACTAGGAGGGACTAGGTGGAGGAACTAGGAGGGACTAGATGTAGGAACTAAGAGAGACTAGGTTTAGAGACTAGGAGGGACTAGGACGAACTAGGTGGAGGAACTAGCAGGAAGTAGGAGGGACTAGGTGGAGGAACTAGGAGGCAGTAGGAGGGTCTAGGTGGAAGAACTAGGAGGGACTAGGTGGAGGAACTAGGAGGAGGAAGTAGGTGGAGGAACTAGGAGGGACTAGGTGGAGGAACTACAAGGAACTAGGTGGAGGAACTAGGAGGGACTAGGAGGGACTAGGTGGAGGAACTAGGAGGGACTAGGAGGGACTAGGTGGAGGAACTAGGATGAGGAACTAGGTGGAGGAACTACGAGGGACTAGGAGGGACTAGGTGGAGGAACTTGGAGGAACTAGGAGGGACTGGGTTGAGGAACTACAAGGAACTAGGAGGAACTGGGTGGAGAAACCAGCAGGAACTAGGAGGGACTAGGTGGAGGAGCTAGGAGGGACTAGGAGGGACTAGGTTGCGGAACTAGGAGGAGGAACTAGGAGGAACTAGGTGGAGAAACTAGGAGGAACTAGGAGGAGGTACTAGAAGGGACTAGGTGGTGGAACTAGGAGGTACTAGGAGGGACTAATTGGAGGGACTAGGAGGGACTAGGAGGGACTAGGTGCAGGAACTAGGAGGGATTAGGAGGGACTAGGTGGAGGAACTAGGTGGAGGCATTAGGAGGGACTTGGTGGAGGAAGTAAGAGGATCTTGGAGGGACTAGGTGGAGGAACTAGGAGGGACTAGGAGGGATTGGGCAGAGGAACTAGGAGGAGGAACTAGGAAGGACTAGGTGGAGGAACTTGGAGGAACTAGGCGGGACTAGGAGAAACTAGGTGGGGGAACTATGAGGAGGAACTAGGTGGAGGAACTAGGATGAACTAGGAGGGACTAGGTGGAGGAACTAGGAGGACCTTGGAGGGACTAGGTGGAGGAACTAGGAGGGACTAGGGTGGACTAGGTGGGGGAACTAGGAGGAGGAACTAGGTGCTGGAACTAGGAGGAACTAGGAGGGACTAGGTGCAGGAACTAGGAGGTTCTAGGTGGAGGGACTAGGAGGGACTAGGAGGGACTAGGTGGTGGAACTAGGTGGTGGAACTAGGAGGCACTAGGAGGGACTAGGTGGAGGAACTAGGAGGACCTTGGAGGGACTAGGTGGAGGAACTAGGGGGGACTAGGAGGGACTGGGTGGAGGAACTAGGAGGGACTAGGTGGAGGAACTAGGAGAGGAACTATGTGGAGGAACTAGGAGGAGGAACTAGGTGTAGGAACTAGGAGGGACTAGGAAGGAATAGGTGGAGGAACTAGGTGGAAGAACTAGGAGGAGGAACTAGGAGGAACCTGGTGGAGGAACTAGGAGGAAGAACTAGGTGGAGGAACTAGAAGGAGGAACTAGGTGCAGGAACTAGGAGGGACTAGGAGGGACTAGGTGGAGGAACTAGGAGGTACTAGGAGGGACTAGGTGGAGGAACTAGGAGGAGGAACTAGTCATGTAAAAACACGCTGATTCCTGGACCATCCGTGGGCTGGATTGAGAAGGCGATTGGGCCACATCTGGACCCTGGGTCTTAGGTTGCCTACCCTTGCCCTAAAAAATCAACCTCCAAGCCTGCAAGCAGGATGTGAGCACCACAGCACTCATCCTCACATGCTGTCTCCAGTAACTGGCATTCAGCCGCAAAGTAGTAAGGTAGGAGTAAAGCAGGAGTAAAGCAGGAGTAAAGTAGGAGCAAAATGGGAGTAAGGTATGAGTGAAGTAGGAGTAAAGAATGAGTAAAGTAGGAGGGACTAGGTGGAGGAACTAGGAGGGACTAGGAGGGAGTAGGAGGGACTAGGTGGAGGAAATAGAATGGAGTAGGGAGTAAGGTAGGAGTAAAGTAGAAGTAAAGCGGGAGTAAAGTAGGAGTAAGGAAGGAGCAAAGAAGGAGCAAAGAAGGAGTAAAGTAGGGGTAAGTTATGTGTAAAGTGGAGTAAAGCAGGAGTGAAGTAGGAGTAAAGCAGGAGTAAGGAAGTAACAAAGAAGGAGTAAAGTAGGGGTAAAGTAGGAGTAAGGTAGGAGTAAAGTAGAAGCAAAGTAGGAGTGAAGTGGGGGTAAGGTGGGAGTGAGGTAGGAGTAAAGTGGGTGTAAGTTAGGACTAGGAGGTACTAGGAGGAACTAGGTGGAGGAACTAGGAGGAACTAGGTGGGACTAGGTGGCGGAACTAGGAGAGACTAGGAGGGACTAGGTGGAGGAACTAGGTGGAGGAACTAGGAGGAACTAGATGGAGGAACTAGGAGGGACTAGGTGGAGGGACTAGGTGGAGGACTAGGTGGAGGAACTATGAGGAGGAACTAGGTGGAGGAACTTGGAGGGACCAGGTGGAGGAACTAGGAGGAGGGACTAGGTGGAGGAACTATGAGGAGGAACTAGGCGGAGGAAGTAGGAGGGACCAGGTGGAGGAACTATGAGGAGGGACTAGGCGGAGGAGCTATGAGGAGGAACTAGGAGGGACTAGGTGGAGGAACTAGAAGGAACTAGGTGGGATTAGGTGGAGGAACTAGGAGTGACTAGGAGGGACTAGGTGGAGGAACTAGGTGGGGGAACTAGGAGGAACTAATGGAGGAACTAGGAGTGACTAGGAGGAACTAGGTGGAGGAACTAGGTGGAGGAACTAGAATGAACTAGGAGGGACTAGGTGGAGGAACTATGAGGAGGGACTAGGTGGAGGAACTATGAGGAGGAACTAGGTCGAGCAACTAGAATGAACTAGGAGGGACAAGGTGGAGTAACTAGGAGGGACCAGGTGTAGGAATTAGGTGGAGGGACTAGGTGGAGGAACTAGGAGGGACTCGGAAGGACTAGGTGGAGGAACTAGGAGGAGGAACTTGGAGGAACTAGATGGAGGAACTAGGAGGGACTAGGTGGAGGAACTAGGAGGGACTAGGTGGAGGAACTAGGAGGAGGAACTAGTCATATAAAAATACGATGATTCCTGGACGATCTGTGGGCTGGATTGAGAAGGCTATTGGGCCACATCTGGGCTGTGGGCCTTAGGTTCCCAACCCTTGCCCTTAAAAATCAACCTCCAAGCCTGCAAGCAGGATGTGAGCACCACAGCATTCATCCTCACATGCGACCTCCAGCAACTGGCATTCAGCCGCCAAGTAGTAAGGTATGAGTAAAGTATGAGTAAAGTATGAGTCAAGTAGGAGTAAAGCATGAGTAAAGCATGAGTAAAGCATGAGAAAAGTAGGAGTATAGTATGAGTAAAACAGGAGTAAAGCATGAGTAAAGAATGAGTAAAGTGGCAGTGAAGTGGGAGTAAGGTATGAGCAAGGTATGAGTAAGGTATGAGTAAGTTAGAGTACAGCAGGAGTAAGGTAGGAGTAAAGTAGGAGTAAGGTAGGAGGAAAGCAGGCGCAAGGTAGGAGTAAAGTAGTGTAAAGTAGGAGCAAAGGAAATAGGAGGGACTCAGTTTAGGAACTAGGAGGAAGAACTAGGTGGAGGAAATAGGAATTAGGAGGGACTAGCAGGGACTAGATGGAGGAACTAGGTGGAGGAACTATCAGGAACTAGGAGGGACTAGGTGGTGGAACTAGCAGGAACTAGGAGGGACTAGGTGGAGGAAATATGAGGAGGGACTAGGTGGAAGAACTAGGATGAACTAGGAGGGACTAGGTGGAGGAACTAGGAGGGACTAGGAGGGACTAGGTGGAGGAACTAGGAGGAGGAACTTGGAGGAACTAGATGGAGGAACTAGGAGGAGGAACTTGGAGGAACTAGATGGAGGAACTAGGAAGGACTAGGTGGAGGGACTAGTTGGAGGAACTATTAGGGACTAGGTGGAAGAACTAGAAGGGACAAGGAGGAAAAAGGTGGGGGAACTAGGACGAACTAGGTGGAGGAAATAGGAGGCACTAGGAGGGACTAGGTGGAAGAACAAGGAGGAACTAGGAGGGACAAGGTGGAGGAACTAGGTGGAGGAACTAGGAGGGGCTAGGAGGGACTAGGTGGAGGAACTAGGAGGGACTAGATGTAGGAACTAGGAGGGACTAGGTTTAGAGACTAGGAGGGACTAGGAGGGACTAGGACGAACTAGGTGGAGGAACTAGCAGGAAGTAGGAGGGACTAGGTGGAGGAACTAGGAGGCAGTAGGAGGGTCTAGGTGGAAGAACTTGGAGGGACTAGGAGGGACTAGGTGGAGAAACTAGGAGGAGGAACTAGGTGGAGGAACTAGGAGGGACTAGGTGGAGGAACTACAAGGAGCTAGGTGGAGGAACTAGGAGGGACTAGGAGGGACTAGGTGGAGGAACTAGGAGGAGGAACTAGTCATGTAAAAATACGATGATTCCTGGACGATCTGTGGGCTGGATTGAGAAGGCTATTGGGCCACATCTGGGCCGTGGGCCTTAGGTTGCCAACCCTTGCCCTAAAAAATCAACCTCCAAGCCTGCAAGCAGGATGTGAGCACCACAGCATTCATCCTCACATGCGACCTCCAGCAACTGGCATTCAGCCGCCAAGTAGTAAGGTATGAGTAAAGTATGAGTAAAGTATGAGTAAAGTATGAGTCAAGTAGGAGTCAAGTAGGAGTAAAGTATGAGTAAAGCATGAGTAAGGCATGAGTAAAGCATGAGAAAAGTAGGAGTATAGTATGAGTAAAACAGGAGTAAAGCATGAGTAAAGAATGAGTAAAGTGGCAGTGAAGTGGGAGTAAGGTATGAGCAAGGTATGAGTAAGGTATGAGTAAGGTAGAGTACAGCAGGAGTAAGGTAGGAGTAAAGTAGGAGTAAGGTAGGAGGAAAGCAGGCGCAAGGTAGGAGTAAAGTAGTGTAAAGTAGGAGCAAAGGAAATAGGAGGGACTCGGTTTAGGAACTAGGAGGAAGAACTAGGTGGAGGAACTATCAGGAACTAGGAGGGACTAGGTGGTGGAACTAGCAGGAACTAGGAGGGACTAGGTGGAGGAAATATGAGGAGGGACTAGGTGGAAGAACTAGGATGAACTAGGAGGGACTAGGTGGAGGAGCTAGGAGGGACTAGGAGGGACTAGGTTGCGGAACTAGGAGGAGGAACTAGGAGGAACTAGGTGGAGAAACTAGGAGGAACTAGGAGGAGGTACTAGAAGGGACTAGGTGGTGGAACTAGGAGGTACTAGGAGGGACTAATTGGAGGGACTAGGAGGGAGTAGGAGGGACTAGGTGCAGGAACTAGGAGGGATTAGGAGGGACTAGGTGGAGGAACTAGGTGGAGGGATTAGGAGGGACTTGGTGGAGGAAGTAAGAGGATCTTGGAGGGACTAGGTGGAGGAACTAGGAGGGACTAGGAGGGATTGGGCAGAGGAACTAGGAGGAGGAACTAGGAAGGACTAGGTGGAGGAACTTGGAGGAACTAGGCGGGACTAGGAGAAACTAGGTGGGGGAACTATGAGGAGGAACTAGGTGGAGGAACTAGGATGAACTAGGAGGGACTAGGTGGAGGAACTAGGAGGACCTTGGAGGGACTAGGTGGAGGAACTAGGAGGGACTAGGGTGGACTAGGTGGGGGAACTAGGAGGAGGAACTAGGTGCTGGAACTAGGAGGAACTAGGAGGGACTAGGTGCAGGAACTAGGAGGTTCTAGGTGGAGGGACTAGGAGGGACTAGGAGGGACTAGGTGGTGGAACTAGGTGGTGGAACTAGGAGGCACTAGGAGGGACTAGGTGGAGGAACTAGGAGGACCTTGGAGGGACTAGGTGGAGGAACTAGGGGGGACTAGGAGGGACTGGGTGGAGGAACTAGGAGGGACTAGGTGGAGGAACTAGGAGAGGAACTATGTGGAGGAACTAGGAGGAGGAACTAGGTGTAGGAACTAGGAGGGACTAGGAAGGAATAGGTGGAGGAACTAGGTGGAAGAACTAGGAGGAGGAACTAGGAGGAACCTGGTGGAGGAACTAGGAGGAAGAACTAGGTGGAGGAACTAGAAGGAGGAACTAGGTGCAGGAACTAGGAGGGACTAGGAGGGACTAGGTGGAGGAACTAGGAGGTACTAGGAGGGACTAGGTGGAGGAACTAGGAGGAGGAACTAGTCATGTAAAAACACGCTGATTCCTGGACCATCCGTGGGCTGGATTGAGAAGGCGATTGGGCCACATCTGGACCCTGGGTCTTAGGTTGCCTACCCTTGCCCTAAAAAATCAACCTCCAAGCCTGCAAGCAGGATGTGAGCACCACAGCACTCATCCTCACATGCTATCTCCAGTAACTGGCATTCAGCCGCAAAGTAGTAAGGTAGGAGTAAAGCAGGAGTAAAGCAGGAGTAAAGTAGGAGCAAAATGGGAGTAAGGTATGAGTGAAGTAGGAGTAAAGAATGAGTAAAGTAGGAGGGACTAGGTGGAGGAACTAGGAGGGACTAGGAGTGACTAGGAGGGACTAGGTTGAGGAAATAGAATGGAGTAGGGAGTAAGGCAGGAGTAAAGTAGAAGTAAAGCAGGAGTAAAGTAGGAGTAAGGAAGGAGCAAAGAAGGAGCAAAGAAGGAGTAAAGTAGGGGTAAGTTATGTGTAAAGTGGAGTAAAGCAGGAGTGAAGTAGGAGTAAAGCAGGAGTAAGGAAGTAACAAAGAAGGAGTAAAGTAGGGGTAAAGTAGGAGTAAGGTAGGAGTAAAGTAGAAGTAAAGTAGGAGTGAAGTGGGGGTAAGGTGGGAGTGAGGTAGGAGTAAAGTGGGTGTAAGTTAGGACTAGGAGGTACTAGGAGGAACTAGGTGGAGGAACTAGGAGGAACTAGGTGGGACTAGGTGGCGGAACTAGGAGAGACTAGGAGGGACTAGGTGGAGGAACTAGGTGGAGGAACTAGGAGGAACTAGATGGAGGAACTAGGAGAGACTAGGTGGAGGGACGAGGTGGAGGACTAGGTGGAGGAACTATGAGGAGGAACTAGGTGGAGGAACTTGGAGGGACCAGGTGGAGGAACTAGGAGGAGGGACTAGGTGGAGGAACTATGAGGAGGAACTAGGCGGAGGAAGTAGGAGGGACCAGGTGGAGGAACTATGAGGAGGGACTAGGCGGAGGAACTATGAGGAGGAACTAGGAGGGACTAGGTGGAGGAACTAGAAGGAACTAGGTGGGACTAGGTGGAGGAACTAGGAGTGACTAGGAGGGACTAGGTGGAGGAACTAGGTGGGGGAACTAGGAGGAACTAATGGAGGAACTAGGAGTGACTAGGAGGAACTAGGTGGAGGAACTAGGTGGAGGAACTAGAATGAACTAGGAGGGACTAGGTGGAGGAACTATGAGGAGGGACCAGGTGGAGGAACTATGAGGAGGGACTAGGTGGAGGAACTATGAGGAGGAACTAGGTCGAGCAACTAGAATGAACTAGGAGGGACAAGGTGGAGTAACTAGGAGGGACCAGGTGTAGGAATTAGGTGGAGGGACTAGGTGGAGGAACTAGGAGGGACTCGGAAGGACTAGGTGGAGGAACTAGGAGGAGGAACTTGGAGGAACTAGATGGAGGAACTAGGAGGGACTAGGTGGAGGAACTAGGAGGGACTAGGAGGGACTAGGTGGAGGAACTAGGAGGAGGAACTAGTCATGTAAAAATACGATGATTCCTGGACGATTTGTGGGCTGGATTGAGAAGGCTATTGGGCCACATCTGGGCTGTGGGCCTTAGGTTCCCAACCCTTGCCCTTAAAAATCAACCTCCAAGCCTGCAAGCAGGATGTGAGCACCACAGCATTCATCCTCACATGCGACCTCCAGCAACTGGCATTCAGCCGCCAAGTAGTAAGGTATGAGTAAAGTATGAGTAAAGTATGAGTCAAGTAGGAGTAAAGCATGAGTAAAGCATGAGTAAAGCATGAGAAAAGTAGGAGTATAGTATGAGTAAAACAGGAGTAAAGCATGAGTAAAGAATGAGTAAAGTGGCAGTGAAGTGGGAGTAAGGTATGAGCAAGGTATGAGTAAGGTATGAGTAAGTTAGAGTACAGCAGGAGTAAGGTAGGAGTAAAGTAGGAGTAAGGTAGGAGGAAAGCAGGCTCAAGGTAGGAGTAAAGTAGTGTAAAGTAGGAGCAAAGGAAATAGGAGGGACTCGGTTTAGGAACTAGGAGGAAGAAATAGGTGGAGGAACTATCAGGAACTAGGAGGGACTAGGTGGTGGAACTAGCAGGAACTAGGAGGGACTAGGTGGAGGAAATATGAGGAGGGACTAGGTGGAAGAACTAGGATGAACTAGGAGGGACTAGGTGGAGGAACTAGGAGGGACTAGGAGGGACTAGGTGGAGGAACTAGGAGGAGGAACTTGGAGGAACTAGATGGAGGAACTAGGAGAAGGAACTTGGAGGAACTAGATGGAGGAACTAGGAGGGACTAGGTGGAGGGACTAGTTGGAGGAACTAGGAGCGACTAGGTGGAGGAACTAGGAGGAACTATTAGGGACTAGGTGGAAGAACTAGGAGGGACAAGGAGGAAATAGGTGGGGGAACTAGGACGAACTAGGTGGAGGAAATAGGAGGCACTAGGAGGGACTAGGTGGAAGAACAAGGAGGAACTAGGAGGGACAAGGTGGAGGAACTAGGTGGAGGAACTAGGAGGGGCTAGGAGGGACTAGGTGGAGGAACTAGGAGGGACTAGATGTAGGAACTAGGAGGGACTAGGTTTAGAGACTAGGAGGGACTAGGAGGGACTAGGACGAACTAGGTGGAGGAACTAGCAGGAAGTAGGAGGGACTAGGTGGAGGAACTAGGAGGCAGTAGGAGGGTCTAGGTGGAAGAACTTGGAGCGACTAGGAGGGACTAGGTGGAGATACTAGGAGGAGGAACTAGGTGGAGGAACTAGGAGGGACTAGGTGGAGGAACTACAAGGAGCTAGGTGGAGGAACTAGGAGGGACTAGGAGGGACTAGGTGGAGGAACTGGGAGGAGGAACTAGTCATGTAAAAATACGATGATTCCTGGACGATCTGTGGGCTGGATTGAGAAGGCTATTGGGCCACATCTGGGCCGTGGGCCTTAGGTTGCCAACCCTTGCCCTAAAAAATCAACCTCCAAGCCTGCAAGCAGGATGTGAGCACCACAGCATTCATCCTCACATGCGACCTCCAGCAACTGGCATTCAGCCGCCAAGTAGTAAGGTATGAGTAAAGTATGACTAAAGTATGAGTAAAGTATGAGTAAAGTATGAGTCAAGTAGGAGTCAAGTAGGAGTAAAGTATGAGTAAAGCATGAGTAAGGCATGAGTAAAGCATGAGAAAAGCATGAGAAAAGTAGGAGTATAGTATGAGTAAAACAGGAGTAAAGCATGAGTAAAGAATGAGTAAAGTGGCAGTGAAGTGGGAGTAAGGTATGAGCAAGGTATGAGTAAGGTATGAGTAAGGTAGAGTACAGCAGGAGTAAGGTAGGAGTAAAGTAGGAGTAAGGTAGGAGGAAAGCAGGCGCAAGGTAGGAGTAAAGTAGCGTAAAGTAGGAGCAAAGGAAATAGGAGGGACTCGGTTTAGGAACTAGGAGGAAGAACTAGGTGGAGGAAATAGGAATTAGGAGGGACTAGCCGGGACTAGGTGGAGGAACTAGGTGGAGGAACTATCAGGAACTAGGAGGGACTAGGTGGTGGAACTAGCAGGAACTAGGAGGGACTAGGTGGAGGAAATATGAGGAGGGACTAGGTGGAAGAACTAGGATGAACTAGGAGGGACTAGGTAGAGGAACTAGAAGGGACTAGGAGGGACTAGGTGGAGGAACTAGGAGGAGGAACTTGGAGGAACTAGATGGAGGAACTAGGAGGGACTAGGTGGAGGGACTAGTTGGAGGATCTAGGAGCGACTAGGTGGAGGAAGTAGGAGGAACTATTAGGGACTAGGTGGAAGAACTAGGAGGGACTAGGAGGAAATAGGTGGGGGAACTAGGACGAACTAGGTGGAGGAACTAGGAGGCACTAGGAGGGACTAGGTGGAGGAACAAGGAGGAACTAGGAGGGACTAGGTGGAGGAACTAGGAGGGACTAGATGTAGGAACTAAGAGAGACTAGGTTTAGAGACTAGGAGGGACTAGGACGAACTAGGTGGAGGAACTAGCAGGAATTAGGAGGGACTAGGTGGAGGAACTAGGAGGCAGTAGGAGGGTCTAGGTGGAAGAACTAGGAGGGACTAGGTGGAGGAACTAGGAGGAGGAACTAGGTGGAGGAACTAGGAGGGACTAGGTGGAGGAACTACAAGGAACTAGGTGGAGGAACTAGGAGGGACTAGGAGGGACTAGGTGGAGGAACTAGGAGGGACTAGGAGGGACTAGTTGGAGGAACTAGGATGAGGAACTAGGTGGAGGAACTACGAGGGACTAGGAGGGACTAGGTGGAGGAACTTGGAGGAACTAGGAGGGACTAGGTGGAGGAACTAGGAGGGACTAGGAGGGACTCGGGGAGGAACTAGGAGGAGGAACTAGGTGCAGGAACTAGGAGGGACTAGGAGGGACTAGGTGGAGGAACTAGGAGGAGGAACTAGTGATGTAAAAACACGCTGATTCCTGGACCATCTGTGGACTGGATTGAGAAGGCGATTGGGTCACATTTAGGCCCTGGGCCTTAGGTTGCCAACCCTTCCCTAAAAAATCAACCTCCAAGCCTGCAAGCAGGATGTGAGCACCACAGCACTCTTCCTCACATGCGATCTCCAGCAACTGGCATTCACCCGCAAAGTAGTAAGGTAGGAGTAAAGTATGAGTAAAGCAGGAGTAAAGAAGGAGTAAAGTAGGAGCAAAATGGGAGTAAGGTATGAGTAAAGTAGGAGTAAGGTATGTGTAAAGTGGAGTAAAGCATGAGTGAAGTAGGAGTAAAGCAGGATTAAGGAATTAGCAAAGGAGTAAAGTAGGGGTAAAGTAGAAGTAAGGTAGGAGTACAGTAGGAGTAAAGTAGGAGTGAAGTGGGGGTAAGGTGGGAGTGAGGTAGGAGTAAAGTGGGAGTAAGGTAGGACTAGGAGGGACTAGGAGGGACTAGGTGGAGGAACTAGGAGGGACTAGGTGGGACTAGGTGGGGGAACTAGGAGTGACTAGGAGGGAATAGGTGGATGAACTGGGTGGAGGAGCTAGGAGGAACTAGATGGAGGAACTAGGTGGAGGAACTATGAGGAGGAAATAGGTGGAGGAACTAGAATGAACTAGGAGGGACAAGGTGGGGGAACTAGGAGAGACAAGGGGGAGGAACTAGGAGGGTGTAGTTGGAGGAAAGAGGAAAGAGTAGGGAGTAAGGTAGGAGTAAAGTAGGAGTAAAGTAGGAGTAAAGCATGAGTAAAGTATGAGTAAAGCATGAGTAAACTATGAGTAAAGCATAAGTAAAGTAGGAGTAAACTATGAGTAAAGCAGGAGTAAAGTATGAGTAAACTATGAGTGAAGTGTGAGTAAAGTATGAGTAAAGTATGAGTAAAGTATGAGTAAAACAGGAGTAAAGTGGGAGTAAGGTATGAGTAAGGTATGAGTAAAGTGGAGTACAGCAGGAGTAAGGAAGGAGTAAAGTAGGAGTAAGGTAGGAGGAAAGCAGGCGCAAGGTAGGAGTAAAGTAGTGTAAAGTAGGAGCAAAGGAAATAGGAGGGACTCAGTTTAGGAACTAGGAGGAAGAACTAGGTGGAGGAAGTAGGAATTAGGAGGGACTAGCAGGGACTAGATGGAGGAACTAGGTGGAGGAACTATCAGGAACTAGGAGGGACTAGGTGGTGGAACTAGCAGGAACTAGGAGGGACTAGGTGGAGGAAATATGAGGAGGGACTAGGTGGAAGAACTAGGATGAACTAGGAGGGACTAGGTGGAGGAACTAGGAGGGACTAGGAGGGACTAGGTGGAGGAACTAGGAGGGACTAGGAGGGACTAGGTGGAGGAACTAGGATGAGGAACTAGGTGGAGGAACTACAAGGAACTAGGAGGGACTAGGTGGAGGAACTACGAGGGACTAGGAGGGACTAGGTGGAGGAACTTGGAGGAACTAAGAGGGACTAGGTGGAGGGACTAGGAGGGACTAGGAGGGACTCGGGGCAGGAACTAGGAGGAGGAACTAGGTGCAGGAACTAGGAGCGACTAGGAGGGACTAGGTGGAGGAACTAGGAGGAGGAACTAGGAGGGACTAGGGGGAGGAACTAGGAGGAGGAAGTAAGAGGAACTAGGAGGGACTAGGTGGAGGAACTAGGAGGAGGAACTAGGTGCAGGAACTAGGAGGGACTAGGAGGAGGAACTAGTCATGTGAAAACTGCGATCTCCAGCAACTGGCATTCAGCCGCAAAGTAGTAAGGTAGGAGTAAAGTGGGAAGAAATTGGGAGTAAAGTGGGAGTAAGGTATGAGTAAAGTGGAGTGCAGCAGGAGTAAGGTAGGAGTAAAGTAGGAGTAAGGTAGGAGTAAAGCAGGTGCAAGGTAAGAGGAAAGTAGGAGGAAAGTAGGAGTAAGGCATGAGTAAAGTGGAGTAAAGCAGGCAGTCGGAGCTGGATGAGGACAAACTGAGATTTGTGGGAGGCAGTGTCCTAGTAGCCCTAAAACAGGGGTCAGCAACCTTTTTCAACCATGGATCAGTCCACCGTCCTTCACACATGTGGTGGGACGGACTATGTTTTGAAGAAAAAAATGAACAAATTCCTATGCCCCATACCCAGACGTGCATTTTAAATAAAAGCACACATTCTACTCATGTAAAAACACGCTGATTCCTGGACCATCCGTGGGCTGGATTGAGAAGGCGATTGGGCCACATCTGGGCCCCGGGCATTAGGTTGCCTACCCTTGCCCTAAAAAATTAACCTCCAAGCCTGCAAGCAGGATGTGAGCACCACAGCAGTCATCCTCACATGCGATCTCCAGCAACTGACATTCAACCGCAAAGTAGTAAGGTAGGAGTAAAGTAGGAGTGAAGTGGGAGTAAAGTGGGAGTAAGGTAGGAGTAAAGTGGGAGTAAGGTAGTAGTAAGGTAGGAGTGGATTTAATCAGTGGATTGATAATATGAAAGAACTGCTTACAGACATAGTCTGCTTGGATAAATACGAAAGTATTTCGTATGAATTTATCCAAAATGTAGTTGACTAATTTATATTAGGATAATATCAGATTTATAAAAGAATGTATGGGTTAGGGTATTTTTTGTATATATTCATATCATGTCTTTAAAACAACATTTTATTTTGATGGTTTTTTAAAAAAAAAAAACCAACACCTTCCTTTTTGGCCTTCAGGTGTCTTCTAAAGATTGCAAAGTTACCTATCTCCTTGGCTCAGGGGTCGCATAACTCCATACCCTCCAACATTTCTCTGATGAAAATAGAGGTGTCCTAAGGAAAAGCAGGACTTTCTGGGATCCAGTCAGAAACCGGTACGGCTTCTGTAAATCCATGACTGTCCCTGGAAAATAGGGACACTTGGAGGGTCTGCATTCTCCACGCCTCCCCCATCCAAACTGGCTTATGTTTCCTTTTGAAATAAACAGTACAGTGGTGCCCCGCAAGACGAATGCCTCGCAAGACGGAAAAACCGCGAGACGAAAGGGTTTTCCGTTTTGGAGGTGCTTCGCAAAACGAATTTCCTATGGGCTTGCTTCGCAAGACGAAAATGTCTTGCGAGTTCCTGCAGGGTTTTTTCCCTTTTCCGCCCCTTTTCCCCAACCCGCTAAGCCGCTTATCAGCTGATCCGCTAAGCCGCTTAACAGCTGATCCGCTAAGCCTCAAAGCCGCTTATCGGCTGATCCGCTAAGCCCGCTAAGCCGCTAATAGCACTAATCCGCTAAGCCGCTAATGGGCTTGCTTCGCAAGACGAAAAAACCGCAAGACGAAGAGACTTGTGGAACGGATTCCTTTCGTTTTGCGAGGCACCACCGTACAGCCGACTTGTGGTGTTTGGGTAATACCTCATCATTCACCACGGAGTTATAAGTGAAAAAGAAGGCAGTCAGAGCTGGATGAGAACCAACTGAGATTTGTGGGATGCAGTGTCCTAGTAGCCCTAAAACAGGGGTCAGCAACCTTTTTCAACCATGGATCAGTCCACCGTCCTTCACACATGTGGTGGGAAGGATTATATTTTGAAGAAAAAAATGAACAAATTCCTATGCCCCACACCCAGAGGTGCATTTTTTAAAAAAGCACACATTCTACTCATGTAAAAACACACTGATTCCTGGACCATCCGTGGGCTAACTAGGAGGAGGAACTAGTCATGTAAAAACACGCTGATTCCTGGACCATCCGTGGGCTGGATTGAGAAGGCGATTGGGCCACATATGGACCCTGGGCCTTAGGTTGCCTACCCTTGCCCTAAAAAATCCACCTCCAAGCCTGCAAGCAGGATGTGAGCACCACAGCACTCATCCTCACATGCTATCTCCAGTAACTGGCATTCAGCCGCAAAGTAGTAAGGTAGGTGTAAAGCAGCAGTAAAGCAGGAGTAAAGTAGGAGCAAAATGGGAGTAAGGTATGCGTGAAGTAGGAGTAAAGAATGAGTAAAGTAGGAGGGACTAGGAGGGACTAGGTGGAGGAACTAGGAGGGACTAGGAGGGACTAGGTTGAGGAAATAGGATGGAGTAGGGAGTAAGGTAGGAGTAAAGTAGAAGTAAAGCAGGAGTAAAGTAGGAGTAAGGAAAGAGCAAAGTAGGAGTAAAGTAGGGGTAAGGTATGTGTAAAGTGGAGTAAAGCAGGAGTGAAGTAGGAGTAAAGCAGGAGTAAGGAAGGAACAAAGAAGGAGTAAAGTAGGGGTAAAGTAGGAGTAAGGTAGGAGTACAGTAGGAGTAAAGTAGGAGTGAAGTGGGGGTAAGGTGGGAGTGAGGTAGGAGTAAAGTGGGAGTAAGGTAGGACTAGGATGTACTAGGAGGGACTAGGTGGAGGAACTAGGAGGAACTAGCAGGAACTAGGAGGGTCTAGGTGGTGCAACTAGCAGGAACTAGGAGGGACTAGGAGGGATTAGGTGAGGAACTAGGTGGAGGAACTAGCAGGAACTAGGAGGGACTAGGTGGTGCAACTAACAGGAACTAGGAGGGACTAGGTGGAGGAACTAGGAGTGACTAGGAGGGACTAGGTGGAGGAACTAGGTGGAGGAACTAGGAGGAACTAGATGGATGAACTAGGAGGAACTAGGTGGAGGAACTAGGTGGAGGAACTAGGAGGGACTAGGTGGAGGAACTATGAGGAGGAACTAGGTGGAGGAACTAGGAGGGACTAGGTGGAGGAACTAGGAGGAGGGACTAGGTGGAGGAACTATGAGTGACTAGGAGGGAGTAGGTGGAGGAACTAGGTGGGGAACTAGGAGGAACTAGATGGAGGAACTAGGAGGGACTAGGTGGAGGAAGTAGGTGGAGGAACTAGGTGGAGGAACTATGAGGAGGAACTAGGTGGAGGAACTAGAATGAACTAGGAGGGACAAGGTGGAGGAACTAGGAGGGACTAGGTGGAGGAACTAGGAAGAGGAAATAGGAGGGACTAGGTGGAGGAACTAGGAGGGACTAGGAGGGACTAGGTGGAGGAACTAGGAGGAGGAACTAGGAGGAACTAGATGGAGGAACTAGGAGGGACTAGGTGGAGGAACTAGGAGGGACTAGGTGGAGGAACTAGGAGGAGGAACTAGTCATGTTAAAATACGATGATTCCTGCAGATCTGTGGGCTGGATTGAGAAGGCTATTGGGCCACATCTGGGCCGTGGGCCTTAGGTTGCCAACCCTTGCCCTAAGAAATCAACCTCCAAGCCTGCAAGCAGAATGTTAGCACCACAGCACTCATCCTCACATGGTATCTCCAGCAACTGGCATTCAGCCGCAAAGTAGTAAGGTATGAGTAAGGTATAAGTAAAGTATGAGTAAAGCAGGAGTAAAGCATGTGTAAAGTAAGAGTAAAGTAGGAGGTAAAGAATGAGTAAGGCATGAGTAAAGCAGGAGTAAAGCATGAGTAAAGTATGAGTAAAGTAGGAGGTAAAGTATGAGTAAAGCATGAATAAAGTATGAGTAAAGTGGGAATGAAGTGGGAGTAAGGTAGGAGGAAAGTAGCGTAAAGTAGGAGCAAAGGAACTAGGAGGGACTCTGTTTAGGAACTAGGAGGAAGATCTAGGTGGAGGAAATAGGAGGAACTAGAAGGGACTAGGAGGGAGTAGGTGGAGGAACTAGGTGGAGGAACTAGCAGGAACTAGGTCGTGCAACTAGCAGGAACTAGGAGGGACTAGGTGGAGGAACTATGAGGAGGAACTAGGTGGAGGAACTAGGATGAACTAGGAGGGACTAGGTGGAGGAACTAGGAGGGACTAGGAGAAACTACCGTATTTTTCGCCCTATAGGACGCACTTTTCCCCCTCCAAAAATGAAGGGGAAATGTGTGTGCGTCCTATGGGGCGAATGCAGGTTTTCCCTGAAGCCTGGAGAGCGAGACGGGTCGGTGCGCACCGACCCCTCTCGCTCTCCAGGCTTTAGGAAGCTATCCACAAGCCTTGCAAGCCCGGCAGGAGGTCCTGCTGGCTCGCAAAGCTTGTGGGCAACAGCCCGCAGCCCACAAGCTCGGGGGATAGTGGGGAGGCGGAGCGCCGTCACCCCGCTATTCCCCGACCTGATCTGAAGGTTGGCGGGGGGGGGGAGAAGCAAGCTTACGTCTCCCCCCTGCCAGCCCAACAAGCTCGGGGGATAGTGGGGAGGCGCAGCGCTGTCACCCCGCTATTCCCCGACCTGATCTGAAGGTTGGCGGGGGGGGAGAAGCAAGCTTACTTCTCCCCCCCGCCAGCCCCACAAGCTCGGGGGATAGTGGGGAGGCGGAGCGCTGTCACCCCGCTATTCCCCGACCTGATCTGGAGGCCGGCGGGGGGGGGGGAGAAGCAAGCTTACTTCTCCCCCCTGCCAGCCCAACAAGCTCGGGGGATAGTGGGGAGGCGGAGCGCCGTCACCCCGCTATTCCCCGACCTGATCTGAATGTTGGCGGGGGGGGGAAGAAGCTAGCTTACTTCTAGGGACTAGGTGGAGGAACTAGGAGGGAATAGGTGGAGGAACTAGGAGGGACTAGGAGGGACAAGGTGGAGGGACTAGGAGGGACTAGGAGGGACTGGGTGGAGGAACTAGGAGGAGGAACTAGGTGGAGGAAATAGCAGGAACTAGGAGGGACTAGGTGGAGGAACTAGGAAAGACTAGGAGGGACTAGGTGGAGGAACTAGGAAGAGGAAATAGGAGGAACTAGGTGGAGGAACTAGGAGGGACTAGGTGGAGGAACTAGGTGGAGGAACTAGGAGGAACTAGGTGGAGGAACTAGGAGGAACTAGGTGGATGAACTATCAGGAGCTAGGGGGGACTAGGTGGAGGTACTAGGAGGAGGAACTAGTCATGCAAAAACACGCTGATTCTTGGACCACCTGTGGGTTGGATTGAGAAGGCGATTGGGCCACACCTTGTCTCTGGGCCTTAGGTTGCCTACCCTTGCCCTAAAAAATCAACCTCCAAGCCTGCAAGCAGGATGTGAGCACCACAGCACTCATCCTCACATGCGATCTCCAGCAACTGGCATTCAGCCACAAAGTAGTAAGGTATGAGTAAAGTATGAGTAAAGCAGGAGGAAAGCATGAGTAAAGTATGAGTAAAGTGGGAGTGAAGTGGGAGTAAGGTAGGAGTAAGGTAGGAGTAAGGTATGAATAAGGTATGAGTAAAGTGGAGTACAGCAGGAGTAAGGAAGGAGTAAAGTAGGAGTAAGGTAGGAGTAAAGCAGGCGCAAGGTAGGAGTAAAGTAGCGTAAAGTAAGAGCAAAGGAACTAGGAGGGACTCAGTTTAGGAACTAGGAGGAAGAACTAGGTGGAGGAACTAGCAGGAACTAGGAGGGACTCGGTGGAGGAACTAGGGGGAACTAGGTGGAGGAACTAGTAGGGACTGGATGGAGGAACTAGGAGGGACTAGTAGGGACTAGGTGGAGGAACTAGGAGGAGGAACTTGGAGGAACTAGATGGAGGGACTAGTTGGAGGAACTAGGAGGGACTAGGTGGAGGAACTAGGAGCGACTAGGTGGTGGAACTAGGAGGAACTAGGAGGGACTAGGAGAAACTACCGTATTTTTCGCCCTATAGGACGTACTTTTCCCCATCCAAAAATGAAGGGGAAATGTGTGTGCGTCCTATGGGGCGAATGCAGGTTTTCCCTGAAGCCTGGAGAGCGAGACGGGTCGGTGCGCACCGAACCCTCTCGCTCTCCAGGCTTTAGGAAGCTATCCGCAAGCCTTGCAAGCCCGGCAGGAGGTCCTGCTGGCTCGCAAAGCTTGTGGGCAACAGCCCGCAGCCCACAAGCTCGGGGGATAGTGGGGAGGCGGAGCGCCGTCACCCCGCTATTCCCCGACCTGATCTGAAGGTTGGCGGGGGGGGGAGAAGCAAGCTTACGTCTCCCCCCTGCCAGCCCAACAAGCTCGGGGGATAGTGGGGAGGCGGAGCGCCGTCACCCCGCTATTCCCCGACCTGATCTGAAGGTTGGCGGGGGGGGAGAAGCAAGCTTACGTCTCCCCCCTGCCAGCCCAACAAGCTCGGGGGATAGTGGGGAGGCGCAGCGCTGTCACCCCGCTATTCCCCGACCTGATCTGAAGGTTGACGGGGGGGGAGAAGCAAGCTTACTTCTCCCCCCCGCCAGCCCCACAAGCTCGGGGGATAGTGGGGAGGCGGAGCGCTGTCACCCCGCTATTCCCCGACCTGATCTGGAGGCCGGCGGGGGGGGGGGAGAAGCAAGCTTACTTCTCCCCCCTGCCAGCCCAACAAGCTCGGGGGATAGTGGGGAGGCGGAGCGCCGTCACCCCGCTATTCCCCGACCTGATCTGAATGTTGGCGGGGGGGGGAAGAAGCTAGCTTACTTCTAGGGACTAGGTGGAGGAACTAGGAGGGAATAGGTGGAGGAACTAGGAGGGACTAGGAGGGACAAGGTGGAGGGACTAGGAGGGACTAGGAGGGACTGGGTGGAGGAACTAGGAGGAGGAACTAGGTGGAGGAAATAGCAGGAACTAGGAGGGACTAGGTGGAGGAACTAGGAAAGACTAGGAGGGACTAGGTGGAGGAACTAGGAAGAGGAAATAGGAGGAACTAGGTGGAGGAACTAGGAGGGACTAGGTGGAGGAACTAGGTGGAGGAACTAGGAGGAACTAGGTGGAGGAACTAGGAGGAACTAGGTGGATGAACTATCAGGAGCTAGGGGGGACTAGGTGGAGGTACTAGGAGGAGGAACTAGTCATGCAAAAACACGCTGATTCTTGGACCACCTGTGGGTTGGATTGAGAAGGCGATTGGGCCACACCTTGTCTCTGGGCCTTAGGTTGCCTACCCTTGCCCTAAAAAATCAACCTCCAAGCCTGCAAGCAGGATGTGAGCACCACAGCACTCATCCTCACATGCGATCTCCAGCAACTGGCATTCAGCCACAAAGTAGTAAGGTATGAGTAAAGTATGAGTAAAGCAGGAGGAAAGCATGAGTAAAGTATGAGTAAAGTGGGAGTGAAGTGGGAGTAAGGTAGGAGTAAGGTAGGAGTAAGGTATGAATAAGGTATGAGTAAAGTGGAGTACAGCAGGAGTAAGGAAGGAGTAAAGTAGGAGTAAGGTAGGAGTAAAGCAGGCGCAAGGTAGGAGTAAAGTAGCGTAAAGTAAGAGCAAAGGAACTAGGAGGGACTCAGTTTAGGAACTAGGAGGAAGAACTAGGTGGAGGAACTAGCAGGAACTAGGAGGGACTCGGTGGAGGAACTAGGGGGAACTAGGTGGAGGAACTAGTAGGGACTGGATGGAGGAACTAGGAGGGACTAGTAGGGACTAGGTGGAGGAACTAGGAGGAGGAACTTGGAGGAACTAGATGGAGGGACTAGTTGGAGGAACTAGGAGGGACTAGGTGGAGGAACTAGGAGCGACTAGGTGGTGGAACTAGGAGGAACTAGGAGGGACTAGGAGAAACTACCGTATTTTTCGCCCTATAGGACGTACTTTTCCCCATCCAAAAATGAAGGGGAAATGTGTGTGCGTCCTATGGGGCGAATGCAGGTTTTCCCTGAAGCCTGGAGAGCGAGACGGGTCGGTGCGCACCGAACCCTCTCGCTCTCCAGGCTTTAGGAAGCTATCCGCAAGCCTTGCAAGCCCGGCAGGAGGTCCTGCTGGCTCGCAAAGCTTGTGGGCAACAGCCCGCAGCCCACAAGCTCGGGGGATAGTGGGGAGGCGGAGCGCCGTCACCCCGCTATTCCCCGACCTGATCTGAAGGTTGGCGGGGGGGGAGAAGCAAGCTTACGTCTCCCCCCTGCCAGCCCAACAAGCTCGGGGGATAGTGGGGAGGCGGAGCGCTGTCACCCCGCTATTCCCCGACCTGATCTGAAGGTTGGCGGGGGGGAGAAGCAAGCTTACTTCTCCCCCCCGCCAGCCCCACAAGCTCGGGGTATAGTGGGGAGGCGGAGCGCTGTCACCCCGCTATTCCCCGACCTGATCTGGAGGCCGGGGGGGGGGGGAGAAGCAAGCTTACTTCTCCCCCCTGCCAGCCCAACAAGCTCGGGGGATAGTGGGGAGGCGGAGCGCCGTCACCCCGCTATTCCCCGACCTGATCTGAAGGTTGGCGGGGGGGGGAAGAAGCAAGCTTACTTCTCCCCCCCCCCGCCAGCCCCATAAGCTCGGGGGACAGCAGGGCAAGCGCTGCCCCACGGAGGCTAGAGGCTGTCCCTGAAGGCAGAAGAGGGAGACGGAGCGCTCCGTCTCCCTCTTCTAGCTTGGGGATGGCTGCGCAAACCTGGGGGGGGGAATAAAAATTCCCCCCTTGATTTCCCCCCCCAAAAAGCTAGGTGCGTCCTATGGGCCGGTGCGTCCTATAGGGCGAAAAATACGGTAGGTGGAGGAACTATGAGGAGGAACTAGGTGGAGGAACTAGGATGAACTAGGAGGGACTAGGTGGAGGAACTAGGAGGAACTAGGAGGGACTAGGAGCGAATAGATGGAGGAACTAGGTGGAGGAACTAGGAGGGACTAGGAGGGAATAGGTGGAGGAACTAGGTGGAGGAACTAGGAGGGAGTAGTTGGAGGAACCAGGAGGAACTAGGAGGGAGTAGGTGGAGGAACTAGGAGGGGCTAGGAGGGAGTAGGTGGAGGAACTAGGAGGAACTAGGAGGGTCCAGGTGAAGGAACTAGGAGGGAATAGGAGGGACTGGGTGGAGGAACTAGGAGGAGGAACTAGGTGGAGGAAATAGCAGGAACTAGGAGGGACTAGGTGGAGGAACTAGGAAAGACTAGGAGGGACTAGGTGGAGGAACTAGGAAGAGGAAATAGGAGGAACTAGGTGGAGGAACTAGGAGGGACTAGGTGGAGGAACTAGGTGGAGGAACTAGGAGGAACTAGGTGGAGGAACTAGGAGGAACTAGGTTTAGGAACTATCAGGAGCTAGGGGGGACTAGGTGGAGGTACTAGGAGGAGGAACTAGTCATGCAAAAACACGCTGATTCTTGGACCATCTGTGGGTTGGATTGAGAAGGCGATTGGGCCACACCTTGTCTCTGGGCCTTAGGTTGCCTACCCTTGCCCTAAAAAATCAACCTCCAAGCCTGCAAGCAGGATGTGAGCACCACAGCACTCATCCTCACATGCGATCTCCAGCAACTGGCATTCAGCCACAAAGTAGTAAGGTATGAGTAAAGTATGAGTAAAGCAGGAGGAAAGCATGAGTAAAGTATGAGTAAAGTGGGAGTGAAGTGGGAGTAAGGTAGGAGTAAGGGATGAATAAGGTATGAGTAAAGTGGAGTACAGCAGGAGTAAGGAAGGAGTAAAGTAGGAGTAAGGTAGGAGTAAAGCAGGCGCAAGGTAGGAGTAAAGTAGCGTAAAGTAAGAGCAAAGGAACAAGGAGGGACTCAGTTTAGGAACTAGGAGGAAGAACTAGGTGGAGGAACTAGGAGGGACTAGGTGGAGGAACTAGGTGGAGGAACTTGGAGGGACCAGGTGGAGGAACTAGGAGGAGGGACTAGGTGGAGGAACTATGAGGAGGAACTAGGTGGAGGAAGTAGGAGGGACCAGGTGGAGGAACTATGAGGAGGGACTAGGTGGAGGAACTATGAGGAGGAACTAGGAGGGACTAGGTGGAGGAACTAGAAGGAACTAGGTGGGACTAGGTGGAGGAACTAGGAGGGACTAGGAGGGACTAGGTGGAGGAACTAGGTGGGGGAACTAGGAGGAACTAGATGGAGGAACTAGGAGGGACTAGGTGGAGGAACTATGAGGAGGGACTAGGTGGAGGAACTATGAGGAGGGACTAGGTGGAGGAACTATGAGGAGGAACTAGGTGGAGGAACTAGAATGATCTAGGAGAGACAAGGTGGAGTAACTAGGAGGGACCAGGTGGAGGAACTAGGTGGAGGGACTAGGTGGAGGAACTAGGAGGGACTCGGAGGGACTAGGTGGAGGAACTAGGAGGAGGAACTTGGAGGAACTAGATGGAGGAACTAGGAGGGACTAGGTGGAGGAACTAGGAGGGACTAGGAGGGACTAGGTGGAGGAACTAGGAGGAGGAACTAGTCATGTAAAAATACGATGATTCCTGGACGATCTGTGGGCTGGATTGAGAAGGCTATTGGGCCACATCTGGGCCGTGGGCCTTAGGTTGCCAACCCTTGCCCTAAAAAATCAACCTCCAAGCCTGCAAGCAGGATGTGAGCACCACAGCATTCATCCTCACATGCGACCTCCAGCAACTGGCATTCAGCCGCCAAGTAGTAAGGTATGAGTAAATTATGAGTAAAGTAGGATTCAAGTAGGATTCAAGTAGGATTCAAGTATGAGTAAAGCATGAGTAAAGCATGAGTAAAGCATGAGAAAAGTAGGAGTATAGTATGAGTAAAACAGGATTGAAGCATGAGTAAAGAAAGAGTAAAGTGGCAGTGAAGTGGGAGTAAGGTATGAGCAAGGTATGAGCAAGGTATGAGTAAGGTAGAGTACAGCAGGAGTAAGGTAGGAGTAAAGTAGGAGTAAGGTAGGAGGAAAGCAGGCGCAAGGTAGGAGTAAAGTAGCGTAAAGTAGGAGCAAAGGAAATAGGAGGGACTCGGTTTAGGAACTAGGAGGAAGAACTAGGTGGAGGAAATCGGAATTAGGAGGGACTAGCAGGGACTAGGTGGAGGACCTAGGTGGAGGAACTATCAGGAACTAGGATTGACTAGGTGGTGGAACTAGCAGGAACTAGGAGGGACTAGGTGGAGGAAATATGAGGAGGGACTAGGTGGAAGAACTAGGATGAACTAGGAGGGACTAGGTGGAGGAACTAGGAGGGACTAGGAGGGACTAGGTGGAGGAACTAGGAGGAGGAACTTGGAGGAACTAGATGGAGGAACTAGGAGGAGGAACTTGGAGGAACTAGATGGAGGAACTAGGAGGGACTAGGTGGAGGGACTAGTTGGAGGAACTAGGAGCGACTAGGTGGAGGAACTAGGAGGAACTATTAGGGACTAGGTGGAAGAACTAGGAGGGACAAGGAGGAAATAGGTGGGGGAACTAGGACGAACTAGGTGGAGGAACTAGGAGGCACTAGGAGGGACTAGGTGGAGGAACAAGGAGGAACTAGGAGGGACAAGGTGGAGGAACTAGGTCGAGGAACTAGGAGGGGCTAGGAGGGACTAGGTGGAGGAACTAGGAGGGACTAGATGTAGGAACTAGGAGGGACTAGGTTTAGAGACTAGGAGGGACTAGGAGGGACTAGGACGAACTAGGTGGAGGAACTGGCAGGAAGTAGGAGGGACTAGGTGGAGGAACTAGGATGCAGTAGGAGGGTCTAGGTGGAAGAACTAGGAGGGACTAGGAGGGACTAGGTGGAGGAACTAGGAGGAGGAACTAGGTGGAGGAACTAGGAGGGACTAGGTGGAGGAACTACAAGGAACTAGGTGGAGGAACTAGGAGGGACTAGGTGTAGGGACTAGGAGGGACTAGGGGGGACTATGTGGAGGAACTAGGAGGGACTAGGAGGGACTAGGTGGAGGAACTAGGATGAGGAACTAGGTGGAGGAACTACAAGGAACTAGGAGGGACTAGGTGGAGGAACTACGAGGGACTAGGAGGGACTAGGTGGAGGAACTTGGAGGAACTAGGAGGACTAGGTGGAGGGAGTAGGAGGGACTAGGAGGGACTCGGGGAGGAACTAGGAGGAGGAACTAGGTGCAGGAACTAGGAGGGACTAGGAGGGACTAGGTGGAGGAACTAGGAGGAGGAACTAGTCATGTAAAAACACGCTGATTCCTGGAGCATCCGTGGACTGGATTGAGAAGGCGATTGGGTCACATTTAGGCCCTGGGCCTTAGGTTGCCAACCCTTCCCTAAAAAATCAACCTCCAAGACTGCAAGCAGGATGTGAGCACCACAGCACTCTTCCTCACATGCGATCTCCAGCAACTGGCATTCACCCGCAAAGTAGTAAGGTAGGAGTAAAGTATGAGTAAAGCAGGAGTAAAGAAGGAGTAAAGTAGGAGCAAAATGGGAGTAAAGTATGAGTAAAGTAGGAGTAAGGTATGTGTAAAGTGGAGTAAAGCAGGAGTGAAATAGGAGTAAAGTAGGATTAAGGAATTAGAAAAGAAGGAGTAAAGTAGGGGTAAAGTAGAAGTAAGGTAGGAGTACAGTAGGAGTAAAGTAGGAGTGAAGTGGGGGTAAGGTGGGAGTGAGGTAGGAGTAAAGTGGGAGTAAGGTAGGACTAGGAGGGACTAGGAGGGACTAGGTGGAGGAACTAGGAGGAACTAGGTGGGACTAGGTGGGGGAACTAGGAGTGACTAGGAGGGAATAGGTGGATGAACTGGGTGGAGGAGCTAGGAGGAACTAGGTGGAGGAACTAGGAGGGACTAGGTTGAGGAACTATGAGCAGGAACTAGGTGGAGGAACTAGAATGAACTAGGAGGGACAAGGAGGAGGAACTAGGAGGGACAAGGAGGAGGAACTAGGAGGGTCTAGTTGGAGGAAAGAGGAAAGAGTAGGGAGTAAGGTAGGAGTAAAGTAGGAGTAAAGCAGGAGTAAAGTAGGAGTAAAGCATGAGTAAAGTATGAGTAAAGCATGAGTAAACTATGAGTAAAATAGGAGTAAACTATGAGTAAAGTAGGAGTAAAGCATGAGTAAAGTAGGAATAAAGCATGAGTAAAGTATGAGTAAAGCATGAGTAAACTATGAGTAAAGTAGGAGTAAACTATGAGTAAAGCATGAGTAAAACAGGAGTAAAGTAGGAGTAAAGTAGGAGTAAAGTGGGAGTAAGGTATGAGTTAAATATGAGTAAAGTGGAGTACAGCAGGAGTAAGGAAGGAGTAAAGTAGTAGCAAGGTAGGCGTAAAGCCGGTGCAAGGTAGGAGTAAAGTAGCATAAAGTAGGAGGAAAGGAACCAGAAGGGACTCGGTTTAGGGACTAGGAGGAAGAACTAGGTGGAAGAACTAGGAGAGACTAGGTGGAGGAACTAGGAGGAGGAACTAGGTGGAGGAACTACAAGGAACTAGGTGGAGGAACTAGGAGGGAGTAGGTGTAGGGACTAGGAGGGACTAGGAGGGACTAGGTGGAGGAACTAGGAGGGACTAGGTGGAGGAACTAGGATGAGAAACTAGGTGGAGGAACTACAAGGAACTAGGAGGGACTAGGTGGAGGAACTACGAGGGACTAGGAGGGACTAGGTGGAGGAACTTGGAGGAACTAGGAGGGACTAGGTGGAGGGACTAGGAGGGACTAGGAGGGCCTCGGGGGAGGAACTAGGAGGAGGAACTAGGTGCAGGGACTAGGAGGGACTAGGTGGAGGAACTAGGAGGAGGAACTAGTCATGTAAAAACACGCTGATTGCTGGAGCATCCGTGGACTGGATTGAGAAGGCGATTGGGTCACATTTAGGCCCTGGGCCTTAGGTTGCCAACCCTTCCCTAAAAAATTAACCTCCAAGGCTGCAAGCAGGATGTGAGCACTACAGCACTCATCCTCACATGTGATCTCCAGCAACTGGCATTCAGCCGCAAAGTAGTAAGGTAGGAGTAAAATAGGAGTAAAGAGTAAGGTATGAGTAAAGTGGAGTGCAGCAGGAGTAAGGTAGGAGTAAAGTAGGAGTAAGGTAGGAGTAAAGCAGGCGCAAGGTAAGAGGAAAGTAGGAGGAAAGTAGGAGTAAGGCATGAGTAAAGTGGAGTAAAGCAGGCAGTCGGAGCTGGATGAGGACAAACTGAGATTTGTGGGAGGCAGTGTCCTAGTAGCCCTAAAACAGGGGTCAGCAACCTTTTTCAACCATGGACCAGTCCACCGTCCTTCACACATGTGGTGGGCCGGACTATGTTTTGAAGAAAAAAATGAACAAATTCCTATGCCCCACACCCAGAGGTGCATTTTTTAAAAAAGCACACATTCTACTCATGTAAAAACACGCTGATTCCTGGACCATCCGTGGGCTGGATTGAGAAGGCGATTGGGCCACATCTGGGCCCCGGGCATTAGGTTGCCTACCCTTGCCCTAAAAAATTAACCTCCAAGCCTGCAAGCAGGATGTGAGCACCACAGCAGTCATCCTCACATGCGATCTTCAGCAACTGGCATTCAACCGCAAAATAGTAAGGTAGGAGTAAAGTAGGAGTGAAGTGGGAGTAAGGTGGGAGTAAGGTAGGAGTAAAGTGGAAGTAAGGTAGTAGTAAGGTAGGAGTGGATTTAATCAGTGGATTGATAATATGAAAGAACTGCTTACAGACATAGTCTGCTTGGATAAATACGACAGTATTTCGTATGAATTTATCCAAAATGTAGTTGACTAATTTATGTTAGGATAATATCAGATTTATAAAAGAATGTATGGGTTAGGGTATTTTTTGTATATATTCATATCATGTCTTTCCCCCCTTTAAAACAACATTTTATTTTGATGGTGTTTTTTTTTAAAAAAAACAACACCTTCCATTTTGGCCTTCAGGTGTCTTCTAAAGATTGCAAAGCTACTCCTTGGCTCAGGGGTCGCATAACTCCATACCCTCCAACATTTCTCTGATGAAAATAGAGATGTCCTAAGGAAAAGCAGGACATTCTGGGATCCAGTCAGAAACCGGGGCGTCTTCTGTAAATCCATGACTGTCCCTGGAAAATAGGGACACTTGGAGGGTCTGCATTCTCCACGCCTCCCCCATCCAAACTGGCTTATGTTTCCTTTTGAAATAAACAGTACAGTGGTGCCCCGCAAGACGAATGCCTCGCAAGACTGTAAAAACCGCGAGACGAAAGGGTTTTCCGTTTTGGAGGTGCTTCGCAAGACGAAAATGTCTTGCGAGTTCCTGCAGGGTTTTTTCCCTTTTCCGCCCCTTTCCCCCAACCCGCTAAGCCGCTTATCAGCTGATCCGCTAAGCCGCTTAACAGCTGATCCACTAAGCCTCAAAGCCGCTTATCAGCTGATCCGCTAAGCCCGCTAAGCCGCTAATAGGACTAATCCGCTAAGCCGCTAATGGGCTTGCTTCGCAAGACGAAAAAACCGCAAGACGAAGAGACTTGTGGAACGGATTCCTTTCGTTTTGCGAGGCACCACCGTACAGCCGACTTGTGGTCTTTGGGTAATACCTCATCATTCACCACGGAGTTGTAAGTGAAAAAGAAGGCAGTCGGAGCTGGATGAGAACCAACTGAGATTTGTGGGATGCAGTGTCCTAGTAGCCCTAAAACAGGGGTCAGCAACCTTTTTCAACCATGGATCAGTCCACCGTCCTTCACACATGTGGTGGGAAGGATTATATTTTGAAGAAAAAAATGAACAAATTCCTATGCCCCACACCCAGAGGTGCATTTTTTAAAAAAGCACACATTCTACTCATGTAAAAACACACTGATTCCTGGACCATCCGTGGGCTAGATTGAGAAGGCGATTGGGCCACATCTGGGCCCTGGGCCTTAGGTTGCCTACCCTTGCCATAAAAAATCAACCTCGAAGCCTGAAAGCAGGATGTGAGCACCACAGCACTCATCCTCACATGCGATCTCCAGCAACTGGCATTCAGCCGCCAAGTAGTAAGGTATGAGTAAAGTAAGAGTAAAGCATGAGTGAAGTAGGAGTAAAGTAGGAGTAGAGTATGAGTAAAACAGGAGTAAAGCATGAGTAAAGTATGAGTAAAGCATGAGTAAGGTATGAGTAAGGAAGGAGTAAAGCAGGAGTAAGGAAGGAGTAAAGTAGGCGCAAGGTAGGAGTAAAGTAGCGTAAAGTAGGAGCAAAGGAAATAGGAGGGACTCGGTTTAGGAACTAGGAGGAAGAACTAGGTGGAGGAAATAGGAATTAGGAGAGACTAGCAGGGACTATGTGGAGGAACTAGGTGGAGGAACTAGCAGGAAATAGGAGGGACTAGGGGGTGGAACTATCAGCAACTAGCAGGGACTAGGTGGAGGAACTATGAGGAGGGACTAGGTGGAAGAACTAGGATGAACTAGGAGGGACTAGGTGGAGGAACTAGGAGGGACTAGGAGAAACTAGGTGGAGGAACTATGAGGAGGAACTAGGTGGAGGAACTAGGATGAACTAGGAGGGACTAGGTGGAGGAACTAGGAGGAACTAGGAGGGACTAAGTGGAGGGACTAGGAGGGACTAGGAACGAATAGATGGAGGAACTAGGTGGAGGAACTAGGAGGGACTAGGTGGAGGAACTAGGAGGGACTAGGTGGAGGAACTAGGAGGAGGAACTTGGAGGAACAAGATGGAGGAACTAGGAGGGACTAGGTGGAGGGACTGGTTGGAGGCGCTAGGAGGGACTAGGTGGAGGAACTATGAGGAGGAAATAGGTGGAGGAGCTAGGATGAACTAGGAGGGACTAGGTGGAGGAACTAGGAGGGACTAGGAGAAACTGGGTGGAGGACCTATAAGGAGGAACTAGGTGGAGGAACTAGCAGGAACTAGGAGGGACTAGGTGGAGGAACTAGGAGGGACTAGGAGAAACTGGGTGGAGGAACTATAAGGAGGAACTAGGCGGAGGAACTACAAGGAACTAGGAGGAACTGGGTGGAGGAACCAGCAGGAACTAGGAGGGACTAGGCGGAGGAGCTAGGGGGGACTAGGAGGGACTAGGTTGCGGAACTAGGAGGAGGAACTAGGTGGAGAAACTAGGAGGAACTAGGTGGCTGAACTAGGTGGAGGGACTAGGAGGGACTGGGCGGAGGAACTAGGAGGAGGGACTAGAAGGGACTAGGTGGAGGAACTAGGAGGTACTAGGAGGGACTAATTGGAGGGACTAGGAGGGACTAGGAGGGACTAGGTGGAGGAACTAGGAGGGATTAGGAGGAACTAGGTGGAGGAACTAGGTGGAGGGATTAGGAGGGACTTGGTGGAGGAAGTAAGAGGATATTGGAGGGACTAGGTGGAGGAACTAGGAGGGACTAGGAGGGATTGGGCAGAGGAACTAGGAGGAGGAACTAGGAAGGACTAGGTGGAGGAACTTGGAGGAACTAGGCGGGACTAGGAGAAACTAGGTGGAGGAACTATGAGGAGGAACTAGGTGGAGGAACTAGGATGAACTAGGAGGGACTAGGTGGAGGAACTAGGAGGAACTAGGAGAGAGTAGGTGGAGGAACTAGGAGGACCTTGGAGGGACTAGGTGGAGGAACTAGGAGGGACTAGGGTGGACTAGGTGGGGGAAGTAGGAGGAGGAACTAGATGCTGGAACTAGGAGGAACTAGGAGGGATTGGGTGCAGGAACTAGGAGGTTCTAGGTGGAGGGACTAGGAGGGACTAGGGGGAGGAACTAGGTGGTGGAACTAGGAGGCACTAGGAGGGACTAGGTGGAGGAACTAGGAGGACCTTGGAGGGACTAGGTGGAGGAACTAGGAGAGGAAGTATGTGGAGGAACTAGGAGGAGGAACTAGGTGTAGGAACTAGGAGGGACTAGGAGGGAATAGGTGGAGGAACTAGGTGGAAGAACTAGGAGGAGGAACTAGGAGGAACCTGGTGGAGGAACTAGGAGGAAGAACTAGGTGGAGGAACTAGAAGGAGGAACTAGGTGCAGGAACTAGGAGGGACTAGGAGGGACTAGGTGGAGGAACTAGGAGGTACTAGGAGGGACTAGGTGGAGGAACTAGGAGGAGGAACTAGTCATGTAAAAACACGCTGATTCCTGGACCATCCGTGGGCTGGATTGAGAAGGCGATTGGGCCACATCTGGACCCTGGGCCTTAGGTTGCCTACCCTTGCCCCTGCAAGCAGGATGTGAGCACCACGGCACTCATCCTCACATGCTATCTCCAGTAACTGGCATTCAGCCACAAAGTAGTAAGGTAGGAGTAAAGCAGGAGTAAAGCAGGAGTAAAGTAGGAGCAAAATGGGAGTAAGGTATGAGTGAAGTAGGAGTAAAGAATGAGTAAAGTAGGAGGGACTAGGAGGGACTAGGTGGAGGAACTAGTAGGGACTAGGAGGGACTAGGTTGAGGAAATAGAATGGGGTAGGGAGTAAGGTAGGAGTAAAGTAGAAGTAAAGGAGGAGTAAAGTAGGAGTAAGGAAGGAGCAAAGAAGGAGCAAAGAAGGAGTAAAGTAGGGGTAAGTTATGTGTAAAGTGGAGTAAAGCAGGTGTGAAGTAGGAGTAAAGCAGGAGTAAGGAAGGAACAAAGAAGGAGTAAAGTAGGGGTAAAGTAGGAGTAAGGTAGGAGTAAAGTAGGAGTAAAGTAGGAGTGAAGTGGGGGTAAGGTGGGAGTGAGGTAGGAGTAAAGTGGGTGCAAGGTAGGACTAGGAGGTACTAGGAGGGACTAGGTGGAGGAACTAGGAGGAACTAGGTGGGACTAGCTGGTGGAACTAGGAGTGACGAGGAGGGACTAGGTCTAGGAACTAGGTGGAGGAACTAGGAGGAACTAGATGGAGGAACTAGGAGGGACTAGGTGGAGGAACTAGGTGGAGGAACTAGGAGGGACTAGGTGGAGGAACTATGAGGAGAAACTAGATGGAGGAACTTGGAGGGACCAGGTGGAGGAACTAGGAGGAGGGACTAGGTGGAGGAACTATGAGGAGGAACTAGGTGGAGGAAGTAGGAGGGACCAGGTGGAGGAACTATGAGGAGGGACTAGGTGGAGGAACTAGAAGGAACTAGGTGGGACTAGGTGGAGGAACTAGGAGTGACTAGGAGGGACTAGGTGGAGGAACTAGGTGGAGGAACTAGGTGGAGGAACTAGAATGAACTAGGAGGGACTAGGTGGAGGAACTATGAGGAGGGACTAGGTGGAGGAACTATGAGGAGGGACTAGGTGGAGGAACTATGAGGAGGAACTAGGTGGAGGAACTAGAATGATCTAGGAGGGACAAGGTGGAGTAACTAGGAGGGACCAGGTGGAGGAACTAGGTGGAGGGACTAGGTGGAGGAACTAGGAGGGACTCGGGGGGACTAGGTGGAGGAACTAGGAGGAGGAACTTGGAGGAACTAGATGGAGGAACTAGGAGGGACTAGGTGGAGGAACTAGGAGGGACTAGGAGGGACTAGGTGGAGGAACTAGGAGGAGGAACTAGTCATGTAAAAATACGATGATTCCTGGACGATCTGTGGGCTGGATTGAGAAGGCTATTGGGCCACATCTGGGCCGTGGGCCTTAGGTTGCCAACCCTTGCCCTAAAAAATCAACCTCCAAGCCTGCAAGCAGGATGTGAGCACCACAGCATTCATCCTCACATGCGACCTCCAGCAACTGGCATTCAGCCGCCAAGTAGTAAGGTATGAGTAAATTATGAGTAAATTATGAGTAAAGTAGGATTCAAGTAGGAGTCAAGTATGAGTAAAGCATGAGTAAAGCATGAGTAAAGCATGAGTAAAGCATGAGAAAAGTAGGAGTATAGTATGAGTAAAACAGGATTAAAGCATGAGTAAAGAAAGAGTAAAGTGGCAGTGAAGTGGGAGTAAGGTATGAGCAAGGTATGAGTAAGGTATGAGTAAGGTAGAGTACAGCAGGAGTAAGGTAGGAGTAAAGTGGGAGTAAGGTAGGAGGAAAGCAGGCGCAAGGTAGGAGTAAAGTAGCGTAAAGTAGGAGCAAAGGAAATAGGAGGGACTCGGTTTAGGAATTAGGAGGAAGAACTAGGTGGAGGAAATAGGAATTAGGAGGGACTAGCAGGGACTAGGTGGAGGAACTAGGTGGAGGAACTATCAGGAACTAGGAGGGACTAGGTGGTGGAACTAGCAGGAACTAGGAGGGACTAGGTGGAGGAAATATGAGGAGGGACTAGGTGGAAGAACTAGGAAGAACTAGGAGGGACTAGGTGGAGGAACTAGGAGGGACTAGGAGGGTCTAGTTGGAGGAACTAGGAGGAGGAACTTGGAGGAACTAGATGGAGGAACTAGGAGGGACTAGGTGGAGGGACTAGTTGGAGGAACTAGGAGTGACTAGGTGGAGGAACTAGGAGGAACTATTAGGGACTAGGTGGAAGAACTAGGAGGGACTAGGAGGAAATAGGTGGGGGAACTAGGACGAACTAGGTGGAGGAACTAGGAGGCACTAGGAGGGACTAGGTGGAGGAACAAGGAGGAACTAGGAGGGACAAGGTGGAGGAACTAGGTCGAGGAACTAGGAGGTCCTAGGAGGGACTAGGTGGAGGAACTAGGAGGGACTAGATGTAGGAACTAGGAGGAACTAGGTTTAGAGACTAGGAGGGACTAGGAGGGACTAGGACGAACTAGGTGGAGGAACTAGCAGGAAGTAGGAGGGACTAGGTGGAGGAACTAGGAGGCAGTAGGAGGGTCTAGGTGGAAGAACTAGGAGGGACTAGGAGGGACTAGGTGGAGGAACTAGGAGGAGGAACTAGGTGGAGGAACTACAAGGAACTAGGAGGGACTAGGTGGAGGAACTACGAGGGACTAGGAGGGAGTAGGTGGAGGAACTTGGAGGAACTAGGAGGGACTAGGTGGAGGGACTAGGAGGGACTAGGAGGGACTCGGGGAGGAACTAGGAGGACGAACTAGGTGCAGGAACTAGGAGGGACTAGGAGGGACTAGGTGGAGGAACTAGGAGGAGGAACTAGTCATGTAAAAACACGCTGATTCCTGGACCATCCGTGGACTGGATTGAGAAGGCGATTGGGTCACATTTAGGCCCTGGGCCTTAGGTTGCCAACCCTTCCCTAAAAAATCAACCTCCAAGACTGCAAGCAGGATGTGAGCACCACAGCACTCTTCCTCACATGCGATCTCCAGCAACTGGCATTCACCCGCAAAGTAGTAAGGTAGGAGTAAAGTATGAGTAAAGCAGGAGTAAAGAAGGAGTAAAGTAGGAGCAAAATGGGGGTAAGGTATGAGTAAAGTAGGAGTAAGGTATGTGTAAAGTGGAGTAAAGCAGGAGTGAAATAGGAGTAAAGCAGGATTAAGGAATTAGCAAAGAAGGAGTAAAGTAGGGGTAAAGTAGAAGTAAGGTAGGAGTACAGTAGGAGTAAAGTAGGAGTGAAGTGGGGGTAAGGTGGGAGTGAGGTAGGAGTAAAGTCGGAGTAAGGTAGGACTAGGAGGGACTAGGAGGGACTAGGTGGAGGAACTAGAAGGAACTAGGTGGGACTAGGTGGGGGAACTAGGAGTGACTAGGAGGGAATAGGTGGGTGAACTGGGTGGAGGAGCTAGGAGGAACTAGATGGAGGAACTAGGTGGAGGAACTAGGAGGGACTAGGTGGAGGAACTATGAGGAGGAACTAGGTGGAGGAACTAGAATGAGCTAGGAGGGACAAGGTGGAGGAACTAGGAGGGACAAGGAGGAGGAATTAGGAGGGTCTAGTTGGAGGAAAGAGGAGAGAGTAGGGAGTAAGGTAGGAGTAAAGTAGGAGTAAAGGAGGAGTAAAGTAGCAGTAAAGCATGAGTAAACTATGAGTAAACTATGAGTAAACTAGGAGTAAAGCATGAGCAAACTATGAGTAAACTATGAGTAACGCATGAGTAAAGTCTGAGTAAAGTCTGAGTAAAGTATGAGTAAATTATGAGTAAAACAGGAGTAAAGTATGAGTAAAGTAGGAGTAAAGTGGGAGTAAGGTATGAGTAAAGTATGAGTAAAGTGGAGTACAGCAGGAGTAAGGAAGGAGTAAAGTAGTAGCAAGGTAGGAGTAAAGCCGGTGCAAGGTAGGAATAAAGTAGCATAAAGTAGGAGGAAAGGAACCAGGAGGACTCGGTTTAGGGACTAGGAGGAAGAACTAGGTGGAAGAACTAGGAGGGACTAGGTGGAGGAACTAGGAGGAGGAACTAGGTGGAGGAACTACAAGGAACTAGGTGGAGGAACTAGGAGGGACTAGGTGTAGGGACTAGGAGGGACTAGGAGGGACTAGGTGGAGGAACTAGGAGGGACTAGGAGGGACTAGGTGGAGGAACTAGGATGAGGAACTAGGTGGAGGAACTACATGGAACTAGGAGGAACTAGGTGCAGGAACTAGGTGCAGGAACTAGGAGGGACTAGGTGGAGGAACTAGGAGGAGGAACTAGTCATGTAAAAACACGCTGATTCCTGGACCATCCGTGGACTGGATTGAGAAGGCGATTGGGTCACATTTAGGCCCTGGGCCTTAGGTTGCCAACCCTTCCCTAAAAAATCAACCTCCAAGCCTGCAAGCAGGATGTGAGCACTACAGCACTCATCCTCACATGTGAACTCCAGCAACTGGCATTCAGCCGCAAAGTAGTAAGGTAGGAGTAAAATAGGAGTAAAGAGTAAGGTATGAGTAAAGTGGAGTGCAGCAGGAGTAAGGTAGGAGTAAAGCAGGCGCAAGGTAAGAGGAAAGTAGGAGGAAAGTAGGAGTAAGGCATGAGTAAAGTGGAGTAAAGCAGGCAGTCGGAGCTGGATGAGGACAAACTGAGATTTGTGGGAGGCAGTGTCCTAGTAGCCCTAAAACAGGGGTCAGCAACCTTTTTCAACCATGGACCAGTCCACCGTCCTTCACACATGTGGTGGGACGGACTATGTTTTGAAGAAAAAAATGAACAAATTCCTATGCCCCATACCCAGACGTGCATTTTAAATAAAAGCACACATTCTACTCATGTAAAAACACGCTGATTCCTGGACCATCCGTGGGCTGGATTGAGAAGGCGATTGGGCCACATCTGGGCCCCGGGCCTTAGGTTGCCTACCCTTGCCCTAAAAAATTAACCTCCAAGCCTGCAAGCAGGATGTGAGCACCACAGCAGTCATCCTCACATGCGATCTCCAGCAACTGGCATTCAACTGCAAAGTAGTAAGGTAGGAGTAAAGTAGGAGTGAAGTGGGAGTAAGGTGGGAGTAAGGTAGGAGTAAAGTGGGAGTAAGGTAGTAGTAAGGTAGGAGTGGATTAAATCAGTGGATTGATAATATGAAAGAACTGCTTACAGACATAGTCTGCTTGGATAAATACGACAGTATTTCGAATGAATTTATCCAAAATGTAGTTGACTAATTTATATTAGGATAATATCAGATTTATAAAAGAATGTATGGATTAGGGTATTTTTTGTATATATTCATATCATGTCTTTCCCCCCTTTAAAACAACATTTTATTTTGATGGTGTTTTTTTTAAAAAAACAACACCTTCCATTTTGGCCTTCAGGTGTCTTCTAAAGATTGCAAAGTTACCTATCTCCTTGGCTCAGGGGTCGCATAACTCCATACCCTCCAACATTTCTCTGATGAAAATAGAGATGTCCTAAGGAAAAGCAGGACATTCTGGGATCCAGTCAGAAACCGGGACGTCTTCTGTAAATCCATGACTGTCCCTGGAAAATAGGGACACTTGGAGGGTCTGCATTCTCCACGCCTCCCCCATCCAAACTGGCTTATGTTTCCTTTTGAAATAAACAGTACAGTGGTGCCCCGCAAGACGAATGCCTCGCAAGACGGAAAAACCGCGAGACGAAAGGGTTTTCCGTTTTGGAGGTGCTTCGCAAAACGAATTTCCTATGGGCTTGCTTCGCAAGACGAAAATGTCTTGCGAGTTCCTGCAGGGTTTTTTCCCTTTTCCGCCCCTTTCCCCCAACCCGCTAAGCCGCTTATCAGCTGATTCGCTAAGCCGCTTAACAGCTGATCCGCTAAGCCTCAAAGCCGCTTATCAGCTGATCCGCTAAGCCCGCTAAGCCGCTAATAGCACTAATCCGCTAAGCCGCTAATGGGCTTGCTTCGCAAGACGAAAAAACCGCAAGACGAAGAGACTCGCGGAACGGATTCCCTTCGATTTGCGAGGCACCACCGTACAGCCGACTTGTGGTTTTTGGGTAATACCTCATCATTCACCACGGAGTTGTAAGTGAAAAAGAAGGCAGTCAGAGCTGGATGAGAACCAACTGAGATTTGTGGGATGCAGTGTCCTAGTAGCCCTAAAACAGGGGTCAGCAACCTTTTTCAACCATGGATCAGTCCACCGTCCTTCACACATGTGGTGGGAAGGATTATATTTTGAAGAAAAAAATGAACAAATTCCTATGCCCCACACCCAGAGGTGCATTTTTTTAAAAAAGCACACATTCTACTCATGTAAAAACACCATCCGTGGGCTGGATTGAGAAGGCGATTGGGCCACATCTGGGCCCTGGGCCTTAGGTTGCCTACCCTTGTCATAAAAAATCAACCTCGAAGCCTGAAAGCAGGATGTGAGCACCACAGCACTCATCCTCACATGCGATCTCCAGCAACTGGCATTCAGCCGCCAAGTAGTAAGGTATGAGTAAAGTAGGAGTAAAGTAAGAGTAAAGCATGAGTAAAGCAGGAGTAAAGTAGGAGTGGAGTATGAGTAAAACAGGAGTAAAGCATGAGTAAAGCATGAGTAAGGTATGAGTAAGGAAGGAGTAAAGCAGGAGTAAGGAAGGAGTAAAGTAGGCGCAAGGTGGGAGTAAAGTAGCGTAAAGTAGGAGCAAAGGAAATAGGAGGGACTCGGTTTAGGAACTAGGAGGAAGAACTAGGTGGAGGAAATAGGAATTAGGAGAGACTAGGAGGGACTAGGTGGAGGAACTAGGTGGAGGAACTAGCAGGAACTAGGAGGGACTAGGTGGTGGAACTATCAGCAACTAGCAGGGACTAGGTGGAGGAACTATGAGGAGGGACTAGGTGGAAGAACTAGGATGAACTAGGAGGGACTAGGTGGAGGAACTAGGAGGGAATAGGAGAAACTAGGTGGAGGAACTATGAGGAGGAACTAGGTGGAGGAACTAGGATGAACTAGGAGGGACTAGGTGGAGGAACTAGGAGGAACTAGGAGGGACTAAGTGGAGGAACTAGGAGGGACTAGGAGCTAATAGATGGAGGAACTAGGTGGAGGAACTAGGAGGGACTAGGTGGAGGAACTAGGAGGGACTAGTTGGAGGAACTAGGAGGAGGAACTAGGAGGAGGAACTTGGAGGAACAAGATGGAGGAACTAGGAGGGACTAGGTGGAGGGACTGGTTGGAGGCGCTAGGAGGGACTAGGTGGAGGAACTATGAGGAGGAAATAGGTGGAGGAGCTAGGATGAACTAGGAGGGACTAGGTGGAGGAACTAGGAGGGACTAGGAGAAACTGGGTGGAGGACCTATAAGGAGGAACTAGGTGGAGGAACTAGCAGGAACTAGGAGGGACTAGGTGGAGGAACTAGGAGGGACTAGGAGAAACTGGGTGGAGGAACTATAAGGAGGAACTAGGTGGAGGAACTAGCAGGAACTAGGAGGGACTAGGTGGAGGGACTAGGAGGGACTAGGAGAAACTGGGTGGAGGAACTATAAGGAGGAACTAGGCGGAGGAACTACAAGGAACTAGGAGGAACTGGGTGGAGGAACCAGCAGGAACTAGGAGGGACTAGGCGGAGGAGCTAGGAGGGACTAGGAGGGACTAGGTTGCGGAACTAGGAGGAGGAACTAGGTGGAGAAACTAGGAGGAACTAGGTGGCTGAACTAGGTGGAGGGACTAGGAGGGACTGGGCGGAGGAACTAGGAGGAGGGACTAGAAGGGACTAGGTGGAGGAACTAGGAGGTACTAGGAGCGACTAATTGGAGGGACTAGGAGGGACTAGGAGGGACTAGGTGGAGGAACTAGGAGGGATTAGGAGGAACTAGGTGGAGGAACTAGGTGGAGGGATTAGGAGGGACTTGGTGGAGGAAGTAAGAGGATCTTGGAGGGACTAGGTGGAGGAACTAGGAGGGAATAGGAGGGATTGGGCAGAGGAACTAGGAGGAGGAACTAGGAAGGACTAGGTGGAGGAACTTGGAGGAACTAGGCGGGACTAGGAGAAACTAGGTGGAGGAACTATGAGGAGGAACTAGGTGGAGGAACTAGGATGAACTAGGAGGGACTAGGTGGAGGAACTAGGAGGAACTAGGAGGGATTGGGTGCAGGAACTAGGAGGTTCTAGGTGGAGGGACTAGGAGGAACTAGGCGGAGGAACTAGGTGGTGGAACTAGGAGGACCTTGGAGGGACTAGGTGGAGGAACTAGGAGAGGAACTATGTGGAGGAACTAGGAGGAGGAACTAGGTGTAGGAACTAGGAGGGACTAGGAGGGAATAGGTGGAGGAACTAGGTGGAAGAACTAGGAGGAGGAACTAGGAGGAACCTGGTGGAGGAACTAGGAGGAAGAACTAGGTGGAGGAACTAGAAGGAGGAACTAGGTGCAGCAACTAGGAGGGACTAGGAGGGACTAGGTGGAGGAACTAGGAGGTACTAGGAGGGACTAGGTGGAGGAACTAGGAGGAGGAACTAGTCATGTAAAAACACGCTGATTCCTGGACCATCCGTGGGCTGGATTGAGAAGGCGATTGGGCCACATCTGGACCCTGGGCCTTAGGTTGCCTACCCTTGCCCTAAAAAATCCACCTCCAAGCCTGCAAGCAGAAGGAACTAGGTGCTGGAACTAGGAGGAACTAGGAGGGACTAGGTGCAGGAACTAGGAGGTTCTAGGTGGAGGGACTAGGAGGGACTAGGAGGGACTAGGGGGAGGAACTAGGTGGTGGAACTAGGAGGCACTAGGAGGGACTAGGTGGAGGAACTAGGAGGACCTTGGAGGGACTAGGTGGAGGAACTAGGAGAGGAACTATGTGTAGGAACTAGGAGGAGGAACTAGGTGTAGGAACTAGGAGGGACTAGGAGGGAATAGGTGGAGGAACTAGGTGGAAGAACTAGGAGGAGGAACTAGGAGGAACCTGGTGGAGGAACTAGGAGGAAGAACTAGGTGGAGGAACTAGAAGGAGGAACTAGGTGCAGGAACTAGGAGGGACTAGGAGGGACTAGGTGGAGGAACTAAGAGGTACTAGGAGGGACTAGGTGGAGGAACTAGGAGGAGGAACTAGTCATGTAAAAACACGCTGATTCCTGGACCATCCGTGGGCTGGATTCAGAAGGCGATCGGGCCACATCTGGACCCTGGGCCTTAGGTTGCCTACCCTTGCCCTAAAAAATCCACCTCCAAGCCTGCAAGCAGGATGTGAGCACCACGGCACTCATCCTCACTTGCTATCTCCAGTAACTGGCATTCAGCCGCAAAGTAGTAAGGTAGGAGTAAAGCAGGAGTAAAGCAGGAGTAAAGTAGGAGCAAAATGGGAGTAAGGTATGAGTGAAGTAGGAGTAAAGAATGAGTAAAGTAGGAGGGACTAGGAGGGACTAGGTGGAGGAACTAGGAGGGACTAGGAGGGACTAGGAGGGACTAGGTTGAGGAAATAGAATGGAGTAGGGAGTAAGGTAGGAGTAAAGTATAAGTAAAGGAGGAGTAAAGTAGGAGTAAGGAAGGAGCAAAGAAGGAGCAAAGAAGGAGCAAATAAGGAGTAAAGTAGGGGTAAGTTATGTGTAAAGTGGAGTAAAGCAGGAGTGAAGTAGGAGTAAAGCAGGAGTAAGGAAGGAACAAAGAAGGAGTAAAGTAGGGGTAAAGTAGGAGTAAGGTAGGAGTAAAGTAGGAGTAAAGTAGGAGTGAAGTGGGGGTAAGGTGGGAGTGAGGTAGGAGTAAAGTGGGTGCAAGGAAGGACTAGGAGGTACTAGGAGGGACTAGGTGGAGGAACTAGGAGGAACTAGGTGGGCCTAGGTGGTGGAACTAGGAGTGACTAGGAGGGACTAGGTCTAGGAACTAGGTGGAGGAACTAGGAGGAACTAGATGGAGGAACTAGGAGGGACTAGGTGGATAAACTAGGTGGAGGAACTAGGAGGGACTAGGTGGAGGAACTATGAGGAGAAACTAGATGGAGGAACTTGGAGGGACCAGGTGGAGGAACTAGGAGGAGGGACTAGGTGGAGGAACTATGAGGAGGAACTAGGTGGAGGAAGTAGGAGGGACCAGGTGGAGGAACTATGAGGAGGGACTAGGTGGAGGAACTAGAAGGAACTAGGTGGGACTAGGTGGAGGAACTAGGAGTGACTAGGAGGGACTAGGTGGAGGAACTAGGTGGGGGAACTAGGAGGAACTAGATGGAGGAACTAGGAGGGACTAGGTGGAGGAACTAGGTGGAGGAACTAGGTGGAGGAACTAGAATGAACTAGGAGGGACTAGGTGGAGGAACTATGAGGAGGGACTAGGTGGAGGAACTATGAGGAGGGACTAGGTGGAGGAACTATGAGGAGGAACTAGGTGGAGGAACTAGAATGAACTAGGAGGGAGAAGGTGGAGTAACTAGGAGGGACCAGGTGGAGGAACTAGGTGGAGGGACTAGGTGGAGGAACTAGAATGAACTAGGAGGGACAAGGTGGAGTAACTAGGAGGGACCAGGTGGAGGAACTAGGTGGAGGGACTAGGTGGAGGAACTAGGAGGGACTCAGAGGGACTAGGTGGAGGAACTAGGAGGAGGAGCTTGGAGGAACTAGATGGAGGAACTAGGAGGGACTAGGTGGAGGAACTAGGAGGGACTAGGAGGGACTAGGTGGAGGAACTAGGAGGAGGAACTAGTCATGTAAAAACACGCTGATTCCTGGACCATCCGTGGGCTGGATTGAGAAGGCGATTGGGCCACATCTGGACCCTGGGTCTTAGGTTGCCTACCCTTGCCCTAAAAAATCAACCTCCAAGCCTGCAAGCAGGATGTGAGCACCACAGCACTCATCCTCACATGCGACCTCCAGTAACTGGCATTCAGCCGCAAAGTAGTAAGGTAGGAGTAAAGCAGGAGTAAAGCAGGAGTAAAGTAGGAGCAAAATGGGAGTAAGGTATGAGTGAAGTAGGAGTAAAGAATGAGTAAAGTAGGAGGGACTAGGTGGAGGAACTAGGAGGGACTAGGAGGGTCTAGGAGGGACTAGGTTGAGGAAATAGAATGGAGTAGGGAGTAAGGCAGGAGTAAAGTAGAAGTAAAGCAGGAGTAAAGTAGGAGTAAGGAAGGAGCAAAGAAGGAGCAAAGAAGGAGTAAAGTAGGGGTAAGTTATGTGTAAAGTAGAGTAAAGCAGGAGTGAAGTAGGAGTAAAGCAGGAGTAAGGAAGTAACAAAGAAGGAGTAAAGTAGGGGTAAAGTAGGAGTAAGGTAAGAGTAAAGTAGAAGTAAAGTAGGAGTGAAGTGGGGGTAAGGTGGGAGTGAGGTAGGAGTAAAGTGGGTGTAAGTTAGGACTAGGAGGTACTAGGAGGAACTAGGTGGAGGAACTAGGAGGAACTAGGTGGGACTAGGTGGCGGAACTAGGAGAGACTAGGAGGGACTAGGTGGAGGAACTAGGTGGAGGAACTAGGAGGAACTAGATGGAGGAACTAGGAGGGACTAGGTGGAGGGACTAGGTGGAGGACTAGGTGGAGGAACTATGAGGAGGAACTAGGTGGAGGAACTTGGAGGGACCAGGTGGAGGAACTAGGAGGAGGGACTAGGTGGAGGAACTATGAGGAGGAACTAGGCGGAGGAAGTAGGAGGGACCAGGTGGAGGAACTATGAGGAGGGACTAGGCGGAGGAACTATGAGGAGGAACTAGGAGGGACTAGGTGGAGGAACTAGAAGGAACTAGGTGGGACTAGGTGGAGGAACTAGGAGTGACTAGGAGGGACTAGGTGGAGGAACTAGGTGGGGGAACTAGGAGGAACTAATGCAGGAACTAGGAGTGACTAGGAGGAACTAGGTGGAGGAACTAGGTGGAGGAACTAGAATGAACTAGGAGGGACTAGGTGGAGGAACTATGAGGAGGGACTAGGTGGAGGAACTATGAGGAGGAACTAGGTGGAGGAACTATGAGGAGGAACTAGGTCGAGCAACTAGAATGAACTAGGAGGGACAAGGTGGAGTAACTAGGAGGGACCAGGTGTAGGAATTAGGTGGAGGGACTAGGTGGAGGAACTAGGAGGGACTCGGAAGGACTAGGTGGAGGAACTAGGAGGAGGAACTTGGAGGAACTAGATGGAGGAACTAGGAGGGACTAGGTGGAGGAACTAGGAGGGACTAGGTGGAGGAACTAGGAGGAGGAACTAGTCATGTAAAAATACGATGATTCCTGGACGATCTGTGGGCTGGATTGAGAAGGCTATTGGGCCACATCTGGGCTGTGGGCCTTAGGTTGCCAACCCTTGCCCTAAAAAATCAACCTCCAAGCCTGCAAGCAGGATGTGAGCACCACAGCATTCATCCTCACATGCGACCTCCAGCAACTGGCATTCAGCCGCCAAGTAGTAAGGTATAAGTAAAGTATGAGTAAAGTATGAGTCAAGTAGGAGTAAAGCATGAGTAAAGCATGAGTAAAGCATGAGAAAAGTAGGAGTGTAGTATGAGTAAAACAGGAGTAAAGCATGAGTAAAGAATGAGTAAAGTGGCAGTGAGGTGGGAGTAAGGTATGAGCAAGGTATGAGTAAGGTATGAGTAAGGTAGAGTACAGCAGGAGTAAGGTAGGAGTAAAGTAGGAGTAAGGTAGGAGGAAAGCAGACGCAAGGTAGGAGTAAAGTAGTGTAAAGTAGGAGCAAAGGAAATAGGAGGGACTCGGTTTAGGAACTAGGAGGAAGAACTAGGTGGAGGAAATAGGAATTAGGAGGGACTAGCAGGGACTAGGTGGAGGAACTAGGTGGAGGAACTATCAGGAACTAGGAGGAACTAGGTGGAGGAAATATGAGGAGGGACTAGGTGGAAGAACTAGGATGAACTAGGAGGGACTAGGTGGAGGAACTAGGAGGGACTAGGAGGGACTAGGTGGAGGAACTAGGAGGAGGAACTTGGAGGAACTAGATGGAGGAACTAGGAGGAGGTACTTGGAGGAACTAGATGGAGGGACTAGGAGGGACTAGGTGGAGGGACTAGTTGGAGGAACTAGGAGCGACTAGGTGGAGGAACTAGGAGGAACTATTAGGGACTAGGTGGAAGAACTAGGAGGGACAAGGAGGAAATAGGTGGGGGAACTAGGACGAACTAGGTGGAGGAAATAGGAGGCACTAGGAGGGACTAGGTGGAAGAACAAGGAGGAACTAGGAGGGACAAAGTGGAGGAACTAGGTGGAGGAACTAGGATGGGCTAGGAGGGACTAGGTGGAGGAACTAGGAGGGACTAGATGTAGGAACTAGGAGGGACTAGGTTTAGATACTAGGAGGGACTAGGAGGGACTAGGACGAACTAGGTGGAGGAACTAGCAGGAAGTAGGAGGGACTAGGTGGAGGAACTAGGAGGCAGTAGGAGGGTCTAGGTGGAAGAACTTGGAGGGACTAGGAGGGACTAGGTGGAGAAACTAGGAGGAGGAACTAGGTGGAGGAACTAGGAGGGACTAGGTGGAGGAACTACAAGGAGCTAGGTGGAGGAACTAGGAGGGACTAGGAGGGACTAGGTGGAGGAACTAGGAGGAGGAACTAGTCATGTAAAAATACGATGATTCCTGGACGATCTGTGGGCTGGATTGAGAAGGCTATTGGGCCACATCTGGGCCGTGGGCCTTAGGTTGCCAACCCTTGCCCTAAAAAATCAACCTCCAAGCCTGCAAGCAGGATCTGAGCACCACAGCATTCATCCTCACATGCGACCTCCAGCAACTGGCATTCAGCCGCCAAGTAGTAAGGTATGAGTAAAGTATGAGTAAAGTATGAGTAAAGTATGAGTAAAGTATGAGTCAAGTAGGAGTCAAGTAGGAGTAAAGTATGAGTAAAGCATGAGTAAGGCATGAGTAAAGCATGAGAAAAGTAGGAGTATAGTATGAGTAAAACAGGAGTAAAGCATGAGTAAAGAATGAGTAAAGTGGCAGTGAAGTGGGAGTAAGGTATGAGCAAGGTATGAGTAAGGTATGAGTAAGGTAGAGTACAGCAGGAGTAAGGTAGGAGTAAAGTAGGAGTAAGGTAGGAGGAAAGCAGGCGCAAGGTAGGAGTAAAGTAGCGTAAAGTAGGAGCAAAGGAAATAGGAGGGACTCGGTTTAGGAACTAGGAGGAAGAACTAGGTGGAGGAAATAGGAATTAGGAGGGACTAGCAGGGACTAGGTGGAGGAACTAGGTGGAGGAACTATCAGGAACTAGGAGGGACTAGGTGGTGGAACTAGCAGGAACTAGGAGGGACTAGGTGGAGGAAATATGAGGAGGGACTAGGTGGAAGAACTAGGATGAACTAGGAGGGACTAGGTGGAGGAACTAGGAGGGACTAGGAGGTACTAGGTGGAGGAACTAGGAGGAGGAACTTGGAGGAACTAGATGGAGGAACTAGGAGGGACTAGGTGGAGGGACTAGTTGGAGGAACTAGGAGCGACTAGGTGGAGGAACTAGGAGGAACTATTAGGGACTAGGTGGAAGAACTAGGAGGGACTAGGAGGAAATAGGTGGGGGAACTAGGACGAACTAGGTGGAGGAACTAGGAGGCACTAGGAGGGACTAGGTGGAGGAACAAGGAGGAACTAGGAGGGACTAGGTGGAGGAACTAGGAGGGACTAGATGTAGGAACTAAGAGAGACTAGGTTTAGAGACTAGGAGGGACTAGGACGAACTAGGTGGAGGAACTAGCAGGAAGTAGGAGGGACTAGGTGGAGGAACTAGGAGGCAGTAGGAGGGTCTAGGTGGAAGAACTAGGAGGGACTAGGTGGAGGAACTAGGAGGAGGAACTAGGTGGAGGAACTAGGAGGGACTAGGTGGAGGAACTAGGAGGGACTAGGAGGGACTAGGTGGAGGAACTAGGATGAGGAACTAGGTGGAGGAACTACGAGGGACTAGGAGGGACTAGGTGGAGGAACTTGGAGGAACTAGGAGGGACCAGGTGGAGGGACTAGGAGGGACTAGGAGGGACTCGGGGAGGAACTAGGAGGAGGAACTAGGTGCAGGAACTAGGAGGGACTAGGAGGGACTAGGTGGAGGAACTAGGAGGAGGAACTAGTCATGTAAAAACACGCTGATTCCTGGACCATCCGTGGACTGGATTGAGAAGGCGATTGGGTCACATTTAGGCCCTGGGCCTTAGGTTGCCAACCCTTCCCTAAAAAATCAACCTCCAAGCCTGCAAGCAGGATGTGAGCACCACAGCACTCTTCCTCACATGTGATCTCCAGCAACTGGCATTCACCCGCAAAGTAGTAAGGTAGGAGTAAAGTATGAGTAAAGCAGGAGTAAAGAAGGAGTAAAGTAGGAGCAAAATGGGAGTAAGGTATGAGTAAAGTAGGAGTAAGGTATGTGTAAAGTGGAGTAAAGCAGGAGTGAAGTAGGAGTAAAGCAGGATTAAGGAATTAGCAAAGAAGGAGTAAAGTAGGGGTAAAGTAGAAGTAAGGTAGGAGTACAGTAGGAGTAAAGTAGGAGTGAAGTGGGGGTAAGGTGGGAGTGAGGTAGGAGTAAAGTGGGAGTAAGGTAGGACTAGGAGGGACTAGGAGGGACTAGGTGGAGGAACTAGGAGGGACTAGGTGGGACTAGGTGGGGGAACTAGGAGTGACTAGGAGGGAATAGGTGGATGAACTGGGTGGAGGAGCTAGGAGGAACTAGATGGAGGAACTAGGTGGAGGAACTATGAGGAGGAACTAGGTGGAGGAACTAGAATGAACTAGGAGGGACAAGGTGGAGGAACTAGGAGGGACAAGGAGGAGGAACTAGGAGGGTGTAGTTGGAGGAAAGAGGAAAGAGTAGGGAGTAAGGTAGGAGTAAAGCAGGAGTAAAGCAGGAGTAAAGTATGAGTAAAGCATGAGTAAACTATGAGTAAAGCATAAGTAAAGTATGAGTAAACTATGAGTAAAGCAGGAGTAAAGTATGAGTAAACTATGAGTATAGTGTGAGTAAAGTGTGAGTAAAGTATGAGTAAAGTACGAGTAAAGTATGAGTAAAACAGGAGTAAAGTGAGTAAAACAGGAGTAAAGTGGGAGTAAGGTATGAGTAAGGTATGAGTAAAGTGGAGTACAGCAGGAGTAAGGAAGGAGTTAAGTAGGAGCAAGGTAGGAGTAAAGCCGGTGAAAGGTAGGAGTAAAGTAGCATAAAGTAGGAGGAAAGGAACTAGGAGGGACTCGGTTTAGGGACTAGGAGGAAGAACTAGGTGGAAGAACTAGGAGGGACTAGGTGGAGGAACTAGGAGGAGGAACTAGGTGGAGGAACTACAAGGAACTAGGTGGAGGAACTAGGAGGGACTAGGTGTAGGGACTAGGAGGGACTAGGAGGGACTAGGTGGAGGAACTAGGAGGGACTAGGAGGGACTAGGTGGAGGAACTAGGATGAGGAACTAGGTGGAGGAACTACAAGGAACTAGGAGGGACTAGGTGGAGGAACTTGGAGGAACTAAGAGGGACTAGGTGGAGGGACTAGGAGGGACTAGGAGGGACTCGGGGCAGGAACTAGGAGGAGGAACTAGGTGCAGGAACTAGGAGCGACTAGGAGGGACTAGGTGGAGGAACTAGGAGGAGGAACTAGGAGGGACTAGGTGGAGGAACTAGGAGGAGGAAGTAAGAGGAACTAGGAGGGACTAGGTGGAGGAACTAGGAGGAGGAACTAGGTGCAGGAACTAGGAGGGACTAGGAGGAGGAACTAGTCATGTAAAAACACGCTGATTCCTGGACCATCCGTGGGCTGGATTGAGAAGGCGATTGGGTCACATTTGGGCCCTGGGCCTTAGGTTGCCTACCGTTCCCTAAAAAATTAACCTCCAAGCCTGCAAGCAGGATGTGAGCACCACAGCACTCATCCTCACATGCGATCTCCAGCAACTGGCATTCAGCCGCAAAGTAGTAAGGTAGGAGTAAAGTGGGAAGAAATTGGGAGTAAAGTGGGAGTAAGGTATGAGTAAAGTGGAGTGCAGCAGGAGTAAGGTAGGAGTAAAGTAGGAGTAAGGTAGGAGTAAAGCAGGTGCAAGGTAAGAGGAAAGTAGGAGGAAAGTAGGAGTAAGGCATGAGTAAAGTGGAGTAAAGCAGGCAGTCGGAGCTGGATGAGGACAAACTGAGATTTGTGGGAGGCAGTGTCCTAGTAGCCCTAAAACAGGGGTCAGCAACCTTTTTCAACCATGGATCAGTCCCCCGTCCTTCACACATGTGGTGGGCCGGACTATGTTTTGAAGAAAAAAATGAACAAATTCCTATGCCCCATACCCAGACGTGCATTTTAAATAAAAGCACACATTCTACTCATGTAAAAACACGCTGATTCCTGGACCATCCGTGGGCTGGATTGAGAAGGCGATTGGGCCACATCTGGGCCCCGGGCGTTAGGTTGCCTACCCTTGCCCTAAAAAATTAACCTCCAAGCCTGCAAGCAGGATGTGAGCACCACAGCAGTCATCCTTACATGCGATCTCCAGCAACTGACATTCAACCGCAAAGTAGTAAGGTAGGAGTAAAGTAGGAGTGAAGTGGGAGTAAAGTGGGAGTAAGGTAGGAGTAAAGTGGGAGTAAGGTAGTAGTAAGGTAGGAGTGGATTTAATCAGTGGATTGATAATATGAAAGAACTGCTTACAGACATAGTCTGCTTGGATAAATACGAAAGTATTTCGTATGAATTTATCCAAAATGTAGTTGACTAATTTATATTAGGATAATATCAGATTTATAAAAGAATGTATGGGTTAGGGTATTTTTTGTATATATTCATATCATGTCTTTAAAACAACATTTTATTTTGATGGTTTTTTTTTTTTAAAAAAACCAACACCTTCCTTTTTGGCCTTCAGGTGTCTTCTAAAGATTGCAAAGTTACCTATCTCCTTGGCTCAGGGGTCGCATAACTCCATACCCTCCAACATTTCTCTGATGAAAATAGAGATGTCCTAAGGAAAAGCAGGACATTCTGGGATCCAGTCAGAAACCGGGACGGCTTCTGTAAATCCATGACTGTCCCTGGAAAATAGGGACACTTGGAGGGTCTGCATTCTCCACGCCTCCCCCATCCAAACTGGCTTATGTTTCCTTTTGAAATAAACAGTACAGTGGTGCCCCGCAAGACGAATGCCTCGCAAGACGGAAAAACCGCAAGACGAAAGGGTTTTCCGTTTTGGAGGTGCTTCGCAAAACGAATTTCCTATGGGCTTGCTTTGCAAGACAAAAATGTCTTGCGAGTTCCTGCAGGGTTTTTTCCCTTTTCCGCCCCTTTCCCCCAACCCGCTAAGCCGCTTATCAGCTGATCCGCTAAGCCGCTTAACAGCTGATCCGCTAAGCCCGCTAAGCCGCTAATAGCACTAATCCGCTAAGCCGCTAATGGGCTTGCTTCGCAAGACGAAAAAACCGCAAGACGAAGAGACTTGTGGAACGGATTCCTTTCGTTTTGCGAGGCACCACCGTACAGCCGACTTGTGGTGTTTGGGTAATACCTCATCATTCACCACGGAGTTATAAGTGAAAAAGAAGGCAGTCAGAGCTGGATGAGAACCAACTGAGATTTGTGGGATGCAGTGTCCTTGTAGCCCTAAAACAGGGGTCAGCAACCTTTTTCAACCATGGATCAGTCCACCGTCCTTCACACATGTGGTGGGAAGGATTACCGTAATTTTCGCTCCATAACACGCACTTTTTTGCTCCTAGAAAGTAAGGGAAAATGCCTGTGCGTGTTATGGGGCGAATGCACTGGACCGGAGCCATGGCTGCCGTCAGTTAAGCGAAGTGGGAGCCGCTTGCGACCTATGGAGGAGCCGGGGAGGAGGGAGGGAAGGAGAGGCATGGCAGCAAAGCAGGCAGCAGCCACTTACACGGGAGGAGGGATAGACGGGAGCCATAGCGAGCCGGAAGGAGGCAGGCAATTCAAAGCCAGCAGGCGCTTTTAAAAGCGTTGCGTAGCCAGCAACAGCTGCTGCAGCCTCAGCTAGCAAAGGTCTGCGCGCTCTCTAAACGGAGCAATGAGGCTGCGCGCCGGGGACAGGAGGGCATGGGATGAGGGAGAGGGGGAAATTACGTGTCCCCAGCGTCTCAGCTGATCCGCTGGCTCCTTCAGTGCGCTGGAGACAGGAGGGCACGGGATGAGGGAGAGGGGGAAATGCATGTCTCCCAGCGTCTCCCCTGATTCACTGGCTGCTTGAGCGCGCTGGGGACAGGAGGGCACGGGATGAGGGAGAGGGGGAAATGCATGTCTCCCAGCGTCTCCTCTAATCCGCTGGCTGCTTGAGCGCGCTGGGGACAGGAGGGCACGGGATGAGGGAGAGGGGGAAATGCATGTCTCCCAGCGTCTCCTCTAATCCGCTGGCTGCTTGAGCGCGCTGGGGACAGGAGGGCACGGGATGAGGGAGAGGGGGAAATGCATGTCTCCCAGTGTCTCCCCTGATCCGCTGGCTGCTTGAGCGCGCTGGGGACAGGAGGGCACGGGATGAGGGAGAGGGGGAAATTACGCAGAATAGACTGGATAGGTTTGAGCACATGAGCAGGACTTGGATTGCAGGGGATTCGCCATTAGCTGTGTAAAGCAGCAAAGAGGGAGAGAAGAGAAGGAGCAAAGCGGGAGAGGAGAGGAGCTGCTTACACTGCTGTAAGCGGCTGCTGTCCGGTTGGCTCCTTTAAAGCAACAGTGCTCTTTCCGTCCCTCCTCCCCGCTAAGCTCGCGGAAAAGCTCCTTCTCCATGAGCAGCTCCTTCTCCACACACCCCACGCGAGCTCTTTCTCCCCTTAAACCCCTCGCCTGCATTATTAGAAGCATCCTTCTTCACACACCCCACGCGTGCTCCTTGTCCCTTGAGTGCTTTTCCTTCCCTCCCCACTTAAAACGTGGTTACAAAGCACGGATCCACATGGATCCTCAGGATTTTTGAATTGGGCTACCCCAAACTCACCATCAGATCACATGTCTGTGGCCACAGCATGAAGCACAAAAATCATACATCCACTGTTTCGTTTATAATTTTTTTTCTTGTTTTCCTCCTCTAAAAACTACATGCGTGTTATGGTCTGGTGCGTGTAATAGAGCGAAAAATACGGTATATTTTGAAGAAAAAAATGAACAAATTCCTATGCCCCACACCCAGAGGTGCATTTTTTAAAAAAGCACACATTCTACTCATGTAAAACCACACTGATTCCTGGACCATCCGTGGGCTGGATTGAGAAGGCGATTGGGCCACATCTGGGCCCTGGGCCTTAGGTTGCCTACCCTTGCCATAAAAAATCAACCTCGAAGCCTGAAAGCAGGATGTGAGCACCACAGCACTCATCCTCACATGCGATCTCCAGCAACTGGCATTCAGCCGCCAAGTAGTAAGGTATGAGTAAAGTATGAGTAAAGTAGGAGTAAAGTAAGAGTAAAGCATGAGTAAAGTAGGAGTAGAGTATGAGTAAAACAGGAGTAAAGCATGAGTAAAGTATGAGTAAAGTATGAGTAAGGTATGAGTAAGGAAGGAGTAAAGCAGGAGTAAGGAAGGAGTAAAGTAGGCGCAAGGTAGGAGTAAAGTAGTGTAAAGTAGGAGCAAAGGAAATAGGAGGGACTCGGTTTAGGAACTAGGAGGAACTAGGTGGAGGAAATAGGAATTAGGAGAGACTAGCAGGGACTAGGTGGAGGAACTAGGTGGAGGAACTAGCAGGAACTAGGAGGGACTAGGGGGTGGAACTATCAGCAACTAGCAGGGACTAGGTGGAGGAACTATGAGGAGGGACTAGGTGGAAGAACTAGGATGAACTAGGAGGGACTAGGTGGAGGAACTAGGAGGGACTAGGAGAAACTAGGTGGAGGAACTATGAGGAGGAACTAGGTGGAGGAACTAGGATGAACTAGGAGGGACTAGGTGGAGGAACTAGGAGGAACTAGGAGGGACTAGGAGCGAATAGATGGAGGAACTAGGTGGAGGAACTAGGAGGGACTAGGTGGAGGAACTAGGAGGGACTAGGTGGAGGAACTAGGAGGAGGAACTTGGAGGAACAAGATGGAGGAACTAGGAGGGACTAGGTGGAGGGGCTGGTTGGAGGCGCTAGGAGGGACTAGGTGGAAGAACTAGGAGGAGGAAATAGGTGGAGGAGCTAGTATGAATTAGGAGGGACTAGGTGGAGGAACTAGGAGGGACTAGGAGAAACTGGGTGGAGGACCTATAAGGAGGAACTAGGTGGAGGAACTAGCAGGAACTAGGAGGGACTAGGTGGAGGAACTAGGAGGCAGTAGGAGGGTCTAGGTGGAAGAACTAGGAGGGACTAGGAGGGACTAGGTGGAGGAACTAGGAGGAGGAACTAGGTGGAGGAACTACAAGGGACTAGGAGGGACTAGGTGGAGGGACTAGGAGGGACTAGGAGGGACTAGGAGCGAATAGATGGAGGAACTAGGTGGAGGAACTAGGAGGGACTAGGGGGGACTAGGTGGAGGAACTAGGAGGGACTAGGTGGAGGAACTAGGAGGGACTAGGTGGAGGAACTAGGAGGAGGAACTTGGAGGAACAAGATGGAGGAACTAGGAGGGACTAGGTGGAGGGACTGGTTGGAGGCGCTAGGAGGGACTCGGTGGAGGAACTATGAGGAGGAAATAGGTGGAGGAGCTAGGATGAACTAGGAGGGACTAGGTGGAGGAACTAGGAGGGACTAGGAGAAACTGGGTGGAGGAACTACAGTGGTACCTCGCAAGACGAACGCCTCGCAAGACGGAAAACCCGCTAGACGAAAGGGTTTTCCGTCGCGGAGGCGCTTCGCAAAACGAATTTCCCTATGGGCTTGCTTCGCAAGACGACAGCCCATAGGGAAATCTCCGGGACAGCGGGGAAGCACAGCGCGTCTTCCCCGCTGTCCTCGGACCTCCTCTGAAGGCTGGCGGCAGGGCGGGGACAGCTCCTCCTGCCGCCGCCGGGCTTCGGAATGATGCCCCGATGCCGGTCGGCAGGCGGGAACGCCGCCCGCCATCGGGACCATGCCCCGATGCCAGGGGCGGGCGGGAACGCCTCCCCCCGCCCCCCGCCATTGGGACCATGCCCCGATGCTGGGCGGCGGGGACGGGGCGGGGCATGGTCACCGCCGCCGGCGTTTAAAAGCACTCTGGGGAAAGCAGCGAAGCGCGCTGCTTTCCCCGAGCATCGGGAAGTCCGGCGGGGGTCCTTGGGATTCCCTCCCAGCCCCCGCCTTTAAAAGCACTCTGGGGAAAGCAGCGAAGCGCGCTGCTTTCCCCGAGCATCGGGAAGTCCGGCGGGGGTCCTTGGGATTCCCTCCCAGCCCCCGCCTTTAAAAGCACTCTGGGGAAAGCAGCGAAGCGCGCTGCTTTCCCCGAGCATCGGGAAGTTCGGCGGGGGTCCTTGGGATTCCCTCCCAGCCCCCGCCTTTAAAAGCACTCTGGGGAAAGCAGCGAAGCGCGCTGCTTTCCCCGAGCATCGGGAAGTCCGGCGGGGGTCCTTGGGATTCCCTCCCAGCCCCCGCCTTTAAAAGCACTCTGGGGAAAGCAGCGAAGCGCGCTGCTTTCCCCGAGCATCGGGAAGTCCGGCGGGGGTCCTTGGGATTCCCTCCCAGCCCCCGCCTTTAAAAGCACTCCAGGGAAAGCAGCAAAGCGCGGCGCGCTTTGTTGCTTTCCCCGGAGTGCTTTTAAACGCGGGCGGCTGGGGGGGGGAATCCCTTGGACCCTCGCCGGACTTCTAAAGAGCTGCGGGAAGTCCGGGGGGTCCAAGGGATTCCCTCCCAGCCCCCGCCTTTAAAAGCACTCCGGGGAAAGCAGCAAAGCGCGGCACGCTTTGTTGCTTTCCCCGGAGTGCTTTTAAACGCGGGCGGCTGGGGGGGGGGAATCCCTTGGACCCTCGCCGGACTTCTAAAGAGCTGCAGGAAGTCCGGGGGGTCCAAGGGATTCCCTCCCAGCCCCCGCCTTTAAAAGCACTCCGGGGAAAGCAGCAAAGCGCGGCACGCTTTGTTGCTTTCCCCGGAGTGCTTTTAAACGCGGGCGGCTGGGAGGGAATCCCTTGGACCCTCGCCGGACTTCAAAAGAGCTGCGGGAAGTCCGGGGGGTGGTCCAAGGGATTCCCTCCCAGCCCCCGCCTTTAAAAGCACTCCGGGGAAAGCAGCAAAGCGCGGCACGCTTTGTTGCTTTCCCCGGAGTGCTTTTAAACGCGGGCGGCTGGGAGGGAATCCCTTGGACCCTCGCCGGACTTCAAAAGAGCTGCGGGAAGTCCGGCGGGGGTCCAAGGGATTCCCTCACTGCCGCCCACCTTTAGGAGCGCTCGGGGAAAGCAGCGCGCTTCGCTGCTTTCCCCAGAGTCCTTTTAAACGCAGGCGGCAGTGAGGGAATCCCTTGGACCCCCGCCGGACTTCCCGCAGCTCTTTTGAAGTCCTGTGGGGGGGAGAAGGGCTTTTCTTCCTACCGCCAGCCTTCAGAACAGCCTTCTGAAGGCTGGCGGTGGGAAGAAAAGCCCTTGTCCCCCCCACCCAGCCTTCAGAAGAGGTCGGGGGACAGACTGTCCCCAGACCTGGTCTGAAGGCGGTTTCCCTAGGAACGCATTACAGTGGTACCCCGCAAGACGAACGCCTCGCAAGACGGAAAACCCGCTAGACGAAAGGGTTTTCCGTTTTGGAGGCGCTTCGCAAAACGAATTTCCCTATGGGCTTGCTTCGCAAGACGAAAGCCCATAGGGAAATCTCCGGGACAGCGGGGAAGCGCAGCGCGTCTTCCCCACTGTCCTCGGACCTCCTCCGAAGCCTGGCGGCAGGGCGGAGAGACCTCTTCCCGCCGCCAGGCTTCGGAAGGATGCTCCGAAGCTAAAGAAGCTAAAGCAGCCTGCCGCGACCCTCTCCCGGCTGGAGAGGTGACGCGCGCCTATGGCAGGAGCCTCCATAGCCGAGCGTCACCTCTCCAGCCGGGAGAGCGCGCGCGGGGCTAAAGCAACCCCCCGCGACCCTCTCTCAGGTGACGCGGGCCTATGGCAGGAGCCTCCATAGGCGCGCGTCACCTATCCAGCCGGGAGAGCACGCGCAGGGCTAAAGCAGCCCCCCGCGACCCTCTCCCAGGTGACGCGCGCCTATGTCAGGAGCCTCCATAGCCGAGCGTCACCTCTCCAACTGGGAGAGCGCGCGCGGGGCTAAAGAAACCCCCCGCGACCCTCTCCCGGCTGGAGATGTGACGCGCGCCTATGGCAGGAACCTCCATAGGCGCCCGTCACCTCTCCAGCCGGGAGAGCGCGCGCGGGGCTAAACCAGCCCCCCGCGACCCTCTCCCGGCTGGAGAAGTGACGCGCGCCTATGGCAGGAGCCTCCATAGGCGCCCGTCACCTCTCCAGCCGGGAGAGCGCGCGCGGGGCTAAAGCAGCCCCCCGCGACCCTCTCCCAGGTGACGCGCGCCTATGGCAGGAGCCTCCATAGCCGAGCGTCACCTCTCCAGCCGGGAGAGCGCGCGGGGGGCTAAAGAAGCCATAGCCCCGCGACCCTCTCCCAGCTGGAGAAGTGACGCGTGACTATGGCAGCAGCCTCTGAAGGATGCACCGAAGCCTGGCGTGGGGGGGGGGCGGAGAGACCTTCTCCCCGCGCCAGCCTTCGGATGGCTGTCCTGAAGACTTGGGGTGGGAGAAGGGTTTTCCTTCCCACCGCCAACATTCAGAATGCTGTTCTGAATGTTGGCGGTGGGGAGGAAAAACCCTCCTCCCACGCAAGCCCCGGGAACAGAGGGAAAGCGCTGCGCGCCTTCCCCTCTGTTCCCGTACCTGTGCTGAAGGCTTGCGGTGGGGAGAAAAGCCCTTCTCCGCACCGCCAGCCTGGCAAGCGGTTTCCCTAGGAACGCATTAATTGATTTTCAATGCATTCCTATGGGAAACCGTGCTTCGCAAGACGAAAAACTCGCAAGAAGAAAAAACTTGCGGAACGAATTAATTTCGTCTTGCGAGGCACCACTGTAATTGATTTTCAATGCATTCCTATGGGAAACCGTGCATCGCAAGACGAAAAACTCGCAAGAAGAATAAACTTGCGGAACGAATTAATTTCGTCTTGCGAGGCACCACTGTATAAGGAGGAACTAGGCGGAGGAACTACAAGGAACTAGGAGGAACTGGGTGGAGGAACCAGCAGGAACTAGGAGGGACTAGGTGGAGGAGCTAGGAGGGATTAGGAGGGACTAGGAGGAGGAACTAGGAGGAGGAACTAGGAGGAACTAGGTGGAGAAACTAGGAGGAACTAGGTGGCTGAACTAGGTGGAGGGACTAGGAGGTACTAGGAGGGACTAATTGGAGGGACTAGGAGGGACTAGGTGGAGGAACTAGGAGGGATTAGGAGGGACTAGGTGGAGGAACTAGGTGGAGGGATTAGGAGGGACTTGGTGGAGGAAGTAAGAGGATCTTGGAGGGACTAGGTGGAGGAACTAGGAGGGACTAGGAGGGATTGGGCAGAGGAACTAGGAGGAGGAACTAGGAAGGACTAGGTGGAGGAACTATGAGGAGGAACTAGGTGGAGGAACTAGGATGAACTAGGAGGGACTAGGTGGAGGAACTAGGAGGGAGTAGGTGGAGGAACTAGGAGGACCTTGGAGGGACTAGGTGGAGGAACTTGGAGGGACTAGGGTGGACTAGGTATGGGAACTAGGAGGAGGAACTAGGTGCTGGAACTAGGAGGAACTAGGAGGGACTAGGTGCAGGAACTAGGAGGTTCTAGGTGGAGGGACTAGGAGGGACTAGGGGGAGGAACTAGGTGGTGGAACTAGGAGGCACTAGGAGGGACTAGGTGGAGGAACTAGGAGGACCTTGGAGGGACTAGGTGGAGGAACTAGGGGGGACTAGGTGGAGGAACTAGGAGAGGAACTATGTGGAGGAACTAGGAGGAGGAACTAGGTGTAGGAACTAGGAGGGACTAGGAGGGAATAGGTGGAGGAACTAGGTGGAAGAACTAGGAGGAGGAAATAGGAGGAACCTGGTGGAGGAACTAGGAGGAAGAACTAGGTGGAGGAACTAGAAGGAGGAACTAGGTGCAGGAACTAGGAGGGACTAGGAGGGACTAGGTGGAGGAACTAGGAGGTACTAGGAGGGACTAGGAGGAGGAACTAGGAGGAGGAACTAGTCATGTAAAAACACGCTGATTCCTGGACCATCCGTGGGCTGGATTGAGAAGGCGATTGGGCCACACCTTGTCTCTGGGCCTTAGGTTGCCTACCCTTGCCCTAAAAAATCCACCTCCAAGCCTGCAAGCAGGATTTGAGCACCACAGCACTCATCCTCACATGCTATCTCCAGTAACTGGCATTCAGCCGCAAAGTAGTAAGGTAGGAGTAAAGCAGCAGTAAAGCAGGAGTAAAGTAGGAGCAAAATGGGAGTAAGGTATGAGTGAAGTAGGAGTAAAGAATGAGTAAAGTAGGAGGGACTAGGAGGGACTAGGTGGAGGAACTAGGAGGGACTAGGAGGGACTAGGTTGAGGAAATAGGATGGAGTAGGGAGTAAGGTAGGAGTAAAGTAGAAGTAAAGCAGGAGTAAAGTAGGAGTAAGGAAGGAGCAAAGTAGGAGTAAAGTAGGGGTAAGGTATGTGTAAAGTGGAGTAAAGCAGGAGTGAAGTAGGAGTAAAGCAGGAGTAAGGAAGGAAGGGGTAAAGTAGGAGTAAGGTAGGAGTACAGTAGGAGTAAAGTAGGAGTAAAGTAGGAGTGAAGTGGGGGTAAGGTGGGAGTGAGGTGGGAGTAAAGTGGGAGTAAGGTAGGACTAGGATGTACTAGGAGGGACTAGGTGGAGGAACTAGGAGGAACTAGCAGGAACTAGGAGGGTCTAGGTGGTGCAACTAGCAGGAACTAGGAGGGACTAGGAGGGATTAGGTGAGGAACTAGGTGGAGGAACTAGCAGGAACTAGGAGGGACTAGGTGGTGCAACTAGCAGGAACTAGGAGGGACTAGGTGGAGGAACTAGGAGTGACTAGGAGGGACTAGGTGGAGGAACTAGGTGGAGGAACTAGGAGGAACTAGATGGATGAACTAGGAGGAACTAGGTGGAGGAACTAGGTGGAGGAACTAGGAGGGACTAGGTGGAGGAACTATGAGGAGGAACTAGGTGGAGGAACTTGGAGGGACTAGGTGGAGGAACTAGGAGGAGGGACTAGGTGGAGGAACTATGAGTGACTAGGAGGGAGTAGGTGGAGGAACTAGGTGGGGAACTAGGAGGAACTAGATGGAGGAACTAGGAGGGACTAGGTGGAGGAACTAGGTGGAGGAACTAGGTCGAGGAACTAGAATGAACTAGGAGGGACTAGGTGGAGGAACTATGAGGAGGGACTAGGTGGAGGAACTATGAGGAGGAACTAGGTGGAGGAACTAGAATGAACTAGGAGGGACAAGGTGGAGGAACTAGGAGGGACTAGGTGGAGGAACTAGGAAGAGGAAATAGGAGGGATTAGGTGGAGGAACTAGGAGGGACTAGGAGGGACTAGGTGGAGGAACTAGGAGGAAGAACTAGGAGGAACTAGATGGAGGGACTAGGAGGGACTAGGTGGAGGAACTAGGAGGGACTAGGTGGAGGAACTAGGAGGAGGAACTAGTCATGTTAAAATACGATGATTCCTGCAGATCTGTGGGCTGGATTGAGAAGGCTATTGGGCCACATCTGGGCCGTGGGCCTTAGGTTGCCAACCCTTGCCCTAAGAAATCAACCTCCAAGCCTGCAAGCAGAATGTTAGCACCACAGCACTCATCCTCACATGGTATCTCCAGCAACTGGCATTCAGCCGCAAAGTAGTAAGGTATGAGTAAGGTATGAGTAAAGTATGAGTAAAGCAGGAGTAAAGCATGAGTAAAGTAAGAGTAAAGTAGGAGGTAAAGAATGAGTAAGGCATGAGTAAAGCAGGAGTAAAGCATGAGTAAAGTATGAGTAAAGTAGGAGGTAAAGTATGAGTAAAGCATGAGTAAAGTATGAGTAAAGTGGGAATGAAGTGGGAGTAAGGTAAGAGGAAAGTAGCGTAAAGTAGGAGCAAAGGAACTAGGAGGGACTCTGTTTAGGAACTAGGAGGAAGATCTAGGTGGAGGAAATAGGAGGAACTAGAAGGGACTAGGAGGGAGTAGGTGGAGGAACTAGGTGGAGGAACTAGCAGGAACTAGGTCGTGCAACTAGCAGGAACTAGGAGGGACTAGGTGGAGGAACTATGAGGAGGAACTAGGTGGAGGAACTAGGATGAACTAGGAGGGACTAGGTGGAGGAACTAGGAGGGACTAGGAGAAACTACCGTATTTTTCGCCCTATAGGACGCACTTTTCCCCCTCCAAAAATGAAGGGGAAATGTGTGTGCGTCCTATGGGGCGAATGCAGGTTTTCCCTGAAGCCTGGAGAGCGAGACGGGTCGGTGCGCACCGAACCCTCTCGCTCTCCAGGCTTTAGGAAGCTATCCGCAAGCCTTGCAAGCCCGGCAGGAGGTCCTGCTGGCTCGCAAAGCTTGTGGCCAACAGCCCGCAGCCCACAAGCTCGGGGGATAGTGGGGAGGCGGAGCGCCGTCACCCCGCTATTCCCCGACCTGATCTGAAGGTTGGCGGGGGGGGAGAAGCAAGCTTACGTCTCCCCCCTGCCAGCCCAACAAGCTCGGGGGATAGTGGGGAGGCGCAGCGCTGTCACCCCGCTATTCCCCGACCTGATCTGAAGGTTGGCGGGGGGGAGAAGCAAGCTTACTTCTCCCCCCCGCCAGCCCCACAAGCTCGGGGGATAGTGGGGAGGCGGAGCGCTGTCACCCCGCTATTCCCCGACCTGATCTGGAGGCCGGCGGGGGGGGGGGAGAAGCAAGCTTACTTCTCCCCCCTGCCAGCCCAACAAGCTCGGGGGATAGTGGGGAGGCGGAGCGCCGTCACCCCGCTATTCCCCGACCTGATCTGAAGGTTGGCGGGGGGGGAAGAAGCTAGCTTACTTCTAGGGACTAGGTGGAGGAACTAGGAGGGAATAGGTGGAGGAACTAGGAGGGACTAGGAGGGACAAGGTGGAGGGACTAGGAGGGACTAGGAGGGACTGGGTGGAGGAACTAGGAGAAGGAACTAGGTGGAGGAAATAGCAGGAACTAGGAGGGACTAGGTGGAGGAACTAGGAAAGACTAGGAGGGACTAGGTGGAGGAACTAGGAAGAGGAAATAGGAGGAACTAGGTGGAGGAACTAGGAGGGATTAGGTGGAGGAACTAGGTGGAGGAACTAGGAGGAACTAGGTGGAGGAACTAGGAGGAACTAGGTGGATGAACTATCAGGAGCTAGGGGGGACTAGGTGGAGGTACTAGGAGGAGGAACTAGTCATGCAAAAACACGCTGATTCCTGGACCATCTGTGGGTTGGATTGAGAAGGCGATTGGGCCACACCTTGTCTCTGGGCCTTAGGTTGCCTACCCTTGCCCTAAAAAATCAACCTCCAAGCCTGCAAGCAGGATGTGAGCACCACAGCACTCATCCTCACATGCGATCTCCAGCAACTGGCATTCAGCCACAAAGTAGTAAGGTATGAGTAAAGTATGAGTAAAGCAGGAGGAAAGCATGAGTAAAGTATGAGTAAAGTGGGAGTGAAGTGGGAGTAAGGTAGGAGTAAGGTAGGAGTAATGTATGAATAAGGTATGAGTAAAGTGGAGTACAGCAGGAGTAAGGAAGGAGTAAAGTAGGAGTAAGGTAGGAGTAAAGCAGGCGCAAGGTAGGAGTAAAGTAGCGTAAAGTAAGAGCAAAGGAACTAGGAGGGACTCAGTTTAGGAACTAGGAGGAAGAACTAGGTGGAGGAACTAGCAGGAACTAGGAGGGACTCGGTGGAGGAACTAGGGGGAACTAGGTGGAGGAACTAGTAGGGACTAGATGGAGGAACTAGGAGGGACTAGTAGGGACTAGGTGGAGGAACTAGGAGGAGGAACTTGGAGGAACTAGATGGAGGGACTAGTTGGAGGAACTAGGAGGGACTAGGTGGAGGAACTAGGAGCGACTAGGTGGTGGAACTAGGAGGAACTAGGAGGGACTAGGTGGAGGAACTAGGTGGAGGAACTAGGAGGGACTAGGTGGAGGAACTATGAGGTGGAACTAGGTGGAGGAACTAGGATGAACTAGGAGGGACAAGATGGAGGAACTAGGAGGGACCAGGTGGAGGAACTAGGAGGGACTAGGTGGGACTAGGTGGAGGAACTAGGAGGGACTAGGTGGAGGAACTAGGAGGGACTAGGAGAAACTACCGTATTTTTCGCCCTATAGGACGCACTTTTCCCCCTCCAAAAATGAAGGGGAAATGTGTGTGCGTCCTATGGGGCGAATGCAGGTTTTCCCTGAAGCCTGGAGAGCGAGACGGGTCGGTGCGCACCGACCCCTCTCGCTCTCCAGCCTTTAGGAAGCTATCCGCAAGCCTTGCAAGCCCGGCAGGAGGTCCTGCTGGCTCGCAAAGCTTGTGGGCAACAGCCCGCAGCCCACAAGCTCGGGGGATAGTGGGGAGGCGGAGCGCCGTCACCCTGCTATTCCCTGACCTGATCTGAAGGTTGGCGGGGGGGGAGAAGCAAGCTTACGTCTCCCCCCTGCCAGCCCAACAAGCTCGGGGGATAGTGGGGAGGCGCAGCGCTGTCACCCTGCTATTCCCCGACCTGATCTGAAGGTTGGCAGGGGGGGAGAAGCAAGCTTACTTCTCCCCCCCCCCGCCAGCCCCACAAGCTCGGGGTATAGTGGGGAGGCGGAGCGCTGTCACCCCGCTATTCCCCGACCTGATCTGGAGGCCGGCAGGGGGGGGGGAGAAGCAAGCTTACTTCTCCCCCCTGCCAGCCCAACAAGCTCGGGGGATAGTGGGGAGGCGGAGCGCCGTCACCCCGCTATTCCCCGACCTGATCTGAAGGTTGGCGGGGGGGGGGAAGAAGCAAGCTTACTTCTCCCCCCCCCCCGCCAGCCCCATAAGCTCGGGGGACAGCAGGGCAAGCGCTGCCCCACGGAGGCTAGAGAGGCTGTCCCTGAAGGCAGAAGAGGGAGACGGAGCGCTCCGTCTCCCTCTTCTAGCTTGGGGATGGCTGCGCAAACCTGGGGGGGGGAATAAAAATTTCCCCCTTGATTTCCCCCCCAAAAAGCTCGGTGCGTCCTATGGGCCGGTGCGTCCTATAGGGCGAAAAATACGGTAGGTGGAGGAACTATGAGGAGGAACTAGGTGGAGGAACTAGGATGAACTAGGAAGGACTAGGTGGAGGAACTAGAAGGGACTAGGAGGGACTAGGTGGAGGAACTAGGAGGGACTAGGAGGGACAAGGTGGAGGGACTAGGAGGGACTAGGAGGGACTAGGTGGAGGAACTAGGAGGGAGTAGTTGGAGGAACCAGGAGGAACTAGGAGGGAGTAGGTGGAGGAACTAGGAGGGGCTAGGAGGGAGTAGGTGGAGGAACTAGGAGGAACTAGGAGGGTCCAGGTGAAGGAACTAGGAGGGAATAGGAGGGACTGGGTGGAGGAACTAGGAGGAGGAACTAGGTGGAGGAAATAGCAGGAACTAGGAGGGACTAGGTGGAGGAACTAGGAAAGACTAGGAGGGACTAGGTGGAGGAACTAGGAAGAGGAAATAGGAGGAACTAGGTGGAGGAACTAGGAGGGACTAGGTGGAGGAACTAGGTGGAGGAACTAGGAGGAACTAGGTGGAGGAACTAGGAGGAACTAGGTGGATGAACTATCAGGAGCTAGGGGGGACTAGGTGGAGGTACTAGGAGGAGGAACTAGTCATGCAAAAACACGCTGATTCCTGGACCATCTGTGGGTTGGATTGAGAAGGCGATTGGGCCACACCTTGTCTCTGGGCCTTAGGTTGCCTACCCTTGCCCTAAAAAATCAACCTCCAAGCCTGCAAGCAGGATGTGAGCACCACAGCACTCATCCTCACATGCGATCTCCAGCAACTGGCATTCAGCCACAAAGTAGTAAGGTATGAGTAAAGTATGAGTAAAGCAGGAGGAAAGCATGAGTAAAGTATGAGTAAAGTGGGAGTGAAGTGGGAGTAAGGTAGGAGTAAGGTAGGAGTAAGGTATGAATAAGGTATGAGTAAAGTGGAGTACAGCAGGAGTAAGGAAGGAGTAAAGTAGGAGTAAGGTAGGAGTAAAGCAGGCGCAAGGTAGGAGTAAAGTAGCGTAAAGTAAGAGCAAAGGAACTAGGAGGGACTCAGTTTAGGAACTAGGAGGAAGAACTAGGTGGAGGAACTAGCAGGAACTAGGAGGGACTCGGTGGAGGAACTAGGGGGAACTAGGTGGAGGAACTAGTAGGGACTAGATGGAGGAACTAGGAGGGACTAGTAGGGACTAGGTGGAGGAACTAGGAGGAGGAACTTGGAGGAACTAGATGGAGGGACTAGTTGGAGGAACTAGGAGGGACTAGGTGGAGGAACTAGGAGCGACTAGGTGGTGGAACTAGGAGGAACTAGGAGGGACTAGGTGGAGGAACTAGGTGGAGGAACTAGGAGGGACTAGGTGGAGGAACTATGAGGTGGAACTAGGTGGAGGAACTAGGATGAACTAGGAGGGACAAGATGGAGGAACTAGGAGGGACCAGGTGGAGGAACTAGGAGGGACTAGGTGGGACTAGGTGGAGGAACTAGGAGGGACTAGGTGGAGGAACTAGGAGGGACTAGGTGGAGGAACTAGGAGGAGGAACTAGGAGGAACTAGATGGAGGAACTAGGAGGGAGGAGGTGCAGGAACTAGGTGGAGGAACTAGGAGGTGTCGGTTTGCAAGCCCCCTCCATAGAGGCTGGCCCCTCTCACTGTCCTCGGAGCTTGCTTACCGGTAACCTCCTCTGGCTGATATCTCAGACAGACCAGGGAGATTTTGGTAGGCGACATTTTCCCAAGCTTGGGTAAAATGCACAACCCCTCTCTCCTGCTTCCGCAGGGGAAAGAAAATAAGTCAGGAAACTATTTACATGCTTTTATTTCTGACATTACAGCACTAGGGAAAAACACGTCCTTTCAGTTCAGCTCTTCCAGCAAGTCAGACAAACTTCCTGAACATGCGCAGTCAGAGGGCTTCAAGTTACACTCTTCACAAAGACTTATCCAGCCTGTGAACGTCCTGGGAAATTCTTCGTTCCCACAGATAGGCACATCATGTTTTGTCAACAAACTGTCTGTCTGCAGCGGTGATGTTTCCGTATACTGACATCCTCCCCCATATGAATCATCGTTAGCTGCGGACAAAGCTTGATCCAGAGAAGAAAACAAACAGTTGTTATACATGTAACAATCCCCTGTTGTTTCAGTTCCACCCTTGGAACTACCCGCCACTGGGTTCACCAATGTAACTCTCTGGTTGTCTGTTTTCCAAGGAACGAGTGCTTCTGCATTACCTTGGTTAGGAAATGTTGTATTACGCTTAGCAACTCCCTGTTGTGTCTTTGTCTCCGACTCAGACATACCCTTCACCTGGCTTGAGTTGTCAACAACAGTAATACATGCAACAGCTGAACTAGCAAACTCTTGAGAATACCTCTTTGGTGGTACACCCTTTGTTATTCTCTCAGACCTGCGTATGAGGTGCTGATCCTCTTTGCTGACTGGTTCAGTCTCAGGACTTTTCGAAGAACCAGTTCCAATAGTAAACACTGGTTCATCCTTAACCTGTGAAGATCTGGCTTTTATGTGTGAACCTTTCTCAATAACTGTGTCAACAGAACTCTCCGAGCTTTCTGTGTCACTTTCAGTATCACTATAATCAGAATAATCAAATTCATCATCTGAATCATCAGCAGTGGGAAATGTGTGAAAAATTACATTCTCCTGTCCAGGAGCACTCTCTAGAAATTTTGTGAGAATCACCTGACCAGATTCAGACAATATTACTCTGTAGAGACCCTTTTCATAACCCACAAAAATGCCTCTGGCATTCTTCACCCCATCTGGAGTTTCCGTCCTGAATTGAGATCCAAAAACCCTAAAATGTGATACCGAAGGTTTTCTGCGGAACAGCCTCTCAAAAGGAGAACATTCCATACCTTTTGAAACCTTTCTCACCCAAGTATAACAATGGCAAGATAAAGATTCAGCCCAAAATTCATGTGGCAAGTGTGAACTCAGCAATTGTGCCTTCATGCCTGTCAGAGCTGCCTCAGGTCTCAGCTCACCAAGGACCAACGCCAGTCCGTTGTTACATAAAATAGTCTTTATTGAAGTTCAGTCTCTCATTTACAGCCACGGCGCGCAGCTCTACGTCTTAAACCCTAGACCGCCGAAGCTCCGTCTGAGTCTCCTCCCCCCAGGCACCAGTTTAAGACTCTAGCCTTGCTCCACCTCTTCCTTTGCTCCTTTCTCCTCTGGGTCCTCCTGTCCGCTGGGGTCTTGCCCCTCCTAGACTCTCCTGACGCTGAGTCCTCCGAGTCTTCCCCCTCCCTCCGGCGGGCTTTAGGACTTGGTTCCCAATCCGGGCTTTCTGCTGTCCCGCGCGCCTGTACATTTGAACTTTGCACGCGCGCCCAGCCTGCCACCTTCCTTCTGACCGTTACACTGCTCCTGTCGTTGCTTCCCTCTTAGGGGACGCTAGCTGGGCCTGACTCCCCCTCCCTGTTTGCTGGAGGAGAGGCTGACTCTGACCTATGAGGTTCTTCCCCCCCACTCCGCTCTGGTGGGGAACTTGGCCCTGATTTCCAGCTACTGCTTTGGGAATCTCCGCTGGCCCCTTGCTCCTGGTGTGTCCCCCCTGGGGCCCCCCTTGCCCTGGCCATAGGCGCCCCCTTCTGGGAATCTTCTGATTCACTGGAGAGGCTCATGGAATCTCTCGTGTCACTGTCATTCTGCCCTCCGCTGCCTTCAGATTCCTCCCCCTCGCTCTCCATTTCCTCTCTCTCCTGTGCCTCTGCTCCTGAGCCCCTGACAATGCCATTTTGCAACTCCTTGTTCACTTTTACACACACAGTTTTGTTCCATGCAGCCTCTGAAACAGCAACCTTGTGCTCTATCCCTTGCTTCTCAAGGAAATCTGAAAATCCTTGAAAGAAAAATTGGCTTCTCATCTGTGAAAAGAAAATCAATTTTAGCATCATGAACATTCTTAACCTTATCACAAAACTACTTAAACCTTTCTAAGGTTTCTCTTGGACTCTGCAACATGTAAATCCATACATATTGAGAAAAATGATCAACAAATCCAAGATAGTATTTTGCATTGCCTCTAGAAGGTGCTAAAGGACCAATTACATCAGCATACACTCGCTGAAAACTTTGTTAATCTTTGTTGCCTTTCCTCTTGTGTCTTCTTTCGAGATACCTGCAAGAGAAAGCATTTTAGTTTCACATGCTGTGCACATTTTAGAATCACTTTCATCAAAGGTTAAGAGATATAGTCCATCTTTCTCTCTGGCAGAAAGATACAGCTCTGCATCTTTGTAGATTTTGCAACTGTCCTCATCATAGGATAACACCAGTTTCTTCTTAGCGATTTGAGATACACTCAGCAGATTGTACTTTAAACCTGGAACAAAATAAACATTGTTTATAGTCAAATTCAGACTTTCAAGATACACAGTTCCAATTCCGGTTGCTTCCATTTCCTGACCATTGGCCAGTTTCAGAGTGAAGCGTTGCTTCTCAAACGTAGAAAAGAGTTCCCGACGAGACGCCATGTGTTGTGTGCATCCTGCGTGGAAGAACTAGGAGGGACTAGGAGGGACTAGGTGGAGGAACTAGGAGGAGGAACTAGAAGGAACTAGGAGGGACTAGGTGGAGGAACTAGGAGGGACTAGGAGGGAATAGGTGGAGGAACTAGGAGGAGGAACTAGGAGGAGGAACTAGGAGGAACTAGGAGAAAATAGGATGGACTAGGTGGAGGAACTAGGAGGGACGGTGGGACTAGGTGGAGGAACTAGGAGGGAGTAGGTGGAGGAACTAGGATGGACTAGGTGGAGGAACTAGATGGAGGAACTAGGAGGGACTAGGAGGAACTAGGTGGAGGAATTAGGACAAACTGGGTGGAGGAATTAGCAGGAACTAGGAGTGACTAGGTGGAGGAACTAGGAGGGACTAGGAGGGACTTGGTGGGGGAACTAGGAGGAGGAACTAGGTGCTGGAACTAGGAGAAACGAGGAGGGACTAGGAGGGACTAGGTGGAGGAACAAGGAGGCACTAGGAGGGACTAGGTGGAGGAACTAGGAGGGACTAGGTGGAGGAACTAGGAGAGACTAGGTGGAGGGACTAGGAGGGACTAGGTGGAGGAACAAGGAGGCACTAGGAGGGACTAGGTGGAGGAACTAGGAGGAACTAGGAGCGACTAGGTGGAGGAACTAGGAGGGACTAGGAGGTAATAGGTGGAGGAACTAGGTGGAGGATAAGGAGGGACTAGGTGGAGGAACTAGGAGGAACTAGGTGGAGGGACTAGGAGGGACTAGGGGGAGGAACTACGGGGAGGAACTACGGGGAGGAACTAGGAGGCACTAGCAGGGACTAGTTGGAGGAACTAGGAGGAACTAGGTGGAGGAACTAGGAGGGACTGGGTAGAGGAACTAGGATGTGCTAGGTGGAGGAACTAGGAGGAAGAACCTGGGACTAGGTGGAGGAACTAGGAGGGACTAGGTGGATGAACTATGAGGAGGAACCTAGGTGGAGGAACTAGAATGAACTAGGAGGGACAAGGTTTAGGAACTAGGAGGGAATAGGAGGGACTAGGTGGAGGAACTAGTGGAGGAACTAGGAGGGACTAGGTGGGGGAACTTGGAGGGACTAGGAGGGACTAGGTGGAGGAACAGGGAGGAACTAAGAGGGACTCCGTGGAGGAACTAGGAGGGACTAGTTGGAGGAACTAGTAGGGACAAGGCGAACTAGGTGGGGGGACTAGGAGGGACTAGGTGGAGGAACTAGCAGGAACTAGGAGGGACTAGGTGGAGGAACCAGCAGGAACTAGGAAGACTAGGTGGAGGAACTAGCAGGGAGAACTAGGTGGATGAACTAGGATGAACAAGGAGGGACTAGGTGGAGGAACTAGGAGGGACTAGGAGAGACCAGGAGGAGGAACTAGGTGGAGGAATTAGGAGGGACTAGGAGGGCCTAGGTGGAGGAACTAGGAGGGACTAGGAGGGACTAGGCGGGAATAGATGGACGAACTAGGAGGAGGAACTAGGTGGAGGAACTAGGAGGAACTAGGAGGGAGTAGGTGGAGGAACTAGGAGGGACTAGGTGGAAATAGGTTGAGGAACTAGGAGGGAATAGGTGGAGGAACTAGCAGGAACTAGGAGGGACTAGGTGGTGGAACTAGCAGGAACTAGGAGGAACTAGGTGGCGGAACTAGCAGGAACTAGGAGGGGCTAGGTGGAGGAACTAGGATGAACTAGGAGGGACTAGGTGGAGGGACTAGGAGGGACTAGGAGGGACTAGGTGGAGGAACTAGGAGGGACTAGGTGTAGGAACTAGTAGGAGGAACTTGCAGGAACTAGATGGAGGAAGTAGGAGGGACTAGGTGGAGGAACTAGCAGGAACTAGGAGGGACTAGGTGGTGGAACTAGCAGGAACTAGGAGGGACTAGGTGGAGGGACTAGGAGGGACTAGGAGGGACTAGGTGGAGGAACTAGGAGGAGGAACTAGTCATGTAAAAATACGCTGATTCTTTGACCATCTGTGGGCTGGATTGAGAAGGCGATTGGGCCACATCTGGGCCCTGGGCCTTAGGTTGCCTACCCTTGCCCTAAAAAATCAACCTCCAAGCCTGCAAGCAGGATGTGAGCACCACAGCACTCTTCCTCACATGCGATCTCCAGCAACTGGCATTCAGCCGCAAAGTAGTAAGGTAGGAGTAAAGTATGAGTAAAGCAGGAGTAAAGCAGGAGTAAAGTAGGAGCAAAATGGGAGTAAGGTATGAGTAAAGTAGGAGCAAGGTATGTGTAAAGTGGAGTAAAGCACTAGTGAAGTAGGAGTAAAGCAGGAGTAAGGAAGGAGCAAAGAAGGAGTAAAGTAGGGGTAAAGTAGGAGTAAGGTAGGAGTAAAGTAGGAGTGAAGTGGGGGTAAGGTGGGAGTGAGGTAGGAGTAAAGTGTGAGTAAGGTGGGACTAGGAGGTACTAGGAGGGACTAGGTGGAGGAACTAGGAGGAACTAGGTGGAGGAACTATGAGAAGGAACTAGGTGGAGGAACTAGAATGAACTAGGAGGGACAAGGTGGAGGAACTAGGAGGGACTAGGAGGAGGAACTAGGAGGGACTAGGAGGGACTAGGAGGGACTAGGTGGAGGAAAAAGGAAAGAGTAGGGAGTAAGGTAGGAGTAAAGTAGGAGTAAGGTATGCGTAAAGTGGAGTAAAGCAGGAGTGAAGTAGGAGTAAAGCAGGAGTAAGGAAGGAGCAAAGTAGGAGTAAAGTAGGAGTACAGTATAAGTAAAGCAGGAGTGAAGTGGGGATAAGGTGGGAGTGAGGTAGGAGTAAAGTGGGAGTAAGGTAGGACTAGGAGGTACTAGGAGGTACTAGGAGGGACTAGGTGGAGGAACTAGGAGGGACTAGGTGGAGGAACTAGGAGGGACTAGGAGGGACTAGGTGGAGGAACCAGGAGGTACAAGGAGGGACTAGGTGGAGGAACCAGGCGGAACTAAGAGGGACTCGGTGGAGGGACTAGGAGGGACTAGGTGGAGGAACTAGTAGGGACTAGGAGGAACTAGGTGAAGGAACTAGGAGGGACTAGGCGGAGGAACTAGGAGGGACTCGGTGGAGGAACTAGGAGGGACTCGGTGGAGGAACTAGTAGGGACTAGGGGGGACTAGGTGGAGGAACTAGGAGGAGGAACTTGGAGAAACTAGATGGAGGGACTAGGAGGGACTAGGTGGAGGGACTAGGTGGAGGAAGTAGCAGGAACTAGGAGGGACTAGGTGGAGGAACTAGCAGGAACTAGGAGGGACTAGGTGGAGGGACTAGGTGGAGGAATTAGGAGGGACTAGGAGGGCCTAGGTGGAGGAACTAGGAGGAACTAGGAGGAACTAGGAGGGACTAGGAGGGAATAGGTGGACGAACTAGGAGGAGGAACTAGGTGGAAGAACTAGGAGGAGGAACTAGGTGGAGGAACTAGGAGGAACTAGGAGGGAGTAGGTGGAGGAACTAGGAGGGACTAGGTGGGACTAGGTGGAGGAACTAGGAGGGACTAGGTAGAGGAACTAGGAGGAGGAACTTGGAGGAACTAGGAGGGACTAGGTGGAGGGACTAGTTGGAGGCACTAGGAGGGACTAGGTGGAGGAACTATGAGGAGGAACTAGGTGGAGGAACTAGGAAGAACTTGGAGGGACTAGGTGGAGGAACTAGAAGGGACTAGAAGAAACTAGGTGGAGGAACTATGAGGTGGAACTAGGTGGAGGAACTAGGATGAACTAAGAGGGACTAGGTGGAGGAATTATGATGAACTAGGAGGGAGTAGGTGGAGGAACTAGCAGGGACTAGGAGAAACTAGGTGGAGGAACTATGAGGAGGAACTGGGTGGAGGAACTAGGTTGAACTATTAGGGACTAGGTGGAGGAACTAGGAGGAACTAGGAGGGAGTAGGTGGAAGAACTAGGAGGGGGAACTAGGACGAACTAAGTGGAGGTAGTAGGAGGCACTAGGAGGGACTAGGTGGAGGAACTAGTAGGGACTAGGTGGAGGAAGTAGGAGGGACTAGGTGGGACTAGGTGGAGGGACTAGGAGCGACTAGGTGGAGGAACTAGGAGGGACTAGGAGGAATTAGGTGGAGGAACAAGGAGGAGGAACTTGGAGGAACTAGATGGAGGAACTAGGAGGGACTAGGTGGAGGAACTAGGAGGGACTAGGAGGGACAGGGTGAAGGAACTAGTAGGAGGAACTAAGTGGAAGAACTAGGAGGAACTAGGAGGGACTAGGTGGAGGAACTAGGAGGGACTAGGAGGGACTGCGTGGAGGAACTAGGAGGGACTAGGTGGAGGAACTAGGAGGAAGAACTAGGTGGAGGAACTAGGAGGAATTAGGTGGATTAACTAGGAGGAGGAACTAGGTGCAGGAACTAGGAGGAACTAGGAGTTACTAGGTGGAGAAACTAGGAGGGACTAGGTGGAGGAAATAGGAGGAGGAACTAGTCATGTAAAAATACGCTGATTCCTGGACCATCTGTGGGCTGGATTGAGAAGGCGATTGGGCCACATCTGGGCCCTGGGCCTTAGGTTTCCTACCCTTGCCCTAAAAAATCCACCTCCAAGCCTGCAAGCAGGATGTGAGCACCACAGCACTCTTCCTCACATGCGATCTCCAGCAACTGGCATTCACCCGCAAAGTAGTAAGGTAGGAGTAAAGTATGAGTAAAGCAGGAATAAAGAAGGAGTAAAGTAGGAGCAAAATGGGTGTAAGGTATGAGTAAAGTAGGAGTAAGGTATGTGTAAAGTGGAGTAAAGCAGGAGTGAAGTAGGAGTAAAGCAGGATTAAGGAATTAGCAAAGAAGGAGTAAATTAGGGGTAAAGTAGAAGTAAGGTAGGAGTACAGTAGGAGTAAAGTAGGAGTGAAGTGGGGGTAAGGTGGGAGTGAGGTAGGAGTAAAGTGGGAGTAAGGTAGGACTAGGAGGGACTAGGAGGGACTAGGTGGAGGAACTAGGAGGAACTAGGTGGGACTAGGTGGGGGAATTAGGAGTGACTAGGAGGGAATAGGTGGAGGAACTATGAGGAGGAACTAGGTGGAGGAACTAGAATGAACTAGGAGGGACAAGGTGGAGGAACTAGGAGGGACAAGGAGGAGGAACTAGGAGGGTCTAGTTGGAGGAAAGAGGAAAGAGTAGGGAGTAAGGTAGGAGTAAAGTAGGAGTAAAGCAGGAGTAAACTAGGAGTAAAGCATGAGTAAAGCATGAGTAAAGTAGGAGTAAACTATGAGTAAACTATGAGTAAAGCATGAGTAAAGCATGAGTAAAGTAGGAGTAAACTATGAGTAAAGTAGGAGTAAAGCATGAATAAAGTATGAGTAAAGTATGAGTAAAGTGAGTAAAGTATGAGTAAAACAGGAGTAAAGTAGGAGTAAAGTAGGAGTAACATGGGAGTAAGGTATGAGTAAGGTATGAGTAAAGTGGAGTGCAGCAGGAGTAAGGAAGGAGTAAAGTAGGAGCAAGGTAGGAGTAAAGCCGGTACAAGGTAGGAGTAAAGTAGCATAAAGTTGGAGGAAAGGAACTAGGAGGGACTCGGTTTAGGGATTAGGAGTCAGAACTAGGTGGAGGAACTAGGAGGGACTAGGTGGAGGAACTAGGTGGAGGAACTAGTCATGTAAAAATACGCTGATTCTTTGACCATCCGTGGGCTGGATTGAGAAGGCTATTGGGCCACATCTGGGCCCTGGGCCTTAGGTTGCCTACCCTTACCCTAAAAAATCAACCTCCAAGCCTGCAAGCAGGATGTGAGCACCACAGCACTCTTCCTCACATGCGATCTCCAGCAACTGGCATTCACCCGCAAAATAGTAAGGTAGGAGTAAAGTATGAGTAAAGCAGGAGTAAAGCAGGAGTAAAGTAGGAGCAAAATGGGAATAAGGTATGAGTAAAGTAGGAGTAAGGTATGTGTAAAGTGGAGTAAAGCAGGAGTGAAGTAGGAGTAAAGCAGGAGTAAGGAAGGAGCAAAGAAGGAGTAAAGTAGGCTTAAAGTAGAGGTAAGGTAGGAGTACAGGAGGAGTAAAGTAGGAGTAAGGTATGCATGAAGTAGGAGAAAAGCAGGAGTAAGGAAGGAGTAAAGTAGGAGTAAGGTATGCGTGAAGTAGGAGAAAAGCAGCAGTAAGGAAGGAGCAAAGTAGGAGTAAAGTAGGGGTAAAGTAGGAGTAAGGTAGGAGAACAGTAGGAGTAAAGTAGAAGTGGGGGTAAGGTGGGAGTGAGGTAGGAATAAAGTGGGAGTAAGGCAGGACTAGGAGGTACTAGGAGGGACTAGGTGAACTAGGAGGAAATAGGTGGGACTAGGTGGAGGGACTAGGAGGGACTAGGTGGAGGAACTAGGAGGGACTAGGTGGAGGAACTATGAGGAGGAACCTAGCTGGAGGAACTAGAATGAACTAGGAGGGACAAGGTTTAGGAACTAAGAGGGAATATGAGGGACTAGGTGGAGGAACTAGTGGAGGAACTAGGAGGGACTAGGTGGAGGAACTAGGAGGGACTAGGAGGGACTAGGTGGAGGAACCAGGAGGAACTAAGAGGGACTCCGTGGAGGAACTAGGAGGGACTAGTTGGAGGAACTAGTAGGGACAATGAGGAACTAGGTGGGGAAATAGGAGGGACTAAGCGGAGGAACTAGGAGGGACTAGGTGGAGGAACTAACAGGAACTAGGAGGGACTAGGGGGAGGAACTAGCAGGAACTAGGAAGACTAGGTGGAGGAACTAGCAGGAAGAACTAGGTGGATGAAGTAGGATGAACAAGGAGGGACTAGGTGGAGGAACTAGGAGGGACTAGGAGGGACTAGGCGGGAATAGATGGACGAACTAGTAGGAGGAACTAGGTGGAGGAACTAGGAGGAACTAGGAGGGAGTAGGTGGGGGAACTAGGAGGGACTAGGTGGAACTAGGTGGAGGAACTAGGAGGGACTAGGAGGGAATAGGTGGACGAACTAGGAGGAGGAACTAGGTGGAAGAACTAGGAGGAGGAACTAGGTGGAGGAACTAGGAGGAACTAGGAGGGAGTAGGTGGAGGAACTAGGAGGGACTAGGTGGGACTAGGTGGAGGAACTAGGAGGGACTAGGTAGAGGAACTAGGAGGAGGAACTTGGAGGAACTAGATGGAGGAACTAGGAGGGACTAGGTGGAGGGACTAGTTGGAGGCACTAGGAGGGACTAGGTGGAGGAACTATGAGGAGGAACTAGGTGGAGGAACTAGGAAGAACTTGGAGGGACTAGGTGGAGGAACTAGAAGGGACTAGAAGAAACTAGGTGGAGGAACTATGAGGAGGAACTAGGTGGAGGAACTAGGATGAACTAAGAGGGACTAGGTGGAGGAATTATGATGAACTAGGAGGGAGTAGGTGGAGGAACTAGCAGGGACTAGGAGAAACTAGGTGGAGGAACTATGAGGAGGAACTAGGTGGAGGAACTAGGTTGAACTATTAGGGACTAGGTGGAGGAACTAGGAGGAACTAGGAGGGAGTAGGTGGAAGAACTAGGAGGGGGAACTAGGACGAACTAAGTGGAGGTAGTAGGAGGCACTAGGAGGGACTAGGTGGAGGAACTAGTAGGGACTAGGTGGAGGAAGTAGGAGGGACTAGGTGGGACTAGGTGGAGGAACTAGGAGCGACTAGGTGGAGGAACTAGGAGGGACTAGGAGGAATTAGGTGGAGGAACAAGGAGGAGGAACTTGGAGGAACTAGATGGAGGGACTAGGAGGGACTAGGTGGAGGAACTAGGAGGGACTAGGAGGGACAGGGTGAAGGAACTAGGAGAAGGAACTAAGTGGAAGAACTAGGAGGAACTAGGAGGGACTAGGTGGAGGAACTAGGAGGGACTAGGAGGGACTGCGTGGAGGAACTAGGAGGGACTAGGTGGAGGAACTAGGAGGAAGAACTAGGTGGAGGAACTAGGAGGAATTAGGTGGATTAACTAGGAGGAGGAACTAGGTGCAGGAACTAGGAGGAACTAGGAGTTACTAGGTGGAGAAACTAGGAGGGACTAGGTGGAGGAAATAGGAGGAGGAACTAGTCATGTAAAAATACGCTGATTCCTGGACCATCCGTGGGCTGGATTGAGAAGGCGATTGGGCCACATCTGGGCCCTGGGCCTTAGGTTTCATACCCTTGCCCTAAAAAATCCACCTCCAAGCCTGCAAGCAGGATGTGAGCACCACAGCACTCTTCCTCACATGCGATCTCCAGCAACTGGCATTCACCCGCAAAGTAGTAAGGTAGGAGTAAAGTATGAGTAAAGCAGGAATAAAGAAGGAGTAAAGTAGGAGCAAAATGGGTGTAAGGTATGAGTAAAGTAGGAGTAAGGTATGTGTAAAGTGGAGTAAAGCAGGAGTGAAGTAGGAGTAAAGCAGGATTAAGGAATTAGCAAAGAAGGAGTAAATTAGGGGTAAAGTAGAAGTAAGGTAGGAGTACAGTAGGAATAAAGTAGGAGTGAAGTGGGGGTAAGGTGGGAGTGAGGTAGGAGTAAAGTGGGAGTAAGGTAGGACTAGGAGGGACTAGGAGGGACTAGGTGGAGGAACTAGGAGGAACTAGGTGGGACTAGGTGGGGGAATTAGGAGTGACTAGGAGGGAATAGGTGGAGGAACTATGAGGAGGAACTAGGTGGAGGAACTAGAATGAACTAGGAGGGACAAGGTGGAGGAACTAGGAGGGACAAGGAGGAGGAACTAGGAGGGTCTAGTTGGAGGAAAGAGGAAAGAGTAGGGAGTAAGGTAGGAGTAAAGTAGGAGTAAAGCAGGAGTAAACTAGGAGTAAAGCATGAGTAAAGCATGAGTAAAGTAGGAGTAAACTATGAGTAAAGCATGAGTAAAGTAGGAGTAAACTATGAGTAAAGTAGGAGTAAAGCATGAATAAAGTATGAGTAAAGTATGAGTAAAGTGAGTAAAGTATGAGTAAAACAGGAGTAAAGTAGGAGTAAAGTAGGAGTAACATGGGAGTAAGGTATGAGTAAGGTATGAGTAAAGTGGAGTGCAGCAGGAGTAAGGAAGGAGTAAAGTAGGAGCAAGGTAGGAGTAAAGCCGGTACAAGGTAGGAGTAAAGTAGCATAAAGTTGGAGGAAAGGAACTAGGAGGGACTCGGTTTAGGGACTAGGAGTCAGAACTAGGTGGAGGAACTAGGAGGGACTAGGTGGAGGAACTAGGTGGAGGAACTAGTCATGTAAAAATACGCTGATTCTTTGACCATCCGTGGGCTGGATTGAGAAGGCTATTGGGCCACATCTGGGCCCTGGGCCTTAGGTTGCCTACCCTTACGCTAAAAAATCAACCTCCAAGCCTGCAAGCAGGATGTGAGCACCACAGCACTCTTCCTCACATGCGATCTCCAGCAACTGGCATTCACCCGCAAAATAGTAAGGTAGGAGTAAAGTATGAGTAAAGCAGGAGTAAAGCAGGAGTAAAGTAGGAGCAAAATGGGAATAAGGTATGAGTAAAGTAGGAGTAAGGTATGTGTAAAGTGGAGTAAAGCAGGAGTGAAGTAGGAGTAAAGCAGGAGTAAGGAAGGAGCAAAGAAGGAGTAAAGTAGGCTTAAAGTAGAGGTAAGGTAGGAGTACAGGAGGAGTAAAGTAGGAGTAAGGTATGCATGAAGTAGGAGAAAAGCAGGAGTAAGGAAGGAGTAAAGTAGGAGTAAGGTATGCGTGAAGTAGGAGAAAAGCAGCAGTAAGGAAGGAGCAAAGTAGGAGTAAAGTAGGGGTAAAGTAGGAGTAAGGTAGGAGTACAGTAGGAGTAAGGTAGGAGTGAAGTGGGGTAAGGTGGGAGTGAGGTAGGAGTAAAGTGGGAGTAAGGCAGGACTAGGAGGTACTAGGAGGGACTAGGTGAACTAGGAGGAAATAGGTGGGACTAGGTGGAGGAACTAGGAGGGACAAAGAGGAACTAGGTGGAGGAACGAGGAGGGACTAGGTGGAGGAACTATGAGGAGGAACCTAGGTGGAGGAACAAGAATGAACTAGGAGGGACAAGGTTTAGGAACTAGGAGGGAATAGGAGGGACTAGGTGGGGGAACTAGGAGGGACTAGGAGGGACTAGGTGGAGGAACTAGGAGGGACTAGGAGGGACTAGGTGGAGGAACCAGGAGGAACTAAGAGGGACTCCGTGGAGGAACTAGTTGGAGGAACTAGTAGGGACAAGGAGGAACTAGGTGGGGGAAATAGGAGGGACTAAGCGGAGGAACTAGGAGGGACTAGGTGGAGGAACTAGCAGGAAGAACTAGGTGGATGAACTAGGATGAACAAGGAGGGACTAGGTGGAGGAACTAGGAGGGACTAGGAGAGACTAGGAGGAGGAACTAGGTGGAGGAATTAGGAGGGCCTAGGAGGGCCTAGGTGGAGAAACTAGGAGGGACTAGGAGGGACTAGGCGGGAATAGATGGACGAACTAGTAGGAGGAACTAGGTGGAGGAACTAGGAGGAACTAGGAGGGAGTAGGTGGAGGAACTAGGAGGGACTAGATGGAACTAGGTGGAGGAACTAGGAGGGACTAGGTGGCGGAACTAGCAGGAACTAGGAGGGCTAGGTGGAGGAACTAGGATGAACTAGGAGGGACTAGGTGGAGGAACTAGGTGGGACTAGGTGGGACTAGGTGGAGGAACTAGGAGGGACTAGGTGTAGGAACTAGTAGGAGGAACTTGCAGGAACTAGATGGAGGAAGTAGGAGGGACTAGGTGGAGGAACTAGCAGGAACTAGCAGGGACTAGGTGGTGGAACTAGCAGGAACTAGCAGGGACTAGGTGGAGGGACTAGGAGGGACTAGGAGGGACTAGGTGGAGGAACTAGGAGTCGGAACTAGTCATGTAAAAATACGCTGATTCTTTGACCCTCCGTGGGCTGGATTGAGAAGGTGATTGGGCCACATCTGGGCCCTGGGCCTTAGGTTGCCTACCCTTGCCTTAAAAAATCAACCTCCAAGCCTGCAAGCAGGATGTGAGCACCACAGCACTCTTCCTCACATGCGATCTCCAGCAACTGGCATTCACCCGCAAAGTAGTAAGGTAGAAGTAAAGTATGAGTAAAGCAGGAGTAAAGAAGGAGTAAAGTAGGAGCAAAATGGGAGTAAGGTATGAGTAAAGTAGGAGTAAGGTATGTGTAAAGTGGAGTAAAGCAGGAGTGAAGTAGGAGTAAAGCAGGAGAAAGGAAGGAGCAAAGAAGGAGTAAAGTAGGGGTAAAGTAGAAGTAAGGTAGGAGTAGAGTAGGCGTAAAGTAGGAGTGAAGTGGGGGTAAGGTGGTAGTGAGGTAGGAGTAAAGTGGGAGTAAGGTAGGACTAGGAGGTACTAGGAGGGTCTAGTTGGAGGAACTAGGAAGAACAAGGTGGGACTAGGTGGAGGAACTAGGAGTGACCAGGAGGGACTAGGTGGAGGAACTAGGTGGAGGAGCTAGGAGGAACTAGATGGAGGAACTAGGAGGGACTAGATGGAGGAACTAGGTGGAGAAACTATGAGGAGGAACTAGGTGGAGGAACTAGAATGAACTAGAAGGGACAAGGTGGAGGAACTAGGAGGGAATAGGAGGGACTAGGTGGAGGAACTAGGAGGGATTAGGTGATACTAGGTGGAGGAACTAGGAGGGACTAGGTGGAGGAACTAGGAGGGACTAGGAGGAACTAGGTGGAGGAACTAGGAGGGACTAGGTGGAGGAACTATGAGGAGGAACTAGGTGGAGGAACTAGAATGAACTAGGAGGGACAAGGTTTAGGAACTAGGAGGGAATAGGAGGGACTAGGTGGAGGAACTAGGAGGGACTAGGAGGGACTAGGTGATACTAGGTGGAGGGACTAGGAGGGACTAGGTGGAGGAACTAGGAGGGACTAGGTGGAGGAACTAGGAGGGACTAGGTGGAGGAACTAGGAGGGACTAGGAGAGACTAGGAGGAGGAACTAGGTGGAGGAATTAGGAGGGCCTAGGAGGGCCTAGGTGGAGGAACTAGGAGGGACTAGGAGGGACTAGGCGGGAATAGATGGATGAACTAGGAGGAGGAACTAGGTGGAAGAACTAGGAGGAACTAGGAGGGAGTAGGTGGAGGGACTAGGAGGGACTAGGCGGGAATAGATGGACGAACTAGTAGGAGGAACTTGGTGGAGGAACTAGGAGGGAGTATGTGGAGGAACTAGGAGGGACTAGGTGGAACTAGGTGGAGGACCTAGGAGGGAATAGGTGGAGGAACTAGCAGGAACTAGGAGGGACTAGGTGGTGGAACTAGGATTAACTAGGAGGGACTAGGTGGAGGATCTAGGAGGGGTTAGGAGGGACTAGGTGGAGGAACTAGGTGGAGGAACTAGGAGGGACTAGGTGGAGGAACCAGGAGGAACTAAGAGGGACTCGGTGGAGGAACTAGGAGGGACTAGTTGGAGGAACTAGTAGGGACAAGGAGGAACTAGGTGGGGGAACTAGGAGGGACTCGGCGGAGGAACTAGGAGGGACTAGGTGGAGGAACTAGCAGGAACTAGGAGGGACTAGGTGGAGGAACTAGCAGGAAGAACTAGGTGGATGAACTAGGATGAACAAGGAGGGACTAGGTGGAGGAACTAGGAGGGACTAGGTGATACTAGGTGGAGGAAATAGGAGTGACTAGGAGGGAATAGGTGGATGAACTGGGTGGAGGAGCTAGGAGGAACTGGATGGAGGAACTAGGTGGGGGAACTAGGAGGGACTAGGTGGAGGAACTATGAGGAGGAACTAGGTGCAGGAACTAGAATCAACTAGGAGGGGCAAGGTGGAGGAACTAGGAGGGTCTAGGTGGAGGAAAGAGGAAAGAGTAGGGAGTAAGGTAGGAGTAAAGTAGGAGTAAAGCATGAGTAAAGTATGAGTAAAGCATGAGTAAACTATGAGTAAAGCATGAGTAAACTATGAGTAAACTATGAGTAAACGAGGAGTAAAGTATGAGTAAAACAGGAGTAAAGCATGAGTAAACTATCAGTAAACTATGAGTAAAGCAGGAGTAAAGTATGAGTAAACTATGAGTAAGCTATGAATAAAGTAGGAGTAAAGTGTGAGTAAAGTATGAGTAAAGTATTAATAAAACAGGAGTAAAGTATGAGTAAAGGAGGGACTAGGTGGAGGAACTAGCAGGGACTAGGAGGGACTAGGAGTAGGAGTAAGGAAGGTGTATAGTAGGAGCCAGGTAGGAGTAAGGAAGGAGTAAGGAAGGAGTGAAGTAGGAGTAAGGTATGCGTGAAGTAGGAGAAAAGCAGGAGTAAGGAAGGAGTAAAGTAGGAGTAAGGTATGCGTGAAGTAGGAGAAAAGCAGGAGTAAGGAAGGAGTAAAGTAGGAGTAAGTAATGCGTGATGTAGGAGAAAAGCAGGAGTAAGGAAGGAGCAAAGTAGGAGTAAAGTAGGGGTAATGTAGGAGTAAGGTAGGAGTGCAGTAGGAGTAAAGTAGGAGTGAATTGGGGGTAAGGTGGGAGTGAGGTAGGAATAAAGTGGGAGTAAGGCAGGACTAGGATGTACTAGGAGGGACTAGGTGAACTAGGAGGAAATAGGTGGGACTAGGTGGAGGAACTAGGAGGGACTAGGAGGGACTAGGTGGAGGAACCAGGAGGAACTAAGAGGGACTCCGTGGAGGAACTAGGAGGGACTAGTTGGAGGAACTAGTAGGGACAAGGAGGAACTAGGTGGGGAAATAGGAGGGACTAAGCGGAGGAACTAGGAGGGACTAGGTGGAGGAACTAACAGGAACTAGGAGGGACTAGGGGGAGGAACTAGCAGGAACTAGGAAGACTAGGTGGAGGAACTAGCAGGAAGAACTAGGTGGATGAACTAGGATGAACAAGGAGGGACTAGGTGGAGGGACTAGGAGGGACTAGGAGGGACTAGGCGGGAATAGATGGACGAACTAGTAGGAGGAACTAGGTGGAGGAACTAGGAGGAACTAGGAGGGAGTAGGTGGGGGAACTAGGAGGGACTAGGTGGAACTAGGTGGAGGAACTAGGAGGGACTAGGTGGAGGAACTAGCAGGAAGAACTAGGTGGATGAACTAGGATGAACAAGGAGGGACTAGGTGGAGGAACTAGGAGGGACTAGGAGGGACTAGGCGGGAATAGATGGACGAACTAGTAGGAGGAACTAGGTGGAGGAACTAGGAGGAACTAGGAGGGAGTAGGTGGGGGAACTAGGAGGGACTAGGTGGAACTAGGTGGAGGAACTAGGAGGGACTAGGTGTAGGAACTAGTAGGAGGAACTTGCAGGAACTAGATGGAGGAAGTAGGAGGGACTAGGTGGAGGAACTAGCAGGTACTAGGAGGGACTAGGTGGTGGAACTAGCAGGAACTAGGAGGGTCTAGGTGGAGGGACTAGGAGGGACTAGGAGGGACTAGGTGGAGGAACTAGGAGGAGGAACTAGTCATGTAAAAATACGCTGATTCTTTGACCATCCGTGGGCTGGATTGAGAAGGCGATTGGGCCACATCTGGGCCCTGGGCCTTAGGTTGCCTACCCTTGCCCTAAAAAATCCACCTCCAAGCCTGCAAGCAGGATGTGAGCACCACAGCACTCTTCCTCACATGCGATCTCCAGCGACTGGCATTCACCCGCAAAGTAGTAAGGTAGAAGTAAAGTATGAGTAAAGAAGGAGTAAAGAAGGAGTAAAGTAGGAGCAAAATGGGAGTAAGGTATGAGTAAAGTAGGAGTAAGGTATGTGTAAAGTGGAGTAAAGCAGGAGTGAAGTAGGAGTAAAGAAGGAGAAAGGAAGGAGCAAAGAAGGAGTAAAGTAGGGGTAAAGTAGAACTAAGGTAGGAGTAGAGTGGGTGTAAAGTAGGAGTGAAGTGGGGGTAAGGTGGGAGTGAGGTAGGAGTAAAGTGGGAGTAAGGTAGGACTAGGAGGTACTAGGAGGGTCTACTTTGAGGAACTAGGAAGAACTAGGTGGGACTAGGTGGAGGAACAAGGAGTGACCAGGAGGGACTAGGTGGAGGAACTAGCAGGAACTAGGAGGAACTAGGTGGAGGAACTAGCAGGAACTAGGAGGGGCTAGGTGGAGGAAGTAGGGTGAACTAGGAGGGACTAGGTGGAGGAACTAGGAGGGACTAGGAGGGACTAGGTGGAGGAACTAGGAGGGACTAGGTGTAGGAACTAGTACGAGGAACTTGCAGGAACTAGATGGAGGAAGTAGGAGGGACTAGGTGGAGGAACTAGCAGGAACTAGGAGGGACTAGGTGGTGGAACTAGCAGGAACTAGGAGGGACTAGGTGGAGGGACTAGGAGGGACTAGGAGGGACTTGGTGGAGGGACTAGGAGTCGGAACTAGTCATGTAAAAATACGCTGATTCTTTGACCATCCGTGGGCTGGATTGAGAAGGCGATTGGGCCATATCTGGGTCCTGGGGCTTAGGTTGCCTACTCTTGCCCTAAAAAATCAACCTCCAAGCCTGCAAGCAGGATGTGAGCACCACAGCACTCTTCCTCACATGTGATCTCCAGCAACTGGCATTCAGTTGGAGGAACTTGGAGGGACTAGGTGGAGGGATTAGTTGGAGGAACTAGGAGCGACTAGGTGGAGGAACTAGAAGGAACTAGGAGGGACTAGGTGGAGGAACTAGGAGGGACTAGGAGGGTCTAGGTGGAGGAACTAGGAGGGTCTAGGCAGGACTAGGTGAAGGAACTAGGAGGAGGAACTAAGTGGAGGAACTAGGAGGAACTAGGTGCGACTAGGTGGAGGGACTAGGAGGGACTAGGAGGTAATATGTGGAGGACCTAGGTGGAGGATTAGGAGGGACTAGGTGGAGGAACTAGGAGGGACTCGGTTTAGGGACTAGGAGGAAGAACTAGGTGGAGGAACTAGGAGGAACTAGGAGGGACTAGGTGGAGGAACTAGGATGAACTAGGAGGGATTAGGTGGAGGAACTGGGAGGGACTAGGAGCGAATAGATGGAGGAACTAGGAGGAGGAACTAGGTGGAGGAACTAGGAGGAACTAGGAGGGACTACGTGGAGGAACTAGGAGGGACGAGGTGGGACTAGGTGGAGGAACTAGGAGGGACTAGGTGGTGGAACTAGTAGGAGGAACTTGTAGGAACTAGATGGAGGAACAAGGAGGGACTAGGTGGAGGAACTAGCAGGAACTAGGAGGGAATAGGTGGTGGAACTAGCAGGAACTAGGAGGGACTAGGTGGAGGAACTAGGAGGGACTAGGAGGAGGAACTAGGAGGAACTAGGTGTAGGAAAGAGGAAAGAGAAGGGAGTAAGGTAGGAGTATAGCAGGAGTAAAGCAGAAGTAAAGTAGGAGTAAAGTGGGAGTAACGTATGAGTAAGGAAGGAGTAAAGTAGGAGTAAGTTATGCGTAAAGTGGATTAACGCAGGAGTGAAGTAGGAGAAAAGCAGGAGTAAGGAAGGAGCAAAGTAGGAGTAAAGTAGGGAGTAAAGTAGGAGTGAAGTGAGGGTAAGGTGGGAGTGAGGTAGGAGTAAAGTGGGAGTAAGGCAGGACTAGGAGGAACTAGGAGGTACTAGGTGAACTAGGAGGAAATAGGTGGGAGTAGGTGGAGGAACTAGGAGGGACTAGGAGGGACTAGGTGGAGGAACTAGGAGGGACTAGGTGGAGGAACTATGAGGAGGAACTAGGTGGAGGAACTAGAATGAACTAGGAGGGACAAGGTTGAGGAACTAGGAGGGAATAGGAGGGACTAGGTGGAGGAAATAGGAGGGACTAGGTGATACTAGGTGGAGGAACTAGGAGGGACTAGGTGGAGGAACTAGGAGGGACTAGGAGGGAGTAGGCGGGAATAGATGGATGAACTAGGAGGAGGAACTAGGTGGGACTAGGAGGCACTAGGCGGGAATAGATGGACGAACTAGGAGTGGGAGTAAGGCAGGACTAGGAGGAACTAGGAGGTACTAGGTGAACTAGTAGGAACTAGGAGGGAGTAGGTGGAGGAACTAGGAGGGACTAGGAGGCACTAGGCGGGAATAGATGGACGAACTAGGAGGAGGAACTAGGTGGAGGAACTAGGAGGAACTAGGAGGGAGTAGGTGGAGGAACTAGGAGGGACTAGGCGAGGAACTAGCAGGAACTAGGAGGGACTAGGTGTGGAACTAGCAGGAACTAGGAGGAACTATGTGGCGGAACTAGCAGGAACTAGGAGGGGCTAGGTGGAGGAACTAGGATGAACTAGGAGGGACTAGGTGGAGGAACTAGGAGGGACTAGGTGTAGGAACTAGTAGGAGGAACTTGAAGGAACTAGATGGAGGAAGTAGGAGGGACTAGGTGGAGGAACTAGCAGGAACTAGGAAGGACTAGGTGGTGGAACTAGCAGGAACTAGGAGGGACTAGGTGGAGGGACTAGGAGGGACTAGGAGGGACTAGGTGGAGGAACTAGGAGTCGGAACTAGTCATGTAAAAATACGCTGATTCTTTGACCCTCCGTGGGCTGGATTGAGAAGGTGATTGGGCCACATCTGGGCCCTGGGCCTTAGGTTGCCTACCCTTGCCCTAAAAAATCAACCTCCAAGCCTGCAAGCAGGATGTGAGCACCACAGCACTCTTCCTCACATGCGATCTCCAGCAACTGGCATTCACCCGCAAAGTAGTAAGGTAGAAGTAAAGTATGAATAAAGCAGGAGTAAAGAAGGAGTAGGGACGCGGGTGGCGCTGTGGGTAAAAGCCTCAGTGCCTAGGGCTTGCCGATCGAAAGGTCGGCGGTTCGAATCCCCGCGGCGGGGTGCGCTCCCGTTGCTCGGTCCCAGCGCCTGCCAACCTAGCAGTTCGAAAGCACCTCCGGGTGCAAGTAGATAAATAGGGACCGCTTACTGGCGGGAAGGTAAACGGCGTTCCGTGTGCTGCGCTGGCTCGCCAGATGCAGCTTGTCACGCTGGCCACGTGACCCGGAAGTGTCTCCGGACAGCGCTGGCCCCCGGCCTCTTAAGTGAGATGGGCGCACAACCCTAGAGTCTGTCAAGACTGGCCTGTACGGGCAGGGGTAACTTTACCTTTACCTTTAAAGAAGGAGTAAAATAGGAGCAAAATGGGAGTGAGGTATGAGTAAAGTAGGAGTAAGGTATGTGTAAAGTGGAGTAAAGCAGGAGTGAAGTAGGAGTAAAGCAGGAGAAAGGAAGGAGCAAAGAAGGAGTAAAGTACGGGTAAAGTAGAAGTAAGGTAGGAGTAGAGTAGGCGTAAAGTAGGAGTGAAGTGGGGGTAAGGTGGGAGTGAGGTAGGAGTAAAGTGGGAGTAAGGTAGGACTAGGAGGTACTAGGAGGGTCTAGTTGGAGGAACTAGGAAGAACTAGGTGGGACTAGGTGGAGAAACTAGGAGGGACCAGGAGGGACTAGGAGAGACTAGGAGGAGGAACTAGGTGGAGGAATTAGGAGGGACTAGGAGGGCCTAGGTGGAGGAACTAGGAGGAACTAGGATGGACTAGGAGGGACTAGGCGGGAATAGATGGACGAACTAGGAGGAGGAACTAGGTGGAGGAACTAGGAGGAACTAGGAGGGAGTAGGTGGAGGAACTAGGAGGGACTAGGTGGAACAAGGTGGAGGAACTAGGAGGGACTAGGTGGTGGAACTAGCTGGGACTAGGAGAGACTAGGTGGTGGAACTAGCAGGAACTAGGAGGGACTAGGTGGAGGAACTAGGAGGGACTAGGAGGGACTAGGTGGAGGAAGGTATGTGTAAAGTGGAGTAAAGCAGGAGTGAAGTAGGAGTAAAGCAGGATTAAGGAATTAGCAAAGAAGGAGTAAAGTAGGAGTAAAGTAGGAGTGGAGGAACAAGGAGGGAGGAACTAGGAGTGTATAGGTGGAGGAAAGAGGAAAGAGTAGGGAGTAAGGTAGGAGTAAAGTAGTTGTAAAGCATGAGTAAAGTAGGAGTAAAGCATGAGTAAAGTAGAAGTAAAGCATGAGTTAACTATGAGTAAAGCATGAGTAAAGTAGGAGTAAAGTAGGAGTAAAGTATGAGTAAAACAGGAGTAAACTATGAGTGAAGCATGAGTAAACTATGAGTAAAGTAGGAGCAAAGTATGAGTAAATCATGAGTAAAGTGTGAGTAAAACAGGATTAAAGTGGGAATAAGTTATGAGTAAGGTATGAGTAAAGTGGAGTACAGCAGGAGTAAGGAAGGAGTAAAGTAGGAGTAAGGAAGGAGTAAAGTAGGAGTAAGGTATGCGTGAAGTAGGAGAAAAGCAGGAGGATGGAAGGAGTAAAGTAGGAGTAAGGTATGCGTGAAGTAGGAGAAAAGCAGGAGTAAGGAAGGAGCAAAGTAGGAGTAAAGTAGGGGTAAAGTAGGCGTAAGGTAGGAGTACAGTAGGAGTAAAGTAGGAGTGATGTGGGGGTAAGGTGGGAGTGAGGTAGGAGTAAAGTGGGAGTAAGGCAGGACTAGGAGGTACTAGGAGGGACTAGGTGAACTAGGAGGAAATAGGTGGGACTAGGTGGAGGAACTAGGAGGGACTAGGTGGAGGAAGTATGAGGAGGAACTAGGTGGAGGAACTAGAATGAACTAGGAGGGACAAGGTTTAGGAACTAGGAGGGAATAGGAGGGACTAGGTGGAGGGACTAGGTGGTGGAACTAGCAGGAACTAGGAGGGACTAGGTGGAGGAACTAGGAGGGACTAGGTGGAGGAAGGTATGTGTAAAGTGGAGTACAGCAGGAGTAAGGAAGGAGTAAAGTAGGAGTAAGGAAGGTGTAAAGTAGGAGTAAGGTATGCGTGAAGTAGGAGAAAAGCAGGAGTAAGGAAGGAGTAAAGTAGGAGTAAGGTATGCGTGAAGTAGGAGAAAAGCAGGAGTAAGGAAGGAGCAAAGTAGGGGTAAAGTAGGAGTAAGGTAGGAGTACAGTAGGAGTAAAGTAGAAGTGGGGGTAAGGTGGTAGTTAGGTAGGAGTAAAGTGGGAGTAAGGCAGGACTAGGAGGTACTAGGAGGGACTAGGTGAGCTAGGAGGAAATAGGTGGGACTAGGTGGAGGGACTAGGAGGGACTAGGTGGAGGAACTATCAGGAGGAACTAGGTGGAGGAACTAGAATGAACTAGGAGGGACAAGGTTTAGGAACTAGGAGGGAATAGGAGGGACTAGGTGGAGGAACTAGGAGGGACTAGGAGGGACTAGGTGGAGGGACTAGGTGGTGGAACTAGCAGGAACTAGAGGGACTAGGTGGAGGAACTAGGAGGGACTAGGAGGGACTAGGTGGAGGAAGGTACCTGTAAAGTGGAGTACAGCAGGAGTAAGGAAGGAGTAAAGTAGGAGTAAGGAAGGTGTAAAGTAGGAGTAAGGTATGCGTGAAGTAGGAGAAAAGCAGGAGTAAGGAAGGAGTAAAGTAGGAGTAAGGAAGGTGTAAAGTAGGAGTAAGGTATGCGTGAAGTAGGAGAAAAGCAGGAGTAAGGAAGGAGCAAAGTAGGAGTAAAGTAGGGGTAAAGTAGGAGTAAGGTAGGAGTACAGTAGGAGTAAAGTAGAAGTGGGGGTAAGGTGGGAGTGAGGTAGGAGTAAAGTGGGAGTAAGGCAGGACTAGGAGGTACTAGGAGGGACTAGGTGAGCTAGGAGGAAATAGGTGGGACTAGGTGGAGGGACTAGGAGGGACTAGGAGGGACTAGGTGGAGGAACTATGAGGAGGAACTAGGTGGAGGAACTAGAATGAACTAGGAGGGACAAAGTTTAGGAACTAGGAGGGAATAGGAGGGACTAGGTGGAGGAACTAGGAGGGACTAGGAGGGACTAGGTGGAGGGACTAGGTGGTGGAACTAGGAGGAACTAGGAGGGACTAGGTGGAGGAGCTAGGAGGGACTAGGAGGGAGTAGGTGGAGGAAGGTATGTTTAAAGTGGAGTACAGCAGGAGTAAGGAAGGAGTAAAATAGGAGTAAGGAAGGAGTAAAGTAGGAGTAAGGAAGGAGTAAAGTAGGAGTAAGGTATTTGTGAAGTAGGAGAAAAGCAGGAGTAAGGAAGGAGTAGAGTAGGAGTAAGGTATGCGTGAAGTAGGAGAAAAGCAGGAGTAAGGAAGGAGCAAAGTAGGAGTAAAGTAGGGGTAAAGTAGGAGTAAGGTAGGAGTACAGTAGGAGTAAAGTAGAAGTGGGGGTAAGGTGGGAGTGAGGTAGGAGTAAAGTGGGAGTAAGGCAGGACTAGGAGGTACTAGGAGGGACTAGGTGAACTAGGAGGAAATAGGTGGGACTAGGTGGAGGAACTAGGAGGGACTAGGAGGGACTAGGTGGAGGAACTATGAGGAGGAACTAGGTGGAGGAACTAGAATGAACTAGGAGGGACAAGGTTTAGGAACTAGGAGGGAATAGGAGGGACTAGGTGGAGGAACTAGGAGGGACTAGGAGGGACTAGGTGGAGGGACTAGGTGGTGGAAGTAGCAGGAACTAGGAGGGACTAGGTGGAGGAGCTAGGAGGGACTAGGAGGGACTAGGTGGAGGAAGGTATGTGTAAAGTGGAGTACAGCAGGAGTAAGGAAGGAGTAAAGTAGGAGTAAGGAAGGAGTAAAGTAGGAGTAAGGTATGCGTGAAGTAGGAGAAAAGCAGGAGTAAGGAAGGAGTAAAGTAGGAGTAAGGTATGTGTGAAGTAGGAGAAAAGCAGGAGTAAGGAAGGAGCAAAGTAGGAGCAAAGTAGGGGTAAAGTAGGAGTAAGGTAGGAGTACAGTAGGAGTAAAGTAGAAGTGGGGGTAAGGTGGGAGTGAGGTAGGAGTACAGTGGGAGTAAGGCAGGACTAGGAGGTACTAGGAGGGACTAGGTGAACTAGGAGGAAATAGGTGGGACTAGGTGGAGGAACTAGGAGGGACTAGGAGGGACTAGGTGGAGGAACTATTAGGAGGAACTAGGTGGAGGAACTAGAATGAACTAGGAGGGACAAGTTTTAGGAACTAGGAGGGAATAAGAGGGACTAGGTGGAGGAAGTAGGAGGGACTAGGAGGGACTAGGTGGAGGGACTAGGTGGTGGAACTAGCAGGAACTAGGAGGGACTAGGTGGAGGAACTAGGAGGGACTAGGAGGGACTAGGTGGAGGAAGGTATGTGTAAAGTGGAGTACAGCAGGAGTAAGGAAGGAGTAAAGTAGGAGTAAGGAAGGAGTAAAGTAGGAGTAAGGTATCTTCGTGTGAAGATAAATTTACCTTCGGGTAAATATAAAATTGCCGTCCAGTCACTCTTCCCTGTGCAGACTCTTTTGGGAAAAAAGGATGACCTGGCAAGATAGCAGAGTAACAGCAATGGTCCTGTTTCCGTGTGAGAATAGGGATAAATCAAGTCCATAGGCAGTTCATTCTTATCTGTAGTAGCTTTATTTACAAAGCAATAAATCCATTAGTATCCATCGGAAACTTCAGGCATTTTCTCTCCGTGCTTTTCCCAAAAGCACCCTCACAGCTCCTCTGAGCTGAGCTGTGTCTGTCTCAGTCAGAAGCGAAAGCAGAACTGAACACAGACACACACTGTGACGCATTTCCCTGCATCAAGCTCCTCCCAGAGCTCCTCCCAGATACAGGGCACCACGGAGTTTTAACCCTGCCAGTTCCAAACTCCACAAGGTATGCGTGAAGTAGGAGAAAAGCAGGAGTAAGGAAGGAGTAAAGTAGGAGTAAGGTATGCGTGAAGTAGGAGAAAAGCAGGAGTAAGGAAGGAGCAAAGTAGGAGTAAAGTAGGGGTAAAGTAGAAGTAAGGTAGTACAGTAGGAGTAAAGTAGAAGTGGGGTAAGGTGGGAGTGAGGTAGGAGTAAAGTGGGAGTAAGGCAGGACTAGGAGGTACTAGGAGGGACTAGGTGAACTAGGAGGAAATAGGTGGGACTAGGTGGAGGAACTAGGAGGGACTAGGAGGGACTAGGTGGAGGAACTATGAGGAGGAACTAGGTGGAGGAACTAGAATGAACTAGGAGGGACAAGGTTTAGGAACTAGGAGGGAATAGGAGGGACTAGGTGGAGGAACTAGGAGGGACTAGGAAGGACTAGGTGGAGGGACTAGGTGGTGGAACTAGCAGGAACTAGGAGGGACTAGGTGGAGGAACTAGGAGGGACTAGGAGGGACTAGGTGGAGGAAGGTATGTGTAAAGTGGAGTAAAGCAGGAGTGACGTAGGAGTAAAGCAGGATTAAGGAATTAGCAAAGAAGGAGTAAAGTAGGGGTAAAGTAGAAGTAAGGTAGGAGTACAGTAGGAGTACAGTAGGAGTGAAGTGGGGGTAAGGTGGGAGTGAGGTAGGAGTAAAGTGGGAGTAAGGTAGGACTAGGAGGTACTAGGAGGGTCTAGTTGGAGGAACTAGGAAGAACTAGGTGGGACTAGGTGGAGGAACTAGGAGTGACCAGGAGGGACTAGGTGGAGGAACTAGGTGGAGGAGCTAGGAGGAACTAGATGGAGGAACTAGGAGGGACTAGATGGAGGAACTAGGTGGAGGAACTATGAGGAGGAACTAGGTGGAGGAACTAGAATGAACTAGAAGGGACAAGGTGGAGGAACTAGGAGGGAATAGGAGGGACTAGGTGGAGGGACTAGGAGGGACTAGGTGATACTAGGTGGAGGAACTAGGAGGGACTAGGTGGAGGAACTAGGAGGGACTAGGAGGGACTAGGTGGAGGAACTAGGAGGGACTAGGTGGAGGAACTATGAGGAGGAACTAGGTGGAGGAACTAGAATGAACTAGGAGGGACAAGGTTTAGGAACTAGGAGGGAATAGGAGGGACTAGGTGGAGGAACTAGGAGGGACTAGGAGGGACTAGGTGATACTAGGTGGAGGAACTAGGAGGGACTAGGTGGAGGAACTAGGAGGGACTAGGTGGAGGAACTAGGAGGGACTAGGAGAGACTAGGAGGAGGAACTAGGTGGAGGAATTAGGAGGGACTAGGAGGGCCTAGGTGGAGGAACTAGGAGGGACTAGGCGGGAATAGATGGACGAACTAGGAGGAGGAACTACGTGGAAGAACTAGGAGGAACTAGGAGGGAGTAGGTGGAGGAACTAGAAGGGACTAGTAGGGACTAGGCGGGAATAGATGGACGAACTAGGAGGAGGAACTAGGTGGAGGAACTAGGAGGAACTAGGAGGGAGTAGGTGGAGGGACTAGGAGGGACTAGGTGGAACTAGGTGGAGGAACTAGGAGGGACTAGGTGGAGGAACTAGCAGGAACTAGGAGGGACTAGGTGGTGGAACTAGCAGGAAATAGGAGGAAATAGGTGGAGGAACTAGCAGGAACTAGGAGGGGCTAGGTGGAGGAACTAGGATGAACTAGGAGGGACTAGGTCAGTGTTTCCCAACCTTTTTTGGGCAAAGGCACACTTGTTTCATGAAAAAAATATCGAGGCACACCACCATTACAGCCCCGTGACGTCAGCGCGCAGCGTCACGCCGGGAGGGACGCACGAAAGTGTAAGTTTCAATTTTTTCCCATCCCCCTTGCCTTCCTTCTGTGCCAACCGCCAAAAAGCCACGAAAAAAGCCAAGAATTGAGGGGAGCAGGTCGACACGGAAGAAGCTCCTACCTAAGGACAGGTGCGACGGCCGTGTCCTCTTCTGCCACACTTGGCAGCCCTGCCTCACGGTCGTGACTCCCACCCTGATTTCTCCCCGCAGGTCGAGCGGCACAGGCAGCCCAATGTGTCCAGCCCAGACACAAGCCCCGCTTCCCCGCTCTAGATCCTGAATGCGACCAAGTGCTCTGGACTCCCGAGCAGGGTGGAAAAGAGGACTCGCATCTGGTAGCCTCCGGGCTCCTCGCCTGCTCGAGGGATGGCATTGCAGGCAAGCTGCCGGCCGTCGCCATCGCCGCCCCCTCATGCGAGTGGACCTGCCCGGAGTGGTGGGCCGGGGGAGGCTCGCTCTCTGTGGGGATGTGGCCCGCACGCGCGGCCCCGCTTCCTCCTGCCCAGGGCTGAGCTCCTTACCCGCGATCTCGATCTCGCGCACGCGGATCCCATTTATTCTGAAGCTCGCGCCACTAGCCGGGGCTCTCACACCGTGCCAGGGCGAGGCGGCGCGGCCCACTGACGTCATCGCGGCTCGCCGCCGCCCTCGACTTCCCTGTTCCCTCCCCTCCCTCGGGTCGCCGTGGTTACCGAGGACTGCAAGCTGCTCGGGCGAGCGTGGGGCATTAAGTGGGAGAAGGAAAATTAAAATTAAAACTTGCCGCCCTTGCCGCTGCCCCCCGACTTGGCTGGAAGGCTGGCGGGGGGAGAAGCCTGCTCCTCCCCATTGCCAGCCCTGCAAACTCGGGGGACAGCGGGAGAGGCGCAGCGCACCCTTGCCGCTGCCCCCCGACTTGGCTGGAAGGCTGGCGGGGGGAGAAGCCTGCTCCTCCCCATTGCCAGCCCTGCAAACTCGGGGGACAGCGGGAGAGGCGCAGCGCGCCCTTGCCGCTGCCCCCCGACTTGGCTGGAAGGCTGGCGGGGGGAGAAGCCTGCTCCTCCCCATTGCCAGCCCTGCAAACTCGGGGGACAGCGGGAGAGGCGCAGCGCGCCCTTGCCGCTGCCCCCCGACTTGGCTGGAAGGCTGGCGGGGGGAGAAGCCTGCTCCTCCCCATTGCCAGCCCTGCAAACTCGGGGGACAGCGGGAGAGGCGCAGCGCGCCCTTGCCGCTGCCCCCCGACTTGGCTGGAAGGCTGGCGGGGGGAGAAGCCTGCTCCTCCCCATTGCCAGCCCTGCAAACTCGGGGGACAGCGGGAGAGGCGCAGCGCGCCCTTGCCGCTGCCCCCCGACTTGGCTGGAAGGCTGGCGGGGGGAGAAGCCTGCTCCTCCCCATTGCCAGCCCTGCAAACTCGGGGGACAGCGCGAGAGGCGCAGCGCGCCCTTGCCGCTGCCCCCCGACTTGGCTGGAAGGCTGGCGGGGGGAGAAGCCTGCTCCTCCCCATTGCCAGCCCTGCAAACTCGGGGGACAGCGGGAGAGGCGCAGCGCGCCCTTGCCGCTGCCCCCCGACTTAGCTGGAAGGCTGGCAGGGGGGGAGAATCCTGCTCCTCCCCATTGCCAGCCCTGCAAACTCGGGGGACAGTGGGAGAGGCGCAGCGCGCCATCCCGCAGTCTCCCGACATGGTTTGGAGGCTGGCGGAGGGCTTCCTCCTCCCCCAGCCCCGCAAGCTCCCAGAGCGATGCCAAAGCTGTGCGCAGCTTCGGCATGGCTCTGGGTCCCGTTCTGAGGGAGGGGGAAGCTCGGGCTTCCCCCACCCCAGCCCCATGCCTGGCGGTGGGGGAATAATTTCCCCCCCTTTATTCCCCCCCCCCGCCAATTTTTCCCGCGGCACACCAGGCAACGTCTTGCGGCACACTAGTGTGCCGCGGAACACCAGTTGGGAAACACTGGACTAGGTGGAGGAACTAGGAGGGACTAGGAGGGACTAGGTGGAGGAACTATGAGGAGGAACTAGGTGGAGGAACCAGGAGGAACTAAGAGGGACTCGGTGGAGGAACTAGGAGGGACTAGTTGGAGGAACTAGTAGGGACAAGGAGGAACTAGGTGGAGGACTAGGAGGGACTAGGCGGAGGAACTAGGAGGGACTAGGTGGAGGAACTAGCAGGAACTAGGAGGGACTAGGTGGAGGAACTAGCAGGAAGAACTAGGTGGATGAACTAGGATGAACAAGGAGGGACTAGGTGGAGGAACTAGGAGGGACTAGGTGATACTAGGTGGAGGAACTAGGAGTGACTAGAAGGGAATAGGTGGATGAACTGGGTGGAGGAGCTAGGAGGAACTGGATGGAGGAACTAGGTGGAGGAACTAGGAGGGACTAGGTGGAGGAACTATGAGGAGGAACTAGGTGGAGGAACTAGAATGAACTAGGAGGGACAAGGTGGAGGAACTAGGACAAGGAGGAGGAACTAGGAGGGTCTAGGTGGAGGAAAGAGGAAAGAGTAGGGAGTAAGGTAGGAGTAAAGTAGGAGTAAAGCATGAGTAAAGTATGAGTAAAGCATGAGTAAACTATGAGTAAAGCAAGAGTAAACTATGAGTAAACTAGGAGTAAAGCATTAGTAAAGTAGGAGTAAACTATGAGTAAAGTATGAGTAAACTAGGAGTAAAGTAGGAGTAAAGCATGAGTAAACTATGAGTAAAGTAGGAGTAAAGTGTGAGTAAAGTATGAGTAAAGTATTAGTAAAACAGGAGTAAAGTATGAGTAAAGTAGGAGTAAGGTATGAGTAAGATATGAGTAAAGTGGAGTACAGCAGGAGTAAGGAAGGGGTAAAGTAGGGGTAAAGTAGGAGTAAGGTAGGAGTACAGTAGGAGTAAAGTAGGAGTGAATTGGGGGTAAGGTGGGAGTGAGGTAGGAGTAAAGTGGGAGTAAGGCAGGACTAGCAGGTACTAGGAGGGACTAGGTGAACTAGGAGGAAATAGGTGGGACTAGGTGGAGGAACTAGGAGGGACTAGGAGGGACTAGGAGGGACTAGGTGGAGGAACTAGGAGGGACTAGTTGGAGGAACTATGAGGAGGAACCTAGGTGGAGGAACTAGAATGAACTAGGAGGGACAAGGTTTAGGAACTAGGAGGGAACAGGAGGGACTAGGTGGAGGAACTAGTGGAGGAACTAGGAGGGACTAGGTGGAGGAACTAGGAGGGACTAGGAGGGACTAGGTGGAGGAACCAGGAGGAACTAAGAGGGACTCCGTGGAGGAACTAGGAGGGACTGGTTGGAGGAACTAGTAGGGACAAGGAGGAACTAGTTGGGGGAAATAGGAGGGACTAAGCGGAGGAACTAGGAGGGACTAGGTGGAGGAACTAACAGGAACTAGGAGGGACTAGGTGGAGGAACTAGCAGGAACTAGGAAGACTAGGTGGAGGAACTAGCAGGCAGAACTAGGTTGATGAACTAGGATGAACAAGGAGGGATTAGGTGGAGGAACTAGGAGGGACTAGGAGAGACTAGGAGGAGGAACTAGGTGGAGGAATTAGGAGGGACTAGGAGGGCCTAGGTGCAGGAACTAGGAGGGACTAGGAGGGACTAGGCGGGAATAGATGGACGAACTAGGAGGAGGAACTAGGTGAAAGAACTAGGAGGAACTAGGCGGGAATAGATGGACGAACTAGGAGGAGGAACTAGGTGGAAGAACTAGGAGGAACTAGGAGGGACTAGGTGGAGGAACTAGCAGGAACTAGGAGGGACTAGGTGGAGGGACTAGGAGGGACTAGGAGGGACTAGGTGGAGGAACTAGGAGGAGGAACTAGTCATGTAAAAATACGCTGATACTTTGACCATCCGTGGGCTGGATTGAGAAGGCGATTGGGCCACATCTGGGCCCTGGGCCTTAGGTTGCCTACCCTTGCCCTAAAAAATCAACCTCCAAGCCTGCAAGCAGGATGTGAGCACCACAGCACTCTTCCTCACATGCGATCTCCAGCAACTGGCATTCACCCGCAAAGTAGTAAGGTAGAAGTAAAGTATGAGTAAAGCAGGAGTAAAGAAGGAGTAAAGTAGGAGCAAAATGGGAGTAAGGTATGAGTAAAGTAGGAGTAAGGTATGTGTAAAGTGGAGTAAAGCAGGACTGAAGTAGGAGTAAAGTAGGAGAAAGGAAGGAGCAAAGAAGGAGTAAAGTAGGGGTAAAGTAGAAGTAAGGTAGGAGTAGAGTAGGCGTAAAGTAGGAGTGAAGTGGGGGTAAGGTGGGAGTGAGGTAGGAGTAAAGTGGGAGTAAGGTAGGACTAGGAGGTACTAGGAGGTACTAGGAGGGTCTAGTTGGAGGAACTAGGAAGAACTAGGTGGGACTAGGTGGTGGAACTAGCAGGAACTAGGTGGGACTAGGTGGAGGAACTAGCAGGAACTAGGAGGAACTAGGTGGAGGAACTAGCAGGAACTAGGAGGGCTAAGTGGAGGAACTAGGATGAACTAGGAGGGACTAGGTGGAGGAACTAGGAGGGACTAGGAGGGACTAGGTGGAGGAACTAGAGGGACTAGGTGTAGGAACTAGTAGGAGGAACTTGCAGGAACTAGATGGAGGAAGTAGGAGGGACTAGGTGGAGGAACTAGCAGGAACTAGGAGGGACTAGGTGGTGGAACTAGCAGGAACTAGGAGGGACTAGGTGGAGGGACTAGGAGGGACTAGGTGGAGGAACTAGTCATGTAAAAATACGCTGATTCTTTGACCATCCGTGGGCTGGATTGAGAAGGCGATTGGGCCACATCTGGGCCCTGGGCCTTAGGTTGCCTACCCTTGCCCTAAAAAATCAACCTCCAAGCCTGCAAGCAGGATGTGAGCACCACAGCACTCTTCCTCACATGCGATCTCCAGCAACTGGCATTCAGCTGCAAAGTAGTAAGGTAGGAGTAAAGTATGAGTAAAGCAGGAGTAAAGCAGGAGTAAAGTAGGAACAAAATGGGAGTAAGGTATGAGTAAGGTAGGAGTAAGGTATGTGTAAAGTGGAGTAAAGCAGGAATGAAGTAGGAGTAAAGCAGGAGAAAGGAAGGAGCAAAGAAGGAGTAAAGTAGGGGTAAAGTAGAAGTAAGGTAGGAGTAGAGTAGGCGTAAAGTAGGAGTGAAGTGGGGGTAAGGTGGGAGTGAGGTAGGAGTAAAGTGGGATTAAGGTAGGACTAGGAGGTACTAGGAGGGACTAGTTGGAGGAACTAGGAAGAACTAGGTGGGACTAGGTGGAGGAACTAGGAGTGACCAGGAGGGACTAGGTGGAGGAACTAGGTGGAGGAGTTAGGAGGAACTAGATGGAGGAACTAGGAGGGACTAGATGGAGGAACTAGGTGGAGGAACTATGAGGAGGAACTAGGTGGAGGAACTAGAATGAACTAGAAGGGACAAGGTGGAGGAACTAGGAGGGAATAGGAGGGACTAGGTGGAGGAACTAGGAGGGACTAGGTGGAGGAACTATGAGTGACCAGGAGGGACTAGGTGGAGGAACTAGGTGGAGGAGTTAGGAGGAACTAGATGGAGGAACTAGGAGGGACTAGATGGAGGAACTAGGTGGAGGAACTATGAGGAGGAACTAGGTGGAGGAACTAGAATGAACTAGAAGGGACAAGGTGGAGGAACTAGGAGGGAATAGGAGGGACTAGGTGGAGGAACTAGGAGGGACTAGGTGGAGGAACTATGAGGAGGAACTAGAATGAACTAGGAGGGACAAGGTTTAGGATCTAGGAGGGAATAGGAGGGACTAGGTGGAGGAACTAGGAGGGACTAGGAGAAACTACCGTATTTTTCGCCCTATAGGACGCACTTTTCCCCCTCCAAAAATGAAGGGGAAATGTGTGTGCGTCCTATGGGGCGAATGCAGGTTTTCCCTGAAGCCTGGAGAGCGAGACGGGTCGGTGCGCACTCCCGGCTTTAGGAAGCTATCCGCAAGCTTTGCAAGCCTTGCAAGCCCGGCAGGAGGTCCTGCTGGCTCGCAAAGCTTGTGGGCAACAGCCCGCAGCCCACAAGCTCGGGGGATAGTGGGGAGGCGGAGCGCCGTCACCCCGCTATTCCCCGACCTGATCTGAACGCTGGCGGGGGTGGGGGGGAGAAGCAAGCTTACGTCTCCCCCCTGCCAGCCCAACAAGCTCGGGGGATAGTGGGGAGGCGGAGCGCTGTCACCCCGCTATTCCCCGACCTGATCTGAAGGTTGGCGGGGGGGGGGGAGAAGCAAGCTTACTTCTCCCCCCCGCCAGCCCCAGAAGCTCGGGGTATAGTGGGGAGGCGGAGCGCTGTCACCCCGCTATTCCCCGACCTGATCTGGAGGCCGGCGGGGGGGGGGGGAGAAGCAAGCTTACTTCTCCCCCCTGCCAGCCCAACAAGCTCGGGGGATAGTGGGGAGGCGGAGCGCCGTCACCCGCTATTCCCCGACCTGATCTGAAGGTTGGCGGGGGGGGGAGAAGCAAGCTTACTTCTCCCCCCCGCCAGCCCCACAAGCTCGGGGTATAGTGGGGAGGCGGAGCGCTGTCACCCCGCTATTCCCCGACCTGATCTGGAGGCCGGTGGGGGGGGGAGAAGCAAGCTTACTTCTCCCCCCTGCCAGCCCAACAAGCTCGGGGGATAGTGGGGAGGCGGAGCGCCGTCACCCGCTATTCCCCGACCTGATCTGAAGGTTGGCGGGGGGGGAGAAGCAAGCTTACTTCTCCCCCCCGCCAGCCCCATAAGCTGGGGGGACAGCGGGGCAAGCGCTGCCCCACGGAGGCTAGAGAGGCTGTCCCTGAAGGCAGAAGAGGGAGACGGAGCGCTCCGTCTCCCTCTTCTAGCTTGGGGATGGCTGCGCAAACCTGGGGGGGGAAATAAAAATTTCCCCCTTGATTTCCCCCCCCAAAAGCTAGGTGCGTCCTATGGGCCGGTGCGTCCTATAGGGCGAAAAATACGGTAGGTGGAGGAACTATGAGGAGGAACTAGGTGGAGGAACTAGGATGAACTAGGAAGGACTAGGTGGAGGAACTAGCAGGGACTAGGAGGGACTAGGTGGAGGAACTAGGAGGGAATAGGTGGAGGAACTAGGAGGGACAAGGTGGAGGGACGAGGAGGGACTAGGAGGGACTAGGTGGAGGAACTAGGAGGGACTAGGAGGGAATAGGTGGAGGAACTAGGTGGAGGAACTAGGAGGGAGTAGTTGGAGGAACCAGGAGGACCTAGGAGGGAGTAGGTGGAGGAACTAGGAGGGGCTAGGAGGGAGTAGGTGGAGGAACTAGGAGGGACTAGGAGGGTCCAGGTGAAGGAACTAGGAGGGAATAGGAGGGACTGGGTGGAGGAACTAGGAGGAGGAACTAGGTGGAGGAAATAGCAGGAACTAGGAGGGACTAGGTGGAGGAACTAGGAAAGACTAGGAGGGACTAGGTGGAGGAACTAGGAAGAGGAAATAGGAGGAACTAGGTGGAGGAACTAGGAGGGACTAGGTGGAGGAACTAGGTGGAGGAACTAGGAGGAACTAGGTGGAGGAACTAGGAGGAACTAGGTGGATGAACTATCAGGAGCTAGGGGGGACTAGGTGGAGGTACTAGGAGGAGGAACTAGTCATGCAAAAACACGCTGATTCCTGGACCATCTGTGGGTTGTATTGAGAAGGCGATTGGGCCACACCTTGTCTCTGGGCCTTAGGTTGCCTACCCTTGCCCTAAAAAATCAACCTCCAAGCCTGCAAGCAGGATGTGAGCACCACAGCACTCATCCTCACATGCGATCTCCAGCAACTGGCATTCAGCCGTAAAGTAGTAAGGTATGAGTAAAGTATGAGTAAAGTATGAGTAAAGTATGAGTAAAGCAGGAGGAAAGCATGAGTAAAGTATGAGTAAAGTGGGAGTGAAGTGGGAGTAAGGTAGGAGTAAGGTAGGAGTAAGGTATGAATAAGGTATGAGTAAAGTGGAGTACAGCAGGAGTAAGGAAGGAGTAAAGTAGGAGTAAGGTAGGAGTAAAGCAGGCGCAAGGTAGGAGTAAAGTAGCGTAAAGTAGGAGCAAAGGAACTAGGAGGGACTCAGTTTAGGAACTAGGAGGAAGAACTAGGTGGAGGAACTAGCAGGAACTAGGAGGGACTAGGTGGAGGAACTAGGGGGAACTAGGTGGAGGAACTTGGAGGAACTAGATGGACTAGGGACTAGATGGAGGGACTAGGAGGGACTAGTAGGGACTAGGTGGAGTAGGAACTAGATGGAGGAACTAGGAGGGACTAGTAGGGACTAGTTGGAGGAACTAGGAGGGACTAGGTGGAGGAACTAGGAGGGACTAGGTGGAGGAACTATGAGGTGGAACTAGGTGGAGGAACTAGGATGAACTAGGAGGGACAAGATGGAGGATCTAGGAGGGACCAGGTGGAGGAACTAGGAGGGACCAGGTGGAGGAACTAGGAGGGACCAGGTGGAGGAACTAGGAGGGACTAGGAGGGACTAGGTGGAGGAACTAGGAGGAGGAACTAGGAGGAACTAGATGGAGGAACTAGGAGGGAGGAGGTGGAGGAACTAGGTGGAGGAACTAGGATGAACTAGGAGGGACAAGATGGAGGATCTAGGAGGGACCAGGTGGAGGAACTAGGAGGGACCAGGTGGAGGAACTACGAGGGACTAGGTGGAGGAACTACGAGGGCCTAGGAGGGACTTGTTGGAGGATCTAGGAGGAAGAACTAGGAGGAACTAGATAGAGGAACTAGGAGGGAGGAGGTGGAGGAACTAGGTGGAGGAACTAGGAGGTGTCGGTTTGCAAGCCCCCTCCATAGAGGCTGGCCCCTCTCACTGTCCTCAGAGCTTGCTTACCGGCAACCTCCTCTGGCTGATATCTCAGACAGACCAGGGAGATTTTGGTAGGCGACATTTTCCCAAGCTTGGGTAAAATGCACAACCCCTCTCTCCTGCTTCCGCAGGGGAAAGAAAATAAGTCAGGAAACGATTTACATGCTTTTATTTCTGACATTACAGCACTAGGGAAAAATACGTCCTTTCAGTTCAGCTCTTCCAGCAAGTCAGACAAACTTCCTGAACATGCGCAGTCAGAGGGCTTCAAGTTACACTCTTCACAAAGACTTATCCAGCCTGTGAACGTCCTGGGAAATTCTTCGTTCCCACAGATAGGCACATCATGTTTTGTCAACAAACTGTCTGTCTGCAGCGGTGATGTTTCCGTATACTGACATCCTCCCCCATATGAATCATCGTTAGCTGCGGACAAAGCTTGATCCAGAGAAGAAAACAAACAGTTGTTATACATGTAACAATCCCCTGTTGTTTCAGTTCCACCCTTGGAACTACCCGCCACTGGGTTCACCAATGTAACTCTCTGGTTGTCTGTTTTCCAAGGAACGAGTGCTTCTGCATTACCTTGGTTAGGAAATGTTGTATTACGCTTAGCAACTCCCTGTTGTGTCTTTGTCTCCGACTCAGACATACCCTTCACCTGGCTTGAGTTGTCAACAACAGTAATACATGCAACAGCTGAACTAGCAAACTCTTGAGAATACCTCTTTGGTGGTACACCCTTTGTTATTCTCTCAGACCTGCGTATGAGGTGCTGATCCTCTTTGCTGACTGGTTCAGTCTCAGGACTTTTCGAAGAACCAGTTCCAATAGTAAACAGTGGTTCATCCTTAACCTGTGAAGATCTGGCTTTTATGTGTGAACCTTTCTCAATAACTGTGTCAACAGAACTCTCCGAGCTTTCTGTGTCACTTTCATTATTCACTATAATCAGAATAATCAAATTCATCATCTGAATCATCAGCAGTGGGAAATGTGTGAAAAATTACATTCTCCTGTCCAGGAGCACTCTCTAGAAATGTTGTGAGAATCACCTGACCAGATTCAGACAAAATTACTCTGTAGAGACCCTTTTCATAACCCACAAAAATGCCTCTGGCATTCTTCACCCCATCTGGAGTTTCCGTCCTGAATTGAGATCCAAAAACCCTAAAATGTGATACCGAAGGTTTTCTGCGGAACAGCCTCTCAGAAGGAGAACATTCCATACCTTTTGAAACCTTTCTCACCCAAGTATAACAATGGCAAGATAAAGATTCAGCCCAAAATTCATGTGGCAAGTGTGAACTCAGCAATTGTGCCTTCATGCCTGTCAGAGCTGCCTCAGGTCTCAGCTCACCAAGGACCAACGCCAGTCCGTTGTTACATAAAATAGTCTTTATTGAAGTTCAGTCTCTCATTTACAGCCACGGCGCGCAGCTCTCCGTCTTAAACCCTAGACCACCGAAGCTCCGTCTGAGTCTCCTCCCCCCAGGCACCAGTTTAAGACTCTAGCCTTGCTCCACCTCTTCCTTTGCTCCTTTCTCCTCTGGGTCCTCCTGTCCGCTGGGGTCTTGCCCCTCCTAGACTCTCCTGACGCTGAGTCCTCCGAGTCTTCCCCCTCCCTCCGGCGGGCTTTAGGACCTGGTTCCCAATCCGGGCTTTCTGCTGTCCCGCGCGCCTGTACATTTGAACTTGGCGCGCGCGCCCAGCCTGCCACCTTCCTTCTGACCGTTACACTGCTCCTGTCGTTGCTTCCCTCTTCGGGGACGCTAGCTGGCCCTGACTCCCCCTCCCTGTTTGCCGGAGGAGAGGCTGACTCTGACCTATGAGGTTCTTCCCCCCCCCCACTCCGCTCTGGTGGGGAACTTGGCCCTGATTTCCAGCTACTGCTTTGGGAATCTCCGCTGGCCCCTTGCTCCTGGTGTGTCCCCCCTGGGGCCCCCCTTGCCCTGGCCATAGGCGCCCCCTTCTGGGAATCTTCTGATTCACTGGAGAGGCTCATGGAATCTCTCGTGTCACTGTCATTCTGCCCTCCGCTGCCTTCAGATTCCTCCCCCTTGCTCTCCATTTCCTCTCTCTCCTGTGCCTCTGCTCCTGAACCCCTGACAATGCCATTTTGCAACTCCTTGTTCACTTTTACACACACAGTTTTGTTCCATGCAGCCTCTGAAACAGCAACCTTGTGCTCTATCCCTTGCTTCTCAAGGAAATCCTGAAAATCCTTGAAAGAAAAATTGGCTTCTCATCTGTGAAAAGAAAATCAATTTTAGCATCATGAACATTCTTAACCTTATCACAAAACTACTTAAACCTTTCTAAGGTTTCTCTTGGACTCTGCAACATGTAAATCCATACATATTGAGAAAAATGATCAACAAATCCAAGATAGTATTTTGCATTGCCTCTAGAAGGTGCTAAAGGACCAATTACATCATCATACACTCGCTGAAAACTTTGTTAATCTTTGTTGCCTTTCCTCTTGTGTCTTCTTTCGAGATACCTGCAAGAGAAAGCATTTTAGTTTCACATGCTGTGCACATTTTATAATCACTTTCATCAAAGGTTAAGAGATATAGTCCATCTTTCTCTCTGGCAGAAAGATACAGCTCTGCATCTCTGTAGATTTTGCAACTGTCCTCATCATAGGATAACACCAGTTTCTTCTTAGCGATTTGAGATACACTCAGCAGATTGTACTTTAAACCTGGAACAAAATAAACATTGTTTATAGTCAAATTCAGACTTTGAAGATACACAGTTCCAATCCCGGTTGCTTCCATTTCCTGACCGTTGGCCAGTTTCACAGTGAAGCGTTGCTTCTCAAACGTAGAAAAGATTTCCCGGCGAGATGCCATGTGTTGTGTGCATCCTGCGTGGAAGAACTAGGAGGGACTAGGAGGGACTAGGTGGAGGAACTAGGAGGAGGAAGTAGGAGGAGGAACTAGAAGGAACTAGGAGGGACTAGGTGGAGGAACTAGGAGTGACTAGGTGGAGGACTAGGTGGAGGAACTAGGAGGGACGAGGAGGGAATAGGTGGAGGAACTAGGAGGAGGAACTAGGAGGAGGAACTAGGAGGAACTAGGAGAAAATAGGAGGAAGTAGGTGGAGGAATTAGGAGGGACGGTGGGACTAGCTGGAGGAACTAGGAGGGAGTAGGTGGAGGGACTAGGAGGGACTAGGAGGGACTAGGTGGAGGAACTAGGTGGAGGAACTTGGAGGAACTAGATGGAGGAACTAGGAGGGACTAGGAGGAACGAGGTGGAGGAATTAGGACGAACTAGGTGGAGGAACTAGCAGGAACTAGGAGTGACTAGGTGGAGGAACTAGGAGGGACTAGGAGGGACTAGATGGGGGAACTAGGAGGAGGAACTAGGTGCTGGAACTAGGAGAAACGAGGAGGGACTAGGTGGAGGAACTAGGAGGGACTAGGTGGAGGGACTAGGAGGGACTAGGAGGGACTAGGTGGAGGAACAAGGAGGCACTAGGAGGGACTAGGTGGAGGAACTAGGAGTAACTAGGAGCGACTAGGTGGAGGAACTAGGAGGGACTAGGAGGGACTACGTGGAGGAACAAGGAGGCACTAGGAGGGACTAGGTGGAGGAACTAGGAGGGACTAGGAGGTAATAGGTGGAGGAACTAGGTGGAGGATAAGGAGGGACTAGGTGGAGGAACTAGGAGGAACTAGGTGGAGGGACTAGGAGGGACTAGGGGGAGGAACTACGGAGAGGAACTAGGAGGCACTAGCAGGGACTAGTTGGAGGAACTAGGAGGAACTAGGAGGGACTAGGTGGAGGAACTAGGAGGGACTAGGTGGAGGAACTAGGAAGAGGAACTAGGAGAAACTAGGAGGGACTAGGTGGAGAAACTAGGAGGAGGAACTAGTCATGTAAAAATACGCTGATTCCTGGACCATCCGTGGGCTGGATTGAGAAGGCGATTGGGCCACATGTGGGCCCTGGGCCTTAGGTTTCCTACCCTTGCCCTACAAAATCAACCTCCAAGCCTGCAAGCAGGATGTGAGCACCACAGCACTCTTCCTCACATGCGATCTCCAGCAACTGGCATTCACCCACAAAGTAGTAAGGTAGGAGTAAAGTATGAGTAAAGCAGGAGTAAAGAAGGAGTAAAGTAGGAGCAAAATGGGAGTAAAGTATGAGTAAACTAGGAGTAAGGTATGTGTAAAGTGGAGTAAAGCAGGAGTGAAGTAGGAGTAAAGCAGGAGAAAGGAAGGAGCAAAGAAGGAGTAAAGTAGGGGTAAAGTAGAAGTAAAGCATACTAGGTGGAGGAAAGAGGAAAGAGTAGGGAGTAATGTAGGAGTAAGGTAGGAGTAAAGTAGGAGTAAAGCAGAAGTAAAGCATGAGTAAAGTATGAGTAAAGCATGAGTAAACTATGAGTAAAGCATGAGTAAAGCATGAGTAAAGCATGAGTAAAGTATGAGTAAAGTATGAGTAAAGTAGGAGTAAAGTGTGAGTAAAGTGTGAGTAAAGTATGAGTAAAATGGGAGTAAAGTGGGAGTAAGGTATGAGTAAGGTATGAGTAAAGTGTAGTACAGCAGGAGTAAGGAAGGAGTAAAGTAGGAGGAAGGTATGCGTGAAGTAGGAGAAAAGCAGGAGTAAGGAATGAGCAAAGTAGGGGTAAAGTAGGGGTAAAGTAGGAGTAAGGTAGGAGTACAGTAGGAGTAAAGTAGGAGTGAAGTGGGGGTAAGGTGGGAGTGAGGTAGGAGTAAAGTGGGAGTAAGGCAGGACTAGGAGGTACTAGGAGGGACTACGTGAACTAGGAGGAAATAGGTGGGACTAGGTGGAGGAACTAGGAAGGACTAGGAGGGACTAGGTGGAGGTACTATGAGGAGGAACCCAGGTGGAGGAACTAGGAGGGACTAGGTGGAGGAACCAGGAGGAACTAAGAGGGACTCCGTGGAGGAACTAGTAGGGACAAGGAGGAACTAGGTGGGGGGATTAGGAGGGACTAGGCGGAGGAACTAGCAGGAACTAGGAGGGACTAGGTGGAGGAACTAGCAGGAAGAACTAGGTGGATGAACTAGGATGAACAAGGAGGACTAGGTGGAGGAACTAGGAGGGACTAGGAGAGACTAGGAGGAGGAACTAGGTGGAGGAATTAGGAGGAACTAGGAGGGACTAGGTGGAGGAACTAGGAGGGACTAGGAGGGACTAGGCGGGAATAGATGGACGAACTAGGAGGAGGAACAAGGTGGAAGAACTAGGAGGAACTAGGAGGGAGTAGGTGGAGGAACTAGGAGGGACTAGGTGGGAATAGATGGACGAACTAGGAGGAGGAACTAGGTAGAGGAACTAGGAGGAACTAGGAGGGAGTATGTGGAGGAACTAGGAGGGACTAGGTGGAACTAGGTGGAGGGACTAGGAGGGACTAGGAGGGACTATGTGGAGGAAGGTATGTGTAAAGCGGAGTAAAGCAGGAGTGAAGTAGGAGTAAAGCAGGATTAAGGAATTAGCAAAGAAGGAGTAAAGTAGGGGTAAAGTAGAAGTAAGGTAGGAGTACAGTAGGCGTAAAGTAGGAGTGAAGTGGGGGTAAGGTGGGAGTGAGGTAGGAGTAAAGTGGGAGTAAGGTAGGACTAGGAGGGACTAGGAGGGACTAGGTGGAGGAACTATGTGGGACTAGGTGGGGGGACTAGGAGTGACTAGGAGGGAATAGGTGGATGAACTGGGTGGAGGAGCTAGGAGGAACTAGATGGAGTAACTAGGTGGAGGAACTAGGAGGGACTAGGTGGGGGAACTATGATGAGGACCTAGGTGGAGGAACTAGAATGAACTAGGAGGGACAAGGTTTAGGAACTAGGAGGGAATAGGAGGGACTAGGTGGAGGAACTAGGAGGGACTAGGTGATACTAGGTGGAGGAACTAGAAGTGACGGATGGAATAGGTGGGTGAACTGGGTGGAGGAGCTAGGAGGAACTAGGTGGAGCTACTAGGTGGAGGAACTAGGAGGGACTAGGTGGAGGAACTATGAGGAGGAACTAGGTGGAGGAACTAGAATGAAGTAGGAGGGACAAGGTTTAGGAACTAGGAGGGAATAGGAGGGACTAGGTGGAGGAACTAGGAGGGACTAGGTGATACTAGGTGGAGGAACTAGGAGTGACTAGGAGGGAATAGGTGGATGAACTGGGTGGAGGAGCTAGGAGGAACTAGGTGGAGCTACTAGGTGGAGGAACTAGGAGGGACTAGGTGGAGGAACTATGAGGAGGAACTAGGTGGAGGAACTATAATGAAGTAGGAGGGAAAAGGTGGAGGAACTAGCAGGAAGAACTAGGTGGATGAACTAGGATGAACAAGGAGGGACTAGGTGGAGGAACTAGGAGGGACTAGGAGAGACTAGGAGGAGGAACTAGGTGGAGGAATTAGGAGGGACTAAGAGTGCCTAGGTGGAGGATCTAGGAGGGAGTAGGAGGGACTAGGCGGGAATAGATGGACGAACTAGGAGGAGGAACTAGGTGGAAGAACTAGGAGGAACTAGGAGGGAGTAGGTGGAGGAACTAGGAGGGACTAGGAGTGACTAGGCGGGAATAGATGGACGAACTAGGAGGAGGAACTAGGTGGAGGAACTAGGAGGAACTAGGAGGGAGTATGTGGAGGAACTAGGAGGGACTAGGTGGAACTAGGTGGAGGAACTAGGAGGGACTAGGTGGAGGAACTAGCAGGAACTAGGAGGGACTATGTGGAGGAACTAGTAGGAACTAGGAGGGACTAGGTGTGGAACTAGCAGGAACTAGGAGGGACTATGTGGAGGAAGGTATGTGTAAAGTGGATTAAAGCAGGAGTGAAGTAGGAGTAAAGCAGGATTAAGGAATTAGCAAAGAAGGAGTAAAGTAGGGGTAAAGTAGAAGTAAGGTAGGAGTACAGTAGGAGTAAAGTAGGAGTGAAGTGGGGGTAAGGTGGGAGTGAGGTAGAAGTAAAGTGGGAGTAAGGTAGGACTAGGAGGGACTAGGAGGGACTAGGTGGAGGAACTAGGTGGGACTAGGTGGGGGGACTAGGAGTGACTAGGAGGGAATAGGTGGATGAACTGGGTGGAGGAGCTAGGAGGAACTAGATGGAGGAACTAGGTGGAGGAACTAGGAGGGACTAGGTGGAGGAACTATGAGGAGGGACTAGGTGGAGGAACTAGAATGAAGTAGGAGGGACAAGGTGTAGGAACTAGGAGGGAATAGGGGGGACTAGGTGGAGGAACTAGGAGGGACTAGGTGATACTAGGTGGAGGAACTATAATGAAGTAGGAGGGAAAAGTGGAGGAACTAGGAGGGACAAGGAGGACTAGGAGGGACTAGGAGGGACTAGGTGAACTAGGAGGAACTAGGTGGAGGAACTATGAGGAGGAACTAGGTGGAGGAACTAGAATGAATGTGGAGGGACGAGGTGGAGGAAGTAGGAGGGACTACGAGAAACTAGGTGGAGGAACAATGAGGGACTAGGAGGAACTAGGTGGAGGAACTAGGTTTAACTAGGAGGGACTAGGTGGAGGAACTAGAAGGAACTAGGAGGGAGTAGGTGGAGGAACTAGGAGGGGGAACTAGGACGAACTAGGTGGAGGAAGTAGGAGGCACTAGGAGGGACTAGGTGGAGGAACTAGTAGGGACTAGGTGGAGGAAGTAGGAGGGACTAGGTGGGACTAGGTGGAGGAACTAGGAGCGACTAGGTGGAAGAACTAGGAGGGACTAGGAGGAATTAGGTGGAGGAACAAGGAGGAGAAACCAGGTGGAGGAACTAGGAGGAACTAGGAGGAGGAACTAGGTGGAGGAACTAGGAGGAACTAGGAGGGACTCGGTGGAGGAACTAGGAGAGACTAGGAGGGACTAGGTGGAGGAACCAGGAAGAGGAAATAGGAGGAACTAGGTTGAGGAACTAGGAGGGACTAGGTGGAGGAACTAGGAGGGACTAGGTGGAGGAACTAGGAGGGACTAGGAGGGACTAGGAGGAGGAACTAGGAGGAGGAACTAGGTGGAGGAACTAGGAAGAACTTGGAGGGACTAGGTGGAGGAACTAGGAGGGACTAGGAGAAACTAGGTGGAGGAACTATGAGGAGGAACTAGGTGGAGGAACTAGGTTGAACTATTAGGGACTAGGTGGAGGAACTAGGAGGAACTAGGAGGGAGTAGGTGGAAGAACTAGGAGGGGGAACTAGGACGAACTAGGTGGAGGTAGTAGGAGGCACTAGGAGGGACTAGGTGGAGGAACTAGTAGGGACTAGCTGGAGGAAGTAGGAGGGACTAGGTGGGACTAGGTGGAGGAACTAGGAGCGACTAGGTGGAAGAACTAGGAGGGACTAGGAGGAATTAGGTGGAGGAACAAGGAGGAGGAACTTGGAGGTACTAGATGGAGAAACTAGGAGGGACTAGGAGGGACTAGGTGAAGGAACTAGGAGAAGGAACTAAGTGGAGGAACCAGGAGGAACTAGGAGGGACTAGGTGGAGGGACTAGGAGGGACTGCGTGGAGGAACTAGGAGGGACTAGGTGGAGGAACTAGGAGGAAGAACTAGGTGGAGGAACTAGGAGGAAATAAGTGGATTAACTAGGAGGAGGAACTAGGTGCAGGAACTAGGAGGAACTAGGAATTACTAGGTGGAGAAACTAGGAGGGACTAGGTGGAGGAACTAGGAGGAGGAAATAATGTAAAAATAAGCTGATTCCTGGACCATCCGTGGGCTGGATTGAGAAGGCGATTGGGCCACATCTGGCCCCTGGGCCTTAGGTTTCCTACCCTTGCCCTAAAAAATCAACCTCCAAGCCTGCAAGCAGGATGTGAGCACCACAGCACTCTTCCTCACATGCGATCTCCAGCAACTGGCATTCACCCGCAAAGTAGTAAGGTAGGAGTAAAGTATGAGTAAAGAAGGAGTAAAGAAGGAGTAAAGTAGGAGCAAAATGGGAGTAAGGTATGAGTAAAGTAGGAGTAAGGTATGTGTAAAGTGGAGTAAAGCAGGAGTGAAGTAGGAGTAAAGCAGGATTAAGGAATTAGCAAAGAAGGAGTAAAGTAGGGGGAAAGTAGAAGTAAGGTAGGAGTACAGTAGGAGTGAAGTGGGGGTAAGGTGGGAGTGAGGTAGGAGTAAAGTGGGAGTAAGGTAGGACTAGGAGGGACTAGGTGGAGGAACTAGGAGGAACTAGGAGGAACTAGGTGGAGGAACTAGGAGGGACTAGGTGGAGGAACTATGAGGAGGAACTAGGTGGATGAACTAGAATGAACTAGGAGGGACAAGGAGGAGGAACTAGGAGGAACTAGGTGGAGGAAAGAGGAAAGAGTAGGGAGTAAGGTAGGAGTAAAGCAGGAGTAAAGCAGGAGTAAAGTAGGAGTAAAGCATGAGTAAACTATGAGTAAAGTATGAGTAAACTATGAGTAAAGTAGGAATAAAGTGTGAGTAAAGCATGAGTAAAGCATGAGTAAAGTATGAGTAAAACAGGAGTAAAGTAGGAGTAAAGTGGGAGTAAGGTATGAGTAAGGAAGGAGTAAAGTAGGAGCAAGGTAGGAGTAAAGTAGCATAAAGTAGGAGGAAGGGAACTAGGAGGGACTCGGTTTAGGGACTAGGAGGAAGAACTAGGTGGAAGAACTAGGAGGGACTAGGTGGAGGAATTAGGTGGAGGAACTAGCAGGAACTAGGAGGGGCTAGGTAGAGGAACTAGGATGAACTAGGAGGGACTAGTTGGAGGAACTAGGAGGCACTAGGAGAAACTAGGTGGAGGAAATATGAGGAGGAACTAGGTGGAGGAACTAGGATGAACTAGGAGGGACTAGGTCGAGGAACTAGGTGGAGGAACTAGCAGTAACTAGGCGGGACTAGGTGGAGGAACTCGTAGGATGAACTTGCAGGAACTAGATGGAGGAAGTAGGAGGGACTAGGTGGAGGAACTAGCAGGAACTAGCAGGGACTTGGTGGTGGAACTAGCAGGAACTAGGAGGGACTAGGTGGAGGGACTAGGAGGGACTAGGAGGGATTAGGTGGAGGAACTAGGAGGAGGAACTAGTCATGTAAAAATACGCTGATTCTTTGACCATCCGTGGGCTGAATTGAGAATGCGATTGGGCCACATCTGGCCCCTGGGCCTTAGGTTGCCTACCCTTCCCCTAAAAAATCAACCTCCAAGCCTGCAAGCAGGATGTGAGCACCACAGCACTCTTCCTCACATGCGATCTCCAGCAACTGGCATTCACCCGCAAAGTAGTAAGGTAGGAGTAAAGTATGAGTAAAGCAGGAGTAAAGAAGGAGTAAAGTAGGAGCAAAATGGGAGTAAGGTATGAGTAAAGTAGGAGTAAGGTATTTGTAAAGTGGAGTAAAGCAGGAGTGAAGTAGGAGTAAAGCAGGAGAAAGGAAGGAGCAAAGAAGGTGTAAAGTAGGGGTAAAGTAGGAGTAAGGTAGGAGTACAGTAGGAGTAAAGTAGGAGTGAAGTGGGGGTAAGGTGGGAGTGAGGTAGGAGTAAAGTGGGAGTAAGGTAGGACTAGGAGGTACTAGGAGAGTCTAGTTGGAGGAACTAGGAAGAACTAGGTGGGACTAGGTGGGGGAACTAGGAGTGACTAGGAGGGACTAGGTGGAGGAACTAGGAGGGACTAGGTGGAGGAACTAGGAGGGACTAAGAGGGACTAGGTGGAGGAAAGAGGAAAGAGTAGGGAGTAAGGTAGGAGTAAAGCAGGAGTAAAGCAGGAATAAAGTAGGAGTAAAGTCGGAGTAAGGAAGGAGTAAGGAAGGAGTAAAGCAGGAGTAAGGAAGGAGTAAAGTAGGAGTAAGGTATGCGTGAAGTAGGAGAAAAGCAGGAGTAAGGAAGGAGCAAAGTAGGAGTAAAGTAGGGGTAAAGTAGGAGTAAGGTAGGAGTACAGTAGGAGTAAAGTAGGAATGAAGTGGGGGTAAGGTGGGAGTGAGGTAGGAGTAAAGTGGGAACTAGGAGGGACTAATAGGGACTAGGTGGAGGAACTATAAGGAGGAACTAGGTGGAGGAACTAGAATGAACTAGGAGGGACAAGGTTTAGGAACTAGGAGGGAATAGGAGGGACTAGGTGGAGAAACTAGGAGGGACTAGGTGATACTAGGTGGAGGAAAGAGGAAAAAGTAGGGAGTAAGGAAGGAGTAAAGCAGGAGTACAGCATGAGTAAAGTATGAGTAAAGCACGAGTAAACTATGAGTAAAGCATGAGTAAAGTAGGAGTAAAGTGTGAGTAAAGTATGAGTAAAACAGGAGTAAAGTAGGAGTAAAGTGGGAGTAAGGTATGAATAAGGTATGAGTAAAGTGTAGTACAGCAGGAGTAAGGAAGGAGTAAAGTAGGAGCAAGGTAGGAGTAAGGAAGGAGTAAAGTAGGAGTAAGGAAGGATTAAAGTAGGAGTAAGGTATGCGTGAAGTAGTAGAAAAGCAGGAGTAAGGAAGGAGTAAAGTAGGAGTAAGTTATGCGTGAAGTAGGAGAAAAGCAGGAGTAAGGAAGGAGCAAAGTAGGAGCAAAGTAGGGGTAAAGTAGGAGTAAGGTAGGAGTACAGTAGGAGTGAAGTGGGGGTAAGGTGGGAGTGAGGTAGGAGTAAAGTGGGAGTAAGGCAGGACTAGGAGGTACTAGGAGGGACTAGGTGAACTAGGAGGAAATAGGTGGGACTAGGTGGAGGAACTAGGAGGGACTACGTGGAGGTACTATGAGCCAGAACCCAGGTGGAGGAACTAGAATGAACTAGGAGGGACAAGGTTTAGGAACTAGGAGGGAATAGGAGGGACTAGGTGGAGGAACTAGGAGGGACTAGGTGGAGGAACCAGGAGGAACTAAGAGGGACTCCGTGGAGGAACTAGTAGGGACAAGGAGGAACTAGGTGGGGGAATTAGGAGGGGCTAGGCGGAGGAACTAGCAGGAACTAGGAGGGACTAGGTGGAGGAACTAGCAGGAAGAACTAGGTGGATGAACTAGGATGAACAAGGAGGGACTAGGTGGAGGAACTAGGAGGGACTAGGAGAGACTAGGAGGAGGAACTAGGTGGAGGAATTAGGAGGGACTAGGAGTGCCTAGGTGGAGGAACTAGGAGGGACTAGGCGGGAATAGATGGACGAACTAGGAGGAGGAACTAGGTGGAAGAACTAGGAGGAACTGGGAGGGAGTAGGTGGAGGAACTAGGAGGGACTAGGAGAGACTAGGAGGAGGAACTAGGTGGAGGAATTAGGAGGGACTAGGAGTGCCTAGGTGGAGGAACTAGGAGGGACTAGGCGGGCATAGATGGACGAACTAGGAGGAGGAACTAGGTGGAGGAACTAGGAGGAACTAGGAGGGAGTATGTGGAGGAACTAGGAGGGACTAGGTGGAACTAGGTGGAGGGACTAGGAGGGACTAGGTGGAGGAACTAGCAGGAACTAGGAGGGACTATGTGGTGGAACTAGGAGGGACTAGGAGGGACTATGTGGAGGGACTAGGAGGGACTAGGAGGGACTAGGTGGAGGAAGGTATGTGTAAAGTGGAGTAAAGCAGGAGTGAAGTAGGAGTAAAGCATGATTAAGGAATTAGCAAAGAAGGAGTAAAGTAGGGGTAAAGTAGAAGTAAGGTAGGAGTACAGTAGGCGTAAAGTAGGAGTGAAGTGGGGTAAGGTGGGAGTGAGGTAGGAGTAAAGTGGGAGTAAGGTAGGACTAGGAGGGACTAGGAGGGACTAGGTGGAGGAACTAGGTGGGACTAGGTGGGGGGACTAGGAGTGACTAGGAGGGAATAGGTGATGAACTGGGTGGAGGAGCTAGGAGGAACTAGATGGAGGAACTAGGTGGAGGAACTAGGAGGGACTAGGTGGAGGAACTATGAGGAGGAACTAGGTGGAGGAACTAGAATGAACTAGGAGGGACAAGGTTTAGGAACTAGGAGGGAATAGGAGGGACTAGGTGGAGGAACTAGGAGGGACTAGGTGATACTAGGTGGAGGAACTAGGAGTGACGGAGGGAATAGGTGGATGAACTGGGTGGAGGAGCTAGGAGGAACTAGGTGGAGCTACTAGGTGGAGGAACTAGGAGGGACTAGGTGGAGGAACTATGAGGAGGAACTAGGTGGAGGAACTAGAATGAAGTAGGAGGGACAAGGTTTAGGAACTAGGAGGGAATAGGAGGGACTAGGTGGAGGAACTAGGAGGGACTAGGTGATACTAGGTGGAGGAACTAGGAGTGACTAGGAGGGAATAGGTGGATGAACTGGGTGGAGGAGGTAGGAGGAACTAGGTGGAGCTACTAGGTGGAGGAACTAGGAGGGACTAGGTGGAGGAACTATGAGGAGGAACTAGGTGGAGGACCTAGAATGAAATAGGAGGGACAAGGTGGAGGAACTAGTAGGGACAAGGAGGAGGAACTAGGAGGGTCTAGGTGGAGGAAAGAGGAAAGAGTAGGGAGTAAGGTAGGAGTAAAGTAGGAGTAAAGCAGGAGTAAAGTAGGAGTAAAGCATGAGTAAAGTATGAGTAAAGTATGAGTAAACTGTGAGTAAAGCATGAGTAAACTATGAGTGAACTATGAGTAAAGTAGGAGTAAAGCAGGAGTAAAGCAGGAGTAAAGTATGAGTAAAGTATGAGTAAACTGTGAGTAAAGCATGAGTAAACTATGAGTAAATCCTAGTCCCTCCTAGTTCCTCCACCTAGTCCCTCCTAGTTCCTCCACCTAGTCCCTCCTAGTCCCTCCTCCTAGTTCCTCCACCGTCCCTCCTAGTCCCTCCTTGTTCCTCCACCTAGTTCCTCCTAGTTCCTCCACCTAGTTCCTCCTAGTCCCTCCTAATTCCTCCACCTAGTTCCTCCACCTAGTCCCTCCTAGTTCCTCCACCTAGTTCCTCCTCCTAGTTCCTCCACCTAGTCCCTCCTAGTCCCTCCTAGTTCCTCCTCCTAGTTCCTCCACCTAGTCCCTCCTAGTCCCTCCTAGTTCCTCCACCTAGTCCCTCCTAGTTCCTCCTAGTTCCTCCACCTAGTTCCTCCTCCTAGTTCCTCCACCTGGTCCCTCCTAGTCCCTCCTAGTTCCTCCACCTTGTCCCTCTTAGTTCCTCCTAGTTCCTCCAACGTCCCTCCTAGTCCCTCCTGGTTCCTCCACCTAGTCCCTCCTAGTTCCTCTACCTAGTCCCTCCTAGTTCCTCCTCCTAGTTCCTCTACTGTCCCTCCTAGTCCCTCCTGGTTCCTCCACCTAGTCCCTCCTAGTTCCTCCACCTAGTTCCTCCTAGTTCCTCCACCTAGTTCCTCCACCTAGTTCCTCCTAGTTCCTCCACCTAGTCCCTCCTAGTTCCTCCTAGTTCCTCCACCTAGTCCCTCCTAATTCCTCCACCTAGTCCCTCCTAGATCCTCCACCTAGTTTCTCCTCCTAGTTCCTCCTAGTTCCTCCAGCTAGTCCCTCCTAGTTCCTGCTATTTCCTCCACCTAGTCCCTCCTAGTTCCTGCTAGTTCCTCTACCTAGTTCCTCCACTAGTCCCTCCTAGTTCCTGCTAGTTCCTCCACCTAGTCCCTCCTAGTTCCTCCACCAGGCGCAAGGTTGGAGTAAAGTAGCGTAAAGTAGGAGCAAAGGAAGTAGGAGGGACTCGATTTAGGAACTAGGAGGGACTAGGAGGGATTAGGTGGAGGAACTAGGTGGAAGAACTAGGAGTAGGAACTAGGAGGAACTAGGTGGAGGAACTAGGAGGGAGTAGGTGGAGCGCAGGCCAGGCCATGCTGTTTTATACCTACTGCTGGGAGTGACAAAGCTGCCTCTGGTTGGTTGGCAAGACTGCTGGGATTGACAAAGCTTCCTCTGGTTGGTTGACAAGGCTGCTGGGATTGACAAAGCTGCTTCTGGTTGGTTGACAAGGCTGCTGGGATTTCCAAAGCTGCCTCTGGTTGGTTGACAAGGCTGCTGGGATTGACAAAGCTGCCTCTGGTTGGTTGACAAGGCATTCTTTGATTGACAAGGCATCTGACCCTCCCCTTCACCTCATAGCTCACCAATTAACCCATTAACCAACGCATAGCCAAACCAATCAACCCACTTGAAGGATTACTGTTAATCTCTTTTCCTTAGGGTGTTCCTATTTTCAATGGAGAAATGCTGGGGGGTATGGAGTTCTCCGACTCCCGAGCCGTCTGAAGGCAATCCTGTACAGTGAAGGTTTTTTAAAAAAACGTCTAGTGTTTTATTATGTTTTTATACATGATGGATGCCTCCCAGAGTGGCTGGGGCAACCCAGTCAGTTGTCTGGGGTATAAAGAATAAAATTATCATTATGGAATGGGGCATCCCTGTCTCTCTCTCTCTCTCTCTCTCTCTCTCTCTCTGTGTGTGTGTGTGTGTTTGTGTGTGTGTGTGTGTAATTCACTTGGAGGGAAGAGCTGGCTGGAACTCTAAACAGAAGCAGCAGAACGCATTCCAACATTTGGTTGCAGGTCCCATTTGTGACATACCACCGATGAAGTCCCTACTTTGAAGCATTTACCATATAGAAATCCTCCTCCTCCTTTTGGGCCGACCAGTGTAAAAGCATGAGACAAAAGGAGCTGGAAGTCAAGAGGAAACTTTGCACAATCTGGAAGAGAGTAAAAGAAGGGAAAAGTGGTAAAGGAGATAAAGAAAACAAAAAAACCCGAGATTGGGGGGGGGGAGAAGAAAAGTCAAATCAAGAGGGAAAAGAAAGAGAGAAATTGGGCGGGCTGAGCGCAGGCCAATGGCCATGCTGTTTTATACCTGCTGCTGGGAGTGACAAAGCTGCCTCTGATTGGTTGACAAGGCTGCTGGGATTGACAAAGCTGCCTCTGGTTGGTTGACAAGGCTGCTGGGATTGACAAAGCTGCCTCTGGTTGGTTGACAAGTCATTCTTTGATTGACAAGGCATCTGACCCTCCCCTTCACCTCATAGCTCACCAATTAACCCATTAACCAACGCATAGCCAAACCAATCAACCCACTTGAAGGATTACTGTCAATCTCTTTTCCTACTGGACTAGCTCCCATGTTTTGTTCCTCTCTAAGGAATCAAGCCCAGCCATGGCATTTAACCATAGCTCAGCATCCTTTGAATCCAAATCCTGGATTTCTTGGAAACTTGAAGGTTCAAATACCTTCTTGGAGCTTTTAACAGCTGCCACTGCTGTTTTAGCAAATTCATCAGCAGATCTCTTTGGAGGTCTACCCTTTGTGGCTCTCTGAGACCTGCGAATTAGCCTTAGGTCTTCAACACTCTCCTCTTCCTTCTTAGGAGAAAAGTGACCTATGGTGAACAAATGTTCCTCCAATTCTTGATCAGAGCCTTCAGAGGGTCGCACAGAGGCTTTTGCACTCTTGAAATCCTATGAATCATCTGATTCAGTCTCAGACTCAGGATCAGGACCTTCATCAGTGGGTTTGGGTTGTTGCGGCAGCTGTGCCTGTTGTTGTTGTTGCTGCTGCTGTTGCTGTGGCTGTTGCCTATCCTCAGTCTCATCACTGTCATCAGGATAACATTGGGAAATTCCCACATTCTCCCCCCACTTGGCATTGTAAACACTTCTTGTGAGCCTAATTGTCTTAGAGTCAGTCATCATTATTCTGTAAGAATTTTTCTGATAACCAAGAAAGATTCCATGCAAACCACGCTTGCCTAACTTGGAGCTTTGTGGTGTGTGAACCCATATGTCAGAACCAAAAATTCTCATGTGTTTGATGTATGGTTTCTTGCTAAACATCTTCTCATAGGGGGTACAACCAATTGCTGATGATAATCTTTGATTGTAACTGTAAACAAAATATGAGAGAGTTTCAGCCCAATAACTCTCTGGAAGATTGGCATCATGCAGCAAGGTTTTTAACCCTTCAAGCAATGTTTGATTTGCCCTCTCACAAAGTCCATTCTGCCATGGCGAGCGAGGATCAGACAAATCTGACGTTCTGCAATTCACTCAAAAATGGTGCCAAACTGTGGCCAATGCTCTCACGAAAGGTTTGGCGGTGAAAACAGACCGGTTTTTTTCCCCTAGGCTAAGAAATCAGGCCTCGACGCCGTAAGCTGCGGAAAATCTTTTTTTGAAAAAATCCCTAACCTGCGGGGTTAGAATTTCACAAAAAATCTGACGTTCTGCGATTCACTCAAAAATGGTGCCAAACTGTGGCAAATGCTCCCCTGAAAGGTTTGGCAGTGAAAACAGAAGGGTGTTTATCCTAGGCTAAGAAATTAGGCCTTGACGCCGTAAGCTGCCGAAAATCTTTTTTTGAAAAAATCCCTAACCCGCGGGGGTTAGAATTTCACAAAAAATCTGACGTTCTGCGATTCACTAAAAAATGGTGCCAAACTGTTGCAAATGCTCCCCTGAAAGATTTGGCGGTGAAAACAGAAGGGTGTTTATCCTAGGCTAAGAAATCAGGCCTCGACGCCATAAGCTGCGGAAAAACTTTTTTTGAAAACATCGCTAACCCGCGGGGTCAGAATTTCACAAAAAATCTGACGTCCTGCAATTCTGCAAGCAGGTTGGAACTGGTTCAGACGGGTAGTAACCGGTCCAAGCCAGTTGGAACTGATGGAAACCAGTTGGAACTGGTCCAGACAGGCTTGAACTGGTCGAAGCTGGTTGGAACCAGTCGAAGCTGGTTAGAACTGGTTTAGACTGGTAGGAACTGGACCAAGCCCGTTTGAACAGGTCCAGGCTGGACAGAACTGGTCCAGACCAGTTGGTACCGGTCATAGACGGTTTGGACCAGTCCAAGCAGGTTGGAACAGGTTCAGACTGGTAGAAACTGGTCTAAGCCGGATGCAAGAGGTCCAGACCACTACGAACCAGTCAAATCTGGTTTGAACTGTTCCAAGCTGCTTGGAACTGGTTCAGACTGGGAGTAACCGGTCCAAGCTGGTCGGAACTGGTGCAGACCAGTTGGAACCGGTCGAAGCCAGTTTAAACCGGTTTGAGCCGGTCAGATCTGGTCAAGACCGGTTTGAACCAATCCAAGCCGGTTTGAACCAGTCCAAGCCAGTTGGATCGTGTCTAGACCAGTTTGAACTGGTCGAAGCCGCTTGGAACCGCTTGAAGCCGGTTGGAACTGGTTCAGACTTATCATTATCATTATCGTTATAGATATCCATAACCATAACAATAGTGATAGCGATAGCGATATGCATAACGATATTGATAACGATAAGTTAGCTATAAGTTCACTATTGATATTGATATTGATTTCAATATCATTATCGTTATCCTTTTTGATATCGTTATCATTATCTTTATCTTTAAACGGTCAAAGCCGGTTGGAACCAGTCGAAGTATGTTAGAACTGGTTCAGACTGGTAGGAACCGAACCAAGCCGGTTTGAACCTCTCCAAGCTGGTTCAGACTTATCGTTATCGATTTCAGTATTGATATCGTTATCGATAAAGTTATTGATATTCATAACGATATCAATATCCATAACGATAACGATATCAATATCGATATCGATAATGATAAGTTAGGTATAAGTTCATTATCGATGTCAATGTCAATATCATTATCATTATCGATTATCGTTATTGATAATGATAACGATAACTGGTCCAGACCAGCTTGGACCGGTCGAAGCCAGTTGGAACCAGCCAAAGCCAGTTAGAACTGGTTCAGACTGGTAGGAACCGGTCCAAGCAGGTTTGAAGCCACTTGGAACCAGCCAAAGCTGGTTGGAACTGGTTCAGACGGGGTAGGAATCGGACCAAGCCGGTTGGAACCGATCCAAGCTGGTCAGAACTGGTGGAGACCAGTTAGAACTTGATGAAGCCAGTTGGAACTGGTCCAAGCCGGTTGGAACTGGTTCAGACTTATCGTTATCACTATCATTATTATTATCGATATTGATAACATTATCTATATTATTACCGTATTTTTCGCTCCATAGGGCGCACCTGACCATAGGGCGCACCTAGTTTTAAAAAGGGAAACATTGACAGCTATGGGTGTAATGTGTCCAGAGCCCTTACCACATTCTAAAAATCCATCAATATATGGCAATGACAATATTGTAGAAACTATAATGCTGCGGCTAAAGAATGCATTACACACAAAACTGCAGCCAAGCTGATGCATTAGAAAACACCATTAAAATATGGACTATCTCCATGTTTCACAATCTGAAAACATTCTTCTTCTTTCCTGTATTATTATTATTATTATTATGCCTAAGCACTCACAGGATACTAAAAATTGAGAACAATGATCACTTTAAACAACAGAACAAAGGAGGAGCTGTTTAGGTTTCAACTACATTGATCCACAAAGAAAACTTTTTTTAAAAAAGATATTTATTAAAGTTTCCAAAGTATTACAAAAAGAAAAAAAGAGAAAGAGAAAATACAAAATAAAAACAGTTAAAAACAATTCAATCTTTCCGTATCTTATCTTTCATTTGCTTGTTTCCCAGACCTCCTCACACCTCCCTTTTTTGTATTCCAGTTCAATTTATTGGTTCAGCAAATCCTTTCCCTCTTTGTTTTTATCCTGATCTTTAATCTTAATATATTATAACTTTAGAATATCACCTGTTAACAATCCATTTTTACATATTCCTAACATTACTGCTAAAAACCACTTAACTTCAATCCAACATCATTCTAACATTCATTAATTTTGCAATATTTCTGTAAATAGTCTTTAAATTTCTTCCAATCTTCTTCCACCGACTCTTCTCCCTGGTCTCGGATTCTGCTTATCATTTCCGCCAGTTCCATATAGTCCATCACCTTCATCTGCCATTCTTCCAGGGTGGGTAGATCTTGTGTCTTCCAATACTTTGCAATAAGTATTCTTGCTGCTGTTGTGGCATACATAAAGAAAGTTCTATCCTTCTTTGGCACCAATTGGCCGACCATGCCCAGGAGAAAGGCCTCTGGTTTCTTCAGGAAGGTATATTTAAATACCTTTTTCATTTCATTATATATCATCTCCCAGAAAGCCTTAATCCTTGGGCACGTCCACCAAAGGTGAAAGAATGTACCTTCAGTTTCTTTACATTTCCAACATTTATTATCGGGCAAATGATAGATTTTTGCAAGCTTGACTGGTGTCATGTACCACCTGTAGATCATTTTCATAATATTCTCTCTTAAGGCATTACATGCTGTAAACTTCATACCTGTGGTCCATAACTGTTCCCAGTCAGCCATCATAATGTTATGTCCAACGTCTTGTGCCCATTTAATCATAGCAGATTTCACCGTTTCATCCTGAGTATTCCATTTCAGCAGCAAGTTATACATCCTTGACAAAGTCTTAGTTTTGGGATCTAACAGTTCTATTTCCAATTTTGATTTTTCCACCTGGAAACCTAGTTTTTTGTCCAAATTACATGCCTCCATTATTTGATAATAATGGAGCCAGTCTCGCACTCTGTTTTTTAATTTTTCAAAACTCTGCAGTTTTAATGCAACAAGTTTCATCCTGCACAACATCATCATAATACAAAACAAACAAACAAACGATCAACATATTCAGCATGCAATACATAATTGTTTTTCTTTGTGATGGTGCACTTCTTGTTCTTGAAGGAAACGTCAATTTTCCGTTCATTCAGCTGTGCAACACTGAGTAGATTGTGTGCAGCACCTGGAACGTAGAGAACATCTTGTATCGATAAGTCCAAACTGTGAAGAACAACAGTTCCATAGCCTTGACTGGGGATCGTGTGGTCATCCGCCTGGTGAATCGCACCTTCCTGTGGTGTAAAAGACATGAACAGTCGCTTGTCATTGCATAAGTGGTGCGTTGCGCTCGAATCCACCACGAAGAAAGATCTAGACGTCTTCTGGACCTTTGCAACCTTTGGAGTGAAGCGTGAGACCATTGCCTTGTGCTGCGTTGTCCTGGACACCGGACCTTTGCCGTTGCCTTTTCCACGTGTTGAGCTTTCGCTGTGCTGCTCTGTCTTGGCCTTGGGAAATCTGCATTCCCTCTTCATATGGCCTAGACGTTCACACGAGTAGCATTTCACTGCCTTCAAAGCTTTGGCACCATCTGGTGGTTCCACTGCATTCTGGGATGACGACTGTGAAGACTCCCCCTTACCCATGCAGCTAGCACCTCACCTGTCTGCTTCATTCAGAACAACGGCAGTAACATGGGCTACTGTGAGCTGAGCAGTTGGCTGAACAGCAATCTGAGTGGCAACGGACTCCCAACTTGAACCCAAAGAATGTAGTATCATGAAGGAATACACAGCCTCTGGAAAGGTGAGTCCTCTCTGTTGCAGCTCATGTCTCAGATTCTGCATCTCCATCAGATGTGTATGAACATCTGCACCTTCAGCAAGTGCCATATCATGCAGCTTGGCATAGTAGAACAAAGAAGCACCAGCTTCTGTTCTCAAATGAGAATCTCTTAAAGCGTCCCAAATCTCTCTGGCTGAGGTCTTATTACGCAACAGACAGAGCTCTTCTGGGGAGACTATCAATGTAAGAGTTCCCCTTGCTTTTGAATCCTTAGCTCTCCATTCATCTGTCAACGGACCTGGGGGGCGTCTTTAATAACAGTAAACAGACCCTCTTTTCGCAGAAGAGCCTCTGTGTACAGCACCCAGTTCACGTAATTCTTCTTATTGAGCTTTGGAATCCCAAAAGCATCAGCCAGTCTTGCATTAGCCACCATTGCTGCTTTAAACAAGCTGCGTCTGTGTACAGCTGCTTCATTCCAAAAGCACTTTTAAAAGTACTTTCGGTTTTCAAGCCTTTGAGCCTGTGCCACGGCAAACGGCTTTAAAAGTTCAAAGTCCAGCCATAAAGCCATTAATTAGGAGCTGGCAGGCTGCCCGGAGCAATGAGCACATACCTCTCATCAATCTTCTTGACGCGCAGAGCAGATAAGACCGTTCCATCTCTCTGTTCCTCTGCTGGCATTCCGATTCCGTTTATCTGGGCCCATAACCAAAAATCTGAAGCTGATACAGGCTCATCTTATCTTGAGCCCAAGCAGAGTAGTCCACACAGCAGAAGGATAAGCAGTATGTGCCACACTCTTAACTTTATTTCCACTCTATGCTGAGAGAATACAAACATGCATCTTGCCTCTGTGAGAGCAAAGAAGCAACCTGTCTCTCTAACAAAGAAACCGAGAGAACACTGAAAAACAGTGAACCAGTGTACGTCACATCCAGTCTCCCATTCCCGTGGGAATCCAACAGTAACTCTGACTGTGGAATGCAAAACAATGTCTTGTGACTGCAGTTGCTGCTCAGTGAGGGAAATAGAAACCAGCATCGGTCAGGTTCAACAAACCACACTTTCTCATCATATAGTCTCCTGACCAGTTCCCTCCCTCTCTCCCCCTCCCTCTGCAAAAGTTCCATCAGGCAGTCTTCTGACAGGATTGCTTTAAAAAAATAAATGAAGTGCCACCTTGGTGACTATGAACTTGATCAGAAACACACAGGAGAGGGGTGCTTAACCTGTTCCCCTCTGACTATTTTTTAACATTATTATTAGCTCAGAAGCTATCTCTCAGCATCTTTTCCTCATGGGGCTAGAGACAGTAACTAGTAATAGCTCAGGCACACTCCCCCCTGCAATTCCTCAGCTCAAATTCACACCACACTCAGTTATTTCCCTTTTTTTAAAATGACACAGCGTTGGTTTGCCACGCAACATCTACTTTAGGGAAAAGAGCGAGTGAGAAGCAGAGCACAAAGATTTTCGGTCCATGTCCTGCTTTGACCTTTAGTTAATCTGCCTAGTGTTCTCTAATAACATGTTTTCATATTATACAGTAGTAAATAGATCATCTGGGATTAAATTCAATTTTTGAGAAAATAGTAAAGATTCCCACCCCCTGGACCTGAGATCAGCTGTAGTGACCTACATAGGACCAGGAAGAACACACACACACACACACACACACACACACAATATTGCATGCACATCTTAAAGGGTACCATGTATTCCTCCCCGCCCCAATACCAGATTTTTCCTGGATAGAGCCTTAACTTTGAAATCTGGTTCTGGCACTGAGCTTTCAAGAGCCGCAACTCAGATTAAGTGCCAACTCTCACACCAGTGATGCCTTCTAAGAACTGATATTATTTATTATTTAGTCATTAAAAAAAATTTATATACTGCTATATCATAAAACTATATCACAGTGGTTTACAACGATATAAAAACGTAAAACCAAAGAATGAAACCATAAAAAGTTAAGAAGAAGTTAAAAGCAAAATAAATTAAAAGCAAACATCAACAGACCTTTGTGGGGAAATGTACTCTTAATTGCCTGCATGGGCCTGGCAGAATTAAAAAAAGTTTTCAGCCGCCATTTAAAAGCCATCGCAGAAAGTGCCCTGAAATGCTCCCACTCTTTAAGAAAAAAATATTTTCAAGGTGGCTTACACATCAAACAATAAATACAGATTAAGACAACAATGACAGTTTTGGATAGCAGAACAAAGCCACACAGGTAAAACTCAGCAAGCGCATGTTGTTTGTGCAAAAAAGAAAGAAAAAAAGAAAGAAATAATTCCTGGATGCCAAGATCCAAGTTTGGGGAAAGTACTCTTTGGTGAGAGATCCCCAACAGAGATTTAAAAACGGAAAATATGCAGCAAAGTAAAGCATGGAACTATAGGCTGTGAAACCTTTAAAATGTGAGTGAGTTCCAAAATGCCCCCTTAAAAAAATTATTTTCAGAGTTTCCCTCTTCCCCTAGCATAGGAAAAGATGGCAGATTTGGTAAGTTTAAAAAATGGTTTACTTACAAACTCTTCAAAGGTCAGATTCATGTGCTTCAGGATAATTGCACAGGCAGTAAAATTTAGCTGGAGCAACCATTTCAAACCTCTTCATACACTGAGCATCTCAAACGGGGGGGGGGGGGGGGACGGGACGGGACAAAAGCTTGATTACCTAGTTCCTTCACAGAGGAGGGGAAGTGGACATAGCCAAGCCTGGCAGGACCGCTTACTCTATAGTATTAACGCCTTCATGCATTAATTAGCCTTAAGCATGTTGGTTATATGAAGCTGGTTATCCCACACACATTAGAAAAGATGGACCATTGGCCATTTAGACCTACGTAAGTATCAAAGTCTAAAGTATCAAAGTATCAAAATAGGGACGCGGGTGGTGCTGTGGGTTAAACCACAGAGCCTAGGACTTGCCGATAAGAAGGTTGGTGGTTCAAATCCCCGCAATGGGGTGAGCTCCCGTTGCTTAGTCCCTGCTCCTGCCCACCTAGCAGTTCGAAAGCATGAAGTGCAAGTAAATAAATAGGTACCGCTCTGGCGGGAAGGTAAACGTTGTTTCCGTGCGCTGCTCTGGTTCGCCAGAAGCAGCTTAGTCATGCTGGCCACATGACCTGGAAGCTGTACGCCGGCTCCCTCGGCCAATAAAATGAGATGAGTGCCGCAACCCCAGAGTTGGTCACGACTGGACCTAATGGTCAGGGGTCCCTTTACCTAATGGTCAAGGGTCCCTTCGTACTTTTATCAAAGTACGAAGCATGCTTTGGCATGCCAAGGGCATGGGTTCCATCTTGGAATGGAACAAAGCTTCCCCAGGCAAATGAGTACAGAGACCAAAAGCACATGCCAAATTACTTATTTTAAAGTTGAGTTTTAGATACAGGGCTGGGGGTAGGAATATGGGCAAACCAATGAGTTGGGTTCCTGTGTTTTTCCAGTTACTAAGAAGCACACAGGGGCACTGTGACAATCCTTAACACGAGGTTTAGCTCATGGAAGTGGCCTCTAAAGACATGCTTAAGGACAGGAAAATAACCACCCCATTATGCATTTTGAGGGTATGTTTCATCTGCAACAGAAAGAAGGTGATGTGTTCTGTATTCTCTTTAAACATTTCCCCACACCCATAGCTCCCTAATGCAAGTTGTGGATAGGAAACAATGCAATGGAGTTTCATGTGTGTGTGGACCACACACAAGGAGACAAGAGTTTCATTATTCCTCCACTGTATGGCAGCAGAGCACCACAGAAAATCAACAGAGATAACCGTAATTCAGCTAGCAGTGCTTAAGCGACTTCTTGAAGATGAGAAGTCATACAGGCATTGAATAGACTCCCATAACTTCTGTTCCTGCGTTGTTTGTAACACATACGCAACACACCTTCGGTTTTCTGGCATGGGACCTGAAGTCAGATTACACCCACAGCCCCCTTTCAAGTCAGATATTCGAGGCAGTTTATGTTCACAATGATAAAGAAAGAAGATGAACCATTCTGCCTGAAACCTACTGCTGCTCGGAGTGCGGTGGTGAAGTCAAACAGCACCAAAGTGAATTCTCCAAGGCGCAAGCCCAGGAAGTGTGATCTGGTCTGCCCAGATAACGAGACCTCCATCTCAGTCTCACTGATGTGGTCCAAAGGAAAGCAGGGCAAGATGTTCTGGCTTCGGGGACAGCCCAAGAAGCCTCCGGAGGGCAGCGGGGTGCCTTCATCCCACTGCCCTCCGGAGGCTTTGTGCAGCAAAGCCCAAAGCTAGAACAGTGAGATGGAGCGCTGCGCAGCGCTCCGTCTCCCTGTTCTGGCTTTGGGCTTAGCCGCACAGCCTGCATTTACTCTATAGGATGCACACACATTTCCCCTTAATTTTTGGAGGGGAAAAAGTGAGCCCTATAGAGCAAAAAATACGGTATATACAACGGAAAAATACGGTATATACAACGGAAGTTCCCAGCAGACTGTGCTGGAAGTAAACAGACATGAGACATACAACAACTCCACATGCCTGTTCTAAAGGTGGAACGGAAACTCAATATCCTAACACTGGTGTTATGTACTGAGTTGAATAGGATCCAAACTGCAGCAGTCTGATTGGTCCTAGAACAATAGGATCCAAAAGGCAGCAGTCTGTTTGGTCCTAGAACAATAGGATTCAGAATGCAGCAGTCTCATTGGTCCTAGAACAATGCAGCAGTATGATTGGTTGGCAGGAACTACCCAATCATGCTCCAGATAGAAGTGAATCCACAACCTGATTGGCTTACAGTAGAATTCCAGAATTAGCCAATCATGTGCAGCCCATTGTGTAAATAATGTATATAAAGCAGATACTTTGAGGGGACTTTCATTCATTCCTCCTCACCACTATGAGCTGAATAAAGAGCATGAAATCACTTTGCGACTCTGAGTATATTTCAACTGGGAAGGTAAGCGCAACGGCTGGGGCTTTGGCTGGGGGGTGGGGAGAAGGACTACTTGCCCCCCTCACCTCTTCTTCCAGCTCCACCACCCCCCGGTGCCACTTCCCCGGCCCACCACAAAGTCTAAGGGACAGTAGACGGGCCCGCTGTTAACACAATTTGCTGACCCCTGCTCCACAGCATGTGCAGAAAACACCTTCTTGACCGTTGGACCCACTATTGATCTCATCTCCTCAATCCACCAGAGCCTGTCTTCCAATTCAGGTGAAGTCCCTGACTCACTGAGGGTTTGAGTCCCATTGGATTGGTGGTGGACTCTCCTTCCATGGAGGTTTTTAAGCAGTCTGGAAAGCCAGCTGTCACATATGATTTACTTGAGATTCCTGCATCGCAGGGGGTTGGACTAGATGACCCTCGGGGTCCCTTCCACCTCTACGATTCTATTATTCTATAATTCACTCTGCACCCTCAGACATGAATTAAGGTGGGTGGTGATGAACAGCTTGTCCCCAGGCAACCCCCCACCCAATTTGATTTAAAACAGCCACTACAGAGCAGTTCACTGTTTAGCCACCTTCCATCAGTATCATGGAATCATGGAATAGTAATAATAGTCTCATGCAAAGTAGGTATGCTGTTCACAGATGCCACCCAATGGCATGAAGGGTATTGCAGCACCCTTCTTCAGAGTACAGTTGTGCCTTGAACGTCGAACGGAATCCGTTCCAGAAGTCTGTTTGACTTTCAAAACGTTCAAAAACCAAAGCACGGCTTCTGATTGGCTGCAGGAAGTGCCTGCAGCCAATCGGAAGCTGCGGAAGCCCTGTCGGATGTTCGGCTTCCAAAAATAGTTCGCAAACCGGAACAGTTACTTCCAGGTTTGCGGCGTTCAGGAGCCAAAACGTCTGAGTACCAAGGCATTCGGGATCCAAGGTATGACTGTATAAGAGTTTCCTGCGTAAGAACATTTTCTCCACAAAGCATGCTCAGTGTTGCATTCCTCCCTAATAGCAGGGCTCCCCCCCCCCAGCCAGCATTTTATTGCTCATATCTCCTAATACAATTTTCACATGCAATTTTGCCTAAACATAAATATTTTCTATGTTTCCCCCCAACAATATGCTGGTTTTGTTTTTTGTTTTTGGCACATTTTTGGTTAGAGGACTGCACCACAAAATTCAAAGAAGCATCAATTTCGAAGGCTAGCTCTGTTTCAGTTCACATTTCGTTTCAAGACGTTTCGGGAATTAGGTAGGTTTGATGCAAACCTTGGCCTAAGCCAAGCTGAATTTCTGCCCCGTTTCTTTCTAGGATGTAATAATTGTTTTTCCTCTGTCTTTTACATTCTGCCTCTTCTCTTCTCTATTCGATATCTCCGTCCTCCTAGCCAAACGCAGAGAGGAGCCCTGGAGATGTGCAGAGAGATCCTGCAGAGAGGAAGGAACAAGAGACACAGGACTCAAAGCCAGCAATTGAATGTTAATAGATTTTGTGGTTTGGCATGTATTATTCAGATTTGCAATGACAGAATGTCGAGGATGGACTTATGAACAGGTAAGGCCTGTTTCTTGTCTTCTCTTACCTTTGTTTCTTCTCTTCTCTTACGTTACACCTAGGAAAAAGCGAAAGGCAACCAAAATCTGAATTAGGAATGGGGGGGAAATATTTATAGCGCTGTTGGATGGGAAGGGTTAGGGTAGTACATGTCGACCCCCACCATAAATTTCTCCCTATATTTGGGGTCCTGCTCCTGCCTGCACAGGGTGAGTCTCTGCTCACGTGATCGGTACTTTTTATTTTTGCAGCCACAGATCGTGCCATCAGGGCCCGTGTGAAGTGACTCGCTGTAGCAAACAGTCACAGAGGGAAGGGCCTGACACAGAGGGCTAGAGAGCGAAGCAGGGGCCGCACACCAGAAGAGGAAAATAAGAAAAGGACACTGCCGAATTTCCAACTCCTTTGACTTCCCATCCAGCCTTCCGTGGATCCACCCTTCCGCCTTTGACTGGACTTAACTGTCCAGTAGTCCTTTACCTTTATCTTTTTTTAGCTGCTTAAGCACAATGTGGTTTTTTTTAGCTGCTTAAGCACAATTTTCTCCTTGCTACACCTGCTTTATAAGAGGATGGTTTTGTACTAGTAGCTTCAATGTACTATAGCAATCAAGAAATGCAATGATCTGCAACCCACCGTGGATGTTTTCATTACATTAGTGACTATCAGTTTGATGAGAACCCCTCTTTAATGAATACCTGACAAGGAAATCATTCAAAAGGAACGATTTGACTTGACAGAACCGAATTTCATATACTGTTTATGAGGTAAAAATATTCAGCAATTAGACTTTAAAAAAACCTCAAAAAAAAACCCCAGTGGGGTGTCACTATGAACCAATCATTTGAAATTATGAAGATCTCAAATTTTCTTTTAGCGTGGTTCACTAATTTAAAATGTTGGGGGTCAAGATGGGCCGTATAATAAACTTTCCCCAGCAATATGTTATGAAAATCGTGAGCTCTAGGCTGAGAAAGGCCTACTGCTCAATAAATGAGATATATTTAGAAGGAAGTTAGTAGACTGAATCAGTCTTCTTTTGTTTTTTGTTTATATTTTCAAATTTATATATTTCATTAGTTTTACAATCAATTTAACATTTCAAAATTTGACTTGCTTCCCCCTCTTTCTGCGCTTCCTTAAATTCATCCCCCCCCCAATCTTCTGCATATCCCAAGTCATTTAACTTGCTCATTTCTTTATCTACTGTAAATATATACTCTTATAAAACTCCAGATTACATTAATCTCACTAATGTTTTTATCTGTTTCCAATTTATCTGTAAATATTCAATAAACTATTTCCATTCGTTTATAAAAGTTGGTTATCTTGGTTTCTTATTCTTCTGGTAAGTTTCTTCATTTCTGCATATTCCATAAGTTTTTGTATCCATTCTTCCTTTACTGGGACTTCTGGTTCTTTCCAATTTTTGGACAAGCATCATTCTTGCTGCTGTAGTAGTATAAATAAATAAATTTCTATACAGTTTTAGGCAGTTATGCCCCTATAATTCCCAAAAGATTGAATCAGCCTTAATGCATATCTCTGCTAACACATCATAGTTTAGCACTGAATATATTTTACTAAAACTCAGATATGCAGATGACACAACCTTGATGACAGAAAGTGAGGAGGAATTAAAGAACTTTTTAATGAGGGTGAAAGAAATATGGTCTGAAGCTAAACATCAAAAAAACGAAGATCATGGCCACTGGTCGAATCACCTCCTGGCAAATAGAAGGGGAAGAAATGGAGGCAGTGAGAGATTTTATTTTCTTGGGCTCCATGATCACTGCAGATGGTGACAGCAGTCACGAAATTAAAAGACGCCTGCTCCTTGGGAGAAAGGCGATGACAAACCTAGACAGCATCTTAAAAAGCAGAGACATCACCTTGCCAACAAAGGTCCGTATAGTTAAAGCCATGGCTTTCCCAGTAGTGATGTATGGAAGTGAGAGCTGGACCATAAAGAAGGCTGATCGCCGAAGAATTGATGCTTTTGAATTCTGGTGCTGGAGGAGACTCTTGAGAGTCCCATGGACTGCAAGAAGATCAAACCTATCCATTCTGAAGGAAATCAGCCCTGGGTGCTCACTGGAAGGACAGAGCGTGAAGCTGAGTCTCCAATACTTTGGCCACCTCATGAGAAGAGAAGACTCCCTGGAAAAAACCCTGATGCTGGGAAAGATTGAGGGCACAAGGAAAAGGGGACGACAGAGGACGAGATGGTTCGACAGTGTTCTCAAAGCTACCAGCATGAGTTTGACCAAACTGCGGGAGGCAGTGGAAGACAGGAGTGCCTGGCGTGCTCTGGTTCACTGGGTCATGAAGAGTCGGACACGACTAAACACCTAAACAACAACAACAACAACAACAACAACAACATATTTTACTAAATGAATGGGCAGTTTTTCCTATTCAAGTAGTGGGAGAATGCTTTTAAACAGGTGTTTCTGTGAAAAGTCTATAGCACTGTTTGCTCGATCAATACTAAGCTCCTGTTTTATTTATAGAAAGAAAGGCCAATGCGATGGGACACCTAACCGTGCATTTGAGTCGTGTTCCGTAAATGCTGCATGTTCAAAGGATCAAGTGTCCTTGTTACAGCAAATCCTTCTAAAATCTGCTTCTCTCCGAGCGGAGCTTGTGCACACAGACTGGGAGTGGGGTGGGTGGGGAGTCACAAGCATTGGGAATCCAAATTAAAACTGGATATTAAAGGATGACTCTGTCAGGTCCGAGCATGGCTGATGTCACAGGAGCGATAGGCAAGCTCACCGACCAAATAATCAGAGGTCATCACCGCTATCAGCATGGATTGCCCCCCTGGTTTTGATAGGCTGGGCACCATTCAATAATAAACAAGGGACAAAGGGACGAATAGAGAACAGGGAACTTCAGTAAGCTCAAAGAAAAAGCTCTGCAGCACCCAGGACAATTCCTGGGCAATGGGCAGCACGCTCCAACAATTTCAACAGCCTTCTCCCCATCAACAACATGGACCATTATGTCTCCTGGCCACCTTTTACTCAACCTGCAAGAAGTTGGTACTGAGTTCCTCCTGAAAATGGCCCAAGGTCCACCTGTGGGTTTGGGAAACACCAAACTCAGTCCTCATAATCTGGGTTTAGATACCTCCATGCAACTACAGTACTAACTATGCCTTCCATGGATGCTTAATAATAATAAGGTAAAGGTACCCCTGACCATTAGGTCCAGTCGCGGACGACTCTGGGGTTGCGCGCTCATCTCGCTCTATAGGTCGAGGGAGCCGGAGTTTGTCTGCTGACAGCTTCTGGGTCATGTGGCCAGCATGACTAAGCCGCTTGTGGTGAACCAGAGCAGTGCACGGAAAGGCTGTTTACCTTTCCGCCAGAGCAGTACCTATTTATCTACTTGCACTTTGAGGTGCTTTCGAACTGCTAGGTGGGCAGGAGTTGGGACCAAGCAACGGGAGCTCACCCCATTGCAGGGGTTCGAACTGCCAACCTTCCAATCAGCAAGCCCAAGGCTCAGTGGTTTAGACCCCACCCATCTGACTGGGTTTCCCCAGCCACTCTGGGCGGCTCCCAACAGAATATTAAACAGAATAAAACATCAAGCATTAAAAACAACCCTAAACAGGGCTGCCTTCAGATGTCTTCTAAAAGTCAAATAGTTGTTTATTTCCTTGATCTCTGGTGGGAGGCATTCCACAGGGCAGGCGCCACTACTGAGAAGGTCCTCTGCCTGGTTCCCTGTAACTTCACTTCTCGCAGTGAGGGAACCACCAGAAGGCTCTCAGAGCTGGACCTCAGTGTCCGGGCTGAATGATGGGGTGGGGATGCTCCTTCAGGTATACTGGGCCAAGGCCGTTTAGGGCTTTAAAGGTCAGCCCCAACACTTTGAATTGTGCTCAGAAACGCACTGGGAGCCAGCCAATATAGATCCTTTAAGATCAGTGTTATATGGTCCCGAAGGCCACTCCCAGTCTAGCAGTCGCATTCTGAATTAGTTGTAGTTTCTGGGTCACCTTTAAAGGTAGCCTCACATAGCGCACATTGCAGTAGTTCAAGAGGGAGATAACCAGAGCATGCACCACTCTGGCAAGACAGTCTGTGGGCAGGTAGGGTCTCAGCCAGCGAACCACCAGAAGGCCCTCGGAGCTGGACCTTAGTGTCTGGGCTGAACGATGGGGGAGGAGACGCTACTTCAGGTATACTGGGCCGAGGCCATTTAGGGCTTTAAAGGTCAGCACCAACACTTTGAATTGTGCTTGGAAACGTACTGGGAGCCAAAGTAGGTCTTTCAGGACTGGTGTTATGTGGTCCAGGAGGCTGCTCCCAGTCACCAGTCTAGCTGCCACATTCTGGTTTAATTGTCGTTTCTGAGTCACCTTCAAAGGTAGCCCCATGTAGAGTGCATTGCAGTGGTCTAAGCTACCAGTAGTTGAGATTCCTTACTAAGTCTTGGGAGAAAGTGCTGGGCTATACAAACAAGACACTACAGGAAAATGTAAGATTTTCAGAGGTGACTATGCTCTTGAACTATATACCCATTATATGGAAGCTGACAACAGGACAGCAGAAATGAATTCTATGAGCCCTAATGGTGGCCAAGAGATTGATACCGATGAATTGGAAGAATAGAGATACAATTCCCCTTGATCAATTAGCTCGTTTCCCTGAAATTTAAAAACCAAATATTGTTGGCAGGATCCCTTAGGGAGTTTGCAAAATAATTGTACATGTATTTCATACACTTACATATTTTTCAAGTAAGTGTACAGGAACAGCCAGACGCTGGCATGAACACGAGTGAGTTTTCCACCATTCTCAACAGGTGGTCTAATGCTATGTGTTCACAGTTACTGGCACATGACAGTGGTGTTGTCTCTGCCTAGGAGCACATAGAAAGGGAACTATTTTCATTTCATTCTCTATATGGTAGTGAGATTGAAGTCAATTCTGCCAGGGTTATATTTCTCAGGCAGAACAAAACAGGACCATTCAGTTAAGCCGAGTTTGCAGGCTTGCTTATTTACGGAAATGGTGATTACCCAATTCCTGAGACAATGGGAAGGTTCCCTCACCCACTCCCTCCTTGCAGAGAAAACATTTGGTCAGTTTGGGAGTCAAAATGGGTTCAGGATGGTCTTCCTGTGCTACTCCAGACATGTGGTTTATATATTTATGTACGTGTTTGCTTGGTACATTTATGAACATTTATTACATATATAAGATCTTAAAATTCTTATAATAATATACAATTTATCTTCCGGATACATTGCCCATACAGGTGCCAGCTCTCACATCATATGGCACAAAGGTAACATAAACCAGCTCGGATGGTCAGTGCAGGACATAGTTCTGGGAGAGGAGAGGCTAATTTTGGTCTTTCAAATTTCAGCGGTGCCTTTTGTGTGGCCCACCTCTTCCCCTTCTGTTCTGCTCAATTCACTATGTCAGGGATGTCCAACAACCAATAGACTGTGATCTACTCACAAGATAAAAAAACTGGCAGTGATCTACCCATTGTCGTAAAAAGACTGGCAGTGATCTGCTTTTTTGTAAGAAGATCGCTGAGGGACCAGAGATCAACCAGGATCTACCAGGAACACCCCCACGATCTACCAGTAGATTGTGATCTACCTGTTGGACATGCCTGCACTATGTCATAGTTGGCGCCCATTGCGGCAGAACCTCTTGTGCTGCCCTAAATTCACCTCTGAGCTAATTGGTTGTTGGGCTTAGCCAGGGCAATGGAGAGGTGGGACTTCACATATTCACCTCTCCCTCTGCAGCAGCCAAGTAGAATGGCTCTTTATGGAGTTTGGGGAGAGGAGGAGCCAAATGGCACCTGATCCAACCAGGGAGTTGGTCTGTGCTGCCTCACGTGACTCTCAAAAGCAGCCAGAGGCATCCGACTGAGCAATGTGGAGCACAGAAGGCTGGTCTGAATGGGCCTTTGGTTCGTAACTGTGTGAACAGCCGTCTCCTCTGGAATTTCTTTGCTGCTAGACAAGAAAACGAGCACAAGTCCTTGCTCATCCAGAAAAGAATCTTCTACATTTCTCTTGCTAAGCATCTATCTGGCCAGCAGCAACCAGCGAGGAAGCAGATTCAGACTTGCCAGGGATGGCTCTCAGCAGCATCTGAGAAGTGTGGAGTAACCAAGGAGAGCCCTTAACTCCTACCTACCAGGACAAACGTCGGCTCCCTTGACCAGTAAAGCGAGATGAGCTCCGCAACCCCAGAGTCGTTCATGACTGGACTTAACTGTCATGGGTTCTTTACCTTTTCCTTCACCAGGATCCTGAGTCAGCATCTGCAGGAAAATTCAATTTCCCTGCCTTCACCCACTACCGTTTATAATAATACAGTGGTACCTCGGGTTACAGACGCTTCAGGTTACAGACTCCGCTAACCCAGAAAATAGTACCTCGGGTTAAGAACTTTGCTTCAGGATGAGAACAGAAATCGTGCAGCGGCGGTGCGGCAGCAGCGGGAGGCCCCATTAGTTAAAGTGGTGCTTCAGGTTAAGAACAGTTTCAGGTTAAGAATGGACCTCCAGAACGAATTAAGTTCTTAACCTGAGGTACCACTGTAATGATTATTATATTCTTTGTATGCCACCCATCTGACTGGGTTTCCCCAGCCACTCCAGGCAGCTTACAGCATATATTAAAACATATCAAAAGATCAAACATTAAAAACATCCCCAAACTTCTAAATCTTCTAAAAGTCAGATAGTTGCTTATTTCCTTGACATCTGATGGGAGGGTGTTCCACTGAGTGGGTGCCACTACCGAGAAGGCCCTCTGCCTGGTTCCCTGTAACCTCACTTCTCGAAATGAGGGAACCGCCAGAAGGCCCTCGGACATGGACCTCAGTGTCCGGGATGAACGATGGGGGTGGAGACGCTCCTTCAGGTATACAGGGCCAAAGCCGTTTAGGGCTTTAAAGGTCAGCACCAACTCTTTGAATTGTGCTCAGAAACGCATTGAGAGCCAATGTAGATCCTTTAATGTCAGTGTTATATGGTCCTGAAGGCTACTCCCAGTCCCCAGTCTAGCAGCCGCATTCTGGATTGGTTGTAGTTTCTGGGTCACCTTCAAAGGTAGCCCCACGTAGAGTGGGTTGCAGTAGTCCAAGCGGGAGATAACCAGAGCATGCACCACTCTGGCGAGACAGTCTGCGGGCAGGTAGGGTCTCAGCCAGCGTACCAGATGGAGCTGGTAGACAGCTGCCCTGGACACAATTGACCTGCACCTCCATGGACAGCCGTGAGTCCAAAATGACTTCTAGGCTGCACACCTGATCCTTCAGGGGCACAGTTACCCCATTCAGGACCAATCATATATCTCAATCATCTAAGATCTGTGGGTAGTCAAGTGTTTGGAGAACTGTATAAATCTTAAAACCTTTTGGGTACACCTAGGTCATTGCCTGCCCCTCCTTGGTGAAGGCTATCTTGTTAAAGGGATCCAGGAAAAGTGGCTTCTGTCTGACTCCCAGGTGGGGACTAGGACTATAGCACTCCTACTACGGAGGCTATGGAGGTACCCCTATTTGATGTAGGTCATAGGCCCCCCTCAAGATGTAGTTTACCCTTAGATGCACTGTCGGCAGACAGGCTGGAGTAGAATAATTTGTGGTTTCTTTGGTTTTTTAAATATTTTTTATTTATACTTTTAAGATATATACATTTCACTGATTTTACCATAATTTTGACATTTTAAAACTTCCCCCTCTTTCTGCACTTTCTTAAATTTATTTTTAATATCTTCTGCATATCCAAATTCACTTAACTTATTTATTTATCTTCTTTAAATATATACTCTTATGTAATTGCAGCTTATTACAATAATCCTGCCAGGGTTTTTATCTGTTTACAATTTATCTGTACATATTCAATAAAGCATTTCCACTCTTTTATAAAAAGTTGGTTATCTTGATTTCTTATTCTTCCAGTAAGTTTTGCCATTTCTGCATATTCCATAAGTTTTTGTATCCATTCTTCCTTTGCTGAGACTTCTTCTTCTTTCCATTTTTGGGCAAATAACAATCTTGCCACTGTAGTAGCATAGATGGATAAGTTTCTATACAATTTAGGTAGTTCTGTCCCTATAATTCCCAAGAGAAAGGCTTCTGGGTTTTTTTACAAATGTTATTTTGAACATCTTTTTCATTTCATTGTACATCATTTCCCAGGAAGCCTTAACCTTACTGCAAGACCACCACGTATGATAAAAGGAACCTTCTTTCTCTTTACATTTTCAACACTTATTTGGTTTAGTAGAATGGAATAATTTGGCTTCACCCAGTATCTGCGCCAAACCATTCATATCTGTAACCATTTAAGGTGTGGCCTATTTGAACCCATAAATCTATATGCCGTTGTCTTGTCTGGTTATTCACTCCCTAGGGAACTGTGTGGTCACGGGGTCTTGACAGGTCCCTATGTTCATCAGAGAAATGTTGGATGGTATATTCTTGTGTGTTTGTGAAAGGTGACATCATCATCGCCATATTTCAGAGGCTGGCTCTCATAAGTTGACTGCTGTCATCTGAGGAAGAAGAACTCTATTACTACTAATAGAATTTCCTGAAATTCTTGAAATACATGAAGAATGCCAAAATGCACACTCCCGAACCTCCCTAAAGCCACCCAAATAATATTCTAGCTTAGACTGAGTAGCATCCTTTTCTAGCCGGATAAGGTCATGTCTAATTAAAGTCGCGAGGAATCTCTGAGGACACTTGCCTTTTCACGACTTGCAAAACCTATCTATACTTAGCTTCCAACTTTCAGAGGCTTTCTGTAAGACTGCTTACCTGCAGACCCTAAGAGGACTAGATATCTAATTATAATTTCAAAATAAATGGTATTCCCCCTAGTGCAAGAATCAATCCGGCAGCAATTAAGATTTTGCTGGGGAAATAAAGCAGCGAAAGAATGGACCTGATGAGGAGACAGGCAGGCACAGGAAGAAACCTCTTGACAGGAGAGGAGATTCCCCTCTGAGCAGACGCCTCAAAGTCCTGAAGAATAATCACGACTCAGGAGGAGCAATACTGCCCCAGTGTCAAGGTAGGTGGGTTGCCAAGGTAACAGCATCCCACCTTCCTTTGTGACATCTCTTGCTTCTGGCTTAAAAACCACCAACCACAGATATCCAGTGTGGGTTAGCCAGAGGGAGTCAGGAGGTGATGGAGAGGAGGAGAGATTAGAGAGTTCTATTTTTGTCTACTTTTTACTTCTTCTTTTTTTACTTCTGTATTTATTTCATTCTTTATTTTTTGCTTCTGTATTTATTTTAGTCTTTCTTTTATTTTTTGTTTCCCCCCCCCCCCAATGCAAACCTTCATTTATTTTGTGTACACTTTTCTTTTTATATACTTTGTGTGTATATTTTGTGTATGGTTGTTTTAGAGAGAGATTTAGGATTAGGGGTAGAGGTAGGATTAGGGGTTGGGGTGAAGGTTAAGTGGACATTCTAGGTAGATTTAGATACCGCAAAGTGGTCATCCAGGAGAAACTTCCAGCATGTTCAAAATGTAAGTAGGATTTCTACTGCTTCTCTTCATATCCTGGAATGATGACACGGGACCCCGCTCCCTTGGGAGTGACTAAGTCAGTCACCCGACTCATTTGCTGAGTCCAGAAAAGATTGAGTGAGTAAAAATGAGTGGCAGGCAGTGGCACTGTCTTGTACCCAATATTGAGGAGGCCCAACGTTACACACATGCAACGTCACACGTGCAATGTGTGGGTCATGCACATCATCATCATCATCATTATTTATTGAATTTATATACCTCCCTATACCCGGAATTGGGACGCGGGTGGCGCTGTGGGTTAAACCACAGAGCCTAGGACTTGCCGATCAGAAGGTCGGCGGTTCGAATCCCCGCGACGGGGTGAGCTCCCGTTGCTCGGTCCCAGCTCCTGCCAACCTAGCAGTTCGAAAGCACGTCAAAGTGCAAGTAGATAAATAGGTACCACTCTGGCAGGAAGGTAAACAGCATTTCCATGCACTGCTCTGGTTCGCCAGAAATGGCTTAGTCATGCTGGCTACATGACTCGGAAGCTGTACGCCGGCTCCCTCGGCCAATAAAGCGAGATGAGCGCCGCAACCCCAGAGTCAGTCACGACTGGACCTAATGGTCAGGGATCCCTTTACCTTTACCTATGCCAGGAGGTCTCAGGGCGGTTTACAGAATAAAATCAAGATATAAAAGATATAAAACCACAAAATGCATAATAAAAATAAAAACAACAACCCAATAGCCCCCGCCAATAAAAACACATTTTAAAAGGGCATGGGTTGTCAATCAGATCAACCAAAGACCTGGTTAAAAAGGAACGTTTTTGCCTGGCGCCTAAAGGTGTGTAATGAAAGGACCAAAGGCTTTCACATCTGGCTTCCTCACTAGCCTGATAGGGAATTCTAACAGGCTCACCTCACCCCGCACCTTAATGCATTTGTCATTTTGCTTAATATACTAAGAAAGATCACGATAACCCCTCGGGGAGCTGGAGGGTTAGGGATTGGGAACCGAGTTCTTATTTGGCAAGGCCGCTAGATCTCCAAACCAAGCAACTAGTCCTTATTACTAAGAGGAGAAGGACACAGATCGAATACCTGACTAAATTCTATTTTCTGAACAGTCGCTTTCCTTGTGAGAGGTGAACCCCAGCCTATACCATTTCCAGGCTGATGAGTGCACAGTTTAATGAATGCCACGAATCCTTATGATTGAATGAAATGCTTCTGATTATTTACATGTTTACTTTAATAAATATGGCTCTGATTAAACAACAGCTCCTGATTGTGAAGCCGAGATGGTTCGTCATTGGCATGCTGCTTTTGAGAAAAATCTGTGCAGCTGCTTGTCGGTACTATTTTTGGCTGTACTGTGTGTGGGGAGCAGAGTAGCTGATCTGGCTATCTGCCTAGAAGGGGCCTTGCAGGTAAAGGAGTGGCTTGGAGGCCTTTAAGGAGTATGAATCACGGCGTGATAATAGAATCTCTTTCTGAATTTATTTTTAAAAAGCTTACAAAAGCACCACTTGCAAAAAAAACCCTAGAGCTACTGATAGTCATACCTCATGTTACGTTTGCTTCAGGTTGCACGTTTCAGGTTGTGTCCTGCTGCAACCCGGAAGTAACAGAACGGGTTACTTCCGTGTTTTGCCGCTCGCACATGCGCAGATGCACAGACGCGGGTTACGTTCTTTTCAGGTTGCGAATGGGCCTCCAGAATGGATCCCGTTCGCAACCAGAGGTACCACTGTAGATGCATTGTTCTGGGAGGGGTCTGACTTGCAGGCTGTCAGCAGAGAAGCTGTCAGAGTGGCTCTGCAGTAGTATAGCTGTCAACTGTCCCTTATTTGGTGGAAAACTCCCTTATCCCAGCGCCATTTCCCACTGCTGTCCCTTATTGATGATGTCCCTTAAATTTCCCAGGTTTCAAAGGAAGCAGCTCCTCTCCCTCCATCCCTGCTGGCCAGGGAGGAGGGAGGCTCCAACTGTGTTGCTTGGCTGCCCAGCCTGCCCCCCTCCGGCCTCCTCTCACCAGCCTCAGCCCCCGGGAGCCCCTCCCCGCCAGGACTGGCGGGAGCCTCAGACCCTTCCACCGCCATCCTCCTCATGGCCGCCCAACTGAGCGTCTCTGCCTGGGGCCTCCCCTCTGCCCGCCACCGCTCCCGCTAGGCCATACTGCGGCTGCACTGCCGAAGGACCCGGATGAGATGGGCAGCCTGGCATGGCTGAGGAGCCTTGAGAGGAGAGCGAGGGCAACCATAGAGAAAGCAGTTCAGAGAGAGAAGGAGGTGCAGGCTGGTGTTCCAAGGGCTAACCATAGAGGGGGAAAGCGGAGGAAGGACCACAAGCGCTTCTCCCATAGATTTGTAGTGGTAGACTAGCATAGATGGTGTGATCTGCGGGTTTACTTCGGGCGCTATTCCCCCCCCCCTTCCTCCCACCCCGCCTGAGGGAACTGAGAGCTGCAGATGGAGCACGAGAGAAAAGATACAGAACTGCAGCAGCATCTTCGTAGCTTAGACTTCGTTTTGCACGAAAAGTGGTTGCTGCTTGTAGTTATTTAATTGCAGTGTTTCATCAGCTGGTGTCTTGAGCAGCAACCTCTGGAAACAAAGGGCTAAAAACCGGTGCTGCTCTCCCAAATTATCTGGTCCCTTTTAACTTCGTATTTCAGCTGGTTGACTAAAATCCCTTATTTTGGCAGCTGATCCTTTATTTTCGAGGCTGCTGGTCCCTTATTTTCAAATCTGTAAGTTGACACCTATGTGCAGTAGAGCTGCCAAGTCTGATTCCTGTCCCTGCCCTGTGCTGGGGCACTTGCCTGTTTCCTTCTCTTCATCATCCTTCAAGCTCCCTGCCTCCAGTAGTTCCCAGATCATCCCCTCCTTTGGGCTGTGGCTGATCCTGCGCCAGGAGCCAGGATCCAATTCCTCTCCCTCTGTGCTTCCCCTGGGGGGGGGGCTTGGTCAGGCAGCTTCCACCACCCCTCCTCAGCCAGCCAGCCCCTGACATCAACTCCCAGCCGCCCACATAATATGACCCTATGGTCAGGGATGATGGGAGCTGTAATCCAACAACAGATACCCCATCGTTGGCCTAAACTAAGAGCGCTAAAAGCAGTTTTGTGGTAGTAAAACAATTGGTTCATCTTCAAACTAAGTATGCAGCAGCACTGCCCATATTGAAATAGATCTGCACCAGCAAAGATTTGTTCAAAAGTCAGTAGTGTGTAGGAATACTTGCATGGTTTAACAAAAGCTGCTCGTTGGTCTTAGAATTTTAATTCTAAAGTCTCTCAGGTTTCCTTTACCGTTCAGCTAGTCAGCCTGAATATCTCTGTGACATCAGAGTAGTTAAGCAAATAGCAATTAAAAGGACAATGACAGTGTTGTGTATAAGCTGAGGAAACCGATGTTTATATATATGAAGATTCACAGCATTTGAAAAATCTACCATTTGCCCGATAATAAATGTTGGAAATGTAAAGAAAATGAAGGTACATTTTTTCACCTTTGGTGGACGTGTCCTAAGATTAAGGCTTTCTGGGAAATGATTTATAATGAACTGAAAAAGGTATTTAAATATACCTTTGAAAAGAAACCAGAGGCCTTTCTCTTGGGCATGGTCGGCCAATTGGTGTTAAAAAAAGATAGAACTTTCTTTATGTACGCTACAACAGCAGCAAGAATACTCATCGCAAAGTATTGGAAGACGCAAGATTTACCCACTCTGGAAGAATGGCAGATGAAGCTCACTGGCTGTATGGGATTGGCAGAATTGACTGGCAGAATCCGTGACCAGGGAGAAAAGTCGGCAGAAGAAGACTGGAAGAAATTTAAGGACTATTTACAGAAATATTGCAATATTAAGGAAGGTTAAATGATGTTGGATTGAAATTAAGTGGTTCCTAGCTGTAATGGTATAAAATGTTATGGAAAAATTGTTATTTTAAGGTAAAAGTTTAAATTTCAAAAAGTTGGATAGAAAATAAGAGGTTAATTAGTGGTAATCTTATGAGATAAGTATTTGCTGAACAAATAATTTGAACTAGAAAACAAGAAGGAGAGGTATGAGGAGGTCAGGGAAATATGTTATTGAAAATAAGTTGTGAACTGTATGTGTTTTTAATATTTTTTTCTATTTTTGTTTTTGCATTTTTCTCTTTGTTTGTATAAAATCGAAAATCTTAATAAATATTTGGAAATATATAAAAAAAAGATTCACAGCATTTGGAAACACTGGACGAAGAGAATAGGGCCCCAAAGAGGAACTCAAATAAAGGTCAGTTTTGCTCTTTAACTAGGGGTGGGATGAAATTCTGTTCAGTTCACATCCTTCCCAAGCCACACTTCTCTGAGTTTTGCAATGCAATTGTCTAATAAAAAAAAATGTGTTCATAAAATGCATACATTTAGGGAAGTGTGCTGAACATGCGTGCATTCTAAAAAAATTCATTCTGTTAGGGAGATGTCGCTTGTGTGTATGTGAGGCACAATTGCGTACAGAAATATTCACATCAGGAGAAATCTGCACTAAAGTGTTGACAATTTTTGTGAAGCCTTTCTTTTTTTTAGTTAAAAACAAAACCAATGCAGAAAAGTAGCAAATGGAATTTAGCACTGAAAAACCAGAAGGACTCAAAATGAATAGATTCACCAATAATAATAATCATAATCATAATCCCCTCTGTGACAGGATTGATGGAGATACACTACTGCTAGCCCATAGTCTCAGACTTTTGCTGACATGGATATGTAGCTCTGTTAGACTCCCTGAATCCCCTCTAGGAGCAAAATTTCACCAAGAAAGTGGCATCCATGGGCAGGCAGAAAATGAGACCTTCTGAATTTCTGTTCAAGGTAAAGGGGAAAGGCCTGGTTTTTTTAACGGCGGCAACTTGGTTTTAGCAGCTTACAGAGACAAGGAGAAGAGTGGGCATTTTCATCGTTCCAAATCCATGGGGCATTGGTAGAAAAGTTAGCAGTTGTGAAGCAGCAAACAGCTGCATGGATGGGTATTCAGGAAGGATGATTCAGTGTGACCAGGCAGGGGCGAGAGCTGTGTGAGTAGGACTGGGTACGCACAAGTGGTTGTGGGTGGTTATGACTGAGTATCACCACAGAGGAGCAAATTAGAATGATGTGTCAGAGCAAAAGAAGAGAGACCGGGTGTTATTCGGCAGCAGTTGATTCCTGTGGAGATAGGTACTTGACCCGGCACAGAGACACAAAAGCAGATTTCTTAAATCAAAACCATCATCCAGATTTTTGATGATGTTATTTCCCCATACGTTCTAACCATCGCTCGTTATCAAGTGCAGCCCCTATTTTCTGGTTCCTGTCCTTACTGAATCACTTGTACATAAGAAAGAGACCCGTCAGGTAAGCTCAAAGGCCCGTCTAAGTCCAACTTCCAGGCCTCACACATGCCTAAGGGAAGCCCACAAATAGATGCTCCTTTCTTCATCGGAGACAGTACTTTTTTTAAAAAAAAGGTTTAGGGATACTCTCATTTTGACTCAAGAAAATCACCATTTTATCGTTCAAATCGGGAAAAATAAATACAGTAAATGGACCAAAGTATAAAGAACAAAAGAGGCTTCTGGTGTGACCAGAGGGGCATTGCTATGCCTGACAACAAATCCTAATTATTGGATTCTTTTGCCCCATCTTTTTGTGCCTGCCAAACACCCGTGTCATGATAATATTTTATTCTCTTGTTAATTATGCTGTTTTAAATGTGCATTTTATAGTTTGACTTCACTTAGCAATGTTTTTTTAAAAAAATGTTTAAGATGTTTGTTGTTGTTGCTAACTTTGTCTGTGTAAAGTATGCATTCTGTAGCTGATCTCCTTTGTAATGTTTTATTTTGAAATCTTTAGGTTAATATTTTAGTTTTCTCTTAATTATATCACTTTGACTGTATACCCTATATTTGACTTTCTTCAGAAATGTTTGATTCAAGATTGCTTTATTGATGTTTTAATAAGTTGTAAACCGCTTTGAGATTTTTCTTAAAAATATAAAGCGGTATAGAAATGTAATAAATAAATAATAATAAATAAATAAGTTACCTCCACATTGCACACTGCTCCGCACATTAAACACACACTTCCATCTGAGACTCAGGAAACAACGGGAAATGAAGGAAATGAAGCCGCCATCAGAGATGGTAACAATGAAACTGACCAATCACTGTGCTAGATTCTAACTCCTACTTCACACATTAAATGCTCGCTTCCATCAGGAAACACTGTGACAGGAAATGAGACCGCCATCGGGGGCAGCAACAGAACTGACGATTCACCACGCTATTAACGGAACTGATGATTCACTGTGCTAGAGAAGAAACTTTTAAAAAATAATAATAGTTGCTTCTCCCGTTAGATTCACAAAATGCTTACGGGCACATGTACCCCTGCGTGCCCCCAGAAAAAGCACTGATCAGAGAAATGTTGGGGGGACACACCTCTATTTTCATTGAAGAAATGTTGGAGGGTATGGAATAGGGTGTCCCTATTTTCATTGGGAAAGTGTTGGGAGTGTATGTTCTTCTTTGGTGGAGGCCTGGTGCCATTTTATTATTTCACCTCAGGTTCCAAAATGCCTTGGGCCAGCCCTGTCTGTGGACCAGTTGTAGTCTCAAACATCTGGAGGGCATCAGGTTCCCAGACTACAACTCCCATCATCCCACAGGCCATACTTGACTGGGGCTGATGGGACTTGGAGTCCAAAGCTTCTGAAGGGCACCTGGTGAGGGATATTTGCTTTTATTATCGATATCTTTGTGACTTGAATGAGAACAAAAACACATTTGGCCTTGCAGAGGCTTTCTGAGGGAGAAGAAGAACAATGCCACAGTGGGAGGCATGGGCTGTGAGCGCCTCTGACAAAAACAACACCTAGGCTTACATCGGGAAATCAAAGCTTTTGTGAAAAGGTTTTTTTAAAAAAAATTAAAAACCCACATCTGAGGCGAGCAGGCATCGCTTTGGCCCTAGTCCTGCTTACTCACAGGATACATCACAACTTGGAATGAGAACGGGGGCTGGAGACGCTCAGCCTCTGCCGCATTTTAAATAGCTTTGTTCCAGATTGAGCGATCATTGTAATTAAAGTGAAGCCAACTGTCACCCAAATTGAAGCTACCAAATTGCAGGTCTGAGAGGTGATGCAGAAGCAGGTATCCAACTGCCTGGCAATCCAAAGGCATAAATGAAACTTTTGAGTTTGCATCCATTGAGAGCGTCGTCAGGTTGGAATCCGCACAGGAAACGGAAGTGGAGAGTTCCTGGTAAAGTGGGCACGTCCATTTAAAAAAAGAAGCCCAAGAGGCTCAGTGGTTTAGACCACAGCGCCTCTCGCTCCCTTTACCTGCCAATCAGTATACACAGTGAACAGGTAAACAGAGGAGTGATCTGATTCAGGATAAAACAGCTTCCTAAACTCAAAAGGCCTTTTCGTGTGTACTTAATTTAGTTGCATTTCCTAATGCAATTATCTCATTAATGCACATGACTAAATTAGGACCCGTTGCCTTTGTCCATGGAGTTTTCTTGGCAGGGATACTGGAGTGGCTTGCCGGTTCCTCCTCCAGCAATGACAAACCTAGACAGCATCTTAAAAAGTAGAGACATCACCTTGCCAACAAAGGTCCGTATAGTTAAAGCTATGATTTTCCCAGTAGTGATGTATGGAAGTGAGAGCTGGACCATAAAGAAGGCTGATCGCCGAAGAATTGATGCTTTTGAATTCTGGTGCTGGAGGAGACTCTTGAGAGTCCCATGGACTGCAAGAAGATCCAACCTCTCCATTCTTAAGGAAATCAGACCTGAGTGCTCACTGGAAGGACAGATCGTGAAGCTGAGGCTCCAATACTTTGGCCACCTCATGAGAAGACAAGACTCCCTGGAAAAGACCCTGATGCTGGGAAAGATGGAGGGCACAAGGAGAAGGGGACGACAGAGGATGAGATGGTTGGATAGTGTTCTCAAAGCTACCAGCATGAGTTTGACCAAACTGCGGGAGGCAGTGGAGGACAGGAGTGCCTGGCATGCTCTGGTCCATGGGGTCACGAAGAGTCGGACATGACTAAACGGCTAAACAACAACAACAAATTAGGACCATGAATTTCAGTGGGTTTACTCTGAGTAAAACCATTCTTCTCCTCATATACTCTTGTACATATGCCCGTTTCCACTGTTCTGGTTAGAATCTGATAGTTGTGAGCATTTCCCTCCTAAGAAGGCATTTTATATAGATTTCTGTGGGGCAGACAGTTCCAAAACGAACATGGCAATTTATGACAACCTGATCATAAGCATTTCTTACCACCTACAGCTTTAATCTGTTTATTATACATGCTGTGGTTTTTTGTGTTAATAGGGAGAGTGAGCATCGCTGCAGCTAATAGTCAACTCAGTTGGTGAGTGTTAACAGCACTGCAGCCAACATGAGGCCAGTGGAAAACAAGGAGATGTTCGCGTGCTCAGAGGAAGCTTAGTTTGCAGAAGTACAAGAGGTAGTTAAACATCTCAAAATTGTACAAAAAAGAGGAAACCCAGCCAGATGGGTGGGATAATAATAATAATAATAATAATAATAATAATAATAATAATAATAATAATTTGTTGTTGTTGTTGTTATCCAATGCTCAGTAGCCATGGGATGTTGAATGTGAATTGGAAAAGAAAATGTATGTTGTGTTGGGGAAAAGAAAACAACTGGAATGCCTTGCTTCAGCCCCTATGGGTTATATTATCCTGAGGGGTAAGGATGGGAAAATCTGTCAATTTTGGTTCTCTCAGTTTTTTTTCCAATCTCAGATTCAGTTCTTTACATTTCTGCAGCAATTTGCAATTTTTAAAAACAATCCTTATAAAATTCTTCAATGTTTTAGGGTGAATTTCTTCTCATAAACACATTTATATATATATATATAGATATAATTTGGACTAATGACATTTCTGCAAGCCGTTTCCCCTAACATAATGCTTTTCTGTATGTCATTTTCACAAATATATACTTGGGTTCTAGGCACACTTTCTCCTAAAACATGCATTTTTGTGAACACTGGCTGGAGAATTCTGCACCAGAAAATTCAGATAAGTGCAAATTTCGAAGCACGGCTGCGTTTTAGTTCGCATATCGTTTCGGAAAGCACAAATCTGATGGATTCAGCTTTAAATGCACACTGAATCACATCTCTCCCCCTAAGGAGGATATAGTTGGCTAGCTTAAACCCAGAATGAGCACCCATGTTGTCGGGTGATGATACACGCCATTATTTTGTTGCAGGTCCGGCTTGTCAAATACTAAGTACTCACAATCACAAAACCTATGTACTTTTGTAGGTCTGATCCTGCCCAATAAAGGGTGTCCTTACACGTATTTTCTTTCCTTGGTGTATATAAAAGGAGCAGGCACACTGACTGCATTCTTTTTCCTAATCCTCATCCAGGATAAGATTCCTGGGAAACTGATTTTGCCAGTGTGCTGCAGCAGTTGTCTTGGTTGCCCGGTACTGATTGGCTGGTAACTGTGATGTCACAATCCCCATTGTTCCCATGAACAACCTGCAAGCTATTTTGAAGAAATTCATTCCTGTGTGTGCTTTAAAAAAGAGAAAGAACGAACTTTCCTTTGCTTGAACGTACAAATATACTTTTGGCTTGCTTGAAGCATTGGGGGGGGGGGAGCAGCAAAGCACATTGTTGATGTTTGATGCTTTATTATTATTTATTATGTGTGTTGGAAGCTGCCCAGAGTGGCTGAGGCAACCCAGCCAGATGGGCGGGGTGCAAATAAAAATATATTATTATATATATTATTATTATTTCAGAAAGGATTGTCTCCCAGCCCGACGTGGAAATGTCAAGGATTCGAATCTGGGACCATCTTCATGAAAAGTAGGTGCTCTTCAACCAAGCAGTGGCCCTTTCTCAAAGTCAGAAACCTTCCCAAGGGGCTCAATAATGTTGAGAGCTGGGAGATGCCAGACCCCTTTAATCCCTGGATCCAGCAAGTGTTAAAAGATAAGCCTGCTAATTCTGGGAAATAGTCAAGCTAGACTTGGGGGGTGGAGGGTGTAATTGGGTTGTTTTTGTTGAGATCTGTGGGTATAGGGTGGTATTCAAATGTTAATAATAATAATAATAATAATAATAATAATAATAATAATAATAGACTGAAGAAACGCACTTCTGCTTTCAAGAGGGTTTTTTTTTAGTTTTTCATTACGAAATTGTCAAAGTAAATGTTCTGTCAGTTAGTCAGCACATGTTACCTCTGTATAAACTCTTAACTTCAGTTATTACATTGATATACATTTTATTTTAAATATATACATTTTATTTTAAATATATACATTTTATTTAAAAAATATAAAGAGCCCAATCCAGGCCATGCGAAGCAATTCCCCAAGGCGTTATCCTAAGCATACCTGCCAGGAAAGTGGGCTAGGTTTGCATTTCAATGCAACCCTACCTAATTTGCACTTTGTCGGCAAAAGTTCGCAGTTTTTTCGCTTTAAGAAAAGAAGAAGCTATACAAGACCATTTTCAAGTTCTCTTGATTGTTAAATTTATATATATACTGTTAAGCATAAGAACATCTCTATTGTTTCTCTACCAATAGGGTTGTCTGTCACAAACATGTGTGCAATAATGATAAAAAGGTCTATTTTCTGTTCCGTTTGCACATGAACCTAAAAGATAGGAATATTATATTATATATTATATTATATTATATTATATTATATTATATTATATTATATTATATTATATTATATTATATTATATTATATTATTATATTATATTATATTATATTATATTATATTATATTATATTATATTATATTGTTGCAATTTCCCCAGAAATCCGCCAGGGAGCCTGAAAAAAATAACCCTTCCAGCATTTCAACAATTTTTACATTCTTAGCGGTGCCCCAGAAAATCTTAGAGCTACAATAAGAACATTTCTGCGTCATAGGGGCAGGGCCCAGGAACTGGCATAGTACCACATCTTTTTGCAGTGAGTAATCTCAGGTGTTACTTCCAGGGTAGGTTTGCACAGACAAGTGGATATAACATGTTGTTCCCCACCGGAAACAATGAGTGATGGGCTTTAATGGTGAGAAGGGAACAGATACGAACCATCAAGTACAATATTGATGGGGAAAAGAATCCCATCCATGTAAATTTTGCCTGGGGCTCTGCAGTGAAAATCTTGGCATTGGGTCCTCTTGGTAGAAATGAACTATTCCCATGACTTAGCTTATTGTGGACTGAGGCTTTCTACTGTTTTCTTTCGCAGTTTAGAACCAGATATTAATGATGTGGTAAAATGGAATTTTCTTAGATACAAAATTATTCTACAGTCGCTTTAGGCATCGGCTCTCTCCTCCTGGTTCTCGGCTCTGAACAACTTGTTGCAAACAATGATTCTCTCTCCAGACAGGTGTAGTTTGACTCTTAAAAGCCAAATGCACTTAAACACCTGGTTGTTTTCCTATTTATCGGCTGCTTTTATGGCTGCACTTTTCAAGAATTGCCAGTTTGTTTTCTGTATTCCATTTATCTTCATTTTTGTTCTTATGAGTTCCCTCAAGCTTAGCGAGGAGGCAGGATATAAATGAATGGATGAATAATGCTGCGATCCAACTGAAAGAGTTTGGCTAATCTGTGGCCTTCCTGGTGTGCTTGGATTCCTGCTGCCATCACCCCCAGCCAGCATAGCCAATGATTGGGGGAGCTGTAGTCTGGAAACATCTGAAGGGCCACAGGTTCTCCACCTCTGAGCGAAATGATTTTTGCCCCATGGATTTCGGGACGGGAGAGTGCTTAACTTTCCTTCTGAAGTCAATGGGGGGCTGATGTTTTGATTTGATTGAGTGGAACAAACAAAGAAAGCAATTAAAGGGGGGGAACCCTGTCAACACACCCACGTACCTCATTTTTGTCGAGATCTTGCATTTCTTCTGAAGTCCCACATTGATCACATGGCTCGCTGTTCAACGACGGCCTTTCCCCCCCTGAAAAACAAATGGAGATCAGCTTGTTTTGAGCTGCATTTTCAAGCAAACGGAACTGCCTCCTCTTGTCGTGCTCGCCGCGCCTCAGAAGAGCATCACACATAAATGCCGGGAGATTTCTTTTTAAATGAGCTTTTTTAAAACAAAAAAACCCCCAGGAAAAAAAACAAGCTCTCCATCTGAAAATCATTTTACTATTATAGCCATTTCACTAACTACTTAATTACAGCCATCTATCTACGTCTGTCTCACCCTGACACCCACAGATGCATCCGCCCACAGAGATCTACCCACGCAAACCTCCTCTCTGACTCATGTGACGAATGGTTGTCAAAAAGGAAAGGGAAAACAGAGGAAAGAAAGAAATCCCCCACTCCCTGCCAAACGCAAACACTTTCTTCAAACGTATGCCGTTTCTTTTTTATCTCTTTCCGTGTGTTTCTGTGAGTCATCCAATCGGTCTCTGATCTAAACCCAGGAGACGAGAACCTACATGTACGCGGCAATTGCGTGCATTTGGCTTAGATTATTGGTGGTTGTGCAGCCACCTTAGAAAACGCAAGCAGCTAATATTCTGAAATTCTCACTCCACCCCCATCGAAAGCATGGCCTTTAAGAAGTGCCGTTTTTACTCTGGAAGATTGTGAAGAAAATATCGGGGTGAGAACTGCCATGAATCAAGAAAATCTGAAATATAAGTGCACTCTCTTTATACAAACACAGATCTCAATAATTATTAGTATTTAAGAACATAAGAACACAATAAGAACTCGCTGGATGGAGTCCACGGCTCAACTCGTCCAGCATTTTGTTCTCACAGTGGCTGACCAAGAACAGCCTTAAAGGTAAAGGTAAAGGTAAAGGGACCCCTGACCATTAGGTCCAGTTGTGACCGACTCTGGGGTTGCAACGCTCATCTGGCTTTATTGGCCGAGGGAGCCAGCGTACAGTTTCTGGGTCATGTGGCCAGCATGACTAAGCTGCTTCTGGCAAACCAGAGCAGCATACGGAAACGCTGTTTACCTTCCTGCCAGAGCGGTACCTATTTATCTACTTGAACTTTGACATGCTTTCAAACTGCTAGGTTGGCAGGAGCAGGGACCGAGCAACGGGAGCTCACCCCATCGCGGGGATTCGAACCGCCAACCTTCTGATTGGCAAATCCTAGGCTCTGTGGTTTAACTCACAGCGCCACCGGCGTCCCACAAGAACAGCCTTATACTCCGTCAATTTGTCCAATTCTCTCTTAAAGCCATCCGAATTCGTGGTCCTAATCAACTACTGTGGGACTGAGTCCCATTGCGTCAGGATGCTGTCAGCGGCTCCCGGCTGGTTGCCCAGGAAAGTATAAAGACAAGGGAAAGTTTCTTACCATCCTCTTTTATTTCAAACTTTACAGAGAGAGGCTGTAGCACCCAGCCTCTTGGATAATGGTGTTGCAAGGGAATCTCCACACACACACACACCCCGGTCTCTCCAACTTCCTCATTCATCATCATCATCACCTTCTCTACGGGTGCTGCTATGTGCCCACTGTCTTCAAGCTCTTTACTCTCCTACTTCTAAGGCTCGCTGGGTTCTGGGAGATGGAGGGGTCTGAAATGCTTTCTAAAGACACGGTGTGAGTTAGCTGCCATTCAGGTCCTGCCTCCTCCTCTCCCATGATTTCCCAGTTTTCCCCCTCCTCTGCCTCTGAGCTGTGACCTCCTTCAACCCCCTGTTGAAAATCTAAACTGTCTTCCTTTTCCTCCCCCCTGGAAGGGTTAGGATGGGGAGGCAGTCTCCACCGTTCCTCCTCCTCTGCCCAGTCACTGACACATTGCTTAACTATGCACTGCATGAAATCATACTTTCTTTTATCTGTCCAGAATTTTCCAGCTTCATTGAATGCCCATGAGTTCTCGTATTATGAGAGACACAGAAAAATGTTTCTCTACCCACCCTCTTCATGCCATACCAAATTTTATAAACTTCTATCAGGTCACTTCTTACTCACCTTTTTCGTATTTCCTACTAAAGAGAAGTTAAAACCTAAGTTGACCAGAGTGGTCGGGGCAACCCAAGTCAGATGGGCAGGGCACAATAATAATCGTCATCATGAAGGTGACATTCAACATCCCAGTCCTAAGCAGTTTTACGAAAAAAAAGCTTACACTGTACATTTCCCATGCTTTTTCCTTTCTCTTTCCCCACTCCTTTTCCCCACTTTTTAAAAATTCCTTATAAATGAAAATCTTTCAATAAAATATCAATTTAAAAAACCCTGAATGGGATACATGTGAGTTAATATACAGGGGTACCTCTGGATGCGAACGGGATCCGTTCCAGAGCCCCGTTCGCATCCAGAAGCAAACGCAATTCCGTATGCGCAGGTTGCGATTCGCTGCTTCCGCGCATGTGTGTGACGTCATTTTGACCATCTGTGCATGTGCGAGCAGTGAAACCCGGAACTAATGCACTCCATTACTTCTGGGTTGCTGCAGCGCGCAACCTAAAATACTTATCCTGAAGCTCCTGGATTTAAAGTTATCTGCGCCATGAGGTCAGTCTTCTCCACTATGGTGAAATGCATTGCTTTTCTGTTTTAATTACAGATAAGTGTGCATATATTCTCCTGCATTATTATATGCAAATATTGTGCAGATCTCTGCCCTCTGTGGCGCCGTATGTGTGTGTGGTATTTATTTATATTTATCTTTTGACAATGCATCAGTTTAGTTAGCTTGCTTCCATTTGTCAGGACTGCCAGGATGAGTCCAACCTACTTGCTTAAATGCACCTCCAAAACACACCTCCGCCAACCTCGTACACACTTTCCCCAAGGAGTAAGTCCCATTCAACTAAACAGGACTTACTTCTGGGCATAGGTATGCCCTGTAGGTTTGCTAAGTGCCTAGCATTATACAGTGTCGATGTACTTGATTTATGACCTCATTTATGAATGGGGAATAAGAGGTACCAGCTGGAGGTATCCACACTGACACTGAATCATTTTCAAAATAAGAAGTGTTAGGAGAATCAATAAAAACAACCGAAATTAGACACTTGAGGGCAGGGCCTCCTTTTGCTCCAACAAAAAGAGATGGCAAATGTCTTGCTGGTCTCTAAATAGGCTTGGCATCTCCTGCCAAGTGTGGTATAGTGGTTAAGAGCGATAGACTCGTAATCTGGTGAACCGGGTTCGCTTCCCCGCTCCTCCACATGCAGCTGCTGGGTGACCTTGGGCTAGTCACACTTCTCTGAAGTCTCTCAGCCCCACTCACCTCACAGAGTGTTTGTTGTGGGGGAGGAAGGGAAAGGAGATTGTTAGCCGCTTTGAGACTCCTTCGGGTAGTGATAAAGCGAGATATCAAATCCAAACTCTTCTTCTTCTGCTGCTGCTGGATTCATGTATCAGATGTAGCACGCATGATTAAACAGGGCCAGATTAACTGCTAGGCTAATGACCACTACATTCACAAAGCGATTCCCAGCCCTTGCCCCATAAGATCAGATGCACTCATTTCAGTGCATGCAATCTCCACAAAGGCACATGTTCACCCTAAACTCACTCTCACTACTTCCCCTTCTGCATGACAGGTGACTGGTGCAGATGAGAGTCGTCTGCAGAACCTACGTGATTCAGGCTCCATATACACTACGTATACACGGAAAGCACATTCAAAGCACGTTCTCTTCCATAAAGCATTCTGAGCACTGAAGTTTACGCCGCACAGAGTTACAATTCCCAGCAACTCTGAAACAAACCAGAGAACAACGTCACCTAGCAAGGCCATTTCAGCTTAAAGCTGGTTTTGGTGAGTGGGAGTGGGGATTTTATTAATTAATTAAAAGATTGGTAACCAGCCTTCTAACTAAAACTTTCCAAGATGACTAATAAGACATATTATAATGAGCCTGAAAACATACTTCAAGGACTGCTTCTTTCCATATGAACCTACCTGGACCCTGAGATCATCTTCTGAGGCCCTCCTTCGTGTGCCTCCTCCACAAGAGGTCCAGAGGGTGGCAACTCGAGAACGGGGCCTTCTCTGCAGTGGCTCCCTGTCTGTGGAATGCTCTCCCCAGGGAAGTTCGCCTGGTGCCTTCATTATACACCTTTAGGCACCAGGCAAAAACATTCCTCTTTAACCAGGCCTTTGGCTGATTGACATCCAATACCCTTTTAAAGTGTGTGTGTGTGTGTGTGTGTGTGTGTGTGTGTGTGTGTAGGGTGTTATTGGGTTGTTTTTGTTTTAATTATGTATTTTGTGTTTGGATATTATGATTTTATCTTGTGACCCACCTTGAGGCCTGTAGGTATAGGGCAGTATACAAATTTGATGATGATGATGATGAAGAAGAAGAAGAAGAAGAAGAAGAAGAAGAAGAAGAAGAAGAAGACGACGACGACTGGATTCTTAAAATGTCTGCCACACTGGGCATAGCACCAGAAGTAAGACAAGGCGCTGTTCAAAGCAACCCAAAAGCACCCAAAGCCATAAAAGAAGGAGCCATATAAATGTCCCTAGGTGCCACCACCGAGAAGGCCCTGTTTTGTATCACCACCTAGTATAATTCAGACAGTGAGCCACAAGAAGCAGGGCCATGGAAGAAGATATCCATATATACCGTTGCACACCACCCCAATTTCCGAGCAGTGCAAGATTCCAGGGGTTCCAGGCACGGTGGAGGGGTTCGCAGCATTAACACCCCAAAAGGGTCTTCTTTCTCCCACAGCCACAGCCTTGGATTTAAATATAGATCCAGTATGGCCCTCTCTCCTGCTTGCTACTTTGATTCCAGCTCACATCACTGCAATTTTCAGCTCTAAAACTCTGGCTTTGTCTTTACCCACAAGCTGAGTTGGGAAAGGGGGCCCCACCCACTTGCCGTCTCGCACAGAGCCGCTTCCTTTGTTCCCCTTAATGGCTCATCGCCCAGCTAACCCCTCACCAGGAGGCTAGCCTGGCTATTCCAAGAATCAGAAGCCTTGATTAAATTCTAACACTTGCCGGATCCAGGGATTAGAAGGGTCTCGGCATATAGGCTAACACCCCAAACCCCTAACAATACGTAGGTTCACATGGGCTCAGGCCATTTAGGGCTTAAAATGTCAAGCCCAGCACTTTAAATTGGGTCTGGAAACCAAGTGGGAGCCAGTGAAATAGTTGCAAAAGTGTTTCCGTACGCATCTGTCAACACCCCAGCGGCCACATGTTGTACCAGCTGCAATTTGTGGGTGCTTTTCAAAGGCAACCCCACACAGAGCGCATTGCAGTAGTCTAATCTTGATGTGACTAAGGCTTGATTCACCCCGCTCACTTCTCAGCACTCTCCCACAGCAGAGCAGGTCTGAGTAATGTACGTGGCAGTTGTTTGCAAGATGCGATGTGCTCTCTGAAACGATTCCTTGTGGCTGCTGTTTTGTGATGGAATTGGTTTTTCATTATTTTGTATGGAGGCACATGTTAGATTTTTTAATGTGGTGTTAATGCTGCTTGATTTGTGGGGGATGGGGATGTGATACATGTCCACACACACACACACACACACACACACACACACACACTTGTGTGGCTGGGCCAGAAAGCTGTTGGATAGGTGCTAAAATCATTACAACCTTGAGAAGACCCCCAGCATGTGCAGTGGTACCTCGGGTTACATACGCTTCAGGTTACGTACGCTTCAGGTTACAGACTCCGCTAACCCAGAAATAGTGCTTCAGGTTAAGAACTTTGCTTCAGGATGAGAACAGAAATCGTGCTCCAGCGGCGCAGCAGCAGCAGGAGGCCCCATTAGCTAAAGTGGCTGCTTCAGGTTAAGAACAGTTTCAGGTTAAGTACGGACTTCCGGAACGAATTAAGTACTTAACCTGAGGTACCACTGTACACTAAATCTCCTGGGTTTATGTCAAACTTCCTGCAACTCGAAAATCCATCTTTTTATATAAGATACAGAAGCAGCCGGCATGTTCACAGTGAAAGGAAATTCTGGGATACTCTTGGCTTGCCGAGTGTACAGAGTGTGGAATACTCTCCTGGAGAAGACTCCAGAGTAACCAAGTCAGATGGAAAGGAATGGAAGCAAGCCTGTTGCTCACATTCATGCGGAGACATGCTTGGTGCAAATAAATCTCTGGAGGAGAAATTGTTGGCTTAAAGGCCTGCGTGTCTGTGTCATACATTCTGCGATACAGTGCGAAGCCCTGCTGCCCTTTGGTCCAGCCCTGTCTATGTGTTCATTTTCTTAATTTTTGATTGTTTAAAATGATGCTCTTCACATCAGATTTTTAAAAAAAATAAAAATAAAGAGGAAGCATTGTTGCAGACACACTTGCCAAGGAAAACACAATCTGTTTCTGCTCAGGCAGGGTACTTACTGCATGATGCGTCACAGGAAAGGTTCTGTCGGGGTGGAGTGGGATGGTTTATTATTTTAAAACCTCTTTGTAGTCAATGAAGCTTGCGTTTCTAGCATGTACATAAATTGGCCGTGGTATAATTAGCCAGGCTACCGCTGCCGATTAAAACGATAAATCCTTGCAGCGAAGAAGTGTTGAAAGCAAATGAGCGTGTCACATTCTTCTTCTTGGATACAGGGAAGTGGGGAGTTTGTAGAGGACTTAAGTAGACATGAGTTTTAGTTTTTAACCTTATGGGCAACTCCAGCAAAAGAAAAGGGGGAATGGGCTACACATGGACTACCAGGTAGAGGGCCTTCTCGGTGGTGGCGCCAGCTCTGTCAGACGTCAAGGAAATAAACAACTCCCCGACTTTTAGAAAAAATCTGAAGGCGGCCCTGTTGAGGGAAGCTTTCAGTATTTGATGTTCTATTCCGTTTTTAATCTGTTGTGAGCCACCCAGAGTGGCTATTATCATCATCATCATCATCATCATCATCATCATTAAAATGTCATTCACAGAACACACTGGGTAAACTAAGAGTACCTGTTTTGGATTTTCATTGAGCAGGAGGAGAGTGAAGAGTTGTCATGGGCCAGGAGTCAGCTTCACCTGCTGAACAGCAGCCTGAAGGGGGAGAAGGGGGAGTGACTCCACCTGCAGCTGATCAGCCTTCAAGGCCAGGAGGAGAAGACACTGATGAGAACCTTCTGGCTTCAGCCTTCTTAAGCAGAGCTCTCAGCAGACGTCAGATGCTGGAAACAATGCCTGTGGTTCCGGACTCTACCTTTCTGCTCTCTGCTCATCACCTGGACCCTTAGCTCTGTGATCATCTGGATTCCCTGACTTCTGGACTGTATGCAGATTCTGCTCCTAGTCCCTGCATGCTCAGCAACGGGACTCGGGAAGGCGCTAGGACAAGAGTGGGAAGGTTCATAGCAAGAAGCGGACCCTTTGAAAAGGACAGACTGGGACTTTGGCGTCTAACATTTTATTTTATTTATAAAAATGCATGCCCCACCTTTCATTGCAAGCAACGTCAGGGTCCAATAAAACAACACAAACACACACATTAAATTAAAATCAATCAAACAAACAAACAAACAAACAAGCTGAAACAATGCATTTTAGAACTCACAAGGCTGCGCATACACAATTTCAACCATCCCGTGCCCAGAGAACCCTGGGAATTTGTAGTTTAGCCTTAAGGTAAAGGTAAAGGTACCCCTGCCCGTACGGGCCAGTCTTGCCAGACTCTAGGGTTGTGCGCTCATCTCACTCTATAGGCCAGGAGCCAGTGCTGTCCGCAGACACTTCCGGGTCATGTGGCCAGTGTGACATCGCTGCTCTGGCAAGCCAGGGCAGCACACGGAACACCGTTTACCTTCCCGCTAGAAAGCGGTCCCTATTTATCTACTTGCACCTGAAGGTGCTTTCGAACTGCTAGGTTGGCAGGTGCTGGGACCGAATGACAGGAGCGCACCCCGCCGCAGGGATTCGAACCGCCGACCTTTCGATCGGCAAGTCCTAGGTGCTGAGGCTTTAACCCACAGCGCCACCTGCGTCTCCATAGTTTAGCATTACAGAGCAGCAATTCCCAGCACTCCTAACAAACCAGAGTTCCCAGGATTCTTCACCGAAGAACTGATGCTTTTGAATTGTGGTGCTGGAGGAGACTCTTGAGAGTCCCATGGACTGCAAGAAGATCAAACCTCTTCATTCTTAAGGAAATCAGCCCTGAGTGCTCACTGGAAGGACAGATCGTGAAGCTGAGGCTCCAATACTTTGGCCACCTCATGAGAAGAGAAGACTCCCTGGAAAAGACCCTGATGTTGGGAGAGGACGAGATGGTTGGACAGCGTTCTCAAAGCTCCAACATGAGTTTGACCAAACTGCGGGAGGCAGTGGAAGACAGGAGTGCCTGGCGTGCTCTGGTCCATGGGGTCACGAAGAGTTGGACACGACTAAACGACTAAACAACAACCCCATATATCTTGCTGTGTTGCCCCAGCTTCCAACATATATAAAAACATAATAAAACATTAAACTTTTTTAAAAAAAACCCACAACAACAAACCCTTCCCTACAGAGGACTGCCTTCAGACGGTACGGGGGTCAGATAATTCCATACTCTCCAACATTTCTCCAATGAAAACGACAACATCCTAAGGAAAAGCAGGACATTCCGGGATCAAATCAGAAACCGGGATGGCTTCTCTAAATCAGGAACTGTCCCTGGAAAACAAGGGCACTTGGAGGGTCTGCCACATTTACGAGGGACAAAGGAACCTTGATGGGTTGAAAAAGTCAACAGTGCTGCTCTCCTGTTTCATTTGTCTCTGCAGACTGTCCTGAATAGTGGCGCTTAAAACTGCTGTTGCTTCTTCTCCTGCTGCCCACAAGCATCCATTCAATCTGATATAGCAAGATTCGCTTTGTTTTCTTTAAACCATCAGCATGGGAGATGCGAGTTGCATCATGCTACACGCCTCTGTGTGTGTGTGTGTTCTTTGAGATTAACCGCTTCCCACCACCAGAGCAGCTTCCCACATGAGATGGAACTAGCGTGGCATACGTGTGTGTGGGTGGCCTTATGGCTGTGAGCATGGGTGGGTGGGTGCGTGGGAGGCCTTGCAAAACGTGCCAACAGGCATGTGGGAGCAGAGGTTTGCAGCGAGAGGAGATGCCTCATAAACGCGCCTCGCAATCCAGAGCCTGTTCAAGTCCTTGCACAACATTTTTTTTGCCTGAGATCTCTTGCCATCGCTTGCTTCACAGCCAAGGAGGGAGGCCAGGGCTGCAGGCTGCAGGGATATGTGGAAATTGAGACATTGCGCTGGGATGGATAAATGAAACGATACAGTCCAACATTTCCCCCCCACCTCACAGGCACAATATTTGTCCCTTGCTACTCCTCTCTAGGGGACGCGGGTGGCGCTGTGGGTTAAACCACAGACCCTAGGACTTGCCAATCAGAAGGTCGGCGGTTTGAATCCCCATGACGGAGTGAGCTCCCATTGCTCGGTCCCTGCTCCTGCCAACCTAGAAGTTCAAAAGCACACCAGTGCAAGTAGATAAATAGGTACCACTCTGGCGGGAAGGTAAATGGTGTTTCTGTGCGCTGCTCTGGTTTGCCAGAAGAGGCTTAATCATGCTGGCCACATGACCATGTATGCCAGCTCCCTCGGCCAGTAAAGCGAGCTGAGCTCCACAACCCCAGAGTCGGCCACGACTGGACCTGATGGTCAGAGGTCCCTTTACCTTTTTACTCCTCTCTCGACAGTCCTGAAAGAAATTAGTTCTGCCAATCTCTCTAAGCAGCATGCTTTGCTGCTACAACAATTGCCTGTGCTTTCCCCATGACGGCAATATTTAGGAATCTGCCTTATACCGAATCAAACCATCGGTCCATCCAGGTCAGTATTGGTCTTGATGCTGAGTGGTTGCAACTATGCAAGGTTTCAGACAGGGAGACCTGGCCCAGACCTACCTGGAGATGCTGGAAGTTGCAATATACCTACCAACTTTTCTCTGATGAAAATAGGGACGTGTTATTTCATAACAATAGGGACGCGGGTGGCGCTGTGTGTTAAACCACAGAGCCTAGGACTTGCCGATCAGAAGGTCGGCGGTTCGAATCCCCGCGACAGGGTGGACTCCCGTTGCTCGGTCCCTGCTCCTGCCAACCTAGCAGTTCGAAAGCATGTCAAAGTGCAAGTAGATAAATAGGTACCACTCCGGTGGGAAGGTAAATGGCGTTTCCATTCCCTGCTCTGCTTCGCCAGAAGCGGCTTAGTCATGCTGGCCACATGACCCGGAAGCTGTACGCCGGCTCCCTTGGCCAGTAAAGCGAGATGAGCGCCACAACCCCAGAGTCGGCCACGACTGGACCTAATGGTCAGGGGTCCCTTTACCTTTATTTCATAACAACAACAGCAGCAACTGTATGGATTTGGACAGAATGACAGAGCTGGGGGCTTTAGTGAAAATTGTATGTATGTTGATCTGAATGTTTCCAGTTTGTACAGGAAGCCTTGTAATCATGGGAGGGGGGCAATTTGGAGCATCCTAATATGTTCAGGCTTGTAGTTGGAGGCAGTGCAGAGGAAACTCTGATGCAGCCCCGGGGAAAACATGATGGCACTTACTGGCTTCAGATATTCTCCAATGTGTGCTTCTTTTCCTTCGACCACACCCTTCAGCACCATGTGGTGTGTGCACATGAAGAGAAACTGAAATAAACGAACCTTTCTCTCTTAACAAAATCCTACCTGTGACCTTACAACTGTAAAACAAAAGCAAACCAACAAAAACAGTTCAGCGCAAGGTTCATTTGCATGGAGCTATGTTGGGGGAAGGGACGCGGGTGGCGCTGTGGGTAAAAGCCTCAGCGCCTAGGGCTTCCCGAAAGGTCGGCAGTTCGAATCCCCGCGGCAGGGGTGCGCTCCCGCTGCTCAGTCCCAGCGCCTGCCAACCTAGCAGTTCGAAAGCACCCCCGGGTGCAAGTAGATAAATAGGGACCGCTTACCGGCGGGAAGGTAAACGGCGTTTCCGTGTGCTGCGCTGGCTCGCCAGATGCAGCTTTGTCACGCTGGCCACGTGACCCGGAAGTGTCTCTGGACAGCGCTGGCCCCCGGCCTCTTGAGTGAGATGGGCGCACAACCCCAGAGTCTGTCAAGACTGGCCCGTATGGGCAGGGGTACCTTTACCTTTTACCTATGTTGGGGGAAGGTGTGCAAGGAAGACAAAGTTCTTTTGCAGCGGAGGAATGACTACTCTTATTATCTTTTGGAGCAGTCAACACTTTAGGCATCCTGGTATCACATTCCAAAGGACCGCTGTTTCATAATTGCCCCCTGGAGCTGCCTGCGTAAGTATTTATGAGTCAGGTTCAAATGGAGATGGCTCATGCAGCAAACAAGCGGGGGGGGGGAGGGTTTTTTTACTTCCCTTCTCACTTTGCCAGGTCTAGGCTGGCGTAGTTGAGGGGCTTGAGGACTGAGCCCCTTGGAGGGAGAGGTCAGGCATTGGATCCAGCAGATTCAAAGCCTCTGGCTCCCTGCCACCCAAACCCTCATTGTTCAGTTTTCTGATGCTGCCACCAGCGGGGGAATAGCCAGCGATAGCTTTCCACCTGTCTGAGCACAGCTGGGTTTTTTTGGTCCAACAGAGGCATCAATGTGTCATCCCTTCTAGCCATCAGCAGCAGAGGGTTCAGGATCGTTCTCTTACGAGTATCATCCTTTAGGCTGGCAAAGCAATTTCTTGGAATGCTTGCTGCAATCGGCAAGAGTAGCTGAAACATATAAAAATGTGAACTTTGCATTTATCGCTCTGATTAGTCCTATAGTGTGCAAGGTATCACACAGCAGACAACACAGGTCAGCAAGACGATCAAGGGTCTGGAAACTAAGCCTTATGAGGAACGCTTGAAGGAGCTGGGTATGTTTGGCCTGGAAAAGAGGAGACTGAGAGGAAATATGATAGCCATCTTCAAATATCTTAAGGGCTGTGTTATGTACTAAGCTTGGATCCTAGAAAAATAGGCAAGTAGGATCCTAGAATGCAACAACTGATTGGCCTGCAGGAAAAGACCAATCAGGCTCCAGGAGGGAAGCAGAATCAGCCAATCAGACGGGACTCATTGTGTAAATAATGTACAGTGGTACCTCAGGTTACATACGATTCAGGTTACATATGCTTCAGGTTACAGACTCTGCTAACCCAGAAATAGTGCTTCAGGTTAAGAACTTTGCTTCAGGATGAGAACAGAAATCGTGCTCCAGCGGCGCGGCGGCAGCGGTAGGCCCCATTAGCTAAAGTGGTGCTTCAGGTTAAGAACAGTTTCAGGTTAAGAACAGACCTCCGGAACGAATTAAGTACTTAACCCGAGGTACCACTTTATATAAAAGCCTGAAGTTTGGGGGGCAATTCAATCACTGTTTTACAAGCTGCAATAAAGAGCATGAAATCACTACAGGACTCTGAGTATATTTCAGGCTGTCACGTGGAAGAGGGAGCATGCTTGTTTTCTGCTGCTCTTGAAGGTAGGACTCGAGGCAATGGCTTCAAGTTACAAGAAAGGAGATTCCAACCAAACATCAAGAAATGATTTCCAACATTAAGAGGTGTTGGACATTGGAACAGTCTCCCTCTGGAGGTTGTGGTCTCTCCTTCCTTGGAGGTTTATAAGCAGAGGTGGGATAGCCCTCTGAACTGGATGCTTTAGCTGAGATTCCTGCATTGCAGGGGTTGGACTAGATGACCCTTGGATCCCTTCCAACCCCATGATTCTATAATCCAGGCAGATCTATCTCCTTGCTCCTTTCAGTTTGTAGTGGCTCTCTACAAACAGCCAACAGTTAAAATAAACCACCAAGCTGAGTTGTAAACCACATTAGGAAACTAGTTGCCCTTGGCAGTGATGGGGCTGGGTGTGGCCACAGATAGCAAAGGATTGCAAGGGAAGTTATGATTACAGAGTCTTACCCCGGCAGCCCTTTGGGAGAGGGGGGAAATAATTGCTCAGAGGGAGATGATTTATTCATTACCCAACTTGTTTATGAGAAATACAGATCAAACTGATGCGGGAAACCAAAATCTAAATTCTAAGCCTAGGGCAGCTATGTTCAATAGAAAATTGCCAAAGGCCAGCTCACATGTAAGATATGTTTAATTGGGCCATAGAAGTAATTGACTGCGTTACTGCCAAAAATAAATACTTCCGTTCCTTGGAGACTTGCCAAATCTTCCAAGTATCATTTAGAATTGACTGCTGTTGTGCCTCTCACTCTCTCAAGCTGAGCTGTCTTTCAATGGCTTGAGTAAAAGCAGGAGATAGTCAAACCTCTTCTTACGTCCGCCTCCGCTCGTGTCCATTTCGCCCAACGTCCGCGGCAAACCCGGAAGTAATTGGCAGGTTTGCTACCGTTCGCGCATGTGCAGGAGCGGCCAACGCTGTTCGTGCATGCACAGAAGCGGCAATCACCTATTTATCTACTTGCGGTACCTATTTATCTACTTGCACTTTGACGTGCTTTCAAACTGCTAAGTTGGCAGGAGCTGGGACCGAGCAACGGGAGCTCACCCTGTCACAGGGATTCGAACCGCTGACCTTCCAATCGGCAAGCCCTAGTCTCTGTGGTTTAGACCACAGTGCCATCCACATCCCTGCTGTCCTGTAGACAAAGTTAAAAAAGAAGGGAAAGGGGCATATTATCTGAAGGGAGCCCTGTTTAGCGAAGTTTTTAATGTTTGATGTTTTATCGTGTTTTTAATATTCTGTTGGGAGCTGCCCAGAGTGCTAATAATAATAATAATAATAATAATAATAATAATATATGCTCAGATCCCTTGGACCACCCACAACAATACATGTGATTGCCACCAAAGTTCACCAAAGCAAAAAGTGTGTGTGTGTGTGTGTGTAAAAGAAAGAGGGATGGAGGGTGAAATATTTTCACAGACTCATCGAATCTTAGAGTTGGAAGGGATCCAAGGGTTATCTAGTCCAATCCTCTGCAATGCAGGAATCTCAGCTAAAGCATCCGTGACAGATGGCCATCCCGCCTCTGCTTAAAAACCTCAAAGGAAGGGGATTTTACTGGACTAGTGATATTTCCCAGCGGAAGGGATTCCACACAATTCTAGTCCTTAATATGAATGCATTAGCTGCATACTATTACCCAGTCAGGGACGCGGGTGGCGCTGTGGGTAAAACCTCAGCGCTTAGGACTTGCCGATCGCATGGTCGGCGGTTCGAATCCCCACGGCAGGGTGCGCTCCCGTCGCTCGGTCCCGGCGCCTGCCAACCTAGCAGTTCGAAAGCACCTCCGGGTGCAAGTAGATAAATAGGGACCGCTTACCAGCGGGAAGGTAAACAGCGTTCAGTGCGCTGCGCTGGCTCGCCAGATGCAGCTTGTCACGCTGGCCACGTGACCCGGAAGTGTCTGCGGACAGCGCTGGCTCCCGGCCTATAGAGTGAGATGAGCGCACAACCCTAGAGTCTGGCAAGACTGGCCCGTACGGGCAGGGGTACCTTTACCTTTACCTTTATTACCCAGTCGTGAGTTCCCAAGACAGTCAGCCTGCAAACCATATTCTGAATCAATTGCAGTTTCTGAGTAGATTCAAAGGCAGCCCCGTCTATTTTTATTATTTATTAAATTTCTATGCCACCCTCCACCTGAGGATCATGGGGTGGTTTACAATAGAATATACCACATTTCACCTACAGGGTATTCAGAGGCAGATAACAGAGTCCTGGCTATTGGACTGACCCTTTGAAGGGCGCTTGCAAATGGACCAGCACTCACCTTTCCTCTGGTAGGAAATGCTCTGCATGGGGACTCAGGGTGGGCACCAAAAAGGGCGGGGGTCAATGAGGGTCAGTTGGGGGGGGTGATAACTCTTTGGGGTGCAACAGAAATGTAGGTGTCGAAGGGGCAGCACACACTCCAACATTCCTCAGATGAAAACACCCCTATTTTCATCTGAGGACTGTTGGAGGGTATGCTAACATAGGCTGAAATATTTGAGGGGGGCAGGCGAGGGGAACAGGCCTCCCTAAATGGCACCCCTGGTTTAAAGCTTATAAGGTCAGTACCTACAGTAAGTCGTCTTCTTCTTCTTCTTCTTCTTCTTCTTCTTCTTCTTTCTTCTTCTTCTTCTTCTTCTTCTTCTTCTTCTTCTTCTTCTTCTTCTTCTTCCTCCTCCTCCTCCTCCTCCTCCTTGACGATCACTCATAGCCGAGAAAGATTGTCTTCCATAAACACAGTTTTAACAATGAGTCTGTAAGTGACTGTGGAGGCCAATTCTGGATCCACACATCGTTCCACAGTGGGGGCATTGGTTTCTGGGTGGGAGTTGATCGTGGTAAGGGTTTGCCAAATGTTCCTTCCTCTTAGCATGTTTCTCCCTTTCGTCCAGAGTTTGAGCGTCTTCAAAGCCCATGGCACCTTTGGTAAAGGCTGTTCTCCAACTGCAGCGCTCGCAGGCCAGTGTTTCCCAGTTGTCAATGTTTATATTACTTTTTTTTTAGATTTGCCTTGAGAGAGTCTTTAAACCTCTTTTGTTGACCACCAGCATTATGCTTTCCATTTTTAAGTTCAGAATAGAGTACAGTGGCACCTCAGGTTAAGAACTTAATTCGTTCTGAAGGTCCATTCTTAACCTGAAACTGATCTTAACCTGAGGTACCACTTTAGCTAATGGGGCCTCCCGTTGCCACTGCACCACCACCACACGATTTCTGTTCTCATCCTGAAGCAAATTTCTTAACCCAAGGTACTATTTCTGGGTTAGCTGAGTCTGTAACCTGAAGGGTATGTAACCCGAGGTACCACTGTAGTTGCTTTGGAATACGATAGCCAGGCATCCGCACAACATGACCAGTCCAACGAAGTTGATGTTGAATAATCATTGCTTCAACACTGGTAATCTTTGCTTCTTTCAGTACACTGGCATTAGTTCGCCTGTCTTCCCAAGTGATGTGTAAATTTTTTCGGAGACACTGTTGATGGAGTTGGAGATGGCGTTTATAAGTGGTCCACATTTCACAAGCAGACAGTAAGGTTGGTAGTACAATAGCTTTGTAAACAAGCATTTTGGTTTCCCTGCAAATGTCCCAGGCCTCAAACACTACAGTAAATGCTCCCACATGGCTGCCCCACTGTAATCTAAGGCAGCTCCAAACACATTTCACTGGGCTGAGGCCTGCTTCTCCATCTGCTTTGGGAAAATACCTTGCCAGCTAAATTCATTTATGCAGCGCTCGCTAGCACCGTATGTGGTGCTAAAATTCAATGCTTTACCGTAAGGTTTCTTGTTGACTGTGTAAGAAGAAAACAAAAATCTCTTTATGTGTCGGAATACAAAAACAAAGTGTGCCCTAATGGCAGGGGAGCAGGAAGACTCGGCCACCCTCGGCCACCTGTTGCAATCTTTTGTTGATTTAATCTTTGGTGCTAATTTAAAAGGCTTTGGGCTTGAATTCATGGCTTTTCTCAAGCCTTGACACTTCACACAGGTCCTCACCATCTGTTGAGCTGGAGCCACCCGTTTTATGGAATTAGTAGGTTTAAACATGAGATAGCACGTATGCTGAGAAGTTTACAGCATGTTATTTCTTGAAGGACAACTACTTGAAAATGATTTACAGATGGTATTTAACTCCGAGTTAAAGGCTTGCTAAAAGGTATAAGTACAACTCAGATAAGTGCTTGAGATGTAATGAGGTTGAGGGTACATTTTATCATATGTGATGGACTTGTAAAAGGGTAAGAGTATTGGGAAATGATATATAATGAATTGAAAAAAAATGTTTAAAAGTACCTTTCCAAAAACCCCCACACCAGAGTCCTTTTCATTGGGGATAATTCAGACAGAAATTCCCAGGTGTCAAAAAAGGCTATTTATGTATGCCACTACTGCAGCCCATGTTTTGTTAGCCCAAAAATGGAAAGCGAGCGAACGAAAAATGAACGAAAAATGGAACGTTACTCCCAACGAAAGAAGAATGGCAACTTAAACTGATGGAATATGTGCAGCTTGCAGACCTAACATATAGAACAAGAGAATAAGAAGAACATACGTTTAAAGATGAATGGAAAATGTTTACTGAATATACGGGTGAAAATCGTGCACATTTAAAAATGCTGGCAGCATTAAGATAAATTCAACAGTGTAAATAAGTTTTGATGGATGTAACAATGGAATACTGAATGGTTTCGTTCATATAAAATATGCAGGGATCTACAGTGTGCAAAATGAACCATGGAAAGAGAAGAACGGAATTCATCAGTACTTTAAGGTTGTTGAAATGAATGCTCTAACTTATAGAACAGAAAATTTAATTAAAAAGTATATATACTAAGAATACCTGTTTTGGATTTTCAATGAGCAAGAGGAGAGTGAAGAGTTGTCATGGGCCAGGAGTCAGTTTCACCTGCTGAACAGCAGCCTGAAGGGGGAGAAGGGGGAGTGACTCCACCTGCAGCTGATCAGCCTTCAAGGCCAGGAGGAGAAGGCACTGATGAGAACCTTCTGGCTTCAGCCTTCTTAAGCAGAGCTCTCAGCAGCTGTCAGATGCTGGAAACAATGCCTGTGGTTCCGGACTCTACCTTTCTGCTCTCTGCTCATCATCTGGATCCTTGGCTCTGTGATCATCTGGATCCCCTGATTTCTCGACTGTATGCGGATTCTGCTCCTAGTCCCTGCATGCTCAGCAACGGGACTTGGGATGGTGCTAGGACAAGAGTGGGAAGGTTCATAGCAAGAAGCGGACCCTTTGAAAAGGACAGACTAGGACTGAGGCGTTTAACATTTTATTTTATTTATAAAAATGTATGCCCCACCTTTCACTGCAAGCAATGTCAGGGTCCAATAAAAACACAAGCACACACATTAAATTAAAATCATACAAAGAAACAAGATGAAACAATGCATATTCGAACTCGCAAGGCTGCGCATACACCATTTCAACCATCCTGTGCCCAGAGAACCCTGGGAAATGTAGTTTAGCCTTATAGAGCAACCATTCCCAGCACTCTTAACAAACCAGAGTTCCCAGGATTACTTGAGGAGAGGTATGCAAATAAGGAATTGAAAGTGATGTTCAGTGATTGGATAGTTACAGAAAGTTGTTACTGTAGCATTGTAGTTGAGCTCTATATAAGCAGGTTGGCTGAAGCCTTCAGTTCAGTTCTCTCCTGGCCTGTGAATAAACAAGAGCTGTTTGAAGAATCGCTGTGTCGCCTGATATGTTCAACTTAACAATCATCGTGCCCTCTTTTTTGCTCTTCAAAATATGGTAACCCTAGAATGATCTCACATATGCTTATCTGCTTTGAAGCTTTATGCTTTGGTTCAGTTCTGTGGAAGAGGAGAGGCTTCTCACACTGTTTGCCTGTCAGTTACTCCCTTATCTAAGAGATGGATAAGAATTATGAAGGGCCTCTAAGCCGGTTGAGTTAATGCCGGTTAATTGATGCCGACTTAGTAGCTTGTGTTTTGTACAAGTAACGCTTAACGTATTAGCACTTCACAGGCAAGTATGTGCAGAGCCCATAAAGGCAGCAGGGCTCTGCAGGCTGGGTTGCAAGTTTACACTTTTCTTTAATAAACTGGACGTTCTGGTGTTTTTGACATCCTTGTTTGATATCCCTGCACCAAACCACTTGCAAATGCCTTCCTTTGGGCCTGTGGATCAGGGCGGCGGGTACTTTAAATGAATGGCGTGTACAAAGGTGATATTATTTGGAAATATTTGTATTATTTATACTAGAAATATTTGCAAAAATGCAGCAGGCAAATATTGTCCATCTGTGAGCAGGGAAAGGCTCCCCTGTCTGGATTTCTATTTGTCGCACAACTATTAAAGTCTAAGGAACCCTATTGGAGGAGGGCTTCAGTGGGAGGGGCCAAGGAACTCCCAAAGTATCGGTAGAATTGCATTTGTTCTTCTCCGCATCTCTCAACTTACGAAAAATGTTGAGATACCTGATTCCATGTCAGTGGAAAACTTGAATATTTGATGATTCTAGCAAGGTGCATTATCACCCTCACCAACAGGGTAGAAAAAGATGTTCTACACTACTTGACACCTTTGTATTTTATTTTTTTTAGGAGGGGGAAAAATTACAACTGTTTTATGATCATACTAGAAGACTGTGGGGAGATTCTGCACTTCTGGGCTCTCAGGCAGTTCCTGACAGCATCAGAGGCCTGCCAGTATCTGTCAAAACATGCAGCATGTCAGGGCTCACAACCGCTGCCTAATAAAGCAAGAAGCAAAAAAAGAGAAAGATTTGATTCTAATATGTGCGTGGGCTGATGTATATGGCAAAGAAATGAATATGGAGTAAAACATACTGCATCTTCAGGTGATAAATTCAGGTGTGTACACACAGAGAGAGACATAATATAGGCAGTTGTGGCATAGACGTATAATCTCTCATAATATGGTGCCCTGTGCGAGGCCAAAATTTGGTGCCCCAAAATGGATCTTCTCAATTACGGATCATCACAATTTTGCGCCCTCTTAACTTTGGCGCTCTGTGTGTGTGGGATCTGTTGTTTGTTATGGATGATGAGACTTGTTGTTTAGTCGTTTAGTTGTGTCTGATTCTTCGTGACCCCCTGGACCAGAGCACGCCAGGCACTCCTGTCTTCCACTGCCTCCCACAGTTTGGTCAGACTCATGCTGGTAGCTTCGAGAACACTGTCCAACCATCTCGTCCCCTTCTCCTTTCCCAACATCAGGGTCTTTTCCAGGGAGTCTTCTCTTCTCATGAGGTGGCCAAAGTATTGGAGCCTCAGCTTCACAATCTGTCCTTCCAGTGAGCACTCAGGGCTGATTTCCTTAAGAATGAGACTTGTTAGGAGACCTCTATTTCTCTCAAAGAGCTACAGTTTCCCGAGCTGATAGGCAAAAAGGTGTCCCTGGTAAACCACTCTGGAAATTGTAGTTCTGCGAGCAGGATAGCAGAAGGGTAGGGGGTCCTTAGCCTATTCCCTGCCCACAGCCTTTCCAGTGCAAATCCTTCCTCACAAGCTGCCCCACTCTGCCATCCGAGACCACATAACACCGGTCTTGAAAGACCTACATTGGCTCCCAGTACGTTTCCGAGCACAATTCAAATTGTTGGTGCTGACCTTTAAAGCCCTCAATGGCCTCGGCCCAGTAGACCTGAAGGAGCATCTCCACCCCCATTGTTCAGCCCAGACACTGAGGTCCAGCGTAGAGGGCCTTCTGGCGGTTTGCTCACTGCAAGAAGCCAAGTTACAGGGAACCAGGCAGAGGGCCTTCTCAGTAGTGGCACCCGCCCTGCGGAACACCCTCCCACCAGATGTCAAGGCAATAAGCAACTGTCTTACTTTTAGAAGACATCTGAAGGCAACCCTGTTTAGGGGCGCTTTTGATGTTTAATAACTATTGTATTTTAATATTTTGCTGGAAGCCGCCCAGAGTGTCTGGGGAAACCCAGCCAGATGGGCGGGGTATAAATAAATTATTATTATTATTATTATTATTATTATTACTACTACTACTACTACTACTACTACATAGGATTTTTTTAAAGCAAGATGACTCCTATCCAAAAAGACCATCCTATCAGAAGCATTGTGCCGTGCTAGGTCAAAATATGATTCATATATATAATTTTTATTAAATTTTTATATTTTCCTTTGTCACATTCATATCAAATCATATATATTTTTATAAGATATTTATTAGAGTTTTCCATTTTATACAAACAAAGAGCAAAAAGTAAAAAGAAAAAATAATAAAAACACATAAAGTTCGCAACTTATTTTTCAGTAACATATTTCCCTGACCTCCTCATACCTCCCCTTCTTGTATTCCAGTTCAAATTATTTGTCCAGCAAATCCATATCTCATAGCATTACAGCTAAAAAACACCTTGTTTCCTATCCCACATCTTAAATTATTGTAACTTAAACTTTTACTTATATATATAAAAAAAACAATTTTTTCATATTCTTTTATACCATTACAGCTAGAAACCACTTAATTTCAATCCAACATCATTCAACATTCATTAGTATTACAGTATTTCTGTAGATAGTCCTTAAATTTCTTCCATTCTTCTTCTGCCGACTCTTCTCCCTGGTCGCGAATTCTGCCAGTCATTTCTGCCAATCCCATAAAATCAATCAACTTCATCTGCCATTCTTCCAGAGTGGGTAAATCTTGCGTCCATATCAAATCATATAATCACATACAACTTTGCTCATACCGAGCATCAACTCCCCCCCTCCCACTCCCTGGTTTTCTTAAGCAATCACAATCCTCGCAGCATTTCTGTATCACCCTATTTACTATATTTTAAAAAAAAATTACTTTAGTATTTGTAAATCAGTTTCAAAAATTATCATTACTAAATACTTTAAATCAAACCTGCAAACATTCTCAAATGTTTACAATGTTCTTTCATATATCGTATAAATTTACTCCAGTCCTTTTCAAACTGTTCATCACACTGGGTTCGGATTTTCGGTGTTGGCTGTGCCTTTTCTGCATGTTCAATCATTTTTGTCTGCCATTCTTCCAAAGCTGGAAGTTCCTGCTGCTTCCATTTCTGGGCTAAAAGTGTCCTTGCAGCCATGGTAGCACATATAAACATATTTAAGTCTACTTTGGGAATTTCTTCACCCACAACACCCAATAGAAAAGCCTCCAGGTTTTTTTTAAATAAAAGTACATTTAAATATATTTTTCAATTCATTGTGTTATGTACTGAAATTCTCACCCTGGGCCAGCAGGGGGGATACTGTAGATAGTTTTCACTCAGGTCCACATATGCAAATAAGGAATTGAAAGTGACGTTCAGTGATTGGATAATTACAGAAAGTTGTTACTGTTGTGTTGTAGTGGAGCTCTATATAAGCAGGCTGGCTGAGCCCGTCAGTTCAGTTCTGTTCTGGCCTGTGAATAAACAAGAGCTGTCTGAAGAATCGCTGTGTTGTCTGATATGTTCACCCACAACTTAACACATTGTATATCATATCCCAGTCCCGGTCAAAATATGATTCAAGCTACTTTGGAAATCGAGCAGCTCTAGTCCCATTTGTGTCATTTGCATATGCCCCCCGTAAGCATTTGGGGAGGGCAATTTGGGGCACCCTTCACCCTGCTGACCCCTTCCTCACCTGCCCGCTCACCCCTTCCTCCTGGTCTGCTGTCCCTCTCCGCAGCCTTGGGAGAGCGTTGGGGGGCAATGTGCAAACCACTGCAGCTTGGCATGAGGCCACACCAGCCTGCGCAGCGTCAGGAGATGGCACGGGATCCAGCGTGGCCTAGCGCACCACAGGAGCCAAAATGGGACTTCCAGGATTGGGATAGAAGCCAGGGTGACTTCTGTCAATCTGTGATATCCTGCTTAACCCGGGTAATAATGATAATAATTTATTATTTATACCCCGCCCATCTGGCTGGGTTTCCCCAGCCACTCTGGGTGGCTTCCAACCGAATATTAAAAACAATACAGTATCAGACATTAAAAACTTCCCTAAACAGTTGTCTTAAAAGTAAAATAGTTGTTTAGTGCCTTGACATCTGCTGGGAGGATGTTCCACAGGGCAGGCGCCACTACCGAGAAGACCCTCTGCCTGGTTCCCTGTAACCTCACTTTTCGCAGTGAGGGAACCGCCAGAACCTCAGTGTCCAGGCTGGATGATGGGGGTGGAGATGCTCCTTCAGATATACTGTACCGAGGCCGTTTAGGGCTCTAAAGGTCAGCACCAACACTTTGAAATGTCCTCGGAAACGTACTGGGAGCCAATGAAGATCTTTCCGGATCGGATCTTTCCCGGATCTTTCCGCTGTTATATGGTCTCGGCGGCCACCCCCAGTCACCAGTCTAGCTGCTGCATTCTGGTTTAATTGTAGTTTCCGAGTCACCTTCAGAGGTAACCCATTCTCTCTGGGAGGAAAGAGTTATTTTTTATAAAATTGTCATTAAAATTTCCGTTTTACTTTGTAGCATATTCATTTAAACAACCTTAAAATATCAAAGACTTCCCTTCTTCTCTTTCCATGGTTCATTTTGCATAACATAAATCCCTGCATATTTTACATAAACTAAACTATTCAGTATTCCATTATTACATCCATCAAAACTTATTTACACTGTTGAATTTATCTTAGTGCTGCCAATGTTTCCAAGCATACACAATTTCCCCCCATATATTCAATAAACATTTTCCAATCTTCTCTAAATGTATGTTCTTGTTTTCTTGTTCTATATGTTAGGTCCACAAGCTGCACATATTCCATCAGTTTAAGTTGCCATTCTTCTTTAGTTGGGACCTCAATCATTTTCCATTTGGGGGCTAACAAAACACGGGCCGCAGTAGTGGCATACATAAAAAGCCTTTTTTTTGACGCCTGGGAATTTCCGTCGAAATTATCCCCAACAAAAAGGACTCTGCTTTTTTGAGGAAAGTACTTTTAAACATTTTTTTCAATTCATTGTAAATTATTTCCCAATACCCTTTTACCATTTTACAAGTCTACCACATACGAAAAATGTACCCTCTACCTCATTGCACCTCCAGCACTTTTTTTTCAATCTTACACATCTTAGCAAGTCTACTCAGAGTTAAATAACATCTGTAAATCATTTTCAGGTAGTTCTCCTTCAAGGAACAACATGCTGTAAACTTCAGATTGCTCTTCCAAAGTTTTTCCCAGAATCTTGGGAGGGAATAGTTCTGTGCCCTCCTTTAAACACCCACCCCAACTTTATTCACAGACCCTCCCTGTGTTCAGCAGCTATTTGTGTGCCTCGCAAATGCCCATCCGGAACGACTGTGGGGAGCAATGAGATTCCACCTACATGAACACCACTTGGCATCGTCCTACGTGCTTGTTCCTGAGTGACCCTATCAGTCAGTGAACACAAAAAGTAATACAAGAACAGCCCTGCCTTCCCAGGATCCCGTGGGTGGGTAACACAGCACTTTTTGAAGCAGCTGAACTCGAAATGTATGAAGTGTAAACTTTTAATGGCAGATAAATGAGTCACTGCAGGATTTCAAAATGTGCAAATAGGATGCACCTCCTAATTCAGCTCCTCTCAAATAGCTTAATACTAATTTGTTGAGAAGTACTTTCGAATTATGACAAGAATCCTCCTTTTTCTTTCTTGCCTTAAAAAAACCTCACAAGATTTTCCTGCCTTCTGAAAGCGGCATGTGAATAGTTAATAAATTTTCCATATTTTGGGTTCAGAAAGTAATCTGTTTACTTCTAAAATGGTGACTCGTCTTCTTACGAGGACAAGAAGAAAATGGGGGGGGGGGAATTAATGCGAGGATTTATTTGAATTCAGGTTCTGTCCCCTTCTCCCCCTGCCAAAGCAATTATCTCTAATTTTCTACATAGCAAAGAGAATTAAGCCATTCTGGAATCCCAGAAGTAAGAAGAAGTTTAAATCACATATAATTTAGAGACACAATAGACTTAAGAAATATATTTAAGATATTTAAGACAGCAAACACAATTCAATTAGCACCACTTATGTGTGACTAAAGAGGAAAGACGCAAATGTTTGAATGTCTGCGTTGAGCTGAATGGAGAGGTGTCGATGTATATGTGACCCTGTTTGGAAACTGGATTGTAGAAAATGGGCAAATCTCAACTTGGCCCAGTGACTTCTTTATCCAAGCCACTATATTTATATCAGCCAGTTGAAAAGAGCTCAGGTTGTTTCAAATACAGAAGTTAATAATGAGTAGGCACAGATGCCTAGCTATATGCTTCAGAAGAATACAGTGGTGCCTTACAAGACGAAAAGAATCTGTTCCGCGATTCTCTTCGTCTAGCGGTTTTTTCGTCTTGCGAAGCAACCCTATTAGCGGCTAAGTGGATTAGAGCTATTAGCGGCTTAGCGGCTTAGCGGCTATTAAAGGATTAGCGGCTAAGCTGCTAAAAGGCTATTAGCGGCTTAGTGGCTTAGAAAAAGGGGGGGAGCGGGGGGAAAACGCAAGACACGCAAGATGTTTTCGTCTTGCGAAGCAAGCCCATAGGGAAAATCGTCTTGCGAAGCAGCTCAGAAACGGAAAACCCTTTCGTCTAGCGGGTTTTCCGTCTTGCGAGGCATTCGTCTTGCGGGGCACCACTGTATTGTGACATGCCACCCCAATCTCCACTGAGTGGCTTCGCACGTTTCCTGGGGTTCCAGGCACTTATCTAGAGTTGTGGGAACATTAAGGCACAGTGGAGGGAAGTGTCTTTAAGAAATATGGTTTATTAATACATATTTACACCTTGAAATGTGCAGTGGAGGGGGTGCAGAACGTTATACCCCAGTGATGTTTTTCATTGCTACCCAAGATGCTCCTGGCCTACCCAGCAACTACTGGCCTTTGTTCTCCTTTTTCTTCCCAGCACGCCTCTTGCCAAGAAGGCAAGCCCTGTATAGGGAAGATTTTCAATGTTTAATGTTTCGTTGTGTTTTTATATATGTTGGAAGCTGGCCAGAGTGACTGGGCCAACACATTCAGATGGGCATGGTATAAATAATAAAATTATTATTATTATTATTATTATTAATTGAAAAGGTAAAATACACCTGGACGGTTAAGTCCAGTCAAAGGCGACTATGGGATTGTGACGCTCATTTCGCTTTCAGGCCGAGGGAGCCGCCGTTTGTCTGCAGACAGCTTTCCGGGTCATGTGGCCAGCATGACTAAACCGCTTCTGGTGCAACGGGACACCATGACGGAAACCAGAGCACACGGAAACGCTGTTTACCTTCCTGCCACAGTGGTACCTATTTATCTACTTGGACTGGCATGCTTTCGAATTGCTAGGTTGGCAGGAGCTGGGACAGAGCAACGGGAGTTTACTCCGCCGTGGGGATTCGAACCGCCGACCTTCTGATCGGCAAGCCCAAGAGGCTCAGTGGTTTAGACCACAGCGCCACCCGTGTCCCAACATTATTATTATTATTAAGGACGTCCTTATATTTATCGGAAAAATGCTGGAGGGTATGCTGTTTTGCACAGACCTGAGAACCTTATAAAATGTGTAAAATACCTGGCCATTGTTTCAAAATGGCTAGCCAGGCTGATTTATGTAAGCCGGCCCAGGGATTCCTTGTTTGGCACAGTTCTGTAGCTTTCATTTTCCCTTCCTAGCCCGCTCCAGTATTAATAATAATAATAATAATAATTTATTATTTATACCCCGCCCATCTGGCTGAGTTTCCCCAGCCACTCTGGGCGGCTCCCAATCAGTGTTAAAAACAGTACAGCATTACATATTAAAAACTTCCCTGAACAGGGCTGCCTTAAGATGTCTTCTGAATATCAGGTAATTATTTATCTGTTTGACATCTAATGGGAGGGCGTTCCACAGGGCGGGCGCCACTACCGAGAAGGCCCTCTGTCTGGTTCCCTGTAGCCTCACTTCTCGCAATGAGGGAACCGCCAGAAGGCCCTCGGCGCTGGATCTCAGTGTCCGGGCTGAATGATGGGGGTGGAGACGCTCCTTCAGGTATACAGGACCGAGGCCGTTTAGGGCTTTAAAGGTCAGCACCAACACTTTGAATCGTGCTCGGAAACGTACTGGGAGCCAATGCAGGTCTCTCAGAACCGGTGTTATATGGTCCCGGCGGCCACTCCCAGTCACCAGTCTAGCTGCCGCATTCTGGATTAATTGCAGTTTCCGGGTCACCTTCAAAGGTAGCCCCACGTAGAGCGCGTTGCAGTAGTCCAAGCGTGAGATAACTAGAGCATGCACCACTCTGGCGAGACAGTTCACGGGCAGGTAGGGTCTTAGCCTGCGTACCAGGTGGAGCTGGTAGACAGCTGCCCCGGACACAGAGTTAACCTGCGCCTCCATGGACAGCTGTGAGTCCAAAATGACTCCCAGGCTACGCACCTGGTCCTTAGGGGCACAGTTACCCCATTCAAGACCAGGGAATCCCCCACACCAACCCGCTCCCTGTCCCCCAAAAACAGTACTTCTGTCTTGTCAGGATTCAACCTCAGTCTGTTAGCCGCCATCCATCCTCCAACCGCCTCCAGGCACTCACACAGGACCTTCACCGCCCTCACTGGTTCTGATTTAAAGGAGAGGTAGAGCTGGGTGTCATCTGCGTACTGATGAACACCCAGTCCAAACCCCCTGATGATCTCTCCCAGCGGCTTCATATAGATATTAAAAAGATTCTGACATTAATGTCTTGAGTTTAGGGGGGGGTCTCCCCTGCCAACTTATAACCATATCCCCCTCCCATTTCCCCCCATTTCCAACACCTAGTGGGCCAGAATGCTCCTATTCTTAGGTGTGCCATATTTTGCATGCTTGACACAGCAAGTAGGAGGAGGACATGGGGGAATGTATACTTTCTCCCCACTGATTCACTGCAGCACAAAAGGATCTAATGTTTCTCTGTGTCTGCCCTCCTCCCCCTGTCTCAAGAATCATCTGCTTGACAAAACAGAAGACACTGCGGCAGTTGTGCTAAATTTGAAGCAGACTAGCATACATCATTTAATTTAGCAGGGCTTCTCCTCTGTAGGCTGATTCATAAAATAGGATAAAGAGGGGGAGGGGAACCCTCCCCACATGGGTGCAGCTATTTGCACACAGGTTTATTTTTTTAATTGCAAGTATGAATTACTTCCCACAGAATGTCCCAAAGCCAGTGTGAGAGCCAGAACCTGGGAGACTAGGGTTCTAGTTGCGGTTTCTACTGAGCAATGAAAAAACCAGGTGACCTTGGTCCAGTCACCATCTCTCAGGTAAAGGACCCCTGGACAGTTAAGTCCAGTCAAAGGCGACTATGGGGTTGTGACGCTCATCTTGTTTCAGACCGCGGGAGCCGGCATTTGTCCACAGACAGCTTTCCGGATCATGTGGCCAGCTTCTGGCGCAACAGAACACCGTGATGGAAACCAGAGCGCACGAAAACGCTGTTTACCTTCCCGGCGCAGCGGTGCCTATTTATCTACTTGCACTGGTGTGCTTTCGAACTGCTAGGCTGGCAGGAGCTGGGACAGAGCAACAGGAGCTCACCCCATTGCAGGGATTCAAACCACCAACCTTCTGATCAGCTAGCCCAAGAGGCTCAGTGGTTTAGACCACAGCGCCACCTGCATCCCAAACCTACCATGTAATTTGTATGTGGATAAATGACAGGATATATATGATATAAATTTGGCTCCTTTTGAATGTAGTGTGGAGAGTCAGAATCTCTTCTGATTTGTTTATTTTAAAAAAAATTATATGCCACTCTTTGTCAAGAGACGCTGGAATTCTAGGTTCTATTACAGAGTGGTTTAAAACCACATAATAAAAGACATTCCAAAATCAGATATTGTGTGTGAGAGAGAGTACAGCATACCTATTTCTGCAAATAGGATGCTTTGTGTTGTTACAGGGTCCCCCAAAATAACCTGGGTATTTATTTTATTATAAATTTCATTTCTTGCCTGCCCTTTGCCAGGCTTCGGCAATTCAAAAATACGACATCAAAGCCAACTACAGTGAGGAGAATAGGGGCCAGTGTAAGTGTGTCAGAAACCTCACAATGAAGGTACCAGAGACACTTTTGTGGGGAGGGGATTCTATGGAGAAAATGTCCTCTCTTGAGGGGGCCACCCTCTTCTCTGGGCATTCAAGGGCAATGGAGGTACAAAGAGGGGCCCCCTTTCTTGATGTTAACACAGTAACAATTTCCCTACAGATTCTCAAGGATGCTTCCATTTGCAAAGGTCCACTTTCCCAGGTTTTATTTCCCACCTTTTATTAGGAGACAGATATAGATAATGGGTTGATGAGAACATGCTTGTAAACCAAGCAATTACAACTGAAAGTGTAATTATAACTGAGCCAGAGGGCCAAGAATTCCAATTATTCCAATTAAGTATTCTATGCAAGTTTTATTTAAGGATTAAGATGCCTGGTTGTGGGTTGTATCTTGGCAGTTGTGTGCATTTGTGTGTTGGAAATGTGTGCAACCGTCTCCACTCTTCTGCTTAATTACTAAATGATGAAACAATAGGCTATATTATGGTAAGTTCTGCTTCCTGATTAAAGTACACAAAAGGGTTACGTTCTGTGGGGCTCAGATGGGTGCAATCCTATGCGTGTTTATTCTGAAAAATAAGTCCCACTGTGTTAATTGGAGATTATCCCTGGGAAAGTGTGCATAGGATTGCAGCCCTTTATCTTGCTAGAAATCTTGTTGATGGCAGCTTTTATAAGGAGTCAGCAGGAACTGGAAAGAGGATGTTATTCTCTCCGCTAATGAATGGTTGAGTAAATCCTTCTAAAGAGGGAAGATGAATAAGATAACTTGCCTCTACTGCATGCTGTGGGGGAAAATAAATCCATTTACTGGCAGGTGGTGAGGATTGAAACCAGTTTTTAATCTGGAGTATGGAGTATTTCACTATGTAACCTATAGTACAGGTGGTGGCTTCTTGTTTCACCTGGCCTGTTCTTTTTCAGAAATCTGCAACCTTGCGAATGTTACAGGTTCCTAAACTCCCCACTCCCAACCCACAGAGCACTTGAAAATCGCTAAGAGTCTTGGTGGACCCATTTAACGATTTCTCTGCATGTTGTAGCAATTCTCATTCTACAGAATCCAAATTGTAATACAGTCGTACCTCGGATGTCAAGCGGAATCTGTTCCAGAAGTCCGGACTTCCAAAACGTTCGGGAAGCAAGCGTGGCTTCCGATTGGCTGCAGGAAGCTCCTGCAACCAATCGGAAGCCGCGATGGACGTTCAGGTTCCAAAGAACGTTCACAAACTGGAACAATCACTTCCGGGTTTGCGGTGTTTGGGAGCCAAAACGTTCGTCTCGCAAGGTGTTTGACTTCCACGGTACAACTGTACAATAAAATACAATATAAGAAACAAAAGAAGCAACAAAAAGATGATTGAAAATCTTTATGAGTATTCAGCGGGATGGAGGTGTTGTCTCTCATCTTCAGCTACAATTCCATAGACGTGCTGTGGACCACATGAATGAAGCTCACAGGCCACAGTTTGGGAGCCCCTGTTCTATCAACCACATTATCCCATACTGGTGAACTCTCTCTAGTTTGTTTACTCCTTTATAAATAATTTCAGAATAAGATTACCATTCATACAAGACGAACCACCTCGTCTCCTACCCTTCCATCTGCACCCCACCAGGCAGTGGAATTTAATAGTGGGGGAAAGTTTTGGATAGATGCCAACACTTACTATTTACCAGCAGTTTCTTTTTTCTTGTATTTTACCTTGGAAAACTCAAATATTAAGATAATAAGGAACAAGGCAACTGCTTACCCAATTTTTTGTTGCTAATGCCCAAGTACCAAATACCTTACATGTGCATCAGACAAAGTGGGCATTGACACATATGAATAATTGGTTTTCCCTTTATATACATTTTTTAAAATAAAAAAGTAATAAATCTCATATATTCCCTCACTGCGAGAAGTGAAGTTACAGGGAACCAGGCAGAGGGCCTCCTTGGTAGTGGCGCCTGCCCTGTTGAACGCCCTCCCATCAGATGTCAAGGCAGTAAGCAACTCTCTTATTTTTAAAAGACGTCTGAAGGCAGCCCTGCTTAGGGAAGTTTTTAAATGTTTAATGCTGTATTGTGTTTTTAATATTCGGTTGGGAGCTGCCCAGAGTGGCTGGGGAAACCCAGCCAGATGGTCGGGGTATAAATAATAATAATAATTAAAGGGATTGAGTGGGGAAAGTGGGGCATACATTTTAATGGAGGAAAGGGAGACACAGACTGATTTTGTAAAATGCAGGGGGGAAATGACAGCAAGATTAGAACTACCAATAACTTCTGGTGTTAGCAAATATGCAGTTATTGGGGGGGGGGGGCACAGTTCTTAAAAAATAATACTGCTAAACCAAATGACCCATATGTTGTACACAGATTTCCCCACAAATATACCTTTAAGAAAAAGAACACAAGCGAGGCAGGTAGAAATTATGCTGCATAAAAATTACATGGCAGCATTTCTACCGGTTGTATTTATGTGCATAAATCCAAGTATAATTTATACATCTAATGTTTTGTAGAACCAGAGTCTGACTATGTAAATAAAATTGAACTGTAATCCCAAGCCATGTGAGATGTATACATTGAACGGTACTGAAATTGGAAATATCAAAGCCTTAAACTGGTACCTACTTACATTTTTACCTGGCGGGTAATCAATTTTACTGGAACCATGCCCATTGTGGCTGACAAAGCCAATGTTCCAGGAAAATATGGTCCCTGAAAACCTAGTGTCATCCCCTGGGAAGTATAGTTTGTTAGACTTTTTAGGGAACCGCTATTCCCTTCAGAGAACTACAGTTCCCAGATTGCACTTGGCAAAAGGACTGATCGTTAAGACACTGGGAATGTTTGAGGGCAGGAGGGAGCTAACAAATTTCAGAACCCTTAATCAACTACAGTTCCCAGGATTCTTTGGGGGAAACCATAACTGTTTAAAGCGGTATGATACTGCTTAAAATGGACAGTGCAGATGGGTGTTACAAACACTTACACATGTGCAGAGACAACTTGTGCCTGTGTTCAGTGTAACATGTGAAGTCATAAACTTCAAATTCACACTCGTTAAGTTTCTCCCCAACCTTCTTTGCGCCAACACTGTATGGAAGTTACTTGCTCCTCAGTAACAACACAGAGCAAGGCACAACAGGAAAATTTGTGCTGACACCATAAATAGTTCAACTTCAGCTCAAGCCCAGAACTGAGTACCGTATTTTTCGCTTTATAAGACGCACCAGACCACAAGACGCACCTAGTTTTTGGAGGAGGAGAACAAGAAAAAAATATATTCTGAATCTCAGAAGCCAGAACAGCAAGAGGGATCGCTGCGCAGTGAAAGCAGCAATCCCTCTTGCTGTTCCGGCTTCTGTGATAGCTATGCAGCCTGCATTCGCTCCATAAGACGCACACACATTTCCCCTTACTTTTTAGGAGGGAAAAAGTAAGTCTTATAGAGCAAAAAATACGGCAGTTCCCGTAAACCGGTATGCAAACCAGAATTACCAGAAGAAAGAAGGACAAATATGCAGTCTTTATTACTCCTGTAGCAGAATTACCTCTTTGCTCCTTCTGTTTAAAGTAAGACAAGGGGAGGGAATTCTTTGCCAATGAGACTTTTTTATTTTGTATCCAACGAGGCACACAAATGCAGACAGACAAGAACACAAATGCAGACAAACAAAGATCACACTTTGGTCAAAATAACCCTGCTGAAGCTAACAGCCAGGCTTCCTTAATATCCCGCCCCCCATTCGAAAGTTATAGAGACAAGACTTTTTTTCTGCCTGTATTGCTGACAATCGGTGAGTCTTAATTATTAGCATTCTAGAAGAAGCCTGTGTACTGACTGCAAGATAAGTGAGATCTGCATCTTGGAAACGTCGTGAGGTAAGTCAGAAGGGCGTGTGATGAAATCAAACGCATCTGTGCATTTTGCATGAATCGCTCTCCATGTGTAAAGTTCTATAATTCATGAAGCAGCACAAGCTACAAGGCTTGACTAGGCTTCTTCGGGTGAGAAGAGTTTACCATTTGGGAAAAAGGGGTAAAGGTAAAGGGACCCCTGACCATTAGGTCCAGTCGTGGCCGACTCTGGGGTTGCGTACGCTCATCTCGCTTTATTGGCCGAGGGAGCCAGCGTACAGCTTCCGGGTCATGTGGCGAACCAGAGCAGCGAACGGAAATGCAGTTTACCTTCCCGCCGGAGTGGTACCTATTTATCTACTTGTACTTTGACGTGCTATTGAACTGCTAGGTTGGCAGGAGCAGGGACCAAGCAACGGGAGCTCAACCCGTCGCGGGGATTCGAACCGCCGACCTTCTGATCAGCAAGTCCTAGGCTCTGTGGTTTAACCCACAGCGGTACTTCCAGTTTCCCATGTGCTCTCTGAGGTGAATGTACTGTGTGCCCTTCTGTCCCCCTGAAATCAGCTCTTATTTCTACAGAAGAAGAGTGGCATGGAACTTCTGGCCTTCCAGAACTACAACTCCCATCAGCCCCTAGTGAGCTGGGTGAACAGTCAGGGATGATGGGATTTAGCGTACAGCAACATCTGGACTGTCAAAGGTAGGTAGGTAAGATGTTTAAGAGTGCCTTTCAGTGTTCCCCGAACTTGGGTCTCTGGCTGTTTTTGTACTACAATTCCCATCATCCCTGACCACTGGTCCTGCTAGCCACAGATTATGAGACTTGTAGTCCAAATACAGCTGAAGACACAAGTTTGGGGAACACTCCATAGCTGCTTCAGCTTACTTTGTTAGGATTTTTTTTTTAAAGGTTGTTTAACACACAAAACAAAATGTAAAAGCCCTGCTTATTGGGACTGAAATGATTTGCAGGACTGCTTTTTTTAAAAAAAGTAAAAGTACCTTAGTACTTACAACACAGCTGTCTCAGGTCATTTACAACTGAAAATAAAAAAATAGATCTGTACCACAGATTTAAATTTACATTACATTGGCCTTTATAAAACAAGATGCTATATACTATGGGTAAGTGGTATGTGCTTTCTTTGCTTGTAATTACTGTCAGAAATTATGAAACTGCTCAGATATCTGCTACTTGAAACCTTAGTTCACATGAAAACACACATTATTAATTCACAAAACAATAAAATGACCCAATTTTAAACTACACATTAATCCATCTGTTTTGATCCATTAAGCTGAAGATTCTACTCTGTTGAATACATTTCTTCGTCAGTAAAGTAGTACAACAAAATTCCAAAAACAGTATTTTCTCTCTCTTTTTTTTTAAAAAAAAGATCCCCCCCCCCATCTATAATATTAAGAACATGTGCACTGGTGTTTCTACTATAAAGCTTTGCTCCACAAATCAAGTGATAAACAGTTATTAAACACATTTTACAATGATACCAGATAGTTGTGTGGACATGTCACCTTACACTTTACACAGAGTTTCAATATGGCATATGGAATGACTCGGTAAATCACTATTACACGGAGCAAAATCTTCAGATATGAAGAGCAATATCCTATTATGGCAAATCGACAAGAACCGGTGGCGTTTTCATCACCCCCCTCCGAAAGTACTATAGGCAAATTCAGCATTTCAAAAAAATAAATTAATTATAGTTTTGAAAACCCCGTTTTTAAATGCAAACACACGATCTGAAGGAATGAAAGAGAGGTGGCTATTATTAGGTAGGTCCACATGTCACAATGATGTTGTGCATAACATGCAGACACCACATTGAAATACCCCGGAAATGTCTCTGTATTAGCCGGTTGTTACATTACGGACAAAATGGCACCCTTAAGAATCGAATCATCCTGCACAGCAAAAAATCCTCCAGAAAATAAATAATGAGTACAGTGGTACCTCGGGTTACATACGCTTCAGGTTACACACTCCGCTAACCCAGAAATAGTGCTTCAGGTTAAGAACTTTGCTTCAGGATAAGAACAGAAATCAGGCTCCGGCGGCACGGCGGCAGCAGGAGGCCCCCATTAGCTAAAGTGGTGCTTCAGGTTAAGCACAGTTTCAGGTTAAGAACGGACCTCCGGAACGAATTAAGTACTTAACCCGAGGTACCACTGTACAGTTGTTCATACATACAGTTCCATGAGACTGTAGCCAATATTCTGCCTTCTAGGTTTTGCTGGACTAATCCCTGAGAGCTGCAGTCCAGCATCTTCTGAAGCATCCGACTGGCTACACCTGCTGTATGTGGTTTATATTATATTATATAGGAGTAAGCTACTCCTGTAACAGTAACGTATTCCTCCTCTTATTTCTCTTGTGTGTATTGGTTGTTTCAGACAATACAAATTTCTTGCAGTGCTTTCCCAACTCTTCTGTTATCTGGAACATTCCGGCTTGAGAAAATCAGAACGACTCTAAGGATCATTCCAAAATGTTGCCAGCATTGCAGCAGTTGCCCTGGCAGGCTTAACCAGAGTGCCTTAATAAATGCAGATGCATTTGTTACCCTGTTTGAAGTGTACAATATGAAGCAACAGTGTGCTGCTGCTTCTACCCATAATTCCCTAATTGCGGGCAGGAACACAACGTAGATAAATACAGAAATGTCTCCAGGAAGTGCTTGAGAATGACCTTACATCAATAAGCATAAAAACGCCAGTTATCATACAGTCAGCTCTTGCGAGTGCTATTTCCCTATAAAATCGTATGTAATTGGTTTTTGTTTTTTTGTTTTTTGCTTCTAAAACTTAAAACATTGAAAACCTGCTGTTAAAATGCTTTCTTAAGATGCTGTTCTCCCCTCCTTAAGTCTTCTGTCCAACTTCTTCAAAGTAAGGATATTTCTTCTTTAAACCCATCTCAGTTATTGTTACATCTCTACATTTAAAGTAGACATTGAAAACTTCAAGTAAAAATAATGGCAGCCACATCTACTGGACGTAATACAAATCTATGACACCTATTAGTTGTTGGGGTTGTGGGTCTGTGTGTTTCTAAACTTTTAAGTTATACAAATACACAATACATTCTTAAATAACAAGGGCCCACAGTATTATTAGTTTGTGAGCCTTTCCCAAATCACAAAGCCGCTTTTTCATTCCATAAACGTTTGCACCCACTTCTCGTTGCAGCTGCAGTTTTCAACTGGTTATTTCGTACGTCAGTTCCACAACATGACAGTCCCAGTCCTTAGGCTTTGGCTATGAAATCGCTTATTTCAATGAGGCAACGCTGGTTATTAAGGCATGTTTCCGTTTCTCATTCAAAGCTTTATTTTAACATTTTTTTAAAAAACAAAACAAAAAGGGAGCATGGCTATCTTGTATCTTCTGGCTCTGTCTTTATCACCTTCCTTTCAAGGCTGTTGAAAGCAGAGTGAGGAAAATCTTTTAAGATACCAAGGCCTTCTGCAACAACAAAATGGATTCCTTTTAGAAAAATATGGACCCGAAACAACAGTGTTCTTTTCGACCAGTTGTAGTCAATAGATAGCTTATAAAATCTTACACAAATGTACCCTTGTAGTACCAAACAGCAATAAATTCAGTTTAACCACTAGGCGATATCTGCTTTCCGTCGTAATGTACCCCCAGCGGTTTACGACAATGTAAAAACATAAAACCAAACAATAAGATTATAAAAAGTTATAAGCAAAAAATGAAATTATAAACAATACTGATGTGGCATGCAGTTCTAGCACCCCATGTGGTGGGCCTTGCAGATATTTCTGCTGTGAACCCTGAGGCATGCTGGAAAAATGGAGAAATGACATTTGAATGAGGCCCGAAATATCACTAAGCACTTAAAAGGCTATACAAGATGCCTGAGAATTATTTTCCCTCTCCTGAGAGAAAGAGCCCCACAAATTTCACACGATAGAGTTGGCCCCAAGACATTTTGGCACCTGAGGTAAACCATAAAATGGTGTCCCCCTCACCAGCAGGAAAGAAGGGATGAGGGAAGATCTACATCTGGAAGATCTCCATTGGGATCTGCTGCCCCTGTAAAACCTGCTGCCTGAGGCGGTCACCTCACCTCGCCTCATGGCCCTGGTCATAGTTGTTATGAGCAACTATGGCCCTGGTCATAGTTGTTATGAGCAGGAAAGATTTTTACCTGAAGGCTGTGACTTTGCTTCAGCACTGGCGTACAATCTGCTCAAGTCACTGCAGAGAGGCTTCACGACGTGAGGCTCATCGTCTAATGAAATGTGAGGCATATGCCTATTTGGTAGACTCGACATGCGTAGATTTAAAGGCCTTTCCCCTAAAATATATTGTCAAAGAGATATCCATTCAATACTATAACCGAGAGGTGGTCCACCCACAGTGCTGCTAATCGTAGCCCCCCAACAGCCCACGTCACCATCATATGATCATAACTTAATATCAATCTCCATTTTATTCACTTGTATATGCTTTTATGTGTGTTTTAATGCTGCCGTTTTCCTGATTTTAGCATGTACAGTGGAACCTCAGTTTCCGAGCGCCTCAGAAGCCAAACAATTTGGAACCCAAACGCCAAAAACCCAGAAGTGAATGCTTCCGTTTCGAACGCTCCTCAGAAGTCAAACGGCTTCCAAGGCGAGTTTCTCCATTTTCTCCATTGACTTTGCCAACCGCCCATTGCGCCTTGGTTGTCGAACATTTCTGAAGTTGAACAGTCTTCCCAACGGATTACGTTCGACAACCGAGGTTCCACTGTATTTGTTTTCAATTTAATGATCTATTGCTGTCTTTCAGACTCTACACCACTTACAAGATTTCCGAAATATTTGCACTCAGGTGCCTCAAGGTGACTTACATCGTAAAAACAAAACATTGTAAAAGGTAGAAAGGTAAAGGACCCCTGGACAGTTAGGTCCAAAGGAGACTATGGGGTGTGGCGCTCATCTCGCTTCAGGCCAAGGGAGCCGGCGTTTGTACACAGACAGCTTTCTGGATCATGTAGCCGGTATAACTAAACTGCTATTGGCACATGGAGGACTGTGATGAGTGCCAGAGCACATGGAAACGCCCTTTACCTTCCCGCCACAGCGGTACCTATTTATCTATTTGCACTGGTGTGCTTTTGAACTGCTAGGTTGGCAGAAGCTGGGACAGGGCAACTGTAAATAAATAAATGTAAGTCCAATCCATTCCAATTAACTTTATTGTACTAGCCACTAGCCATGACAAATCTGAATCAAAAATAAATATAAGCAAAAGGCTTGTTGTGCCAGAAATAATGGCCTCTTTTTAGATCTCCACGTCTCCCTTACAGTTCACTGTACAGGGTCTTCTTTTGCGGAAATGTAGGTCAATAAACAATATCTCAGAGCTGTGGTAGCCCTTGCTCCTCTCGCAATCCTAAGGGCAACTTCAAAGTCTTCCACCCATGTGGCCTGACTGCTTCCATATGGCGTGTGGCATGGAAACATGAAGCCCTTTTCATAGCAGCCATTGCAGGCATGGTCTGGAACTAGCAAAATGCTTGTGAGATCATGTGGATGACCCAAGCCAGGTGGGAACAACCACAGGAGAGGCAACCACGAAGGAATCTAGGTCTCAGAGGGTTTATTTCTCCCAACACAGTATGTACACAGACTACATTTCTGCCCCCACAATATTCTCCCAAGAAATCATTAACCACAGGAAATTTCATTTCGTCATAATTTAGCAATCGTCGCTGTTGCACCAGTCTCACGAAAGCTGACAATTCTAAAACAGATGTGTGATGGCAAATACATGCCTGGAAGCTACTGTACCTTGCCCAACACCATAATCCGATGTCAAGCCATTGGCACAATGCTCTTCTGAATTTTGTCTGTAGAGGCCCGTAGAAAGGCGTCTCTCCAAGCCAGCTTGGCTGCAGAGAAACTCCATCTGCTTGGCCATCATCTTCTCCGGCTGCAATTGAGACAAAGGCAGATTTAGGGACTTGCCACAATTACTGTTAAGTTGTGGGTGAACATATCAGACGACACAGCGATTCTCCAAACAGCTCTTGTTTATTCACAGGCCAGAACAGAAGTGAAATGAAGGGTTCAGCCAGGCTGCTTATATAGAGCTCCAGTACAACGTAACTGTAACAACTTTCTGTAACTATCCAATCACTGAACGTCACTTTCAACCCCTTATTTGCATATGTGGACCTGAACTATCTACAGTATCCCCCTGGTGGCCCAGGGTGAGAACTCCAATACATAACAATTACAATTACTAAGTACAGTCATTTTACACCAACCAGATGCCAAGTGGAGTACTGTACACCGAAATGGCATAGTCTCGGCCAGGAATCCTACAAAGGCTGAATTATGGAGGGAGGAGCCTGAATTATCTACGAAAGGCTGAATCATGGAAGGAGGAGACGGACAACCAGCAGTGGAGCTGGTGATCTCCAAGCAAAAGGAAATCAGGGAGCCAGCAAAAGTTAAGGATGACAGAATCCGAGAGTCATTGCCTGGTTATTAATCCCTCTCAATGCTGACTGATAAAGGTACCCCTGCCCGTACGGGCCAGTCTTGCCAGACTCTAGGGTTGTGCGCTCATCTCACTCTATAGGCCAGGAGCCAGTGCTGTCCACAGACACTTCCGGGTCACGTGGCCAGCGTGACGAAGCTGCTCTGGCAAGCCAGCGCAGCACACGGAACACCGTTTACCTTCCCGCTAGTAAGCGGTCCCTATTTATCTACTTGCACCCGAAGGTGCTTTCGAACTGCTAGGTTGGCAGGCGCTGGGACCGAACGACAGGAGCGCACCCTGCCGCAGGGATTCGAACCGCCGACCTTTCGATCGGCAAGCCCTAGGTGCTGAGGCTTTAACCCACAGCGCCACCTGCGTCCCTAATGCTGACTGATAAAACACTCCAAAAAAGCAATCATAATGCAATAGTCAGGATTGTTTTCTTTTGGTGTTGTACCAGCACTCGGGAAAACAGGTAAAACACAACACAAGAAGAATCTCAGTACACTTGTACATCTGGTCACATCATGGTTGTTGGGTTGTTGTTTTTGCAGACTTGAGAGAAAATAACAATTAGCTGAAATCTACAGCAAGCTGCTTCAATTCAAAATTTGATTGGGGGAAATTCTCGAAGTTAATCAGAATTCACTACTCTGTTCCAAATTTCTCCCTCCCATCCTACTGGGGTACCAAAATCAAACAAAAAACGGAAAGGAAAACAAATCTACAGCTATTTTCAACCCACTTAAACATTTTGGCATCTTTAGGACCCTTCAGAATGAGCTGCTGCCCATTTTGGGTGCCTATTTCTAATCAATCAATCAATCAATTAATATTTCAACAGCAACTTTTTTTCCTTCTTTGAAAAATTGCAAATACAATTATGGCAAGATTTCCCTTAAGCTTTATTTTTGGAAATAGCACTATCCATTTTTTTTTTAATGCCAGCAATCTGCCATTCTGAAAAGTGTAGCATGGCAGTATGATTGTGGGGGGAAACAGTGTGAAAGTTTTGCCTGGAAAAAGACCAGGGCCTTATACACTACAGGAGAAAGATAATCAAAAACCTGTTAAAAGAGAGTGCAAACTTATCAATGCCAAGAGAATTATAAACTCTGAATGTGATCTATTTCCATTACTGTGATGTAGATCATTTGGAAAAAGGCAGAATTGTAATTCTGAAAATGTGTAGGTTAAATGTTCCATAGTACAGGATTTAGATGAGTCCTTAATCAAAGTCAAAGCAAGCTTTCAGATTTTGCTTTTCCCGTAGAAGTCATCACGTTTCCACAGGTGGTGGAAGTGCTTTAGCACTTTTGCTTCATGACCATCTCATCTTCTATCACCAAAAGTTCCCCTTTCCAAGGGGTTAGTTACCCTCCTACCCATGCCTATAGCAAAACTGTTTCTCTCTTGGTAGCTGGTATTTTTTATTTATCTCTCCCTTCAGATCCACATCTCCAGTGCATACACCAATCTGGTTTCATCTGCAGCCACAGGTGCAATGGTCTTTGCGCAAGCTCTCTGTGTATTTCCACACACCAGGCTTCAGATCCAGTAACAGCTGTCTCATTGCACTCCCCAAGCTTTCTGAGGTCAGGTGGACTGAGTTTTCCTTCTCACCTGTGAATACAATACAGTGGTACCTTGGTTCCTGAACAAATCAGCTCCCAGACACCGCAAACCCGGAAGTGAGTCTTCCGCTTTGTGAACGTTTTTGGGAAGCCAAATGTCCGACACAGCTTCCAATTGAGTGCAGGAAGCTCCTGTGGCCAACTGGAAGCCGTGCCTTGGTTTTCAAACCGTTTTGGGAGTCGAACGGAAACCTGGAACGGATTAAGTTCGAGAACCAAGGTTCCACTGTACTAGCTTCCTGACATTCTCTAGGCCTCTCCTTCAAGAAGTATGAATAGAAACTGGCATGTGGGTTTCTTGCATTCCTCCTTGATGAGGAAAACTCTTCCTTGGGACTTTTCTAGCTGATGTAATTATGGTCTTCAGCAGGTACAGGAAGCAGCTACAAGGAGATGAGCTCAGCAGCCTCCAGGTGAAGAAGCTACACCAGTAAAAATTGAAGCTCTCAGCACTGAAAGCACGGCATTCGATTGGTGAGTGCGTCAGTGCTTTCAAGGATGAAGCCATTGCACAACCAGATAGAACTGTGATGGTAGAAGAAACTCAGATGAGGACAGAGAGCTCACAAACCCAAGGCAAGAAATGGCATCAGTATGAATCTGTTAGGAGACACATTGGTGCTGTCTGTAATGAAGTGGCTGACTCACTTGATAACTTCTTAAATAAATGTTTTGATGCCAATCTGTTGCTTGCCGTGAAGCCGCTTGCCACCTATTGGAAATGGTGCTAGGTGCAGGATTTTTGATCTAGCACAACTTTCCCTTGTACAACGTCAGCGATGTTCACAAGGAGACACTGTCCTGTTTGGTTCGTTTTCTCGCGTTATCCGATGCACAGACTCACAGCACATCTTCTGGCAGCCGAGCCTCATAACACTGATGCTGAACATCTCAAGTGTGACCTTGGAAGTCCATCAACAGAAACAGACTCACCGCTGATTCAGAAAACGAATGCCTCATATAACTACCATATAACTATGTTGCCATACTGTACCTACGGCACCGCCTCTCCTGGTGTGTCCCACAGAGGAACTTACGGTCTTCAAGCAAAAACATCTTGAAGGCCACAGAGAGGTTAGGCTGGCCTCAACTAGAGCCAGGGCTTTTTCGGCTGTGGCTCCGATCTGGTGGAACGCTCTGTCACAAGAGACTAGGGCCCTGCAGGACTTGACATCTTTCCGCAAGGCCTGCAAGACAGAGCTGTTCCACCAGGCCTTTGGCTAGGGCACAGCCTGACTCCCTCCTTTGGCAATCTTCACAGAACTCTAGCCCAATGGTTGCCATCAATTTGATCTGAATTAATTTTATAATGAAATGATTTTCGAATGTTGTATTATTTTATTGTTGTTAGCCACCCTGAGCCCGACTTCGGCTGGGGAGGGCGGGATATAAATGAAATCTTATTATTATTGTTATTCCTCGGAGGGGATCCGAGGACATCGGTGCTCCTATGGATTAAAAAAATGTAAGCGCAGAACCCACGGCATGGCTAAACCAAGAGAGCAGGTGTGGTTTCAGAGATTATTTTTTCAGAGGCCTGAAAGTGAAACTGCTGATGATGCCCAGTCCCAGATGGTGAGATCTAACCAGCTCAAAAGTAAAATGAAATCGAACGTGCTCAGCCTCGTGTGGAAGGAGGCAGCATGGCACAACAGAGTAATCTTCTGTTCTGTGTTTGTTGTGTACTGGTCTGTAATGACTGTATACCTACATATACCATTTAAGTATAGTTCAATTTGAATCAATAAATGCCTTGGACTGGCCAAGTAATTGGTCCTCGTAATATACTGTATTGATGGGGGGGGGCGCGTTGAGCAGGAATTCGAGGGAACTAAGTTCCCTTACCTTTTTAAAATTAAATAATATTTTTTGTCTGGGAGGTTGAAAGAGATATACACCCAATGCCTGGGCAAAAAATCCACCTATATCTGTAATCAATGAAGTTGTGGGCATTTTTAAATCCAGATCATTGTTTGCTTGGGTTTATTAATCACATCTTACATTTAGCCACTGCCCGGGGCATGTGCTGGGCCCGCAACAGACAAACAAACAAACTTTGTGGTGAGTTCCCCCACCTTTTTTCCAGAAAAAAGCACTGTGTATTGATACAAGGTTATGAAGATTTGAAAGGAGCCAGTATTTATCTTCATTTCCTATTTATTTTTATCTTTTCTCAGCTGTTCCTTTTTTAAGGGACTGCTTAGTTCCTTTTTAAATCCCACACAAAAATGTATCTCACACTGCACAATCGCAGCAGGCAGCATTTGACACTGGCAGGGCTTCTGACGAGGGCTAGCGAGTCAGGTGTAGAGGCTGAAGTGGAGGAGATCTCAGAGAAGCTTAATTGTAGAGGATATCACCATGTTCAGCAGCGCGGAGACTTCCCTCTAGCAAGGCAGCAGCACTCTGGTAGGGATTATCCCCTCTGCTATCTGCGCTGCTCATCTTGCAATGGCCCAGAGAGCTTCTGGGTCTCCACTGAAGTATCAGCACAACACACTTTTGAGGCTGCACAAGATCTGCGCTATGTCACCTGCCTACACTTCACGAAGCAGGTGAGCAGGTGATAAGTTCTAGCACACCAGCCTTAGAAGAGGCAGAGTCTGAGCAGTCAGGGAGGAAGGACAATAGGGGTGAAGAACGAGAGCTCTCAGTCTCAAGTTTCCTCCATAAAGTTGAAGGCAGCACAGCTTAGACAGGTGATTATGGGGGATCTGGTGTGGTTATCTGCCCAGATGCCAAACTCTGTACTGACAAAGAGGCAGAAAACACTGAAAGATGCCCCTTGCTCCGGTCGTTTAAAATCTTCATCCCCTTACTATGCATGAAGATAAAGCTGTAGCCGTTACGAGTGTGTGTTCGTATGAGCATGCCATTTTCAAAAAAAAAACAACACCAGTTGTGAGTCATACCACCTACACTGGAAGTGAAACGATCGCAGCCAGGTCAGAAGGACCCCTTGATCTGCAGAACGGGGACAGAGTGTCCTGTAAGGAAAGAACTGTGATTGTTCTGTAAGAAGCATTAATACGAGGAAGCCTTTTATTGCAGCCCCTAGGTTGTTTACCTGTGAGCCAAGCGCTGCCAGGTCTTCACACTTTCCTTTTGACAATGCCTGTTGTATTTTGACTGAATCCTGCTGGTAAAAACTCTGGACTGCGTCGTGGAAGTCAGGGAAGCCATCCTGCAAACATGAAAAAGCAGGGAAAGGAGCTGTTACTATTTCAGAATGTTTCGATTCACAAGATATTTTTCCAGTCTTAAATCATCACTACAGCCAATGGTGTGCGTGTAGAGCGAGAGAATAGTTCTTTCGCAGTTATTTTAAGGGCAAAAATAAACGTTTCAAGGTTTTGAAGCTGAGCAAGTGCAGAACAAAAGTAGGTTCTTTTAAAGGCACAAAGAAATGCTTCGAGTGCAAGTTGTTCTACCTAAATGAAAGCTTGTGGCACAATAAATGTGCTGGCTTTTAAGGTAGCAAAAGACTCCTTGAAGTTTTATTTAGGAATTTCAATCAGGAATATCAAAAGGTCTGCTTTGTGCAAGTTAAGACATTAGGATGGAAGGGAAATAAATAAGTAACCTTATCAGCAAGCAGTTTCCAAACGCAGCCACGGTGCTTTCATTCTGTTGTGAAAGCACGAAAACGTACAGCAAAAAGGAAGCCCATGTTGCATAACGTCACATTACAACTCCTTTTTCTGAATGACAAACCAGCACCGCTGGTGAGCCATTGCTAAACTCCCACCCCCCGCCAAAAGGCTTGGAACTGTAACGGGAAGCAAAGTGGACTGAAATCAGCTGTCCCTCACAGAGCAAAAAGCTGCAAAGTTTGCTCCCTAGAAATTCCTGATTGCCATAAACTCGCATTTAAGAAGACGTGCTTTAAATATGCTTGGTGCTCATCAGCCTACGAGGGCAGCTTTCGCAAAACAGGCACCTGCGACAAGCCTCATTTGGGTGCTCAAGCAACAGGTGGGGAGGGGATGGTGGATGCCCCGCCCCACCCCAAAATCATGGGTGCTGCCCAAACCTCTATTGCTGAATGAACTGATGTGGTTAGAAGCTCTCTTCAGATTTCCCCACTCAATGGGGGAAGGCTTCGCTGGGAGCAGGGCTTGCACTAGTGACTCTACCGCAACCTTTACATGAATTGGCTATGAACTCCTCAAGAGCGCTGCGATCTTGCTCACAGCACTGTGAACGCAGTTGTCCTAAGTGGCAAGGCAAAGCTCCTCTGATTTTCCATCCCCACCATGGCTGCAGCGGCAGAGAGAGGAGAGGAGGAAGGTGGCTGCGACCAGCAGTATTTAAACCTTTAACCCAGAGCTTTTCAACCTTTTAAAGTCCATGGCTCCCTTGACCAACTGCATTCTTTCTGCAGCACCCCTGTGGGGCTCAGGAGCCCAGTTATGTCACCCTCTTGCCTGCAGAGTTGGCAGCCTCTCACCCTTTTTCGAAAGGGAAGTGGGTGGCGCTGTGGTCTAAACCACAGAGCCTAGGGCTTGCCGATCAGAAGGTCGGCGGTTCGAATCCCCACGACGGGGTGAACTCCCGTTGCTTGATCCCAGCTCCTGCCAACCTAGCAGTTCGAAAGCACATCAAAGTGCAAGTAGATAAATAGGTACCACTCCAGTGGGAAGGTAAACGGTGTTTCCGTGTGCTGCTCTGGTTCGCCAGAAGCGGCTTAGTCATGCTGGCCACATGACCCGGAAGCTGTCTGCGGACAAACGCCGGCTCCCTCGGCCTATAGAGCGAGATGAGCGCGCAACCCCAGAGTTGTCGACGACTGGACCTAACGGTCAGGGGTACCTTTACACCCTTTTTCGAACACCCACCCTTGTAGAGGGTTCCCTCAGCCTCCTCTCCTTGGGAGTCCTCAGGGCAGCCGCTGCTGCCGACCCTGGTCTCTGAGCTGCTCCCCAATGCCCCAAAGAGAGGTGCCTCCTCACACTGCCCCACAGGGGCCTGGGAAGCACCCCCTGGACAGCCCCAAAGGCACCATTCGCCTGGAGAGCTTGTAGCCAGGGCTGCTGCAACAAACAACCATGCAAGCCTTTGGGAGGCAGAGACGCAAGAGGGCATCAGAGGAAGGAGGAAAAGAAAGAGGGACAGAGGCCAGTGTTGCCCATGGCACCCCTGACCACCATTCAAGGCACCATTCAAACCACTGCTTCAACCACATGTTTCACTGATAATTGCACAATGATAACACTGTTTATTTGGAGGAAGAATGAAAACAAACACAGAGGTCTGGGGTGAACGTGACTGGAATTTCCTATACCCGTTCCTACCCAGCTGGTCTCTTCTACCCCTGCTTTTTTGGAAGCTGCCCAGGTTTGTATATGACTCTTCCTTCCGAGCCCAGGTGGCTTGGAGCAAGCATTGCGGCTCATCACCCAGAAATACCACTACAAGCCTTAAGTCCAAGTGGCAACTACTTAACATGCTTTCACGCTGCATCGCAACCACCCCACAAAAAAAGAGAGAAAGAAGTAAAATCCGTAACCCGCCTACTTCTTCCTGGGATGTCACTTTGAAAGAAAAGTGTATGTTTTTTTTAAAAAAAGAGAGAGAGTACCTATTTTTTTCTCTTTCTTATTAAGTTTTTTATAGGTTTTTAAAATTAATATTCCACCTCAGCACATAAGGCTCCAAGGAGGCCTCGGAACATTGCTGCTGCCGCTCTGCCGGTGAGTCTTGGGGAGGACCGCTCCCCCCTGAAGCCCATTCTCCATCTTGGGCCTGGGGGCGGGCCCCATACTCCACCTCAGCACATAAGGCTCCAAGGAGGCCTCGGAACATTGCTGCTGCCGCTCTGCCGGTGAGTCTTGGGGAGGACCGCTCCCCCCTGAAGCCCATTCTCCATCTTGGGCCTGGGGGCGGGCCCCATACTCCACCTCAGCACATAAGGCTCCAAGGAGGCCTCGGAACATTGCTGCTGCCGCTCTGCCGGTGAGTCTTGGGGAGGACCGCTCCCCCCTGAAGCCCATTCTCCATCTTGGGCCTGGGGGCGGGCCCCATACTCCACCTCAGCACATAAGGCTCCAAGGAGGCCTCGGAACATTGCTGCTGCCGCTCTGCCGGTGAGTCTTGGGGAGGACCGCTCCCCCCTGAAGCCCATTCTCCATCTTGGGCCTGGGGGCGGGCCCCATACTCCACCTCAGCACACAAGGCTCCAAGGAGGCCTCGGAACATTGCCGCTGCCGCTCTGCCGTGAACATTGTGGTGGGCCCACACCCACCACCGCCACAACTTTGGGGACACTGGTGCTGCTGCAGCAAATTTTTAAAATGTTTTTATATATTTTAAAGTGTTGTAAAGGTGTTTTTACTTTTTATTGTGTTGTACCACCATAAACGGTGGTTTTATCCATGTATTTTTATTTTGTTTTGTTTTATTTTGGGTTGGGGCGGGCTGGTTGTTGAGTGGGGTGGGGATTGGTTTTGTCCTGGTGTAATTGTTTCTGTTTGTTTGCTTTTATATTTTGTAAATGGAGGCGAATATGAGGCTTGGGATTCCTACTGTGGAGGGGCAAGGGAGGTATGGCGGTGGGGGCAGATGTTATAGGCGAAGGGGATCGAGATACGGATATGCTCGTACCCCTTCCAATCTGCGCCCCATCCCGAGATACGAGGGTAGGGTGAGCAAGGATTACTCACCTCCGTCACTGGTGTTGTGCAATGCCAGGTCTATAGGCAACAAAACCGCCACCCTGCGAGATTTCTTCATCTCTCAGGGGGTCGACCTGGCTTGTGTGACGGAGACCTGGGTGCGCGAAGGGGATACTGTTACCTTACGAGAGATGGCGCCCCCGGGTTTCTCCGTCCTCCACCAGTCGCGGACTGTGGGCCGGGGGGGAGGGGTGGCATTATTAATCCGGGAAGATTGTTCTTTCAGGGCTCTACCATCGCCATTGATCCCCGGCATTGAATGTGTTGGCCTAGTGTGGGGCTCCGAGGTGAGCTTGGCTGTCTGGCTGGTGTACCGGCCACCTAGCGCACCAGCAGCCACCCTGTCAGGCCTGCTGGAGGCGGTGGCCGGCTGGGCCTTGGAGTTCCCTAACCTATTGGTATTGGGGGACTTCAACATCCATGCTGATGCCACTCCCTCCTCACAAGCTCTGGACCTGGTGTCTTCCATGGCGACACTAGGGCTCTCCCAGTTTGTTTCGGGCCCCACACATCAAGCAGGCCACACGCTGGATTTGATCTTTGGCGTCGGTATAGATGTGATCATGTTTCCTTCGATGAAGGTGCCATGGTCTGATCACTACGCTCTGAAAGCCAGGATTGACGTTCCACCCCCACCCTGCTTGGGTGGCGAGCCAATTTGGGCTCGCCCGCGGAGGCTGATGGACCCTGATAGATTCCGTCAAGCCTTGCGGGACCTTGCTCCCCCTGGCGACTCATTGACTGAGCTTGTTGAGGGCTGGAATACCCAGCTCCTGGCAGCCATCAATGAGATCGCACCTAAGCGCCCTCTGCGACCCCGCAGAAACCGGGCTCCCTGGTTTACCGAGGAGCTCCGGAAAATGAAGCGGGACCTCAGACGGCTAGAGCGAGTATGGCGGGGTGCCCGTGACGGAGCTTCAAGAACATCCTATAGAGTTTTTATGAAAACCTATGAGATGGCAGTGAAGGCCGCTAAGAAGTCCTACTTCTCGGCCTCCATTGCATCCGCTAGCTCTCGCCCGGCGCAATTATTTAGTATAATTCGGTCTTTAACGTCCCTCGAAGGACAGCCAAATTTAAATAATAATTGGACACACAGCTGTGAGGCATTTGCGAGCTTTTTTGCGGAGAAGGTCCTGTTGCTCCGCCATGACCTCCCCGCCAATTTCGATACAATAAAGGAACTGGAGGCCCCTCGACTGTCCTCGGGTCCAGTATTGGACCACTTTGACCGGATATCCCCAGCCGATGTGGACAGACTCCTCCGAGCTGGAAAGCCCACCACTTGTCCTCTTGACCCGTGCCCGTCCTGGCTGATTAGAGCGTGTCCAGACGAGGTGCGGGGCCCCCTGGGGGATATCATCAATTTGTCCCTTGGCACCGGGACATTCCCAGGGGAACTGAAGGAGGCAGTGGTGCGCCCGCTTTTAAAGAAAACATCATTAGATCCCTTAGATCTATCCAATTACCGCCCGGTTTCGAATCTTCCATTCCTGGGTAAGGTGATTGAGAGAGCGGTTGCGGAACAGCTTGGTAGGTTTCTGGATGAAACATCGGCTCTGGATCCATTCCAGTCCGGCTTCCGCGCTGGTCATGGGACCGAGACGGCTCTGGTCGCCTTAACAGATGATCTCCGTAGGCAGCTGGATCAAGGCGGGTCGGGGCTGCTGATTCTTCTAGACCTGTCAGCAGCCTTCGACATGGTCGATCACGAACTCCTGGACCACCGCCTTGCCGACGTGGGGATCCAGGGCACAGCCCTTCAATGGCTGCGCTCGTTTCTCTCTGGTCGGGGACAGAGGGTGGCGCTTGGGGGGGAATTGTCATCCCGCCACTCCTTGGTGTGTGGAGTGCCTCAGGGTGCGATTCTCTCCCCGATGCTTTTTAACATCTTTATGCGCCCCCTTGCCCAGCTTGTCCGGAGTTTTGGGCTGGGCTGCCATCAGTATGCTGATGACACCCAACTCTATCTGTTGATGGATGGCCATCCTGACTCGGCCCCAGACACACTGATCAGATGCTTGGAAGCTGTGGCTGGATGGTTACATGGGAGCCGGTTGAAGTTAAATCCTTCGAAGACAGAGGTCCTCTGGCTGGGACGGGACGATATGAGATTGAGGGGGCAACTCCCTTCTCTTGCGGGGGTGCAATTAGTGCCAGCACCGTCCGTTAAGAGTTTGGGTGTAATCTTTGATACCTCCCTCTCCATGGAGGCGCAGATTGCAGCTATAACAAAGGCGGCATTTTTTCATCTCCGCCAAGCTAAGCAGTTGGCTCCTTACCTCTCTCGCCCTGACCTAGCCACTGTGATCCACGCGACGGTCACCTCCAGACTGGATTATTGTAACTCGCTCTACGTGGGGCTGCCCTTGAGACTGACCCAGAAACTCCAGCGGGTGCAGAATGCCGCAGCGAGACTCCTTACGGGGTCTTCGCTGCGAGATCACATTCATCCGGTGCTATACCAGCTGCACTGGCTCCCGGTGGAGTACAGGATCAGGTTTAAGGTGCTGGTTTTAACCTTTAAAGCCCTATACGGCCTAGGACCCTCGTACCTACGGGACCGCCTCTCCTGGTATGCCCCACAGAGGAACTTACGGTCTTCAAATAAAAACATCTTGAAGGTCCCAGGCCACAGAGAGGTTAGGCTGGCCTCAACTAGAGCCAGAGCTTTTTCGACTGCGGCTCCAACCTGGTGGAATGCCCTGTCGCAAGAGACAAGGGCCCTGCAGGACTTGACATCTTTTCGCAGGGCCTGTAAGACAGAGCTGTTCCACCAGGCCTTTGGTCAGGGCGCAGCCTGACTCCCTCCTTTGGCAATCTCTACAAAGTTTTAGTCTATGGTTGCCATCAATTTGTATTTTAATTAATTTTTAGAATGTATTTATAATGTTGTACTGTTTTAGTGTTGTTAGCCGCCCTGAGCCCGGCTTCGGCTGGGGAGGGCGGGATATAAATAAAATTTATTATTATTATTATTATTAATATTAAATAATATTTCTTATAAGTATGATATGAAGATGATACGAAGATGAATTCAGAGAGAAGATGGATAGAAAATATCTGTGTGAGAGACAGAGTGGTTTTTGTCAGGCATGAGGCTGAGAGAGATGGGAGCAGGGAAGACGTGGATCTCATGTTTGTGAACTGAAGATAGGTTGATAGAATATACAATTTTGTGTTTGTTTGGGTGTGGTTTCTCACTCTCCCTTTTCTTTTCCTTTTTATTATTTTGATCTTTTAAGGTATTAGCTTTGCTTGTTGTTGTCTTTAATGTTGTACAGTCATGCCTTGGAAGTGGAACGGAATCCGTTCCGGAAGTCTGTTCGACTTCCAAAATGTTCAGAAACCGAAGCGCGGCTTCCGATTGGCTGCAGGAAGCTCCTGCAGCCAATCAGAAGCCCCGCTGGACATTCGGTTTCCAAAGAACGTTCGCAAACCGGAACACTCACTTCCGGGTTTTGATAGTTTGGGAGCCGACCTGTTTGGGAGCCAAGGCGTTTGAGATCCAAGGCATGACTGTATTATATGTTGAAAACCTTTAATAAAATTGATTTTTTAAAAAAATATTTAAAAATCTATGAAAAGGAACCCTAACGGAAGAAGCAGGGGGTGAAGAGTGTCTTGATAGCCAAATGTTCCTTTCTCCCTGTTGCTCTCTGTGGCCTGCTCTATCAAACACACCCAGCGTGCTCCCTTCCAACTTGGCTGTTCTTAAAGCGATTTCTTTGAGCAGATGTTCCCAAGCCCCACAGGCGCTTTCTTCCCCTCCGCCAAACACTTCTCCTACACGAACACCAGATTGCACCGCTTCTGTTCTTTGTGATCTTTGGGGAGAGAAAGAAATCCCACACTCTCTAGCTTTTCAGCCCTGCTTGGCAGCGGCGTGGGCATACCCTCGTTCTTTTCCCCTCGTTCTTTCTCTCCCGCCTTATAACTCATGCTGACATGAACGCCGAACTTCTCCCCCCTCCCTCCAGCCCTCCCAGCTACCCACCCACCCCTTCCATTTCCCTCTAGGTCTCTTACTCCCACTGAATCTTTCAAGTTTCGCCCTCTCATCCATCTTCCCGCCACCTCCTCTTACAGATGTGGTGTTCGGCGGCAGGATGCCTTTGTTCTGCTTAGTCCATAGGATTGTAATGACTCTGTTGTCTGTCTCACATGCCCTGCCAACTCTCAATGCTGTATTTTTTTTGGTGGGGGGGACACCCCTAGCCACACACCCTTTTCTGCACAAAATAACAGCGCTGAAGGGAGAAGAGCTTTCCTTCAACCGCCAGTGATTTTGCTGTGCTTCCTCTGGGGAAAAGACACAAAGCCTTGTGTGCTGTCGGTGTCATGGACTTGGGGGGGGGGAGTGAGGGGGCACCCACATCAAGTCCACCCACCCACACACCCGCGGATCAAGGCAGCTGCTGAAGAGGGAGGGTGGGAACTTCATGTAACTAAAATATTGCTTTTGTTTCGTCGCACGTGAGAAGGCATTCAGGGATCTCGCCGCAACTCATTAATAGCTACTCCCAAATCCGAACCTAATTGCTGCATTCCTTCTCCCGCCCACTCGGCTCCCAGCGCTTGTCATTTTCCCGGGATTCCGCCCCCGCCTCTCCCTGCAAACTTACCCACCCACTCCATCGAGAAAAGGGAGAGGTCACATGAGGGAAGGGGGGGGGGGAGGCTTTCACAGGTAATCGGGTGTAATTTGTGATATGCTTTGCCTGCACACACACACACCCTCCACCCTCTTTCTTTTGTGTTGCTTATGCAAAACTCCTTCACCCTGCAGAGGTGATGTTTGCAACGCCGTCCGTAGGTTTGCTTGCCCACGCAGTCCTGCTCTCAGGCGCCTCCATCTCCGAGAGGGAGGGAGGAAAACCCTCCTCTTTATTATACTAGGGAAAACCATTTCACATCACGCCCGTGCAATCATTTGTGTGTGCGTGCAATCATTTCCACCTGGGGAAAAGAGGCGTTAAACGCCTCCCGAGATCAAAATGGCAGTGTTTTACAGGCACTAACTTCGGTGGAAAGGCTGAAGGGGACTCATCAGTACAGTCATAACTTGGAAGTCAAATGGAATCCGTTCTGGAAATTTGGAAACCAAAGCGCAGCTTCCGATTGGCTGCAGGAAGACCCTGCAGCCAATCGGAAGCAGCGGAAGGCCCCGTCGGACGTTTGGCTTCCAAAAGTAGTTCGCAAACCGGAACAGTCACTTCTGGGTTTGTGGCGTTCGGGAGCCGAAACGTTCGAGAACTAGGCTGTTCGAAAACCAAGGTATGACTGTAGTGACAATCTGGGCTCCTGCGTTTCAGTCCTCATCTAAGCAGGAGAACTGAGGTGGCAAGAGAAAAAATAGTTTGGCGTATATATTCAAGGGTTAAGGAGCCATCTATAAAAGTTTTTGGCTCATGCTTCAGCAAGCTGTATAGCACTTCCAGAACTTAAGCTTTTTTAAAAAGGGGGGGGGGGACCACCACCTGCCGCTGTACGGGAGGTGTTTGCAAGACCAATACCAGACAGGCTGAAATCTTGGAAAGTTACTATGCCTCAATGAGGAAAACCATATTTCCCCTTGTCTTTAGCAAACAAACGACACAATATAACTACCTGTAAACAAACATTGAACATCCATAAAAATGGCAAAAGTAATTTCTTTCCCAAATAGTTTTTTTCTTAAACAATAGCAAGTGCAGTAAGTAAAGAGTTCGCTTGTAATATATCAGTGGTTCAGTGCTCATTTCGTCTCTTTCCAAAATAGATATTATCTCGAACAATTGCAAATGCAGTAATAAAGAGTCCACTTATGATATAAATCAGTGGTACAGTGCTTGGACGTCGTTCTGGTAATCCGATGTTTCGTTGCTAAAGAGCTTAGTCATCGAGCTTTGTAGTAAATAATATACAAGAGAAGACGATATGTAAATGACTTAAAGCAGGGTATATCTGTCCCCATCTGCATGTTTCCATCGGGAGGAACACAGAAAGAGGACGATGTCCTTCTGTTTATTAAACCTCCTCCTCCTGTGTTGATTGCAGTAGTCATTGCATCACTGCCCTGTTATTGTTTTACTGTTTAATAAACAAACAGCAACAATCTTTGTTTCAAGCATTACCAGGGGTAAGGGTTATTTGCTTGCTTGCTCCATAGAGACAGGTATTGGCAGATTGAGCGGGCGAGATCAATAGTTGGTCCAATGGTCAAGAAGGCAGTTTCTGCACGTGCCGTATAGGGAAGTGAGGGGCAAATGGGGCTCGTCAACCTGGGAAAGTAGCCCATCTAGTAAAGGTAAAGGGACCCCTGACAGTTAAGTCCAGTCTTGGACGACTCTGGGGTTGCGGCGCAGCAATTACCTTCCTTTTCCTGCTGCGATCGCAGCAATTACCTTCCTTTTCCTGCTGCACAAAAAGTAACAAGACTTTCAAAGTCCCCTTGCAAAATTCTCACTGGCTTTTATAGGAACATGTAAGTCGCTAATTATTCCCTCGCCCTGTCTCTTCACTTTTAGTCCACCCCAAAACAAGCAGTTACAGAATAAAAATGTGCCCTCGACATTTTCCCAGGGTAGTTTAAACACACCCACACACCAAAAAAATAGAATTGTACAAAGGAATTTTTGCATTCAAAGGGACCATTTCCTGAAAAGTTCCTTTGCAGGGAAATAGGTGAAGGTAAAGGTAAAGGGACCCCTGACCATTAGGTCCAGTCGTGACTGACTCTGGGGTTGCGGCGCTCATCTCGCTTTATTGGCCGAGGGAGCCGGCGTACGGCTTCCGGGTCATGTGACCAGCATGACTAAGCCGCTTCTGGTGAACCAGAGCAGCGCACGGAAACGCCGTTTACCTTCCCGCCGGAGCGGTACCTATTTATCTACTTGTATTTTGACGTGCTTTCGAACTGCTAGGTTGGCAGGAGCAGGGACCGAGCAACGGGAGCTTACCCCGTCGTGGGGATTCAAACCTCCGACCTTCTGATCAGCAAGTCCTAGGCTCTGTGGTTTTACCCACAGCGCCACCCCTTTACAGGGAAATATATGCATCCAAATAACTACTGGCCTGCTGCATCACATATCCCTCAACACAGAAGGGAAATTATGGTAAAATTGACAGCCTATTTACTTAGTCTGCAAGCTACATTATTTAAAACTGGATCTATGTTTTAAAAAATACCAAAATACTGAATATATTTCCATGTTTTTGCTAGGTTTAGTCATTACCTCCATAAGCCAGAGTGTGTGTATACATGTGTTTATTTTTTCTGACTATCAGGAAATTGTTCCCTAATGGCAACAAGATCCATTAGACAGGGCAAGAACCTTCCAGAGCTACTGGCAGGAGCTTCTCTCCGTGTTATTTCCTTCCATTAGGAAGATCTGAACAATGAAACACAGTTTATGGAGGTATCTGAAAACAGCCAAAAATAAAATAAAAATTCCAGCTACTTAACAAAATTATTTATGTTTAGGTCAAACGATGCTCTAGCGCACAAAAAGACCCAGAACGTTTAACTGAGCAAGACGTGCAGAAAATTGTTGCCAGTGCTCCTCAAATGGAGGTACAGAGGATCAGGATTTTCCTGAAGAAAACCATGATGGAATAAAGGGCAACATCCAATGTCAGTCACACGTAAGTGAGGCTTAATTTATTTCAATAGGTTTACTATGAGCATAACGGGAACGGGTCTTCTCTGTGGTGGCTCCTCGTCTGTTGAATGCTCTGCCCAGAGAGGCTCGCCTGGCGCCATCATTATTTAAGCACTAGGCAAAACATTCCTCTTTACTGAGGCCTTCAGCCATTAAATAATCTATGGTCTGTTAAAGAAAGGGGACTGTTATTATGATTATTTTTATTATTATGCTGTATACTACGCAAACTATATACTATACAAGAATACAGTCATACCTCGGGTTAAAGACGCTTTGGGTTAAATCTTTTGAGGTTGTGTCCCGCAGCAACCCAGAAGTACCAGAATGGGCTACTTCTGGGTTTCGCTGCTCAGGCATGCGCATAGCTGTCAACTTTCAGATTTGAAAATAAGGGATCAGCAGCCTCACCTGTCCCAGGGACAGTCTACGGGATATCTAACAATCCGGGGTAGCAGCGGGAAATGGCGCTGGAGTAAGGGAATTTCCAGCCAAAAAGGGAAGGTTGACAGCTATGCGCATGCGCTCAAAATGACGTCACACGCATGCGCAGAAGCGGCAAATCGCGACCCACGCAGACACGGGTTGCATTCTGCTCAGGTTGCGAACAGGGCTCCGGATCCCGTTCGCAACCAGAGGTACCACTGTACTGTACACTTGAGTGTTCCGGTTTGCGAACGTTCTTTGGCACCCACACCTCTGACACAGCTTCCAAACGTTTGGGAAGTGTGAACGAACTTCCGGAATGGATTCTGTTCAACTTACGAGGTACCACTGTACTACTATGCTTTTTAATTATGTTTTTATTATTATGCTCCATAAAATACATTTTTAATGTTGTACACCACTCTTGAGATCTTTAATAAAGGGCAGTATAGAAATCAATTTTTAATAACAACAACAACAACAACCTAGCCTGATACATGCAGTGTTTATCTAGCATAGCACTAAGGCTGCATTCAGCAATCCCCATTTAACACAACGGAATAAGCAAACATGCACAAGATTGTGCTTCAATTAACTGATCTACAGCTGAAGCTAGACAGGAGCCTTATGATGAGGATGTAACATCAGTGAAATTCCACTCCTAAAAATATTCTCCAGTAAAATGAGCCCGATATTTATAAAGTGAAATATTTAAATTCAGATGGGTGTTTTCTCCCCCTGGTATTCTGCTGAAATAATGCATGCCGATCTTCTCAATGAAAATTTTTTTTAGAGACATCCTGGTTTCGTAAGCTTTTTGGGGAGAAGCTCCCCCCCATCCTCATGGGCTGGTTTTTTCCTTTTACTTATTTCAGAGAAGAACATGTGTAACTGTGCAAAAGGCCAGCTGTGTGTGTGTTACTGCTACTATAACTAAATGTAAAAGGAAATCTATATATGCAGGAATTTCTTGCGCCTGTTCCACTGTAGAAATGCTGTGAAAAGGGTGAACACCAATTTCAAACTGCCCATTAAAAGCAATAAATAAATAAAGCTGGGGCAGTGCAGGGGGAGATGAAACAGAAATATTTTATCCTGATTACTGGCCAAGTTCTCCTCTCACAACTCACAACTTCACAAGCTCCACTATATTGCTTCAACTGCCCTTATATTTTAAGTGACTACTACAGAACCTTTGATAAACCGGACCATATTTATTCAGAACGCATTGTATTTTAAGGGATTTGTTTTTCAGATGGGAGAGTGAGGCAGAACATAGCCATTCACCAAATGAAGCCTTAATGGTTCTTTCCTCTCTCACGCAAGTCGGTTTTAGCAATTACAACTAAACAGAAGAAGTTAAAATACAGTACCTCTATTTTAATTCTCTTTGGTGACAGTTCATCCCTTTCTCCACATTTAGACCTAGGAGATGAAAACACATTTTGTTTGGTTTTTACTAGGTAGCGCACACTATCTCCAGGGGAAAAAAAACCTTGGAAAAATCCTTGCCTGCAACAGAGAGATAGAAAACTGAAATTTCTCATTTAAGCCTCGATTTCCAGATAGGTTCACAAAGCATGTCCTGTAGTTTAAGAACCTGACGTAAGGTTCAATCTTGCTGGACTACCATTAGAGATTATGGGCGGTGGAGAAGGATTTGAATGTTTAAATGCTCCTTTGTATAAAAAACTCCCTGTACAAAGGAAGCTAGCGTGTCAGGGTTGGGGGCGGATTTTTAACTTCAACCCTGTTGAAGCCACCTGATCTACGAAAAGTACAATTTTCTGCAACAACTAGGAAAAATGTGGTGTGGAAATGCCAAGACTCATGGGCTCCCAATAGGTGGGGTGGGGTGTGCACAATTCAGGGTCAGCAAACTTTTTCAGCAGGGGGCCGGTCCACTGTCCCTCAGACATGGTGGGGGGCCGGACTATATTTTTTTTGGGGGGGGGGGGGTTGAACGAATTCCTATGCCCCACAAATAACCCAGAGATGCATTTAAAATAAAAGCACACATTCTACTCATGTAAAAACACGCTGATTCCCGGACCGTCTGCAGGCCGGATTTAGAAGGCAATTGGGCCAGATCAGGACTATGAGTTAGGGAGGGAATGGGACTCTTTATTTCAGGGTCGTGGGGGTTGGACTAGATTACAGGGTCCCTTCCAACTTTAGATTTCTATGATTCTATGACCCTGACTGCAGAAAAAGAAGAATAAAAACAGGTTTTCTGATACAATAAACCTCATTAAAGCAATTACGATCTCCCCCTCGCTTTTTTTTTTTTTTTTAAAAAAGCAGCTTACTTGGTAGTCCGGTAAGTGTATTTGTAGGTAACTTCTCGGGATATTTGTCGCGCCAGTGCAAAGAGTTCGTCCCTCCGGGTCAGCAGTGCGTTATCCTTCACACACAATTGAGCAGCGGCTTCGTTAACTGTGAGCTGGAAAACAAAAGACAAGGGATGCTTCGTTGCCTTAGCTGTATCACTCTTTTGAGGAACATGAAACCCTACGTATCTCCCATTACTGTTGCAATGTACATAGACAACATTATAGAGTTTCACAGAGAAATCTGGAGGGCTTTCTTCAGATTTCTGGCATCACGCTCAACACAGTTGCCACAGTTTTATAAAGATACGCACGCACGCACGCACACCCCACAAAAGAAAAACAACCAAGTTTTTAAATGCTGCTAGGTACCTTTGATTCCCCCCCCCCCAAAAAATTTGAAGTTACCTAAATTCCCTCGGAAGTAAGTTGGTACTTTTAAAAAACAGTTATTAGATCAGGGACAAACTATTTTGTTTAAAACCAATGCATGCTTTTAAAATGAACTCAGGCAGACCTCAGGGATTCTGCTTGAATAATGATGATGATGATGATGATGATGGTCCTGAGGTCGACTCAGGGGACTGGCTGTGTAGCCAATCCCTTACTGCGCCCTGTGAGCACCCACTGGGATGAACTGCTATGACAAACTCCTACATTTTGGTGTGATCTAATGCGATCCCCCAGAGTGGGGGAGATTTGGCTTCCTCTGCAGCGAAGCTTTAATAGGCTGCTAACTTGGGTTTTATTTCTGAGCGAACCATCTCAAGTTAATAGTGTTTGCACAAAATGGCCAAGTGGCCTAAACCAGAGGTTTTCAGCCTCGCTGAATCCACGGCTCCCTTAACCAACTACATTCGTTCTGCTGCACCCCTGTGGGGCTCAGGAGCCCAGTTACGTCACCCCTTGCCTGCAGAGCTGCCAGCCTCTCACCCCTTTTTTGGGACACCCTTGTGGAGGGTTCCCTCAGCCTCCGCTCGTTTGGGAGTCCTCTGGGCAGCAGCTGCTGCCATCTCTACGATAATCTTTATTGTCACTGTCCCATACAGAACAACGAAACTGAAAATCTACAGCAGACATTCAGAAACCAACAAGCCTGCTATCCCAGCTATCCCAGCCTGGTTAGCCCCCTAAAAAACTCTGATACCCCATAATTAAATACAATATACGCCCATAGAGACTACCTTAAAGGTAAAGGTAAAGGTACCCCTGCCCGTACGGGCCAGTCTTGACAGACTCTAGGGTTGTGCGCCCATCTCACTCTATAGGCCGGGGGCGAGCGCTGTCCGCAGACACTTCCGGGTCACGTGGCCAGCGTGACAAGCTGCATCTGGCGAGCCAGAGCCGCACACAGAACGCCGTTTACCTTCTCGCTAGTAAGCAGTCCCTATTTATCTACTTGCACCTGGGGTGCTTTCGAACTGCTAGGTTGGCAGGCGCTGGGACCGAGCGACGGGAGCGCACCCTGCTGCGGGGATTCGAACCGCCAACCTTTCGATCGGCAAGTCCTAGGCGCTGAGGCTTTAACCCACAGCGCCACCCGCGTCCCCAGAGACTACCTTACACTGCATTTAAAACCAAAATCGCATTTGAATAGAAACTTTCTCAGGCGGCTAGTCCTAGTCTTTATAACCCTGTACCTTCTTCCAGAAGGCAGAAGCTGAAAGAGATCATTTCCGGGGTGCGCACTATCCTGCACTATCTCTGCAGCTTTCTTATGGCACCTGGAAGCATAGATTTGATCCAAGGTAGGGACGCGGGTGGCGCTGTGGTCTAAACCACAGAGCCTAGGACTTGCTGATCAGAAGGTCGGCGGTTCGAATCCCCGCGACGAGGTGAGCTCCCGTTGCTCGGTCCCTGCTCCTGCCAACCTAGCAGTTCGAAAGCACCTCAAAGTGCAAGTAGATAAATAGGTACCACTTCAGCGGGAAGGTAAACAGTGTTTCCATGCGCTGCTCTGGTTCACCAGAAGCGGCTTAGTCATGCTGGCCACATGACCCGGAAGCTGTACGCAGGCTCCCTTGGCCAATAAAGCAAGATGAGTGCCGCAACCCCAGAGTTGGTCATGACTGGACCTAATGGTCAGGGGTCCCTTTATCTTTAGGGAGAGTGCAGCCAATTATTCTCTCTGCAGTCTTTGCAACCCTGGACAACATTGTTTTTCCCCTGACCATGCAGCTCCCAAACCACACACACTGGTCTCTGGTCTGCCCCACCCCTGCCCCAATACAGATGCCTCCCAGAGGCACCGTTCGCTTGCGGAGCTTATAGCCAGGGCTGCTGCAATAAACAGCTGTGCAAGCCTTTAGGAGGCAGAGACGCAAAAGAGCATCAGAGGAAGGAGGGAAAGAAAGAGGGACAGAGGCCAGTGTTGCCCATGGCACCCCTGACCATCATTCAAGGCACCCCAGGGTGCCACGGCACACTGGTTGAAAACCACTGGCCTAAACAGACTAATGGGAGCTCGGAATCATTAAGCAGGTGGAACGAACCTCTAAATAAGTTTCTGATGGCCCAGACCATTTATATCAGAGATGGAGCTACTGTTCCAAAAACCAATCCGTATCCATCAAGAGGCTGGTTTTTACTGGTCTGAGATTCCCATAGAAATGGGAGACTTCACCCTCAGCCTTCATCGTCTCCTCAGAAGACAGTGATGGATGGATGGATGGATGATGATTATGATAAAAGGAGAAAGAAAAGGAGCAGCTTGAGTCTAAAGATGCCCAGTTATCATAATCCCTGTTCTGCTTATGAGAGGGCTGTTTGTGAGCTGGAATAGGAATGTTGCGTGAGAAAAACACTCCAAATTCAGATTAAGTTTCCATTTGCACAAGGTGTTGTGCAAATTTTATATGGGCTGCTAGAGTTCATATGCTATGGCCTATACATTCCTTATTTGCCATATTTTTCATTCTTTTAACACAATGCCCATTGCACCTGTGTGCATATAACTTTTGGATCCAAGCCAATATAACCTGTATTATTAAAAATGGAGAAGTGAAAGTTGCCAGATGTACACTTTCTGTTATGACATTCCCAACTGGGGGATGTGTGTGTGTGTGTGTGTATCCCACCTTTCCCCATCTAACCACTTCTCTGTGAATGAAAAACAGAATATAATGTCACAGACTGGCTCCTGACATATTATCTGCATTCACTCGCTGGATTAAGACTGACACTATAGCTGCCAGTTCCAAGTCACAACATGGTCTACATTTGCCTGATGTTATGTAACCTCATGCGTGAGAGAGAACTGGGTGTCAACTAGGGTTGCCATCAAAATTTCACCTGAAGTAATTCAAAACAGATTTGGGGTTCCCTGGTTAGGCAAAACACCTGAGGAATTTTGAGGGAAGTCCAAAGAATCTCCATAAGACGAGCAAAATTCCTCAAGGTTATTCAGGCCAACATCCCCTAGGCCTAGGTTATAACTGAACTTCCACAGATAGGCAATTCTCAAGCAAAATAAATGAGTATTTTTTTAAAAAACAAATCCTAATAAAAGACTGTTGATTTTTCCTCTGGGGTCTCATATATCAGGGATGTCCAACACGTCAATCGCGATCTACTGGTTGATCTCTACGAGGTTTTTGTAGATCGCGGTCGATCGCTGGCCCCCTTCCGGCCCTGCCCCATCTCCCTGCGCTGGCCTCTAATGTTGCAAAAGGGAAGCCTGAGTTTAGAAAAGGAGGCTGTTATCTGGCCAGCAATCGTAAAGTTAGTGGCTGCTTCTGTTCCTCCTCCCTCAGAAGAGCTGCCGAAAATTCCCTGACCCCCTAAGAAATGGGGCATTTCCCCTCCCCTAAAAAAGGTCAACAACTTTGAATCACTGCCAGAGTTTAACTTTGAAAGTAGATAAGTAGATCGCAGTCTCTCAGGAGTTGGCCACGCCTGTCATATATGATAGATGCTGAGGTTTATTTCATTGCTGGCTATTAAAATGATATGGCCCTTTCATTTCAACAGTATACCAAGGTGGTTGACAGAAGAGAACAACAATGTACAGTGGTACCTCTGGTTGCGCACAGGATCCGTTCCAGAGCTCTGGTTGGATCCTGAGGTGTGCATATCTGGAGGTGCTGATTCTGTTCATGCACGTGGCGTGGTTTAGCACTTCTGTGCAAGCGCACAGCGTGTGGAGTGCTTCTGCGCATGTGCACGGCGCGTAGAGTGCTTCTGCGCATGCAGCGAAACCCGAAAAAATACTTCTGATTTTGCCACGTGCGTATCCCGAAGGATACAGAACCAGAGGTGAACGTAAGTAGAGGTACCTCTGTACAGTCGTACCTTGGATCTTGAACGCCTTGGCTCCCAAACAAATCGGCTCCCAGAAGTGAGTGTTCCTGTTTTCGAACATTCTTTTGGAAGCTGCATGTACGACGGGGCTTTTGCGGCTTCTGATTGAAGCCACGATTTGGTTCTCAAACATTTTGGAAGTCAAACGGACTTCCGGAACGTATTCCGTTTGACTTCCAAGGTACAACTGTATACCAAAAAATTTAAAGTATATTTACAGAAATATTGTAAAATTAATGAATGTTAGAAGGATGCTGGAAAGAAGTTATATGGCTTTAGCAGAAATGTTATAAAGAATTAAGTAAGAATAGATTGATAACGAGTTAAGGTGTAAAATTCAAGGCTAAATTGCGTTAAGACAAATTATGGAACTAAATTTGAGAAAGAGGGAAAGGACTTGCTGAAACAACTACCGTATTTTTCGCTCTATAAGACGCACCAGACCATAAGACGCACCTAGTTTTTGGAGGAGGAAAACAAGAAAAAAAATATTCTGAATCCCAGAAGCCAGAACAGCAAGAGGGATCACTGCGCAGCGAAAGCAACAATCCCTCTTGCTGTTCTGGCTTCTGGGATAGCTGCGCAGCCTGCATTCGCTCCATAAGACGCACACACATTTCCCCTTACTTTTTAGGAGGGAAAAAGTGAGTCTTATAGAGCAAAAAATACGGTAATTTTTGCAGTGTGAAATTAGCTTTTGTGCACTTGTGCATATGAGATTTATTAAGGAGCTAGGCAGCTTATTTTTAAAAGGGACAGATGAGAAAAAATGAAAAAGAAGAAGATGGTGAAACCAGTCCTCTTGAAGTATTTGTAAGCTTTTATTAATATTGTATTATGGAACCAATTACCATATTTTTCGCTCTATAAGATGCACCAGACCACAAGACGCACCTAGTTTTTGGAAGAGGAAAACAAGGGAAAAAAATATTCTGAATCTCAGAAGCCAGAACAGCAAGAGGGATCGCTGCGCAGTGAAAGCAGCGATCCCTCTTGCTGTTCTGGCTTCTGGGATAGCTGTGCAGCCTGCATTCACTCCATAAGACGCACACACATTTCCCCTTACTTTTTAGGAGGGAAAAAGTGAGTCTTATAGAGCAAAAAATACGGTAACTGAACTAGAATACAAAAAAGGGAGGTGTGAAGAAGTCAAGGAAATAAGTAAATGAAAGATAAGGATATGAAAATACTGGCTTTTTTTCTTTTCTTCTTTAAATGTTTTTGCTTTTTAAATGTTTTTCTTTTTTCTTTTTTAATGTTTTGATGTACTGTTGTTGTTTTTTCTTACTGTTTTTTTTATTTTTGAAGTCTTGTAACCTTTTATTGTTTGCTTTTCTTTTTTCTGTAATTGTTAAACTCTAATAAATATCTTTTTTTAAAAAAAAACAAGGTACAACTGTATACCAAAATATAACAAGAAAAGTCTTATCAATAAAACAGTGAGGTTTTAGTAGCCAGAGACGGCAGGAGCAGGGATTAATAACCAGGAAAAGCTTAGGGTAAAGAGGAATGCTTTTAATGGCTGACAGAAGCACCCAGCTGTTGGTGCCCACCTGATCTCTAGGGGGAGATGATTTCCCAAGGTGGGTGACCCCAGAAAGACAGCAGTTCTCCATACCACTGTAAGGTGGAGACCTCCAGGCACCAGGCGAAATTTTGCACTTGGCTTATGACCACTTGCGACTAAGTGAAGATACCTGGGCGTCAGGATGGCGCCTGACACCTCCACCATCTGGGGATCATTGGATCGGGACTGTTTTCACACGCTAATGCCCCATCTGTAGAATTAACTATCAGTTCTATTTCATTTGCACAATCGGAAACCTTCATCTGGTTGTAAATATTAATAATGAGTCTTTCTGTAAAAAACCACACGATTTAAATCAAGTCTTACTGATTGGATTGGATCAATTGGATTTAAATCAAATCCCCCTGCCCTGTGACAAAGTCATTCTCCGCTCTTTACACTTTATAATATTCAACACGTCAAATGCCTATGTACATGCAGCAATGCGCAGAGCTAGAGGATTCTAAATTTTACGGACCCAGCAGCCCGAAACCTTGTCCCACTGCAACATAAAGAAATTACATTAGCCAAGGCTGAGCCCAATATTCTTTCCCCTCTTCACAATTTCCAAAGTGCCACACTCAAGACCAACAGCCATGAATTCCTCTCAGTGACTACAAAGACCTTGGAATGAATCTTCGCATCAGGAACAAAAGCTAAATTAAGTGAGAATGTGGTGGCTTATGCTGACATTCGCTACATATTGTTCTGTCAGTCTACAAGAAGATAAGATTTGGAGAATCAAGCAGGTATTATAAAAGTCTCTGAACACTGAGAACTTCAGAAAGAATGGATTTCATATGAATTAACACTAGGGCAAAACTCTTGCTTACCCAGCAGAAGCTGTCTTAGAACACTGCAAAAGCATCTTTGAAGTAGCTCACACAAGAGAGCTGCTTCAAAAGGTGCTTTTGCACAGCTTCAATCTCCCCACAGCTGATGAGCAGGGACTAAATCCTGCTGCCTTGGCTACGTGATCTTGTTCTCTACTGGCCGATGCAGGATTAAACCTTAACCTCCCACCCATCAGATGACATCACCAGTGATGTCAGCTGAGGAGTGGGTGGACTCAGCTTGAGGGAAACGGCATTGGGGGCCAAACTGTTCCCCCTGCCATAAACCCACAAGTAATCCAGTCATGTGACAAATTAAATGCTATAATTCGGAGGATACTTTTTTCAAATAAAACATGAGCAAGTTAAAACGCATTTCACTGCTCTTACCAGTGAAATTCTGCACCTCACAGCTGGCTGATAAGATGCTGGTAGTGGGGTTGTTTTATAAATAACCGTAGCATTTATAGTTTTAAAAATGGAGTGCAAGTGATGTTTGTGGGGCTCCAGAGTGCTATACACAGGACACGCAAAAAATAAGCTCCACTACCTCCAAAAATAGTAAAGAATAAAAAAAAATACAAGGTTGTTGATACTGAATTCTTACCAGCTGGGGTGACGGTCTTTTGGATTTCTCTTTCTTCTGATCACTGATATATTATTGGTGTATGTTTTAATTATGGTTTGTAATCCGGCAAACTGTTATGAAATTGTCACACCCTTCGGCTAGTACAATAAACTTACTGATGATGGTGATGATTTATCTTGTTACTGCAGTCCTTGATCAGCCCAAAGGCGATATTATGAGTGATGGCACTCATGAGAGAAGCAGTGGATGAAACACTCACAATAGCCTTTAGACTAGGACTGGGGAACCTGTGGCCCTTCAGACTCCCATCAGCCCTAGTCAGCATGGGCCAATAATCAGGGATTATGGGAATTGTAGTTCAGTAACATCTGGAGGGCCACAGTCCTGTTTTAGACAGTCACCAAGGAACTTCTCTCTAGGAATCAAATGATTGCAGACACCCAATATCCAGATCAGAGGTACGGATCTCGATCTGGCTGGCAGATCCACCTGGGCAAAGCCTGATTGATGTGTGGGGCCACCCTCATGCCACACACTTGATGTCACAAGGACTTAAGTGACTCATTTTGCCCACACAATTCTCAATCAGCCAAATGCTCCTCCTTTTATCGGTATTTGCATTTTTTGCCTAGATATTCTTGGAATTGAAGAGCCCCAAAGGCATTTTCTAATCAATGATTTAATTTTGCGAAAGTATTTGCTCGGTATGTGAACTGGAATTCCTCTTAAGATATAAGAGGGATAAAATATAAACTAGTCTAGGTATCACATTCATTTTAAGAGCATTGGCTTTTCCCCACATGGTCAGGTTCAATGACTCCCATCTGTCAATCTATTGATACCTCATGACATATTTTGTTGACGTTTCATGACACTAATTTAGATAAGTCTCGTGGCATTAACATGCCTAGATATTTAATGTTGCCATTGCAAATATAAACCTGGTATTGTTTAAATGTTTGAACCAAAAAGTTGTTTCCTATTAACATCAACTCCCGATTTGGACCAGTTTATAGTGTATCCAGAGATATTGCCAAAAACATCTATTTTGCCCACACAATTCTCAATCAGCCAGTTCACTCAAAGGCATAGCCTGCGAACCTCAGAACATGCCACCTCAGGCACAGCACTCCAGAAGACCAAACAAACAGTTGTTTGCTTGCCCTAGGGTATACAGCCTCGGCCCAGTATACCTGAAGGAGCGGCTCCACCCCCATTGTTCAGCCCAGACACTGAGGTCCAGCGCTGAGGGCCTTCTGGCGGTTCCCTCACTGTGAGAAGTGAGGTTACAGGGAACCAGGCAGAGGGCCTTCTCACTAGTGGCACCCACCCTTTGGAACGCCCTCCCATCAGATGTCAAAGAAATAAACCACCATCTGACATTTAGAAGACATCTGAAGGCAGCCCTGTTTAGGAAAGTTTTTAATGACTGAATGTTTTAATGTATTTTTACCTCTTGTTGGAAGCCACCCAGAGTGGCTGGGGAAATATTATTATTATTATTATTATTATTATTATTATTATTATTACGCACAGGGCTTGGCAATTGTGGGCACAGCGCTTCCCAAGCACTGCGAATCAGCTGACTGCCTTCCATGCAAGCCCCACTATTGCCTGTCCCATCATATATGACATCAGCTGGCAGACCTTATTATGTTGGAGGTTCTGCATTCCCACTCGAGGGACAGAAGACCTTACAACAGTCAAGCGTTAGAAACTGAGATAGAAAAGCTATTCACCACATGGCTCCTGACGTTTTGCAGGCGCCAAAACAAAATATCTAGTCCCTTTTTTAAAAAAACAGCAAAACTTTTTTATTCTTCTTCTTGAAAAGCATGAACCACTCTAGTGCTACGTGAGCCAGGTGATCTGAGGCATGTTGCATGGGTCAGTGCCAGCTTAAGTCCTCGTCTTTTGCCATTGGCGTTACTACAGAGGGCCTTCTCGGTAGCGGCGCCCGCCCTGTGGAACACCCTCTCATCAGATGTCAAGGAAATAAACAACTACAGTGGTACCTTGGGTTAAGTACTTAATTCGTTCCGGAGGTCCGTTCTTAACCTGAAACTGTTCTTAACCTGAAGCACCACTTTAGCTAATGGGGCCTCCTGCTGCCGCCGTGCGATTTCTGTTCTCATCCTGAAGCAAAGCTTCTGTTCTCATCCTGAAGCAAACCCAAGGTACTATTTCTGGGTTAGCGGAGTCTGTAACCTGAAGCGTATGTAACCTGAAGCATATGTAACCCAAGGTACCACTGTATCTGACTTTTAGAAGGCAGCCCTGTTTAGGGAAGTTTTTAATGTCTGGTGTTTGGTCGTGTTTTTAATATTCTGTTGGGAGCCGCCCAGAGTGGATGGGGAAACCCAGCCAAACAGGCGGGGGTATAAATAATAAATTATTATTTAGTGGGCCCAATGGCCAAGAAGGCGGTTTTCTGCACATGTCAAAGAGGGAAGGGAGGGGCAGATGGGGCTCACTAACCTGGGAAGGTAGCCCAACTCTGATATTTTGGTGCCACGCTGACCTGCAGACCAGCTGACTGGTGAGGCATTGCAACCATGTCATCCAGATGATGTTAGGCCCCAAACATCTCCACTTCCTCGCAAAAGGCGGGTTGCCTGTCGCAAAATGCACCAGGCACCCGGCTAATTGTGAACGCTGGCTTACAACAAACCAAAGCAGCCTGTATGCCCTTTGAATAACACTGGCTACTTTCTTATAGGTCTTAGCGATAGAACCTACGACACACAAGATTCCTGCACCTGCAACTCAACATGATGTTTTATGCAACACTGAGTACTATCAGCAGTTGCCAACATCTGCCAGACATAACCTGCTTAAGGGAGAGGATGATCTGGCTGAGGTTTGGCATTTTACAAGACAATAAAGATTTTAGTCTCTTTTGAAATATTGCCCAGGAACCCTAAGTAGGAAGTTCCACCAAGGTCAAGGAAACAGTCCCAAGCAAAAGCATATAGGATTGCATGTTAAAGCGTTAATTTTATTAGTACAAAAAAAGGTGTCATCCACAAGTTGGGTGGTTATGTTAACTTATAAAAACAAGTTAACAATCAGACGAACTTTCTATATTATTCATTAAGGTAAAGGTAAAGGTACCCCTGCCCGTACGGGCCAGTCTTGACAGACTCTAGGGTTGTGCGCCCATCTCACTCAAGAGGCCGGGGGCCAGCGCTGTCCGCAGACACTTCCGGGTCACGTGGACAGCGTGACAAGCTGCATCTGGCGAGCCAGCGCAGCACACGGAACACCGTTTACCTTCCCACTAGTAAGCAGTCCCTATTTATCTACTTGCACCCGAGGGTGCTTTCGAACTGCTAGGTTGGCAGGCGCTGGGACCGAGCAACGGGAGCGCACCCCGCCGCGGGGATTCGAACCGCTGACCTTTCGATCAGCAAGTCCTAGGCGCTGAGGCTTTAACCCACAGCGCCACCCGCGTCCCGTATATTATTCATTACAATGCATCAAAAGTTATTACGGTGCTAAGAAGGTTTCTATAAATATGAACAATTCACTGAACAGTTCTTCACTTTGGCTTTTTTCCATTGAACACCAGTTAAGTCTACAGTTAGAATTAAGAAAAAAATAAATTGAAAAGCAGAAATGAAGAAAATACCACCAACTATTAAAAACGTGTGTCGGCTCTTGAAGGCAGCTGTTCTAATTAGTTAGCAAGCCAAATTTAAGCAGCGTCTAAGTCAACTTTCACTGGTTTTTCACCTAGGCTGCCCTAGGGAGAGACCTTTCACACCAGGTATAGGCAATCATTGCAGGTAGGCGATGGAAGAAATTTGGTGTTGCCGTCATTGCTGCCCTTGTTAGTCAATTACACCATCGTGAAGGGGGAGGGGTAAGTAAGATCCACATAAACATTGGCATTCTTTGCTTAATTGAGTATTTGACTGCAATTAAGTAATAGGCAGTCAACTGATTTATCTTTGGCCGGTCGATTACAGTGGTACTTTGGTTCCCGAACGGCTTAGTTGTCAAATAAATCGGCTTCCGAACGCCGCAAACCCGGAAGTAAGTGTTCCGGTTTGCGAAAATTTTCCGGAAGCCAAACATCCAACGCAGCGTGAGTGTAGGAAACTCCTGCAGCCAATCAGAAGCCGTGTCTTGGTTTTCAAACGGTTTCGGGAGTTGAAGGGACTCCCGGAATGGATTAAGTTTGAGAACCAAGGTAGCACTGTATAACCTAAATCTGACCAAAAGAATAAGTAAAGGTAAAGGGACCCCTGACAGTTTGGTCCAGTCGTGGCCGACTCTGGGGTTGTGGAGCTCATCTCGCTTTATTGGCCGAGGGAGCCGGCGTACAGCTTCCGGGTCATGTGGCCAGCATGACTAAGCCACTTCTGGCAAACCAGAGCAGTGCACGGAAATGCCGTTTACGTTCCTATTTATCCACTTGCACTTTGACGTGCTTTTGAACTGCTAGGTTGGCAGGAGCAGGGACCGAGCAACGGGAGCTCACCCCATCGTGGGGATTCGAACCACCGACCTTCTGACTCGCAAGTCCTAGGCTCTGTAGTTTAACCCACAACGCCACCAAATCCACAGATGAACACTTTAACCTTCCTGGCCATGCTACTGGTAGATCCCCGCGAGGTTTTGGTAGATTGCGGGTCGATCTCTGGCTCCCTTCCCTCAGCGTCGTTGAAACTGACTCCTGCTCTGCCCTCCATTGTTGTCTGATCAGTAGAAGGGAAGATGGAGCTTTCTCTCTGTGGCTATTTTCATTCAAAGCTATATTATTGAGAGTGACAGTTTTCCTTTGACCCTTGCCTTTAACCCCCACCAAAAACAGAACAGAACGGGGCTATCCTTCTATCTAAAAAAAGCTCAACAACTTAGACCTGAACCCCTCAAAAACGGGGCTTTTCTTCTCCCTAAAAAAAAAGCGGAGGTAGATCATTGCCGGATTTTAATTCTGAAAGTCGATCACAGTCTCTGGAGTTGGCCACCCCTGTCCTAAACAAATCAATTTAGGTGGGAAAATTGGAACAAAATAGAAAAACCTATGTGCAAAGCCTACTTGTTTCAACTATGGATTTCACTCTCATTTAAAAACTTGATGGAAGAACGAAAACGCATCACCAGATGAAGTTTCCACCTCAAAGTTTTCTTCTACAATCCAAGCAACCACAACTCAAAATATGCTTCCTTCTGTTCAATCCATTTCAGCATCTGACTATAGCTCATGCTCTTAAAAAAAAAAAAAGTGCTAAATTTTTAGGTGGTGCACAAATCAAAACCTTTTTTTTATCTTAAGGAAACCATGGCTTTGAACCCAACTTTTGTACCTTCCTTATAAGGGAAGCAAAATCTTTTAATAGCATTGGATTAGCGTTTCACATCACAGTGCAATTTGTCTGCATCCCTGAAATGGCCACACTACTATTCAGACATTTGTTTTATCTGAAGGTAAAGGAGAGGATCTCTTTCGTTTTAGACTATAGTACACACATTGACATGATAAATTTATATCCATCATGTGGTACAGGAGAAAATGTGTTTGTCTAAAAGAGTTTTTTAAAAATCCGCAAAGCTGCCCAGGAAGTTTTTCGTCGAGAAGAAAAGAGTTTTGCAGCTTTAAAGTCAGAGGACCACTGATTTTCACAGAGCTCCAACCAGTAAATTTAACTCTGGTGGATGGAAGTACTATTACAACGCCCTTCTTTTTCCATCTTGCATTTTCTGAAAGGAAATACTTCGCTAAGTGTTCCCCAAATTGTGAGGGGGAGAATGTTGCATCAACTGTAAAATGAAGAAATGCTGACACAATATTTGCTTTGTGTTGCATGTACTGTAACTGTTCATTAATAGTACCCAAACAAACAAGGATGGTTACAACGTGCAACATAGAAACATGCAATTTGGTAAAGAGATACTCCTGAAGCGAATGACTAGATTCATTCCTTTGTGAACTGAGGGACTTTAGAGAATTCGGCCCATAGTCTGCTAGACCCTTCCTTGGAGATGGAACTGTTCTTTGCTTGGACAATGATCAAGATTAATTTTAAGACTTGTGTGTTAGGCCTTTCATTAAGTGCACACAGTTCATTTGGTCAAACTCAGGGTTTCCTAAACAGGTCTCAAGCTGTTTTTGGACTACAGGTCCCATGAGCCGTAACCACTGGTTCTGCTAGCTAGGGATGATGGGATTTGTAGTCTAAAAATTAAACAGCTGGAGGCTCAAGTTTGGGAAACTCTGGTCTAGCTTAACGGAACAGACTACTTACACTGCCGATCTTTACCAACCAACCAGAGCAGGAAACAAAATGTTTAGTCTAGGCAATATCACTTTAGTTAAGAGGTCAGACTCTGCAAGATCACACAGCAACCTTCAACAATTTTGGGCCAGGATATCTGAAAGACTGCCTTCTCCCAAATAAAGCTGATTTAAGATCTAGCTGTTATGCCCCACCAAGAGTTTCTGTTGGTGAAAACAGGGGCAGAGTCTTTTTTGTGTTGGCACCCTGGTTATGGATCTCCCTTCCTAGGAAATTTAGACTGACTTCATCTTTGTTTAGCTTTAGGAAGGCCACTGAAACTTTCTTATAACACCCAGTTTTGGGTCAGTTTTTAAAGGCATCCAGCAGAACGCAGGAGACAAATTGACTTAAGCCATGCCTATCTTTAAGGCCATTGATATTGCTGGTTGTATAGTTATATAATCCATTAATTCCAGACTGTTTTTAAAGGTGACCCACACCTGCCCCAGTTTTTAATCTGTTTCTCACATTGTTATTTTTAAGCTAAAGTGGGGACCTTTTTTGGGTTAAAAGGCAACACATAAATAATTGCACAGAATAAAAACAGCAGCTTTCCATTTAAAATGTCGTTTTAGCTATGTAGCCTGTTCTTCAGAAAGACACCTGACAACTTTCAGGTTAGATGATGCATCTTTTAAAATGCGCCCTAGTATTATTACTACTACTACTACTACTATACCGCCCTATACTCGCAGGTCTCACAAGATAAAATCAAAATATGAAAACACAAAATACATAATCAATATTTTTTTAAAAAAACTAACCCAGTAACACCTAACACATTTTAAAAGGGCACTGGATGTGAATCAGCCAAAGGCCTGGTTAAAGAGTTCGTTCTTGCCTGGCGCCTAAAGGTGTATAATGAAGGTGCCAGGCGAACTTCCCTTGGGAGAGCATTCCACAGACGGGGAGCCACTGCAGAAAAGGCCCCGTTCTCGTGTTACCACCTTCTGGACCTCTTGTGGAGGAGGTACACAAAAAGTACAAATATTATGTTATAAGGTCTTGCTTGCTGCCTTAACAATTATTACTGGCCTGACAAGATTTGGATTTTCTGTGCTTCCCCTAAGAAAAATGTAGTATCTGGGCTGGTGCGGCATGAGGACGAGAGAACCTCTGAGAAGAAGTCTGGGAAAGAACAGGGAAAACTGATTCTTGCTCGCGCCATTTTACCTCGTGGAGGGTGAGATGCTTGCCATCTTTCCTTTTCGAGTCAAACCTGCCATATATTGCACTGAACTTCCTGATCTCCTCCTCTTTGTGAGGGTCCTCGTCGCTCATCTCAAAGATGTGGCCCACCATCTTGGCCAGCTTTTTGTTGATTTTCAGCAGTTCCTTCACTTCGTTCAAGTCACTTTTGGGGAGGGTGGGAACCATGCGCTCGACGCACTCGGTGACCGAGAGGGCCGCCGCCGCGTCCAGGGTTTCCGTGTTTTCCTTTGGTGAGGCCGGAGAGCCGACGTCGGCTGGGGAAAGGCTGTGTTCGCTCTCTGTAGTGTGGTGGCCTTGCCAAAGTCTCGTTTCGCTGCCGCTCTGCAGCGTCAAGTTCCCCACCCCGTCGGACTTGCCCGCACCGACGCTCTGAACGCAGGTGGTGGCGGCACATTTTGGAATCTTCAAGTGAGGCTCCCGGGTATTACTATTCCTTTCGTAACTATTGCATGAGATTCCCAACCAAGCAGGAGATCCTTCCGGTAACTTATATATTGGGATGCTACTGACCGGTAAGGAAGTAAGAGGCTGGTTAAAAAGGCCTGGGTTTGTCACCCAGTCTCTCAAAGCCTTCTGCAGTCTTCGGACGTGAAGAGGTTTGCTGGCCATGCCGACGAGCGCCATGATCTCCAGGAACTCCTCTTCCCCGGCTTCGCACAACTGCTGGACATCATCCCCTCCCTGCTGAATGAAGGCATCGAAGTAGAACAAGAGGTTGGCTTTCTGCAAGATTCGGTACAGCTGCAATTCTCCAAGGGTTCTGGGCAACGCTGTGGCCATGGTGGGTGGAGAGCCCTGCAAAAGAAGAAGTAGAAGAAGAATAAGGGTAACAAAATGAATGTCCACTTCCAGATGCCTTTTCCAACCCTCGTTGGTTCTTTCAAAACGTCTGTGCTTTGGATGGCAAGGGAGGTTTGCTGGTGAACAAACTTATTACAGTGGTACCTCGGGTTAAGTACTTAATTCGTTTTGGAGGTCTGTTCTGAACCCGAAACTGTTCTTAACCTGAAGCACCACTTTAGCCAATGGGGCCTCCTGCTACCTGAGGTACCACTGTAGTTACAGGATCTTGCATGGTACAACAAAGAGAATACAGTGGTACCTCGGGTTACATATGCTTCAGGTTACAGACTCCGCTAACCCAGAAATAGTGCTTCAGGTTAAGAACTTTGCTTCAGGATAAGAACAGAAATCGTGCTTCGGTGGCGCGGCGGCAGCAGGAGGCCCCATTAGCTAAAGTGGTGCTTCAGGTTAAGAACAGTTTCAGGTTAAGAACGAACCTCCGGAACGAATTAAGTACTTAACCCGAGGTACCACTGTACTGGACCGGGACCTGGTTCAATGTTAAAAAAAAACAAACAAAAAACCCTAATCATCTTCAGTGTTTGAAATTAGCCAGGAGCCAGGCGCATTTTTCACCTGGCTATCGACCACATGCGACCAAGCGAAGATGCCTAGGTGCGAGGATGGCGTCTGACATCACCATAAGGAGGTTCATGCCTATCTGCATAATCGGAATGAATTTCAGGAAGCAAAATGCCTTTTCTGTGCAAGTCTGAGCAGTCACCATTAAGAAAAAGTGGTCAAAATAGGCCAATATGTATGTAATATCTGGCCAAGTCAAATCGTAACAGGCCGCTTTCTATGAAACATTAACCTTTATCAATATTTACAATTTTAGATCAAGGTGGCAACAGACTGGTTCTGCCATAAAAGGCATAAATCCCCCCCCAAAAAAAATAGATACCCCTTTTGCAAACTAATGTTAAAAACAGGGAGCTGGGGACTAATCGCTGCTACGTAAAATTATTAATAAGTGTATTTGTACAGTGGTATCTCGGGTTAAGTACTTAATTCGTTCCGGAGGTCCGTTCTTAACCTGAAACTGTTCTTAACCTGAAGCACCACTTTAGCTAATGGGGCCTCCTGCTGCTGCCATGCCACCGGAGCACGATTTCTGTTCTCAACCTGAAGGGTTAGCAGAGTCTGTAACCTGAAGCGTATGTCACCTGAGGTACTACTGTATACAGAAAGTAAAATCGAGCTGCATATTGTGAGGGTCTTCAATTACTTCTGAACTCTTGTTTCTCTGTGTGTGAGTGTGTGTGTACGCGCACACACGCACACAGGAAACCAAATGACGCGTAACAACAGTTCTCTTACTGTCCCTGAATCAAGTGACTTTTCCTCTTTAAGTTCTCCAAGTTCTTAACCCAGTTCAAGGTTGTCATCTGCTCAGGCTGCACAGAAAAAAGCATCTTTGGTTCCAGAAATTCATTCTAACTGTGCAGATAAAATATAACTGATAGAATTCTACAGGATGTGGTGTTAGTGTGTGAAAACAAGCAAGATCCAATGATTCCCCCAGCCATGCCCTTCCAGATTGTGGAAATGTCAGGCGCCATCCTGGAGTCAGGTTGCAAGTGGTCGATAGCCAGGTGAAAAACGTGCCTAGCTGATTTCAAAACACTGATCAACAGTTACTTTGAACCACTTCAATTTAACTTAAGGGCTAGGGACGCGGGTGGTGCTATGGGTTAAACCACAGAGCCTAGGACTTGCTGATCACAAGGTCGGCGGTTCGAACCCCCGCGATGGGGTGAGCTCCTGTTACTCGGTCCCAGCTCCTGCCAACCTAGCAGTTCAAAAGCATGTCAAAGTGCAAGTAGATAAATAGGTACCACTCCGGTGGGAAGGTAAATGGCGTTTCCGTGCGCTGCTCTGGTTCGCCAGAAGCTGCTTCTTCATGCTGGTCACATGACCCGGAAGCTGTACGCCGGCTCCCTCGGCCAATAAAGCGAGATGAGTGCCACAACCCCAGAGTCGGTCAAGACTGGACCTAATGGTCAGGGGTCCCTTTACCTTTACTGAAGGGCTATTCCTTTAACTTTTTGACCATTTAAACTAAGGGTAGAGAACCTTATGCCCAAGTGATGAATGTGGCCCCGCTATCTGACTCGAGAACTCCCCGGAAACCGTATCCTTCATTAGCCCTGCCGCTTCACAACCCAAGTGTTTTTGCCTGGCTGAAATGTGTCCTTGGGCTCAGGATAATGCTCCTTGCCTGTCCAGATGGAGAGAAGATGGGCGTTTGAGAGAGTTTGTGTACAAGTAGCCCACTGTACAAAGGTAAAATTAAAGATTTGTTGCTTCGCCCATGTGCAAAAGCACGAAGAGCTCTGGCTGATTCCCACACACAAAAGTAGTTTTACTGCCTGTGAACTTTTAAATCAACAGAAAACTTTCTGAAGCAAGCACAGAATGTAAATCGAACGGTTAAACCTGAATTTTTTTAAGACAAGGATGTATCTGTTAAGCTTTAAATAGTCTCCGGCTCCTACGGATCTCCAAAAATCACACAAGAAAACTAATGAAACTAATACATTAAATTAAAAAGACATGAACAAGTTAAATTAAGCCCATTTTCAGCTCATCACTGATACATTAACTGCCTATTTCTAAAAGCTACACCAGGGGTATCCTAACTTTTTTCAGAGGGCCAGATTTGATGAAGTGAACATGCAGGAGGGCCAACCAAAATTGATGGCCTTTTTTTAGGACTGAAGTTGTTGAGCTTTTTGTGGAATTTAAGTGGTTCAGCTTTTTTTTTATAATTTTACCCCAATAAATAAACTACCACAGGAGCAGGATTAAATCTACCGGCGGGCCAGATTAGGCCCCCGAGCTGGACTTTGGACGTGCCTGAGCTACACACTATATCTGACCAAGACAAATCGTAACAGGCCGCTTTCAGTGAAATGTTAACATTTATTAGTATTTACAATTTTAGATCAAGGTGGCAACAGAGTGGTTCTGCCATAGAAGGCATAATTCCCCCCAAGAGATGCTCTTTTGCAAACTAAAGTTAAAAATGGGGAGCTGGGGACTAACCATGGCTACATAAAATTATTAATAAGAATATTTGTATATAGAAAGTAGGTAAAATCGAGCTGGATATTGTGAGAGTCTTCGATTACTTCTGAACTCTTGTTTCTGCATGTGTGTGTGTGTGTATGTGTGTGTGTGTGCACATAGGAAACCAAATGACACGTAGCAACAGTTCTCTTAGGTGCTATGCAGATTCCACATTTGGTCTTGGGTTCTAGGGATAACCTGAAGCCCACATAGCACCCAAATGAGTCCCGTTTGGAGGTCTGCTACCTCTTCCCATAAGAACAGAAGAAAAACTAGCTGATGGCCCATATAGTCCTGTAATCCCTTTCCCACAGTGGCCAACTAGAGATTGATGGGAAGCCAAGAAGGTGGGCCCAAGGGGAACAGCGCTCTCCCCACTTATGAGTCCCACACTGCTTCCAGAAGTGGAGGCAGAACCTACCTGTTTTGGTTTGTACCTATTGATAACTTCACCCTCCTTGAATTTGTCCAACAGTCTTTTAGAACCATCTAAGATGTATGGTGATGTATGGAAGTGAGACCTGGACCATCAAGAAGGCTGATCGCCAAAGAATTGATGCTTTCGAATTATGGTGCTGGAGGAGGCTCTTGAGAGTCCCATGGACTGCAAGAAGATCAAACCTATCCATTCTGAAGGAAATCAGCCCTGAGTGCTCACTGGAAGGACAGATTGTGAAGCTGAGGTCCAATACTTTGGCCACCTCATGAGAAGAGAAGACTCCCTGGAAAAGACCCTGATGTTGGGAAAGATGGAGGGCACAAGGAGAAGGGGATGACAGAGGACGAGATGGCTGGACAGTGTTCTCGAAGCTACTAGCATGCGTTTGACCAAACTGCGGGACGCAGTGCAAGACAGGAGTGCCTGTCTGGTCCATGGGGTCACGAAGAGTCGGACACGACTAAACAACAACAAAAGATGGTGGCCACCACAACACACACATTTCACCTTAAGACTGTAAACAGAGGCAGACTCCAGGGATTCACCATCATCCAACCTTTTCTCCAAACACCCACAATCCCTGAATATGGGTTGGGTCCAGAAATACATGAGCTGTATAGGACTAGCAGAAGGTGACTTTTCCAACCCACCTGCCCAACATTTAGAAGAAATATGGGAAGGTGACTGGGGATTGGATATAAGAAAGTCTGCTTCTACCAGCCAGCTTTGCATGCGCATCTCTGAACTTTTAAACTTTAATTTTTTTTGGTACACTGCCTCAGGTGTCCAGAAAGGCAAAGTAGATCTGTTTTAAATAAAAATGGACTCCCGTGGGAAAGTCTTAAAGCTTGTGCTTAGCTTCCCTACTGCAAACAACGAAAATGTGAACGGTGCAATTCTATAGACGTCTGCTCAGAAGTTGGCCGCGCTGTGCCTAGGCCTGACTCCATCATGACCCAAATTATTAATGTGCTAAACCTGAACCTGTTCACAAGCCAAAAGATCTCCACCTGTTGTTTTGGTCTCGCAAAGTATTAAGTCAGAATGGCGTTTCTCAAAGGGTGTGGCACGCCACACTGGTGTGGCAAGAGCGGACGGCAAGTGTGGCGGGAAAGTTCAAGAAGAATCAAAGAAACATTTAAACATATCAGTGCAGTAAAGTATAGTGTGTGTTTGGTTTGTGTACACACACACAAACACACAAAAGCTAGAAACAGTATCCATGCTTCTCTTCAAGAGCATTGGCTATTATTCTACAGTTCTCCATGGCACAATATATTGTGAATGGAGATTTTCAACTCTTGACAAGTATGAAATATGAAAAAAGAGAGAAAGGCTTCCTTGTGTTGATGAGATGAGATTCTGCTTGCCTCAAGTGCAAATGCAAATGAGATTAGCCAGCAGAAGCAAGCTCACACCTCTCATTGAGTTTGTAGACACACTTAAATGTATTTATGCAAGCGGCTCGCTTATAATTATACGGTGGGAATGGTTCATGGCCTTATGTAGCTGCATTGTTTTATACTTTGTAGACGTCCCATGATCATATTATAAAGTAGCTGTGTTCTATGTGGGGACTCTGGGGGTGTCAAGGCCATGCCACGGCACAGCTGACATTATTATGGGAACCAAATGCATGCCAGTGAGTGTCTCACAGTAGCTAGAACTCCCAACACACTAAGGAAAAACCAATGCCAAGTTTCCAAGATATGTGTCCCTGGATTCAATTGCACTTTTAAGCAAACCTAGGGAGGATGGCATTGTAAGTCTGCAAACTTCAGAATAGCTACTTTCAGGGTGGGGGAGCCCAGCTACAATCAGTAAGCCTTACCTCTGAGTAAACACCAGTAGGATTGTCCAGTTTACATCCCTTAAGGAGCCTGGCACAATGCAATACTCTGAGCAACTTTAAACAACACTACTACCCTACCGGGCCTGAGCTTCCCCAGATTTTTGGGCCTGGGTTTCATTTCATTACCACTCCATACCCTCTCGGAGGCCGATTGCTAGTCTTCCACTCAGTGTTAGAAACTCAGATATATAAAGCTAGGTGCCAAATGGCTCCTTAAACCAGGGTTACAGGTGCCAAAATGGAATGTCTAGTTGCCATTTAGGGGCCAGGCAGCTCAAAGGTTGTGATTTTCGATAGGACGTTTTGGTTCCTGAAATTCGTCCCGATTGTGCAGATTAAAATATTGCAGATCGAATTCTAAATGATGTGTTGCTAGTACAGTGGTACCTTGGTTCTCAAATGCCTTGGTACTCAAACAACTTGGAACCCAAACACTGCAAACCCGGAAGTGTTCTGGTTTGCAAACTTTTTTCGGAAGCCGAACATGCTCCGTTTTAAGTTTTATGCTTACGATTTGAGTGCCACACTTCCGTTTTGAGTGTTACGCTGAGGTCTGTCTGTTTTTGCAGCTCTTTGTGTTTTGTTTTTGTGACTGTGTGGAACCCAGTTTAGCTACTGATTGATTGTGTGTCTGCAGTGCATTGTTTATTGCTTTCGTTTTAGGGATCAATGGTCTCGTTAGATAGTAAAATTCATGTTAAATTGCTGTTTTAAGGGTTGTTTTTGAAAGTCTGGAACGGATTAATCCGTTTTGCATTACTTTCCATGGGAAAGCGCGCCTTGGTTTTGGAACGCTTTGGTTTTGGAACGGACTTCGGGAATGGATTAAGTTTGAGAACCAAGGTACCACTGTATGTGAAAACAGGCAAGACCTGAGGATTCCAAGACATGCACCTCCAGATGTATGCAAGTGGCCTATAGCCAGGTGCAAACTGCGCCTGGCAAATTTTAAACTCTGATTCCACTCATAACAAACACCTTTCCAGTGGAAAGTGCAGCACAAGACAGGAGGCGGCAAAGAACAGAGGAGCAATTCAAACTCAAGCTGTACCTCAGTACGTACTTATAGTTTGCCTCCCACTTTTTCCCCTCGCCAATCCAACAAGCTTCTCCTTTGCACACAACATATTAATTAGTGTTGTACATGTACGGCTTGCACGTTTCTGAGATCACCAAGGCCACATGTGCTCCCATAACCACTTACATCTGATCAAGGCCCAACAACAGCCACACGGCGGCTAATCCAAATTCCAAGCGACAGGGCTCACGTGAAACCATGCACCAAGTGGAAATCCAAGATTTCACCCTGCCACCTTAGACTTAACAGGGAGGGAGGGAAGCAGATACTCCGGATGGAGCGTGGCCTGTCTGCAAATGGCTCCCGTGCACTAAAGAACAGTTCCTACAATCATGGTTCAAAATTAGCAGGGCGCCAGGCGCATTTCGCACCTATGGATTCTCCATTTGCAAGCACCTCAAAAGGTCTGGGTGCCATTTTTTTTCACGTGGACGACACTCGAGGATTACTGAAAGGTATGTGCTTTGAAGCCTCAAAGTATATGTTAAGGATAAACAGTATGCTAAGGAGTCTAACAAGAAAGACTAGAGTGTTTTGAAATTTGAAGTACGGTGCCAATATTTTTATTGTAAACACCAAATTAAACATGAATTAACCATTTCTGCTAAAAATGTGATCCTAACAATGTGTCACTTATGTGAATTGTGTACAGTGGTACCTCAGGTTAAGTACTTAATTCGTTCCGGAGGTCCGTACTTAACCTGAAACTGTTCTTAACCTGAAGCACCACTTTAGCTAATGGGGCTTCCTGCTGCTGCCGCGCTGCCGGAGCCCGATTTCTGTTCTTATCCTGAAGCAAAGTTCTTAACCTGAAGCACTATTTCTGGGTTAGCAGAGTCTGTAACCTGAAGCGCCTGTAACCTGAAGCGTATGTAACCTGAGGTACCACTGTACTAGTTCATGCCTATCAAAATAATAAATAAAAAATTTTGCCGACCCCCTCCCCATGGCAACTAGACATTCTGTTTTGTCACCCACAACCCAGGTCGCAGGAGCCATTTGGCTCTTAGCTTTTCTATCTCACTTTCAAACACTGCATACAATGCATTATTTTTTTGTTGTTGTTCAACAGCCACAGCTTCACAGATCAAAAGGCACGGGTCGAATTCTGGGTATCATCTCTGGGGCAATGCCGGTCAATAGAAGCTAAAGACATATTTAGCTGTGAGTCGTCCACCATCAAATTATTAACTGGCACATGTGAATAAGCGGCTGTTCAGATATTTTCCTTTCAGCACCTACAGGTTTGCACGTATGAACATGCAACCAGCCTCAAGAGGCTTTTAAAATTCCCTCAACAAGCTTTAAGCTGTCTGAGGAGTTGAAGCCAGATCTGATGACAGGGAAACTGAATGATAAACTACATATGTTGAATCCTCTCACTGAATCATCAGGGTGAGTGCAGCCTTAACTTTGAAAGTTGTAAAAACCTTCTGGTAGAAACAGTGATACCAGGGGGGGAGCGTGTGAGAGAGAAAATTTTCAATACATTTTCAATATTTTGATTTTTCAAGTAGGGTCTGGAGTGATGGGGAGAAACACCAGACACCTTTTATATCCAGGGATTATTCGCCATTTCCCCCCTAAGTACACGTCTTCCGTTTCCTGCTTCTGTTTTGTGCTATTTCTTAAATAATTGTTGCTATTCGGTTTTATGCTGGTAGTCTGGGAAGTAAATGGCAGGCCGAACTTCATAGCAGGGTTTTAATCCCCTAAATAAAAAATAAGTTACTAAGGCCAGTTACTAAGAATTGGGGGGGACATTTTTCTAAATGGGATTGGAAGGGGAGTAGCAAGAAAGAAAGACTTTGTTTTCCGCAGCACCAGATGAGTTTGCATCCTTAATAACAAAAGCACAGTGCTACTAAGACTGCAATCCTAACACCAATTACCTTGGAGTAAGCCCCACTGAACTAAATAGGATTTACTGGCAAGGAGACACAGTTATGGTCACGCTGTAAAGCCAATTGTTTTAACTTACAATTACAAGATGTGATATGGCATTAGAAGAACAGCCAGGGAGAATGCTACAGAAATGCTAAGAAGTGTGGAATTACTGCACAGTACTTGTTTTAACTATCAAACAAACGACGGGCCAGAAATCTTCAACATCTCCCTATCCAAGTCAACATCTTGGGATGACCAACTTTTAAAATAGAAATTCCTGCCCAGAGCAGAAGATGGAAATTGCAGGTTTTCTGTGAAGGTTACAGAGAGGAGGCGTTTCTGCTGCTGCTGCTGCGAATGTTGTTCATGTAGGCGAAGCAGGATAAAGAGGAGAAGTCAAGAAAGTGTGGGCTGCGAGGGTGGGCTTAGCATGCATTAACCAGCTCCTTCCCAGGCTGTCTGCAGGCTGCCTTGGTAGCAAAGGCAACTGGGAACGAACGTTCGCCTGGAGAGATGCTGTATGGAACCGAGCAATCAAAATTTCACAGTCAATCTCTGGGCACGCTGCGCAGAGGGGAACTAGCAAAGACCCAAATTGTCGCCTTTTAAGGCACACTCTGTGCCCTCACAAAACACCCCTCCTTGCCCCAATTAAGGCTGAATTGAAACAGCAACCCTTGCTGTATTTTTTTCAGCAGCGATACTCTGGCATTATGGGGTGTTTTCACACGAGACTCCCACCCTCATCTGTAATACAAATGACTAGCGGGGGATACCTTGGAAAAAGAAGGGGAAGGAAGAGGAAGAGAGCTGTTTTACATTTCCCCCTATATTTGCACAGGTGTTGCTTGGTTTTCAATGCCCCCCCCTCCATTTTAAGTTCTCTTTCTGTCTCTCTTCACGTGGCTAAGGAGCGCTCCCATTCAGCGAAAGTTAAATGGCAAGGAATGAAAAGCAAAAATAAATATAAAAAATGAACAGGGGAGCCAGCTTCTTGTGCACATCTTCAGATACAGTTAAAGTGGGTTGTATGCAACAGAAGGTTAATTCAGGAATTGGTGTGGGGCTTCTTTTTAGGTTTTGAATGTCAGCAATTGCTTCCTGGCCCCCGCCACAAAAGAGAGAAAGGAAATCCCAGGCTTGAGAACTGGGTTGCAGTAGCACAGAACTCAAAAGCCAGCAATAGTGAGAAATCTATAGGTACAGAGGACTGCCTATATTAAGACAGAATGGGGTGGGGTGAGGGGCAACATCTCTCGCCATTCCCACTGCCACTGGGCACATGTTTAGATCTCTCACTTGCAGGAAAAGCAATAGAATACATTCTAAAACGATCTCTTTTGACATTCCAGAGGTGGGCAGAAGTTCAGACTGGGATCTGCTAGCGGACCTCTGGGTTATTTTATGTAGGTCAGCAAGGGATTGATGGCTTCCAGTCATTAACAAAATGGAAGCAACCCAAATGAGAGTGTGTTTGTGACCCGCCTCCCTACTCATTATAATGCTGAAATCATGAAACCTAAGGGACTGGGAGACACCAGGAGCGGATTTGGTGTGGAAGGAATGTGAGCTCAAGTTCCTGGGCTTGTTAATTCTTTCATTCTAAATTTACGGATCTCAGGGGTTTCTAGAAAAAACAAAGTACCGTACATCCTGCAAGCCTGCCCACCCACTAGACTTTCCAAAAGATTTCTTCAGAAACGACTGAACGAAGATTTGTGCAACTCACTGTATTTTCCGCAACACTCGATTTATTTTGAAAGGCTCTGCATTTTTCTGAAGCCTAGCATTCCGGTACAAAACATTAGTAGACGGCTATTTCTTTTTTAGCAAGCAAGGCTTAAATAAACAACTTTATCAGTGGCATCTTGATGCTAAACTCTGTTTGCTCTAGTCCATTCTAATTTGATGCAGATTATATATATGGTACACTGCCTTCCTTGATGTACCGGGAAGAAACAGGGCTTCTTTCCAAATTCAGGATGAGGATGCTAACAATACAATCCCAATATTTTCCCAAACAACCAGCTATTTAGAACTTGGTTTGTTTTGCTAACTAAACAACAAGGATGGTGTTTGTTTTCTTTCCCAAATTAGCATTCCTTTCAAAATATGCAATCAGTTCTGCTCCCCTACCAAAATGGCATTTAAGATCTACTGATGATTTATTAAGGATCTCTACCTTAAATTTATTATGTTCTGTTTTGACAATCCACCAGCTTTTCAGGACAGTATTATGTTTTGGTAGTAGAATATCTTCAGAACTCCCCCACCACACCACCTTGGAGGCAGCTGAATTATTAAGTTACCAAGAAAAACAGTCTCTCATCAAAGTTGGTAAATAAACCTAAGTCCTTTATTAAAACAAATTGTTGCTTTCAGTAAAATAATTTGGATCACCTACCTACGCTTTCAAAACCCTACAAAGCGCATCGTTCTTTTGAGGGGGCGGCAGAAAGAAACAGGAATCCTCCCATTCAAAAATATTAAGCTGACTTTAGTTTACAACTTGGGTGTGTCTGTGCAAAAAAAAAAAAAACCAACCGAAAAACCACACATCATGTACAGTATTTCCACACACATGGGAGTATGCCTGCAGCCAAATGAAGGAAAGCTGTTAAAATATATTTGCTGGAGGGCAAATATCGTGAGGACAAGTGTCTAAGAGGGACAACCAGCAACCGCTTAAAAAAAGTCTCAAAAATCTGTAGCATAATAAATTTTCCCAGCACTTAAAAAAAGTTCACAGACGTAGAGAAAACATAGTAGGGAAAAATCCCACCCAATGTAGTGTTTGGATTTGCACTCCATCCCCCAAACTTTTAAGCGAAGACAATACATGGACGTTTCAGTACTTTCCTCCCACGCCCTCACCCTTTTCTGCACTGGATTTCTCTGGGAATCATCCACACTCCGCCTACATATACACGAATCCGCCCTCTCCTTCCGGCAATCTGCAGCAGCAGAATGAATTGTACCAAGCAGCAGCTAAGAAAACACCCTGCGGGACAGGGCAGAAACTTCTCCTATTTTCCCTTTATCCCATTCGTCCCATCAGTCTCAAGGCAGCATGGCCAAAGGTCAAGTAGATGTGATGCTGAGGAACTTGGATACCTCCAGATGTGGTTGGGGACTCCACCCCTGCCTCAGTTTCTCCCAGTTACACACCCCCCACTTTACCACCATCGCAGCCTCAGAACGCCAGCGAGGCTGAACCAGAACTTGCAGCAGAAGCCTCGCGCGCAGCTAGCATTCTTCAGATACTCGCCTACCGCTCCCACACGCGGAGGCCTTACACTCGCATTCACACGTGCGTTTTTGACGCGCGAGATTGTCGAAGCACGCAGGCAAGTTTCAGCCGCTGAAAAGCCAAGCGGGGGGATAATGCCTCCCGAATTGCGAGCAAGAAAAACAAAATCCATTGCGGTCTCTCAGAAAGGCTTTGTGTGTGTGTGTGTGTGTGTGTGTGTGTGTGTTAGAAGGGGGCGCGGGGAGAAAACTTAGGTCCTGCACTGCAGAGGGGGTTGGAATGGAAGACCCTCGGAGGATCCCTTTCCAATTCTGCAAAAGCTGCAGCCTTCAACCCGAAGAATGGATCCCATGCCGAAGATCTCGCTTTGCCGGGAAGCAAACGCGCGCCCCTCTTTTAAGATAACTCGACGGGGAGGGCGACCGCAAACCTGTTCGCCAGGCGCGCCAACGTTTCCAAGCCCCGTCTCTCCATACGCTTCCTCGGGAGCCAGGCAAAACTCGGGATCCTGCGAGAGAAAGGATCCCCGCGATCGCGCCCGCACAGCCCTTGCGCGTCTCTCCCCCCCCCGGTCCTGCGCGCGATCCAGTGCCCACGAGGGTCTCCGACTTACTTCTTCCCCGCAGGACGCTGCTGCCGCTGCCTGCCCGGCTCTTCCCTTCTCCCGGCGGGCGCGAAGTTATGGCCAGGGTCGCCTGCGGCCGGCCTCCTTCTTCTGCTGCTGCTGCTGCTGCCGCCTTCCCATGGGTGGGCGAGCTGCCTCCCGCCCCCTCGGCCCAGCTCTGCCCGGCAGCCCCGCGACAACCCAGCACTGGCGGCGGCAGGGCTGCAGGGAGGCACCGGCGGCGGCGGCGGCAGCAGCCTCGCCTTGCCTCCACCTCCTCCTCCTCCTCCACCGCCGCCTCCTCCTGGCCTTCCCGCCCGCGCGCACATCCAGGGCTCCCTCCCGCGCCGCCGCCGTCACGTGGGGAGATTCCGCGCGCCCGCCCGCCGACGAGCCTGCG